>NC_064630.1:391205784-392455784 GCF_023864275.1 Schistocerca cancellata | reverse complement strand
GTCAATGGCAAGGAAAGCGTTTCTGAAGAAGAGAAATTTGTTAACATCGAGTATAGATTTAAGTGTCAGGAAGTCATTTATGAAAGTATTTGTATGGAGTGTAGCCATGTATGGAAGTGAAACATGGACGGTAAATAGTTTAGACAAGAAGAGAATAGAAGCTTTCGAAGTGTGGTGCTACAGAAGAATGCTGAAGATTAGATGGATAGATCACGTAACTAATGAGGAAGTATTGAATAGGATTGGGGAGAAGAGAAGTTTGTGGCACAACTTGACGAGAAGAAGGGATCGGTTGGTAGGACATGTTCTGAGGCATCAAGGGATCACCAATTTAGTATTGGAGAGCAGCGTAGAGGGTAAAAATCGTAGAGGGAGACCAAGAGATGAATACACCAAGCAGATTCAGAAGGATGTAGGTTGCAGTAGGTACTGGGTGATGAAGAAGCTTGCACAGGATAGAGTGGCATGGAGAGCTGCATCAAACCGGTCTCAGGACTGAAGACCACAACAACAACAAAGCCATAAACACGACCACCCATGACATCACATTGTGGCCAGTTATTGTGCCCCCACGGAGACAAATCTCTGCTCTCATAGACCAACACCTCGAACCTGTTACCTGCATCCTACTCTTGTATATAAAAGACCAACCATTTCCTCCACTGATTCCCAACAGTTCTTCTTACTTTACCACACAGTGCTCTGCTCGTCCCTAGTGATGCCATCTTCCTTTACACTAACATCCCTAATGTCCATGGCCTTGCTGCTTTTGAACACTATCTTTCTCGGTGCCCAATGAATTCGAACCTACAACGTCCTACCAGTTCTGTAATTTTTAATAGTGAGAGTGCCACTTTTTGAGTTTGGAGGACTTGCTAGTCAAGGATATTATTAAACAGATTAACAATGATTTTTGAAACTGGAGATCTATTTGTGAAACGGTTTTCATCTTAGAGCATCATCTCTGTAAGCTTACTTCAAATATTCAGAAGTTTTGCCCCAGATTCAAACAAGATTTCACAGTGCGTAAGTGCTTTTATAAATCAGTCAGTGTATAAACTGCCACCACTTTTCACACAAGTAATGACTTGGAAACTCAATAACTTATCGTGATTATTCATGAGGTTGTGACTGAAACAGTACTGCTAACACAAGGACAGTGCATTGCTATTGTTGTACTAAAAATGTCTACTTTTTTAATAGACCTCTTATCATTAGGTTTTTGTTTGTTATGTTTCTTTTTAGGATGTTTTTACTCTTCGACTGTAATACTCCTTTGTGGGCTCTTGCCATGCCACTCAATGAAGATTACAATTTTTAATTTGGGGGGGGGGGGGGGGGAGGGGGGATGCACCCAGAGGTGGAATCTGAATATTCAAATTTTTCTAGAGCTGAAATAAAATTATAAGATGTGCTTAATTGTTTTACATGCAACAGTGTGAATATTCTCATGCTGTCATTGTGAGGTGTATTTGCAGTTTGATATTCTTACTGCTTGTGTTGCTAATTTTTTTTTTTTTAATAGATATTAGACGGTGTTTGCATTGGAATTGACTACAATATTGGATGTGGTTGTGGTGCAATTTGGAAAACTCACAGTAGAGGTGCTGTTTAGAAATCAATAGCTTGCCCTTTGACTTGTTGCAAACATTGTAAAACACTTAGTAAAAGTTGTTGCTTATTTGATAATGTTGCTTCTTGTGTCAGATATTCCATGCTATCAGTGTCAAGTTTTACTGAACGGTACAAAAAAAAGTAGTTTTCAGAAGTTGTGTGACAAATTAGTTGGAGAGCGCTAATGTTAGTCAGACTGTAGCGTTGTACATATATTTTTTTCACTTACAAAGTCCTTCCTCACTTCCTTTACTTGCATATGTATATAACAAGCAAGTAACACTTCAGAAAAATCACACTTTTCAGTAATAAATAGCAACACTGTGATTTCTGTCTTTAAACCAAACTTAATTATCTACAGTGATGTGCAAACTAAAGCTTTTTTAATAGCAGGGAAGATGATAGAATGGGTAAAAATTCCCAATGACACATTTTATAAACAGATGCGCTTCCGTAAATATTCTGTTTTAGCAATAAATTTAAACTATTGATACTTTCGTTTTGCAAACCTGAAATGAATTTTTAAATTTTTCTCTGGTGTTAGGTCCCGTCATGGTAAAGGGAGAGGAGAAAGAAATGATAAGTACAAAGACAGTCTGTCAGAAGGCTTGAAAGCTGAAAAATCTTCATCCGAAGAAGAGTGGTAAGTGCAAACTCTTGTAATTATGTCTTTTTAACGGGTCAGTTGGATAACATTTGAGGTTTTCACGTGTAGTTTATTTTCCCTTTAGTTGTTATTAACTTATAGGACAATTCATTGTATCATGTTAAAATTTAGATACTAACAACATATTAAAATACTTACTTTTCCATTTTGGGTGAGATACATAACTGAAAGAGGGACATTTGTTTACAGATGTGGCATGATTGTATCTTTAGATGGTAATTGGTTAATTACTGTGATTTATGCCATGTGTCATATATGGACTATCTACTTTCAGTTGTTATTTCTCAGTGCGATGATGAAGTCTAATGGAAGCTGTATTGTTGATGCACATATGAGAGGGAGTCAAATGAAAACCCTAAAAGTTTAATTAAAAATTAACTTTTTGTGTCATTTTCTGTAAGTTGGCAGTACTGTTACCAGCGATGTAAGGAATCCTCTACTGGTGTTGCATATTACGGATATGTGAAACACGGCCACAATACCAGTTTAAAATGGCTGCCCCACTTGTGACATGCACAAGAGAAGAACAGTGTTCTGACACGTTTCCAGAGCAGTGAAGGTATGAAGCCTATTGAGACCCAGTGGTGAATGAAGGAAGATCCATGGTGGTGGTGCACATCTATTCCTGCAGCAAGTGTACGAGTGGAGTAGGAATTTCGGAAATGTTGTGTCTTCTGTGACACACACTCAGTGCCCAGGTTAGGTCCACCGCATTGTGACTCCAGCGTCTACTGCAGCAGTTGAAACCATAGTGGTGGGAAATCACTGTGTGATGGTGGTTGAAATTCCTGCAAATATGAACATTAGTTATGGCTCAGCACATCACATCATGAAGTTCTTAGGTTTCACAAAGTGTCTGCAAGATAGTTTCCACTGCAGATCGCCTCAGAACTGAAAGAATGGCACGTTGACACCTGTGAAGAACTTTTGTGGTGCTTTGAAGCAGAAGGTGATGACTTCACCATGAGAATTATAACAGGAGACGAAACCAGGATACACTATCATCAATCTGAAACAAATAGAGCAGCAATGAATGCTGCCATTCCTCATCACCACTATCCAAGATGTTCCGTGCTCCGTATGCAGCCATCTGCAGGAAAAGAGTTTTGCTGACTCTCTTTTTGGATGAATGAGATTCCCACCCACCCCTCCTTCCCCAAACATCACATTGCTAAGCCTCACACTGCCTGTACAACACTTGCAACCATTGATGACCTGCATTTTGATACTCTGTTACATCCACTCTACCCACCAGACCTCCTTTGCACGTTTTGACCACTCAGAGGCAAAGGGAGGAAAGAAATTTTATTCCAATGTAGAGTTGCGGCAGGAGTTGCGCAAGTGGGTGCTTTTTTTAATATATCCAGAGGCATGAGTGTAAAAAAAAAAATTAAAGAAAAGTTCAAGGTTTTAATTTGACTCCTCTCATACAAGGTGCATCAGAAAACTCCTGTGAATGGTGTCTGGTCTCAGAAAATAAAGGGAACAAGAATTACAAACAAAATACTTTTATCGTTAGCTGCAACACATTTCTGACATCTGTTGTCAAGCCAAACGATTCCACAAGAAACGTTATACCATGTGACTTACTGGCTTCAGGCTCGCTCCTTGATTGGTCCCAGAATTTATATTCCCCTATCAATTCTCACTTCTTGTATGTGGTTTGTGTATGTGAAAAATTGTTGCAGTATTGGGGAATTGTCTTCCTCTGTAGATATTTTGTAAACAATTTTGCAATTTTTATTGCATTGCATTGTCTCCCAGTTTAAACACTTCCATAGGAACGCTGTCATCAGAGTCCAGTTCTTTCTTCGGCCCTCAAATGTTCCAATACATTTCAGCTAGGATTTGTTCCTGAACATCATCTCTTGAACTATATTTTTTTTTAAAAGAAAGTCATTAGAGCTTGTACAGTCTTTTCTACCAACATAAACTTTTGTTTTTCTTCATACATACAGTGTTTCCAGGGGGTATACACACACACGAGTCTACCGACAGCAAAATGTGTCAAAGGCTGTGGGACGAAGACTGCAATACCTTGTAACAACAAACTGCTTTCTATGAACATGACGTCACAACTGTTTACATTTCTGACAGGTCGTGGGAAAATATTGCAATTCGTGGTTTGAGAAGCGTTACTTTTATGCTAGATGTATTTTGTTATGTTTGAGAATGTGTGGTAAATTTCTTAAATCATGAAGTGTTTTGACTCTCATACAAACTTAACACTTTGAGGACAGCCATGTAGAAGAATTTTGGGCCCAGAAGACCAGACATTTTTGCCATAATTTAAAACTTTACTGGCACATTTGTGTTTGATGTATCTTAAATGGCAACATATGCTAAAAAATACCAATAATATGTGGGACTGCTTAGCTTCTCTTGTAGCTATACTGTATGTATATTAATTTAGACCATTAACTTCTGCTATTTGTGTGTTCGCACTACTTTACAATCACGTCAGCATTGGCTGACTACATCATGGGTACTATGCTCTGAATATCTTGTCATTGGCTGGTGAGATCATGTGATGTGAGCTGAGATTGACTGACAAAAGCACATCACAATCATGGTTTCAGTGCTTTGGAAGCTGCCATGCTTTATTTGGTGGAATTCGTTTTTATACTTATATATGAGATCTGTTCAAAAAATTCTGGAACCTTGTCCACAAGTTTTTTCTAGGCTTACATTTTACATATTATGCATGGTCTCTTTTGAAATACTCTCCTCCACAATTGACACACCACTTCCGGAAGCAGTCTTGGTTCTCCCCTTGCGTGAAGTTCCATCAGAAATTTGTCTTTTATCTCGTCCATCATTGCAAATCTTCGTCCTTTCAACGGGATTCTCAACTTTGGAAATTAAAAAAATTGCATGGGGAGTTGCATCAAGAGTACAGAGGATGAGCCAGAAATGACCTACCCCCCCGCCCCCCAGTAGTCATGCACCAGCAGGGATAAATGTGCGGGTGCATTGTTGTGATGCGAGAGCCATGAATTGTCTTGCCACATTTCAAGCCGTTTCTGTCTCACATTTTCTTGTAGGCATCACAACAGGTCCTGATCCATCGATTAACAGTTTGTCCTTGTGGCTCAAGTTCATCAAGAACTAATCCTTCAAAATCTGAGAAAACTATCAGCATGGCTTTGACATTTGACCTGACCTTACGAGCTTTTTTTGGTCTTAGAGAACCTTTACAAACCCATTGTGGAGATTGAGCCTTGGTCTCAACATCATAACCATAGACCCATGTCCCATCACCAGTTATGATTCTCTTAAGGAATATCTCATTCTCATTTGCATGATCCAAAAGCTCTTTACAGATTGCAGGGCAAAGGTCTTTTTGGTTTTGACTCATGAGCCATGGGACGAATTTGGTGGCAACACGATGTATTCCAAGATGCGGTGTGAAGATTTCATGAAATGATTCAACTGATATATTACGCTCTTCTGCAATCTCTCGAACAGTTAGTGTTTCATAAGCACACACAATTTCATTGATGTTCCTGACATGTGCATTGTCGGTAGACATCGAAGGGCGTCCTGAATGTGAGGGTCCTTATTAACTTACCTCTGGCCATTTTAAACTGTATGAACCATTTGTAACACTTGAGTACTGCTTAGGCAGTCATGACCATGGCTTTCCTGCATGATTTGGTGTGTCTCTGTGAAGTTTTTCTTGAGTTTCATGCAAAATTTAATGCAGACGCATTGCTCCTCTAACTCTGCCGTCTCGAAAGTTGCAGATTTTGTCAAACAATGTCCTGCTGAATACAGCACTGAACAGTAATTAACAGACATACAACAATGTAACTTCTGGCAGTTACATATTAAACACAAGCGTGTGCAGGGATGCCAGCTGCATTTCTCTCCAACACACTATTGGTGCAAAATTATGAATGTTCTGGATTTTTTTTTAAAGCAGACCTCATAATATAAAAATATGCAATGTACATGTTACCACACATCAAAGCTCTTTCAAAAACGTGTTTTTTGCTGGGTTTTGTTTCCTAAGATGCCAGGAAGTTCTATGCCAGTATGTAAAATATTTACCATTCAAAGGATTGTTAAGGTTTACAGCTTTGAGGAAAAGTATATTGTCACTTCATCTGCAGTATAGTGTGTTATCAGTGAGGAAAAGGTGTATTTTTAACAGGGAAATAGTTTCAACTGTGAAGGCTCTCCATAGTGTCCTGTTCTGAGCATCTTTCTTCATCTGTTTGTATATTTTTCCTCTTCTGTTGTCACCTATCATTCCAGTTCTCTTCCTGCCACTTCTTCTCATTCCTTCCACTTTTCCTTCTACAATTGTTTGTTGTAGACAATTCCTATATAGTACCTGTCCCAGCCAACATTTTTTCCCTTTCCTGATTCCTTTCAGAATCTTTTTTTTTTCTGATAATTTTCTTCAATACTACTTCATTCTCAAGTCCGCCAGTCCACTCCTTAAGCATTCTTCTCCATAGGTACATTTCAGAGCTTTCTAAATATCTATATTTTCTCTTTTCATCTGTCCCTGATTCACTGCTGTACAGCACTATACTCCAGGCATAACATTCGGGAAATCTTTTCCTTGGCTCCACTGGAATTCTTCTAGATGTTAATAACTACTTCACCTTTTCAAATTTTGCATTTTTCATCAAATTTAATTATTGGGTCAAAGCTAGTGATTTTTTGTCAGATAGTTTTATTTTTTGTTAAATTTGATTTTCTTTTCCTCTCTCTCTCTCTCTCTCTCTCTCTCCCCCTTTTTTTTTTTTTTTTTTTTTTTTTTAATTCTGTGTGTTTTTAATAATTTCAGTGGTGTTTTCCTCGTTGCATCAAAGTTTGTGATGCAGGAATGAGCTGTCAGTTTAAGGTTATACCTGAACCACAGCCTGAGGAGATTAGAATCCAAAATACAATTCTGACATTCAGTGACTTTCAGTTGTAATAGTAAATGCCGTCTTCAGATTATAACATTTTTATGCAGCAAATTCCACAATATCTCATAAAAAATTGGTTATTTCACTGAAAACTGCGATATTTGTCACGTTATCATTTCCATGAAATTTTCCTGTCCATACGAATAATTCATGAAAGCCTAACAATATTTTAAGTCAGAGTATGAAATTTTAGGCATGGGATAGGGAAAATAGAAAATATGAAAAGGGAAATACGAAGGCTCAGGCTAGATATCGTGGTTGAAATGAAGTGGAAAGAAGATTAGGACTTCTGGTCAGATAAATATAGGCTAATGTCAACAGTTACAGAAAATGGTATAATGGTAGTAGGATTCGATATGAATAGGAAGGTAAGGCAGATAATTACTGTGAACAGTTCAGTGCTAGGGTTATTCTTATCAGAATCAACAGCAAACCAATAGTTTGGGTGTACATGCTGACATCACAAACTCAAGATGAAGAGTTAGAGAAAGTACATGAAGACACTGAACAGATATTCAGTACGTAAATGGAGAAGATAATCTAACAATCATGAGGGAAGGAATACAAGAAACGGTTACGGGAGAATATTTGCTTGGTGGTAGAAATGAGAGAAGAGAGAGACTAATATGGTTCTGCAATACATTTCAGCCAGTAATACATTTTCCAAAAATCACAAGAGGAGGTGGTACACTTGCAGAAGACCTGGTGATATGGGAAGTTTGCAGCTGGATTACATCTTCATCAGACTGAGATTCTGAAATAAGATAAGGATTTTAATTCATACTTAGGTATTGAAATAGACTTCTGACCCCAATGATAAAGAGTAGCCTGAAATTTTAGGAGATGAGTTCAGAAGAATCAATTTACAAAGAACTGGGATACTAAAGAATGCTAAGATAAGGGTTATGTTCTCTGAGGTTATAAATAGTGCAATAATGAGTACCAAAGCAGGCATTTCAGTTGAAGAGGAGTGGATGTCTCTAAAAAGGACAGTGACACAAGCTGGACATACGAACATACGAAGTAGGAAGATAACTGAAGAAACTGTGGGCAACAGAAGAAATAGTTCAATTAGATTGTTACTTGCCATAAAGAAGACATATTAGGTTGCAGACAGGCACAATTAAGACACTTACACAAAGCAATGGCTGAAAGCTTTATGTGACTGTCTTTTACATTCAGAAAATTTTCACATTCAGAAAATTAAGGCCACAGGGAGGCAGCTCTGATGTTGCGAAGACTTTAGAAAAATTGACATACATTTTCGACCTGGAAAAAGCAAACATCTGAAATGGTGCAAGATGTTGGAAATTCTGAGGAAAACAGGAGTAAGCTAAAGGGAAAGACGGATAATATATAACATGTTCAAGAACTGAGATTGTACAAAAATGAGGACCAAGAATGAAGGGATCAGGGTAAAAAAAGGTGGAAGACAAGTTTGTAATCTTTTGTCCCTACTATTCAATCTACACATCAAAGAAGCAATGGCAGAAATTTAAAAAAGTTCAAGAGTTTCTTTAAAATTCATTTTGAAAGGATATTAATGATAAGATTTGCTGATGGCACTGCTGTCTTCAATAAAATGAAGTGGAATTACAGGGTGTGTTGAATGGAATTAACAGTTTGAGTACAGAACGTAGTTTAAAAGTAAATGGAAGAAAGATAGCAGTAATGAGGAGTAGCAGAAATGAAATAGCTATAAACTTAACGTAAAATTGTGGACCACGAAGTAAAGGAATTCTGTTTCTTTGGAAATCAAATAACACATGATGTAAAAGACAAGGGCGACATAAAAGCAGATTGGGACAGACAAAGGGTGCATTTTTGTCACAAGAGAAGTCTGCTAATATCAAACATCAGTCTCATTATGAGGAAGAAATTTCTGAAAATATTTGTTTGCAGCACAGCACTGTATAGTAACTCAAGGAGGAAGAAAATTAAAGTGTTTGAAATTTGATACTATAAAAGATGGACTGCTGCAGAATTGGCAAAGAAATGAACTATGGAAAACACTGAAAAGGGTCAGAATGTTAGAACTTGTGTTAAGACACCAGGGAGTAACTTACATGGTACTAAAATGAGCTGTGAAGGTTAAAAATTGTAGGGAAAGACATAGATTGAAATGTATCTATCAGATAATTGAGAATGTTCAGTGTAAGTGCTACTCTGTGTTGAAGAGGTTAGCACAAGATAGTAATTCATGGCGGACATCATTGAACCACTTGGAAGACTGGTGACTAAAAATAATCTTCTTGAGTATATGTCTGCCATCACATGTTTCAATCTTCTCTACCTCTCTCTCTCCTGTCTTGCCGTCTCTTTCCCTTTCCAACATTCCATTCCTGTCTCCCCTTCTCTTTCCCACCTCTCCCTTTGTCTCTCCCTCTACGCTCTGTCCTTTCTGTCTCCATTTTTCTTGTGCCTCTCCCATTTCCTGTTATCTCTTAACACTTCCATTTCCATCTCTTACACTATGTCTTCCACTTAAGGCTCTCCAGCCTCTGCCATTAATTGTACATTCCCTTTCTTTAGCTTATTGTTTCAAGCCCATCCCTCCCAATGTATTGGGTCAGGCATGTATGTATAAGGAAAAGTATAAGTAACAGCCATGATGGCATTCTGTATACTAACTGGCATGATGTATGTGTACTTCTACTTGCGACAGATGAATATGAATATGTACTTAGTATTTAGAAAGGAGATTCTGAATTTTTGTGGTCCTATCACGTTTTCTTGCTATTTACAGTTGTGATTTTGACATTGAAGAAGATGAAGATGAAGAACAAATTATTGAAAAGAGAAGGAAACAGCGGGAGGAACTACTAAGAGTGAGTAAAATCTTATTCGGAGATTACCTTATATTAAATGTCAGCAGACCCAGCCAGGTTGCCAAGCATATTAAAGCACCTGATTATAGGACGTGGCAAGGTATACTTGCTCCAGTTAGAATGCGCCTCACCGATTAATTATGAGGGCTGGTGTTCTGGTCAGCCTGAATGTAGTTTTTAGTCTGTTTCCAGTGCTTTAGTTAAGATGAGAATTTTTTTTTGAGAGAACTCTCTTGCTTACACGGTGTGGTACCTGTTATTATTATTATTATTATTATTATTATTATTATTATTAGTATTAGTGTGATACAAGTAATAAATATGATCAGTGCTGTCTAAGCCTAAGAAGTTGTGCATGGTGTTTCTAAAATAATTCTGGAGTTGTATCATAAATGTACCAGAGGACAGTTTTAGAGCTGTAAGTTTTTCACTGAAAGAAGAACATAGTGGTTAAGACACTGAAATTACATTCAGAAGGGCCAGGGCTAAATCCCCATCTGATCATTCAGATTTAGGCTTTCTGTAATCTCCCTGAATCTAGTAATGCAAACACCTTACAATTTCCAATGAAATCTGCTCTTTCGTCATCCATTTTCAGTCTGAATTTATGCTTCATTCCTAATGACTTCATTGTTAAATAGATATTAAACATAAATATTATGTAAAGGGTAGAGGGTAGATTACCACACACTATAAAGATGAAGTGTTGACTTGCAGACAGGCACAGTAAAAAGACTGTTACTCACTGAGCTTTTGGCCAAAAGTTAACTTCAGAAAAGAAACACACACACACACACACACACACACACGTATGCACGCCTCACACTTGCATTACCATTCTCTTCGACAGCTGTGGCCTGGACTTAGTATTGTTTATATATATATATATAACTACCCACTTGTAAAGGAGAATTTACTGTAGCTCTCATTGAATTAATTCTAGACTGGCCTTGGAATACCTCATGCTTTAAGAGTTCTATTTGTCAACATATTTGGTACTAATTAGTAGCTGTCTGTCTGTGAACATTTTGTGACTGATTAAGATGTGTCTGGCCAAGGATTGTAAGAATTAGCATCATAGTGGTATAGATTTTCTTGTCTTTAATTATATTCATTGTTTGTTGTAATTGTTGTCCTGTAAGTGAAATGTTTCTCTTGAGAAATGTGTGAATTGTTTTGTAAACCGCTTGAAGAACACGTACATTTGCCAGTAGGGACAATGGATTCTTAGTGTGTGTTATCTGATTGTCTTGTGTCTGCATCTACGTCTATACTCTGCAAACCACTGGGAATTGCGTGGCAGAGGGTTGTCCCATTGTACCAGATAATAAGGTTTCCTGGTGTCCCATCCATGTACAGGGTGTATGTGACCCGGGAGATTCGGGAAAAACCTGGGAATTTTTTCGTCCGGGAAAAAAACGGAAAAACCTGGGAATTCTTTAGAATTCCGCGAATTTTTCATTGTTTTAGTTACCAGTTAATTTTTTGTGATTTTCACTGGTAAGAACCAATACTCTAACGAAGGATATTACTGTATCCCACTTCTGCAGAATAGTACTGCAGCAACAAAACGTGAACGAGGGGGGGGGGGGGGGGGGACTTAAGTTGCAAAGCAAATGCGCCATAGACAACAACAAAACACAGTGCTCGTACAAGCGTCTGCCAACCAAAGTGTGTCAAAGGCTTTAGGAAGAATATGCAGTGTTTCCTAACAACAAATTGCCTCCGATGAGCGTGACGTGACAGCTGTTTACATTAGATTCATTTGAGAAGTTGCGGGCGGGCTCTTGCGCATGCGCAGTTGAGTCACGTATGAGTAGTACCTTCTCCCGTTTGTGTGACTGGGCGCCACTATCTAAATTTCTCCGGTTCGGAGATATTGTAGATCTGGGGCTGATGCGCAGAGCAGTCCGAGTTGTAGTGGGGAGGTGGGTAGTCTCTACTTAACCTGTGTTTACGTTTAGTGATTTTGCTGTTTCCTCTTCGTTTATTGCTCTCACATTAAATGAAAACAAAATGTATTTCTGTGTTCGGGAGCTACCAAATGAATTAAACTATGTTCACATAATTACAGAAGGCTAAAATATGTTGTTCGCTTCAGGTTTTATTTCCACCTTTCTGACAGTCAAGCATTAATCGCCTTGCAGAACAATGAAGTTATTTTTGTCGGTTTGCTTAACAGATTTGGCTTTTATTAATCTTTTGCGCAGAGGCAGTCAATTTATTTGAAACGAAATGTTTAATTTCACACTGTTGGCTAGTTTCAACTGTTCGCTGCATTTCAAGTGCACGTTTTCCATCTTCTAGCTTGTATGGCATTATGCCATAATAAAGAACCAAACATGAGATAATACAGTACTGGACATAACAGTTGTGCACTTTAAGCCGAATTATGTATTTTAATATGGTTCACGAAATTCTGATGCTCTTGAATTATCCTTTGATGTCTTGTTTCTTTTATGACATAATGCAAGATCTTTTAACGTTTTACACGTACGAAGATGCGGGCTTCCTGTGTCATCGTAGCTGCGTAGGTGCAGTGACGCCTGTTATCTGGCGCTCTCTGGCAACTGCTGAAACGAACCAATTTCTAACAGGTCACGGGAAAATATTTTGAATGGTGGCTTGAAAACTGTTACTTTCAAAGTAAATTTCCTTTTATGCAAGATGAACTATGTCCGAGAATGTACGATGAATTTCTTAAATCACAGAGCGTTTGACTCTCAATTAAAAACAACCATCTAGAAGAATTTCGAGCCCAGAAGATCAGACATTTACGTTGTTAATAAAAATTTTACTGGCACATTTGTGTGATGTATCTTAAAGTGTAACACACGCAAAAAGATCAGCATTATATATGGAAGCTTAGCTTCTCTTGCAGCTTATTAATCTTCGAGACCAATATTACTTATGAAAGCTTTGTTTTTCTTGTAGCAACACCATGTGTATTAATCTAAACCATTACCCTTTTCTTTTTTGTGTGTACGCGCTACTTAAGAGTGATCTTGCTATTGATTGAGTACATCACGTGATGTAACCCTTGACTGGCTTACAAAAGCCCATCGCAATCTCGATTTCATTGCTTCGGAAAGTAACATGCACTGTTTGGTGGAATTCGAATTTATACCTCCGTAACATGAAAAAATGCAGTGTACATGTTGCTGCACATCAAAGATCTTTCGAAAAAGTGTTTTTCCCCCCTTCCATTTTCTAAAGTGCCGGCAAATTCTATGTCTGTGTAGAAAACCATTAACATTCTAAGGATTGATAAGTTTTACTGTGCCGAGGAAAAGTATACTGTCACTTAAAACGGAAAAGTGTATTTTCACCTGGGTGAAAGTGTATTTTGAATCGGTAATTTTTTTTTCCTTATCTATGTATACACTCTGATGTATGAAACATGAGAATATTATTGTTTGAACACGTGTTTATGTGCGTAATTATTCAAAGTTTGTCCTCACAATCCCTCTGTATGTGATACATAGGGGATTGTCATATATTACTAGAGTTATCATTAAAGCCAGTTCTTGAAGCATTCTTAGTAGAATTTCTCGGGATAGTTTGTCTGCTAGAGTCTGTCAGTTGAGTTTCTTGAGCACCTCTGTGACTCTCTCCCATGGGTCAAACAAACCTTTGACAATTTGTGCTGCCCTTCTCTGTATATGTTCAATATCCCCCGTTAGTCATATTTGGTACAGCTCCCACACACTTGAGATGTATTCTAGAGTGTGTCAGACAGGTGATTTGTAAGCAATCTCCTTTGTAGATTGACTGCTCTTCCCAAATATTCTACCAATAAACAAAAGTCTACCTCCTGCTTCACCCACGACTGAGCTTATGTGAACATTCCATTTCATATCTCTACAGAGTGTACACCCAGGTATTTGTAGGTATTTGTTTGAGTTTGCCAGTTCCAACAGTGATGTATTGGTATTGTAGTCATAGGATACTCCATTTTTTTGTTTTGTGAGGAGCACAGTTTTAAATTTCTGAACATGTAAAGCAAGTTGCCAATCTTTGCACCACTTCGAAATCTTATCAAGATCTGACTGAATACTTATGTATCTTCTTTCAGATGGTACTTCTTTTTAGATAACTGCATCATCTGCAAAATGTATGAGGTTGCTATTAATATTGTCCACAAGATCATTAATATACAACATGAACAGTAAGGTGTTGAGAGGTGTGGCCTGTACTTTCTTCTGAGAATTTGGCACAATTTTTTTTCAAGGTTTCTGTGGTAGATTATAGTTACAAGAATTGTATTAGTTTTTAACAAGTTCAGCTGTTTCTCAATGCCACTCATCTTTTCATTGGTAAGAGGGTTAAATTGGTCAGTTCTCCTGGGTTTTCCTTTGTAAACTAACATCTGAAAATGGAGTTAAGCATTTCAGCTTTTGCTTTGCTACCCTCAATTTCAGATCCTGTCTCATTCACTAAATTTATTTGGGTTTTGTGAAAGATCATTTTGACAGTTTACCGCTATGATAATCATTGAAGGTTTCATGAATTACTCTCCTGACAACCAAATGTGTTTTGTTAGCATCTCTCTATCTATAGTCCTACACTTTGTTTTACACTTATTATGCAGTAGAGTCTACTACTTCAGAAGTTTCTTTACAGTGACTGTACCATGGAGGGTTCTTCCCAGTATGAAGTGTTCTACTGGTTATGTATCAATCCAGTGCATGGTCAACTATTCTTTTAAACTTGAGCCATAGTTCCTTTACATATTCCTGCCCTGTGCTGAAAGTTTTAAGTTCCTCATTGAAATGTTGCCACAAATGTGTCATGGTCTCCGATACTTGTTTCGATGTAGATGTCCTCAAGAGGTCAGGTCTGTTTGTTGCCATTAGAACCAAAATACTACTGTCATTAGGGTGTTATGAACTATCTGTTCTAGGTAGTTTTCAGAGAAGGCATTTAGTAATCTTTCACAGGATGTCTTATCACCTCCACCAACAACAAGTCTGTAATTTTCCCAGTTGATTGTTGGATGATTAAAGTCTCCACCAGTGATAACAGTATGATAGGGGAACTTATGTTCAAGCAAACTGAGGTTTTCTCTAAAGTTTTTGTTACTTCAGAAAATGAGTGTGGTGGGTAATAGAAGCTCAAATTATCATTTTAAGCTCATTCCCGATACTGAATCTTGCCCAAACAAGCTCACATGCAGCTTCAGTTTCTGCCTCGGTACATTTGATTTTCTTGGCTACTGCCACAAATACACCACTTCTATTTCCCATTAATCTGTTTTTCGATATACACTTAAATTTTCCGCAAAAATCCCATTGCTGTTAGTTTCAGGTTTTAAACCAGCTTTCTGTAGCTGGTATATTGTGAGCTTCATTGCTTTTCATGGGCTCTTCAAACTCTGGTATTCCAAATGCTTCACCACCACCTTATGTGCACCCCACAAACAGTAAGCTACATGAGTAGCAGCCTCTGATGTGTAATGCATATCTGTCCCATATAAAGGAACCCTACAGTTGACAAAGTCGCAGCCTAGCTTGTCACAGAACCTTCAAAATCTCTGGTTCAGTCCTTCCACTCAACTCACAACCAAGGGGCCATGTTCAGTTTTGGGGACAACGCTGTAAATTGTGAGCTTCATTGAAACTGTGCGTGAGGCTGGTCTTCTATACCAGTTGCTGGAATGATCCAAATACAACCTTGGAGCCCAGGTGACAGGCATAGTTTGTTCCAATGTACGCCACAACCAGCAGTTGGGTTGCACCCTGTTCCTTCAGTGGCTGCTGGAATAGCCTCTTCAACATGTTGAATGAGGCCCCCAGGCATACACATTGAGTGCACCTTGTTTCCTGTCTGTTGTTGCCATTTCCTTAAGGGGTACCTTCATTGCATGTTCGGACTGCTGCAATATTAGAGCCCTATCCTTCAGTGTTCACCTCCTCTTGACACCAGACAAAACATTTACCCCATTGGCTCAGTGTCAGTGAAAGACTGCACCTTGAACTTTTTGGTTCGGGAAATTGCTGTAACAGCTTGCATCCTCCCTGGTCCCCATCCGCCCTGTACAGGATGCCTAGCTCTGCCATTGAAAAGCCACTCACAGTCAATTGGACGAGTAATGACGTATCCCGTACTTTCTGCAGAGGGGACAGGATCCACAGGAGAGGATATTACTTAAGGTATCTTTGGTACTGATACCAGAGGTACATGATTCTTGGGAGCTCCTCCAGCATAATGAATCACAGAACATGCCAATCATTTGACAATAGCCAGGGAATTTCCAGCTGCTTACGAGTGTCAACCAATTCGTTCCATATTTAAGATCATCATTCAGTGGGGCTGCATTTTGCTTCCAAACTTTACAGAAGCTCTCCTGCGAAAGGTAGTTTGGAAGGTAGGAGACGAGGTACTGGCAGAAGTAAAGCTGTGAGTACCGGGCGTGAGTCGTGCTTCGGTAGCTCAGTTGGTAGAGCACTTGCCCGCGAAAGGCAAAGGTCCCGAGTTCGAGTCTCGGTCAGGCACACAGTTTTAATTTGCCAGGAAGTTTCATATCAGCGCACACTCTGCTGCAGAGTGAAAAATCTCATTCTGGAAACATCCCCCAGGCTGTGGCTAAGCCATGTCTCCGCAATATCCTTTCTTTCAGGAGTGCTAGTTCTGCAAGGTTCGCAGGAGAGCTTCTGTAAAGTCTGGAAGGTAGGAGACGAGGTACTGGCAGAAATAAAGCTGTGAGTACTGGGCGTGAGTCGTGCTTTGGTAGCTCAGTTGGTAGAGCACTTGCCCGCGAAAGGCAAAGGTCCCGAGTTCGAGTCTCGGTCGGGCACACAGTTTTAATCTGCCAGGAAGTTTCATTGAGGCTGTTGTTTAGGATATCGAATGTCTTCCAAGCCAGTAGCAGGTAGACTGAAATGCTTGAAAAACAAGAATTAGTTCAGTTTTTCTTCTTTGGGACCAGCAGCAGAATACACAGTATGTCTATCAATGACATGATTATTATAAATATGCACCAGAGTAGCTGCTTATAATAAATCTTTATTCACTGCAGATTGTTTTGGCATTTTATCACCATTGTCAAGTATGGCGAATACAATTGTAGTGAGAACTTATATAAATGTGAATGTCGTTTACGTTAAAATAACAGTATTGTACTCGCATATAGACTGATGTGATTTCCATATTATGGTGTTAGTGAACTGTCTCAAACCGCCACTGTTTTGATAAGATGGTAAATGACGTAAATATATCAAAAAAATATGATAATTGTAGTTTGGCAGTATTTTGACTGTTCAACTCTTATGAAACTACATGTTTACAAAGATTATGCAGATGAACATAGATATTATTTTATTAACAAAATTTTTTTACGATCTTATCAGAACAGTGGCAGTTAAAGACAGTTCACTAACAGCGTAATATGAACATCACATCAGTCTAGACATGAGTAATATATAATCATTTTATAATATGAATAACATTCACATTTATACATATTCTCACCCAAATTTTATTCACAGGTACATGACAATGGCTGTAAATGCTGAAACAGTCTGTCGTGAATTAAGATTTGGTACATCCTTTTAATAAGAATTAGTTCAGTGATAGTGCATGTATGATAGGTACGAAAAAACCTTATTGGCTGATCAACCATAGCGTAAATGATTTTTTACAAGTGGTTTGGTTTCAAAATTAAAGTTTCCTGTTTAGGAGATTTGTTGTTAATAATATTAATTAATATTTGCTTTTTTTTTTTTTTTTTTGCAGAGGTTGGGAGCATTAAGTGAAGATTCTAATGCTTCGAATATGAACATGTCTGGGCAAAGCAGTGTTTCTGAGAAACCAGTTAACTGTCCTGACAATTGCAAACCAAATGTACCTGAAATAAAAACTGAGACAATTAAAACAGAAGATGATAATGAGGACTCAAAACCAAAGGAGAAAAGAAAATCACGTTTTACATCATATGATCCAGCTGCTGTTAAGGAAGAAGAAGATGACAAAGAAAATAAGCAAGAAAGGAAAGATCGTAAAGATGGGAAGAAAAATGAATGGGATATGTTTGCCGAGGGTGACAATTTAGAGGCACTAAATGTAAGTTTTCTTTTTATTTTTTTATAGGGATAAATCAATAATCTTTGAATGCAGACAAAAATAGAACATTATGATAATCAGTACAGTATGTAACTGTTTTGCTTAATCCTTGACTCCCAAGGTCAGTGTCTCCAGAGGTTTTGAGTTCTCTGTGTTTTGTGTTTGGCCACTGCCAACAGTAGCAACTAAGCAGTACTGTATGCTGCGATAGCACTAAAATAGTAATTCTTACATGCCGTATTTCATGTTACTGTGTTGTATTTCAGTTATTTGTGCTAGAATGACTATTGAAGCACTTCCTACTCCTTTGTGGGCATTACTTACATGTCCTAGTAAAATAAAGCTCACAGTCAACAGTGAGGGTAGATGTTACATTATGAGGCAGAAACACAGGTTTAGTGGTTGCATACTGAATGGAAGGTGGGGCTTACATCCTCCACACTACTGTGTGAAAGTTCCACTGTTGATGAGAATGTTTATAGACTGTATCAGCTACATGTAAGTTACAAGTATTCCCAGATGTGAGTAGCTGGGATAATTAAAACACCTGATAAAATGAGCTGCAGTTATGTATCCAACTACATCACCAGTAAATGCACAAGCATGGTTTAGTTTAAATGAATGAAACTGTAAAATTATGAGACACAAATAGCTTCTGGAGACAGAATATCCCTTCTGCTGATACACACATAAAAATACACAATACTGTCTTAGCTTCTGGAAATATAGTTGTTTCTCAGGGAGGATAGGTTTGGAAGATTAGAAAGAATGGACAAGGCTCTTCAAACCCAGGTCAAGATGGATTGACCTTTTTCAAGAACTTGGGAAGGATGAGTGATACATAGCACTATTAAAAAAAGACTATTTTAAAAAAAATGTCCAGCCACATTGCAACTGTGTTATAAAAATTAAATTATGTAGACCTATACCTGTAGGGAGCTTACATATGAATTACAGTTTAGCGAGATATGAAAATTTATGTAAAACTACTCTCTCCCTCTGCATCCCCCCCCCCTTTTCAGTTTTTCCTTGTGTTCTTTAATTTTGTAAAAGCTGCTAATTAATTTTTTTAAAATTGTTTGAATTTACAGAGTCCAAGTACAGTTGACAAAGCCCATGGTGGTCCAGAAAATCCTAGTCTCACAGATAACTGGGATGATGCGGAAGGATATTATAGGGTCAGAATTGGGGAAATCATGGATGGTCGATATGTTGTTTATGGATACACTGGTCAAGGCGTATTTTCAAATGTAATACGAGCTAGAGATAGTGCAAGAGGTAATATGGATGTGGCTGTGAAAATAATACGCAACAATGAAATTATGTGAGTATGCTGTGCAGATAACTGAATACTTATAATACTTATAGCTTAATATGAAATTTTGTAAGTAGAATGTGATCAGCTGTCAAGGGGAGTTCTTTTGAGCATATGCCCACTCCGACCCCCCCCCCCCCCCCCCCCTCTAGTTGGTTCTCTACTCCGACCCCCTCCTCTATCTCTCTATCTCTCTCTCTCTCTCTCTCTCTCTCTCTCTCTCTCTCTCTCTCTAGTAGTCATTGTAAGGCACATATACACGACTAAAGACTTGGGTAGCTGTTGGATAAATCCTTTTATAAGCTATACATCACACACACGTGAGTGGCCACATTGTGCTGGAACAATGTAGCCATACAAGCGTGTGTGGGTGGGAGGGTGGTTACACATTCACGCCCATCTTTTGCATACTCTACAACTGGAAAAAGGATTCGTCCAAACTCTATCAAAGTTTACATTTCATAAGGACTTTCCATTACCTTTTTAATATTCGCTTGGTATCCATGTTATGAATGTGATAGATTTAATCAACATTTCAGTACTATGAAAAGGATTTATAAATACTTCTACCAGTAATAGAATTTATTGAAGATTTAAATTATTTAATTAGCAACATGTTTAGAGGTTAGACCTTATCATCAGATTACTGGGCGCTGATGACTGCGCAGTTGAGTGAGTGCCCAACAAAACCAAACATCATTATCATCAGATTACAGTGGCATTGCAAAAAAAAATTAACTCAAGTGCACATAAATATTGAAGTTTCTTACTATAGTCTTGGTATGTGCCCTTGTCATCCTATGCAGAAAGAGGATATACCCTAGTAAGAGGTGATGTCCCTTTGTATGATGGGCTGCTGTTTGCATGACAATTTTTTTAAACAAACACTCACTTTGTTCTTGTTATGTGGCAGGCTTCTTATTTTGTGTTGAGGTCCCTCTATTTCTATGCCTCTTTTGGTCTTGATAGTCATTGTTCAGAAACTTTTAAAGTTACCTTGAAACACCATATCACGATCACATCAATAGTGCCGAATACAAGATGGCAGTCAAAACAAAACTTATTTCAATTTGACACCAGGATTGACATATCAATACTCAAATCGAAATGAGTTTTCTTTTGACCACCACCTTGTTTTCTGCACTGTTGATGTGTTTGTGATATCATGTTTAAAGATAACTTTAAAAGTTTCTGAACAGCAGCTAACAAGGTAAAAAAAAAGCCATAGAAATAAAGGGACCTCAGCACGTCATAAGAAACCTGCCACACCAAAAGAACAAAGTGAATGTTATTTTAAAATAATTTTCATGTGAATAGTGACCCATTGTACCTAGTGACCTTTTTACGTATTTGTCTGTGTGCGTGTGCGTGCTCACACACTTATGTTAAAGGTTTCTTTCTACTCCCACTGCAGCCTGATGATGTCAACCTTGAAACGTGTTGCTAATTAAATACTTTAAGAAATCAACAGATTTTGTGACTGGTAGCAGTATTTGCAAAACCTTTCCATATTTTTAAAACAGTCATTGTTGATTAAAAACCATTATAGCTTTAAATTATTTCAGTACTAGTTGTACAAATATTCACAAGTGAGATGTTTCATAAGCTTTGGTTTTATGACGTTCTACTAATAAACATAACATTGCCACTCTTGATCCACAGCTGAATCAACGCTATTAGTTTGATAAATAGTGAACTAAAATACATTGAACTTTCAGAATGTGCATAATTCAAATTACGAAATAATTTTGCCAAGGTTTGCAGCTTTGCCAGAATTATTCATTGAAATACAGCACATCAAACTTGGCCCAGAGTTTTTGAAATCTTGCCATGACTTTGTTACCCTTCATATCCAGGACAGTATGCTGTCTGCATGTCAAGAAAACTTTGCCTAATACCAAACCCAGCTAGGTAGCCCTCCTAATGGACAAATTTTCTTGTCTGCATGCTAGTGAGGTACTCAGTTGAATGCTTTCAAAATTCAGTGGAGACAAGGATATGATTATATTGCTTCCAGGCAGGTAACATATGTGTTTTCCTTTGATTGTAATTGATGTTTTGGAATCCCTGTGTGCTGTTTCGAAGAAAATACATTGTTCAGGATGAAGTATTATGTTCGAATTTTGAGAAATTTCCATAGGTGTCATTGATTCCATAGGTGATAATTTTACTGCTCGTCATGCACAAAGGTAGGACATGTTTCCACCCAATACCTGAGTATTACATTGTGTCAGAGAACTGTAGTAAAATTTATTTTGAAATGCAGATGTTACACCTGTAAATTTTGCATAAATTCTACTGGATCCTGTGCGGTCTTGGTAATTTTGAACAAGAGCAGCTGTTTTTACACACTACTGATGATGATTTTATATAATTCATCTCAACAATGCTAGAGCAATTAATATGCTCCTTAACTTTTGTTTGTGTGTTTGCATTGGAAGCCGATTACAATTTTTTTCCCACTGTTAACAGCTTTGATGCCCATATCTTCAGCAAGTGCCTCAGTATCTATTCTTTTGCCACTGGCATGCTTAACATTTAATTAAATGATTACTGGAAAATCTCATATAAAGATGTGAAACAAATACTAACAAAGAGATAGAGGGGCTGGCCAGTACTTAAGTCAGCTCAGTACAGCCGATAGATACACAAAACAGAACAGGAGCTTTACGTATCCTAGCTTTCGGAACTCTGTTCCTTCATCAGGGAGGAGAGAGGGGGAAAAAAGGGGAAGAAGGGAATGTGGATTCAGTTACTCACAACCCAGGTTATGAAGCAACAGGGGAAAGGTAAACAGGGAGGGTCTCCCTGTTTACACTCTCCTCGTATTTGCCTGTTCTTTATGACCTTGGTCGTCATGATTTTGGTTTGGTCAGTGTTGAACTGGTCAAATGTTTCGATCCATTTCTGGATAAGGAGAACACTTGGAGCATCATTTACATTACACAATCCAGGATCACTGCAAAATTTCCTCCGTGCTACAATCACCAGATCATTGCTTTTGTAAAATTCTCACACAGAGAATGTGCAGTCTGTTCTCAGGAAACATTCCACAGTGACTAAATTCCTAAGGGTCAAGCAAGTGATGAATGTACCTCAACCTCACCTCTATCTCTCTGTTAGTATTTGTTTGACATTTAATTATAATTTTATAGACATAGTCTTGAGATTGTGCACTAGGACTATGGGTATCTCAAAAGAAAGTTTATGTTTGAAGACCTCTCTGCAGATGCGCAACAAATTGATGCTCCTAGTGTGCTCCTTATCCAGAAATGGATCGAAACATTTGACCAGTTCAATGCTGACCAAACCAAAATCATAATGAACAAGGCCATCAAGAACAGGCAAATACGAGGAGAGTGTATATCGGTCTGTTTGTGACAATCCTGATGTCTCCATTTATAAGCATGCAAGTTCTGTAAATGTGCATAGACCATCACTGCACCAAATATCCAATTGGTCCAAGAATTAAAGCCTCAGGATGCCAGACAAGGCTGCTGTTGGTTAATTATGTGATTGAGTGTCCTTCATTTAACATCATCTTGTTTTTTGACGAGGCTCATTTTCACCTAAATTGTCACATCAGTAAGTAAAATTAGTGCTGCTAGAATGCAGAGAATCATAAAAAGAAGCATGAGAAACACCTTACTGTATGGGCTGCAATGTCAGCTCAAGGCGAGGATGAGTGTGGCCATGCTATTACAGTGAATTAGGAACATTATGTGACAATATTAAATGAGTTTTTGGTGCCTGGATTGTGGAACTTACCTGATTATAACCAAAGAATATGGTTTCGGCAAGACCGAGGCACAGCATAAACATCCAGTGAGTCTGTACTGCGAGTTCATGAAATTTTCTGTGGCAAATTGATCTCCAGGAGGAGTGACAAATTGGCCCCCATGCGCTCCAGATTTGAGCCCCTATGGACTTTTTTTCTAAATTTTCTTTTGAGACACCCTGTAGAACAGTTGTTACACTGCCATTGTGATAACGGATGTTTCAGTTAACTTTGGGTTGTTTACAGAACTGTGCTTTTCTTGTTACTTCAAACCTACTTGGAATCAATTCTTTTTTTCCTGCAAAGCTTGTTAATGTTGTTATAAAATTACAAAGATAAAGAATGATTTGCCTGTACTTACCTTCAGGAAGCAAAATATGAGTAAATTTAAAAGTGAAAAAACTAATCCTAACTTTCAGAACTCCTAGTAGTTTCTGCCACAGGGAGGAAAGAGGGATGAGTTGGGTAAGGTTAGAAAGAAGAGGAAAGTCAGTAAGTTCACGGGACTAGACGGACTCGTCTTTTGTTGAGTATGAGAGGAAACAAATACAAAAGTGTATCATCGATGATTTCAGTTATCTTTCAAATGCCGGAAGTCTCCATACAGGCTTCTGAAACACCATGAATACTCAGGCTGTGTGTTTGAGGTTATAATCAGTATTGTAACCTTCTATTCTGATGGATTTGGTCTATTTAGGAAATATATTGCGTTCAACTATGGCCAACACGTTCAATCATTCCATCAGAGTAATTTCACAGATGTTTTCTGTGCATCATATCATTCAGTGATACTTGGGTTTTTTATGGAGGCTCTAGAAAACAGGACATTATCAACTGGATGAAGCTAACGGTTTTTGCAATGGAACAGTGTCTTGAAGTTAGCAGAAAATCCAACGAAATACTGGCTAAGTTCAAACTATAAACGGTCTATACAAAAAGCTCCGAGACATTTTATTCTCAGTCTATAAGTGACATTAGTGCAGTAACTACAGTGGCAGCTTGTATTAACAACTGTAGCATTCAACCAGTACTCATTAGCAGGCAGTGTTAACTATTGGACCTTTTACCTTAGTATGAAGACACCCTCCAGAATGTTTTGAAGAAAATAAGCGTTTGCAAAGTTTGTCCCGCACGCGTTGACTTATGAACACAAATAATGACATGTCTATGCTTGCCATGACTTGATTGAAAAGCAAATCTTGGACAATTCTTCTCTGGAGAAAGTCGTCTGTAGTGATGAGACTTGCCGATATTGATACAAACCAACTACAAGATGACAAGTGCAGAAATTCAAATGAAAGATCAGCACTATGACAGCTTAACTGACATTCAAGCCAATGTTATCATGAGTTGAACAACATCATAAAGAAAAACTTTTCACACAGTTTCACGTGGTGGTATGAACCTTCTGTGCATTGTACCCCAAACGGGGGGAGAGGGAGACATTGTAGGACACACAAAGCATTAAAACTACCATCATTCTTTTTTTTTTTTAAAGCAAACCTACATCTACATATGTACTCCGCAAGTCATCATACAGTGCATTGCATATGGTACCCCATACCACTACTAGTCATTTCCTTTTCTGTTCACTTGCAAAACAACTGCCTATATTCCCCAGTATGAGCCCTAATTGCTAGTATCTTGTCTTCGTGGTCCTTAGGCAAAATTTGTGACAGCAACAGAAGAATTATTCTGCACGCAGCTTCAAATTCAATTCTCTAAATTTTCTCAGTATTGTTCCTTGAAAAGAACATTGTGTTCCCTCCAGGCCTTCCTTTCTGAGTTCCCAAGTCATCTCCGTAATACCTCTGTGATGTTCGAAGCTATTGGTAATAAATCTAGCAGCATGCCTCTGAATCACTTTGATGTCTTCCTTTCATGGTGTATATGCCTCGGGAGATCCGGGAAAAACCTGGGAATTTTTTCGTCCAGGAGAAAACCGGGAAAAACCCGGGAATTTTTTAGAATTCCACGAAGTTTTCATTGTTTTAGTTACCAGTTAAATTATTGTGATTTTGACTGGTAAGAACCAATACTCTAATGAAGGATATTACTGTATCCCGCTTCTGCAGAATAGTACTGCAGCAACAAAACATGAACGAGAGAAAAAAAAAATGAAAATAAAACTCAAGTTGCCAAGGAAATGCACCATATACAACAAAACACAGTGCTCATACAAGCGTCTGCCAACCAAAGTGTGTCAAAGGCTTTAGGAAGAATATGCAGTGCTTCCTAACAACAAATTGCCTCCGATGAGCGTGATGTGACAGCTGTTTACATTAGATTTATTTGAGTAGTTGCGGGCGGGCTCTCGCGCATGTGCAGTTGAGTCGCGTATGAGTAGTACCTTCTCCCGCTTCTGGCTACAGACGTGTGGCTGCGTGCCACTATCTAAATTTCTCCGGTTCGGAAATATCGTAGATCCGGGGGTGATGCACAGAGCAATCTTTAGTTGTAGAGGGTAGGTGGGTAGTTTCCATGTGACCTGTGTTTACGTTTAGTGATTTTGCTGTTTCCTCTTTGTTTATTGCTCTCACATTAAATGAAAACAAAACGAATTTCTATGGCCGGGAGCTACAAAATGAATTAAAATACGTTCCCATAATTACGGAAGGCTAAAATATGTTGTTAGTTTCAGGTTTTATTTCAACCGTTCTGACAGTCAAGCATTAATCGCCTTGCAGAACAATGAAGTTATTTTTGTCAGTTTGCTGAAGAGATTTGGCTTTTATTAATCTTTTGCGCTAAGGGAGTCAATTTATTTGAAATGATGTGTTTAATTTCACACGGATAGATAGTTTCAACTGTTCGCTGCATTTCAAGTGCACGTTTTCCACCTTCTAGCTCGTATGGCATTATGCCATAATAAAGAACCAAACATGTGATAATACAGCACTGGTACTCAAAGAAAATTTAAATCTGAATCTGGATATATGATTGTGCACTTTAAGCCAAATTGTGCATTTTAGTATGGTTCACGAAATTCCGATGCTCTTGAAGTATCCTTTGATGTCTTGTTTCTTTTATGACGTAATGCAAGATCTTTTAATGTTTTACAAGTACGAACATGCGTCATCATAGCTGCGCATGCGCAGTGACACCTGTTATCTGGCAACTACTGAAACAAACCAATTTCTAACAGGTCACGGGAAAATATTGTGAATGGTGGTTTGAAAAGTGTTAGTTTCAAAGTAAATTTCCTTTTACACAAGATGAACTATGTGCGAGAATGTATGATGAATTTCTTAAATCACAGAGCGTTTGACTCTCATTTAGAAAACAACTCTTTGAGGATGACCCATCTAGAAGAGTTTCGAGCCCAGAAGATCAGACATTTGCGTAATTGTTAAAAATTTTACTAGCACATTTGTGTGATGTATATTAAAGTTTAACTTGCGCAAAAAGTTCAGCATTATATGTGGAATCTTAGCTTCTCTTGCAGCTTATTAATCTTAGAGTCCAATATTATTTGTGAAAGCTCCGTTTTTCTTGTAGCAACACTATGTGTATTAATTTAAACCATTAACTTTTCTTTTTTGTGTGTTCGTGCTTCTTAAGAGTGATCTTGCTATTGGTTGACTACATCACGTGTCTTACGCTGTCGTTGCTTCGGAAAGTAATGTGCAGTGTTTGATGGAATTCGAATTTATACCTCCCAAACACAAAAAAAAATACAGCGTACATGTTGCTGCACATCAAAGATCTTTCCCGAAGAAAATCTTAGCAACCCCTATTGAACGGCAAATGGTGAAGAATCATTCACACTTGTCTGCGAGGGTTGTCTGGAAGGTGTGGTGTGTGTTCTGTGTTAGCCATGATTTATTAGTTAGTGTGAATCATGCTTTAATCTACAATACCCACCCCTTCCAAAACCAATACAAACCCTCCCCTTTACATCACATCTCATAAAAGGTATAAAATGTTCTATAAAAATAGAAAATTATACACTGCAATCAAATAGTTGTTTAGTTAATTACTTTACACTATATTTTATACACACATAAAATACTCTGTTCGGTATATGTCTTCTAGACATCACTCAGTTTAAACATTATTTGATTTTATACCTTTCACTCAAATAATATTTTGTTCACTACATTTCATGTCTAGAGATCACTCTTCATCTGCGATTCTCTTAAATTGGTCCTAATATTGTTGTCATATCCGGTTACCTAATTACTAACATTATAGTTTAGTTTAAGAATTCAAGAACAGATTATAGAATAGTTTAAGAATTGAAGGGGATTCCGTGCAGGAAAACTAAGTTTGAAGAAACACCGAAAACAACGAGGGATCTGACGGTCGTCTCTCCGCCGGTTAACACAGAACATTAACGTCCCTGGGGGATAGATGACTCCGCCTGTGTCCCATGAATCTGATATTAACTTCAATTGAACAAGTGCAGACCAGTACCTCTCATTAAATTTTGTTTTAAAGTCTCCCCACTGCAGAACAATTACCACTTTCCTAGGTAACACAAGATTAGGTGACGATACATTTTTTTCTACTTTGTTTTGGATAAGCTTGAATTCTTTCCACATGTCATCTATAACCTTGCTAGTATCATTAAGTTTGGAAGAAGCAATAGTCTAAACATTGTCAGAGGTTATACCGTATTTACTCGAATCTAAGCCGCACTCGAATCTAAGCCGCACCTGAAAAATGAGACTCGAAATAAAGGAAAAAAAAATTTCCCGAATCTAAGCCGCACCTGAAATTTGAGACTCGAAATTCAAGGGGAGAGAAAAGTTGTAGGCCGCACCTTCAAATCGAAACAAAGTTGGTCCATTGTAATATGAGACACAATTTAGGTCGAATGAATGATGATACAGCTACAGTAGTTTGGTTCGAGTCGTAAGCTTAGCAGTTAAGCTTTACCACGTAGCTATTGCTATGCGTCAGGCGCTCCGTCCGTATTTATACGGGTGCCCTTTCTTTTTCACGTGCTTCGTCTGGTTTGAATCGATTGCTTATTTTTCTTTGATCTGATAAGTGCCGTTTTCTTTGTTATAGGTGTTTGCGTCACTCTTAAGCTGAAAATGCATTACTGCACTGTGTCATGCATTGTTTGTCGCATTCTGATAGTGCGTGTTTACGGCCTGTCGCGGCTCACGGCATGGCTTGCTTTTGTGCGCGCTACCGCCGCGTACAATTAAAAAAAAAAGAGAGGAATCGTCTCATTAGTGAAACAATGGCAAGAGACTGCTATTTGTTGTTACTTACACTGCTGCTTTCTTTGATAATGATCAACAAGAATCAAATAATAGACTGCGTATGATAGAACATGTTTTGAACGAGAGTTGGGCGAAAATTTTTCTCCGTTTGAAAAGCTTTGCGGCCGCTTCTTTATTCATCAAATTCTGCACAGAAATTAGAGTCATCTTAGATTTAAAAATCTAGTCACTTGCCGTGCTTCATTTCTGACTGTATCACTATTAGGCATAAGAATAATACGAATATAAACATGACACGAATACGTATATTCTTCTGCGTTTGCTGTTGTCTCACTCTAGTTTCGTAGTTTATTTGGTAGACAGGATTTAAATGAGATAGCAGCAAACATGAAAGAATACATGGCAAAATGTTTATATTCGTATTAGTCTTATGGTGAAGAGAATACTGTATGTGATTCAAATTTCATCAGGTTCCTATTAGCAACCATCTCTTCTCACACATAGGAAAAAATTCAGAACGTAGAGTTGGCCATATTGACAAACATCCCAAACAGTCTTGCCAGTCAGATTTTCGTAGTACACTGAAATTGTGCTACATTCGAAGATGAACAATACGGAATTTGTATTTACTTCGTTGGATAATGTATGAAAATGCAGTGGTCGAAACTCGCGGCGGAGGAAAAAAGCTCATCTTCAACTTTTTTTTTAAATTTATTTACTGACGCAGAGGTTTTGGCGCAAGTATTTATCTTTTTGCCTACAGAGCATGCTGCGTAGCGCTACATATATTCGACGGCAGAAGTTAGTTGTGGCGGCATGTACCAACATTTTTCATAACTTCCGCTTGCTTTGCACTCGATTCTAAGCCGCAGGCGGTTTTTTGGATTACGAAAACCGGAAAAAAAGTGCGGCTTAGATTCGAGTAAATACGGTACTCTCGGTAACTTTTCGATCTATAATTTGTTCAAATGTTTCCTCCAAACTACATACATTTATAATATCAAAGTTAGATGTATTCTCTTTGAAGTATTTACCAACATTATCCACTCGAGTACTGAGACCTGTAATTTGTGATTGAATAATCGGTATTAATTCCTTAGGCTGATCTATACTCTGTTTCAAGGTAATCATTCCCTGTCTTACATTATTTTATTCACTATTGTACACGTCTAACAAAGATTGTAAGTTTTCAATAGGTTCTGCTTCTACATTATTACATTTGGCATTGAATTCAGTTTTTAAAGCATCCATGCCTTCGCATAGATTACTAGATTCTTTGCTTTGAGTGTCTCTGACATTTAATGAACCTATATTCAATATTTGAATTTGTAGAGTTTCAGTCTGAGCCTTTAATTGAGAATTTATTAAGTCTAGTCCTTTATTTAGAATCTCACCTCGAGCCATTAATTTAGAATTTATTGAGTTTATTAAGTCTAGGTGTTTTTTAATTCACATCTAAAGCTGCACTCTGAGCATTGAAATGAGCACTCAAAGCTTCACTCTGGGCTTTGAAGTGAGTGTCTAATTTAGCATTTCAAGTTTTGATCAGATTTACTAAATCAGACCAGTCAGGCCCTTTTTTAGTGATTATCATAGCCATGGCTGGTTCTGACTTCTCTCCAACTTGTTGTATACTGTCCATAGGCTTTAGCTCTTGTGAGCATTTAATACTAATTATAATTATACCAATTACACAATCAAAATTCACCCCATGGTATTTTGTAATATTTCTTACTAGAGTAATAAAGTTTCTATCTCACGCTCACCCGGTGTAGAATTCTAGCTGTGTTGGTGAGCGGATGCATAATCAGCGCTGGTGAACAGCACTGGCGTCGGCGGCGTCAAATGTTGTTTTCGGCGTCGGTGAGCATATGTGGAATCAGAACTGGTGATCAGCGACTGGCGCCGGCGTCGTCGGTCTTAGGCTGGTTTCCACGTCTGCGTCCCCGCGATTTGGGTGAGAGCCAATTACTCCCCACACCGAATCTTCTTTGATGAATAATTCTTGTTGTATTTCTTCTTAGTCTAATATGTCGGAATCTTCTCTCTTTTCTTTTAGCATAATATCTTTCTTACGTCTTCTCTTTTATTGCCTTATTACTTGTCACCATTTGAATTTTTAGGTTGAATCCAATTCCATGAAACAGTTCTCTTGTCTGGTCGCCACGTTCTAACACTGCGCGACAGTAAGAAGTAGTGTGACTTTGGATTGCAACTAAAATCCACACCCCTTTCACATCAGTTGACTCACTTGATATGCACAGCCGATCTTCTTCTCTGGATAGCCGGCTATGTCGATCTCCAAAACCTCCTTCTCCGAAGAATAATGCTGGTTACAGGAATCTCTCTCTCTCTCTCTCTCTCTCTCTCTCTCTCTCTCTCTCTCTTTCTCTCTCTCCTCTTGAAATAAGTGGGTACTCGCAGAATACTTTTAGTTTAGCCTTGGTATATTTCAACTTCCACAAAGAACAAATTCACCACTTCTCACATAAATATTTGAATGTTTTAAGCCAACTGATTCGTCTAGCATTAGATTCGATAAAATACATTTTTTTAGCATAGTTTTGACAACCACATAATTATGAACCTGTCTTACTTCTAGCAAGTCCAACACATGAAGTACAATTAACTGTCTATAATCAGGTGTTCATTTTTCTTTAACAATAATCAAAGACTCTAAAACAGCAAGGAGTACTACATGATTACTTCTTGCTCTTCCAATACTGCTTCCGTGGTGCAAGTGGCAAACCCTTGTCAACGCCGTTTGACCGTCGCTGCTCGTGACTCCTTTCCATTCTGCACACACAAACGTGTCGTGCAGTATGTATGTTCTCTCACACTTATTTTTAAAATATTGTGTGTTTGAGATGGTAGAAGGATGAGTGGTTCTGCAATTTATGCGGAAATTCTCGAGGCACTACAAAGAGCATGGCATGAGTGTACTTGAAGGCAGTGACCACCTGGTATATATATTTTAAGATGGTTGTACTTTTATTTATTTACACAAATTATTGTTTTATATGTTTCATACAGGCTGTCCTAGGAGGAATGGTGAATATTCAGGCATAGGACAGGGATCGCCATTCAAAGCAAAAAAGTCCAATAAACATGGTTTCTAAAATACATACATTAAGAGCTACGAGCACTTCATCGTCTTCACCATTGTGAAACATATCACTTCTACTGAACAAGTGCTCACAGTTCTTTAAAGGCATGCATTTTAGAACTCACTTTTACTAGACAACTTGTTGTTTTGATCCGTACTATTTCCTCTTACAATATGAAATTCAAAGAGCTTGCAGTAGAAGAGATTTGTTTCGTAGTATCGAAGTGCTTATAGCTCTTAAGACATACATTTTATTGCCTGTGTTTACTAGACTGCTTTGCTGTGAACAATCATTCCTGTTGTATCCCGATTATTGACCATTCCCTCTGGGACAACCTGTATAGTCATTTTAATAAATATTATGGTTAAGGAACTAACTAAGAAGGAGTAATACAGCTCAGTGGCATCACATATGATCAGTAAGTACTTGCCAATGTTTACGGAAACTTTGTTGATTTCCATGAATTTTGTATCTCCTGCAGTTTTGCATAATTACATAGTTTTCAAGGCTGACAGAAATTGCAGCCAACAGAAATTATGTACCATGTTAGAGATAAAAGTGATAGGACTCTGTTTTCATGGTTGTATTTTTGCTCAGAAGCCACAGATCATAAGAACTAATGCGTGCTGTTGCAACATTGGCACAATGCTGCCATTGGTCTGCTAGTAAAAGTAACTTCTTTGGTATGCTTAGAGACCTGAAAAATTTGCATTTTGTGATAAATGCGAATATAGTTGCAAATTATGCTTCAGAATATGAAATGCAAGATTACGTAATAAATGCTATTACTGAGTGAAATGTATCCAGATGAAATATTTTATCAGAGATAATTCAGAATAGTTATATTTTTGTGTATAATTATCAAAATGTAATGAATTTTTGGTTGCTGTTATTGCATATCATTTGGCGAAATCCATTTGGAAAGATAATATGTGTAAGGATGTGTTTCCAAAGCAGAAAGGGTATGGACACAATGATGTATCAGTCTGCTCAATGCTCTGTTAACATGTCAATTATGGGTGGTTGAATGGTCTCTATACAAGCCGTGTAATGTAGTAGGACTCATCTGTGAGGTGTAGTATCTTTGAACGAAAAAGTATATATCTTTGTTTGCTGGCTTAAGATTAAAAATTGGTATAATCACACATTCACATGCAACACAGCTTCCAGAATATGAAAACTAAATTTTGGAAACCATTTTTCACTGATTCTCTTCTTATCGCTCTGCAGCGTTAATTAGTGCGACTGTGTCAAGCAGTGCACCACTAGTGGTGTATTTGAATATTATGGGATTGTTTTTCCGACTCATCTGCATTAACCTATATTTTTCTACAGTAGAATAAATTGCCACTCATCACATCAACTAGAAATTTTCCCTAAATCATCTCGTATTCTCCTACAGTCTGCACTATAGAGACCGGAAAAAAACCCTGTCATTGTATTTCAACCACGCAGGAAGTCTTCCCCTAATATGTGAATAGAGCTATTTTCAATTTTACTTCTATGCTAAGTACTTTGTCATTTCCGTTTGTAGCATTGTCTTGTATGGGTCGGACAGCTGTAGGTGGCCACAAATGGGTTGAAATCAACATTTTGCTGATTTTGTAATTGTAGAGTGGATGCGAAAAGAGAAATGTTGAGAAATACCTTAAATGAGACAGCAACAGTGTTTACTAGTGAGTAAATGCTGCTGATTTTCAACATGATCAATTGGTGGAAGCTAAACATAGCCAAAACAGGAAAGTAAGAAAAGCTTATTTCAGAAAAAACTTCTTTCTGTTAATAGTCAGTTTCCTCACACAAAGGCTTTGTCATAAGGCACATAACATGACAACCTTTTAAATTTATGTGTCTTAATTTTTTAAGTAAATAAATAATTTATAAATGAAATTTGCCAAAAATAGATGAGTATTTCATTAAAAATAATGCTAATTTTGCCAAAAAAAGCTACACTTTCAGGTCCCTAGGAATAATGTGTCAAAGTGCATGATGAAAGTGTGTGGACGAGACAGATGTCTCTTGGCAACCGGTAGTTATTGGGGGTGTGTTATGCAGGTGCAGTGTTGGTCTGGGTCTGTTTTTCCTGTCATAGGCTTGGACAATTAGTTTTGACTAAAATGGATAAAGGTGATCATGAAACTGATTTAGACATCAGTGTGTTCCCCAATCTGTGTTAAGAGTTTGAAACTTAGGTCAATGAATTGAAGAAAATTGGGTGGATTTACATGATCAACCAGCTCAAAGCTACTGCTTGAACTGATTGACCATATTTCATATTAATTAGAGTGGCTGTTATGCGGCTAATCAATTCACAAAAAAATCCAGCCAAATTATTCGCCATGTTTCATGAATAAGACCATGTTCTGCTTTAAGTATATTAGAAATTAGTGGGAAGTCTTTCATAGATATTGGACTCTCTTTCCTGGAGGTAGAATGCTGTAGTAATAGCAAAACTGTATACTTTTAGTTACGTGCTTATTGTCTTAGCAATCAACAGTAGCATAACTGCGGAGGTTTAACCACAAGTTTGGTCTTGGCTGCTTTTTGAAAATTTGCTGTTTCCCCGCTCTGTCGCAGTGTGAACGAACTGCTGATATAAGACCCTCTATTGACTTTCCAGTTATTCTGTTAGTTAGAAAGAGAAATTAATTTAAAATTTTAAGCTGCCATTGGTTACCAGTGTTGATTTTTCAGCCTTTTATTCTGGCTAATTTCTCACCTCAGGGGATTTAAGGATTTTTCCCTTCAGTAGATTTAAGTCCGGCGCCATATGCTGCACGCGCTCGTGCGTGCGCGCTCCCGCTCACACGCACACACACACACACACACACACACACACACACACACACACACACACACACACAACAGCAACACAGTTTTTTCTTATGTAGGTTAAATCATCGTTTGCCTTGCTTTACAGCTGTTCATCCAGGAAGCATAATTAGATACAGGGTTTTTAACAGGTCCTGTGGGTGCTTATTCTGTAGGTATTAAAAAAAGTGGGTATTTCTCGCTCCTGCATGTGGAACATTTTGTTCATTTTGCTTCAGTTAGTGTTTTATGACATTTACAAGTTGTTTAACTAGGGACAGGAAAATTTCATGGAAACAATAACTAGAAATTAGCAGTTATTAGCAAAATAATGTGAAATCTGTGATGTTTATGACATATTGTGAAATTTGTAACTTTGCAATGTGTAAAACAATTATAAAAACAAAGATTGCAAATTTATGAATATTCTTAACTGATAGTTACTGAATGTTAAAACTGCATTTTGGCTTCTAATCTCCTCAAGGCTGGGGGTTCGCGAGTGGTCTTAAAATAACAGTTCATTTACTGTGCAATGAACATTGATTTGATGAATAAATAGTGCCGAAATTAACAAAAAAAAACACAACTAAATTACACAAAAAACACCACTAAATTTGGCAAAAAACACCGTATTTGACAAAAAAAGCACTGAATTAAGTAAAAAAACACTGAATTCAGTAAAAAACACCTAATTTTATAGGAAAAAACACAGTAAACAACACCGAATTTGGCAAAAAAGCCAACACCAAACTTAGTGAAAAAGAAATACCAACACCAAATTCGCCAAAAAACAATACCGAATTTTTTCATGAAATAAAACAATTTTTTCTGTCCCTATGTATAAAATTTACACTTTATTTCCTATTTGGAGCTGTAACAGCAATCAGTTTTTTGTAACAGCAGTAAAAAAAAGGGATTTCTATAAATCATTTGTGTCAGCGAAGGGATTAGGTATAACTGGTTGAAATTTTGTGGCCATTTAAACCTTTGTGTGAAATTAAAGCAGATCATAAAGTTTCATTTCAATCAAAATTTTAGATATTGAATATTTCAAACGTGAATATTATTTCCTTAGGTTTTAATTTGAGAGAGAAGACTTGTTTGGCTGTTTCGAGCATACAGTATCATGCGGGAAGGTAAGTTTTGTATTGGCCTGCATATGTTGTTTACATTATGTTCAGATTAATAGTATCTAAGACTTGTTTGAATCATTCTCTTCCATAGCTAATTTATAACAAGAGAGTGAACATTTTCATTCAGTGAATGTTCACTTCATAAAATGTATGTAAAGCATTTTTAATCTAGCCTGCCGGCTGTGTCTGTCATTCTTTCCAGGCTGATCTCACTCAGTGGCAGTCTCTCACTGTGTAGCTGGATAGTAGAGTGAAGACCTCCACTTAACAACACTTGGAATCTCGTGAGACAAGATAAGTTAGAATGCAAATGTTTAGAAGTTGATGAATTTAACACCTTATGCGGAATCACTATCTCTTTGTTCGTAGTCTGAATATTTACATTTGCATGACTTTATGCAGGCCAATGCAGACATAGTCTTTAGTCTCCTAAATATTTTTTGTTGTGAATGCTATATAAAAACTTGAATAATTTAAGCATCATGTGTAAAGTCCATAATTTTCAAATGAAATGTTCGGGAACTTCTAACAGGCATAAAAATAATTGCTAAACATTGAGTTTTCAGACTGAGAAGTACCATCTTGCAGGGGGGGAGGGGTGGGCGTGGGGAGCTGGTTGGCTATCTGTCAATGCAGTAAAGGAGCTGTAGGTAACTAAAGGTTGTTTCAGAACAACAGAAGTGTTTAGTTTTTGAACAAGTTAATTTTACTTATGAAAGATGACCTCATATTACTTTCAAAGAATAATTCAGTTTGTGGTTGCATAGCTCATGAAATATTTGTTTTGGAAATAGTTCTACACTAACATTTTTATTTATTTGTATTTGATTTCTTTTGCTCCTATTTTCAGGGCCGTGACCCCATTCTCAAGTTCTCATTTATTTATACCATCCAAACCATGAGCTGGAATCGGGCTACAGCCCTAAAACTTAGGCTGCAGAATTTCTAATTACAAAACACTTCTGTAACAGCTCTCAAAAGCAGAAATAATTTTCAGCTGATAGGATAGGGGCCAGGGAGGGGGCTGTGAAAATATATACCCGTATAATGAAAAATGAGCAGTGAAGAATGAAAGTATATCAGGATTGACAAAAGTGAAGAATTAAATACGGAAGGGTGACCAAACAAATTATTGTGCACATTGAATGTGTGGAAGGTTACACTCTTCAACTGCTTTGATACCATTCTAATTGTTCCTCTCTTAACCAGGTTTGAAATAACACTCACTTTTGTCATCTGACCACACAGTTTCAGGTTTTAATTCTTTTTAAAGTCAAATAATTTGTGGGTAAGGCAAACCAAAGACTGCATTTTATTGGCAGGACACTTAGAAAACGTAAAAGATCTATTAAAGAGGCTGCCTACAGTACGCTTGTCCCCCTCTCTCAGAATATTGCTGCATGGTGTGGGATCCTTGCGAGAAAGGATTGACGGAGTACATTGATAAAGTTAAAAGAAGGATAGCATGTTTTGTATTATTGCGAAATAGGGGAGAGAGTCTCACTGAATGATACAGGATTTGGGGTGGACGCCATTAAAACAAAGGCATTTTTCATTGCGGCGGAATCTTCTCACAAAATTTTGATCACCAACTTTCTTCTCCGAATGCGAAAATATTTTGTTGATGCTGACCTACATAGGGAGAAACAATCATCATAATAAAATAAGGGAACTCAGAGCTCACACGGAAAGATATAGGTTTTTGTTTTTCTGTGCACTATACGAGATTGGAATAATAGAGAATTGTGAAGGTGGTTCAATTAACTCTCTGCCAGGCACTTAAATGTGATTTGCAGAGTATCCATGTAGGTGTAGATGTTTTATCTTCGAAGCTGTAACCAAGTTAAAAAAATCTTTTTCTATCTAGCTACTTGTATAAGTTTATCATTGGAACTTAGTAAAAGTTGGCAAGAGTTCAGTGAAGTTAGTGTGTAGGCCTTTTACTTCACAGAACAGGATGGCAGCATTCCAGCTGAAAATAATGCTTCATGGCTCTTCTTTAAAATTTGAATTTTTTTATACTCTACATATTTCAGTGACTTTTTCTCTGATGGTGTACAACAAGAGGAACACTTAACATTTGATTCTCAAGAGCCACTTTAGGAGCACCAAGTTCAGAAGTACAAAATAAGAAATCTGTAGCTCTTAATCTTAAGATATATAATTTGACAATAGAAAATCCTGCATGTAACGTAACAGTATTACGACAAGGAAAGTTGCTACTCTCCATACAAAGGAGATGCTGAGTTACAGATACGCACAACAAAAAGATTGTCACAATTATTTGTGACAAGTCTTTAATTTGAAATATTCATACCAGGAAAATTTTGATAAGCACTGTGTTTATCGACTTGTTTCAAGCATTTTTATTGGTTATAAGCCAGTGACAGATTTAGATATATGTGGGAGTATACATCAGAAAATGCAGTAGCCCTTGTGCTTTGTAAAAGATGGATTACAGCTAAAAGCTCGACACTTATATTTTCAATCCTGATGACACATGTGACAGACTTGGAACAGTATGTATTTTGTTGTAGTCCTAATGACTGCTCATTCCCTCCTTGTGAAGGTGAGTGCGGGGGACTAGAAATAAATATGACGATGAATATCTGTTTTAATTGTAAATTTTAAAATATATATGATGCAGTAGATAATGTCGGAAATTTCTTGAGGGTCTTTGCGGATAATGCTGTTATATACAGAGAATTTGCAATGATAGAAAATTGTAGCAAACTGCAGGAAGACCTGCAGAGGATAGACACTTGATGCAGGGAGTAGCAGTTGAACCTCAACATAAACAAATGAAAAAAATTGCAATACACGGACAGGAAGACCATTTATTATATGATTATGCAATTGCAGAACAATCGCTAGAAGCAGGTACTTCTGTAAAATATCTAGCAGTTTGTGTATGGATTAATTTAAAATGGAATGACAACATGAAATTAATCAGGAGTAAGGCAGATGCCAAACTGAGAGAGTCATTGAAACAATCCACAGAAAAATGTTGACTATCATCAAAGAAAGTAACTTACAAACCTCTTCTTTGACCAAAACTTAAATATTGCTCATCAGTATGGGATCTGTACCAGATAGGACTGAGCGAGGTGGCGCAGTGGTAAGACACTGGACTCGCATTCGGAAGGACGACGGTTCAATCCCGCGTCCGGCCATCCTGATTTAGGTTTTCCGTGATTTCCCTAAATCACTCCAGGCAAATGCCGGGATGGTTCCTATGAAAGGGCACGGCCGACTTCCTTCCCTAATCCGATGAGACCGATGACCACGCTGTCTGGTCTCCTTCCCCAAACCAACCAACCAACCAACCAGATAGGACTGGTCGAGGTAATAGAGAAGTCCCAAAGAAGTGAAGCACGTTTTGTTAAAAGATTCATTTAGTAAGCAAGAAAGTGTTATAGAGGTGCTCAGCCAACTCTAGTGGCAGACACTGCAAGAGAGACATTCTGCTTTATGGTATGGTCTCCTGCTAAAAGTACTGAGAGCATATATTGGTAGAGGAGTCAACCAATATATTGTTTGCTCCTATGTGTATTTCACATGTATTTCACAAAAAGCCCATCAAGATAGAATTAGAGAGATTCAAGCCTACATGCAAGCTTCCTAGCAGTTGCTCATCCTGTGAGCCATATGTGACTGGAACAGGAGAAAGGGGGAAGTGACACCAGTACACAAAGTACTATTCATCACAGACCGTAAGGGGCTTGTGGGGTGTAAATGTAGACGTATATTGTTTTTCATCATGTTAATTTATAGGAACTACATCTTTTCAGACTTTCAAATAAATCTAGCCAAAGAAATTGTTCAGTTAAGTGGTTATTGTTGTGTTTTGATATCTTGACATCCAAAAATAAATATTAAAGAGAGAAGGTTAGCCCAATTTGTAAATAAAGGCTGCATAGGACTTCATTCTTCTGCAAGATTGTGGATATTTCTGTAGCTATCACCATAATGTCCAAGACATTATGATTAAATTTATAGAGATATTCTGAAAAGTAATACTGGTGCAAAGCGTGTTTAAATTAAGATTGCAAAAAGTTGTAAAATTTGATTATGCATGAGTGTGATTAAATTGGTAGTAAATTCGGGGAAAATGAAGTATGTACTTAGAGGGATAGTAGAATGAATTTAGTGCAAGTAGAACAAAAAAATAAGGAAAACCACAAAAAAGAGAGCGTACGACGTCCCCATTTGACCAATTTTTAAGTTCTTATCATCAGCCTGGGACCCTTACTTAGGTAGAAATAATGGAGGAGATAGTGTTCATGGTGGTTCATTTAGTCAGCACAGGAGCGCACCTAAGAGACATTGTGCATCAGAGATGTATTGTTGAAATTCCTAGAAAAACATCTTCCAAGTAGAGTTAAGCAATGTATTACTTCATACCACATATATCTCATGAAATTTCAATGATTAAAAATGAGAGAAATTCAAGCTTTTTGAGAGGTTTACTAACAGTTGTTATTTCCAATGAATCAGGAAGGGTTTGTGTTAGTGGTGTACTTGTACGCTCCAGTGTACAATGGTTTGTGCAGCTCAAATGCATATGTTGAAATTGTTTGATATAATATGAGCAAAGGTTCTGTTATTTACACTTTAGAACGTTGGTTCAGCCAAAAACTGGAAGTGAAGGATATGATCTGCACAGTAAGACACACAGACACTAATCAGTTTGGTCCCCCATTTAATCTACTTGTAAATTGTGTTTCGGCAATTTATTAACAAAATATAAGTGCATATAAAATGTTTCTAAATAATAAAGAAGTAGCAAAATACCATGTGGCTCATTGTGAAATTTACCTACTTGTCACTTCTTGAAGTTTATTACTAAAATAAGTACTCTATTTTGACTTGTCTTCAGACAATCTGTGGTATTCTAGAATGAGTGACGTATCTTGTCTAAGGAATACTGGTCAATTTTTCATTAGTACTCTTGTTTCAGTTCAGTGCTGTTTGCAGAATGTGTACAGTACAACAAGACGAACTGCAGACATAACATCGAAAGTCATAAAACATTGTCATTATTTGCAATGAATACATTCTGTTTAAATAACTGTTGTCATGCCTTGGACCGTAAAAACTGATAAATGGTCAACTTCCTAAGATTACTCATATGATGTTTGAATTGATGAGTTGTATGTACACATTCAGTTGCTGTATGCCAAAGGAAATTCATTCTCTCTCTCTCTCTCTCTCTCTCTCTCTCTCTCTCTCACTGTGTGTGTGTGTGTGTGTGTGTGTGTGTGTGTGTGTGTGTGCGTGCGTGCAAAAAGCAAGGGGCATGAGTTGCCATGGGTCGGCTATGGTCATTGGTCTCTTGCATGATGTAAAGAATTGGAACAGCCAAGTCCGAAAGAGCTTGCATTTAATTCTCTGATTATGTTAGTCATGTATGGTGATGAAATAAGTTCTTGTTTATTTGGGCAATAACTGGTTATTTCATCATGATACAATCACATTTAATAAATATTTGGTACGCTGTTTCAGGCATAAAACAGGATTAAAGGAACTAGAAGTTCTGAGGCGTCTGAATGATGCAGATCCTGATGACAAATTCCACTGTTTGAGGCTATTCAGGCATTTTTTTCACAAAAACCATTTGTGTATGGTGTTTGAACCTTTGAGTATGAACTTGAGAGAGGTGAGCTTCATATTACAGTTTAAACAAACACTGTACTGTGCAGTTACATGTTGTCTGCTCATGTTTTGTGTGTGCTGCTGTAAATATGGAAACTACAAAAATTTGTTAACAAATTTTCACAGGTTTTGAAGAAGTATGGAAAAGATGTTGGGCTTCATGTAAAAGCAGTTCGTTCTTATAGCCAGCAGTTATTTTTAGCCCTGAAACTTTTAAAGAAGGCAAACATTCTCCATGCAGATATTAAACCTGACAATATCTTAGTAAGTAAAAGAACAATCAGTTGAAGCGTGTTATATTGTGTGTAAAATTATGTTACAGTAAAGGTAATCATCTCTTCTTTGTTTCCCAGGTTAGTGAGAGTAAACTAGTATTAAAATTGTGTGACTTTGGATCTGCTTCACATGTGGCTGAAAATGAAATTACACCTTACTTAGTGAGCAGATTTTACCGAGCACCTGAAATAAGTAAGTTCTTATTCTTAAGATTTTGGACCAATATGCTTTCAATTTAATATTGCTGAAAATATTTGCTTTTTCTAGTTCTAGGCATTCCATATGATTTTGGGATTGATATGTGGTCAGCTGGTTGCACCATATATGAACTGTATACAGGAAAAATCATGTTTGCTGGAAAAACAAATAACCAGGTATGAAATATTTTGACAATAAAATCAATGTTGAACATGTTACTACTTCTTATTGTAATGAAAATTAAAGCTGGCTTTAGTGCTTTTCGTGTTGTACACATTTCACACTGAAAAATTTACTTGACATGTAGCATTGTGCATGTCTTTAAAGAAAGGAATTGCCTAATGCAAATAATGGTAGTTGACCAGGAATAGCATTATTTGGTAAGATATCGTCTGTGTGTGTGTGTGTGTGTGTGTGTGTGTGTGTGTGTGTGTGTGTGTGTGTTGGGGGGGGGGTAAATTTTTTGTCACTCATAATTTTAGTCAAAACAAAACGCCTAGAGTTGAAGATTTTCAGTCAGAATAACTATGATCCTTGAGAGAACGAACTTTGGCAAAATTTTGCTATTAGAATATAAGATACAGGTGGAATATCCTCATACTTGAGAATAATGTATTAATCCCAGTACCACAGAAGGCAGGTGTGTTGCCAAACCATCATTTTGATAAAACATCATTGCAAAATACTAACACAAATTACAGAAGAAACGTGGAATGAAAGTTAAAAACCAACTTGGATGGAGATTTTTTTTGTTACAGATAACATATGAACACACGAAGCAGTACTGACACAGTACTACTGACCCTATGAGTTATTTTTGAAGAAAGACAAATCAGCATTTATAGCTTTTGTAGATTGACCATGAAGCATATTCCACCTAACTCCTGACTTGATCGACATGTTGTGCGATCATGATTTAGGCTCCATTGACTGAATGACTGAAGCAAAATAACCATAAAGCATATTCCAAATAACTCGTGCCTTCACCTTCATTTGGTACAGCCAGCAGTCACAATTCAGGCTCCTGTGACCAAAAGAGTGAAGGGGAAAAGAAAGTCCATTCCGATTCGTACACACCGCTTGACTTTGTGTTGGAGTTCCAGAACAGTGTCATGCAGTTGGAATGGAAAGCTCTGTGTGAGACAGGGAGAAAGATCAGTGATAAATGAGTGTGTATGGAAAGCACTGCAGACTACTGCATAATGGACAACAAAGTGTGTTCACATCAAATGGTAATTGTGGTGGATGTTCATAGATTGCTTAGAGAAAGTAATTCATCTGTTGAATTTCCTATTTCTGCTCTTTCACACCCATCAGCGAAAGAATTCTTTCAATCTATCTTTCTCCAATAAAAATTCTTTTCACTGCATCTATGAGAATTTAATTTTTTTTCCCTTAAATAAGGGTTTGGAGTTATCTCACGTACACAAAAGGATTGACAGGGAGTGTAATGTCCACCTTTATATAGTATTTATTAATCACAGGCTATTGTGTGCTTAAAATTAAAGTGTAGTTTATATTGAACTCAACAGGGATTCACTTTTAAGCTACATGTAAAATTACCAATGAGTGTTGTTTAAAGAAAGGGCAAAAAATAAACAACACACATTTTATGTAAATATTTGTTTATTGGAGTATTGATACAGAATGAGCGTGATAGGAAAATTTCAGAATATGCATTAAATAATGTCTCTCGTTCTATGAAAAAATAGTGAGACTAGTTTGCTGTTTTCTTCCAACTGACAAGTGTTGTCACTTTAGCTGATTGATGCTGCAATAACTGACTGAACTAATAAAAAGTAGCTCCTTATTCCATAAAATCTTTATAAAGCTAGTGAAATATGTATTTCATCATCGTCCTCAGTGTCACCATCTGCACCATAATTTACTTTAGCGTGTTTCTTCGCAATAGACTCTCACATCCAACTAGGGTTTCAAAAATGGTTCAAATGGCTCTGAGCACTATGGGACTCAACTGCTGAGGTCATTAGTCCCCTAGAACTTAGAACTAGTTAAACCTAACTAACCTAAGGACATCACAAACATCCATGCCCGAGGCAGGATTCGAACCTGCGACCGTAGCGGTCTTGCGGTTCCAGACTGCAGCGCCTTTAACCGCACGGCCACTTTGGCCAGCCAACTAGGGTTTAAAAGTCAAGATGTTGTCAAGGGAAACAGTCCAGAAATATCTCAATTACTAATACATCTGTCGGACTTTCTGTTCTTCTTTACAAAAATGGTGTCAAAGCCAGAATTGTCTGTCATTATTGTCTATCTCTCAATGAATGAAATTCAGCCCAGCATAACAGCCATTTTGTATTTTGCTTACACATATTAAATTATGTCCAGTTCGGAAGTGAAGGTGACTTCTACAGTTACGGTAGCAGCAAAATCAATACATTAGCATTCCTGATAAAGCAATAATACAAAAAAATCTTTCTGAGGGAACTGCTGTTGAATCTCAAGTACATGGTAGTACTTACATGTTCTTAGAGCACTTGATTTTATGCCACCCATTGTTAATGGCAGTGCCTTTTCATTTTCATCAGTATTATACGTAACAGTACTGTCAATTTTGCCTCAGTCGTAAATTCCCTTTATGACAATAGTAGTTTCCTGAAGGAACTAAATTGTAAAAAGCCCCCTCCCCTTCCAAGTGCTGTTGGAACTGAAAATGTTTCTGGACCCGTGTCCTTGTATTAATCGTAGCAAGGTATTGTTCTTCTCGTATTCCATGGCCTCACATTCTCCACTTAAATTTATGATGATAATTGAGCCGAACTACCCAGAAATTCATTGTTTCCAATCCCCAGTGTGATTTCTTGTGTATTTTCTCAGAATACTTTTCAGCCTGAAAGAATGTTTTCACTCCTTATTTTATGGTACCATTTTAGGACAGTGTAAACTCTGAATGATGATCCACCAATATTTTTTGTTACAGTGCAGAAGAACTTTTATTTTCAGCATTTAGAAATATCTTTCAGTACACTGCACAAAGAAGGTGGTGCCAGATTACGTTATTTTGCAGTGTTGTGGAGTTTACCATTATGATTATATACATCATCTTGTTTTGTTGAATAGTATGTTTTCTTCACTTACTCTCATCAAAATATCACAGGTAGACAGTTCCACATGTTGATGAATAACAGAATGTAATGATTTTGTTAATATCATAAGAAATGGTTGCCGCTACCAGTGTAAACTGCTACAGTATTACAGAAGTTTCGATGTCATGTAAATGTGCCACAACTTAGTTATGAATGATTTATGTTCTACAGATTGAGACGAATGTGAAAGGAATACCTTCAGAATGAGAAGTAACACTAAATTTTTGCTTGTTTGTATTAAAATGAAGTTATAGAATGATGATTAGCAAACACACTGAAGGAATTACTCTATAACTGGCTTTTATGTTCCTAGAATTAATGTTTTTCCCACAGTTTACAACATTTTTATTGCTTCCATAAAATTTCCAGTGTCCACACTATTAATTTATACCCGATTGTGCATTCACGTGTTTTTCCAGAAATTATGCACTATGAAACAATGGTCGTAGAGGAGAAAAATGACACTGGCATGGCATTATCCTTAAAGTAGCATTTACAAACATTACGCTGTTAAGTTTATTGACACAAGGGCACTTTACTGAGGTGATCTGAATTGGTAAAAGTCCGAACAATTCACATGCTTTGTCTCCTTCCATTACCAACCTCTACTGATGGCTGATGGAAGTGACTAGTTTTGTTCGAATAAAGGTGTCTTGACTGATAATAACCATTTTCAAAATGTGTCCACCGTGCATGCGCAGCTCGATAACGATCAGGACTCAAATACATATTTCATTGTTAGGCCGCTTGTAGCATTAGTTGACACCTTTGCTCTCTTTGCATTCCTCTTAAATAAAGTTTCTGGTTCAGTAATAAAATAGTGAACCAGTTACATATTTTTTCTGTAATGAGACTTTATTCTCATTGTCAATTGCAAATATATATGTAGGTATTTTTTGTGATGTTTGACATACGAACAGGGTGAATGATGGTTTGTATGTGTGTGATTTTCTGCATAATGGAGGCGGCACAGTATACCTTATGAACTCGGAAAGATGACTAGAGTGCAAGAGAAGTAGAAAAACACACTTGCAAACATCACACAAAAAACTTATAATAATATTTGCACTTTACAATGAGAATAAATTCTCAAAACGTGAAAAAATACATAACTGGTGCAGTGTTTCATTATTTAAAAAATGAATGACACAGTTGCAGGCTTTCCAAAAGCATCAATTATGATTAATAAAATTAAGTTAAACATTTCTACTTCCCAGGCAGTTGTCAGTTCCAGTTATGTTGGTGGCTAAATGTAGTACAAATTTCAGACAGCCTTTGTTAGATAATAAACAAGTGCCTGATGAGTATTTTGACGCCTGTTATGTACACAGATGAGCCAGAACATTATGACCACAGCCCACCACGACATTGGGTGCTACCTAGTGGCGTTGCACGAACATGACGTGGTAACAAAAGTATGAATGCGGAGCAGTGACAGACGGGGGATCAGCATAGCGAAGATACGGGCTGCAAATGGGGAAATCCATTGAGATAAGTGACTTTGACAAAGGACAGACTATTATTACGCTGAGCCTGTGAATGAGTATCTCAAAAACTGCAAACCTGGTTGAATGTACATATGCTGCTGTCATGGGCATCAACGGAAAGAGGTAGAAGGACAGTGAAACTACCACTCGGTGCTAAATAGTTTGATGTCTACGAGTCTTCACCAATCGTGGGGTTCATAAGCTTGTCCGCTCTACAAAGTAGGAGAGATGGTGATCTTTGTCATCACTTTCTGATGAATTTACTGCGAAGTTTGAACTAGGATTTCACCAAGTTCATATAGAAACAGTTACACAAGTTTCTTGGAAATGCTGCAGTTGGAAGGGACTTCTTTAGAAACAGAGAAGTTTTGGTTGAAAACTTGAAATAAGATACAGTTGTTGGAGAAAGAAGTGTTTACAATGCAGTCAGTCGTTAGGTGGTTTACTTAATAATGAGAAACAACTGAATAAACATTAAAAAATGAATTATGTTTGAAGAATGCTTCATCAAAAAGAATAGAAGCCTTTAAAAAGAAAAAAAAATCTAGTGAAAATTAAGTGCCCAGTCTTAAAAGGACAACAGTTTAGGAAATGTGAGCTGAAAGATAAAAGAAGAATGTATACAAAAAGCAAGGAAAGAAGCTGGAAGTGTAGATATTGAAACTTCTTGTTCAGCTGAAAACCTAAGCTATGAATCTTTAACTGTGAAATTTAACATTTGACATAAATTCTGTGCTTTCATAATTATTGAATTTTCGTAAGGAAGATTATATGGTTTCGCTACGTTACTGTGTTAAAACAATTTGTATTTTAACTGATGAAATGATAAATATATCTCAAAAAAACCATAATCCATCGTAGGTGTGTGTGTGTGTGTGTGTGTGTGTGTGTGTGTGTGAATATTATAGAGGGAAACATTCCACTTGGGAAAAATATATCTAAAAACTCTTTGCCTTTACATATGTCTGCTTCTGTCTGTTATGTGCGGATGGATATGTGTGTGTGTGTGTGTGTGTGTGTGTGTGAGAGAGAGAGAGAGAGAGAGAGAGAGAGAGAGCGTGCACGCGAGTGTATACCTGTCCCTTTTTCCCCCCAAGGTAAGTCTTTCCGCTCCCGGGATTGGAATGACTCCTTACCCTCGCCCTTAAAACCCACATCCTTTTGTCTTTCCCTCTCCTTCCCTCTTTCCTGATGAAGCAACCGTGGGTTGCTTTAAATTTGTGTGTGTGTGTGTGTGTGTGTGTGTGTGTGTGTGTGTGTGTTATTGTTTCTATCAATGTACCAACGCTTTCGTTTGAGCCTGCATATGGTCCATGGCTTAGGGTACCTTGTGCCAATACCAGCCTTTTCCTTTCCTATTACACGTGTAAATAGAGTGAGTGGAAAATGACCGTTTATGTGCCTCCATAAAAGCCATAATTTATCTTAACTCCACGGTCCTTAAGCAAAATGTACATTGACAGCAGTAGAACTGTTCAGTAGTCGCCTCAAATGGTGGTTATGGAAATTTTCTCAATAGTGCTTCATGAGAAGAATGTCATCTTCTCTCCAGGGATTCCCATTTGAGTTCACATCTGAGCAGTAATCAAAAATAGATAGCAGTAGTGTTCTATATGCTGTTTCCTTTAAGTATGAGCTACTCTTTCCTAAATTTCTGCCAATAATTGCTTTGCGTGCTATTGGCCTTACATGCGCATTTCAGTTCATAGCGCTCTGCGTGTTACTCTTAGATATTTAATGGGCACAGCTGTATTCAAACATTACGGGATTGTTTTCCCTAATCATATACATTTTACTGCATTTACAGCAAGCTGCCACTTATGATACCAACTAGAAATTTTTACTAAGCTATCTCATATCCTCCCTAAAGTCACTCAGCGACAGTAACTTCCCATACATCATAGCATCATCAACAAACAACCTCCAGTTGCTGCCCACCCTGTCCACCGGATCATTTATGTATGTTGAGAATAATAACGGTCCTGTCACACATCTCAGGGGCACTCCTGACAATACCCTTGTCTCTGATAAACATTCGCCCTTGAGGACAACATACTGGGTTCTGTTACTTCTGAAGCTTTCCAGCCACTCACATATCTGGGAACCTATTTCGTATGCTCTTACCTTCGTAAACAGTCTGCTATGTGGTGCCGTGTTAAATACTTTTCGAAAATCTAGAAATACAAATCCTACCGGTTGCCCTTCATCCACAGTTCGCAGGATGTTTTTAAAATCATGCAGATTCATGGGCAGACACTTTTCCGTCTCAAGGAAATTTGCTATATTCAAACTAAGAATATGTTCAAGAATTCTGCGGTAAACCAATGTTAAGGGTATTTGTCTATAATTGTGTGGGTCCATTTATTTACCTTTCTTATATGCACGAGGCACCTGCGCTTTTATTCCAGTCACTTTGGACTTTGGTACTTGCTGTGAAACAGAAACAGTATTCCATACGGACCTGGCGAGCTATTTGTTTACTATTCTTTCAGTTGCCTCTCTTCGCCAGAGATGCCTATTATTTTGTCCCCCATGTAGGAGTCTGTGTGATGGTCAAACAATGGTATGTTTGTATGATCCTCTAGCATGAATGAAGCAGGCTTTGAACCACTGTGCGATTTTATGTAAGACCAACATTTTCTCGAATTCTCGGCAAGGTCTTTCACTAAGGTATGACTGTTCAAGTTGTAAGCTTCACACATCAATCTTCATGTAGGGACCTGATTATTTTCTGTATCACAACACAAAGGAACATTCTTACCCATGGTGCAATTTGCAGTTTAAACTTTGCCCATAATTCCTCTGTGTCCATCATATCAGAACTGAATGATGTCCATTCATTTTCTAAGTGGGGTGCTAAAAATTGCATATCTGCTCTGTCTAGCATAAATACCCTCCTAGCCTTCTTAATGGCTTTTATTAACTTAAGTAACCATCTTCCCTATGATGTGTTAATTGCTAATCCCTGTCTCTACATTATGATGTTGATAAGCTCGGGCCTGTTTGCAGCCACAAGGTCTAGACTATTCCCTTTGCATGCGGGTTGTCTAGCTAGCTTTTCAAGACGGTTTTCAGAAAACTTATTCAAAAGTATTTCACAAAACTTTGTGTATGTACTGTCTGCAATGAATCCAATAGACATTGCCGTCTATATTCATTAGATTAAAGTCGCCTCTAACTGATAGTGCATGATCTGGTCATTTCCACACTGCTGAGCATAAGACTTTCTTGGAATGATTTTAACTGATGGACTTGTGTGGCTGGTAAAATAATCCGATAACAAACTTCAGTTTATCTAGGCCTGCTACCCATGCCTGGATAATTTCAGATGGAATTTCGACCTTGGTGGACACAATATTTTTGCCAACAGCTGTGAACACTCCACCTTCTATGGTGTATATCCTGTCATGTTAAACATTCCATGCTTCATTAAATATTTCAGAGCTTTCTACTTGGGGTTTCAGCCCACTCTCACCAACTTTCCTGGAGGGCAGTAAATTCAAGAACTTTGTTACTTCTACAGTTTACTGTTAAATTTTTATAGTCGAACTGTCTTTACCTTATATGTGGCCCGTTTTCTTTCTCTGTGTATTTATCGGTGAGTGTTCATGAGGGGATCTCAAACTACTGCCTAACCTATTAAAATCAAGTGTGCATTCCAAAAGTATTATGCTACCCAAGTAGCTAATTCCTTCATGTAATGCACTGACATGTCAAGGCGAGTCCTAAAATTCTCCACCCCATAATTCTGGCCCAGAAATCTACAGAGAAGATTGTCACAGTCAGCAGATACCCTGTACTCTGACTCCTAACCGAAGGACCCCGATCAGTTCTAGGAATAATACTGTAGATTGTGAGTTCTGCTTGCACCCAGTGAATGAGGGCAGCAGTCGTAACCACTTCTGCCAGCTGTACATATGAACCAAGGATGGTGTCGGAACTCAGGAGACAGTCTTCATTGGTGCCGACATGAGCTACAGCGTGCAGATGATAGCACATTGCACATTCAGTAGCTGCAGGCAGGGCCTCCTCCACATCTTGGATGAGGGCCTTCCCTACCACCCCTTCCAACAGACACATAGAGTGCACATTACATTTCTTTCCAGTACTGGACGCTATTTCCCTAGTGGAGCTGCCGGTAACCAGTTAACCCCTCCCCTTCATATTACACTCCACTTCAAACGACGCAAACTCGCTACAACGCACCACTCAGCCTGTAGAAAGTGGAAATCCCCTGTGATGGGTACTCTGCAAGGTGCCTTGGCCGTAGAGTATTTGTGCGAAACAAGTGATTCCTGAAATGTCCCATGTGACACGACAAATGCTCTATGGCCGCTACACCCGGAGGCGGCAGCCTGCAGGTGGCTGACTTTGACCATAAGCATCTTCAGGTGCTCGCGAATTGCAGGCAGCTCCTCATGCGTCTCCACACAGCATGTAGACATCCTGTTCATCCTGCTGCTACTATCTTAAGCATTGAACTGTCAGGGTGTATACGACCCGGGAGATCAAGAAAAAACACGAGAATTTTTTCATATGGGACAAAACCAGTAAAAACCTGGGATTTTTTTAGAATTTGGGAATTTTTCATTGTTTTAGTTTTCTGTTATTTTTGTAATTTTGACTGGTAAGAGCTGATACTCTAACAAAGGATATTATTGTATCCCGCTACTGCAGAATAGTACTTCAACAATTAAACGTAAAAGTGAAAAAAAAAAAAAAAAAAACTTAAATTGCAAAGATAATGCGCTGTATACAACAAAGACACAGTGCTCATGCAAGCATCTGTCAACAGCAAAATGTGTCAAAGGCTTTAGGAAGACTATGCAATGCTTCAAAACAACAAATTGCCTTCGATGAGCGTGAAGTCACAACTGTTTACATTAAATTCGTTTTAGCATTTACGAGTGGGCTCATGCGCATCCGCAGCTGAGTTGTGTTTGAGTAGTAGATTCTCCCACTTCTGGCTACAGGAATGTGGCTGTTGGTTGTGCAGGAAGCTAGATGCTACCGCGAAACATCCAGCGCACGTTGGTCAAATCGATTGTTCATATGATTTTTGAAACGCATTCCTGTTGGTTTTTGAACACACTTTAAGTTGATTTCTGAATGAATCATAAGTTGATTTTTGAATGCGTGCATAGTGTACATGATGTGTCTGTCAGGAAAACCATCGTCGCATCTAGAAATTAACTATCCACAGACAAAAGGAGACGGGGCTATACGAGCTGAGCGGAGCAAAGCTGAACGGATGAATGCCAATCACTGTCTGATTATGTGGTAGATTGGGTTTGCAAATAACCAGCGTTGTTATAATTACTAGCGAAATCCATAAATTCAGACTACCAGAATGGAAATACATGCCTAACAGGAATAACAGGTGAGAAAGATTACGTATTATCTTCTCGGTGTATCCAAGAAAATGAAATTTTGACAGAAAATTTTAGGCCAGATCGCTACACTAATAAGGACCAGTTTTACAGTCCCTGACTAGCAGCTGCTTAAGTTCTATTCTGGAAGTTACGCAGAAAATGCATTGTACGAACGTGAAACAATGCCTAAGCGGAGAATAATTGCGGGATATCTAAACCTATGATTCTGGCAGGGTTAGTGAAGTTAATCGGCGAACAAATTTTGACAATGGCAGGAATAGCTACAGAAATGGTGATGACAAGATTGATTGTTAGAAAGAGGAAGGAGAAGAAACAGGGACATCACACAAATTATGGAAAAGTAAGACGATTCCAAATTTATATAAAAATTTCGTAATACTACTTTTCGATCTCGTGCTTGAGAAACTGGTGCATATGAATGAAATGTGAAACTATTTCCTAACATAAAGCTTTTTGCTTGTAGGTGGCCTTATAGGCATTTGAGATTGGTACTTCATGAATTATATTCTGTCGTGTTATAAAAATGACCATTTGTACCAAAACAGTCTTGTTTATTTGGTGTGTGTTACAAAATTGCTGCAATATTAGAAAGGCTTATTTTGTTTCCTAGCAGATAGTGGCAAAATAGACGTAATCAGATCGAGAAACCACACCAGTCCTGGGTATTATTTGTATTAACAGCTTTTTCAGTATTAGATAACGACATTTCAGTTTTTCATGCAGCAAAACGTTTGACGAACTTTGATGAGGTAATAGGTTCTTTTGCAGAAAGAAAAGCATGCCGTGTAAAACTGTAGCAAGATTAGAGAGAAAAAAATGCTAGGAGCTAAAGTTCGAAGAAATGTATACTTTCTTGCTTGTCTCCTGTCTTTATTGGATTTATGTATCCTATATTTAATTTTATGTCACAAAACAGCAAGTTATTAGGTAATAAGCAATAAAGAGTGCAAATTTTCTGAAGAGTTCTTGTTCTCCCGTTTACAAATAATCCCATCCGCTATTAATTGCGAGATACATTTCAATTTCCACTGTCCTGAATATAGTTTGATGGCATACATTACAAAATATGCACGTTTCAATTCCACAAAGCGAAATACAGTGACGTGCGATAGAAGATTGCTGTATGAAGAGGCGTGGCACTGCACGTTGGCACACTTAAGATCAAATAACATGTCTTACATTTGCTTGAACACATATGTTTTATGTTTCAGACTTTTTAGAAAGATGTGCACTACAAGATGAACATACACCCCCCCCCCCCCCCCCAGTATTTACCCAGTTAGCAAATATCGTACATCTGGGGCGGATGCGCAGAGCTGTCGGAGCTATAGTGGGTAGTCTCCACGTGACCCGTGTTTACATTTAGTGATTTTATTGTTTCTCCTTTGTTTACTCTCATGGCAAGTGAAAACAAAATGGAAATCTGTGGCTGGGTGCTATCAAGCGAATTAAAACACATTCACATAATTACGGAAGGCTAAAATATGTTATTAGTTTCAGATTTTATTTTATTTAAACCTTTCTGACAGTCTAACATTAATTGCCTTGCAGAACAATGAAGTTATTTTTGTTTGTTTGCTAAAGAAATTTGACCTTTATTGACCTTTTCCGCAGAGGCAGTCAATGTATTTGAAACGAAATGTTTAATTCCACAGTACTGGCTAGTTTCAACTGCTCACTGCATTTCAGGGTCACGTTTTCATCTTCTAGCACTTATGACATTATGCCATAATAAAGAACTAAACATGATATAATACAGCACTGGTGCTCCAAGAAAATTTACATCCTGAAAACCACACTGAAAAGCTTAATATCAGGTTGAGGTCTACTTCATTGGGAATCTGGACATACGAATGTGCACTTTAAGTATGCACTTCAAATGTGCACATTTATGTGTGGCTCACGAAATTCCGATGCTCTTGGAGTGTCCTCTGATGTCTTGTTTCTTTTATGACATAATGTGTGATCTTTCAATATTTTACACCCACGTACATACGGGCTTCTACGTCATGATAGCTGCGCAAGCACGGTGTCGCCTGTTATCTGTGCTCTCTGGCAACCTGTGCTCTCTGGCAACTTCTGAAATGAACCTATTTCTAACAAGTCGCGGGAAAATATTGCAAATGGTAGTTTGAAAAGCGTTACTTTCAAAGTAAATATCCTTTTACTTAAGTTGAAGTATGTGCGAGAATGTACCATGAATTTCTTAATTCACAGAGTGTTTGACTCTCATTTAATGATCAACTCTTTGATGACAAGCCATTTAGAAGAATTTTGAACCCCGAAGATCAGACATTTATGTCATTATTAAAAATTTTACTGGCACATTTGTGTGATACATCTTAAAAGTGTAACACGTGCAGAAAAGATCAACATTTTATGCGAAAGCTTAGCTTCTCTGGCAGCTTATTAACCTTAGAGACCAATATTATATGTGAAAGCTTGGCTTTTCTTGTAGCAACACTATGTATATTAATTTAAACTATTAAATTTCCCTGTGATGTTACTGTTGTCAGACTACATCACATGTCCTATGCTCTGAATATCTGCTATCATCAGCTGGCAAGATCACGTGACATGAGCTATGACTGGCTTACAAAAGTGCATCGCAATCTCGATTTCAATGATTTGGAAAGTAAGATGCGGTGTTTGGTGGAATTCCAATGTATACTTTCATAATACAAAAATACCCAGTGTACATGTTGCTGCACATCAAAGATATTTACAAAACATCTCTTTTTCCCTGAGTTTCGTTTTCTAAAATGTCGGGAATCCTACGTCCTTATATAAAACCATAATCATTCAAAGGATTGATAAGTTTTGCAGTTTCAAGAGAGACGGAAAAAGTGTTTTTTCACGTGGTAGAAAGTTTATTTTTAACCGGGACAATTGGGAATTTTTTTTACTTGTCCACGTATACACCTTGACTGTGGAAACAAGTAGAAAAAACTAAATATGTGATTTGGTACTCTCCCAGTACATCACCAGTGTTCACTTTTTGTGTCAGCCATGCAATTTAGAAGTGAATTTGATCCTCTGATGCCGGCCGATGTGGCTGTGCGGTTCTAGGCGCTTCAGTCCGGAACCGCGTGACCGCTACGGTCGCAGGTTCGAATCCTGCCTCGGGCATGGATGTGTGTGTTGTCCTTAGGTTAGTTAGGTTTAAGTAGTTCTAAGTTCTAGGGGACTGATGACCACAGATGTTAAGTCCCATAGTGCACAGAGCCATTTTTTTTTTTTTTTTTTTTTTAATCCTCTGAAAATTGGTAGAAATCCTGCTCGCTCACTCTCTCTCTCTCTCTCTCTCTCTCTCTCTCTCTCTCTCTCTCTCTCTGTGTGTGTGTGTGTGTGTGTGTGTGTGTGTGTGTGTGTGTAATTGAAATTAAATGATGTAATTTTTAATATTTATGCCTTATGTGTTTCTGTTGTAATTGAAATTAAATTTGTAATTTTTTCTTTGCAGATGTTAAAATTTTTTATGGATCTCAAGGGCAAAATGCCAAATAAACTGATCAGAAAAGGATCATTCAAAGAACAGCATTTTGATAGTAATTGTAATTTCCTGTATCATGAAGTTGATAAAGTGACTGAAAGGGTGAGTATATCAGATATTCTTGATCTGAACAATTACATCTACCTAATGTTTATGGTATTCCTACTTCTCCTACCACATGAGCTTTTACTTGTCGTTTCAATCTGTAAAATAGTTTTGCCTGTACAGATTTGTAAGTCTTTGGATTGTGTTTGTTTTGTTCAAATGAATAAAGTGCAATACTGTAATATCATTTAATCTTTTGTAATTGATATTTTATTTCTTATGAAAATTCATACAAAGGTGGTGCATAATGCAACATTGCAGTGCCCGTGTTGTTCAGAACAACTATGTTATGTTCCTTTGGACATTTATGCATGTCAAGCGTTTGACTCAATGCCCCACTGCAGACTCCTAACGAAGGTACGAGCATATGGGATTGGTTCCCTAGTATGTCAGTGGCTCGAAGCCTTTTTAAGTAATAGAACTCAGTACGTTGTCCTCGATGGTGAGTGTTCATCGGAGGTGAGGGTATCATCTGGAGTGCCCCAGGGAAGTGTGGTAGGTCCGCTGTTGTTTTCTATCTACATAAATTATATTTTGGATAGGGTGGATAGCAATGTGCGGCTGTTTGCTGATGATGCTGTGCTGTACGGGAAGGTGTCGTCGTTGAGTGACTGTAGGAAGATACAAGATGACTTGGACAGGATTTGTGATTGGTGTAAAGAATGGCAGCTAACTCTAAATATAGATAAAAGTAAATTAATGCAGATGAATAGGAAAAAGAATCCCGCAATGTTTGAATACTCCATTAGTAGTGTAGCGCTTGACACAGTCACGTCAATTAAATATTTAGGCATAACATTGCAGAGCAATGTGAAGTGATACAAGCATGTAATGGCAGTTGTGGGGAAGGCGGATAGTTGTCTTCGGTTCATTGGGAGAATTTTGGGAAGATGTGGTTCATCTATAAAGGAGACCGCTGATAAAACACTAACACGATCTATTCTTGAGTACTACTCGAGCGTTTGGGATCCCTATCAGGTCGGATTGAGGGAGGACATAGAAGCAATTCAGAGGCAGGCTGCTAGATTTGTTACTGGTAGGTTTGATCATCACACTAGTGTTTCGGAAATGCTTCAGGAACTCGGGTGGGAGTCTCTAGAGGCAAGGAGGTGTTCTTTTCATGAATCGCTACTGAGGAAATTTAGAGAACCAGCATTTGAGGCTGACTGCAGTACAGTTTTACTGCCACCAACTTACACTTCGCGGAAAGACCACAAAGATAAGATAAGAGAGATAAGGGCTCGTACAGAGGCATATAGGCAGTCATTTTTCCCTCGTTCTGTTTGGGAGTGGAACAGGGAGAGAAGATGCTAGTTGTGGTACGAGGTACCCTCCGCCATGCACCATACAGTGGATTGCAGCGTATTATGTAGATGTAGATGTCTGAAGGAACAGATGGGGACTACAACAGTTGTGAAACACAGGATATGCATTACCAGTTCTGAATATGGACAACCATCAGCTGTATAATGGAATGACCACAACAAAAATTAGTGCCGCATCAGGACTCAAACCTGAATTTCCAGTTTACCATGAGCAGTTGCCTTACCATTAGGTTGTCCAAGCACATTTTGCGGACAGACCCAAAGTTGCAGATGTTGTCATTTATATACCTGTTCCTTTGGATGTGCATGCCTGTCCGAAGGAACACTGCATTGCACTTCTGAACAACACAGCCACTGCAATATCGTATTTATCTACTCACTCTGGCATGTGACTTTTCAATTAAAAGGTCTCCCTTGTACGGGAAATGTTTGTTGCTACTGTCAAAATTAAACAAAAAAATGTTGATTTTCTATAAATGTATTTGTACTTAGAAGGAGGGTGCCTTCACCCTGCTGTGGAATAATCTGATTGCTCTGTGATGCCTCTTGCTATTGCATTGTGTAGCAAGTGAAACCATTGTAGCAGTGTGTGTGTGCATTAATTAAGAATACGGCAGCACCCATATCAACTTGAAACTTTATATCCTCTTTACTAATGATGCGTATTAGCCCAGATTGAGTTTTGCCCATTTTTTCTCACCTTGGGCTGATAGACAGTTATCAGGCATTGGCACTGGTTGCTGAAACATAGTTGACAAGAGTCAAGACTTGTTCCTGATGAAACACACATTGTCACTGTGAACGGGCGTGGATTACAGCTATGAAGGTGATATCAGTTCAGACAAGATTTTCATAACCAATTATACATTTGAGTGAAGGGTGGGAGAAGGCACTTGCTGACTGTAGCACAGATGGCTACTGAATTTGCTGTACTGGCTGAGATTAAGTGATGGCAAACTAAGTGCTTTTTATGATGGGCACTAGGTCATATATCTAACTGCTTTTCAATATACTGTTGGTTTTCTTACGTTGCTGTAGCTGCATGTCTACTATGGAAGATGGTGACTAGCTGGTAGACAACACTGTTTCAAATTTGTAAAATACAAAATCGTTGGCAAACCCTATTTGCACTGCCAACACTACTTCTAAAAGTTAGGCACATTTGAGAGTGTCATTGATACTTTGTTCCGAATTGCTTCTTGCCTTGGATACACTTCATGATCAGGTGCTATACATGCTCACACATCTTGTTGAGTGATTCTACATAAGACACTTCACAAGCTTGGTTTTTAAAACTGCTCTGTTGCGTAGGCTGTGTAATTCAGCAGCTAAGGCTAATTTGTAATGACCAACTTTCTTATAACATTGACTGAATTGAAATTGGGTGGCCACCACATGAGTTTAGGGAAAATGGTGAGTGTTCAGCAGACTGGTGTATCTAAGAAGGCTAACTTTTGTACTGCCACGTATGAATCACTACTAGAAGACAGCAATAATGCCACCTTTGTGAATAGGGTCACTTGTCTGGCAGTACACTATAAAAGACTGACTGTAAACTTCCAAACTCTTCTTAAACTCACTTTTGAACAGAGGAAGAGATGGTTGTACTATGAGATTTCATACTTAAGTTTTTGCTGCTGCCATGGTTCCAAAACTTTGGTTATGTAATGAAATAATCGATAATTTATGCGGGATACATTTGGGTCATTCCATGTCAATTCAACAAATTTGAGATGATGTTCCAGCTGATTGTCTCAGATTTAGCTGAAATTTAGCACACCAATGCTACAAAGTGTGGAACACTCATGTACAAAATTTTAAGTTCCCCTGCCAATTAGTTCCTGAATTATGGCTTGTGAAAGAAGGTGGTGTGACCCAGAAATTGCAACCCGCATCTGGCAATCTATCTTCAGACCCAACTTCAGGTCTTAATAACTTTGGAGCTATTCCCCACAGTCCAGTGAAATTTTTACAACCCAGTAACATCCACTTAGACAACACACTCTATGAATCAAAACACCAACATATTTCTGAGGGAAAATAAAAAATTCCAAAATGTGATTAAAAAATGTAATACGTTAAAAGGTACACATTGTAGGTGCCCTCTATGCCAAATATAATTCACTCAAAAAGAGTTTTCTTTTGTTTTTTGTTTTCTTTTTTTGTTGTTTTTTTTTTGGGGGGGGGGGGGGGGTAAGTTTAATGTGGACTAAACACACAGAGCACTCATCTTGCCCGTATCAGTCACACAGACAGAGTTACATGCACACAAAAATACAAAAATTTGAAAAATTACCTGAAAATCACGGATTTTCTAAGTGTGGTAGCACAAAAGGGTCAAGTGATATCCAAGCCAAATTTCAAACACTGCATAAGTAAACCCTAATATAATATGTGGCAAAATTTCAACTTGTTATTGCAAGGCATTTGTGTACAATAAAAGTTGACAGAGATTTTATGTTTCTTTTAACACAATTTAGCAAATAATATTGATGATGCAGACAACTTGTTTCAGATAAAGCTGCAGCAATTGTTGGGAACCATTAGGCAACAGAAAGTTAAACAGTGGTAGTTTACAGGGACAGAATGAGTCATTGTTAGGCAGGAACAACAAAGGAAACAAGCAACAATTACAGGTTACTCACATTTTTAAGATTCTAGTTCAGACTGGTCAGTACTGTTGTGGAAAGTCAGTATGGAGGCAGAAGAGTGTCCTAGTGGTGCTTTTGTTCAAACGAGTTGCAGTATTGGTAGAACACAAGCATCTGAATGTCATAAAACAACATATGGAACAAAATGTGGCATTTGCTTCGTACTGTATGATCTGGATGAATCGGACCAAGATTTGTTGCTAGGGACATCCGGGATACACCCTGTGGGCACAAGAAGTACAGTTCCAGGAAACTTAAGTGTTTGTTATCATCATATGAAAGTGTTTCTGGATAAGTATTCTTTCCTACAAAGAAGTTCTTTTGATCCATTTTGGATTCATAAGAAGACAGTGAAGTGTAGCCTCGGAGAAATTGATATAAAATCAGTATTGAAAGCGAATCAGTGCATGGGACTTAACATGAAACCAGGACAAAAGTTATGTTCCAGGTGTGTTAACACTGCTAAAAAATGAAGAATATTCTGATAATTTACGTGACAGTGGTGAAGAGTATCAGTCAACTACAACCACAGCAGATGAACAATTAAATACGTCAGTGACTGCTCTTAGTTTGCCTCCCATGGAAGAGACACAAAGTTGGGAAAGGAGACAGGCCCAGCTATGGTAGAAGAAAACTACAAGAAGCTCAAATGGAATTAAAGCACAAAATAGCTGACACACTAATGGTGGAAGAGGAAGATCTATCTGTTCCAAAGGAACAGAAATCATGCCAGAAATGCTCTGATTTGGACAAAATTGTGCATGATTTGAAAGAAAAATGTGCCATATCCACACGCCAGAAAAAAGTAGCTATTTTTACCCTTGCACTTTCCAGCTGGTCTATTGACTACACTGCAAAGGAATTCGGTAAAGTAAGCTAGGAAAATAAAAGCAATCCAAGGAGTGCTTCCACAACTTCAGCAGGCTCAGGGTAAGCAATTGAGTTCAGAAATAAAGGTGCTAGTGTTGGAGTTTTATGAAAATAATGACTACAGCCAAATAATACCTGCAAAAAAAATACTATGTAACGGTGAAAATGGGAAATGTACATGTACAGATGCAAAAAAGACTGTTGCTACACAACATATCAGAACTATATGTAGAATTCAAGGAAAAGTATCCCAATACGAAAGTAGGTTTATCATCTTTTTTCAATGTTCGGCCAAAATGGGTTGTGCCTGTAAGTGCAAGGGGCACACACAATGTTTGTGTATGTGAGACGCATCAAAATGCTAAGCTGATGTTTGCTGCTATAAAGGATTCTGGTCTGGATTACAAAGGTGCAATGAAACTGCTAGTGTGTGACATGAGTTCCTACCAGTGCATGATACACAGGTGTGATAAGTGTCCTGGTAAGGCAAATCTTGCAGAACACATGAATAACAAACTGTGTGGTGAACTCCTTATGGATGACAATGAACTTGTTTCTTGTAAACAATGGACACACATGGATCGCACAAGTCTTGAAACAAAGCAAAGTACAGTGGAAGATTTTGTTAAAATGTGTTGTCAAAAAACGGACAAACTGACCACACACAGCTTCACAGCAACAACACAATCGGCTTATCTCCAGTTTTGTAAGGATAATTTGAAACAAGAAGAAATTATAGTAATACTAGACTTTTCTGAAAATTATGCATTTGTAGTTCAAGATGCCATCCAAGGATACCATTCGGACAATAGTCAAGCACCTCTCCAGCTATTTGCGATTTACTATAGAGGTGAATCAGGTGATGTGTCTGTCATGAACCTGTGCATTTTTAGTGACTGTTTAATTCGTGATGCCGTTGCAGTTCATGCCCACATTCACACTGTCATGGCATATGTGAAAAACAAGCTGCCTCACATACATTTTGCGAAATACTTCAGTGATGGAGCAGCTAGTCAGTACGAAAACTGTAAAAATCTAAAAAATTTATGCATGCGTTACCATGATTTTCAGATTCATGCAGAATGGAATTTTTTTGCAACAAGTCATGGTAAAAATGTATGTGATGGTATTGGTGCTACCATTAAGTGCATGGCATCACGAGCTAGTCTGCAGCACCCTACAGAAGGTCACATACTAACACCTCTTCAATTATTTACCTGGGTGCAGAAAAATATCTCTGGCATACAATCATTCTGTTTCGAAAGATGAGGTGAAATCAGTCCAAGAGTTGCTAAAAAGCAGACTAGAACACGTTAAAACTGTTGCAGGCACAAGGAGCCATCATCACTCCTCCTCAGCGAACTCTGACAATGTGCAGATGAGCAGACTGTCCTGTTATAACTATAGGTTCATGCACAACATGTGTCTTCACAGTGTGTCTGACTCAGGATTCAGAAGCAAAAGCAGCAACATACAACCAGGTTGCTATGTTATTGCTGTTTATGATGTCAAATAGTACTTAGGATGTGTTGCAGAGTGCTGTGAAGCAGAAGGTGATGTATTTGTGAACTTCATGGCACCAGCAGGACCATCAAGATCATTTCATTGGTTACGTTTGGCAGACAGGTGTTGGATTCCTTTTGAACATATTCTTATGACAATTCCAGTTCCTATCACAGTGTCAGGAAGACAGTACAATTTGCCACTCAATGTACTAAAGTGTAGGGGAACTTCTGTTCGAAGTAAAATCGACTGGTTTTTAGCAGTTAAGGTGCAGTAAACATTAATGATAGGTTGTGTTAATCTGTCTATATGTTGTTGCTTAGTGGTTAAACAGTTGTGGGAGAGGACAAGAAGAGGCAGAACAGTTTACGATATGTTTTTACAAAATTGTGATGTGGAACAATGGCCACATCACCAATAATGTCTGTCAACTTTCATTTTACACAAATGTCTTGCAATAATGTGCTGAAATTTTGAGTTATATATCATTATAGTCTACTTATGCAGTGTGTGAAATTTGGCTTGGATACCACTTGTCCCTTTTGTGATACCACACTTCGAAAATCCATGTTTTTCAGGTAATTTTTCAAATTTTTGTATTCTCGTGTGCATGTAACTCAGTTTTTGAGACTGATATAGGCATGATGAGTTCTGTGTGTGTTTAGGCCACATTAAGCTTACCACAAAAATTTGTACCCTTTTTGAGTGAGTTATATTTGGCATAGAGGGCACCTAAAACATGTACTTAATGTATTACATTTATATAATCACATTTTGGAATTTTTTATTTTCCCTCAGAAATATGTTGTTGGTGTTTTGATTCATGGAGTGTCTTCTCTAAATGGATGTTACTGGGTTGTAAAAATTTCACTGGACTGTGCGGAATAGTTCCAGAGTTATTAAGACCTGAAGTTGGGTCTGAAGATAGATTGCCAGATGCGGGTTGAAATTTCCGGGTCACGCCACCTTCTTTCACAAGTCATAATTCTGGAACTAATTGGCAGGGGCAACTAATACTTTGTACACGAGTGTTCCACACATGATAGATTTAGTGTACTGAATTTCAGTCAAATCTGAGACTATGAGCTGGAGCCTCTGGTTGAACTGACATGGAATGACCCATTTCTCATCTACACCTGTGTATCCCATGGAGTACTTAGTAGTGAGATTGCTACAAAAGTGATTGAATCACAATGCTACTTAAGGGCAGTGTTTCCAGAACAATATTTTCAATTCTTTGTGGGCCAATATCCAACCAGAAACGAGAGTAGTTCACCAGGACCCTAAAAATAACAGACCAATTGTCAACCAAGAGAAACTGGAGGCTTTGTATCTTCTTGTATTGCCCCAGTTTGGAAGTATCGTAGGTCCGGGGCTGGTGCACAGGGCAGTCAGAGTTGTTGTGGAGAGGTGGGTAATCTTCATGTGACCCATGTTTACGTTTAGTGATTTTGCTGTTTCGTCTTCAGCTATTGCTCTCACGTCAAATGAAAGCAAAACGAATTTCTGTGACAGGGAACTATCAAGTGAATTAAAATACATTCACATAATTACGGAAGGCTAAAATTTGTTATTAGTTTCAGACTATTTTATTTCCACCTTTCTGACAGTCGAGCGTTAATCGTCTTGCAAGATAATGAAGTTATTTTTGTCGGTTTGCTAAAGAAATGTTTTTATTAATCTTTTCTGCTGAGGCAGTCAATGTATTGGAAATGAAGTTTTTAATTCCACATTATTGGCTACTTTTAACGGTTTGCTGAATTTCAAGTGGACATTTTCATCTTCTAGCACGTTTGGCATTATGCCGTAATAAAGAATCAAACATGAGATAATACAGTATTGGTACTTCAAGAAAATTTACAACCGAATCTGGACATGAGAATGTGCACTTTAAGCTTAATTATGCATTGTAGTATGGTTCACAAAATTCCGATGCTCTTGCAGTATCCTCTAATGTCTTTTTTTTCTTTTATGCTATAATGTCAGATCTTTTAATGTTTAATACACATACGAACATTTGGGGTTCCTGTGTCATCGTAGCTGCGCAAGCATGGTGACACGTGGTATATGTTACTCTCTGACAACATCTACATCTACATGGTTAGTCTGCAGTTCACACTTAAGTGCCTGGCAGAGGGTTCATTAAACCATTTTCATGCTACTTCTGTACCATTCTAGTTTCGAATGACGCATGGGAAAAAGGAACACCTAAATCTTTCCATTCAAGCTCTGATTTCTCTCATTTTTTCCCCTACGTAGGTGGGTGTCAACAAAATATTTTCACATTCAAAAGAGAAAGTTGGCGATTGAAATTTCGTAAATAGATCTTGCCGCAAAGAAAACCGTCTTTGTTTCAGTGACTGTCACCCCAACTCGTGTATCATATCAGTGACACACACACCCCTACTGCACGATAGAACAAAACGGGCTGCCCTTCTTTGCACTTTTTCAATGTCCTCCGTCAATCCTACCTGGTAAGGATCCCATACCGCACAGCAATATTCCAGCAGAGGACGGACAAGTGTAATGTAGGCTGTCTCTTTAGTGGGTTTGTTGCATCTTCTAAACAAACCTGTTTCTAACAAGTTGTGGGAAAATATTGAGAATTATTATTTGAAAAGCGTTACTTTCAAAGTAAATTTTCTTTTATGCAAGATGATCTATGTGCTAGAATGTACAATGAATTTCTTAAATCACAGAGCATTTTACTCTCATTTAAAAATCAACTCTTTGAGGATGACCATTTAGCATAATTTCAAGCCCAGGTGATCATACATTATGTCATTGTTAAAAATTTTCTAGCACATTTGTCTAATGTATCATAAAGTGTGACATGCGCATAAAAGATCAACATTATATGTGAAAACTTAACTTCTTTTGCAACTTATTGATCTTAGAGAGTAATATGTGAAAGCTTTTCTTTTATTGTAGCTACACTATGCATATTAATTTAAACCATTAACGTTTCCTAATTGTGTGGTCGCACTACTTAACAGTGATATTCCTATTGGCTGTCTACATCACGTGTCCTGTGCTCTGAATATCCGCTGTCATAGGCTGGCGAGATCACGTGACATGAGCTATGACTGGCTACAAAAGTGCGTCGCAATCTCGATTTCAATGCTTCGGAAAGTAACATGCGGTGTTTGGTGGAATTCGTATTTATACTTTCGTAACACAAAAATATACAGTGCACATCAGACATCTTTCCAATATGCGTTTTTTGTCTGAATTTCGTTTCCTAAAGTGCCAGGAAATTCTACACCGGCATATAAAACCATAACCATTCAAAGGATTGATAAGTTTTACTGTTTTGAGGAATAGTATACTGTCACTTAACACGGAAAAGTGTATTTTCACTCAGGAGAAAGTTTATTTTTTACTAATCTGGGAAATTTTTTTTCCTTGTCCATGTATACATCCTGGCAAGACTTTCACTTCCAGATCAAGAACTCCTCATCTCACTTTCTTATAACATAATTCCAACAGACAAGTTGCACATTATTTTTACATCCAATAAGCTTAAAAGCTATTTGGAATGTAATATGTTTTATAATTTCAAAGTTCTGTAGCAGCAAAAGAAGGAAAGGCTTAGGTGGTAAGTGGGTTAAAAGTGTATAAGAGAAGTAAGAGTGCATTTTGTTAGGCCTGTGCGACTTTTCATGCACCTAAGAGTCTTGGACATATCATGTAGATTTGCAAAGCTAAACATACATGGTCCAAATGCAGAGACTCGAGCCTCCCCATTCCTGATAGGGCAACAAATGCAACAGTCATCTGCATTTCCTTGTTTTTATTCTGTTGTTACTCTGCTACCACGAATGATTACATATTCACTTATTTTGTGGTCAGGTACTTCACAAGAAACACATTGAATTTTTTAGTAGGTAGTTACATGGTAATTACACATTTCTTTGCCTGTGGTTTGCTAGTTCCACAGACAGTAGAAAGAGTGGAGGAAAATGTTGTCTTTAGTTCGTCCAAAATATGTGTAACCTGGAAACAAAGAAGGCAACTGGAAACAAAGTAATAAACCTTTGTTTTTGCTTGTGATTAGCACACAGTGTGTACATTTCAAAGGATTTTGATGGATCTGGAATGCTTGAAGCTATAAGGTTCCTAACTGTCATGACTGGTATAGCTTCTCTGTATTTCATTTTCTTTGGCCAGAGACGACACCTGAGTCAAGTTTTTGAAGGATAGTCAACTTTTTTTCGTAGACGAAGAGTGACATTTAGTATGCTGTGAAAAGTATTTATTAACTGGGAACTTCATGCTTCAGTTTTATCTTTGTTACAAAATAATAACTGTGGTAGCAGTTGCCAATAGCAAACTGAATATCTGGAAAACTGGGCATAGTGTGTATAAGCCCAGTTGTGTTGATAAGTTCTACAAAGTGTTGCTGCAGACAAGAATTAACAGAATAGTGTTGCCACTGAAGTGTGACCAAGACAGCATTTGGAGGACAGTAGTTATCATCATCCTCTCATACTTCCATAATGCATCAGAAAAGAGACTAAATGTCATTGGCCACTGGCAGTTACTGAAAGTGGATATGCAATAGACTGGAGTTTATGATAGAGAAAAGTCAAGTAAAGGAATAAGGGAAATAAATACTGCAGAAGAAAAGAACTAAAGGAAAGTTTTTTTGTTGGTAGGAAGGGAAATGTGTTAGAGTGGATTGATAAGGTTGGAAGGAGAGCCAGAATGTATGAGTGATATCATGCATGGAGAGATATAATCGAAGAAACGTAAGATGAAATGAAGTTTTGTCAGGTGGCTTAGCATTCATTGAGCAGTGAAAGAAATTTGTCCTGCAATTTTTGTGCTTAAAGGAAAATGGGAATATTACGACCTCGAGGAACACTTCATGGTACTGTTCAAATGATAGATTATCCATTCCATGATGAGAAATATGCTGCATTAAGAATTCATAGAACTGTAGTAGATGATACTTATCACATGTGCATTCTGTAGCCGTATTTTTTCTCTTAATATTTTTGATATACTTAAGTCTCCTTTTCTTGTACCAATATAAGAAAATTGCACCTGTATAATGCATTGAGTATGTGTGTAGTGCTTCCCATTGTCTCTGAAATTGCAGTATCATGTTTTAAGTTTATTGAATAGTCATTTTTAATTTTTTGAATAAATAATGGATGTATTAGTTTACTTCATAGAAATTACATTACTCATTAAATATGTTGTGTGTTATCCTTGAAATATTTTTCTTACTTCTGTTTGCAGGAGAAAGTAGTGGTCATGTCAACGATAAATCCTACTAGAGATCTGCTCTCAGAACTGATTGGTAATCAGAATCTACCGGAGGACCAATTGAGAAAAGTAAACCAGCTGAAGGATTTGCTTGAGAAAATTCTCATGTTAGACTCCTCAAAACGTGCTGCAATCAACCAAGCTTTGACTCACCCATTCATCCAGGAGAAGATATGAGCTGTACTCATTTGAGACCAAGTTGAAATGTTGTTGAGAGAGGTAACTAAAAGCCTCCGGTGTGGCCCCGTATTTCAAAGGGAAGGGGTGTTAGTTTCATTTTAAGTCCTATAGATCAGTTGTTTAACTGATTTGTAAATAGACTTACATATTGTGAAACGCGTAAGAAGCTACATATTTGGAACTTTCATAGATTTTTATGTAATTAAAAAAAAAATTCAGTGGCGTAGTTGAAAAGGTGTTATTTTTTTTACTTGCATAGGAAAAGCGACCTAAATTATTGTGATGCATTTATGACAGTGATGGACATGTTGAATATTTTTAATACTATATTTGGGTGATAATTAAAGGCATTAATAAGAAATTTCACTCATCTTTTTATTGGAGAATTCTATTTATTCTTTTCAACATTGTTTTCATGAGTGATGCTTTCATTTATAGAGTTTTTTTTAAAGTATTACACAGTATTAGATAATTATATTTTTATATATTTTAAAGCAATTGTTTCATAGAATATTTGTTGAATGTCGAAACAAAAATAAAAATTAATAAATGTACATAAAACTTAAAATGCATGTAGAACCTGGTATTCATTACCAACACCTGTTGCATTGTTTCTGGCAGAAGGACAAAACTTGCAGAAAGAAGCAGAGGTGTTGTATTTTAATTACTAGTGGAGATGAGGCAGTTAAAGTTTCAAGAATTCTCTACAATTGACATTTCTGTAATAGCCCTTTGTTTATATTTACATTCCTGCTATTTTCATCTGGTGCTTCTGTTTATTTCAGTAAGTTGTGGACTTCTTGCCTCACCTGTTTATCACCTGAGCTTTTTGTTTCACTGGAAATTGTTAGACTCCTACATGTGAAATGTCATATGTGGAAATTCTGAAACAGATATTGTGTGGTTTTTTAGTGGAATTATTCACTGCAGTAATAGTATCTAGGTAGTCTGTGAATTATTTAGAAAGCATACACAGTGTTTTTCCTCTGTCCTTAGTTTCCTTTCTCCAAGTTCCTTTCCCATTTATGCTTGGTATGGTTATATATGCTATCACTGTGTTTGCCCACATTTCCTTGGTTGTATTATTAGTCGTTGGATTGCAAATGTTCCTCAACACAAATTCTTAGTTCCTTCTTCTAGATAAAATTGGTCTATGAAAGATGGAAATGAAAAGTCCTTTTCCAGTATAATATACTGTAATGTAACACATTCATATCTAAGAATTTTTTGCTATAGTTTCTCTGATCATATTGCTTCTGGAAGATAAATACCTATAAAATTTTGTTTTCACTTTGAAAACTTTTCATTTAATGTCACATACTTGTATTTTATCTTCTGTCTTATTCCCGACCCCGAACATTACTTTCTTTTTAAAGGTCTGCCCTTTCAATCACTACCCATGTTTGCTACATTTAAAAAATTGTGGCAGACCTGTAACTTGGTGGAGAGTTAGTTGAGTTTCAGTTTTGCTTTCAGTGTGCAGTAATTAAAAATTTATATGCATTGTGATTTATTATTGTTCATGTTGATTTAAGTAGATTTTATGGAGGTAATTTATTTATGGAACTTCTTTTACCAGTTGTACTAGGGCAGATACCACACTCGTGATACTCTTATTGTTAAAACTACAGTCATCTCATTTTCTCAATTGCCAGACTATCTTTTACACATTCTATTAACTATTTAAAATACGTTGAACAAGGAATTTAGTCCAGATTTTGTGCTTTTTATCTTCAAATAATTAAGTTATACTGGTGTTAATTGAAGTTGTTTTTCACTGTGTGGATCTCTCACTTTATAGATTTTTTTTTCAGTTGTTGTATTACATAATTAGGCAAGAATATTTAGTAATGGACATCCATAAATATAATCAAAATGTACATATTCACATAATCCAAAATTTTTCATGTCACCTCTTCACATACTTCAAGGAGCAATGTTTCCTCTGTAATTCTCACATAAACCTAGAGATCAGGAAAGTGAATGCTAAGAAACAGTTAAGTGTTTAGCAAGCTACAGTGTTCTCTTCTGCCTGTCCTTTCAGCAATGTACTCATATGTACATTATGAACAGATATGTGTTTCCAACATCTTGTAAAATTTTCTTCAATACATCCTGGTAGATTCATTCAGCTATTTCAGCAGAAGTTTGTGCAACAATCTCCAGGCCCCCTTTTTAATTTCTTTTATTGGTGTCTGATAATGGTTGATGCAGCTGCTGATATGTAGTGTTTCAATTGTATCCTTTTGCCACAAGCATAAGAAACATTATAAATTGAAACAATGAAATAGTATGTCAATAAATTTGGAAATTATCTTGCAAACAGGGCAACAAATTCAGTACTGATTTAATACCATATTTTACTATTTTGCACATGCGATTGCATACAAAAATTTCAGTGTTTCATTTTGATAATGTGTATATGCCTTGAAAAGAGTCAGTAGTCTTGATCACTCATTTGCATAAAATATGTGTTGATGTAATTTGTAAAGGAGAAGATTTGGAAAATTTATATCGGTAGGCAAATTGTGATAGTAAAATACACTGTGAAACTGTTATTGTGGTGCTTCTTGTTCCAGAATAGAGCAGAATCGAGGGCTGCTCTGGCAAGGGCAGAATGTGGCCTCATGTCTGGGGTGTGCAGTATCTTCAGACGTGTAACAGTTTCAAGGTATAGCTGACAATGAACCGGAAGGCTAGACATTTCAATTTCAATGCATTGTGCTTAAACACTCCAAAATGTTTTTAATGTGATTTCAATGTGTTAATTATGTATTGTAATAACAGATAGGAGTGTCTGTGCAAAAGTAATTGATGAAAATAGTTTTGTTTGTTGTTTTCTCATAATTATGTTCAAGATGAGTGTGACTAGGAGGCAGAATGTTATAGTGTTCAGTTAGATTCTTGATACAAATTTGTCATTAACTACTGTACTGCATCTTTGAAGCAGTAATGTAAATGAAATGTAAGAGTCTCATTGATGAAACTATAGAATGGAACACCTCAGCAATAATCAGGAGTTTGCTTACTATGGATGGTGTGAAATGTGTGCATGTGCTAAAATTAGATAACTATTTGAATAATGCAGAACACAGCTGTGATAAACACTTCTCCCAGTGTATGCACTACCCTGCTCTCCTCTCCTCTACATGTGCTCCTCCCCCTCTCTCTCTCACACACACACACACACACACACACACATTTAGTGAGGAAGGCGTGGGTGTAATGAGAAAGAACAAAATATGTAAGATAGTTAATAACTGGAGGAATTAAACTAGACCAGAATCTTCCCTAAAGTAACATACCTAACCCAATATAATCCAGTGTCTGGATTCCTTCTGTTAATAATACTCACCTCAAGAAAAATGTTGAATTTTATATAATGACATTAAACAATTTTTGTCTCTTGTAACTTTTACTGGAACAAGTGTTGTATGAAATTTCTAGTAGAATGTAAATACTTTTGGATTAAAACAGATCATACAATGAAAGGGAGAAGCGTTGAGTTGTCTATAGGCACACGCAAAAAGAGAGAAAACTTGTATGCATTCGGATTACTCTGAAACCTAGCAAGTTTCCTTTACTTTGTGTATGCCTGTTGACAACTCAACGCTTCTGCCTTTTGGTGAGTGGTCTCCTTTAATCCAAAAATATTTCAATGAAACAAGCTAGACCGTCCTTTACTCCCACAAATTGTTCTGAGCATGTCAAGCTTAATATTTTAATAGTGCTGTAACTAATTAATATTTCTTTTGTTGACATCAGGCTCATTTCTTCTGTTATTGTCAAAATATTGTTGGTAACCTCATAATTTTGCTGAAATCCCTTTTAAAATATAATACCTATCAGTGTTTTCACATTAATGGTGCTCAGCTTTTTTATTTTGTCATATCTGTGGCATGTTACAAAAAATCAACTGACAGTGTCACTATGTCACTATGGACAGGGAAATATGGGTAGGCATGTGCATTTAAAGGACAATCAGCAAAATATGAGTATCTGTAATCCATATACAGCCTGTTCTGCAGCTGTTAAAGTAGGGACAAATGGAGTGAGTCTTACACAAATTAAATAATACAATTGATTCTCCCAATTCCACTCCAAAAAAGACCTCCATCTGAAAATATGCAGATCCTAGATGGTAAAAAATTAACTCAATGCTTTAAATTGGGAGAGGCAGAAGACTCTGGAAATAATGTGAAAATAACAGTGAACTAAGGCTCACCAAACTTCATATTCCAATATACTATTAGAAATGAGCAAGGATGCGCATACAAAACTATAGTTTGTGTGTGTGTGAGGAGGGTGGGTGGTGTACAGAGTATTTTAATATTTTAGAAGATGAATGGTGACTTTTAAGTAGCCATAAAAAAAATCCAGTTCTGGCCCTGTTAAAAACCTGCACGATACTGACTTTTAAATCGTTTTCTTGAAAAAAGGAAAAAGAATACAGCTGACTACACTTTTTTTTTTCCTTTCCCTAAGAGCTGGGAGAGGGGCCAGCCTCCCAGTATGCTTGGCCTTGGTCATGTGTCATTGAAGATTTGTAGGTTAAAATTAATATCCACATTTAAAATAAAATACCATTTACAAATAGAAATGAAAGAAAAGTGGAAAGGGGAAATTGTGGAATACATGAAAAGTGAAAATAAAATATAGTAAATGGTTGTACACACACACACACACACACACACACACACACACACACAGGATCAATAATGCAATAGGGAGGAAGGTAGAGGACAGTGAAGAAGTCAGAAATGAAAGTACTGTCCTAGATTGAAACTGGGTTGATGGTGAGAGCCTAATACCTTTCTCAGAACAAGCACCCATCTTTAAACTACTTGAGTGCAAGCACAAGTCATTCATGTTAGCAGTAAGTTGGAGCTTCAGATCATTGTTGAGTTATATAATGGGCTAAGCAATAATTATTATGGAATAGACAAATTGTTTGTGGACATCAGATGACATACTCCTACACTTGATATCATGTTGCCATACTATGTTATCCAGAAAGTCTTCAGTCTGTCGGTTCACAGGACTGTGATTTCCTGGATATGAAGCCCACAATCTTGACAACCCTACTTGGAAGGATTTTTTTCTTCTCCTTCTTCCTGCCACACTATCATTTGTTTTAAAGCTTTGTCATTGGGACAAACTGTTCAAATTGGATTCACATGTTACATGAACAACTCCATACACCAGTAGACATGTAACTTATATTAAATTAAAGTTATCATGACCTCCAGAGTTTCCAGTGGAGATCTGTACTTGCAGCCAGTGTTTTCTAAAGTGGTAACATGCTGTAACCTGTCACAGTGTGTGCTATACAACCCAGTGGTCATGGCCTCGGTGCCTTTTCACCATCTGTCGAGTTGGGGTTCTTCCTCCTAACACCGACAGCTTTGTAGGTCACAACAAATTATAAAGTGTATTTATTGTCTAATGATGCACATTTATTCAGTTTTTGCAAATGGCTGTTGTTTTTGTCTACTCTTTTTCACTTCTGTGCCCCACTCACACCGTTACCACAACTGAGTGTGTTTTCTCTGTTGTATTTCCATTTCTTGCCCCATTTTTTTTACCTCCTGGATTTATATGTATTTTTGTTGCAGAAAATACATTTGTTTTATTGCAGCTTCTCTACTATTTTCTGCATCTGTCATTTTACCATGTTAAATTCTTGTTTATCTAATATATGGTGGTAATCCTGGAACACTCATGGCGCAGTTATATTGTGTCATTTCCATATTTCGCTACATGCTGAGGCTCCCTTGACTTAGAATTCTGGACCACTTTTCCTCATTAGTTCCTGATTAATCTCATTTCTGACAACCCTTTCTTATTCCTTGCCAGGTGAAGAGAAACCTCTGGTTCAGAAAGCTAGCAAATTTGTGACATTTTGCACTTGCATGCAACTACATTGGTAGGTATTATTTAAATAGGTCAGGGTTTGCCATGTACCTTTATTCCTAACCAGTCATACAGTGCTTTTAAATTATATTGATGTTATCCAGTGCAATAAAACTTTGGTTTTTCCTCAAGACTGCCTTTTTTCATTAGATTGATACTCATTTATGTCCACAATATTAGGTTAATTCTAGTCGTATTTTTAAATTATAGTTTTGAAGTTATTGTAGTTAACTATTTAGTAACATTTTTAGATGCAAATTGAAGTATAGAAAGGATAAATTCCATGTACATACATGTATATTAAATACTATTAGCTCAGAGAACACTTGCTAGTGATAAGTTTTTCCTTTTGTTTTCTACAAATTATTTCTTCAGTTTTTATGCTGGCTTGCTTTGCAGTTGTGCAATTTATAATGTAATCTATAGAGATTCTGTAGATATAGGGTGAAGAGTGCCCTTATGGTATGTCACAGTCTTTGAAATCATGTTACTAATTCACACTTTCTTTTCTAGCATAACGACTCCTTGGTTATGAAGATTTACGGATGCAGACCATTTTACTTCTTTGGCAAAGACCAAGTTTAAGCATCCCAAGGTATTTCTTTTAACTCTTTTTGAAGGTTTTAATTTATTTTTTCTCATATACTGAAGTGGTTGGTGAGTATACGAGCATGTGAAATGGAGAAAATTGCAATATGCAGTTTTCTACAGTGTTAGCAGGAAAAACTGAGGATTTAGGGAACACACACCTTTTAAATTTGTTAATTAACTTCTGATGACACTTTGCGGACAGCATTTTAATATTGTTTGTGAACATATTATGTGAGAAGTTTCCTGCAGATTTGGTTTTTTTTAGTTTTTTAATTTTTTCTTGTAATGGAAGTTATTCTTTTTTATGGCTATGGTATACTGTATCTACCCAAGTATAAGATGACCCTGAATATAAGGTGACAATCATACTGGCTTGGCTGAGAACTAGAATGGGTGTGGGGAGGGGAGGTTTAGGCCATTTAATGATTCATTAATTTTCATGATATAAGAAGAAATAAAATCTTCACTGTCTTTTTGTGTACTAAGTCTGTCATCTGTGGTATCATTACTTTTAATCATCGTCGTCCTAATAGCACAGTTGTGAAATTTATATCTGAGGTTATTGGTTACAGTGAAAACTGAGATTGCAAATATTCATACCAGATTTTACTTCTATACTGATGTCAGAATGTTAGTGTGTTTCTTCCTTCCGAACATATTGCCTACCCGCTGCCCTCTCTTTGGCTGCGGCAACTGACCCTTCCCTACCATATTCGTTCCCATTATACTTCACAGTGAGCATCGACAACATTATTGCAGGGAACACATAAGTATGCCTCTCATCCTACCTGGACTTTTACTGTCTTGTGCAGAAATGTATACCATTGTTGTACATTTGTCCAATTGTAAATTTAATTCAAATGGATTCAGGCAAACTGTGGCAGTATAGTTTCCCACAGTTGGCAGCTTGACATAATTTGCTGTGTGTTCACTGCTCCCCTCACCACACCCATCCTAATTCTCAGCCAGGCCGATCACTGTTCCCTCTCTAACCCTTTCATAATTCTGTGCTGAGCAGCTCTGAAACATGGACTGCAATATCTGCTAGGGTCCAGGTCATATGTAACACCACCAACTAACATGTAAAAAAAAGATTGCAATCATGCTTCAGTAAAAATTTTAAAATTTTGCTTGTTCTGGCGATCTAATGATACCTTTTGGTACTATGTCCTCAGTGAGGTTGGTACTATCTCTGCGACGGGTCTTGCCGCTGCAATTAATTCTCATGATAACAATTGTTGTTAGTTTAAATCTGATTAAAAGTTTGTAATGTCTTTACCCGGTGTTCTAACAAATGAAAAGGGACCAAATTTCTTATTTGCAACCCACCTGAGAAATCATTACGGTATCTCATAATCAAATGAAATATTGACTTGCATTCAGAACCAATTGATGGTTTTTGAAAGGCAACATTTTTGCCTTTCAATGTTTTTAACTTCATGTAACAAATACCATAAATGTTTGTGCACAGTATCCATACATGTATGAGAACTTTTATTGCCAACCTGTTCAAATGCAACAAGAATTTGTAAGATAATAGCATTAAATTCCATATCCTCCTGTGTGCCACAAAATTTTCAAATCATAAGCAGAGCAATAGATTGTTGAGGTGGCTAGTTGATAGTTTTTCACTTATTCTTTGCACTAGCGCCACACGAGTCAAAGGTCACGTGATTGTCGACCGAGGTCGATACTATATCAAGTGCTTTGACGTATCAGGAAACCTTGAACTTGTTTGAGTATGAGTATCGTTTGCCCTACCTTCACTAGCCCAAGCTCTGTTAGTAAATGTAAGATGACACCTATATGAATGTAAAAATGTTGTCCTCAGCAGGAATAGTTTAATATGTGAGTATAAGACAACTCCATAATTTTTTGAATGACGAATCTGAAGAAAAAACCTTTTCTTGTAATTGAGTTTAGGTAATTCATTCACCTGGGTTTTAATCACAAATTTATTTCATTTGACTTGCAACCACCAAAAGAAATGACAACAGATATTTTAAAAGTTGTCTATTTAATAATGCTGACACACCGATCAAATACTTTCAGATCTTGGCAAGTGACTGTTTTTACTAGAACATATAATATTTCCTTATGAACATAAAATGGTGTACTTCTGTAGCTGTACTTGCTGCAACAGACATTTGTTGTTCTTGCTGTCATCCTCGGATTGAAGACTGGTTTGATGTGGCTCTCCCCACTAGCCTACCTTGTGCAGGTCTTCTTGTCTGTGCTTGATTGTCGCAACCTACATTTACTTGTACCTACTTTTTGTGGTTCACCCTTGTCTCCCATCACTGTTTTTTACCATTTGCACTGTCCTACATTACCAAATTAACTATTCCTTGATGCCTCAAGATGTGTCGTATCAACCGATTCCTTCCACATTGTACCATAAATATCTTTCCTCATAGATGCAGTACCTCTTGATTCATTATTCAGTCTACTCATCTAATCTTCAGCAGATTGATTGTATACATTTTTAATTTAGAGTGTTACACCTTGATGGCAGCACTGTGGTGTGACACAAGTAAGTGTTCTACATTTCAAAGAATACATATAATGTTTAGCCTCTGTAGCTTAGAAGAAGCCAAACACATTTTGCACTGTTATTCTGTGAGGCATGTGGTCTATTCTTGCGTTAATAATTATTTTTCTCTCTGACCTATTTGCAAGATGATGTTTCTTACAACAAGTATATTTTTAGCATTGATTAATGCATTTATAATAAAACATACAATTAAATTATGTTAAATTCTTGTGTTTGACAGACAGTGGCTATCTAACCCTTTTCCAATCCAACATTACTGATTGTTTTCCATGCAAGCCATGGCTTGCTGTTGTCATGTTGCCATCACATTCCCGATATTCAGATTCGCAGATTACATACAAATGAAGTAACACAAAAATTTTGGATACCACCATACAGCTGCAGGAAATATTTTTTAAAATTAAGTTCTGTGATAATTTTCTCCTTTTTTTGTTTTACTTAGATACCTGGAAATAAATTAAATTTAGAATATTATGAACCTGTGCAAGTATTTTGTATTTTTTAATGTACTTTAATTTATTGTTCTTTACTTTCCACTATTGTATTTGAGATAGCAGATGGCAAGGTAATGACTACCTCTTACTCCTCGTCCTCCGTTTTCCTATTTGTTAAACAGAAAATTAACAATCATAGGCCACTAGATTTATATTTTAAATTCCATTTCTGATAATGTGTGTTTATGCTGTATGTTCATTTGTTAGGCAGTATGCTAAGATATTCGTCTGAGTGATTTCGCCTTCAAGTTGTCAACTGAAAGATGGCTTCTTTTCTGGCTTTGTAATTTCGTAGACACATAGTAGCTCACAAGCCTGATTGCTTTGGGGTTTCTTTTGTTAAATGAACAAGTTATTTTAACACAGTTGTCATTACATTTACGGTTTTATTCTAGCCATTTACAGTGGTTAATGCAAATATTTTTAACCTTCTCTGTTATTAATTAACATCATAAGAAGGAAATAAAAGAAGTAAAATCCGTATGGCATAGGTTAAAAATATGATATTCAAATGTTTGTGAAAATGATACAACCACAATCAGCAAGTGAAAAAAATAGGGAATACACATATGCCATTGTGTTATATGTATGACACACAGAATATTAGCTGACAGACAAGTCAGATTATTGGTAGATTTTATTATTGTTACATTCATGATACTATTTTATCTTCCCTCCAGCTCCCCCACTCCAGCAAGACCTTGCAACAAAATTCCTACATAATTATTCTGCTGACAGTCACATTCCTATTTATTTGCTTACTCTCAGCATTTCAGTGAATGATTATTTTGAGGCACGTTTTCATTTTGTAAAATTGAACAATGGAAAGGCCACGTTGGAATATCAACAATATTTTGAAAAGGATTGATTACTACTCACTGTAAAGATGAGACACTGGGTCGCAGACAGACTCAAAGAAGAAACTGTTACATATGGAGTGTTCAGCCAAAGTCTTCAGAAAGGAAAAAACACACACCACATTCACACACTCAGGCACATCTTGCGTACACATTACTGCTACCTCCAACTGCTCCGTCCAGAATGCAATGAGGCATGATGAGTAGCAGCAGCAATCTAGTGTGTGTGTTTGGTGGGGGATACTCCTGTTTTGCATTTATAGGGCATGCCAGCAACCCATGGAATGGGTGTGACCACACTTGAACAGGTATTTTCTTTTGTAAAGCTGCAGTAATCGCTGTCCCTCACTGAAGCTGCACGTTGTCCCTCAATGCACGATGTAGCTCACCATGTGCAAATTAAAGAGAAAACCAATGAACAGTATCTCTACATTTATACTCGATATGTTATTTTATGTTTCTCTTTTCTTATATAACAACTTTCGGCTGCAATTATTATTCATCTTTAGGAAGGCATTGGGATACACATCCCTTCTCTGTAGTGGTATGGATCCCCACACACTGTTGTGATACACCGTCTTTTTACAGAGGAAGTGCGCATACACTAAACTGCAGTACTTTAAAAACCTGTTAAACTGAGCATAATTCAATATCCACAGAAGATACTGCACTAGTGAGTGCTTTAGTGCTTGCTGTTCAGTATAATAACTTTTTCTTATTGAGGCTCTCTCACTCCCAACTTTCACCTCCACTGCATAGGGCTTACGATTCATCTCCTACATTCATTAGAGCATAAGCTAATTCCCCAAATTTGATTTCCTACTCTCACTAACAGCAGTCCTCATCACAGTTCTACTTTCTGTCAGGAGTTTTCAAAAGTTTGTTTCCAACGGGTACTGAAACATACCAGCCATTGGAAGTTACTGTCCCTTGAGCCATCATAGTAGCTTCCATTCATGGTGGAGAGACTGACCTGTCATCTCCAGGCCAGAGATGATAGGTCTCTCGTTCTGTGAATGAACTCACAAACATGTTCCAGCATCTCTGTATCATCCTGAGTGGGTCCCATTTTATTTCTGTAAAATAATAAAATAATAAAAAGGAAGAATGTTGTGTTTTGCAGAAGGTGGAGTCTTAAAAACTCAAATTGAATTTTTAAATGTGCCAAAGCAGCAACATGAGCTTCCAGCCACAGCAAGATGATGAGTTAGAAAAATTGGAATGTGATGAGAAGACAGTAGATGAGCTTTTATGCAGCAAGTGCTAACTCATATGTTCGATAAGGCTGAAGATCCCTGGTAGGGATGTATAAGCATTTCAGATGAAACAGTGAAAACATAGGATTAATCTCAGTGGCATGAGAAATTATTTGAATTGTCTGGAGATATGGCATGGTGCTACTTACTTCAGGATGTGATCAAGAAGAAAGGTAATTATCCAGAAAACAGGTTAGGAGATAAGTGGAGGCTTTGCAATAATCTTAGAGTGCAGGGGAGGGGGAGGGAAGTGGGGAGTAAATAAAGCAGGAGTCAGTGAAGTATTATTAATATTTGAAGTTCATTTGTGATGATTAAAGATGTTTATTTTTTATGAGATAAAGTAAATATTCAGAGAAGTTGCCACATAACTGCACTGAGCGAGGTGGTGCAGTGGTTGGACTCGCATTTGGGGGATGGCAGTTCAAACTCGCATCCAGCCATCCTGATTTAGGTTTTCCGTGATCACCCAAATCACTTCAGCTAAATGCCAGGATGGTTCCTATGAAAGGGCATGGCCGACTTCCTTCCCATCCTTCCCAAATCAATGGGACTGATGAGCTCAGCCGGGATGGTTCCTGTGAATGGTCATAGCCGACTTCCTTCCCTGTCCTTCCAATGGGACTGTTGAACTCGCTGTTTGGTCCCCTCCCCTAACTCAACCAAACAGCCCACTTTGACATCCATTGAGTCATATCCCTCACTATTTCTCAGAATCTAAAATCATGTGCTAACTTTTAAATACATCTCTTTCATGAGAAATTCTTTCATGCCAAAACCCAAACTTTCATCAGTGTGTGTGAAAAATAGGGTAAAAAAAGTCAGTAGTGAAAGAGTTGGATGCAGAAGAATGGGAAGAGATACTACTGCTGAAAAAATATGCTGCCATTGGAAAAAGATGCAACAAAATCACAGTTGGCAGTGTTTATTTCACATTTTATTTGTATGATAAGCCATTTATAACTGTTGAAATAATAAAAAGTTCAAGTTGCAGCACCTAAAAATCTTAAGTCTAATCATAATACATACATGCATACATAATACATCATAATTGATTATGTACTTGCATTTACTGCTCAGGATAGCTTCCTTATTAGAAATGTGCTGATTCTTTTTGGAGCAAACGTTTTTGTTATATTCCCTCTTATTATGTGCCTTTAAACTGTAAAATGTAAGAATTTATTAACTGACATTAGAAATCTCTAAATTTAATGTAGAATCATTTGTCTGAGAAATTTTGTTTGCATAAATTTACATGTTTTTATGTCTTTTTTTGTTTACTTACAACATCCATATTCTGGCCCTGAGAACCAAGCAGTGCTGACTGGCTGCAGGGTCATCCTGTGCCAATGGTGTCATTTGGATGCAGTATGGGGGGACATGGAGTCAGCATAAAACCTTTGCTGCTATTATCAGCTTTCCAGACCTTGGAGCCGCTACTTTTCATTCAAGTAGCCCCTCAGTTGGTATTATTAGGCTAAGTGCATCTAGTTCCAGTCCTAGCAAGGTAAAATCCTAGCAGTAGCACAAATTCAAGCGGGGTCTTCCACATGGCAGTTGCTCACCAAACACTCAGCTAGGGAAGTAGACCTTGTATATACAAGCCACACTATTCTCGTTGGAATGAGAGTTCCTTTATACACACAAAAGTTGTACATTCCCAATTCTTCTGTTGAGTCTGTTGTCACTATGCAGGAAGCATAAAAAAAAAAAAAAGAAAAAAAACAAAAGAGAGAGAGAGAGAGAGAGAGAAGAAGAAGAAGAATTGATCCTTGTTGTGAACCATACCATGAGTTATGCCGTTCTTGATCAGCTGCAAATTAGAGCACATGTTTACACTAACGCTTTTTTCCCCATCCTACATACAATTTCAAGTCGTCGTGTGCTTGGTTGTGTGTTCGAGAGTATTACACTTCTGTTTAGATTGGTGTGGCAATGGCAAATAGAGGTAAAAGTTTTTTGAAAGATCCTGAAACAAACTATATGTTTTTCATTGGTCGTCTAATATCAGATTTATGAGAGCTGCAAATTTAATTAATGCTGCAATAGTAGATCCATTTCTTGTTACCTTTTTTATATACAGGCACATCCTTACACTTGAGACATTTGAAAACAATCCTCACTTTATTGTTGAATTTATTAAAACAGTTTTTGTGTTCATATCAATAAGAGAAACTTTTTATCAGCATTGTAGATACATCTTCTAAATGCACATTTTCTTACATTAGTTTCATTTTTATGGCACGAAAGATAAAACTGAAGAGAATTGCAGATAAGAATAACATTGAGAGATGAAACCAGTTACTGATCTGATACTTTTTGTGCAGCAGCTAATAGGAAGATTGTGTAAGTATTTGAAAGAAGTGGTGTTAAGAACATAAAGCATGCTTAGCAAACCATGATTGACAATACAAGAAAAAGTAAAACATAAGATTGGTACGTATAATGCACCATAATGATAAAAAGTGTTTTAGAGATAAGTAATCATATTTGAAATATTGTGCTGTGCATTATTTCCATAATTGAAGTGTATGAGAAGAATGGTAAAGACTGCTTAAGAGAACAGAAGATAACAGCGCTTGTTTATCATTAAGTCAATCATATTGAGGGACCCCTGTTGATATAAACAGCAGACTAGAGGAGGGGACAGATGCAGTACAGGCAGCAGTTCAGAACAGTAACATCAAAACCACTTTGACAGAGAAAGTTTGCAGTCTTGGAAAGAGGGGGGGTGGACTAAGAAAATAGGTTCTGTTGAGTTCTCTTTAAGATCTGGATTTCAGGAGACCTAGTTCCTTTTTGAAGTCTGAAAATTGCTGTTTCCGTACAAACTAAGCTCAGATGAAGATTTTTAATGCAAATGTGATGTACGTTACCATACGATTTGAGCAGTGTATACAGAACATCACAAGGAAAGAGCAGGGCAGAATTAAAATTTGAAAATTCATTAATAGAGATTGCTGCATAAGTACCTGTATGTAGAGAAAGACAGGAAATAATATATTGTGGCTATATGAAGCCACTGCTTTTGGGAAATTCTACAGAAGTGTTTGCGCAGATGCCTCGGTGAGAGCATTGCCTGTACAGATGTACAAGCTAATGTTTTGGGGTGATGATAACAAAATAAAAGAAGGGTGTGTATTACAAGAGGAGCAAGTAAGTAGGAGTTAAATTTCCTGGGCAGTGAACAAATAAAGAATGTTTCAAAATGAATATATGGGTGTTAAGGCTTTGTAGCATTTATTACGTTTACCTTACAAATATAAATAATACAGTAAATGAAAGAGCAACTCAAATGGTTTTGTTTGTGTGCCTGTACACAAAGGGAAGAGACTGGAACGACCAAGAGTAACTGAAGAACGTGCTGAACGAGTGAGAGCTGTTCACGCATAGCACCAAGAAATCAGCTTGGATGTCTAGTTGTGATTTAGCATTTCCAGTGATGTGTCTGTGGAGACCTTACACTTATAACTACGTCCTTATCGTTTGCAGTTCTTACAAGCTGTAAAAAGCCTACGGCATACAGTTTTTGTGTCAACGTTGCTGTGTGACGATGAAGATATTCTGGATTGTGCGGTCTTCAGTGATGACTTGACATTTCACCTAAGTGAACACTTGTAAGAAAAACTGTTTCAGCTGCTCTTTCATTTGATGTATTATTTATAACTGTAAGTTGAATGTAATAAATGCTATAAAGCCTTAGAGCCCGTATATTCATTTTGAAACACGCTGTGTATTCCATGAAACAATACTTTTGTGAAATTTATATCACAAATGGTTAAGAGTAAAGAAAATTCTTAATGTTTGTATTAGTGAGTCAACAGTGTTAGGACAAAGTGCAGCAGTAAGCATTCATTTCATGTAAAGAGATACCTCCTCTCAGTGAACACAGTTCTACTTAGGGAGGATCCCCTAACCCCCCCCCCCCCCTCCCTGCCGATGTGCATAATAAAACCTTATAAAACAGTGAATTAACAGGTAGTGTTTATTGTAAATATACTGTTCAATTTCAAAACCATGGTGACCCAGTTGCTCGGGTAAACAAGATCGTGATCAGCCTGATTAGTACCATTATGAAGGAAGATTTGAAACACTGTTTTTTTTTTTTTTTTTTTATTGGAAGCTGTCAGCTGGATATTCAGGGTAATATTAACTCCGAACCATAGTAGTACTTGGCATTTTTTCCATTAACTAATCATGGCCATAAGATAAAGAAGTTATAAGTGGCAGAAAAAATAGTTGGTATGACTAGAGATTGAATTATAGAACTTAAGATTTGTATTCTAACACTTATCCATTGAACGTAAGGATATACATATTTTTTTATAACAGTTTTTAATTTAGATGTTAATCTTTTACATTATATATACTATGAGCATACCTATGCTACAGGCATTTTTTATCAGTACTTACTGATAATATTACTAATTGTCTTTTTCCCACTTTAGCAAGTGAGCACCAGTCACGTACTACTTATTGGTTGTCAGAGATAGATATTTCTCAATACATTTTGAGGGCCTAATGTCTTGTGGAACTGTGAATTGTTACAGTGATTCAGAATGTATACACTAATATACATAAGGCAACTCTTTTTATTGCCCTACTCATATCTGTTCCTCACATCTTATTTGCAAGATGTCCAGTGTAGGCTAAGTAATAGAATATATGAGGGGTACCCAAAAGAAGTGAACTTTTTAAAAAATCTGTTAATTCAATTTTTAAGCATAAACCTTCCATCCCCTTCAAAGTGCTCTCCCTTTGTACAATACACTTGTCTAGTTTCCCATTATATTTTTAAAAGCATTGTTTGCATTCAATTTTTGTGCCACCACATCCATCATCATCAGCTGCTTCTTCTTCTTCTTCTTCTTCTGTTTATGTAACCACAAATCTTCTAATTGCCCATTTGTTCCATGACCAGAGCATCATATTGTGTGTGTGTGTGTGTGTGTGTGTGTGTGAGAGAGAGAGAGAGAGAGAGAGAGAGAGATGAAATACTTCCTGGGTGAATAATTAAAGTTGAAACATTTGTTATTTTTTGAAATTTTTATTTTAGTCACTAGAAGTATGTTTTGTTGTGCATTCATTAAATGGTGTTAGCAAGAACATTATGTTTTTGTGAAGGTAGTTAACTGGTTGACAGAAGCACTTTTTCTTTCACAGTAATTTTGTTTCATCAAAATATTTTGTTTGTTGGCGTAACTTGAGTACTATTCACACAAATGTGTGATGCACTTCCGCACCTTGGTCTACTTGAAGACATCAACTATATAATGACAAGGACAGTGGTACAAAACTGTAAGAAACCTCAAATTTTTTTCACTTAATTACAGTAAAAGGAATAGCGATTCTGTTAAAACTCTAGTTCCTTCCACAAAAACACCATACTCTTACAGGTGACAAGCTATCTGACCATTTAATAGAAGTCCTAAAAGGTCTAACCTTCTAGAGGCTAAAGTAAAGATTACAATAGATAAAACATGTTTGAGGCCTAATTTCTCACACAGGAATAATTTCATAAAACATGCTGTGTTTTCAGATCTCAATCAAATAAAACTAATTATGCCACAAATGTGCAGGCTCCAAACACCTATATCAGCACAAAGTATTTGTGTTATGGGAAGAAGAAAGCTCTTATAGTCAATTAGTCAATAGTAATTATCAGATGACTCGGTTACTTAGCATTAAAAACCAGAAATGTGTATTTAAATCAATAATTGGTTAAGATACAAAAATGTTTGTCAAAATTACTAGAACTCTGAGTTTTGAGTTTATTCATCACCTGGCATTATGGAGTGTGACTAAAGTATTCTTAGAGAAATTTATTTTATAGCTGAATCAAAGTCTCAGAATGTAGCGTACATAAGGAGAGAATTTTAAAATCTCAATAGATGTCAAATATAGTACCTGATAATCTCACCAGTTTGCCCTTGCACAATGTTAGGGAGTTTTCTGTATATAGAACATTTTAAAACAGTGTACTTTGAAATTCTAAGGTAATGGTTCTGCCAGCCCTGCTTATAATTCAGGTCAAGTGTAATTTTTGGATGGAGTTATTACCATTTACTATTCTATTATTCTGAGTATTGCTTGAAGTGTAACACTGGATTTCAAAATAAAAAAAAACTGATGATAGAGAATCTGCATTTTTCATTTTATTTTAAACATATCGATCCCAGCTGTGTTTTCATTAGATGTACCTGTCAACAGTTACATTTATACTGTGCAAACATTTTATAGTGTGTGTCGGATGAATCTTTCTACCGTTTAAATTTATTTACCTTCTTATTGCTTACCTTTTATGCTTCTTAAGTAATTGCAAAGAACCTAATGAAATATTAGATCTGACAAAAAAATACTTGTCTACTTTTTCTTTTTAAGCTAGAGAGAAGTTAACTGGTATATAACATTTACCGACTTTTTACGCATCACTAATGCAATCGACCAATGTCGTGGTTATTTTTGAAACGTTTTGCAAGTATGGTACCATTGTTATAAAGGTTCTTATATTAATGCGGGCTAATAACAGAAAAAGTTCAGAAATAGTGCCTTACATAACAACCTTCACACAAAATATCACAGAATATGCTGTTATGTAACAAAGATAGTAAAATGTAGCACTTGCTTTACAGAATGCACACATTTTGATATTCTGTAGATTTTTTTGTTATTATGACTGTCATTAACAGTTCCCTGTAAACAATATCTGGTTTGTGGAAGAAATTAGGGTATTAACAACATACAGATGATGAGTGACCAGTACTTAGAACAAATTAAAGGTAATTTTGCTTGTGGCACAAATGGCTATTTTGTTTGATTATTGGTTTCTGTTCATAAATGCAGCACATATTTCCAGCTTTCGCAAGTTGCAAACTTATAATAAAGAGATAAGATTTTCACCTCTGAGACCTGTAGAGTAAATTTCTCTGGAGTGTGCATATTTTCAATATTAAACTGGGACTGACACGTTATCTTGAGATACCACTTTTTGTATAATCTTTGTGCAGAGTTGAAAAATTTAAAATTAGCTGTATTAGTTGACTTTGTGCAATTTGTTTAATCATAAAAACAGTGATGAATTACTGCTGTTGCAACAGATGCAAAGGGAAATATGTGAAAGGAGAAAAAGCTTGTGTTTTATGATTCTGTTGTGATGTTCTGGTTGCATTTTGAACAAATGTTTCAAATGTGTTGTTATATGTGCAAAAGGTGTGGGATTGTTGAGCAAGGTCTTTGGCCATTTGCAAAAACCATGTATACATTTTGATGTTCACACACAAAGACAAAGGAAACACACAAGACAAAGGAATTCTACAGCTAAAAATGCCCATCTTCTTTGATAGTAAAACTTAAAAGACTGTGTATGAGTTTGACTTTTCCCCTCTAGGTTCATTCCTGGTAGCTTGCGCTTACATTATTTAAGCTTTTGTTGTTGTGAAATATACTAACATTATTGTACTCTGTAACATTGACGGCCGAAGACATAAGAAATTGCCCTCATTCGCCAACGGCCTTGTCAAAGAGCGTGGAGGGTGGACAGAGATTCAGGGCTCTCTCTTATCTTTGGGGTGGGAAACTGCCCTAAAGGTGGAAGAATCAGCAATGAACAACAGCATGAGGATGCAAAAGGAAATGGAAAACACTGCATTAAAGACACATAATGTGTATCCACAGGATGTAGCCTGTAATTGAAAAAGTGTCATGATGACCTCTCCATTGGAAAAAGATTCTGGAATAGTCCCCCATTCAGATCTCTGGGATAGGACTGCCAAGGGATAGGTAACTATGAGGAAAAGATTGAATAACCAACAAAAGGATAATGGTCTAAGAGTAGGGGCTTGGAATGTCAGAAGTTTGAACGTGGTAGGGAAGCTAGAAAATCTTAAAAGGGAAATGCGAAGGCTCAGTCTAGTTATAGTATAGGTCAGTGAAGTGAAGTGGAAAGAAGACAAGGATTTCTGGACATGTGAGTGTAGGGTAATACCGACAGCAGCAGAAATTGTATAACAGGAGTAGAATTTGTTCTGAATAAGAATGTAGGGCAGAGAGAGTGTTACCATGAACAGTTCAGTGATAGGATTGTTCTTATCAGAATGAACAGCAAACCAACATCAACTACGATAGTTCAGCTATACATGCCAACGTCGCAAGCAGAAGATGAAGAGAAGGAGGAAGTATATGAGGATATTGAAAGGGTAATACAGTACATAAAGGAAGATGAAAATCTAACAATCCTGGGGGCTGGACTGCGGTTGTAGGGGCTGGGATAGGATAAAATGTTACAGGAGAATATGGGCTTGGGACAAGGCATGAGAGACGACAAAAGCTAGTTGACTTGTGCTATAAATTTCAGCTAGTAGTAGAGAATACTCTGTGCAAGAACCACAGTAGTATGATGTATACTTGGAAAAGACCAGCTGACAGGGGCAGATTGCAGTTGGATTACATCTTGGTCAGACAGAGATTCTGAAATCAGATACTGGATTGTAACGCATATCAAGGAGCAGATATAGACTGAGATCACAATTTAGTAGTGACGAAGAGTAGGCTCAAGTTTAAGAGTTTAGTAAGGAAGAATCAATACGCAAAGAAGTGGGATACAGAAGTACTAAGGAATGACGAGATACGCTTGAAGTTCTCTAAGGCTATAGATACAGCAATAAGGAATAGTTCAGTAGGCAGTACAGTTGTAGTGGAATGGATGTCCCTAAAAAGGGCAGTCACAGAAATTCGAAAGAAAAACATAGGTACAAAGAAGGTAACTCCAAAGAAACTGTGGGTATCACGAGAAATACTTCAGTTGATTGATGAAAGCAGGAACTACAAAAATGTTCAGGGAAATTCAGGAGTACAGAAATACAAATCGCTGAGGAATGAATAAATCAGAAGTGCAGGGAAGCTAAGACAAAGTGGCTGCTTGTAAAATGTAAAGAAATGATTGTCGGAAGGACTGACTTAGCATACATGAAAGTCAAAACAACCTTGAATCAGAACTTAAGACAGCTTTGAAGGACTAAGATCAAACAAGGCAGAAGAGATAGATAACATTCCATTAGAATTTCTAAAACCATTGGGGAAGTCGCAACAAAATGAGTATTCACATTGGTGTGTAGAATATATGAGTCTGGAGACATACCGTCTTGACTTTCGGAAAAATATCATCCACACAATTCCAAAGACTGCAAGAACTGACAAGTGCGAGAATTATTGCACAATGATCCTAACATGTCGTGTCGAAGTTGCTGACAAGAATAATGTACAGAAGAATGGAAAAGAAAATTGAGGATGCGTTAGATGACAAACAGTTTGGTTTTAGGAAAGGTGAAGGCACCAAAGAGGCAACTCTGACATTGTGGTTGATATTGGAAGCAAGACTAAAGAAAAATCAAGACATGTTCATAGGATTCGTTGACCTGGAAAAAGTGTTCGGCAGTGTAAAATGGTGCAAGATGTTCTGAATGCTGAGAAAAATAGGAGTAAGCTATAGGGAGAGACAGATAATATACAGTATGTATGAGAGCAGAGAGGGAATAATAAGAGTGGATGACACAGAATGAAGAGCTCGGATTAAAAAGGATGTAAGACAGGAGGTGTCTTTCACCCCTAATGTTCAATCTGTACTTCGAAGAAGCAATGAAGGAAATAAAAGAAAGGCTCAAGAGTGGAATTAAGGTAAAAAGATATCAATGATATGATTTGCTGATGACATTGCTCTCCTGAGTGAAAGTGAAGAAGTAGTACATGCTCTGCTGGAATGAACAGTCTGATGAGATCTTAATATGGACTAAGAGCAAATCGAAGAAAGGCGCGAAAAACTTAACAGCAGGACTGATAATCACGAAGTAGATGAAGGTAAGAAATTCTGTTTCTTAGGCAGCAAAATAACCAGTGACGGACAGAGCGAGGAGGACATCAAAAGCAGATGGGCACTGGAAAAAAGGGCATTCCTGGGCAAGAGAAGTCTACCAGTATCACATGTAGGCCTTAATTTGAGGAAGAAATTTCTGAGAATGTACATCTAGACCACAGTATTGTATGGTAGTGAAACATGGACTGTGGGAAAATTGGAACAGAAGAGAATCAAAGCATTCAGGATGTGGTACTACAAATGAATGTTGAAAATTGGGTGGACTGATGTGGTGAGGAATGAGGTGGTTTTCCACAGAATTGAAAAGGAAAGGAATATGTGGAAAACACAGACAAGGAGAAGGGACAGAATGATAGGACATCTGTTAAGACATTAGGGAATGACTTCCATGGTGCTAGAGGGAGCCGTAGAGGAAGACAGAGATTGGAATACATCCAGCCAATAATTGAGGACATAGGCTGCAAGTGCTACTCTGAGATGATTAGGTTGGCTCAGGAGAGGAATTAATGGCGGTTTGCATCAAACCAGTCAGAAGACTCATAAAAATAAAAAAAGGTACTCTGTAACATGAGGAAATGTTTTTGTGTTTTATTCAAAAGCATAATGTTTGTGAAATATTTCAATCCTCTCTGGAAGGATGTTTTTCGTAGTAGGGAAGGAAAAATGTGGGGAGGGGAGGTGGTGTCAAATTAGCAACAGTTCATTACAGTACAGAAAACTGAAAGTAAATAGCAACTTCAATATGTGCCAAGAGCAGTGTGAAATTAAGATCACAGATGTAAATAAAAGGTGGAAAATATGAATTGTTGTATTGTGCAAAATTACTGCAGGAATCTTAAATCTGCACTATCCTAGTGTGGAAAACTTCTTTTGTTTATTTTTATAACAATACTAGCATTCTGAAACCTAAGCTGTATGCTCTGCTTTTCAAGTAAGTCAGTAAAAAAGCAAAAGATTAAACGTATGTCATAATAATGGGTAACGAGAATTGTACTAACAAAATGAGAGCAGCACAAAAATAGTTTTTCCTCATTTGATTTAGCAGCATAAAATGGCATTACCCAATTTGTGATAACTCCCTCGTCTCTCATTTTGTCACTTCCCCTGATGGAGCTGCATTGCACTGTGACTCAACAGATAAGCTGGAAGGGCTAAAATAAACCTTACAAAAGGCAACTTGGCTAGGGTGTGATTGTGGCCTTCCTGAAATCTTGATTGTGGTGACAAACCAATTTGTAGTGTCACCTGAAGTCTATGTTAGTTTAGAAGGTGATTATTTTGTTGAGAGTTGGCAAAGGCAACAAGTATGACTGTAAAATAAAGTTTGTGGTAAAATTGTGATCTTTAGTGCAGCCTAATATCTGCTCTTGTGCCATATTTTACACACTTTTCATTATAAAATTAAAAACTCCAGAAAACATATGTGAATTGGAAAAGTCTCCATTGAATATTTCAACAGATATTTTGTGGAAATGTTGAACATAAATTATGAGAAATGCAAGGTCACACTACTGCTTAACTTTTGCTGTCAACTGTATTGTAAGTTCATGTAAACTCTTCCCTCTCCGTGTGTGTGTGTGTGTGTGTGTGTGTGTGTCACGCGTGCACGTGGGCGCATGCAGGTGGGTGAAATGTCATACATGTTATTAATTAGAGGTACATCCTTCCAGTCATTTGGTTTTTTCCCCTCTTGTGATGATGTGGGAGATTGCACATAAAATTTGCTAAAAAAAAGTCTGTGTTACCCATAAGCAAAATTAAAGACGCGCGCAAAATGTATTGAAGAAGTTGATGGTTTCGTCATGAATGTTTGACAAATTTGATGTTTTTCTGGACACTTTCAAAGCCAGTGGGTTCCTGTCAAGTCGTTTTGCAGTGCCAACAAAGCAGACTTGTGGTTCAGGTATCACATGACAAGGGTGCTGCCTTACGTTGACAACACAAAATCTGGCGAAAAGCTCTCGGATTTGCAACTGCCCTAAGTAGTGTTAAAATACCATGATTTTTTAATAGGCCTGTTCAAAAAATTCCGGAACTTTGTCCACAAAATTTTTCTACACGTACCTTTTACTTATTGTGCATAGTCTCTTTCAATATACTCTCCTCCAGAATTGAGACTCCGCTCCCAGCGCCATTTTCACTTTAGGAAGCAGTTTTGATACACGTCCTGCTGGATTGCACGAAGCACCATCTGTGAATTTTCTTTTATCTCACCTGTCATTGCAAATCTTTATCCTTTCAATGGGGATTTCAACTTTAGAAATAAAAAGAAGTCCACAGGGGCCAAGTCTGGAGGGTACAGAGGATGAGGCAGCACAATGATTTCATTTGCAGTAGTCATACACCAATAGGGATGAATGTGCAGGTGTGTTATGTTGCAAGAGCCATGAATTGTCTTGCCACCTTTGAGGCTGTTTCCTTCTCACATTTCCTTGCAGGCGTCACAACACGTCCTGATCTTCAAAATCAAAGAAAACTATTAACATGGCTTTGAAATTTGACCTGATATGACGAGCTTTTTTTGGTCTTGGAAAACGTTTCCCTACCAATTATGGAGATTGAATGTTGGTCCCAATATCATGACCGTAGACCAACATCTCATCACCACTTATGATTCTCTTTAAGGAACATCTTGTTCTCATTTGCGTGATCCAAAAGCTCTTCATAGATTGTGGGGCAAAGATCTTCCTGGTCTTGACTTATGAGCCAAGGCGCGAACTTGGCAGCAACACAATGCATTCCAAGATGTTGCGTCAGGTTTACATGACATGATTCAACTGAAATGTTACATTCTTCTCCAATCTCCACAGTCTGTGACTACTTGTGATGCCTGTAGGAAGTCCCATCTGCAAATAATATAATGACTGTGTTGTGTTAAAGTGACAAATTCGAAGGGCTGTGTTCTGTCGTTGATAGTTATTCTTCTAATAAGTGTTCCTGTTGGTTGGACATATTTTCTATGTATGACTTACAGCACAGTCAACTCTATATGAAGGAACACTGTCTTCTTTAGCTGATGACAATAGGTATCCAACAGTACAGGAAAGGAAGCTCCCGAGTTGACTAATGCCCATATAGGCTGACCATTGATGATGACATGGACAAGATTTTCTGACATCCTGGTGACTGTCATCCATGGAGGATTTGCATCTATGGTGGCCTCACCTCTGTAGATTATCACCTTCCACAGCTTTATTCAATTTGTCACCTAGGCAAGCAACTGGTACCCTGTGAGGTGACAGATAATTGCTACGACAAGTTGTGGAGCGACCTCGTCCAGGGTGTGGCAATGGGCTTCATTCTACCGGTGACTGTTGTCACCAGAGAATCTGCAGTAGTGTGCAACATGCCCAGCTCGTCCACAGTGGAAACACAACAGTGTGTTGTCAACTGTCCTATTAATGTCTGTTCTTCTGTGGTGCATTATACTTGGCATAAGAGTTGGCTGTACATGCATTGATTGGATGCTTTGTCGTCGTTTGACAGCTGCAATATAAGGACACGATGACAGAGGTCATTCATCTGATGGCAGAGATTGGTGCTAAAGATCTAAACCACTTCTTCTCAGTTTTCTTTATTACCCTTACTTCCTGGTGTATTTGGTTGATAGTCATGGCTGCTATCTCTTGGTGACTTGATCTGACACTTCTGGTTGCCGGAAAATGCTGTATGTCGTCTCTCACTACCTGGCGGCATAAGCAAGAAGCAAGTTCTTGGTGGTCTTCCACAACTGCCTTTGGAATCACATTCAGGAGACAGTCGTACTTCTATTGTCTGATTTTATGCTATTGCATTTCCTCGATGTGCTGGCATCATTTGATCAGTTCCTTGGCTGCTGTGACAGCCTTACCAGAACAGTATGGTATGTGTGTTCTGCAACTGCTTTCATCAAGTGAGAGATTTTGTCAGCTTCTGGCATACTGCCAAAAGGTTCTGTATGTACCATTTCATTTCTGTGTGACGTTGGGCCATTCTTCAGTTGTGCTTTCGTGAAGCAGACTTGCTGTTGATTGATGCCTCTTCTGTTCCCAGTTATTCTCTTCATTATTTTCAAATCACTGCTGGGCTGTGCCATCCATGTAAAAGCACACATTTACCAAACAAGTCACATTATCCCACTGGTTGTATTTGGTGACTCAGTTGAATCCTTTTAACCACTTAACTCATTCTTGACCAGCATCTCAGGAAAACACTCGTTGAAGCCCAGCTTAGAATCCATTGTCTCCTGAATGTGTAGATCATAGGAACAATGTATTGTTTGAATTCTGGTCCCTTTATGTGTAGGGTTACCATATTATGGAATGCAAAAAAGAGCAGACTTTCTGTATTTTAGGATTAAAAAAAGGGGAGACTTTGCATATTTTAAATTTATTGCACAAAAAACAACAAACCATGGAAACTCCAGGTAGGAATAGCCTACATTGTTGCAAAAACAGAAAAAAATTATACATACACTTCACACATAACTACATTACTTAAAGACCCATGTCCTATGTGTATTTTTCATTTAACCAAACTTTTTTTTTAAAGTTCCTTTTTTTGACACACACAGTTATTTATTTATTTATTTTTTTAATTTTTTTTCCTGCCACATGTCTAAGATTAAATTTCACCTTCACAGTCCAATTTACTGACTCAGTTCTCTCTCCTTTTTCCACTCTGCCTGTATGAGAACCATATCTCAAGGCAAGCATTATGGGCTGGCACTGCAATGAAGAACTGCACAGTTTTAATTACTTCTCCTAACTGTTCCTCACTAATACACAGCTTATGTACTTGCACCATTCCTTGTGGCTTTGTTCAGATTTTCCATCATACCACAGGCAAGGAACATGGATATCACAGCTATCTCTAATGTAAAAGGATCAAAACATGTGTGAGGTCTGTTCAAAAAAATTCCAGAAAATTTTCCATAAAATTTTTCTACACTTACCTTTTACTTATTGTGCATAGTCTCCTTCGAAATACCCTCCTCTACAGTTGATACACTGCTCCCAATACAGTTTCCACTTCCGGAAGCAGTCTCCAAATTTTCTTTTATCTCATCTATCATTGCAAATCTTCACCTTTTCAATGATGTTCTCAACTTTTTTTTTTTTAAAAAAAAAGAAAGAAAGAAAAGAAACAACATGAATGAATGTGTGGGTGTGTTATCGTAGATACATTCCAAGATGCTGTGTCAGGATTTCATGACATGATTCAACTGAAATGTTAAATTCTGTAGTCTCTCAGTCAGTCACTCTCAGATTGGCAAGCACAATTTCATTGATGTTCCTGACATGAGCATCATCGGTAGATGTCAAAAGGCCTCCTGAATGAGGGTCACTTCCATCTGGCCATTTTTAAGCTGTGCGAACCATTCGTAACACTGAGTATGGCTTAAGCACTCATTACTGTAGGCTTCCTTCATCATGTGGTGTGTCTCTAAAGTTTTTCTAAGTTTCCCACAAAATTTGATGCAGACGTGTTGCTCCTCTAACTCTGCCATCTTGAAATTTGCAAACTGTGCGACACAATATTCCGCTCAATACAGCACTGAACAATAACCAACAGACATACAACAGTGAAACTTCCGGCAATCGCACATTAAACGCAAGCCTGCGCAGGTATGCCAACTGCATTTTGCTCCAACACACCACTGACGCAAAATTATGTATGTTCTGGATTTTTTGAACAGACCTCGTAAATCAATATTTTCAGTTTTACTAGCATTACAGATTGATTGTAAGCAAATAAGAGATAATGGAAGTTCAATAACTGAAGTAGGAAGTATGTAAATTGTTGATGATACAAGATGCAAACAAAAATCTAAAGATCTTAATTCCCAAAACTGAAAAATGTGAACATTAACAGAAATTGTAAAAATGTATGCGAATGTTACATTAAACTGTGAAAATGAAAACATGTCCACATAGATGTAGAAATAATGCAATAGCCCTACGTACATGTAGAAAATGGCTTTGGAGATACTTTGAAGTATCTGGTATCTCCTCAAAACACTGTCACATCATAACCAACGTCCAAATCCAAAAGCAGGGTCATCAACAAAACACAGTGCTTCTCACTGAAAGCTAATTTATTACAAACATTAAATATACCAGATTATACAGGCAGGAGATATTTCGAGAATCTTCCAGAAATGAAAAATACAATTACAAATAATTGCTGGTCGGGTTTGAACTGACGACCTGCAATATTTCAGCCAGCAACACTAATCCAAACGCCACAGTGCGAGCACCACAGCTCACAGCAGTATGTGAAAGAATGGAAATATCTATTTTCAGAACTACATAGACTTTTAAACGCATTATGTACCATTGTCCCTTTTTTGGGGCTCAAATGTTTTATTTATTTCTGCTTAAGCAATGAAACTTTTAGCTTCGATTGTTGCGTCTTAAGGTTGAACTGACCGCTGTAATGCCAGAAAATTGTAAAGAAATATTTTTCCTTTAATTAGCTTATTTTAAGAAAAGAATTAATTTGTCTATTTTATGTCTTCGCATTTAGTATGCTTGATAGTAGTTTCTGTATAGCAATGAATTGTGGTTTAGTTATGTGGGTGTGTTTGTTATGAACATATGGATATCCATGTAACATTCAATATATTTCAGATTTCCTTAAGTAAGTGCAATACAATTTATTTTATGTGTCCCAATTATGGGACAATGGCATGTTACATATCACTGCTTTGTGCCTGTTTGTACATATCTTGTATACAAAAATTACTGTTCACATTATTGAGATCTGCTTTCTTTATATTGTATGAGATTTTCTCCAGGGTTAGTTACTAGAATGAAATATTCCATTCGACATATGATTCCAACTGGATAAAACTGCCGTGAAGACTAAACAATTGAAGTAGTTCCAGAAAAACTTGAGAGCTACGAATTGAGTAAAGAATTCTGATTATTCCACCCAGTGTAGATGGAATAGCAGACAAAGAAGGTACTGAAGAAAATGCAATGAGCAATGACTAGATTGTGTAAGATATAGCTGGTATACAGATAAAGTGGGTGGGGAGGGGCGGGGGGGGGGGGGGGGGGATAGACAGGTCAGCAAATAAAAGATGTAGGAAACTAAAAGGGAGTGAGGAGAGGAATAATTACTGAAAAGAAATGCGGAGACCAAAGAAATTAAAGTAAATTAAGGCCAAGTGGTTGTCAAGAACCAAGAACAATTACTGCCAGTTCCCACCCGCGTAGTTCTGAGAAACTGGATTAAGGAAGAAGAATCCAGATGGCATGTGTAGTGAAAGAGCCACCGAGGTTATAACTGTCATGTTGTAGAGCATACTCTTGAACAGGATATTCTGTATTGCCAGTATACATCCTGTATCTATGCCCGGTCATCCTAACTAATAATTTGGGGGTAGTCACACCAAAGTAGAAGGCCCAACAATATTTACATAACAGCTGGTACATGGCATGACATTTCACAAGTGGCTCCCCCTTATATAGCACCTATATGATTTCCCAGTTACATGGCTGGTTTAGCTGGTGGTAGGAGGATGTACAGTGCAAGTCTTACTGCTGGGACAGCCACAGGGGCAGGGGGTGAAACGGAAAGCTATTCTAGGTGTGGTGAACAAAATGTGAAATTTCAGGGCTTGATTTTAGGAGGTCATAGTCTTGCCAAAGTAGCTGATTTTACACCCAAGAAAATAATAGTACTGAGGGCAACAGGTTTAATCCCAAATTTTTTTTTGGGAGAGATCCCTAAGTTATTTTTTGGAGAGATCATCATTACCAGGATTTTGTATGGAGGTGAGGGTGATGGTGTATAGCTGTAAGGAGTCTGTATCTGAACAAATATGTTTACCCCGAATGCCAAGGCTATATTGGGGGGAAGGGGGGGGGATGCTTGATATGGAAAGGATGGCAACTATCAAAATGTAAGTATTGTTTGTTAGTAGATTTAATGTCAACAGAAGTATGTAGCTGACACCAATGAGGATGAGGTCAACATCAAGGAAAATGGCATGGGATTGTGAATAAGCTGATATGAAATTTAGTTGGGGAAATTACTTAGGGATTCAAAAAAATTTAAGATGTCAGCCTCACTATGAGTCCATGTGACAAAGGTGTCATCAGTGTGTGTAAACCAAATCATGGGCTGAAGAAGAATGGATCCCAGGAAAGTCAACTCCAAGCAACCCATGAAAAGGTTGGCATAGGAAGGAGCCATCCTGGTTCCCATGGTCATGCCCTTGATCTGTTTGTATTTCTGCCCCTCAAAGGTAAGTATAAAGTTGATTAAGGTGAGCAGGAAGGACATCATAAGTTGGGAATCAGTCTTTAAAACTGCCAGAAGTGTTAAACCACTTACTTGCCAAAACTATATTATTATATTTTTCAACAATTTTTGACCATGTGATTGATAAATGAAAGAAAAAACAATTTTTTTTTTTGGGGGGGGGGGGGGGGGGGAGAACTGTGATAGTATGGTAACTTTAGACCATCCCATTTTTGAGACATTGACACAGTTAGCTATTAAACTGCACAAACGCAGAAAACTATAGGAAACATTGTGAACAAAATGAAAATTGTTGTTTTTAATATTATTGAGTGTCCATTCAGTATAAAATGACACAAAACAATTGCCATTTATGTCAATATTGCACCAATCACATATTTTTCTCCCCCTGTGTTTTACTTGACACAAAAAAGTGGGTTCCTGGATCTAGCCATATATCTTTGCTCGCCTGTCCTCCCATCACTTTGCTTGCTTATGGTCCTCTGTATTTCAGTGTTGATCCTATTTTCTTTGAAAGTTGCATTACAATTCTCCTTCGGACATCCAAATATGAGAGCTTCTCATTTGGCTTAGCAATTTGATATGCATACCAAGTGTTTACTACACACACATCAATCATCTGTGTGAATAATCGCCATTTCTTTGAACTTGTCCTTGTCTTGTAAAGCGATATCTTCTTGTCCAGTAGATCGTTGGTTGTTCCCAGTACAGTACAGTACAGTACAGAAAGAAATCAAAAAACATAATTCCAGCTTATTACATCAACATAAACAGCCATTGGTTAAGAATTTTCAACTGTCAGCAGATATTTTAACTCAGTCAATATGAAATGTCAGCTATCTTTATTGCATCAAAATATTCGAGGACTGAGAAATAAAATTAATGAATTAACTATCTGCATAGATGAATTAGAGTCTTCAAACCCAGCTGACATAATCTGCCTCTCTGAACATCATGTGACCACTGGTATAGAACTTTTAAGTGTTACAGGGTTTAGGTTAGCATCTCACTTTTGTAGATCAGAAATGGAGAAAGGAGGAGTTGCCACATTCATCAGGAACTGTCATAAATTTAAGAACATAGACATTCATAAATTTTGCCTAGAACAGCTTATGGAAGCATGTGCAACAGAATTAGATTTTCACAAAAAATCTCTCATAATATTAAGTGTATATCGAGCACCTGCAGGTAACTTTAATCTGTTTGTAAACCACCTTGAAGCCGTACTGGCCCATTTAACAACCAAAAACAAAGAAATAGTGGTTGCTGGTGATTTCAATGTAGATTTTCTTAAAGACTCTCCCAATAAGAACTTATTTGAGTTAGTAACACTATCATTCAACTTAATTCCCACAGTAAAGTTCCCCACTAGGATAGCCACTTGCTCACAAACAGCCATTGATAATATCTTTATAGAAAAGTCCAATGAACAAAATTATATTATAAAACCAATAGTCAATGGCCTCTCAGACCATGACATGCAGTTCCTTCTGTTAAATGTTAATACTGAACAGGATATAAAATCTGTTAAATCTGAGCTCAAGAGGGTAATCAGTAAGCCAAAAATTGATTATTTTAGGACACTCCTCAGAGACATTCACTGGACTGATGTTTACAGTGCTCATGGCATGAATGAAAAATATAACATTTTTGCTAATAAAGTGCTTACCTTATTCGAACACTGCTTTCCCCCGAAACTTACCAAGGTTAGAGCAAAGTCTACAAAGAAGCCATGGATTACTCAAGGAATAGGGATATCTTGTAAAACAAAAAGAAAACTGTGTCTGTCAATCCGAAACATTTCCAATGTTGATGCTATAGCACATTATAAGAAATACTGCAAAATATTAAAGACTGTAATACGGATGTCAAAGCAAATATATTACAAGGAAAAGATAGTCATATCAGATAACAAAATAAAGACAATATGGGATATAGTGAAAGAGGAGACCGGTAGAACCAGACATGAAGAGGAACAAATAGCATTAAGAGTAAATGATACATTGGTGACAAATGTGTATAGTGTTGCAGAACTTTTTAACAAACATTTTGTAACTGTTACTGAAAAGATGGGGTTGTCAGGTTCGGTAGATGCTGCTGTGGATTACCTTAGACCAGACATTTCAAGTAACTTCCATAATATGAATTTGACCCTCACTACCCCAACAGAAATAATGTCCATCATAAAATCTTTAAAATCATAAACATCTAGTGGGTATGATGAAATATCAACAAAGTTAATTAAAGAATGTGATTCTGAGCTGAGTAACATACACTCCTGGAAATTGAAATAAGAACACCGTGAATTCATTGTCCCAGGAAGGGGAAACTTTATTGACACATTCCTGGGATCAGATACATCACATGATCACACTGACAGAACCACAGGCACATAGACACAGGCAACAGAGCATGCACAATGTCGGCACTAGTACAGTGTATATCCACCTTTCGCAGCAATGCAGGCTGCTATTCTCCCATGGAGACGATCGTAGAGATGCTGGATGTAGTCCTGTGGAACGGCTTGCCATGCCATTTCCACCTGGCGCCTCAGTTGGACCAGCGTTCGTGCTGGACGTGCAGACCGCGTGAGACGACGCTTCATCCAGTCCCAAACATGCTCAATGGGGGACAGATCCGGAGATCTTGCTGGCCAGGATAGTTGACTTACACCTTCTAGAGCACGTTGGGTGGCACGGGATACATGCGGACGTGCATTGTCCTGTTGGAACAGCAAGTTCCCTTGCCGGTCTAGGAATGGTAGAACGATGGGTTCGATGACGGTTTGGATGTACCGTGCACTATTCAGTGTCCCCTCGACGATCACCAGTGGTGTACGGCCAGTGTAGGAGATCGCTCCCCACACCATGATGCCGGGTGTTGGCCCTGTGTGCCTCGGTCGTATGCAGTCCTGATTGTGGCGCTCACCTGCACGGCGCCAAACACGCATACGACCATCATTGGCACCAAGGCAGAAGCGACTCTCATCGCTGAAGACGACACGTCTCCATTCGTCCCTCCATTCACACCTGTCGCGACACCACTGGAGGCGGGCTGCACGATGTTGGGGCGTGAGCGGAAGACGGCCTAACGGTGTGCGGGACCGTAGCCCAGCTTCATGGAGACGATTGCGAATGGTCTTCGCCGATACCACAGGAGCAACCGTGTCCCTAATTTGCTGGGAAGTGGCGGTGCGGTCCCCTACGGCACTGCGTAGGATCCTACGGTCTTGGCGTGCATCCGTGCGTCGCTGCGGTCCGGTCCCAGGTCGACGGGCACGTGCACCTTCCGCCGACCACTGACGACAACATCGATGTACTGTGGAGACCTCACGCCCCACGTGTTGAGCAATTCGGTGGTACGTCCACCCGGCCTCCCGCATGCCCACTATACGCCCTCGCTCAAAGTCCGTCAACTGCACATACGGTTCACGTCCACGCTGTCGCGGCATGCTACCAGTGTTAAAGACTGCGATGGAGCTCCGTATGCCACGGCAAACTGGCTGACACTGACGGCGGCGGTGCACAAATGCTGCGCAGCTAGCGCCATTCGACGGCCAACACCGCGGTTCCTGGTGTGTCCGCTGTGCCGTGCGTGTGATCATTGCTTGTACAGCCCTCTCGCAGTGTCCGGAGCAAGTATGGTGGGTCTGACACACCGGTGTCAATGTGTTCTTTTTTCCATTTCCAGGAGTGTATTAAGCTATCTGTGTAACCAGTCGTTTATCAGTGGAATATTTCCTGAATGGCTGAAATATGCTGAAGTTAAGCCACTGTTTAAGAAGGGAGATAAAGAAATAGCATCAAATTTCCGTCCAATTTCACTGTTGCCAGCATTCTCAAAAATTTTTGAAAAAATAATGTACAGTCGTCTTTATAACCATCTTATCTCAAATAACATACTGTCAAAGTCACAATTTGGATTTCTAAAAGGTTCTGATATTGAGAAGGCTATCTTCACTTACAGTGAAAATGTGCTTAATTCATTAGACAAAAAATTGCAGGCAACTGGTATATTTTGTGATCTGTCAAAGGCATTTGACTGTGTAAATCACAATATCCTTTTAAGTAAACTAGAATATTATAGTGTAACAGGAAATGCTGCAAAATGGTTCAAATCTTATATCTTTGGCAGGAAACAAAGGGTGTTATTAGGAAAGAGACATGTATCAAGCTATCAGGCATCTTCCAACTGGGAACTAATTACATGTGGGGTCCCACAAGGTTCCATTTTGGGGCCCTTACTTTTCCTTGTGTATATCAATGACCTTTCATCAGTAACATTACCAGATGCCAAGTTTGTTTTGTTTGCCGATGATACAAACATTGCAATAAATAGCAAATCAAGTGTAGTCTTAGAAAGATCAGCCAATAAAATATTTGTGGACATTAATCACTGGTTCCTAGCCAATTCTTTGTCACTAAACTTTGAAAAAACACACTACATGCAGTTCAGAACTTGTAAGGGGTGTCCCAAGAGTATATGTCTAACATACGTTGACAAGAAGATAGAAGAAGTGGACAGTGTTAAATTCTTGGGATTACAGCTTGATAATAAATTCAACTGGGAGGAGCACACCACAGAACTGCTGAATCGTCTTAACAAATCTCTGTTTGCAATGCGAATTTTGTCAGACATAGGGGATATAAAAATGAAAAAGCTGGCATACTATGCTTACTTTCATTCCATAATGTCACATGGGATTATTTTTTGGGGTAATTCATCAAGCCAAGCTAAAGTTTTCCGGGCACAAAAACGTGCAGTAAGAATTATATGTGGTGTGAACTCAAGAACATCCTGCAGAAGCCTGTTTAGGGAACTAGGGATACTAACTACAGCTTCCCAATATATTTATTCCTTAATGAAATTTGTCATTAAAAATATATCACTTTTTCAAACCAACAGCTCGATTCATGGAATCAATACTAGAAATAAGAATAATCTTCACAAGGATTTAAAGTCACTTAGTCTTGTACAAAAAGGTGTGCGTTATTCAGGAACACACATTTTCAATAACTTGCCAGCAGCCATAAAAAGCTTAACAACCAATGAAATTCAGTTTAAGAGAAGCCTAAAGGATTTATTGGTGGCCAACTCCTTCTACTCCATTGATGAATTTCTTAGTAAAACCAACTGATTTGTATATAAGTACAACATAACTTCTGCACAATTTCAGTGCAGTAATGTGTTCACTGAAAATTTGTGTGTGTGTGTGTGTGTAAGTATAATCTAACTTCTGCACCATTTCAGTGCAGTAATGTGTTCATTGTAAATAAGTATTACAGTAGTTGTATTACATGTTTATTACCTTATAAATAAATAAAAAACTTTTTTATTTTAAATTCAGTGCATTAGTATTTGTAAAATGACTCTTAGTGTTCATTAAAAAATGACGATCATTCCACTTGGGACCTGTGGAATGGTACATTAGCTTATTTGTTTTAGTTGTAAATATTTGTCATGTATTGTTGTTTTTCTGACATGTTCCACATCCTGGAGGACCTCCTCACTACGGATCAATTGGAATGAAAGTAAATCTAATCTAATCTAATCTACTCTCATGGGGAAGCTTGTGATACCCACTCAGTAGTAGTATGCCTAAAAAGGATATTAGCTCTTCTTTGGCTGGAAGAAAGTTTACGTTGTTCTGTTGGCAAGCATAGATTTTGCTTTGTTCTGTAAAGTATTCGCTACTTCGTCAGGAAAAAATTCCTCAGACACCTTGGGTCACTGTCTTATAGATGCAATTTCAATACTGTGTCCTATGACAGGGGGGGTCATTTTATGCCCACTCTAAAAAAATTTTTTTAGTACGAATTTTGTTCATTGTTGTTGACTTATACTCACAACATTTAAAGTGATATTGATGTGTAAGGAAGGGCCTGAACTTGAAAATACTGAATATAACATTCATTGGGGAAAGTGACATAAACTACTAAGAGGTAATTGTTTGGGTTAAGTTTGCCTGATAAATTTAAAATAGTTGTGGGATCTGGTAGAATAATTCATTAAAGACAATAAATATATATATATTTTTAATTTTAAAATATGAAGTAACTGATTAGATTGTAATATTTCCGAAAGGTAAACACAAGTACCCTGCGCTAACTCACTCCCCACCCCCACCCCCTCCAGTATTGGGAGGGTTAATAAACATCCAAAATGCAATATTTGCAGATCTATTACATGATTTCCATCTCAGGTTCTTAACAATACGAACACCAAATAACTTAGAATATTCTATCCTGCTTACTGATTTTCTCCCATGTGGTACTCTTAGCAAAACATTTCTAGGTGCCCAAAATTTTGTCTAACTCATTTAATTTTATCTAATTTATGGTCATGCAATCTTTGATTTACTTTTCTTCTGTTTGGATGTTCAGTTCGTTGTGAAGGTCTGTTGTCCGTGCCCATCTCTGTGCATTGAAATTATCTCATATTAGAAAACTGTGACAGCTCTCTGATTTTGGGTGGATAAAATATGATGTATTTCTAAGATTTATTTCGCATAATGTGTTCACCTAACTTCAATAACAAAAATGTTTACCTCATGTTGAAAATTAGCAACATCGTTTGGAAATGTAGTTTCATAAACTGCCTGTAATAATCTTGTTCCTGCACATAATACTAAAATTGAAACGTAGTTTAACTCTTTGAGACCACATTGATGCCAGTTCTATATTTGTACACTGAATGGTTTGCCTGTTAGAGCAAGTTGAATGAAATGTAAGATTTGCATGGGTTCTGTGCCAGACATGGTACACAACATACACCGAAAATCTTCACAAGAAGGCGAGTAGGTAATGAGAAATAACTCCCTCGGCAGAGAATATGCTGTGACTTTCTTATTCATACAAAATTGAAAACATTCTCTAAGAATGTTCTTTCTGATCTGAGAATCATCTCCAGACAATGTTCTCTTTTGTATTCATACAAAGTGTTATAGTCAATCCTATTGGAAGATCTTGAGCACTTAGTAATGTAAATAAAGTTTTCTTGAATATTTGTAACTGATTTGCTGCAAATGGACGGTCACTGAACTTAGGAACAAAGTTCTAACAATTTTGTAGTGCAGAATGCTGGACCACATTGTTGGGGGTAGGGGGGGGGGGGGGAATAGTAAATAAAATTGAATATTGTAAATTCTTTGGTATTTGTGTTAATAAGAACCTGAGCTGGAAATCATGTTATAGGTCTTGAACAACTATGCTCTGCAAATATTGCAGTTTGGATGATTATTAAAATTACATGAAATGTCCAGTTTTCTTGTAAAGGATATCTACAGCTGAATGAAACTACTATGGAAAGTTCTGGTTGAGAATTACAAATTATTTCAAACAAAAAGTATGGAGCTTGGCTAGCGCGCGCGCGCACACACACACACACACACACACACACACACACCTGTTTCCCTACATATCACAATGTCAGAATCTAGGCTCTTCAAAATAGCAATGTCCACAATATCAGGTTGATGGTTAGTGATGTATGGGTTGTATGTTGTTTCTCCAGGGCCTATTGTAACTGTTCGAAGCCTTTCTTCCAGGTTGTGGAGTTGTTCAACATTCTGCCTGGTTTTCATACTGTTCCAAATTCAGTTCTTGCTTTTTTAGCCCATCTCAGGCAGAAGTAGGTGCAAAAAGAACACAACAAACTTCCAGTAGAAAATTGAGCAAGAATGTGGGGGAAGTCAGCATAGAGGAAGTTAGTTTTGTTTTTAGGTAATTCCATGCCAGAGGTGTAGGCAGACTTCTGCAGGATGAATTAGGATTAGAATACAAGGTCACCAATATTTTTAAACCTACTGCTGGTCTGAACAGATGGCAGAGGATTTAGGTTCACTTTGTAAATACTATACCAAGGAAAAAACTGTGGTGTGTGGGTGGGCCAACATTATTGATACACATATTGGATACTATATAAAGTGTGACCTGTTAAAGATTCTATCAGTATTGAGACATACCAGTGTGGAGTTTGTGTCTGTTCAGATGCCATGATTGACCTCATTTGAACTCTTCTGTAACGAAAGTTAATTAGGAGTTGGAACGGCTGCTACTCTTGTAAGACACCAGTGGTTACAGGTGTTGGAGCAGAACTTTTTTTCGTTATAGGTAGAACAGTTAGATGTAGTTCTAAAAGAGATAAGGATTGAAATGAACCTTCTGTTTGAGAAAGAAACTAAACGGCATAATTCTGGCACATTGGATCAGGAAACACAGCAGTTGGTTAACAATTTTCACCAATCAACGTAAATTTTATTTCCTCCTAGTTTTATCTCAGTCAATGTGGAATGCCAGCTATCTTGAGTGCATCAAAATAGTCAAGGTCTAAGAAATAAAATTAATGAACTACTTATCAGCATTGATGAATTAGTCATCTAACCACTGGTATGAATGGTTAAATGTTACAGGATTTAGGTTAATGTCTCACTTTTGTAGGGCAGGAATGGAGGATGAAGAAGTTGCCACATTCATCAGGATTTGCCATAAATTTGATAACATAGACATCTATAAGTTTTGTCAAGAGCAACATTTAGAAGAATGTGCAATAGAAGTAGAATCATGTAATGAATCATTCACAATAGTAAGTGTATACCGAGAGCAAACAGGTAATTTTAATCTGTTCGTAACTTACTTTGAATCTCTGTTGGCATATTAATAACAAAAGAGAAAGAACTAGTGGTTGCTGGTGATTTTAATGTAGATTTTCTTGAGAAGTCTTCCAGTGAGAACTTATTGCAGTCAGTAGCATTGTCATTGAACTTAATTCATACTGTTAACTTTGCAGCTAGAATGGCTAAGGGCTCAAAGATGACTATGACAATTTCTATATAAAAATGTCTAATGAATGAAACTATTTTACAAAACCAATAATAAGTAGCCTCTCAGACAATGACGTGCAGTTCCTTTTGCTAAGTGTTACTACTGATCAGGATATGAAATCCTATAACCTGAGTTCAAGAGGGTAGTCAGTAAGCCAATTGGAGTGATGTGTACAATGCTCTTAGCACGAATGAGAAATACAACACTTTGTTATAATCTTCTTAACTTATTTGGAAACTGTTTCCCCCAAAACTAACCCAGATTGGACCAAAGTCTATGAAAAAGCCATGGATTACTCAAGTAATGAAGGTATCCTGTAAGACAAAAAGGTAATTGTATCTATCAGTCAGAAACAGCTCTGATGTAAATAATATAGATCATTACAAAACATATTGAGAGGTATTGAAGATAGTAATATGGACATCAAAGCAAATGCATTGTCAGAAAAGGATAGTCTCATCAGATAACCCAATAAAGACGATACGGATATAGTGAAGGAAGGGACTGGTATAACCAGAACTGAAGAGGAACACACGGCCTTAAGAGTAAATGGTACATGCATAACGAATACGTGCAGTTTGCTGAACTTTTCAATAAGCACTTAACAACTGTTACTGAAAATATGGGTTGTCAAGTTCAGTAGATGCTGCCATGGAATATCTCGGGCCTACCACTACAAATAACTACAGTAATATGAGTGTGATCCTCACAGCACCAGTAGGAGTAATGTCCACGATAAAATCCTTAAAATAAAAAAATTCTAGTAACTATGATGATATATCAACAAAGTTGATTAAACAGTATGCCTCTGAGTTACGAGACATTTTAAGTTATTTGTGTAACCAGTCTTTTATCAGTGGAACATTTGTTGAGTTGTTGAAATATGCTGCAGTTAAGCCTTCGTATAACAGATCAGATAAAGAAATACCATCAAACTTCCGTCCAATTTCACTTTTGCAAACATTCTCAAAATTTTTAGAAAAGATAATATATAGTGGTTGGGAAGGGAGTGTGAGAGGGTTGTAGTCTATCCTCGATGTTATTCAATCTGTATATTGAGCAAGCAGTGAAGGAAACAAAGAAAAATTTGGAGTAGGTATTAAAATCCATATTGAAGAAATAAAAACTTTGAGGTTTGCCGATGACATTGTAGTTCTGTCAGAGACAGCAAAGGACTTGGAAGAGCAGTTGAACAGAATGGATAGTGTCTTGAAAGGAGGATATAAGATGAACATCAACAAAAGCAAAACGAGGATAATGGAATGTAGTCAAATTAAGTCGTGTGATGCTGAGGGAATTAGATTAGGAAATGAGACGCTTAAAGTAGTAAAGGAGTTTTGTTATTTGGGGAGCAAAATAACTGATGATGGTCGAAGTAGAGAGGATATAAAATGTAGACTGGCAATGGCAAGGAAAGCGTGCCTGAAGAAGAGAAATTTATTAACATCGAGTATAGATTTAAGTGTCAGGAAGTCATTTCTGAAAGTATTTGTATGGAGTGTAGTCATGTATGGAAGTGAAATGTGGACGATAAATAGTTTAGACAAAAAGAAAATAGAAGCTTTTGAAATGTGGTGCTACAGAAGAATGCTGAAGATTAGATGGGTAGATCACATAACGAATGAGGAGGTATTGAATAGGATTGGGGAGAAGAGAAGTTTGTGGCACAACTTGACTAGAAGAAGGGATCGGTTGGTAAGACATGCTCTAAGGCATCAAGGGATCACCAATTTAGTATTGGAGGGTAAAAATTGTAGAGGGAGACCAAGAGATGAATACACTAAGCAGATTCAAAAGGATGTAGGGTGCAGTAGGTACTGGGAGATGAAAAATCTTGCACAGTAGCATGAAGAGCTGCATCAAACCAGTCTCGGGACTGAAGACCACAACAACAACAACAATATAGTCATTTTCTTAACCATCTGACCACAAATAAAATTTTATCCAAGTCATAAAATGGGTTTCTGAAGGGTTCCAATATTGAGAAGGCTGTCTACACATACAGTGTGAACGTACTTCATTCATTATACAATAAATTACAGATTACTGGTATATTTTGTGATCTGTCAAAGGCATTTGACTGTAAATCACAACATCCTTTTAAGTGAATTAGGATGTTATGGTGTAACAGGAAATGCTGCAAAATGTTTCAAATCCTGTATCTCTGACAGAAAATAAAGAATGTCAATAGAAAAGAAACGTGGTGATCCCCCAAGGCTCCATCTTGGGGTCCTTACCTTTCCTTGTGCATATCAATGTCCTGTCATTAGTAACATCACCAGATTCCAAGTTTGTTTTGTTTACAGATGATACAAACATTTCAATAAATACAATATCAATTGTAGCCTTAAAGAGGTCAGCTAATGAAATTTTCATGGACATTAACAAATGGTTTGTAGTCAATTTCCTGTCACTAAACTGTGAAAAATTGTGCTATATGCAGTTCAGAACTTGTAAAAGGTTTCCAGCCAGTATATGCCCAATACATTACAAGAATCAGACAGAAGTAGTTGATTTGTTAAGTTCTTGGGATTACAACTTGATAATAAATTTAACTGGAAGGAGCAAGCCACAGAACTACTGAAGAGTCTAAATAGATTTCTACATGCTACATGAATGTTGTCAGACATAGGTGATATAAAAATAAAAAAAGCTAGCATACTATGCTTACTTTCATTCCTAGTGTGATACAGAATTATTTCCTGGTGTAACTTGTCAAGCCAAGCTAAAGTTTTCTTAGCTCAAAAACGTTCAATACAAATTATTGATGGTGTGAACTCAAGAACATCCTGCAGAGGACTGTTAAGGAACTTGAGTACTAACTGCTCCTTCCCAATATATTTTTTCCTTAATGAAATTTGTCATTAAAAATATATCTTTTTTTCAAACCAATACAGTTCATAGATTCAGTATGAAAAATAAGAATAACTTTTACAATACTTTAAAGTCAGTCACTTTGAACCAGAAACATGTCCTCTGTCCAGCAATACAAATTTTCAGTGACATGCCAGCAGCCAAAAAAGTTTAACTAAGTTCCGTTTGAGAAGAGTATAAAGGATTTATTGGTTTCCAGCTCTTTCTATCCATTGAATTTCTTAGCAGAACTGACTTGTATATTATATATTATATAATATATAATATCACATAATGTGAATATTGCATACAATCTGACTTCTGTACAAATTTTGTGCAGTAATGCGATCATTGTAAATAAGTGCTGTAAATTGTTTGGTATTTTATTGGATGGTGCATGACTATAATAGTCAAAGAATTATCATATGCACCTTAGTGCATTGAACATTTAATATTTGGTGGCAAGTTTTATATCCTTTACATACAGGGTGTTCCATTTCTCTTGACCACCCTAAATAACTGTTTGTTCAGATGCAAATTACAAAATGTTTCAAGCAGATGTTCTTTAGCTATCGGGGGACATCAATCAGCATGATTGCCTTAGTTGTATCTTTGTTTTTTACAAAGATATGTACAGCACTATGACTTTTTTAAATGGCACCCTTTATTTTTTATTCAGTACTTCATTTCCTCTCCTAAAGACCTATTCAGAAATGAATCACAGTGTACCATTCACTGAAACACAACGTTATTAATTATGTAACAAAACATTGACGTTGACACTCCCAGTACTTAATGCAGGTACTTCGGGGTAACGGAACACATCCACGTGCTTATATTGACAGAGGACAAATGTATACATAAGTAGAATGCACACCCGTCATTCCGTTAACCATCGTCAGTTGAAGAGTTGTGTGAGTAGAATATGCACCAATGAAGATAAGGTAGAAATGCTACTCATCTATGGGGAATGTAAGTTAGCAGAACAATAATTGCAGTACTGTTTTCTTATGTACGGGTACATTTAGTACAGCAGTTTAGTCCTTTTAAATACTGTTGTGTAAAGTGGGCATACAGTAAAGGCTGTCCTTCCTACAAACTGCATCGACATGACGTTTCTTTTATTGTTGTTGTTGAAGGTAAGCAAAATGCTATGCAGGCAGCAGAACTGTACAGAGAGCAATATCCTGACAAGAACCCACCTTCCCAACCAATGGTTTCTCGTCTTGTTGCGACGCTTCAGCAAACGGAAGTTTCAACCCACGACAATACAATTGTCATAGCACTCGCACAGATGAAGCTGCCGAAGTTACTGTTCTCGCTTCCGTTGCTATGAATCCGCATTTAAGCACGCGACAGCTGGAACATGAGATTGGCGTTCCTAAAACCATTGTACACATCGTATTCTTACACATCACTGGTTCCATCCTTACCATGTACACCTACATCAAGAATTGCATGGGAATGATTTCCAGAATCGTGTACAGTTCTGTCAGTGGGCACAGCAGCAAATCCTCGCCAACCCAAACTACTTCTTCAATGTTCTATTTACCGATGAGTGTTCCTTCTCAAACAAAGGACAGGTGGAGAATTAACATCTGCTGTGGGATGCTTGGTACTACAATTATTGGCCCTTATTTCATCAGTGGTAGTCTAAATGGCACAGCGTATGCCAACTTCCTCATATGAATTCTTCCTCCTCTTCTGGATGAAGTGCCGCCAAGAACCAGAATGCTTATGTTGTATCAACACGATGGATGTCCAGCACATAATGCCTTGCGTGCACATCGTGTTCTGAACCGGAGGTATCCTGCCAGATGGATTGGTCGAGGAGAAACAGTTACTTGGCCTGCTAGATCTCCTGATGTAAATCCTCTGTTGTGTTTTCTTTGGGGATGTATTAAAGACGTTGTCTATCATGATATTCCAACAACTCCAGAGGACATGAAGGAATGTATCATGTTTGCTTGTAATTCTCTTCAGCCGGCAACACTGGAAGCAGTAAATGATTCTTTCATTCAACGAGTGAACCAATGTATTGGTGTCCAGGGTCACCACTTTGAGCATCTTTGAATGTACCACTTCTGGGCAATGGTACAGGAGAGTCAAAGTCAATTTTGTCATGTTTTTACTGGGTTTTCATTTGTTTTCTGGCAACTCCAGCAGTGGATGAGTTTGTGATCCGGAGCTCAAAGTCAGTGTTGTGTTATGTAATTAGTAATGTTGTGTTTCAGTGAATGGTACACTGTGATACATATTTGAATAAGTCTTTAGGAGATGAAATGAATTACCAAATAAAAAATAGAGGGTGCCATTAAAAAAAAGTCATACCGCAGTTCATATCTTTGTAATAAACGAAGGTACAACGAAGGCAATCATGCTGATTGATGTCTCTCTGATGACTAAAGAACATTTGCTTGAAACATTTTGTAATTTGCATCTGGACAAACAGTTATTTAGGGCAGTCAAGATAAATGGGACACCCTGTGTGTGTGTGTGTGTGTGTGTGTGTGTGTGTGTGTGTGTGTCTACATCTGATTCCACATCTTCTTTTGAGATGTGTGGAAGCTACATTAGCAATCTCTCATTATTTTAATATTTAGTTGGTATTCTAGTTTTTTTTATGTATTCTGCTTCCTAAAGAATCTCCTCACAGTGAAGCAATTGTAACAAAAAGTACATTATCTTATCATAGGAGAATGTTGTCATGTGGGATGAACAAGCTTTATCTTAAGTTACTTCCTGGACTTAACTACTAAGCAGTGTGCCTATGGTGACAGCTGTGGCTTCCATGGTAGAAGGTGAGGGGGTTTCCTCACTGCTGTGTGATAGATTTAACTTTATGAAAACTGCTGCACTGCCTTCTCTTCTGTCCGGGTGGTCATTTTAGTATGCAACTATGCTGTATAGTTTGAAGTTCTGTGTAGTCTGAGACGATTGACTGTCAAAAATAAAACATTGATTTTATGTTTCTCAATGAACGTGTTTACTGCAGGTTTTTTGTTCATTATGTCCTCGGCACCAAATGTGCAAAATCTGATTTTGTTGTGTTTTGTTGTCCATTTGCCATAAATTGTTTCATAAAGTTCCACAGCCCCTCTGATCAAAGTTGTAATTTTTGACATGATGTCTAGTTCAGTATTCTTCCTATATTCTTGATGATCTGGGTTTTGGTTTTTTGTTTGAGGATGGCAGTGAGCTTTCTAAATTGGCCAGCACCCTTTGTGATTTCTGAAAAAATCATCCTGTTTTGTAGTTGGAACATGTTTGGTTTCTGTATTTTGTTGGCAAACTGCACTGCTGAAATTTGTGTTCCTCTCTGGTTTCTACGTAGTGTTCTCTGCTGAAGAAGTAGGTCCTGAGATGATGAACTGGAAGTTGGTACAGTGATCGTGGTGGGAGCTGTTTCTTCATTTTTCTTCTGTTCAGTGTGTCTCCAGGTATTGAGCTCAAGAAGCTTTGATTGGTTCTTGGAAGGTTTTGCAGCTCCTCTAAGAGACACGGTGTTCTCCTCCATTGCAAGTTGCACATTTCAGCTATTTTTGTATCCCGCCTGGGAATGTGGCGGGTGCGTAGGAATGGGAAGAGGTAATACAAGTCGGTACTGCAACAACGTGGTTTACTGGTGCAAAAACAAGGTGATTAACGATTACATAACTCTGTACGTAGGTGCGATGCTGAAGCGAAGTGTCCTGACTGGCTGCACCTGATGAAATCGGCTGAAGTAGTCGCAGAGCTCGTAGACCTCGACAGCACCGGCTAGAGGGTGCTGTCATCTGTGTCTCACGTAGTGCCAACTTGAGAAACTATTCTGTGGCATCGTTGCTATCGATACCACAGCTATGATGTTGGAAGTCAACATTTTCCAGATTGGTGCTGATGTCCACACCTACACAGCATGCAGCAGTATTTTCTGTTAGTGAATGTCTGGAGGTGTTTAAATTGTATGAGTCCATCTTTGTCTTCATTGTCTTAAGTACTTACTTCATTGGAGTTTCCTCTAGGTAGGCTGCCAAAACACAACTGCTCAGTGTAGAGGTCTTATTTTTTTGTATTGGTAGATATCTGCGCCTTTAAAATCTAGATCAACTAATTCTTCTTTCACTTCTGCAGCAGTGAATTGTGCAGGCAGGCATTTTACAACCACGTTCAGTTGTTTTTCTGCATCTCTCTCCTGAGTACATAGTGGTATGTTATGTTGGTTGAAGAATTCTCCAAGGCTCTTTTGTGGTCAGGCAGGGGTTGGAATCATATCTCTGTGGAAGAACCAGATGCAAGACCTGCCCGATCTACCAAACCCAGCACCAACTACTGCAGTCCTCAAAGGCTTATCCTACCCCATCAGAAGCCACCCATTTGTGCAAGCATCCATGTTATATACCATCTCTGTTGCAACCAGTGCACATTGTTTGACATTGGTATGACAACCAACCATCTTTCAGCTAGAATGAATGGCCACTGCCAAAATGTTGCCAAAAACAAGGTGTACTGCCAAATGGCACAACATGCAGCACAGCACAACAAGTGGGATTCCAATGGCTGCTTCACAACCCCTGCCATCTGAACCTTCCCCACCACCACCAGCTTTTCTGTGCTGTGAAGATTGGATCCATCTGTACAGCACATCCTTTGCTCCCATAAGCTTCCTGGCATAAACTGCCCCCCAATACAGGGGGAGGGGGGGGGGGCCTGGTGGTTTTTTGTGTGTGTGTGTGTGTGTGTGTGTGTGTGTGTGTGTGTGTATATACACCATCCTCCTGCCCAATTTTTGTTCCCACATCAGTTGAGTGTGTGTTATTGTCTATGAAATCGTGTGCCCAGCTGTATGCCACCTGCTCCTCTATCTGCACCACTAACTAGCTCATAGATGGCTCCCCACTCTCCCACAAGCTGCTAGACACTTCCCTTACCCTCTCCCTGCCTCCCACCTCTCACCATCCCTAACCCCACACCACACCACACACACCACACCCCCACCTCACCCCAGTACACCCCCAGTACACTCACCGTGAGTCAGTAAAGAGCTGGAAGTTGACTGAGCACAATGTAGAAGAATGTGTGTGTGTTTGCGTTTTCTTTTCTACAGGTAGAAAAGGGAAGTGCATTCTGAAAGCTAGCCAAGCTTTGTACATTTTGTTTGTGTGCCTGTCGATGACGCAGCATGTTTGCCTTTTGGTGAGTCAACTGCTTTATATCTAAATAATTTGTAATCTTCAAGCAGAACTTTCTGTACATTATTACATCCTCCCCATTGATGGATGACTCCACAGAGACCTTCGTTGTAGAAGTCTGCATTTCGGCGCTTCAAGAAACATTCCACCTTTAAAATCATATTGTCATTCTGGAAATGTGTAGCACACAATGGTTTCTTCATCTGGGGAAAGGGGAAAAAGCTGCTAGATGCCATGCAGGAATACTAGGACTGAAGCAAAATTTGATTGTCCAAAGAAGGGAGCATGTGTGAGTGTGTCCTCTGCAGAAAGAGCAGGGGATTGTTGTGGAGAAAAAACACTTCTTGGATGTTGTTGTTGTTGTTGTTGTTGTTGTTGTTGTCTTCAGTCCTGAGACTGGTTTGATGCAGCTCTCCATGCTAATCTATCCTGTGCAAGCTTCTTCATCTCCCAGTACTTACTGCAACCTACATCCTTCTGAATCTGCTTAGTGTATTCATCTCTTGGTCTCCCTCTACGATTTTTACCCTCCACGCTGCCCTCCAGTGCTAAATTTGTGATCCCTTGATGCCTCAAAACATGTCCTACCAACCGGTCCCTTCTTCTTGTCAAGTTGTGCCACAAACTCCTCTTCTCCCCAATTCTATTCAATACCTCCTCATTAGTTACGTGATCTACCCATCTAATCTTCAGCATTCTTCTGTAGCACCACATTTCAAAAGCTTCTATTCTCTTCTTGTCGAAACTATTTATCGTTAATGTTTCACTTCCATACATGGCTACACTCCATACAAATACTTTCAGAAACGACTTCCTGACACTTAAATCTATACTCGATGTTAACAAATTTCTCTTCTTCAGAAACGCTTTCCTTGCCATTGCCAGTCTACATTTTATATCCTCTCTACTTCGACCATCATCAGTTATTTTGCTCCCCAAATAGCAAAACTCCTTTACTACTTTAAGCGTCTCATTTCCTAATCTAATTCCCTCAGCATCACCCGACTTAATTTGACTACATTCCATTATCCTCATTTTGCTTTTGTTGATGTTCATCTTATATCCTCCCTTCAAGACGCTGTCCATTCTGTTCAGCTGCTCTTCCAAGTCATTTGCTGTCTGTGACAGAATTACAATGTCATCGGCGAACCTCAACGTTTTTATTTCTTCTCTGTGGACTTTAATACCTACTCCAAATTTTTCTTTTGTTTCCTTTACTGCTTGCTCAATATACAGATTGAATAACATCGGGGACAGACTACAACCCTGTCTCACTCCCTTCCCAACCACTGCTTCCCTTTCATGTCCCTCGACTCTTATAACTGCCATCTGCTTTCTGTACAAATTGTAAATAGCCTTTCGCTCCCTGTATTTTACCCCTGCCACCTTTAGAATTTGGAAGATAGTATTCCAGTCAACATTGTCAAAAGCTTTCTCTAAGTCTACAAATGCTAGAAATGTAGGTTTGCCTTTCCCTAATCTATTTTCTAAGATAAGTCGTAGGGTCAGTATTGCCTCACGTGTTCCAACATTTCTGCGGAATCCAAACTGATCTTCGCCGAGTTCGGCTTCTACCAGTTTTTCCATTCGTCTGTAAAGAATTCGCGTTAGTATTTTGCAGCTGTGACTTATTAAACTGATAGTTCGGTAATTTTCACATCTGTCAACACCTGCTTTCTTTGGGATTGGAATTATTATATTCTTCTTGAAGTCTGAGGGTATTTTGCCTCTCACATACATGTTGCTCACCAGATGGTAGAGTTTTGTCAGGACTGTCTCTCCAAAGGCCGTCAGTAGTTCCAATGGAATGTTGTCTACTCCCGGAGCCTTGTTTCGACTCAGGTCTTTCAGTGTTCTGTCAAACTCTTCACGCATTATTGTATCTCCCATTTCATCTTCATCTACATCATCTTCCATTTCCATAATATTGTCCTCAAGTACATCGCCCTTGTATAGACCCTCTATATACTCCTTCCACCGTTCTGCTTTCCCTTCTTTGCTTAGAACTGGGTTTCCATCTGAGCCCTTGATATTCATACATGTGGCTCTTTTTTCTCCAAAGGTCTCTCTAATTTTCCTGTAGGCAGTATCTATCTTACCCCTATTGAGATAAGCCTCTACATCCTTACATTTGTCCTCTAGCCATCCCTGCTTAGCCATTTTGCACTTCCTGTCGATCTCATTTTTGAGATGTTTGTATTCCCTTTTGCCTGCTTCATTTAATGCATTTTTATATTTTCTCCTTTCATCAATTAAATTCAATATTTCTTCTGTTACCCAAGGATTTCTACTAGCCCTCGTCTTTTTACCTACTTGATCCTCTGCTGCCTTCACTATTTCATTCCTCAAAGCTACCCATTCTTCTTCTACTGTACTTCTTTCCCCCATTCCTGTCAATTGTTCCCTAATGCTCTCCCTGAAACTCTGTACAACCTCTGGTTCTTTCAGTTTATCCAGGTCCCATCCCTTAAATTCCCACCTTTTTGCGGTATCTTCAGTTTTAATCTACAGTTCATAACCAATAGATTGTGGTCAGAGTCCACATCTGCCCCTGGAAATGTCTTACAATTTAAAACCTGGTTCCTAAATCTCTGTCTTACCACTATATAATCTATCTGATACCTTCTACTATCTCCAGGATTCTTCCATGTATACAACCTTCTTTCATGATTCTTGAACCAAGTGTTAGCTATGATTAAGTTATGCTCTGTGCAAAATTCTACCAGACAGCTTCCTCTTTCATTTCTCTCCCCCAAGGCCAGATCAGTCAATCATCCAGACTGTTGCCCCTGCAACTACTGAAAAGGCTGCTGCCCCTCTTCAGGAACCACACGTTTGTCTGGCCTCTCAACAGATACCCCTCCATTGTGGTTGCACCTACGGTACGGCCATCTGTATCGCTGTGGCACGCAAGCCTCCCCACCAACGGCAGGGTCCATGGTTCATGGGGTAGGACTTCTTGAATATCTTCTCATAAATTTTGTCAGATTTCAGTAGTATGCTCCTGTGGTGGTTTGCCTCCTGACAAATGTAATGTTTTAGCACCTCACTGTGGCAGTTCCAAAGATACTTTCAGGATTGCTTTGCCTCATGATAGTCTGTGCCTCTTTTGACAATGACGAATCCATGTTTCCAGCACTTGCTTTGTTCCTTTCTCATGAGGTCATAATAATACAGCCAGCACTCATCTGTGGTTATTAGGCTGCTAAAGAATTCAACAGGACTGGCCCAACACAGCTGCAACACAGCCACTGCTGCCTCCGTTCAGCGAACTTTTCAAGTGGATGTGGGCAGTAACAAACCCTACTAGGCAGCAGCTTTTATCATATTCAAAATGACGTGCAAGATAAAAGTGATGCATGACTGATTTTCACTATTGTCTTGATTGTGATATGCTTGTCTTTGAACACCTGGGCCCTCCACTTCTTATATGATCCCTGATTCTTCAAGAGATGGTCTGGTAGTCTGGAATTTCATTCTTTGTCATTCAACGTATTTAACTGCACTGCAAACATCTGCTCCACCTAACCACTGTGTCATTTGGTAGTACATTGTTGCTGCATACTTCCTCTAACTCAACATGGTTTATTGCAGCATTTTAATTTGTTTTATTTTTTCAGCATTGTTTCAGATGTGGAAAATGAATTACAGTACAATACTCCACTTGATTGGTGGGGTGTGCCATTTTGTTTTCACTCCTGTAGCAGGATGTTGCAATACTGTGGTGTTGGTGTTTCAGTGTCAACCAGAAGTGCATGCATGTATATCCAAACCAAAAATGAATTCCAGGATGAAATTGTCACTTAATTTTGCAGCAGAGTGTTTGCTGATATGAAACTTCCAGCAGATTAAAACTGTGTGCCGGACCAAGACTTGAACTCGGGACCTTTGCCTTTTGCGGGCAAGTGCTCAACCAACTGAACTACCCAAGCACAACTCACGACCCTTCCTCACAGCTTTACTTCCACCAACACCTCATCTCCTACATTCTTAGTTCGAATCTCGGTCCAGCACACAGGTTTAATCCACCAGGAAGCTACAAAAAATAATTTTGTAACTTACTTTTTTGAGGTGATAATTAAAAATTTGACTATCCCTCGTATAATGTGTGAAGGATAATGATTTACACTGTTCATCACTTGGCCATGGTAGGTCACAAAAAGGAGTAAGGTATTCAGCTGTAAATCTTTGACCATTTACGCTGTGATGTGAAGAATGTAATAGATAATTAAATTAAATAAACTTATAAAAACGAACTGAAATTATATCTGCTTTGCACTTCTCTCTCTATAGAAGAATTTCTGAATATGATGTACTGTTTGTGTGTGTGTGTGTGTGTGTGTGTGTGTGAGAGAGAGAGAGAGAGAGAGATGAATGTAAAAGATAATTGTCTAAGCGCCCGCCTGTTGACATATATTTCACTTAAAACTAGCCTATTATAAACTAATTAGGGCCACATCATAGCCAGGGATTGCAGTTATGACCCATGGAACATACAAGTAATTAACTAGCTCATGGACAGCAGTATACACTTTAATTGGCTTCAAGTTTCAAGAATGTTTGACTATTTTCTAAGCAGTGAAGGAGCCTCAATTATTATCTGCTCAGAATTCAGTTACAATCACACTTTAAGTTAAAAGGGGAACTACTGCATACAATGGCTTTCTTTGGTATCACACTGAATTTGGATGTGCAGTTGCATACAGCTTCAGTTCTTATTATGTAACTGTTGCTGGAAAATTAGTGAAAGAAAAATCCACCTAATAAGACATGGGACGAACTTTCATCTATTGAAACTAATAATATATCCATGCTATTCAGTCCAATAGGCCCAACAGAACTCCTAAATACCATTAACTCACTGAAGAGTAATTATTCAACTGGTATTGATGATATTCCAGATTATATTATATAAATAACAGCAAGACAAATACTCTCTCCGTTTTTAGACTATGCAATTCTTTCTTATCATGTGGTGTCTCCCCACAGCAACTGAAAATGGCAAAACTAATACCCCTATATAAAAAAGGTGATCAGCAATGTATGGCTAACTATAGGCCTGTGTCTCTGCTTTCAGGGTTTTCAAAAATTATTGAAAAAGTGTTCCTTTCACAACTAACTACATTCTTCGACAAGAATAATATTATTTCTGGGTGTCAACATGGCTTCAGACCTCAGCGATCAACTGAAACAGCTGCTTTCAACCTGATAAACCATGTCTTAAATGCAGTGGACAACCACAGAAATATCTCAGATTTATTCGTGGACCTAAAAAAAGCTTTTGATGTGATTTATCATTCTGTGCTCCTGAGTAAGCTTGAATGGTATGATGTACGAGGTGTGCCAAATCAGTTGATTAAATCATATTTGGAATATCGTTCTCAGGTAACTGAAATTAAGTACATGGAACGAAATGAACTCCAGGTACACCTTTCAGAACCATGTGGACTGAGTCATGGTGTTCCACAGGGCTCTATTTTAGGTCTCCTTCTTTTTTTGGTATACATTAATGATTTCCCATCACATGTTAGGGATTCTGAACCTGTACTGTTTTCAGAAGACACTAGTCTGTTGATTGAAGGAAATAAAGAAGAAAATCTCACTGCATCTGTAAAAGATATCACAAAAGAAGTGTCTTGAGTGGTTTACCAGAAACAGGCTAATAGTTAATCCCCAAAAAATGGTACTCATGAATTTCCACACACATCAAAAGAAAAATGCAGCACAACCCTTAATATGTATAGACAACCAGATCATTAGTGCTGTCAATGAAACTAAATTTCTTGGCATTCATATCCAGGAAAATCATAAATAGAGCACTCATATCACACCCCTAAATTCAAAACTAGCAAAAATGAGCTATATAGTAAGAATTATTTACAACAATAGTAGTGCAGAAACGATTAGGGCTGTATACTTTGCTCATGTACATCCAATACTGAAGTACGGTATCATCTTCTGGGGAAATGTACACCAGGCCATAACAGTTTTCAGGAAACAAAAGGCAATTATAAGAATAATGAAACAAGTGAGCAGCAGAAAACCATGCAAACCTTTTTTTAAAGATCTAAAGATCTTACCCCTTCACTGCATTTATATACTGGAAGTAGGCAGGCATGTCAAGAAAAGTATACTGAGAAAGAAAACCTTTTTCCTCAAAACAAAAGTGTCCATGATTACAGTACCAGGTCAGACAGTGACATACATGTTACTCGTTATAACACCACACTATGCCAAAAAGGCGTATATCATGCAGGAACAAAACTATACAACAGATTACCAAGACACACAAAATCTCTTCCTGAACTACAGAGCTTTAAAAAGTCTGTGACAACCTACCTTCTGAAAAACTGCTACTATTCAATCCCTCAGCAACTCATGCAAGAAAAATGTATTTTGTATCTTTAAGTGTAGAAATAAGTTAAAAATATACAGTATTTAAAAAATTGTAATTATTAAATGTATAGATCCAATTTGTTATAAAAATTTAAATAATGTATGTTTGATGTTTGAAAAACCAATATCCTTGTGACCATATATGTGCTGAAAAAGAGATAAATAAATAAATAACAGTGCTTTGACATTTAATTTATAATTCTTCTCACTCATTAATTCTACAAATTCATACTGGAAGAAACTTATCAGGACGACGAAATGCAGGCCGCGTGCTCAGCAACAGTAGCTGCTAAAAATGTTGTCAGGAGAATGGTAGAAAAAGGTACACACTGCACTTACTAGCACACTTATTATATACCGGTGAGACTACATCAATAGCCACCTCTGTCGTTTTATGCAAGAATCTTTGTGTCATAAATGTTTGCAGTCAGTTGACAGCATACTGAATCAGCATCTATATAGTAGTATATACTCTTTATATTGCTGCAGGTTTCAAGAATGTTTGACTATTAGAAGTGGTGAAGGAGCCTCAGTTGTTATCTACTCAGAATTCAATTATAGTCCACATTTGAAGTTAAAAGGGTATCTGCTGCTTACAGTTGCTTTCTTTGGTATCTGTGAATTTGGATGTGTCTCAGTGTTTTAAAAAACACTGATCGGAAGCTGCCTTATAGATCTACTTTCAGCTGGTTAAAAATATAATGCATTGTGACTAGCAATGCAACACAATGGTATCAAATTGACTTAAAGGCACAGAGGTGGTTATGCATGCGGATCTCTCCTAGTGCTATCTTTTCAGTAAAGGCAGAATTGCACACGACATATGTTGTACACCTTGTTTTCTCAAACTGTACTTTCTAAACTTTTTCAACCAGTTCAAGAATAAGCTACAAAAACACTGCTACCTCAGTGTGACATTAGAAGCAGTCAAGGTATGCATTGACAAAAAGAAGTAGCCATCAGATGCTGTATTAATAATTAATTATCAAACTACTACATTCTCTTTCTGTTTTTATAGGTTATAAATGAAAAAATATAAGTTGTAGCTGGGGAAAAACTGCTGTTCTCTTAGTTATACAGAACACCTGCAGTTTATCTGCTACTGCTTGCTTCATATTTATGTGTTTATACTTATAACCACAAATGAGTAATATTTATGTGCTATAAGAATGACCTGTTTACTACATACATTTTTGTTTGAGATTTTAGGTCTCTGTCTTGAAATCTATGTAATCAGATAATTTTTGGAAAGGATGACTAATAAGACATTTTAAATTCTATTTTGGATTTGCAGTAATAACCATATTCTTTCTTTACATATAATGTAACCTTGTTCAAGATCCCAGCATTAGAATGTAGATCCTCATCCTGAACCTTGAACAAAAAGGCAAAGAATACATTGAAATTATTTTTGTATGTGATATGATAGTTTAAGTCACAGTTGATCTGAAACTTATTTTTATTAGTGGCCACAGGTACCAGTTGAGGAGTAAATGTGATGCTGAATGAGACCATGAAATCAAAGATCTGTGAAGAGGTTTCTTCAAAGTATTAGCACAGTTTTCTTACTAGACACTTTTTCAGAATGACTACTTTTATTAATTGTTTTTAACTGCTCTACCGCAGTACCTAATTCTTCATGATAATAGGAAGTTAAACTATTCACATGAAGCTACCAGTTTCTTTCTTTCTTTCTTTTTCTTGCACTGATATGGTAAGAGATACTACAAAGTGCAAAACATGCCAAACTAAGCTTTGTGATTAGTTTATCAGTGTGCTGTTTCCATTTCAACATATTATCTGACTGCACACAAACTGCTTCAGTAGATCTGGAAACACATAGGGTGATAGTACTCCAGTTTGCAAGCAATGAGCAGGAAATATCTTAATTGTTTCATCAGAGTACTGATAAGATTATGCAGACTTAATGTGGAAGATTTGTAATGGTTTTAATATTTGTTTTCTGCCTTATTGTACTGTTCAAAGACACCTACAACTATTAGTTACTAGTTTTTGGCGGGCGCTGATAACCGCACAGTTGAGCGCCCCAAAACCCATTCGTCATCATCATCATCATCTAGTTTTTGGTTATTTTGATGTGTAATGAAGGTAATAGTCTGTAATCTTCTTTGCCTTCAATGATTTGGATGTGAAAGTGATTGTGAATGGTTTTTCTGACTTTGAGCATCAAATGTCAGCAATAAACACTGACCAGTTGGGTTTACGTTGTAAAAGACAAAACACTGTGTAAAAAATGGTAACTGATTGTGCAGTCATTATATTAAAAGAGAACATATGGTTATATCTGCAGCCTATTTTAAAGAATAAATAAAACATTGAGGTCCATGAAATTGATATCCCTGGTAATAGATGTTACAGAAGTGATGATTAAATGGATTCATTGGCCACCAAATTCAATTACAAGTTCCTTGTAGTGTCAGTAAACATTGTACCTACTAATAATCATCGAGATCAGATAGTGAACAAGGTGGTGCAGTGGTTAGCAAATGGGAGGAGTGCAATTCAAATCCACATCCGGTTATCCAGATTTAGGTTTCCTGTGATTTCCCTAAATTTGTCCTGGCAAATTCTGGTATAGTTCCTTTCAAAGGGCAAGGCTGATTTCCTTCCCCATCCTTGAAACATTCCGAGCTTGTACTCCATCTCTGACTTCAATGTTGATGGGACATTAAACCTTAATCTTCCTTATCCAAATACAGATGCATTAGATTGACTCAGATAGAAACTAATTACTTCACCAACAATCACTGGTTTGAAAAATACAACCACAAAGGAAATGACCAAACCTGTCACTAAAAATTTATGATTCTTATGGTTACATCAGTGATTTTGGCTAACTAGTAAAATTTTGTGCCAACTTGAACTTTATTTGTAACCAATAAATGACATGAGGCAAAGTAACTGATGAACAGAAGTATGCATTATTGTTCCCTTTTATAAAAATGCCAATTAATTATAAGTATGGATACTCCTTTTAGTGTTTCCTAAAATTCTGACATAGTGCCTATTCTAGTGTTTCGAATCTTGTCTGTTAACTGCCTTCAGTGCGGTTTTCATAAATGATTCTCTACAGAGAGGGCCATATATGTTCTAACAAATGAAGTCTTGACTTAGCCAACCACAAAAACAGTTCTTTCATTATGTTGTGACTCTTTGGAGGTAACACTCGCCATGTTCATGGCATTTGTTTATCCACACATGCCCCGATTCCTGATAAATGGTGAGTGCCTTTGGGTACTTAGCTGGATATTGGTTTGGTGAACCCAACATGCCAAGCTGATAGCTGTAACTATAAGCTGTGGGCATGGTTCATCAATCACTGCATAGAGTGTGTGTGGAATATTGTGTGCTACAGGGAAGTGTGTGTCATAGTTTAACAATCCAGATTGTGAGGATGATAGAGGTCTCTATTGACGATGATAGATACCTCTGTTCAAAAAGAAAACTTGTCTTCAAAGTGTGCTACATGATGATGGGGTGAAACAGTGAAAAGCAGACAACTTCTGGGGCAACTGCCACACCCTAGTTAATCAGACTGCATTGATTATTTCCCAAGCTCCTGGGGTTAAGAAAATAGACATGTCTCTCAACCAAAAACTTTCCAGTAGATAAAAGTGGACCACTCAGAACTACCACCCAACCAGCAAAGAGGAATTTACGGGTCAGTACTACATAACAGTCTATCTGTGACATTAGAAGTGTCCATAGTAATAGGGTTCACGTGTCCCACAGTGTATTTATTGTAATTAAATAGAAGATGGGACATTCAAAAATCCAAAATTGTACCTTTAGAAGTCCTTAAAATTTCTCACTATTATCATCAGTACAAAGAGTGATTTGATACAACTCTCCACACTAGTCTGTCTTCTGTAGGCTCATATATATGCGTAACTACTGTATCAAATGCCATTGCAATCTCCAGAGGCAAAAATATGGAAACACTGGGAAAAGTGCATCCTTGAATGTAAATGCAGGTAGTGATGTTGTATATGACCATGAACAGCACCTGTGCAATGTGCTCAATGCTTTTCAGGTGTCAGTCATATCCAGAACAGTGTTCTGTGTAGTTGTGTGTGCGTTGTGTTGGAATAAATGAATTCGGACGTGGGAAAACTGTAGGTGCTAGTACATGGGTGTTTCTGTAAACAAGGTGGGTTTGATGTTTCAAGAGGCACCATATCAAAGATTTATGCCGCTTAATGGGAAAGTGGCAAAACCTCATTCGCTAAGTCACAGTGTCGACGAAAGTGTTTGTTTAGTCCTGACAGCTGCTCATTGAAAAGGATTATGATGAAAAATAAAGAGGATGGCAGCTGCAAAAGTCATTGCAGAACTGACTGTCACACTTACAAATCCTGTCTTCACCAAAACAACATGAAGGGAGATCCAGGTTGCGAAGCTATAAAACCTGAACTAGGGAGCAATGGAAGAATGTCATTTGGTTGGATGTGTCCTGCTTCACACTTTTTTCAACTTCTGGCTGAGTTTATGTCCCAAGCGTTAAACAAGGCAGGGATTCCTGGTATAAGATTCCATTGAAAACCATACGGGACCTGTATTTATCCATTCCAAGATGACTGGAAGCTGCTTTGAATACGAGCAGTTTTCCTACGCTGTATTAGACATGGCAGCATATTTGTTTGTGGTGTTCCTATATACTGTGGATCCCCTGTACCTACTGTACTGAATCTACAGACTCTGTGAGGCAATGCAGTGATAAAATACTGGGCTCCCATTCAAGAGGAGGACAGTTTAAATCTGCATCAAGCCGTCCAGATTTATGTTATCCTCAACCAGTTGAAAGAAAATATTGGGATGGTTCTTTTCAAAAGGAGAAGGCTGATTTCCTTCCACAGTTCAAGTTTGTGCTTTCTCCCTAGTGACCTTATCATCAAAAATTTTTACTACACCTCACCCACACCACAACCCCCCTCCTCCACCACTCAAGAGACACAATCCTCTCCATTATCAAATTAACTATTCCTTGATGCCGCAGGATGTGTCCTATCAATCTATATGTTCTTTTTGTGAAGTTGTGTCATAAAGTTATTTTTGCCCTAAACTGATTCAGGACCTCTTCATTAGTTTCTCATTCTACCCATCTAATTTAAGCATTCTTCTGAAAGATCACATTTCAAAGCATCTGTCCTCTTTTTATCTTTACTGTTTATAGTCTACAACTTCATTCGCTTTCATATAAGATCACTCTCCAAACAAATAAGTTGACAAGACTTCCTAACACTTAAATTTATTTTTGGATTTGTAACTCTGGAAGGGTTTCAAAATTGTGCACTGATCAGTGAGATAACACATTAACAAACTAAAAATCTTCTAAAGTACCAAAAAGTTAGAGCAATACTCACCTGTGATGGAGAAACATAATTCTCGTAACTTCGACAACAAGATAAGGCATGGTGTACTAAATTGATCACATCATTTTATCACTTGCTTTTTTTTTTTTTAAGTTTCGTTATACACATTAGAACACAGCTTTGCAGGAAGAAAAAGGTGACATAAGGGCACAACAACAACAGAAATATTAATCATTTAATTATTCTGTCATCACCATTGAACTGTAGTAACAGTCAGAGCAGAAAACTTCAGTGTGCATCAACCCGACTGACATTTGCCACATTTTGCAACAGTGTTTTGAGCAGATATTAAACCTTTTCATCTGACCCATGTTAAATTTTCTGTATTTTTGCTTTTGTCTTGTGCTTCTTCTACAAAAGCTAGTCTGTAATGTTTTAGCCGTGAATTCCTGAGGTGTCCAAACTTCTTCAAATCAATTGAGGCAAAATGAGTTGTTCAAGTAATTCTTTTCTCCTGATACAATTTTCATTATAGCAAAAGTAAATTTCTTGTGTGTTTATTTTTTCATGTTGATCACTGCAAAAAAATGTGATCATGATACTACCAAGCACATTTCTTGTAATATTTTACAAAGTGACTAATTTATCCATAATGCCAGCTCCACCTGTGATGCCATTATAAAATGTTACAACAAATGGCAATTGTTTATCCCCTGTGTCTGTATGTATTGAATTATTTTTGTGCAAACAAGGATCACACACTTTCCATTTTAGGAACACAGGAAAATAAAATACAACCTTTCATGAAGCTGGAAAGTGAACTGTAAACAGCCCTTCATTTAATGGTTGTAAACAACAGAGAAATTCATGTTTGTTTTTCTTCATTGTCCCAAAAAAAGAAACTGTTTTTCTTGCTAACTTTTCAATCAAGCCAATGGTAAACCAGTTGTTTGCCACCATATTTGGACCTGACTGTAACATCCAAAGGTTTGTTGTCACTTATGTGGTATAATTTTTCTGGCCACATCCCAACATATATTTCCAAATTATAAAAGTGAAATACATTGGAAACCACACAGATGTATAGCTTAACGTCATATTTGTTTGCTTTGCTATGTATAAATTGATGGAAGCTGCACCGTCCACAGAATCTTGGCAGTTTCTCATCTGCTGTAATATTTTCTCTGAGTGTATAGGGTTTATGACAGTTCTGCACAAGAATAGAAAATATTCCCTGAATCATTGATACTTGTCAGATTGTTTCCTTTCATTGTGAGTTACATAGTTGTTAAATCTACTGCATGATGAATTTGAAATGTTTATGTTCATTGCGACGTGAAGTATTTCAATACTGTCCCCATCAATTTCCCACAGATCCTCCAAGCTTTGATACTTTTGTTAACACCAGCTAAAAATAAGAAATTAATGAAGGCTTTCAGTTCGATAATGTCTACTGATTGTACATCCATCTCATTCTGAAATGAATCTTTGACACACTCAATATAGTGATTTGTATGTGCAACTATAATGGAAAAAATATTATCATCTGTGAGGCAGTTCCAGCATTTCAAAGGTGTTCTCATTACTCTCACCATACATATAGGTTCCAACAACTTTCAAATAACATTGTGGTCCCAAAATGATTCTATGTGGTCATCGAACTTTGTTATATTTGAACCTTTCATTCCTTCCAATATAGAAATGGTCATTTTTCTCCAGTATTTCCTTGTTATCTTTAATGTTGTCTTTTCTGGTTTCTGAATCTTTCTGTCGTATTTCAACTTCAACAATGTCTTCAAAATCCTCTTGAACTTAATTAGTATCATCTTCAGAAGACATCTTTTGGATTTCTTCAATATGTTTTGGACCAAGAAGATTATTCATTGTGATGAAGGAAGCCATGATCAATTGTAACACACCTAAAATTATAAAATTCCTATAAAATATGGCAATCAGTTGCAATGTCTCAAGTAATACTTGATATTCAGTCAGTCATAACAAATGATTAAATTATCCAAAAACAAAGTAAATGCATTTTGCAGTCTAAAATGGCTTTGTACTAGTTACAATGTTTTATTGATAACCAAATCACTGCATTGTTGAAGTGAAACAGAACTGACTTTGTGTGTCAAAACGGAGCAACTGCTCCAATACTGCAGCATACACCAGTGAAAAAAAGAGTCCAGAGAAGGGAAACTGCTAGTAAGAAGACGTCATTGCTGTTGGTTGTTGACAAATAATTGACCAGAAAATTGGTTGCAGATGATGACTTCACTGTTCTGAGGGAGTATCATAGTTTCAGTGAAGAACACCATCACATATCACCTCAGTCCTGGCTCCATAGGTGCCAAGAGACTTGCCTGTGGCTATACTTCCATTCTTATGTTACACTTATGTTCAGCAGTAATACACTGTTAACTGTCCATCTGGTTGTTGACCTCGACTGTCTTTGCTGAATTGGTCATCCTCCCACAGTACAGCAGTCGGGGATTGATTGATGAGGCATTTCACTACCCAAGCTTTTCTTGAAATGGTGTCAGCAATATTATCCAGGATCTGACATGTTGTCTTGTGGTGCAGCATCTCCTTGACGTTATGTCTTCTAAGTCAGTTCAGGTGGTGCCAAGCAAACGTCAACTACATCTGCATGTCATGGACATCCCAAAAATGTGTTGTGGCGTTCCTTCTTCACTAGATGCACATTTGTAATTTATTTTCTCTCAATTTGACAACTGTAGGTGGCATAAGGGCCATAGTTCGAGGTACATGAGTCCCCTTGAGAGCTTCATGTGCCTCAATCCCTCCCACTGTTTTGTGTTGGTGAGCAAGCTGTACATGTACCCCATTGTCAGTAGTGTTCCCGCATTTCTGACACAGGAGAAGAATGTGACTGAATTTCCCATTTAGTTACAACCGACATTTCAACTTTTTTCTGCAACTGATGGTATCTTTCTGTCCTCAAGCAACACATTGTTACTTTCATTTGGGTGGACATATTCCAAGTATTACTGCAGTGCCTCAACTGACACAGTACCAAAAGCCCCTGTCACCCAAGTAATATTCCATTTTGCACATAGTGATGCCATAACTGGTAGTGATGATGTTATGAACAGGAATATGTGTGCCAAACTAATCATACAGGTTTCCATTATTTCAGTTAGGATAAGTTCTTGTTGCTCGCATGTGTACACTAGTGTGCAATAATTAAGCATGAAAGTAACTTTTGCATGATGTGTTACTGAAAAGTAACGTAACTCAAAGAAACTTTGACTGTACATAGAAAGAACAGCTACACTATAGTCCAAAAGGTAACTAAAGGAAATATACAATGGGATGAACAGAAATGACACTTGTATTCAAAGACAATAATTACACTGAAGCCACTGTGATTTATGATGGTCCTTTTGACATTGCAAAAGACAGAACAACTGCTGGATAGTCATTGGTACATGTGGACATGCTACAGTACATCCCAATACATCCCTCTTGCTCGTGATGAGATTTAAGTCAAGGGAACTGGCAGGCCAATCCGTTTACTGAATAACCTCTTGTTCCATATACTCCTCCATGTGCGCAGTTTGATTCAGTCACACATTGTCATCCATAAAATGTCAGGACCAAATGCACTCTGAAAAGATGCACATAAGGAAGGATTACAGTGCCGCAATAATGTTGATCAATGGCTGTACCATGTTCAGATATTTGGAAGTCAGTACGCCCATGCAACATTATACTTCCCCACATCATAACAGCTGGTTCACCAAAACAATTGTGCTTTACAATGTTCCTGGGTGCTAACCGATCAGTCACTGTGTTGTTATATAATAATCGTCATGCCCAACAGTTGTATATGTAGTGGCAATGCTGTAAGTCCTCGGTTGTACTTTCGAACAAGTGTATTCATTCTATTTTTATGCTGGTATGGACCACTTGTACTCAACAAAAGACTCCAGGTATCAAATTTTCAGTTAAATTGGTAGCAATGGAGACTAACGAGTTGAGTTGCTGTTGTATGGAGATGGTGAGTTCAGAGACGACATCATAGGGGTCATTGGCACATTTAAAACTCTTTTATAATTTGTGTTTCACAAAATGCAATTACATGGCATGGTGAAAGCAGAAGATATAAAGAGAAGAAATGCAACAGCACATCCATATCGAATTCAAAAACAAGAAATGATTTAAAACAAGCTACTCAGCTGTAAGTTGATAATTGAAACAGCTTCTGCTTGATTATCCGGTGCAGGGGAACTAATTTTAAATAATGATACTAATATACAGTTTCAAATTAACATCTGCATTCTACTTTAATCTACAAAGCCACACACAATGGTTCTAGCAGTTTGAGTACCCAGGGTAATTTAAAATACTGTGCTCTGCCATAAGCTGTTACAACTCCAAGTTTTAAATCTATTTATTTTCTAAATTTATATTTATGATTAAGAAATAAAATTACTTCTCTAAATTCATTAATGTTTACTTCTGAACTGTAATATTTTATGGGTGCCAATATAAGAATAACAAAATAGGAAAACAGAAAACATTAAATATTACACATTTCTGTATATAAACCGCATGTATTGGAGATCTTCTGGATTTTTATCTTACAAATTCTTCACTTACGTACTTTAAATTTGCATTTATTTTCTTTCACTCGATGAGATTTCAAGTTTACTCAACCTTTCCTGGCTCATAATTGATCTCTTCTATGTCTTTCTTAACTTTAATTTAGAAAAAACTTCTTTCATTGGTAACATTTGACACAAAAATTTTTAGTGTTAGGACAATATTTATTAAACTCTCATGCATCTTCGATTTAATTATCCAGATTAATAATTCTAAACTTGTCCATGCAAAAATGCTTTCTTCTGGGTGAACTTCTTTAAACAAAGAAATATGATGTACTTCAGCAATCATAGATCAAAATTCAATTCTGAATATTTTTCACATGCATACTGAATGTTTTGAACAATCAATTCATATTTTTCTGTATCCAAGGGTATCTGAATTTGAAGGAAGGCAAGTAGCTCGTAAAATATATTCATTTGTAACATACTTCTTTTAATTCTGATGTTAGCTTATGCACTGCCTCAATCTGTTCCTGACAAGTTTTCTGAATTAAATTTAAGCCAGAGTCAACACTTTTCTTGCCAGAAATTTTCTTTCATCTTCTGATTCTTTTTTCTATCAAAAATATTGCATTTCTCCATAGATCTCTGCTTTTGTGACTAAGAGTTTCACATTTTTCCTCACAAAGTAGTGCTTTCAGCTATAGAACACATTGATGAAGTCCAAGTCCCTTTTGTTGTAAGTATATCTCAGCATTGTTCACTTCGGTAAGTACTGGGCTCCAAAGATAAAGGAATACAAAGGAAGGACAGGTAATAGTGGAAATCAACAAACTGCATGTATCTCCTTTGGTTTCTGCAGTTTCTTCTGATCCATCTCTCAAGATTTCCAAAGCTTCTATTATGGTTTCAATGTGCTCAAATCACAGGATCGCTTCACATTAATCAGAACACGTTTAAAAACAACCCACCTATGTGTGAAGCTTGAGAAAAATGTGTACATATTTTACACAGCACCAATGAAGTCACTGATTTTGTTCCTGTAGTAGCTTCATGTACACCAGCAAGAGTGAGTGAGTGATTGTTACAAGGCACAAACACTGATTTGGTCTTTATATCAAAAATATGTCTCTGATCTCCACTAATGTGTCCAGCAATGGTCATAGCATTTTCATATTCGTATCCATGACAGTATTCCAATTTTAGACCACCATCTTGCACCTCATCACAAGTTTGTTCTTTAATTTCATTAGCTGATTTCCCATGTAACAGAATGAAATCAATAAAGGAATCCTCTACTGTGACTTCTGAACCATGTATATGTACTCAATGAATTTGAGGGAGTCCAAAAGTAAAGGGATCTTTGCAATTTCCCACCATAGGACTTGATAACACATTGTTGAGGGTATGGTGATGGAAAACAAACAAATCACAGTGGACAAAATCGGCAATACTCTACATATCAATCATGGTTCAGCGTATCTCATCTTACACGACAGGCTAAATTTTCAGAAAGTGTATGCAATGTATGTACCAAAAGAATTGTCAGCACACCATAAGGCACAAAGGATGGACATCTCATAAACATTTGGCTGTTATCATTGTGGGGGAGACTGATTTTTACAGCAGATCATGACTGTAGACAAAATGTGGGTGCATCATGATGAGCCAGAAAGTAAGGCTGTGAGCATTGTTTGAAACACCCATCATCACCAGAAGTTTAGAAATTTAAACATCAACTGTCAACGAGTAAGATTATGCTAACACTATTCTAGGACTTGGAAGGTGTGGTAGCCATTCATTACACCCCAAGAGGCAAAACTGTGAACAGTGACAACTATTGTGATGTTTTGCGAACTAAACTGAAACCTACAATCAGATCCAAACATCATGGAAAACTGCAAAACAATGTTGTCCTGCAGCAAGATAACGCTCGACATTGTACCAAATGCCAAATGGATGGCTGATACAATAAAGGAGCTGGGATTCATATTTCTGGAACACCAACCATACAGTTCGGACCTGGCTCCAAGTGATTTCCATACCCAATGGTGTCCAAAATTACAGCAACAAATGGAAATTTTGCAAGGTTGCATTTATTTTGCCACAAAACAGTATAAACAAGTGATAGCAAAGCAGAAACAATGTAAAGAATACAGAACATAAACAACTGCAACATAATAACACCCATTCTCCCTGCGGAGCTGCTCGCAAGTCTTGGAGAGTGATTGGTGAATACCGCATAATGCAACCTGTTGCCCTAGTGCATCCCAGATGTGCTTATGAAATTCAAATTGGGAGAGTGAGCAGGCCACACCACGCATGCAATATCTTCCATTGCCAAGAAAACACCAACCACTCGTGTTTTATGAGGTCAAGCATTATCAAACTGTAGTATGAAGTTTGGGTGAACAGCACTTTGCAACAACCATACATGAGACCCCAAGATCTCATCGTGATACCCGTCAGCAGTTAAACGTTTCTGATTCACCCGTATAATTTTGTGAAGAGATGTTTGAGTGATCGACATTTTCCTTGCCTGCACCATTAGCGATCCTCCTTAATATCAGTCTCTTTCCCCAATATTTGGGTCTTGAAATTGTGTTCCACATTCCCTTCAGATGAGAATCCATTGAGAACCACTCTCCAGACCAAATCGGGAGTCATCTGTGAAAAGAACAGTGGTCCATTGTTCAGCTGCACAGGTGGCGTGTTCGATGACGCCACTCTAGACATTCACTTTTGTGAAAATGTGTCAGAGGCACACATAGAGCAGGTCTCCAACAATAAAGGCTACACTGTCAAAGCCTTCTTTACACCAATTTCCTTCATACAGCACATCCAGTGGATGCTGGGAGGACAGATGTCAGTTACTGTGGTACTGTCGTGCCCTTACAGCCACATAACAGTCCTCTCTTTCTGATGTCACACGTGGTCAGCTCTGCCCTACTCTTTGTGATACAGTTTTGGTCTCTATAAACTGTTGCCACATCCTAGAAACAACAGAAGGATTCATGTTAAGCCATGGCCACATGAGTTTGTGACTGTTCTGCTTCCATTACTGCTTCTATTATTGCTATCATATCCCTCCACCACAAAGAGTCTGGTAAGTGTCTTCTCTGTGCCATGCAGCACTGTCTGTGACTGTGTACAGAGCAATTGTGGGTGTGGGACTACCGAGCAAATACTACCCCATTTGACAAGTGCCCTGATGTCATCATTGGCGTGGTTTTCCTTTGACCAAAATGCCATCTTCCATGCAGAACACAATCGTACGGACGTCTGTTGACAGTTTGTACGATTATAATTGTGAATTAGACACAGGAAAGGGAAATAGCAGTTTGTTGTTTTAATTTTGGACACCAGTGTATTTGGACCATTGAAGGAAGTGCTAAGGGGAAGAAGATTTGCAACCAGTGCAGAAGTCATTGATGCAGTGCAAAATTGTTTACAGGTGCAACCAAAAACCTTTTTTCTGATGTAATCAAAAAACTTGGGAAACATTGGACAATGTGCATTGAAGTACAGGGAGGTTATGCAGAAACTTTATGGAGAAATACTCAGCCATAGAAATTTTCTTAAATATCTCTATTCTTTTCTGATTACCAGGTAGTTGGATGAATTCGTTTTGGCTTCACAACGAAAGATAAGAAACAGCAAAGACGTCTGTCTGCTGAACGTTGTGAACATTATGATTTGCAATGGGATCGTATTTGTCAAGTAGCTTGAAAGTTTCAAGGCAGTTTCCACAAAGATGGTCTGAGTGGCAAAGCAAGGGTAAGGATTGTCTGTCTAAATACAACACACAATCAAGAATCCTTATTAATACATCTTTCTACTTCTCGAATAACTTACATTGTTCTAATGGAACAGCATTATCAGTTGTTTCCATTTCTACAGTATGATTTCATGCTGTTTCCAGTTTTAAATGGTTTGAAAGTGTGACAACTTTTTTATGATCTAATACTCCAAGTTTAAGCTTTTCCCTTATTTTAAAACCATGTGGTTGTACAAAATAACTCCTCCCTTTATGTTTTTTAAAGCAAGCAAGGGAAGCAATATATAGCATGTTTCTCAGAGGAATACAACCTCTGTGTCCACAAAACTCTCTCGCCATTTCTAACTTCATATAAAACCAATTCTTAGAAAATGATGTGCCAGTATTACCTCTTGAAAAAATGCATCTGTATGCGGTATTTCACATCCCTCTCCTAACAAGTTCATTTTCAAAGTCTTGCTTACATTTTTTGAGGGTTAGTTTATAAGTTACCTTGTTATGATCTTCAGCTTGGAGTAGTCTGTAGACCCCTGACTTGTTAAATATTCTTGTTGGTACTCATCATCATCTTGGACAGTTTCCAGCCACTGGCTGGGTCTGTCGGGAACACAAGCCTCTCCATCGTGTTCTGTCTTTCCACCATTCCCCCTCTTCCACCTTCGTCCAGTTCTCTCCTCTTCTCGTCACACATTCCTTCACTCCCTTCACCCATCTATCTCTTGGTCTTCCTCTGGGCCTCTTCCCCTCCAGTTGCAGATCAAACATCCTCTTTGGAATTCTTCCCTTATCCATTCTCTTCATGTGTCCATACCACTGCAGTCTTGATTTTTCTATCCTGTCCTGTACTGGTTCCTCCTTTAGTCTTTCCCTCACATACACATTTCGCAATCTGTCTCGTCTTGTTACACCCAACCTGCTCCTCTGGAACTTCATTTCGCTAGCCTGTATTCTACTTTTGTCGCCTTTGTGCATTACCCATGTCTCACTTCCGTATGTCAATATGGGGACAAAGTAGGTTCGGTATATAATTCCCTTGGATTTCTGTGGCACCTCTTTGCTCCAAATAAGCCCCCTAATGCATTTGTAGAACTGCCCTGCTTTTCTGCACCTTTCATTTATTTCCATTGCGTTTCCCCCCTTACTTTCAATCACGCTCCCCAGGTACTTGAAGTTCTCTACCACTTGTAGTTTTTCCCCTCCACAAGTTATATTGGACATCTTGGGACTTGCTGAGACTAGGTGGAGAGGAGTTGGTGAAAAACCACTAAGTAAAGGATGTAAACTGTACTGGATAGGGAATGAGAGGGGAAGAAATGGAGTGGCAATAGTGGTCAGAGAGGGTCTGCAGGAGGAGGTGGAAGGTATCAATGATCGAATGATAAAAGCCAGAGTACGAGTGAAAGGAAAAAGCATTGAAATCATCCAAGCATATGCCCCACAGGTGGGGTGTACAAAAAAGGAGAAGGAGGAATTTGAAGATGACATGCAAAAGCAGCTAAATGGAGGTAATCAGATTATAATAGGGGACCTCAATGCACATGTTGGCACAGACAGGAAAGGATTCGAGGAGATAATGGGACCAGAGGGCTGGGGGAACCGAAATAGAGAAGGAAAATTGTTGCTGGAATTCTGCAAGAGGAATGGGCTGACGATCGCAAATTCCTGGTACAAGAAGAGAAGTAGTCACAAAATAACTTGGTACAGTGGCGACTGGTCCCAAACTTCAGTAGTAGACTATGTACTAGTGGATAGGCAGATGATGAGCAGCCTCACAGATGTTAAGGTCGTTCCATCTGAGGCCTTAGACAGTGACCATCGGCTGTTGGTAGCCACCCTGAGAGAGAAAAAAGATAGGAGGGCAACAGATATACAGGAGAAAAGGTTGAAGACATGGATGCTGAAAGAGGATGAACAGAGGACCCAGTACCAGACACTGATCAGGAAGAAGCTGCCAAAGGAAGATCAGAGAACAGTGGAAGAAGAATGGGGAGATTTTAAGAGGGCCCTAGTTGAGGCAGCTGAGATTGTGTGTGGAAGAACTAGCACAAAGAGGAGAAGTAAGGAAACCCCATGGTGGAACAACATATGTAAAGAGGCAGTACTTCGAAAGAACAAAGCCTTCAGAGAATGGTTCTAGACCCGAACAGAGGAAGCTAGGGTAAAATATAAGGAAAGCAAGAAAGCGGCACAGACCATAGTAAGGGCGGAGAAGAAGAAGTGGATGGAAAAATGGACAAGAATGTTAGAAGAGGACAGTGAAGGGAACAAAAAAGTACTTTACACCATGGTAAGAAATAAGAGGAAGGACAGAAGCGAGTGCCTGAGGATCATGGATAATAATGGAAGAGTTGTGGAGGAAATGTATGAGCTCAAAAAGATTTGGAAGGAGTACTTTGAAGATCTGTTGAATGCCGCCAAGCGGGTAACTAACAGCGATGGAGAGCCTAAGGCAGCAGACGATGATAATAGTGGGGAAATTGATGATCTAACTTGGAATGAAGTGGAAGAAGCCATAAAGAGGATGAAAGGGGGCAAGGCACCAGGTTGGGACGAAGTAACAGTGGATATGATACGAGCAGCAGGAGAAGTAGGAACCCAGTGGCTATACAGAGTGCTGAGGGTGGTGTGGAAGGAGAACAGAATTCCTGAGGATTGGAAGAAAGGAATTATAGTCCCGATCTTCAAGAAAGGGGATAAAAGGAGATGTGAGAACTACAGAGGAATCACCCTGCTATGCCACTGTGGAAAAATCTATGAAAAGATCCTGGAGAAGAGAATAAGAAGCAGTATTGAAAGTAGACTGCAAGAGGAGCAGTATGGTTTCAGACCGGGAAGATCAACAACGGACCTCATATTTGCGGTAAGGCAACTGCAGGAAAGGCACTATGAGTACGGGAAGGACTTAATCATGGCCTTTTTAGATATTGAGAAGGCGTCTGACAGTGTCTGTAGGGACAAGCTCTGGGATGTGCTGAACGCAAAAGGGATAGATGAAGAGATAACACGAAAAGTCAGAAAAATGTATGAGGGAAGTGAGAGTTGTGTGAAAGTGGGGAGGGAATGTACTGCATGGTTCAAGCTGGAAAATGGGCTGCGACAGGGAAGTGCACTTTCGCCTTTATTGTTTATTATTGTTATGGATGAAATCCTACAGCAAGTGTCTTGTTGGTACTGAATGTGTGTATTTCATCAATTTCTGACCCTGTGTGAAGACTTACACTGAAAGTGGGCGGTGATTTTTCCACCTTTTTTTATACCATTCCTGTAAGTGTATAGTGTTAATCTTCATTTCTTGAGCTACTTTGGGAGCATTATGCATGATATCTTGACTCCTCAAACAATTTAATTGCACTAGTTTTAAACACTTTTAACCTACCTAAGGACAGTGTTTTTGAATGCAGCTGTGTGGCCATTGTTGCAGAAGATCAAATGCTAGTCTACCATGCCATGTAAAGAAGTGCTTGTTTGCTCTTCAGGACCATCTACTGTTTTTCTTCTGTGGAGAACTTTATGTATTAAGTCTGAGAGTAAATAGTTAGGTTTTTTTATTCCAATTAAATATGATCTCAGTGCTGTTAACAGGCTTATGATTCTTTTAGTCTGTTGTGGCAGGCTGCTTCTTCACATCCTTCGTATATTTTGTGGTGGGTTTATTCTTTGTTCTTAATATGTTTCCCTCCTGTTACCTGTTACTTATGCTTGCTTCCAGATGTGTTTACAAACTCCTGTCATTTTTATGACTTGAGTGTGAATGACTGTCCTCAATTTCAGTGCCTACATTTCAAGTATAACTTTTTTTCTGCCAAAATTTGGAAATTTCATGTCCACTTCACATTGCACCTTCTCCTGTATGTGCCACCTACACATTTTTAAAGTTATTTTCTCTATTCACAGTTTTTTATCATCATGTCATGTTAGTGTTTTAGCCATAATTGATGTGTAGGATAGTTCTGTCCAGAAGCAGTTGCCAGCCGTTGTGGCCGAGCGGTTCTAGATGCTTCACTCCAGAACCGTGCTGCTGCTATGGTCGCAGGTTCGCATCCTGCCTCAGGCACGGATGTGTGTGATGCCCTTAGGTTAGTTAGGTTTAAGTAGTTCTAAGTCTAGGGAACTGATGACTTCAGATGTTAAGTCCCATAGTGATCAGAGCCATTTGAACCATTTTGAACCAGAAACAGTTGATGTGTTGGGCAGTCATTTCAATTTGCATTATGTGTTCTTCCTCTTCTCAATCATGATATGCATGTTGGATACTGTTTCCATTTCCCACAATCTACCTTCTTACTGCCATCTTCCCCACAAGGTACACAAGTAGTTTTCATCTTGATGCTGTTCATACCCATATAACCAAAACCATGCATTTTTTTGCATTAGGATTAGATAATACACTGCCTGTCCAAAGAGGTGAAGTACCTAGAAGGGAATGAGGAAACGAAATGATACTTTATGGTGAAATGAACTGTCATGTGGCTAGGGCCTCCCGTCGGGTAGACTATTTGCCTGGTGCAAGTTTTTTGAGTTGACGCCACTTTGGCAACTCATGTGTCAATGAGGATGAGATGATGATGATTAGGACAACACAACACCTCGTCCCTGAGAGGAGAAAATCTCCAACTGAGCCAGAAATCGAACCTGGGCCCCTTGGCATGACAATCAGTCGCTCTGACCACTCAGCTACCGTGGTAGACATATTTCATGGTTTGAGAGGTTAAATGACGTTATTTCAGTGATTACAATAATAATCATCCTACGTGTCCATAACTCTCCTGGCCTCAACCTTCATTAGTCACTGTCCTCACCCATCCAGCCCCTTCCCTGTTCCCATTCCAGCACTACACAGCTGTCATTTCACCGCCACACCCAGTCTTTTAATTTCTTTTTGTTTCTCTCCTTTTCGCTACTTAACCTGTCCCCCCTCTGCACCTTCTCTCCTGCCCTCCATCTAAACTGCAACACTTCACTGTCCGCCACTCCCATCATACTACCCCTCCCCCTCCCCGCCTCAGCCTCCTCTTTAACCCCACCCTGTCGCCACTCCCATCATGCACTGGTGCTGCTGCTCGCAGTGTTGTTTCAGCTCTCTGAGACTGCAGACGTGTGTGCAAGTTGCGTTTGCATGAGTGTGTGTGAGCTTGTGTCTACTGCTGACAAAGGCCTTAATGGCCGAAAGCTATGATTGTGTGAATCTCTTTTATTGTGCCTATCGCGACTCAGCATCTCTGCTATATTGTGAGTAGCAACTTTCCTTCTCTGATATTGTTACATTCCATCCTGGATTTTGCATTATTTCAGTGATTACAAATTCGAGACGAATTTTCAAAGAACTTGACAGTGTGACTACTTATCTGTATGATATTGTACCCCTTATAGTCTGCATGCGTACACTGATTCATTTGAGGATCATGTCAAACTATTATTTGTAGATCCACCTAAAAAAGATTGTAGAAAGAGAATAACTGCTCAAAATGACATTAAATTTGAACAGCATATTATTGATGCAGAGGGAAACGTCTTGGAAAACAAAAAATGAACAAATATTTTATCAATAGATGGTGCTGCAAGCCTCTTAACGTAAATGGGATCAGCTACAAATGACAGATGAATTGCAATGTCATGGCCATGATTTGAGTTTCACATAACAGCATCCATACTGTTCAATGTGTCGATGATGATGAAGTCCCATACTCCGGTCCTAGTGGAGGTGGTTTGCCATTGCCTTCTTCCAACCGTGATGGGGATGAATGATGATGATGAAGACGACACAACAACACCCAGTCATCTCCAGGCAGGAAAAATCCCTGACCCCGCCGGGAATCGAACCCGGGACCCCATGCTCGGGAAGCGAGAACGCTACTGCAAGACCACGAGACATAACAGCACCCACACTGTTCAATGTGTATTACTGCACAATTTTGGCTGTCAACAGTTGTGGCACTGTTAATTAGGTAAGCCCATCCACCAAAGCAAAATCGTATCACTTTGTATGAGACAAATCCATTTTTAATTGTCCTGAGGCCAAAAACTGCATTAAAAGCAAAAAGACATCTGTTTTTAATTGTCCTGGGGCCAAAAAACCACATAAAAAGCAAAATTGCTGTGAGACTGCCACAAGGCATACCATATTCATTTGCTGTCCATGGTTTTCTGCCACAAGTTGAAGCCAAGGAACAGCATGTTCCATAACAGATCAGAGTGTCTCAGTGGTCACATTCAGAATGCATTGTGCAATGCATGCCTTCAATTCAGCTATGTTCATAATTGGAGCACTGAATACATCTTTCAAGTAACCTCGTGGTCAGAAGTAAAGTGGATTAAGATCCAGGTGATCTGGACAGCCGTTGGGATATGACTGCTAATAATTCTAGAATTTCTGAAATGCCACTACAGCAGATACTTCATTGGCTGTGCAGTGTATGGAGGTGTGCCATCTTGCATAAAAATTATCCTACTCACACATCCATGCTGTTGAAGAGTTGGAATGACATTGGTGCACGAAAGACTCTCATAGTGTTTATCAGTGATGGTACAGATAACAGAACCTGCAGGACTCATCTCCTCGAAAAAGTACTGCCCTATGATAAACAATGCTGTCAACTCACACACAGTCACCTTGCAGAATGAAATAGTACCTGTTGACGTTGTGCAGGTTTTCCGTTGCTCATATTCTGCAGTTCTGCATATTGGCATATCCATGGAAATGGAAATGGGCTTTATCTGTCCACAGAATGTCCCATGGACATTAATTGTCCAGTTCATGTGAGCAAGAAATTCCCGAGCAAATATTTGTCTTGCTGGTAGGCCAGTAGGAAGCAATTTGCAGGATGTTTCATAGAATTTTGTGCACCATGCTCACAGGCATGTCCAACACTTGGACAATTCCCCATGCACTGTATGTATGTACACCTCCTCTCGGTCCTTCTTACACTGCTGTGGCCACATCTTTGACAGATGTTGGATCAACTGCTTTCCTCCCTCTACCACATTACATTAAAACCTGTTTGTTTGCATTTTGTAATTGTTTTCTCCAGAACCTTATCAGACATAGGACCAATTGCTTTTTTCATATCAGCAAGTGTCCAAAACTTTTGCAGAGCTACTGGCGCTCAGCCATCATTCTTGTGTAAAAGAGCTTTACCAGCAGCAAGTGATTGTTCATGGAGACAATCATGTTGGGTGTGTCGGACACAAACTGAGGAACAACTGTGTGTGTGTTGGCATGCATATTCTGATGCTTACAGTGCCATTTACTGGTAAAATTTTTGTGATTTTTTTTCTAACATTATTCTGAGCAGTGGTTCTTTTTCTACAGCATTTTGAAACTGGAACTTTAATTATGGACACCTTGCTCATGTGCTAGTTGTGTCAGAGCCTTTCGTAAATAGTGCTGAGTGGTGGTTTCATTATGGCTTTGATTTTGTGTTGGTTATTCTGTATTATGAATTGTAACAGTCTGCGAAATTTTTTACATCCTTCACTTATTTTGGGAAGCATTTTTAGTGTGTTTGTCAGAGTAACTGTGTATTTAATGTTACATAAATTCACGCTGCTTTTTCATTATGTAATTTATACACCTAAAAGTCTTTCATCCACAAAAAAAGCAGCTTTCAAAAGCTCATTTGAGCAGCTCTTGAGTATTGTTCCATGGTTCAGGATCCTTACCATCTAGCTTCAGTAGAGAAGATTCAGTGAAGAGTTCTATATCTGGTCATGAATTGGTTTTATTAGCTCAAGAGAGCCACGAAGATGCTTGTGCAAACCCCGTGGCAGATGCTACAAGAGAAGTGTTGTGCACGAAGAAGAGGCTTTCTGTTGAAATTCTGAGAATGTTTACTCCTCCAACATATATCTCACAAAATAACCATGGTAATAAAGAAATATGATCTTACACACAGACTTACCAGCAGTCATTATACCAACACTCCAGTCATGAATGGAACAATAGAGGCAAGTTAATAGTAGCAGACAATATAACCTTTGCCAGATACAGTAAAGTGGCTTGTGAAGTAAAAAAGGCACATGCGGCCACAGAATAGTGACGGGTGATGGGTCTAACTGATGCAACAATAGGCTGATGTCTAGTTCTATGTAAGATATTCCCTGATGTCTTAACACAAGTCCTATAATCTTGCTGCTTCTTCTTGTTTGTGTTTTCTGCATATTTTTTCCCTCGTCAATTTTTTTATTATTTTTATATATGATTCATTTTTCTGAAGGCACTGTAATACTTGCTATCCAAGGTTTATTTGTTAGTTTTCTAGTATGCTTACATTTTTTTAAATTATGGAAGTAGTATCATAATTATTATAAATAGTACTATAACATATTAAGAAAAATTGCAAAAGAAGTCCAGGAGTACTCAGCCCTTGTTTGAAATTCACAACTCAGATGATAAAATAAAATCATTATGGACGAGAGTTACAGCAGATACATGTAAAGAAACTATAGAATATGGTCTTATTCCTGTTAAAGAAAATGGCAGCTTTGAAGATACGTAAAGGAACTACAGATAATGTTTACAAGCAGGCATTGACTGAAATCAATGAGGAAAGCTGTAAACTTGTGCTAGACACAAAATTTGAACCCAGTTCCCTGCTTACTAGGCAGATGCTCTCTTGAGAATTTGGGGTCTGATGTAAGGCATGCTAGGATGGTCCATGCAGCTGTGTCCAGATAGCTCAGTAGTCAGAGAATCTGCCTAGTAAGCAGGAGACCCAGCTTTGAATCCTGGTCCAGCACAAACTTTCAACTTTCTCCATGGATTTCAATCAATGCCTGCTCATAGCCAATGTCTGTAATTCCTTTGTGTCTTAATTCATGATGGCTGCTTGATCAAAAAATTGTGACCGTTTTTTCCAACATGTCCGATAGAGCAGACACCACAAATATATACAGGGTGTAACAAAAGTGTACAGCACAAATTACAGGACACATTCCTCACTCACAGATGATGAAATTAGGTTATATGAACATAGGTTTGAAAACGCTTTGTTTCCATGTTACAACTCATTTTCTCCAACTCATTAATCATGGGAAACTCACAAGAACAGAACATTAAAATCATGGGGAACATGTGTTCTTGGTGACATCTGGTTACATTGTGCACTGTCAGTGTTTTGTTTTACATGTCACTGTTGCCATGCCATGTTCATCATGGCTTGTTTACAGGTAGCATCAACTGTTGCATTGATCAATACGACCATTGCAAGCACATAGGTAATGACATAGGGTTTATCAAAGACTTGGCTTGTGCAATGGCAATGTACATGAATGCAGAGATGGCAGATGCCCATTTGATGTTTAGATTAATTCAATTCAATTCAATTTATTAGCGTCCTTGTAGTACATCATCGAAATGAGACATAGGACTTGTCAATAAACATTACAATTTAAAACACATATACATGAAAATTTGTAATTGAATTTACATGTCACTTAGACATTACAATTTTAATAGAACTTTTAGAACATTAACATAAAAATACACAAGTAGGATAACAACGTACAAAAAAAAAAAAAAAAAAAAAAAAATAGTGATTCTCACATCAAAGATTATTTACATTCTTACATTAACACCGTTTCACAATTTCGTAGAAACAGCAAGTATTTAAATGTGAGCAATTACACATATTTATGATGTCAGGGAAATATTAACTGCGCTTTTATTGTCAACGATTCATAAACTCTTCAATACTGTAAAAACTATTGCTCAATAACATGTTTTTAATTCTCTTTTAAATATGTACAGTTTTGGTATTATTTTTAGTTCTTTGGGGAGAGCACTGTAGAGGATTTTGGGTTGGTATAGTACACTTTTGTGATACATAGCTGTTTTATGAATTTCTCTGTGGAAAACATTCCTCTCTGTTTAATGTAGAAAATTCCTCGTGTTCTTTTAAGAAACATATGCTTTCATATATGTATAAAGATGGTAGTGTCATGATTTTTAATTCTTTGCCTACAAGAGTCTCTATATCCTATACCTTTTATTATACTGACTGCCTTCTTTTGTAGTCTAAATGAGGGTTTTGTTACACTGATGTTCCCCCAAAACTGTACGCCGTATCTTAATAAACTGTGCATGAATGAGAAATAAACACATAACACTGTTTTAATATTACATGAGCTTTTAAGCATTCTAAGTATATAACATGTTTGACTTAATTTTTTGTTCAATGATATTACATGCTGATGGCAATGACACTTGTGCTCAGCATTTGTACAGGAGAGATTTTCAGGGTGAATGTGCCCCAACAGGAAAATGTTTGAAACTATGGATCATCCTCTTAGGGAACATGGGGCATTTAATCCTGATACTCATGACCGGGCGAGGCCTAGAAGGCTGAGGACACCACAACAGGAGGTAGCAATGCTTTACGCAGTTGACGATGACCCTAGTGTCAGTACAAGAAATGTAGCTGCAACAATAAATGTTGACCATATGACTCTCTGGCATATGTTACACGAGAACCAGCTGTACCCATACCATTTACAATATGTGCAGGCACTATCAGCAGCTGATTGGTTGGTTGATTTGGGATAGGGGACCAAACAGCGAGGTCATCTGTCCCGTAGGATAAGGGAAGTAAGTCAGCCATGCCCTTTCAAAGGAACCATCCCAGCATTTGCCTGAAGTGATTTAGGGAATTCCACAGAAAACCTAAATCACGATGGCCGGAGGTGGGTTTGAACTATCATCCTCCCGAATGTGAGTGCAGTGTGCTAACCACAGTGCAACCTTGGTCAGCAACTGCTTTTCCCACACAGTACTCTTCTGCAAAAGATTTATTCAACAAAGCGTCAACCCTAATTGTAGTGCAGCAGTGCTCTACACTGATGAGGTGTATTTTAAAGAGGTCAGATTGTAAATTTTCACAATCAGCATGTTTGGGCAGACATCAGTCCTCACACAGCTGTTGAAGCAAGTCATCAACAACGATTTTATCCCAATGTTTGGGCCGGCATTGTTGGTGAATATTTGGTAGAGCCTCAGTTTCTTCCACCCAGGCAGACAGATGACTCCACAACTACACAACGAAATGAAAAGAATTCAGAGGGTACTACAAAAGGAGATGTGGGGAGAGGAGAGGGGCGAAAGGGAGGTGAGAAGATGGAGGGGGAGAGCCCCATACAGGGGAGGGGGGGCAGCTGGTATTGCATTATCTGGACAGAGAAGTAGTCGTGTGGACAGAATGAGGCAGCAAAAGACAAGGTGAGGCAGTGGGAACACGTTAGTGGAGATTTAGGCTGGGGGGACCACACAGTTCAAAGAAACTTGTATTGGAAATGGGTATCCAAATGGCCTGTGCAGTGAAACAGCTATTGAAGTCATTGTGTTGTAGTCTGCAGCATGTTTGACAACTGGATGATAAAGTTTGTGATTTGCCACAGTTTGGTAATGGCCAGTCATGTGAGTAGACATTTTGACTACTTGTCATGCTCACATAGAATGCTGTAAGGCAATGCAGCAATTACTATACAGTAGTTGATGCAGTTATTGTACAGCATTCTGTGTGTGCATGGCCAATAATCAATTGTCTCCTCACATGAATGGCCACCACCAAACCATTGCAAACTGCAAACTTGACCATCCATTTGCCGAACATGCTGCAGATCACAACACAAATTACTTCAACAGCTACTTTACTATGCAGGCCATTTGGATACTCCCTTCCAGCATAAGTTTCTATGAACTACACAGATGGGAATTGTCTTTCCATCAGAACTTGCACTCTCACAATCCCCCTGGCCTAAACCTCCGCTAACCTGTTCCCATTGTCTCACCGTGCCTTTTCCCATCTCTCTTCTGTCCACACTACTCCTCTTCTGCCCAGTTCATGCACTGCCTTCTTCCACCAATCTTTCTCTCCATCCCATCCCACCCACTCTTGTGGGGCTTCTCCTTCCTCCTCCTCCCCCCCTTCTATCTCTCTTTCTCCCCCTCCCCTCTTTTCAATCTCTCTTGCATCTCTTCCTCCCCTTCCAATTTTCCATCTCAGCCCCCCCCCCCCCCATATCACTCTTTTCCTACAACTCTTTTTGTTGTACCGTTTGCACTCTTGTCCTGCAGCCGCAAAGTCATCTGTTTCTTCTTGTTTTTCAACTGGGAAGTCATCTATTCAAAGACCTGCCTCTTCCCGCTACCACAGAGTAACATTTGTCTGTGCCACTGCCCACTCCTTGCGTCCTTCCCGACCTCCTTGTGTCCATCCCATCTCCAGCAGCTCAGGCAACTGCTTTCAATATTTGCGTATCGATAATTAGTCTTGTTGTGGCCATGTGAGTGTTCATTTGGGTGTTTGTGTGGTTATGTGTGTGAATGTGCGTGCTGTTGTTAGAGCTGGTGCTTTAAAGCTAGTGTAACGGCTAATGATACTGAAAAAAGTTTCTAAATTCCTCGAGAAGAACATATGGTAAAATTTCCGACGATCTGCCAAGTGTATAAATTACAGAACTAGCCATCCCCACAATTGGTACTTTTGCTACTTAAAAATCATGGTTTTTCAGGTGTATCTTCATAATGGACACAGATTTTTGAAAATGATATAAATAGGCTTTATAGATGCACGTCTAAAGAAAGTACAGTAAAAGTCTGAGCCATTTGCTATGCTTAGTTATTTAGATTCTTGCGACCCATGGTACAAAAACGGCTAAAAACCGGTTTTTGCGGTTTTCTGGATAAATTCGCTAACTTTGACCATCTGGTTGTCGGTAACGGATAATGACACCGAAAAAAGTTTCGAAGTTCTCCGAGAATGTCATCTTAAGAGCATACGGTAAAATTTTCGACGATCTGCCGTCAATAGAAATTGCCATCCCCACAATTGGGTCTTTTCGTACCCAAAGCTCCTAGCTTTTTGAGGTATTCTCAAGAATCGCCGATGAACAAGTGGTGCTTTTGTAAGATAAGGTTCACCCCAGGCCACACCTAATGCAAAAGAATCAATCGATTTACTCAATTTGCCTGGCCCTACTGTAGGGTAGCTTCAGTATGCCTGTCCCTCCGTTAGATATACAAATGGCCACTAGGTGACGGGTTATCTAAAACATTTGACCCCTTATCTTCGTTATGAATGCAACCCGAGATATGGCCCGCTGCAAGATGGCAATTTCGTGCGCGGCATTTTAGAACATTGGTACCGTACACGATAGTTCATGGTACTGATATGTTCCAATTGCATTCGTTAAGATTTGTTTAGCGCTTAAGAAGAAATTATAGTTTTTCTGTATTTTATCCCAATAGGAATTTTTGGTGTATCGCCAATATTCCCCGAATTGCATTACGTTTAAATCATGTCAAATCCTCTTTAAAATAACCATAAAATTGGGTTGCTGTGTTTGGAAAGTGGCCTACTCACACATCTAGCCATGGGCCCAGCGCCACTGTGGGAAGTGCTTGTGATTTTTATTGGTCCTGTAAATTACCTTTTGTATAGATACGTACTTGTAAACATAGGGCAGGCCATTAGGCTTACAGCCTAGGTAATATGAAATATAAAAGTATATAAAATAGCTTACACATTAAATATACTTAGGAGCTTTCACAGTATATATATAATATTACCGTACATCGCACACAATGACTTATGATGCAGTATATTCATAATATTACACGGTACAAAATGACTTATGATACATACAGAAATAATAATAATTTTGTGACATATAATTATATTATACATCAGTGGTTACTAATTATAGTTAATTTCTTTAACATTGATTTCTGTTGCTAGTTCTTTTTATGATGCGTGAGATTTATCACTCAAAGGATGAACTTTTGATCACTGTTTGCTAATGTAATCAGCTACACTATAAAATTCTCCTTGTATCAGAAACTTTTTTAGAGTTATAACACACGATATGACATTCGCTATATTGGTTTCGTGGCGTTTTGCTTTTTTGTATTATAACTTGCAGAGATGCTGTTTGAAGGTAATGGCCGATTGATGATGTGTCACAAACACGTCACCCTTGGTGCGAATTCTTATAATCAAATGTCAATTAATGACACTTTGGCAGTAAAACCTTTCATTTTTTTAAAAATATTGAGAGTTGTTGTATGTTTTCACCGTGACCATGTGGATAAAGGCATCCAGTTCCAGTGTCACAAGTACGCAGGTCCGCGCCCATATTCGCATTTTGTAACAGATTCTGGAACCAACAGTCATACTAGTGTATTCGTCCTTGTGCGAAACTAACAAGCCATATTTGATGGTCTCCATGTTTCAACTTGGGTATTACATAAATATCCGTACGCAGCTTTAGTGATACATCGCATTAAACATGTCTCCAAAAGGCGCCTTTTTATTTATTTTTTGTTCTGTTAAAGTGTGGAAATGTACGTAAAGATTAAATGTGTGGAGGCAGTGCACTGAGCACTGAACTGAAGTTACAGCTTAGCATTGAAGATATGTAGGTTGACACTTTTTGCTGGCTTCTCATTACAACTGAGGAGGAAATTTAAAAGCAGAACACTGGTTACTGACGACCAACGTAATCTGAAGAAAGACTGGCATTAAGATTCTGGTTATTAGCAACCGGAGGAATTTACGTTAGTGACCGGTCTGCATTACAGTTGGCTACACAAGATGTAAGTTTTTGATGCCTGCAGGGTATGCGAAGCAATTCAGGGATTTTATTAAAGTAAATTACGTATCAGAAGGATAACGTCAATACAATATTATTAATGAAATGTGGAATAGACATGTGGCTTCATAAAGTGTTATTAGGTAAACCATTTATATTTATCATAAAAATCTCTAACATTACAGTGATACATCAGGCTTGTAATTCCAGATAGCATGAACATACACAACGAGAGTGGTCTGGTCTTTTGTATATTGTTAATTTTAATCAGCATAATAGATACGTATTCTCACTTGTTTACTTTCTCGGAAATTGATTGTGCTTTTCCTTTTTTTTTTATAAAAGCTTGTGATTATTCACTCCGTGTTTGCCTTTTGCAGGCATCTATAATGAAATTTATCGTCTTCCTTACGTTCCCTATTGGACCAAATTCCTGCTAATGGAAATATTTAGTAGTTGTTTCTGCGATTTCCGAGGGACCACTCAGCCACGCGACAAGGTTGGTGTCAGTGTCACTCTCCCAACTCATTCGGAAAGGAATTCTGGTCACGTACACGTCATTATGATGTGACTTTCGGTTATCCACAGCTGCGGCCCGCGAGGGCCGTAAGCTCGTGTCTCATCTTGGCCTTTTTTTTTGGACTCAAACAGTTTGTAGCTTGCAGGGGTAGCTTGTATATTAGAGAAGGAAGACAGAAGTACGAAACAACGGAAGAAAGCGTGGGTATGAAAAAAATCATGTAATATAGAATGGAAATTTCACTCACTCTACAAGGAGCTCGAAGAGAGGAATCTGCGTTTGCTAAATATTTCAGACTGCCGAAGCACCATTTTTTAATTTGTTACGTCAAATTGCACCCAGAATTACTAAAAGGAGCACAGTGCTACGAGATGCCGCCACATCTCGTGAAAAATGGGTTTGCTTAAGGTTAAGTTTTGTTATGAGTCCAGCGCAAATTCTTCTGCAGTAGTCATATGCCCCTCAATAACTTTCCCTTCATATTTTATAGGTTTTCTGCACGTCTTGTATTTGGCTTTTAATAGTTCAAGTCCATTATTTGTAATGGGGTTTGCAAGTGAAATTGTATAAATATTGAAAAAAAATGGCTCTGAGCACTATGGGACTTAACTTCTGAGGTCATCAGCCCCCTAGAACTTAGAACTACTTAAACCTAACTAACCTAAGGACATCACACACATCCATGCCCGAGGCAGAATTCGAACCTGCGACCGTAGCGGTCACGCGGTTCCAGACTGTAGCGCCTAGAACCGCTCGGCCACTCCAGCCGGCATAAATATTGACCACTGACACTTGGAAAACTGATTCACGCACAATCCAAAAAGGCACTTAACAGTAAATAAGCTTTCCTCGAACAAATAACTCTAATAGATTTCTTGGTAAAATTTTCTCCTTGTTGCAGCATCGGATGGGCTTAGTCAACTTCTTTATCAAAACTTTACAAATGCCTGTCATATAAATAAATTTCATTTATTAATCAACCTGATTGTACCCACAACACTTTTTTCATTTCTCGTTCATCCGTATTGCATTCCACTTCGTTGTAAAATATTAAATGCAGTACCATTGTCTATGAAAGTCTACTTAATGTAGTAGTGGGCAAATAGTTTACTACACACTCGTACAGTGCAGACTGCTGCCTCAGTCTTTCGTCATTCATTATAAAATTATAAATTCTATACGAAAAAATAACGAAACGAAACAATTTACAACAAATAACGAAGACGTACAATAACAACTGAAGAATACAGGACAGCACGTACTTTGTTCACTTTTTTTCTCAAAAATGAGTTATGCATATCATGAGATGTAGGATTTCGTGTTGTTTACTATTTGTTAATCGACCAGTGTGATGATATGAATAGTCCACTTTTATGCCCCATTTTAGATTAGGCATGCATGGAAAGAATGTGAAAATGTCTCCCACTACAGGGAATAAATGTGCTTTGTCTAATGTTGTGTATTAAGTTTTAGATTCCTTGTGGGTTGGCTAAGTGTTGAAGCAAGAAACATAATTTTCTTTTATTGTGCATTGTTGATACCAGTAAAATCCTTTGCTTTAGTTTGAGGTATTATGTGTACTAACACAGGTGTAAGTGATTCATTTCATATTTAATAATTTATTATTTATATTGAATGAAGAGTACTTCATATGTGATTAAAGATCGAGACCTTCAGATTCTCGGTGTTAGGAAGAGGCGAGTACAAGGCTGAATGAGTGCAGTCATGGAAAAATTAAGGGTTCAGTTGCACGAACTTGGAGAAGATTGCAACTGGAAGTTAATGTGTTTCGCGGAAGAAAGTGCGGAAGAAAGATCAAATATTATAGGAACATTTAGTGATCTGGGAGACTGGAATGAGCAATTGTATCTGACAGGCCATCACAGAGAGCGATGAGGGAAGAATGAAGATGAAGCACAGCTTTGAGAGCGTTATTTCAACTACAGAGTAACAGTAAAAGGTGATGACATTGTACATGAAACTCCTACATACGGAAAAGCCTTCATGCCAGTAGATGGGGTAACAAGACGACGATTAACGACAGTTTGGAAATTTTGGAAGCTGTGCAACTCTCCTCGTGCTGGAAGAGAGAAGCATGGAAATAGGCCACTGAAAATTAGGGAAGAAGTAGGAATGGCAGTTTATAATCACATTCATTCATTTACGGGTGGATCAAGTCATTACAATAGTGACAAGACCAAGAACTGGTATCTCACAGATAAACTTTCGGTGAACGTATTGTACAAAATGTTCCAATAAAAATTCTCGAACTTTGACATTTAATATGAAATGCATACAATACACCAAATTCAATGTAGCAGACAGTCAGTGTGAATTAGCCGTAAAGACTGGAGGGAGTTGGAGGAACTGATTGATACGATATGCTGTATAGCCACTCCTGTGCATTTTCTTCGCGATGATGGTGATTTTGACTGGTACAAACATATACAGTGCAATTGAGGATTTTATGAAAATATGTATTTCGTGCGTGCTGGATGACTTACTGGTATTCAGCAGCTGTTGCACATTTTTCTGTTGATTTACGTAAAAAAAAATCATTAAGTGTTTTTAAGGACACATGTGAATATTAAGTAACTGGAACAGCTGAGCTCTCTAGTTATTTGTAAGTTTAAAATTACTTTACAGTTCGCCATCTGCTCTCGCCACCTTCACATTAACACACTGTGTATACTGATAGCTTGCACTTCTTTCTTGTGTCAACATTAATATTTTATGTGCAAAATGATGTAATGAAAGGAAGCATACATATTTCGGTTTCCATTTAGTAGCTGTTCTTCAAACCACCATTGGCTACAAGCTGACAAGTGAAAGAGACAGCCAGCAACATGAATTTTATACTCTGTATATGACTAAAGGCAATAGGCACTTTCATAAGCTGTTGTAACAGCAGCATTTTTCCCTTTTTAAGAAAATGGAGTTCTACAAGAGCTCACCACCAAGAGTGCGACAGCATGATTCAAGATACAGTGCCAGAGAAAAAAAAATTAGAACAGCTTGAAAGACTCTTGTTAATTTTGATATGATGACAATCCGATCTGGCAGATGGTTCACATACTGGTAATGGTATCAACATAATCTGCTGCATAACTCGGCTCCAGTTCACCACCGGCAATGGAGGGTGAAGCTTTGACAATGCCAGCCACTCGTGCTGGCGAAACGTCAGAAAAATCATTAGGTGAATGTCGGCCGGAGAACCCGAGACAGAAGCCAATAGGCAGTTTGTCACCAGGTAGCCACAGCAGACAGCATGTGCGCAACGTAGCGGACATACATCCTTTGTTGTTGGCTCATTGGTAAACATAACATGGCTCTGTTCGATAGTAATTTGTAAAGGGAATTTCAGTTACTGTTCATAGTTTCTCTCACAAAATTGTTCACAGTTACTAAACACTCAAATTTGCAACTCATTTAATATTCATAACAATTAGCAATTGCCTTTACAGCATCGCTAAGTGTTGACAGTGGAGACAAAACTGAATTAATTTTCTTTGTGATTTTTTGGTATTGCTACACAAGTTGGATGCGCCACATCCATTGTCAGGGTGTAGACCTATACGACCGGGGAGATCAGAAAAAAAACCCGGGAATTTTTTCATCCGGGAGAAAACCAGGAAAACCCGGAATTTTTCATTGTTTTAGTTTTCAGTTAAATTTTTGTAACTTTGACCGGTAAGAACCAATACTCAAACTGTATCTCGCTACTGCAGAATAATACTGCAGCAATAAAACACGAACGAGAGAAAGAAAAGACGAAAATAAAACTTAAGTTGCAGAGGAAATGTCCTATATACAACAACAAAACACAGTGCTCATTACAAGCGTCTGCCAACAGCAAAATTTGTCAAAGGCTTTACGAAGACTATGCAATGTTTCATAACAACAAATTGCCTCCGATGAGCGTGACGTCACAACTGTTTACATTAGATTCGTTTTAGCGGTTGAGAGTGAGCTTATGCGCATGTACCTTCTCCCGCTTCTGGCTACAAAATTGTGGCAGTTAGCTGTATAAGCAAAAGCAGCAAGCAGCCAGATGCTGTCCGGCAAAATTTTACTGGTGCGCCTAAGCTGCCAGATTCACGTATGCGCAACAGGCCCGGAACTATGGGGCGGGGGCGGCAGTTTCAGGGGGGGGGGGAATGGGGGGGGGGGCGGCGCCAAATTCATATTATTGAGGAAAAAGACCTTGTTTCGTAAAGTGCCTACCATCCAGCGCACGTTGGTCTATTGATTACTCATATGATTGTGAACGCATCCCTGTTGGTTTTTGAACATTTCTGAAAAAATTCTAAGCTGATTTCTGAATGAATTATGATTTTTGGTTGCGTGCATAGTGTACGTGATGTCTCTGCCAGGGAAATCCCTGTCGCATCTAGAAATTAACTTTCCTGCTGACAAATGGGGATGGGTCTATACGAGCTGAGTGGAATAAAGCCAAACGGATGAACGCCAATCGCTGTGTATGTGGTTGACTGGGTTCGCAAATAATCAGTGTTGTTATAATTACTAGCGAACTCCATAGGTTCACACTACCAGAGTGGAAATAAAGGACTGTCCGCAGCTCGTGGTCGTGCGGTAGCGTTCTCGCTTCCCACGCCCGGGTTCCCGGGTGCGATTCCCGGCGGGGTCAGGGATTTTCTCTGCCTCGTGATGACTGGGTGTTGTGTGATGTCCTTAGGTTAGTTAGGTTTAAGTAGTTCTAAGTTCTAGGGGACTGATGACCATAGATGTTAAGTCCCATAGTGCTCAGAGCCATTTGAACCATTTGAAATAAACGACTACAGGAATAAAGGCAACAAAGATTACGTATTGTTTTCTCCCTGTATCCAAGAAAATGAAATTTTGACAGAAAATTTTTGGCCAGACCACTACACTACTAAGGACGTGTTATGCAGTCCCCGGCTAGCAGCCGCTAAAGTTCTATTCTGGGAGTAGCGCGGAAAACGCCTTGCACGAACAAAACGCCTAACCGGCGTCAGTTCCGCTTGGGACGCGACAGCGATCGGACATGTCGGTACTTCTGCGTAGTCGTAGCGCCTCAAGCCGTGTTATAGAAATTCTTGGATTGTGACCTGTGATATTCTCAGTGCTTCTTCACTACCGTCGTACACAAGCTTCTTCATTCACTCACAGCGGTCTCGACCGCTCATATAGTGCAGTTATGGCTCCCAGTGTACCTCATAAGAATACCCTGTGTTTTGCATTTGAGAAATCTTCCAGGAATGTGCAACCGAGTTCTCTAGAAATCCATGACTGGATAGTAGATATTATTGGCATTACATCCGATCAGGTCCACACAGCATATTGTGACATGGCGGAATACTGATTCTTTGTGAAGTTTTTAGACCAGATACAACTGGAGAAAATTTTGGTGAATACTGGTGGGAAAGCAGAGTTCCGACATCGTAATCAGTTGGTGAGTACAGTTCCAATAACTAACGCTGACATTGAGTATAAACAAGTGCGAGTGTTCAATTTGCCACCTGAGGTTGAGAATTGTTTTCTTAGAGACGTCCTCGCCAAACACGGTGACATCCGACAGATTAGAAACGAAAAATTGTCGAGCCGTCACAAACTCCAATGTTATAGTGGGGTTCGCTCAGTTGACATGGCCGTTAAAGTCAATATCCCATCCTATATAATGGTTTGTGGTTATAAGGCTCATGTCATTTACGAGGGACAAGTAGGCACTTGTTTTACCTGTAACACGAGGGCCATTTACGAGAGGATTGCCCACGGCGCGTTGTCGTACTTCGAAACAATCTGCAACAACGACAGAGATTAACATTGGCTGATGTCGTAACTCAAAATCAGACGCCTTCTGTGACTGACTCCCAACCGAGTGCATCTGTGTCAGAGGACAACGATCTCGGTAACGGCACCTTCCCACGCTCGCCTCAAAAACCCGTGGCCAGTCACCCCTTAGCCACTGGTGTTGCATTATCTGTCGGTAACAAACGACGACGTACTAGTGACGGTAGTGGTTCCGGCGACCAGTTAGTAAAAAATGACGCGGAGCCACGGGCATCCACACAGGACACGCATGTGTCGAATGGCTCAGTTACGACCCGCCAAATTCCCATTCAACCGTCCGACGCAGAAACTGACAATACGAGGGCGGTCGAGTGTTTACAGCAATTCGTTCCGATGCCGCTTGTCGACTCGCCACAGGTGGCCAACACACAAGAGGCGGCAGTCAGTCAACTGCAACTCGTAAACACAGCGGATGAAGCACGCGGCGTAGAGCATAACATAAACAGCCGTCACCTCGAAACTGCTTCTAAACACGAGGACCCGGACAGCTGTATACAAACAGCCAGTGCGGCTCCAAACAAACACAGTGAACCTACTGAAGCCGCGACTTCGGACTTGCCGTCACCCGTTCCGAAGCAAGGACTTTCACATACTGCTTACAGCCATGACTCGTCGACTCCGCCGTCTTGTATGACACTTCGGACGACTGTGCGACGGCAAAATAAAGTTAAACCAATGGACTCCGTGGCTGGAAGTAACTCAAAAAGTAAAGTCAGCGCAAAAACTGGTACAAAACCTGCGGATGTAGGTTCGAAGTCCGACGGTGAGATGGACTGGGCTTCCTACGCTTCCCATCACCCACAAGTCTCGGACGATCATGAGTCAAGCTTATAAGTTTTTGTCCCTGAACATTAATAGAGTTAGGACAGATATAAAATTAGCAATGCTACGGCAGTTTATCTATGAGTCCGAGGCTAATATAGTTCTGTTACAGGGAGTGTCTGTCGTTAAGTTTTCATGTATCAGGATTTGCAACAATCGTTAACACCGTGGTGGACGGGGGTACAGGTACGGCCATTCTATCGCGAGACGGAATCCCAGTGAACAATATCGAAATGTTGGACTCCGGTAGAGGCATAGCTTGCCAAATTTTTGACGTCACCCTCGTCAATATCTATGCTCCATCTGGAACGACCTTAAAATCAGAAAGAGCTAACTTCTTTAAACAAGACATCATACACTTGTTACGCCGCAAACCAACCCAGTTGATAATTAGTGGTGATTTCAACTGTGTGATCCACAGGAAAGACCAATCGCCAAACTTTAATTACTGTAGGGAACTACATGATCTGGTGCGTCACCTGCAGCTGAAGGATGCGTGGGAACTAAAATTTCCTACCCTGGTAAAGTACAGTACCTGACCACCATCACCTGTAGCCGTCTAGACCGTTTGTACATCTCTGAGAACATTTGCCAACATATTCTGGACGCCGATGTCATTCCGGCTAGTTTTTCCGACCACTGCGCCCTCCGTGTCACGATAAATCTGGCCAAACAGCACACTATATGGCATAGGATTCCGTGGAGCCTAAATGTTTCTATTCTCGCCGATGCCTTGCTACAAGATGTCATCTCCACGACATGGGCGGATTGTCTCAAGCAATGCTGCAGAGCAAGATAGCCTGGTGGAATGCTGTGGTCAAACGGAAAATGCGATTATCCTTAAGAAACTACAGTTGGCAACGAGCGCAAGATGTCAAACGTACGATTGATTTTACCAGACAGTTCTGCGAGAGTTGTATGCGACTACGACACCAACCAACACACAGCTGACGACCATCAAACAAATAAAGGCGAAGCTTATAGGCATAAAGCGAACGCAGCTTGAGGGACTGAAGATCAGATCTAAAGCAAAATCGCTTCAAGAGGACGAACTTGCATCGCTGTATCACCCCATAAAACATCGTGCCCATCGCAAGCGAGCTTTTATCGGGGAGCTGAACACAGATGATGGACTCCGTTTGACCCGACAGAGTGATATTCTTACTGCAGTTTACCGGTACTTCACGGATCTGTACTCGCAGTGCGATACATATGGAGATGGCGGCGATATCGTGCGTGCTCTGCCCACCGTAGTCACGCCTGCGGACAACTCGGCGGTGGTACATGATTTTGCTCCAGACGAAGTCATTGAACTGATTTCTGGCTCGCCATCGAATAAATCCCCTGGCCCTGATGGTTTGCCGCGGGAATTTTATGTGCGTTTCTGGCTCATAATCGATCACGCATTTACAGATGTTCTCAATGAAGTGATGCGAGGGAGTGACGTGCCGGCCGAAATGAAGGAAAGCCGAATTGTATTGATACCAAAAAGTAAACACCGAAAAACCTTAGGTAACTTCCGACCTATTACTTTACTCAATTTTGATTACAAAACCTTTGCCAGAGCACTCAACAGCAGATTGTCTCCGTTAATGAAGCAAGTGATTCACAACCATCAATCATGCTTCCCAGGTCGCACTATTATGACGCCCCTTTTGGAATATAGAGATGTAATAGCCATAGCGTCAGTCACTAACGTGAATCTCTCATTGCTGCTTATCGACTTTTGCAAGGCTTTTGATCGCGTCCGCCACGAGTACCTCCTACAGCTACTGCAACGGTGCGGTTTTGATCAACGGGTTATTAATGTCGTGCAACATTTCGTCACGGGCTTTACAACCAGAATCAGCATAAATGGACAGCTTACTCAACCCATCGAGGTCCAAAGAGGAGTGCCGCAGGGGAGCCCTCTCTCCATGATGTTATTTGTTTTATCGCTCGAGCCGCTCTTACGCTCTATTCATGACAAACTTGCAGGCCTTTCGGTCGCCGGAACGTCCTTCGTGGTTCGTGCTTACGCCGACGACGTCGGAGTGTTATTGCGCAACGACGGAGACGTAACAACCCTCAAGACCGCGGTAGACGAGTACTGTCGTGCTTCCGGTGCTAAAATCAACGCCGGTAAATGCACCTTTGTCAACATTCGAGGATTCGACGCAGTTATTTACAGCAAATAAACAATGTTTTCAGCCTTCAGTTGCAAGGTAATTTTACTCATTCAGCAACTGTGAAATGTACAGCAAATAAACAATGTTTTCAGCCTTCAGTTGCAAGGTAATTTTACTCGTTTACCTAGGTTTCGATTCCAGTAATGGAATCTTCTTCAGAACAACAATGAAATTATTTTGTGAGCCAAACACTGGCCATGTCACAGATTAAAAATTAAAACATTAAAGACGCATAATCATAAGATTATGTCAGTCAAAATTAAAACCATTAGGGCGAACGTAGACGGAGCTGCGCCGGCCATAAATCAGTTCAGCAACTGAAGGCTGAAAACATTGTTTATTTGCTGTACATTTCACAGTTGCTGAACGAGTAAAATTACCTTGCAACTGAAGGCTGAAAACATTGTTTATTTGCTGTACATTTCACAGTTGCTGACACGCTGCAAATGTTAAACAGTTATTATACCTTGGGCGAAGAGTGTCGAAGCCCACACCACTCTGGGGATGATTATCGACAAATGCCCGCTAAAAATGAATGCAAAAAATTGGAAGCAGGTCACCAATAAAATGTAAGGTGCCATCTATGAAAACAATTGGCGGTCCGTTAACATTCTCCAACGCATACGACTCCTCAGCAGTTATATATTCAGTAAAGCGTACTATATGGCCCAACTATTTCCAGTCCCCAAGATGCAGGCCAAACACGTGATGAAACTCTCTAATAGATTTATCTGGCAAGGGCATCTGTTCAAAGTTAAATACACCACGCTGACGTCTTCCAGACAGGCCGGCGGACTCAACATGCCTGACATTAACCGAAAGTGTACTGCGTTATATATTAAACGAATCACCCATTTGTTGGACAAGGAACCTCTCAGCGTAACCAGTTGGCTCTTCCGAACCTTACAACCCACCGATATGCACCCACCCATTGATGTAGGTAAAATGCATTACAAACTACGACATGTCAAGCAGTTTTTTCTTGAAGTAAGCTATATTGATGGACATTATTTCACGCAGGATACACCGACGACGCACCTGTTATTAAAAAGATGGACATCTCCAATAGTCCGGAATCCTATTGAACTTAAATACCCGAGTATTCATTGGAAGGCAGTTTGGGACAACATAAGTTTAACCGTCCACACTGCTGAAGTGGCGTCCACATGGTATAAAGTAGTAAACAATGTTACACTCACTAATGAAAGGTTGCATAGAGTCGGCTTATGTGACAGTGATGAATGCGTCTGCTGTGGTCTGGTCGACACCTTACGCCATCGCTTCACTTGTGGCGGTCATCTCATTAACTGGAAATGGGTGCAGCAGAGGCTGGGCCTGATTACCCCACCAGCAGCAGCCCAGCCAGCCACTGCACTGACATCCTGCTCTGGCCGGACACGAAACATTTTCCCGCTACCAAGAACAACACCGTGATGTGGATGTTAGGACAGTTTGACATGTATCATAATCCACTATAGTGAAGATAATCTCATTAGTTTCGAGGCTTACATGAGAACGGCACTTTGGAAGATGAAACGTAACCCAAATTTCAGGAAGATGTTTGCTAACATGTTAGACATAATTTTTGAAAAACAAGGTGTAGGGTAATTCTCGATGCCGGTAAGGAAACAAACCACATGCAAGACTATGTAGCGAACAAAATGCACAACGAATAAGGGGTTACACCTGTTCCTAGGACTGCTCCCGACTTCTCAATGGTGTTATTAACTTCATTATGACGTTTTCATTAATTTATGTTTCCTGTGCATCTCTTGTTCTCCGTTTGTATGCTCCAAATGACTTTGAGCTTGGACGGTTAAGACAGTCAGTTATATATATGTTTGCATTTTGGGTCTATGTCTCTGTCTGGACTGAAGAGGCTATTGTCAGTTTACTATTTTTGTTCTACACTCCTGGAAATTGAAATAAGAACACCGTGAATTCATTGTCCCAGGAAGGGGAAACTTTATTGACACATTCCTGGGGTCAGATACATCACATGATCACACTGACAGAACCACAGGCACATAGACACAGGCAACAGAGCATGCACAATGTCGGCACTAGTACAGTGTATATCCACCTTTCGCAGCAATGCAGGCTGCTATTCTCCCATGGAGACGATCGTAGAGATGCTGGATGTAGTCCTGTGGAACGGCTTGCCATGCCATTTCCACCTGGCGCCTCAGTTGGACCAGCGTTCGTGCTGGACGTGCAGACCGCGTGAGACGACGCTTCATCCAGTCCCAAACATGCTCAATGGGGGACAGATCCGGAGATCTTGCTGGCCAGGGTAGTTGACTTACACCTTCTAGAGCCCGTTGGGTGGCACGGGATACATGCGGACGTGCATTGTCCTGTTGGAACAGCTAGTTCCCTTGCCGGTCTAGGAATGGTAGAACGATGGATTCGATGACGGTTTGGATGTACCGTGCACTATTCAGTGTCCCCTCGACGATCACCAGTGGTGTACGGCCAGTGTAGGAGATCGCTCCCCACACCATGATGCCGGGTGTTGACCCTGTGTGCCTCGGTCGTATGCAGTCCTGATTGTGGCGCTCACCTGCACGGCGCCAAACACGCATACGACCATCATTGGCACCAAGGCAGAAGCGACTCTCTTCGCTGAAGACGACACGTCTCCATTCGTCCCTCCTTTCACGCCTGTCGCGACATCACTGGAGGCGGGCTGCACGATGTTGGGGCGTGAGCGGAAGACGGCCTAACGGTGTGCGGGACCTTATCCCAGCTTCATGGAGACGGTTGCGAATGGTCCTCGCCGATACCCCAGGAGCAACAGTGTCCCTAATTTGCTGGGAAGTGGCGGTGCGGTCCCCTACGGCACTGCGTGGGATCCTACGGTCTTGGCGTGCATCCGTGCGTCGCTGCGGTCCGGTCCCAGGTCGACGGGCACGTGCACCTTCCGCCGACCACTGGCGACAACATCGATGTACTGTGGAGACCTCACGCCCCACGTGTTGAGCAATTCGGCGGTACGTCCACCCGGCCTCCCGCATGCCCACTATACGCCCTCGCTCAAAGTCCGTCAACTGCACATACGGTTCACGTCCACGCTGTCGCGGCATGCTACCGGTGTTAAAGACTGCGATGGAGCTCCGTATGCCACGGCAAACTGGCTGACACTGACGGCGGCGGTGCACAAATGCTGCGCAGCTAGCGCCATTCGACGGCCAACACCGCGGTTCCTGGTGTGTCCGCTGTGCCGTGCGTGTGATCATTGCTTGTACAGCCCTCTCGCAGTGTCCGGAGCAAGTATGGTTGGTCTGACACACCGGTGTCAATGTGTTCTTTTTTCCATTTCCAGGAGTGTATTTTGTAAGCTTACAAATGGCACTATATTGAAATGTGTTCTTCAGTCTATTGTAGAATACAATTCGTGTTGAAACAGTTCCAGCACTTCATTACTTTGTTTTTGTGCTTATGTACATATATGGTAGTTTTAATAAAGGGGAAAAAACCGTAGAATAAATGTGGGATAACTTAACGGTGATTGTGGCAGGGTTAGTGTAGTTAACCAGAGAATAAGTTTTGACACGGACAAGAATAGTTACAGGTTTAGTGATGACAAGGTTATTTGTTAGAACGAGGAAGGAGAAGAAACGGGGACTCACACAAATTACGAAAGAATATGACGATTTAAAATTTATATAAAATTTTCGTATTACTATTTTTCGATCTCATGATTCAGAAGAGAGATGCTCAGTAGCTCGGTACGGGCTTTTGTTGAAGTTCTGAGAACATACCTTCACCGAGGAGTCAAGCAGTATATTGCTCCCTTCTACATATATCTCGCGAAGAGACCATGAGGATAAAATCAGAGAGATTAGAGCCCACACAGAGGCGTAGCGACAATCTTTCTTTCCACGAACAATACAAGACTGGAATAGAAGGGAAAACCGATAGATGTACTCAGAGTGCCCTCCATCAAGCACCATCAGATGGCCTGCGCAGTATGGATGTAGATGTAGAAACTATGTAGTATGATTGAAACGTGAAACTATTTCCAAACATAAAACTTTTTGCTTGTAGTAGTCCTAATAGGCATTTGATATTGGTACTTGGTGAATTATATTGTCGTGTTATAAAAATGACCATTTGTGCCAAAACAATCTCGTTTATTTGGTGTGTGTAACAATTGCTGCAATATTAGGCAGGCCTATTTCATTTTATCTAGCAGACAGTGACAAAATACATGTAATCAGATTGAGAAACCACACCAGTCTTGTGTACTATTTGTATAAACAGCTTTTCTAGTGTGAGGCAACGACATTTCGTTTTTTAATGTAGCTAAATGTTGAGGAACTTTGATGAGGTAATAGATTCTTTCCCAGAAAGGAAATTACGCCATATAAAGCTGTGGCAACATTAGAGAAAGAGAGAAAAAAAGCAAGGACTAAAGGATTGAAGAAATGTGTACTGTCTTGCTTGTCTCTTGACTTTACTGGTTTTATGTATCCTATATTTAATTTTATGATACACAGAACAGCAAGTTATTAGCTAATAGGCAGTAAAGACTGCAAATTTTCTGAAGAGTTCTTATTCTGCCGGTTACAAATAATCCCATCCAGTATTAATTGTGAGATTTTTTTAAAGATGGGCAGGATGTTAAACTGGCCGACTGGGAGTAGGAGAGGCACCACAGGAGATTTTAATTTCCTTTGGCCTGAATATACACTCCTGGAAATGGAAAAAAGAACACATTGACACTGGTGTGTCAGACCCACCATACTTGCTCCGGACACTGCGAGAGGGCTGTACAAGCAATGATCACACGCACGGCACAGCGGACACACCAGGAACCGCGGTGTTGGCCGTCGAATGGCGCTAGCTGCGCAGCATTTGTGCACCGCCGCCGTCAGTGTCAGCCAGTTTTCCGTGGCATACGGAGCTCCATCGCAGTCTTTAACACTGGTAGCATGCCGCGACAGCGTGGACGTGAACCGTATGTGCAGTTGACGGACTTTGAGCGAGGGCGTATAGTGGGCATGCGGGAGGCCGGGTGGACGTACCGCCGAATTGCTCAACACGTGGGGCGTGAGGTCTCCACAGTACATCGATGTTGTCGCCAGTGGTCGGCAGAAGGTGCACGTGCCCGTCGACCTGGGACCGGACCGCAGCGACGCACGGATGCATGCCAAGACCGTAGGATCCTACGCAGTACCGTAGGGGACCGCACCGCCACTTCCCAGCAAATTAGGGACACTGTTGCTCCTGGGGTATCGGCGAGGACCATTCGCAACCGTCTCCATGAAGCTGGGCTACGGTCCCGCACACCGTTAGGCCGTCTTCCGCTCACGCCCCAACATCGTGCAGCCCGCCTCCAGTGGTGTCGCGACAGGTGTGAATGGAGGGACGAATGGAGACGTGTCGTCTTCAGCGATGAGAGTCGCTTCTGCCTTGGTGCCAATGATGGTCGTATGCGTGTTTGGCGCCGTGCAGGTGAGCGCCACAATCAGGACTGCATACGACCGAGGCACACAGGGCCAATACCCGGCATCATGGTGTGGGGAGTGATCTCCTACACTGGCCGTACACCACTGGTGATCGTCGAGGGGACACTGAATAGTGCACGGTACATCCAAACCGTCATCGAACCCATCGTTCTACCATTCCTAGACTGGCAAGGGAACTTGCTGTTCCAACAGGACAATGCACGTCCGCGTGTATCCCGTGCCACCCAACGTGCTCTAGAATGTGTAAGTCAACTACCCTGGCCAGCAAGATCTCCGGATCTGTCCCCCATTGAGCATGTTTGGGACTGGATGAAGCGTCGTCTCACGCGGTCTGCACGTCCAGCACGAACGCTGGTCCAACTGAGGCGCCAGGTGGAAATGGCATGGCAAGCCGTTCCACAGGACTACATCCAGCATCTCTATGATCGTCTCCATGGGAGAATAGCAGCCTGCATTGCTGCGAAAGGTGGATATACACTGTACTAGTGCCGACATTGTGCATGCTCTGTTGCCTGTGTCTATGTGCCTGTGGTTCTGTCAGTGTGATCATGTGATGTATCTGACCCCAGGAATGTGTCAATAAAGTTTCCCCTTCCTGGGACAATGAATTCACGGTGTTCTTATTTCAATTTCCAGGAGTGTAGTTTGATGGCACCCATTAGAATTCCTCAGAGCGAAATACAGAGACGTGCGATGGAAGCATGATGTGTGAAGAGGCGTGGCACTGCGCTTCGGCACACTTAAGACCAAATAACATGTTCCCTCGAACGTATGTGTTTTATGTATCAGACTCTTCAGAAAGATGTGTGCTACCAAATAAAGATATTTTTGAAAAGTCTATTTTTTAAATTTTTGGCGTCCTACCTCAAACGCTCTAGGGAGGGGGAGCGCCACTATCTCATATTGCCGCAGTTTGGAAATATCGTAGATCTGGACCTGAAGCAAAGAGCAGCCTGAGTTGTAGTGGGGAGGTGGTAGTCTCCACGTGTCCCATGTTTACATTAAGTGATTTTGCTGTTTTCTCTTCGTTTGTTGCTCTCATGTCAAATGAGAACAAAACGGATTTCTGTGGCCGGGAGCTATCAAGTGAATTAAAATACATTCATATAATTACGGAAGGGTCTCCGGCATCGTCCCCTATGCACCTCGGAGTATGGGACCTCATCATCATCAAAATATGTTATTAGTTTCAGATTTTATTTTGTTTCCACCTTTCTGATGGTCAAGTGTTAATCACCTTGCAGAACAATGAAGTTATTTTTGTCGATTTTTTACAAGAAATTTGACTTTTATTAATCTTTTCTGCTGAGGCAGTCAATTAATTTGAAATGAAGTGTTTAATTCCACACTATTGGCTATTTTCAACTGTTCACTGTATTTCAAGTCCACATTTTCATCTTCAAGCACATTGCAAGAAAAGTATGTGCTGAGTCATGTCCTGTGACATCACTGATAACTACAGCACTTGTGGTCTTGTTTTGAAAATATGCCACTCCTGTAAAAATTGAAACCTGGTCATTACTCCAATGATACCCGTGTACTTCATGTGGGAGAATTACAGACCAGTTCTCAGCGAAATCACAGTGAAGCACTAAACATAGTTCTTCAGCCTGTACTCACTCTTTCACATCTGCTATGTGTTGTTGTTGCAATTTCTTCAGATGCTGGTGTGTTACTGCTTTCAGTGACCATTTACCAAGTTCATAAATGAAACTGTTGAAGGCAACAGTTTTCTTAAGTAGTTTATTTTTCTCCCATGTCGCATATGTAATTTCTGCAGAGTTATCTGCTACGTCTTCCTGGCCAAGTGTCTGTAAAGACAGTCCTCCCTTTCCATGGCAGTCACCACATTCTTGAAACAAACAAGTCTTTCGCTTTATGTCACAGATTACTAATGACTTCACATGCCCGAACAATGTGTCATATGTCATGTGCTCCAGTAAGTTCTTCAAAGTTACCACACGAAGTTCAAAATTTGTGCAGTACACACATAAGCAGACATCTCTAAGTGGGTGTGGAACTACCCACTTAGGTCGTGATACATAAAATTTTGATCTTCCAATATGTGAAGTTATATAGCTGCTCTTATAAATTGCAAAAGTTTCTTTAATACTGCGAGCCATGTACCTCTTCATTTTCAAAACTTTTTGACCTTCAACTGTAACAGTTATAGTGTCTTTTTTGTTGGCACTCTGATGAGTACAGTCCCATTTATCTTCCAGATAAAATGACTGCACTATTTGAACTTCAGCTGCTTCTACAGGATGACCATAATAAGGACCTGGTCTTCCAAAGACTCCTTTCACAGACCTTACATTTCTTGATTTGCCTTTTGCCTACCATGTACTTCGATACTGATGGAACGTGGTTCAAATTTTATTTTTTAATTTTTATTTTAATTTTATTTATTTATTTTTTTGGGAATGTCTCTGAAATAATAGTTAAAACTTGCACCTTTTCCCTGTAGGATGCCCAATAGTCAACAGCAGAAATGATATCTGTGGAAAATTCCTGGCAGCATGTGCAAGAGTGCTTTAGTTCATTTTCTTCTGAAGATGGAATTTCTACTTTGAAGAGTGTGGTCAGTTTTGCTGTAGTTTATTCATCCATAACTTTAGTAATTTCTCTGCGCTTTGTTGATGCATAGAGCTTACGACTCGACTTCACTGACCATGGTTTCTTAACAGGACTAATTCCTACCTCTGTAGTTGACTGATTCAAGGTATTTAATTCTTCCTCTATTGATGCAAAATCTGCATCATCTGCACCATGGGAGGCTTCTGCTTTTTCAGGTACCATCATTGTTGTTATTCTGTCAAAACATTTAGAATACAAAAAGTCGTCACTGGAAGCATCTTCTCTTTGAAACAGAGTCTTCAAATGAGAACACTTATTCTCAACCTGAATAAAGTCTGTTTTTTTGTTTGTATTATATATCACTCTTTTATGGTTATGCAATAGTCAGCACACTTCACTTTCCTGTGGCCCCAGTCAGAAGACATTTAAAACAGTCCTTTTCACAAAACACACTGCAACTGTGTCGACTGGCAAATTCCTCACGAAAACACAAAACTCACTGAATGGTCTTAGATTTCTTAGAATCCTCTTCAGTAAACAAATTAGCGCTGAACAACTACAATACAGAAACCTGCAATGAAAAACCATGACAAAGAAACTGACAACAGCAACAAAGAAAGTGATCAGAAATAACTGCAACAGAGACAATAGATATAAACATTGTAACAAAGAAATTAGTCAGAAATGATTTCAGTGAAGACATATATTACCCTAAGTAAAAAATAATAATTTTTAAAAATAAAACCTGTCAAACATAAAAGTGGAAGCTCTCCTTTACAGAGAATATAGTACTACATGGTACTAAACAACAGAAAAAATCTATCTTTGCTGGATGGCATCTCTGGAAGCAAAATAATAATAATAATAATAATAATAATAATAATAATAATAATAATAATCTGTAAATTATAAAAAAAAATCAAAAGACAACAGTGAAAGAACTTTGACAGATATGTCCAAACTGAGGATGCCATTGTAATCATAAAGCAATTATCCTTCAAATATAAAAACTTTAGTAAAAATCTAGAACTGTCACAGAGATACAACATTTTTAAAAAATTTCTGAAATTCACATCTTCAAAATGGTGTTCGCAGTGTCACCTTTGGAGGCCTTTATCTAAGGACAGGAATATTTTTGGAGAAAACAAAAAGATAGGTGTTTCGTACTTAAACTCCTGAATTTTAACATATGCAAAATTCATTAACATCTGAGACTGTGAAGGTAACCCCCATGCCTGAAATGATACAGATTATGCCAATACACAATCTCTGAGACTACCTACCACTATCACAAATACTATCATACACTCTTGCAGTATAGGTTTATAGTTTAGCACATTCAGACCCTTCTGACAACTGATTATAATTTCTGATATGTTAGCACTGCACAGCATGAGACACCTAAGACAGATCATCTTGAATATATTCAGAATGGATAAATGCACTGAAGTACAGTCTTCACTGAGTTATAGCAGGCAACATGGTAAATTTTCTGACAAATGCAAATAATTTTTATTGCTTATAATGTCAAATTATGGCACAGACTTTTTAAAATGGAATCATATACTTTTTTCTACAGCATTGGAAAGAGTCTTTGAAGAAGATTTCACCTAACATGTTGGAACTTGATTAAACAGTAACGAGGTAGCTCCACAAACAGCAGTCCTGTCATCAGGAGAAAAGCTCCCATGAATGTCTGCCCTGCTGTACCATAAGGAAACAGACATACAACTCAGGTAATGTTTGTGTGTTTATTATTAATTATGATCATATAAATTTCTCAATATATTGACCATGAAAACCGATATATACTTTAAAGCGGTTCTGGACAGGTTATGCTGCATATTGAATTCCATCTGCACATATTGTAGAACAGGGTTGCATAAAATGGCATTTTGTGTCTTCAGAAGTCATCAGTGTTTCCTAGTAGAACTCCTGTTTTAGTTTTCCTTACAAAAAAAGTTCACAAGTGAGTATGTAGGCCATTGTGTGTTTCCTGAATGACTGATCCATTGATCGCACAAGGGACCATCAGACATGTTGTGGTGTCACTGCCAGGCACCACACTTGCTAGGTGGTAGCCTTTAAATCGGCCGCGGTCCGTTAGTATACGTCGGACCCGCGAGTCGCCACTATCAGTGATTGCAGACCGAGCGCCGCCACACGGCAGGTCTAGTCTAGAGAGACTCCCTAGCACTCGCCCCAGTTGTACAGCTGACTTTGCTAGCGATGGTTTACTGTCTACATACATTCTCATTTGCAGAGACGACAGTTTAGCATAGCCTTCAGCTACGTCATTTGCTACGACCTAGCAAGGCGCCATATTCAGTTCCTATAATTACTTCAAGAATGTATTCTGAACAGATAATATTGTGAATCATGTACCATCAAGAGCAACATTCATCATTAATGGATTAAAGTTAAGTATCAAACTAATTATGTCCGCTTTCCGAATTCTCATTCCTTGTCATGCTCCAGACCTCACGTCAGTATAGTTCTTCCTTCTTCATGTCAGCCTGCGTGAGCTAAAACGTGTGCATTTTGGCCTCCACTCATAACACGGTGTTGGCTCTTCTGCCAACACAAAACTGGTGACGAGCAGTAAAAACGGTGTTCTTAACTGTACTGATATATGTCGTTGAGACTGCCCTGATTTAATTGTGTAATGGCTTCGCCACAATCTCCAGATGTACTGTCCGAATTTTATCACTTACAGAATCAGCAGACGCAGGCATTACTGGATGCCCTTGGACAGCTCGTCCAGGGTCAACGTGCAATGCAAAACGATGCGGCAGCCGCCGCAAACGCAGCCGTAACACGCAGTTGCACCGACCTTCAGACCTTTCGATGCTGCACTGGAAAGCTGGACGGAGTGGTCACGCCACTTTTGGATTCCATCTTGCCGCCTACAGAATTCAAGGTAACAAGTGGCAGCCTTTTCTTTTGTCGTCTGCTGGTGTGCAAACCTACTGTGTAATAGTCAAATTATTTCCCCCGACGCGATGTAGCAACTCTGTCCTACGAAGAAATTTTGTCTGCATTAGATGCATATTTCAAACAATCCATCAATGTAGTTGCAAAACGGTATACCTTCTTTCGTACAAAATGTACGGCAGGTCAGACTAATAGGAAGTGAGCTGCAACCTTGCAAGGCCTTACTAGGGATTGTGCTTTTGAGTGTCAATATGGACTCCCATATTCAGATACTATGGTACATGGTGCAATTGCACAGAATGTTTCTGATGTTCGTATAATGGAACAGATTTTGAAACTAGTCAGTCCCTCCCTTCAACAAGTGATGGACATATTGGATCGGCAGGACACACTTGACTTTGCTCAGGAATCATTTGAAACTTCGCCAGCCGTGTGTCAGGTTAACTGGCCCGCCGGGCGAGCTGCACAGAGCAGTAAACAGCCCTCGTGCCCAGCCGCGCCGCTGCCGCCAGGCTCGCAGCCACGTGTGCCGCGTCGACAAGCAAATGCAGTGCTTTAAATCATGCCCGCGGTGCGCTACTAAACATTTGCGTGAGAATTGCCCATCACGCCAAGCTATTTGCTTTCACTGTAATAAAAAAGGAGATGTTCAGAGTGTTTGCCAGAAAAAGCTCAGATCAGAAACTCCAAACCATTCCAGGCCCTTTGCTTCGCGCCGGAATGAAGTCGAACCAAGGATACTCAGGCTCACGAAACTTCGCCCATGGAAATTCATGTCATTCATTCCACTCCGCACAGTGCCACTCTCTCTAACAGTGACTGTTTTCGTCCCACAAGTAGTGTGCGTCGACATCGCCGGAACTCCCGTCAAGTCGCAAGTGATTTTGTACCAGTGTCAGTTCACACTGCGTGAGAAAGTCGCTCTTGTTGTCAGCAGGACAATAAACTTTTTGTAGACTTGGGCATTAACGGCAAAGTGATACCATTCCAGCTTGATACCGGAGCTGCAGTTTCACTGATCAATCAAGACACCTACAAACTGCTGGGCACACCTCCATTGCGTGCCGCAAATGTTAAGTTAACTAGCTATTCAGGTCAAGAGATCCCTGTGTTAGGACAGTGCAGCCTTCTTGCAACATACCAAGGACGAACAAAACTTGTGTCATTTTACGGCCTTCGTTCTTCTTCTGCAGTGAACTTGTTTGGTTTCGATTTATTTCAGTTGTTTAACTTGTCTATAGTAAATCAGGTCCTATCAGTGAACCAGACTGTACCTTCAGACAGTGTTTCTCATCTATGTGAAGAATTTGCAGACATTTTTGCACCGGGCCTTGGTTGTGCTAAGAACTATAAAGCACATTTGGAACTGAAAGTAAACGCTCAACTGAAATTTTTCAGAGTGCGCAATGTTCCCCACGCATTGCGCGATGAGGTTGCAAAAACATTACACGATTTGGAATCACAAGGTGTAATTGAATGTGTGCAGGCCTCTCTCTGGGCATCACCCTTAGTAATTTTTCTTCAGGAAAATTTAGACTTTGTGTGGACTTCAAGGCAACAGTGAATTCACAACTAGTGATTGCAACTTTTCCTTTACTCTGCCCAGAAGATCTTTTTGACAAACTGTGCCCAGGCACATATTTTTTGAAGTTGGACCTAGCAGATGCGTACCTGCACATACCAGTGGACGAAGAATCCTGGCACGTTTTGGTGGTTAACACGCATCTTGGTTTGTATCAATTCAAACGACTGCCATTTGGATGTGCATCTGCCCCTGCATTGTTTTAGCAATATCCACAAACTGTTTGTGCGTCAGTCCCTCCTGCAGCAAACTATCTGGATGATATTGTGATCTCCAGAAAGACAGAAGAAGAACATTTAGCCAATCTCAGAACATTATTTCAGGTCTTGCAACAAAATGGTCTTCGCTTACGGAAGGACAAATGTGTCTTTTTTGCTCGTGACTTGCCATACCTGGGTCATGTACTCAATGCCCAAGGCATACATGCCAGTCCCACGCACCTCCGTGTCATACAAGACTTGCCTTCGCCGCAGAATTTGAAGCAGCTACAGAGTGTGCTGGGAAAAATCAACTATTATCCCAGATATGTTCCGCATGCCTCTTCCGTTTCAGCTCCGCTTCATCGCTTACACCATAAAGGTGTTCCGTTCATCTGGACGATGGAATGCGAATGCTCCTTTCGCCGGTTGACATTGGCGTTGCTTTCCAATACTTGCCTTACGCCATTTGATCCACAGAAGCCCCTTTTGTTGATGGTGGATGCATCAGATTTTGGGATCGGTGCTGTGCTTGCGCGCAAAGGTGGCTCGCACGATCGTCCTATTGCCTTTGTGTCCAAATTGTTCTCGTCTGCGCAAAGAAATTATTCACAGATCGAGAAGGAAGCATTGGCTCTCGTATTTGGTGTTACAAAGCTTCATGACTTCTTGTATGGTCATCCTTTTAACATAATCACAGACCACAAACCTTTGACATCGCTTTTTCATCCGAACAAGCCTGTACCTCCACGTACAGTGCAGAAATTTATTCACTGGTCTATTTTCCTCTCGCAGTACTGCTACGATATCTTGTATCAGTCCACTGATAAGCAAGGAAACGCCGATGCGTTGTCCCGTTTGCTGTTGCTGAGGATAGGGCATTCGATTCCTCCGAACTTGCTTGCATGTTCATTGATTCGGAAACCGATGATGTGATCGAATCGTTTCCGATTGATTTTCATCGTGTAGCTACAGCCACAACTGCCGACCCTGTCCTTGCTACCATTCTGCGTTTTGTTGCTACAAAATGGCCCTTGTCAAGTCATGGATCGAGGACCTGTTGGTTCGCCGATGTTTTGCTCACAAGGAGAGACTTTTTGTTCGACATGGTGTTTTGCTTTTTGCGTTCCGATAATGATCAGTCCAGGGTCGTGATCCCATGTTCATAACAGTCCTCTGTCTTAAAGCTTCTCCACCAAGGACATTGGGGTATAGTGAGAACGAAACAACTTGCTCATCAGCACTGTACTTGGTTCGGAATCGATGCCGTGATTACGAATACATGCTCTTCTTGCATGGTGTGTGCCGAACGACAATAAGCACCACCACAGAAATTCTTTGCATGGCCAAAAGCCACTTTCCCTTGGCAACACTTACACATTGATTTTGCTGGTCCATTCTGGAATGCTCAATGGTTGGTTGTGATAGATTCATTCAGTAATTTTCCTTTTGTTGTCTGGATGTCTTCCATGACATCATCTGCCACCATCAAAGCATTATCTGCTATCTTTTGCATTGAAGGTCTTCCACAGACAATTGTTTCCGACAATGGCCCACAATTCATGTCCGCAGAATTTCAGTCATTCTGCAAGGCCAATGGTATTCAACATCTGACTGCACTGTTTTCGCCACAGTCAAATGGTGCAGCTGAACGATTGGTCAGGACTTTCAAGTCACAGATGTTGAAGTTGAAAGAGTCGCATTCTCGGGAGGACGCATTATTGCTCTCTTTGTCCTCGTATCGCTCTGAGCCCTGAGATGGTCGTTCGCTGGCTGAGTTGCTCCACGGTCGCCATCATCGAACCTTGATGTCTTTGCTACATCCGCCGCATCAGGTTCCTGTGCAGCGGCAGACACCTGCTTTTGCCCTGGGCAACGTTGTCTACTACCACTACTATCGAGGTTCACGGCGTTGGCTTGGAGGGCACATTCTTCGCTGCCTCGGACGCGCTATGTATCTGGTTTTGGGGGCCTCTGGTGAGGTGCGCCGGCATCTCAATCAGCTGCGCCTCTGTCGTCGCACGGGATCTGCCGCTCCCCGTCTGCTTTCAGCGACGGTGCTGTCTGGTCAGCGCCCTGGGGACCCATCTACTGGCTCGCCTCCGCCCCAGGTGTTGCCAACGCTCCCTTCCATTTTGCCCCATGGCGACACGCCGCCGCCGCCGCCTGTTCTCCTGCCAATGACGCCTGCAGTGGAAGCGTCACTGCAGCCGCCAGGTGCCCCCCTGGGTAACACGCTGTCGATCGCTCCTCGGGGCCAGTTGTTCTCCGACATGGAACTCCTGCCCACTACGGACCATATGTCGTCTTCGCCCGTCAGGTGCCCCGGCCTGATGGAGGTCGACTCTTCGGCCCCCCCTGTCTCTCTACGGGCGCATACACTGCATGTTGGCGTGCACCCTGGAGTAGGTTTTCAGGCGTTCCCTAGCTCCCCGTGGTCCGAATGGCAGGGTGCGGGTGGCACAGCCTCACCCGTTGTTAGGCTTCCCACCTCGTCGCATACGTCAACATGGGGTCCTCCCCACGGCGGACAGAGGCCTTATACCACAACCGTACGCCGATTTGTGGGGGAGGAATGTGGTGTCACCGCCAGACACCACACTTGCTAGATGGTAGCCTTTAAATCGGCTGTGGTCCGTTAGTATACGTCGGACCCGTGTGTCGCCACTATCAGTGATTGCAGACTGAGCGCCGCCACACGGCAGGTCTAGTCTAGAGAGACTCCCTAGCACTTGCCCCAGTTGTGCAGCCGACTTTGCTAGCGATGGTTTACTGTCTACATACGTCCTCATTTGCAGAGACGACAGTTTAGCATAGCCTTCAGCTATGTCATTTGCTACGACCTAGCAAGGCGCCATATTCAGTTCCTATAATTACTTCAAGAATGTATTCTGAACAGATAATATTGTGAATCATGTACTGTCAAGAGCGACGTTCATCATTAATGGATTAAAGTTAAGTATCAAACTAATTATGTCCGCTTTCCGAATTCTCATTCCTTGTCATGCTCCAGACCTCACATCAGTATAGTTCTTCCCTCTTCATGCCAGCCTGCGTGAGCTGAAACGCGTGCATTTTGGCCTCCACTCATAACACGGTGTTGGCTCTTCTGCCAACACAAAATATGTAATCACAGATTTCAAGGAGTTTTAGGTATGTTGTAGAGGAACCTCTTCTGACTGCCTGGTTAGGCGCATTTCACATGATGACCTAAAGTTTCCAAGAAAAGTGAGCTTTAAGTGTAATGCATAACTCCTGTAATTGTAACATTTGTGCTACTATGTCCAAGTGAAAGTAGTGCAGTAGTTAACATTCATGGCTATCACGCTGGCAATGCAGATTCAGATGGTATCGGTTTTCTTTTCTTTCTTCGTTCCTTTTTTTCTCCTTCATCACAAAGAATATCGTTAAATAGTATATGTCAGGCAAGATTTTTCAAAAACAGTAATTTTTGCTGTAATAAATTCATTAACATATCAGTCATTACAGCAAACAGTCTGCAAATGTGTATTCTTTTCATGGTTCACAGTTAAAATGGCAAATATTTGGATAATGTTCACCTGTTCACCTGATCAGACACTTTATCAACAAATTTTTGTAGCTGAAAGAAAAGCACCCACCAGCACCATAAAAATTATCCCACTCAAATGTACTCCGCATTGCCAATCTTGTGATATTTAATTTTAGTCAGGTTAAAATTTTCATGGAAGAAATGCAAAATGTTCCCAAGTTGCTAAAGACTAATCAAGAAATCACTTCCAGGAAAGAATCTATAAAAATGTGTTCTTTAATTCTGCATCTATTTAGTGCACCTGCTTTCACCGGAATGATCAAATACTGGTGGTACACATCAAAGTTGATTGAAGAAAGGACAGTCGTTTTGAATATAAATGAGATGTATTTTCTGGTATCACTTCTAAAGATCCTGTGTGCTTCCTAGGCAGGAGCTCTCGTTAAATGTGCAAAGTCCTCTATGAATTTGTGTATCAGTTGCTTCTACAACAAATACCACCTGGAATTCTGTTCTAGCACTACAAGTGATAGCGAGAGAGATGATTCTGTAATCTATTCTTTAACACATGGAATACTAATTCGAAGAAAAGTTGTTGTAATGGTTGATTTAGTAATGAAATTACTAAAGAGAAAACAACTATTTTTGAATAATTTTGCCTGAAATACTAATTAATGACAGTCTATTCAAAGAAACAGAAAAAAAGGAGAAGTAGTATGCAGGCTGGAATTTAACCTGTACTTTCAGTGTGATAGCTGTGTACCTTAGCCACAAACCTTAGCTTTATCACAAAATTTCTAATGTTAGGGTTACAGGAGATGTGCACAGAACTTCAACATTGATTTTCTAGGAAGATAGGAGCGACTGCATGAAAAGCCACCAGCCAGACACTCAGGATAGGTCTCTCTACAACAGACCCAAGACTCATCAAAATTGTTTATTAACAGATTTGATGGTCCCCTTGTCAGAGTGTTAATTTGAAAAGGTCTATAATTGCCTGTCCGGGACAACCATAATCTTGGTACTGTACGAGGTATGTTCAAAAAATTCTGGAACATTCATAATTTCATGCCAATGGTGTGTTGGAGTGAAATGGGGTTGGCATCCCTGGACACATCTGTGTTTACTGTGTAACTTCCTGAAGTTTCATTGTTCTATGTGTGCTGTTTATTTTTCAGTGCTGTGTTGAGTAGAATGTTGTGCAGCACAGTTTCCAAATTTTGAGATGGCAGAGTTAGAGGAGCAACATGTATGCATTAAATTTTGTGTGCAACCCCTACAGAGACACACGAAATGATGCAAGAAGTCTACAGTGATGAGTGCGTAAGCTGTACTTGGTGTTATGAATAGTTCACATGGTTTAAAAATGGCAAGAGGAAAGTTAAAGATGACTCTTGTTCAGAATGCCCTTTGACATCTATCGAAGACACTCATGTCAGGAATGTGAATGAAATTGTGCATGGCAGTTGAAAACTGACTGTCCAAGAGGTTGCAGAGGAATGTAACGTTTCTGTTGGATCATGTCATGAAATCCTGACACAGCGTCTTGAAATGTATTAAGTTGCCTCAAAGTTCATCCCACGGCTCATGACTCATGACCAGAAAGACCTTCACCTTGCAATCTGTGAAGAGCTTTTGGATCACGCAAATGAGAATGAGATGTTCCCTATGAGAATCATAACTGATGATGAGATGTGAGTTTACAGTTATGATGTAGAGATCAAAGTTCAATCTTCACAATGGGCCAGTAAAAGTTCTCCAAGACCAAAAAGAGCTCATCAGGTCAGATCAAATGTCAAAGCATTGCTGTTAGTTTTCTTTGACTTTGAAGGAGCAGTTCATTATGAGTACATGCCACAAGGACAAACAGTTAGTCAATGGTACTATTGGGACGTGTTGTGACACCTGCAAGAAAATGTGAGAAGGAAACAGCCTCAAATGTGACCAGACAATTTATGGCCCTTGCACCTCATTCATCTCTGTTGGTGTGTGACTACTGCGCAAAAATCAAAATCACTGTGCTGCCTCATCTTCCGTACTCTCCAGATCTGGCCCTAGTGGATATTTTTTTATTCCCAAAGTTGAAAACCCCACTGAAAAGACAAAGATTTGCAACAATATATGAGATAAAAGAAAATTCACAGACGACACTTTGCACGATCCAGCATGAGGCATACCAAAACTGCTCCCGCCAGTGGAAACGACATTCGGAGCGGTGTATCAATTGTGGAGGAGAGTATTTCGAAGGAGACCATGCACAATAAGTAAAAGCAAGTGTAAGCTCAGTGGAATGGCTTTTAATAACTGTCACTACAGATCTGTTAAAAACTGCAGATATTAGTGATTATTTAGAGCACCATAAATAAGAAAGGAACCAATGATGTGATTATTGAAAATTCTGCAACACATATTGTCAGGTCAGTGCCATTATTTATCAACTTCTCTCAGCGAAAGTGGATTTTCAACTGATCAGTAATGTGTGTTGTGAATGCTAACTTGGCCGTTATTTGTAAACAGTGCTTTGTTCCTCTACAAAATCACTGCTGTTTTTGTAGACACCACTCAGGGAATTGTAATCAAATTTGTAAATCATTGCCATGAATAAGCTAATGAAAAGGATGAAATGCGCTAGAATGCAGTGGCTGCAGAACACTCCTTTGGCTGATTGCACACTCAAGGTACTGAAAATTAGTTACATTTCCCTTACCTGTTGCTCTTTTTGCTTCTCTTCACACTACCTGATTTTGCTAAGGCAGATTGTGATGACATGGCATGGTCAAGATACCTTTCAGTATGTAACTACACTACTGCTCCAACAGTTTCCTGACATACGCTATCAATGGAAACTGTATCTTATGCACCAACCAGTCACTTTTTTGCACAACTTTGTGTTACACAAGGACATTTTAATATCCCCACCAGTGGACATTGAGATGGATGCAGTTGAGCTGGCCTGGGTATCGGAGCAGAATAGTGCAAAACAGTGTTGTGGAGGGCACACACAAAGTGTGGTATGGGCAGAGCCATTGACCCTGGTGTTTACTTTCTGGCAGCAATAGATCTGGCCCAGCAGTTCTTACACTAATATCAACGTACTGGGACCTGGCTCTGACTCCACACTGTGCTTTGGGTTGAGTGTGTTGAGCTGTTCAGTCACTTGACTGGCTTTCTCTGTGTTCATCTCTGCATGGTGTTCAGACTTTCTGATTTCCTGTAGGTCAACTCACACATTAAGTTTCAGTCCCTCTTCTGAGGTTCATCACCCTAACTTTTCACTCGAGACGCTGTTGGCTATTTTAATTATATGTGTACTGACAGTGGTGGTTTGCAGCACTGTCATGTCCTGTGCAGAAATGAAAGTGTCAATGTAGGACATTCTTACATGTGTGACGCTTTTTTAATAGCGGTAAATTGTGGCCACCAGGGATCCAGCATTTTTGCACTGTGGGCAGGAGCAGTTGCACCTCCAGCAGAAACAACAAGAGCAGCAACAAGAGCAGGTCATACCCATGCCATGATGATGGCAGTTCTCCAAAGATGCATTTTTTGGAACACCTACTTATCAATGGTGGCTTCATCCCTATGGATGACACATCAAAGACATTGTCAACCTGCTGGCCCCCAATAACCTGAAGGAGTTCCAGTCCTTTTTGGGCAACTTTTCTTATTATGCCAAGTTCATTCCCCAGTCTGTGCACATCTGCCATCCACTCAAAATGGTGTCAGATTCATGTGGTCTGCAGACTGTCAATGGATTTTTCAGTCCCTCAAGCAACGTTTGTGCTCCTCGTCCTGTTCGGCTTCCTTTACGCCAGGTAAGCAGTTAACCCTGGCTGCATGTACGGCACTGGTGTGGTTATGTCACTTCAGAACCTAGATGGACCGAGCAACCCATTGCTTACTCACCAAAGACACTTTCTGCTGCACACTATAACTACTTGCAGATGAAAACTGAATTGCTGGTCATTTATGGCTTTAAAAAGTTTGGTATGGAACAAATTCCTACTCATCACTGCCAACAAGACTCTCTTTTCCATATTTGGACTCGCTCTAAGTGATCAGATTGGACTGAGCACCATCTGCAAAGGTGGGCTCTCTTTCTCAGTAATTGTTCATGTGACATTCATCACTGGTCCAGCAGCCAGCATGCTAATCCAGATGCGCTATCTGGGTTGCTGACAGGACCCATTCTGGGATTTGATTGATACAAGGTTCTCATTTTCACATTGGATGATACCTAGCAGCAGACATTCTCAGTAATTGTTCATGTGACATTCATCACTGGTCCACTAGCCAGCATGCTAATCCAGATGCGCTATCTGGGTTGCTGACAGGACCCATTCTGGGATTTGATTGATACAAGTTTCTCGTTTTCACATTGGATGATACTTAGCAGCAGACAGTCCTGGATTGTCCTTTGAAAGTGCAGGAACTTGTGGTCATCAAGGCTGCTGTCCTGCTTTTCTGGAAAATCTTTTCAGTGGTCCAGACAGGGTGGCCCAAGTATGCTCCTTTGGGAGCAGATTTGATATGGCATTCAATTTTTCTGCTGCAGGATCGGTTCAATGTTGTCCATGGTGCCTTTTTGCTTGCCATGGAGAAGCAAAGCTGTCAAGTGGTCAACCAACTGGTGTTGCATTTGCCTGTACCTCACTTGCTGCAAGTGTCACACTGGGGTATGTGTCATATGAAGGCTCTGGCACAGCAAAATATCTACTGGCTGGCAATTGATCACCAAAGTGAACATTTTATGTGGGCTTGTGCAGCATGTGCACAGAATCAGGCTGCACTGTTGCATTAGTTTTCTCGTTGGCCAGTCCAGAGCACCCTTGAGACAGGATACATCTTGACTGTGTGGTTCCTTTCTTTGGGAAGCATGTGGTTGTTGGTGGGCAATGCATTGTCATACTTCCTGTAGTTGCAGTTAACTATTCTCATGACATTGACAGCAAATATTCATGCTTTGTTGGTCAGTTTTGCTATCAAGGGCTCTCTCTCTGGGCCCTTGTTTCTGGTAATGATTGGAAATTTGTGTCATAGGAGTTTCCAGATATTTGCATTCACAATGGTATTCAGCATCTAATCACCACTCTGTTTCACCCAGCTTCTAATTCTGAGGTGGAGCAATTCATGCAAACTTTCAAAACTCAAATGAAGAAGTCCGTGTCTTCCCATAGCAATTCCTGTTTAGTTTTCTTGCCATGTTCTGGGTGACACCTATTACTGGGTGTAGCCAGGTGAAACATTTGCACACACACCAGCAGCAGGGCCTTTTAGATTTGTTGCAATCTGAGTTGCATGACCTGGACCATTGCGGCCCACCACATTTTCCTCATAGGATTGCCATTTCAGCCTGGTCTTTCAGCCAGCAATAGGGATGGGTGCTGTGTGTAGTGGTGGGCCAAAAAGGTCAACATTTGGTTTTGGTGGATGCTGCTTGGGAGCAGCTGACCTGTCATTCCATCAGTTGCATTCACAATCTGTTGGGTCCTCGATGTCGCTTTCTCCAAGCCAGCTGGTTTAAGGGGCCGCTCATGGCATTGTTACAGTTGTAGGCACACAATTGCAGCTGTGGGCTCAGCTACTGCTGTCCCCACCACACTCTCTGCTGTCCTACCTTTGACTGCAAAGTAGGGCACTGGTGTGGATAGCTCCTGCAACTGCTGATGCGAAGCCCATGGAACTTAAACTGGTGCCCTCCTCCCCCACTCCCCAGTGGATGAGTCCTTGACCCCACCGTAGCTGGGGGATCAACTGGTACAACAGCCTCCACAATCTTCTGCCCCTCTGGCAGGGCCAGCTGCGTCAGCATTGTCTCCTTCTGTGGTTGATCTGTTGCTGGGGAATTTTGTCCCCTCTTTGCTTTTGTGATGGAGGTTGCAGGAAAAATCAGGCCATTTTTGCCCTGTGTGGCCTTTTCAGGGGGAAGGGATTTAGTACTCCTGCCAGTAGACACTGAGGTGGCTGCAGATGAATTGTCATGGATATCATAGTACATCAGAACAGAATGCTGAAACGGAGGGCACGTGTGAAGCATGATGTTGGCAGAGTCGCAACCCAGATGTTTACTTCCCAGTGGCAATAGGCTTGGTTTGGTAGTTATTATGCTAACATAAGTATACTTGGACCAGACCCCTCACATCACACTGTGCTCCAGATTTTGCGTGCCAAATTGTTAAGTCATTTGTAGTTGTCACATTGTGTTTTCCTCCATACTCATGTCTAAGCATTGACTCGTTAGCTAGAGTACATTTGCACCAACAGTGACGGTTCTGCCATTGTCATGCCCTATGTAGATGCAAAACAGTCGATTTGAGGTTTCACTCATCTTTAGTTTGCATAATAAATTTACATGTACATGTGTATAATAAATTTCCTGACTGCATTTTGAATGGTGCTGCTGCCTTTTGTTCTGTAATTTGTGGCTCCTGTCCTCCCCTTTATGTTCATACCGAAGGCAGTAAAAGTGCCTCCAATTGAAGTACAGAAGGCAGCTGTGGCCCAAAATGTGTGCAAGAAAATCATTATACTGAAGAAGATCTAAATATATTATGCAAGCTGAGTGGGTGAAAGCCTGAAATGTGTCCTTGCATAAAATAAAAATATACAAAACATGCATGTCTGCTGTATTTCTTGATAGTGACACTTGAAATAAACAAAGCCACTTTCATAACTTGGCAATTGTTAACATTAAAAATTACTTGCATACATCCGGACATTCACCATAGTGTCTCCTATAGCTTAGTGGAAACCACACCTCAAAATATTTACTCATGATGGAGACATTTATGGTCCCTTATTTTAGCTGCGTCACCCTGCATACTGGTTATCACATAAATAGTTAGGTATTAAATGCCTTTGTACATTTTACAGTGAGAAATTGAAAGGATCTAGGAAATAATCAATGTACTGAAAATTCACTCTATGTAATATCTGAGAAATATGAAGCAGGTGATAAAAGTCAAGAAAATATCAAGGATCTTGTGGTTGATTTGTATTTTTCATTTTTTTCAGCAGAATGATACAGTTTTATAGGAGACAGCATTACATATTTGAGAATAACACAACAGTAAATGTGCATAGTTTGTAAGCTGGCACCTAATAGTTTTTGCACTATATATTCAATGTTACATGAAATGATCATTTACATTTAACTGTACACTTACATTGTGAAATGGTGATTATCAAAATAATTATGTTTATAAGTCAACAAATAAAAAAATTACATATTTACAATTTTTCTTCAGCACTGTACTTTATGAGCCTGAAGTTGCAGTGCTGAAGCAGTCTATTAAAATGTGGCATCTTATAACACATGCCTTATGGCTTGGAAACAGTTTATGAGATATGACCAAAAATTATCCAGATTCATAATACAAATTAAAAACCTTTTCCAATATGATTCACTAAGAAAGTTTGTAATATTCTCCTATTTTCCTGTTTTATCTTATAGTGCCGGATGAACTGTGAACTAAATTCCTTGCAGCTCTTATCTTACAGGTAACTGACTTGCAAGAAGAAAACTGCTTGAACCTCTGTCTAACATTTTCAGGATGGCAAAATCAGGAGAGGCTTATTGCTAGCATCTAAATCTCCCAGCTGTTACAATTAGCTTCTCCATTAAGTAGTTCATCAGTTGTTCTAATGTACTCAATTCTAGCACTCCAGTTGAGGAAAAATCCTTAGCAGTTCTGAGAATCTGCTGTAAATTCTGCACGTGACATTCAGAAATGGTGACTAAGCTCACCGTTTTAAAAAAGTTGGGCAAAATCTTATATGGCAGTTTGTCATGAGATTCTCAAGTCGTGTGGTGGACAAAGCTAGACAAAAGCTAGTAAGGTCATGACATGTGCCCACAACTTGTGATCACAGCTGTTACAGGAACATTCATATATGAAACTGAACCATCGTTTAATGTCACTGCTCCACACTATGATTCATGAATACACTGCCATAGAACGATTGACCAGTAGGCAGAACTTTATTGCTTTATGTCACAATTTCATGGACTGAGACTGAATAAGAGTGTTGAATGGCACTTCAGCAGTGACGGTATGCTTTTCTGAATATAGTTACTTTTTGCAGTTGTTCACTGCCAAATTCTACAACCAGATATCTCAGTGTAAAATTTCTTCAAAGCTTTATCTCTCCTTAATAAGAAACAGGTATTATATACAACTACAACTGATGTACTAAGATAACAATCTGCATTTTAGAAAATTCCAGTAATGTCTGGTCATATCTCGCACAAAATGAATGTGTAACATCAAATGCTATTCTTTATACAAGAAATAAGCTTTCTCAAAGCCATGTAACACATGAAATGTTGGCACCACAACGTCACAGTTTGCATCCTGCTGATGGTGATGTAGCTTCTCCTCTATCCAGTAGAGTGAGGCCCACAACTGTAAATAAGAAGAAATAAAATGACATAGAATGGAAACTTCTAAATCCACTGGCTTCTGTTTCTATCATATAGTTGGTAAGTGTGATAATGGCCATCATGAGATATACTGGAAGGGAAATCATTGATATAGACTTTCACAGTTCCCATAAAACTATTCACAGGATCTTATCAGCACTGCCTGATGATTACGGCCAACAATACAGCCACTTGCTGCTGTATAATATATTATGCAATGTAGCAGTAATCAATAGCGTTTTTGTCAGGCCCTTATAGGACTCACTTTCATTCTTATAACAGTTCACATAAATATGGAATCTTCCCAATTGACAAATATTGTGCTACCCTTTAATTTGCCTCAGTGTGTTTTCCTGTACTTAACCATCTTGTAGTTCCTTATTCCTTTTCTTGTCTCATGTTTCTCAATTTTAAACCCATTTTTTCGATCAGTTAATGTTTTCCAGAGGTATGTTTCAATTGTATTCTGTATATGTTTTCTATCTTAAAGTTTAGTACCTATTTGACAGTCACAGTATGGAAATATGTCGCAAGTTTAATCAGTCTAGCTTATTCCTCTCTTTGCCCCTGTGTGGCTCTTGATCTTACATTCAACTTGTGCGTTCTTCATTTTCCCAGCTGTCTTTACTTATTCCCCTTTCTCTGTTGCTTCTCTCTAACCTCATAAAAGAGCAAACATTTCAGCATTGATTTCAGTATTCATTAGTCCTTATTATTCATCAGATAATTCCTGCATTAGACTGTGATAATATTTGTGTATTGGAAAATGATATGTGGCTATGATTTTAAAAATAGCTTTCAACACAAAATTTTTCTTAGATCAGAGGCAGCCAAGAATTTGGCTCACAAACTGTGCCCTGGCTTGAGTGCCATAGTGCTCATCCTGGCTGCACATAGCTCCCACCACCACTTTATTCTGCCTGAGTGGGAGGAGAGGAAGAGGGGGGAAACTGCAAATGTACCATATTTAGATGGTAATGCAGCCACACTGCATACGAATTGATTTCATATTTCACATTTATCAACTACGTAGATCACAAGTGAAACAAAGTTTCAGTACGATTTAATTATTTTTGGCAATCTGAAGACATAATTTTTTCTGGTACAAACTGTCAGTATACAGACAGATGCAGACAGTATCACAGATTTTCGCACTCGGGTTGCCACATAATGATGACAAATTTATTTTCATTATTGAGAAAAGATCTTTTGCATACATATGTTGATTGAAATATTGTTGAACTTTTGCAACCACATTATGGGTAATGGGAAACTCTCCCTGAGGAAAACAATGTAGACATCCTGGACAGTTCTAATGTAAGATGAATGTAACAATATTATGAAAAGGATAGTTGCTACTCGCCATATAGCAGAGATGCAGAGTTGCAGAAAGACACAACAAAGGCCTTGTTGGCCAAAAGCTATCTTTCTGACAGTCTTTTTGTTGTGCCTTTCTGCAACTCAGCATCTATGCTATAAGGTGGGTAACAACTATCCTTTTCATAATATTGCTACAGTCTATCCTGGATTTTCCATTGTTTGTAATTTAAAAGACTTTGTCTTTAAAATGTGAATTACATTGCAGATCAACAGTTACATGTGCCCATGCACAGGGACACTTTCAACTGCAATGGCAAACAGTCTTGGAAACAGCTCAAAAACAAATGTGAGATTGGCATTACATTCAAAGTGTTTAGAAAACTATCCTTGTAATTCTTTAAAGGCTACAATTAATTCTTCAGACCTCACATTTTCTTTAAAGCCAGTGAGGGAATTGGACAGCATGTCATAATTTACCCCTTCTACAACGCAAGTTTTCTTTTTATGTGCATCCCCATCAAACCAGCAGTAAATTGTTTCACACCTTGCTGTGTCTTAGAGTGGGCAGTAGTGTAGTCAAGTCAACTTTAAATGTGAAGTCTGCAATCCATTCTGGAAGGTCTAATTTTCATTCCTGCACTTCTTTTTTCCTTAATAAATTCAACTATATCAGGTTATAAATCAAAAATTGTTTCAGGCATACCTTTTGACTTAACCAATGTACTTGCAGTAATATATGAAGTCTCCATACTCTTCATTCAGTTCCATCAAAACTGTTGCAAGCCATGTGGAATAATATGTGTGATTTCAGAAATTTTACTATTGGTACCAACAATTTCATCACCTGCTCCATGCGTGCAAATTGAGCACAAAATGCTTCTTGATGTACAGAACAATGAATGCCGTATTTTGAGCATTGTAATTTTTTGCTCTTTCATTGTCAACTAAATCATTAAATTCTTTCTGCATGGTACTGCAATGTCATTTCGTAACAGATTTGCAGTACCCATCGATTACGTGACTGTATAATAGATATTAAAAGTTCTCATCCCACTCTTCTATCATTCCCATTCACTCTTAAAGGGTTATGGTGATAGATCACTAGACTGCCACTTTTTGTGGAAACAGCCACTAGAACTGTGGATGTCCTTCATACCATCAACAAACAGCAAAGCGTAAACAGTGATGACACCCCGATTCTCCGGAACTGAAGATAGTTGTGCCAACAGAAAAAGCCATACCACTATACTAAATGAAATGTCACACTGTACCAGGTACTTCCAAGAAGCACTGAACAAAGCCGAGACAGGCTGAGCTTTGGCCCACACATCAGAGTCACACACTGTTTGACACACCATTGCTGGCCCCAGTTTCGATTTTGCATCACTGAAAGTTAAAAATTATGTTCATACATTGAGGCATTGCCCTGTTGGAGTAAATAATTACCATGTGCACTGCTCACTGTGACTGACACTCCTCTTCTGAGACTACTTTTGCTGCACTAGATGTTTTTCTTGTCGATTTCCCAGTGTCCCATTAGTGAAACTCCATGACTGCATGCTTCTAGTAGTCTGGAACATAAAAAATTAACAAACTATAACTATGAACCCATGTGTGTTATCATACACCAATGGTTAAAGATATAATCTTTTCTTTAAAAAGAGAGGAATTAAAAGTAAAACCTGTAGCTAAGTTCTACGCTGTCAGGAAATAGCTCTCTGCACCTTTCTGGATATTGAGTGGGATTTTAGCAGTATGACCTACAAATCCACTGTTAGAACTGCAGGAGAGTATGACAGTGGGACCACCATATACAAGTGGATTAAGACCAAGCTAGGTAAAATAAAGGAAGGAGCCATCATGATGGATGAGAAAATGGCAATCAACACCACCATGGGGTGTCTATAAGGGGGGCTTTGTCCCCCGTACTGTGGAACCTAGTGGTGAATGAACTCGATAAACAGTTAAATACTATAAGGTATTTTTGCCAAGGATACGCTGATGATTTAGTTACAGTTATTTTTGGCAAATTTGCTAGTAGAACAATGTATATGTGAACAATGGCACAATTGCACTACATATTGTGGAAAACTGGAGCAGAAAACAGGACCTAAGGTTCAGTCCCAAGAAAACTTGTTATAGTACAATTACAAGGAAGCATACTGAGGACACATACTGGGATGTCAAGGTTTTTGATTAAACTCTGCCATTAGAGGGGGTAATAAAGTATCTAGGGGTAACTGGCTGTGAAACTACCATGGACTCCTCATATAAAGAGTATATATTTCAAGGCAAACAGTACTCTTATGAGTACTAGAAGGGCCTGTGGTAAAAACTGAGGTCTGAGCCCCAGGAGTTGTACTGGATATACAGTGCTGTAATTTATGGGGCTACAGTATTATGGAATAAAGAAGAACAGAAAGTAGTGCTAAGAAGCTTGGCAAGGTTCAGAGCTTGGCCTGCTAGCCATAACAGGTGGAACTGGCATCACACCCCCTGCTGGGATGGAGATCACGCTGGACATATACCTTTGGGTTACAACAGAGGCTGCAGCAGGGGCATACAGGTTAAAAATTGGAAATAACTGGATTCCTTTAGGATCTCCAGAATCTCACACCAACATAACATGGTGAATATAGGAACCGTTGGGTAAATGCTGACTTACTGTACAGTAACTTCCAGCTGTTTCAATAAACCTTTCAGTCCAACAATTGGAAGAAGGGAGCAGTGGATCAGCCCCTGCAATGAGGTCAAAGATCATTGTGGATTTCCATGAAACCCTTGGGAAACTAGGGGAAAGTGGCACTGTAAACCTGCTGTGGCTCCCTAGCCATGCAGGAATTAGTGGCAACAAAAAGCTGATAAGAGTGGCGAGCACATGTGTGATGACTCTGTTTTTTGGACAGGAACCTGTCCTAATTATCAATAAGGCAATGGTAAAATCAAAACTTTGTGGCTGGATCAGAAGGCAACATGCAGAATATTGGACAACAATCCAAAAACAAAAACATGGCAAAAGACACAGAATACTGATGTCATTAGAGCCTGAAGAAATCAAGTCTAATAAGGAACTAGTAAAGTTTCAAGATAAGTTCCGTAATTCTGAACTTGAACAGAAAAAAGATTAAACTCATGTTAGGACTCATACTGACCACGGGGAGGGCAAAAGATGCAAAATATTGATGTCATTAGAGCCTGAAGAAATCATGTCTAATCAGGAACTAGCAATGAGTCTCCTAATACTTTTTAAGGGTACTGGTTGAGTTCACTAGAATTATAGGGAGCAAAAGTGCAACAGAAACTAAGTTTTGATATATGTAACAGCGGGCTACCTCCCCGTATTAATCAAATCAACTGAAATCAAAACCTACAGCTTTCTAACCAAGTATAACTATTTTTTCCCATTATCTGTGTTCTGGATGACAGATTTCATAGAGTATTCTACTTTCAGAGACACAGTCATTTTTACAATATTATGTTCTTCATGATGCATTCCAAAGACTTATATCTTTGTATTCTAAGGGAGATTCTTATTTTCATTTATGAGTGACAAATAATGCATAATAAAAATGTTAAATAAGACAAATCTATCAGTTAGATGTTTTGTTACTATGAGAATGTTTTCATACATGGTCTAAGACAAGGAAGTATTTATTATGTTTCAAGAAGTTCACTTTTGATGACTAATAATTGAAATTGCTGGCGTAGTATTTGTTTTTAAAATTTTATTACATTGGAGTGAATCAGTCCATATGGCTATCTTCACAGCATACTGTCAGTATTGATACGTGGAATGAATTATTCTGCTGACATTTGTGTAGTTAGCCCTGTTTGTTCTTAATAGCATGAGACATATACTGACATATATGTAATTATGTATGCTATGATTTAATTATGTAGTATTGTTTTAGAGAATATTTATGCAGAAATTACAGTGTGTTACTGAAGATGGGCATGTGGTCTTATACTGGACTGGATTAATAAAATAAAATAAAAAAAAAAAAGTTCTATGCAGCTGTTTTCAACTTTTAGACATCAGTGATAATGTTCATATGTTACCATGTTCAGAAAACAAATTTTTTTGAAAAAATACTGTGTGACAGCTCAATTTTTCGTTGTTTATGGGTCACTTATTTATGTGTTTAGCAAATTATTTATAATATGCGTTTTCAAAAATGCTTACCTTTGCACAAGATATGTCATTCCAGTACACAATGCCTCGTTTTGCTGTAGACATCAGATTGTTCCCCAATAGGAATTTCTGTGTAACAAAATAGAAAAAGGTGTATTAATAACAATAAAATATTTTCTATACTTCATAAGGCACTGTCCATCTCCATAGCTGACTGCCGTAAGGAAGACTTGGGTTCAATTTTTGATACTGTCAGAGATTTCTGATTTGTGAAAGAACCAGAATAGGGCGCAGTCAGGCCCCTGGTACCAGTCGAGGAGCTATTTCAATGGGAAGTAGGGCTCCAAGGTGTGTACAGTTGACAGTTGCTAGGGGAACGGTATTCTAACACCATGCACCTCTGTTCCACATCCAAGTGATGCCATATGGCATGACATGGTGGCTCGTCAACGTCATGTTGTCCTCTGGGTCTGATTGTGCACTCACTTTTACTGTACATAATGGACAGCCTTATATGGAAATTTGAAAGCTGTGAATTTAACACTGAACTAATCACGTTTTCTTTAGCCTTGTACTTGCTTCATAGCTGAGAATATGATGGAGAAAAATTAAATAAAAAAGTGCATTCCATTTATTACATTTCTATGAAAGTCAAACTATGGAAAATCCAGAATGGAATATAACAATATTACTACATTTCTATGAAAGTGTGTCATATGTTTCACATTTATTACTGATTATTTGCTGTGTAACTTGACTTTTAGTGATAAGCCACTTTATTTCAGTTATTTAATTTTTTTCAATATTGCCTTTGGTACAATATAGTGAAGTTTATTTGTCATATCTCAGTATGTCATACACTCTGTCTTTCATCTGATATTTTTCTCTGAAAGCTCAATATGTAGCTGACATTCTATCCTAAGGTAAAAGCACTAAATTTGCTAGTAAAATAGTGATTTCATCCTTAGTATAATGGATTTTGTACCGGCTGAAGCACTATAAATTGAGGGGAGAAGATACAAATACTCCAAGCAACTCCATTTGTCTGCTCTTCTGTTGTTTCATGGAATGCTTACCTGCTATGTAAAGATACATAAGTTCAAAGTGTTTGTTACTATGAGTTGTCAGACCAGTGAAGCTTTTTGCAGATTATTTGTCTAATGTTTAAAATTGATGCTCCTTGAGTTATTTGTTAGTAAAGGTTTCACAGTTTCCCTTAGTTCACTCTTCTTGTCATCAGTCTTCTGACTGGTTTGATGCATCCCACCACAGTTTCCTCTCCTGGATCAAACTCTTGTTCTTTCTTCTAGACAGTGTTTTGCACATATTCTGTTCTTCACTGATTCTGTGGAGAACCACCTCATTTTTTATCTTATCAGTCCTCTCTTCTGTAACATCGCAACTCAAATGTTTCAGTTGTCTTCTTTTCCAGTTTCCTCCCAGTCAATGATTCATTTCCATGCAATTCTCTGCCCCATAAGTATGTTTCCTCCTCCAATTGAGGACTATTTTTGATAAAAGTAGACTACCTTTTAGTAAGGACTGCCCTAATTGGCTAGACAAGTCTGCTTCTTATATCCTCCTCTCTTTGTCCGGCATGCATTATTTTACATCGAAAGTAGCAGAATCCCTCCATTTCATCTACGTTGTGGACCACAGTTTTAATGCTAAGTTTATTGCTAATCGCATTTCTGCTACTTCTAATCACTTTCACATTTCTTGGATTTACTCTCACTCTGTATTTTGTAGTCATTATACTCACTCCGTATTTTGTAGTAATTATACTGCTGTTCATTGAGTATAGCAATGTCATCAGCAGATCTTATCATTGATATTCTTTCACACTAAATTTTAATTCCACTACTGAACCAATCTTTTATTTCTGTCATTGTTCTTTTTGTTTGTGCAAATTGAACGGTCTTACAACCTTTCTAATCTGAGTGCTTCTGTTTTGATCCTTCATATCTCTGTGAAAGTGTGGGGTATTTTCTTGTATTTGAATTGTTACTTGGGTTAATGAAGATATTAGTGAAACCCAGCTTTTAGACTTTTCAAGAGAATGTAAAAAAATAGTGTAAAATGTGGGAAAATGTAAAAGTGGGAAATTACTTTTTAAGTTATAAAAGTTATACAGCAGCAACTCCTCTTGCATCTTCATAGTTTATGCATGATTTGTGAACATAATATGAATGAAGGATACAAATGGAAAGGTAGCACGTAACATTTATGACAATTCAATGATATTGGCTAAATATTTCAAACAGTTACTAAATAGTGCGGAACCTGAATGTCATTTGGAATTTGACCCCTATCCGAGAAACAAAACACATTTAGAAAGAGTTTTACCACCACATCCTGATGATGTAACGCAGCGATTATCTCACTTCGAAATTATTGGAAATATGCAAATTTACAGACTATTCTGAACTTACACAAACATCTTACTGACATTTGGAATACTCAGAAGTTACCAGAGGAATGGAATGTTGCAATAATGCATCCACTACACAAAAAAGGAGATAGATAAGATCCAAACAATTGTAGGGGTATATCCCTGCTGGACATTACGTATAAAATTTTTTCCAAGGTTCTGTATTTTAGAATTCGTGAACAGCTTGATGGTGAACTAGGCGAATATCAAGGAGGTTTTTGTCCAGGATGAAGCTGTCCTGATCAAATTATTAGTCTCAAATGGGTAATGAAATATCAAAGTGTCAGGAACAAGAAGCTAGTGATCACCTTTGTCGATTTTAAAAAAGCCTACGGTAGTATCCATCATGAATATCTACTGTCAATTCTTAAAGAATCTGGTTTACATCAGAAACTTGTCCACCTCATTGCAGTCACCCTTCGTAATACCAAAGCTAGAGTAATGTTCAGAAATGAATTCCCTGAATGTTTTGAGACTCATACTGGCCTTCGACAAGGCGATGGATTGTCTCTGTTATTGTTCAATTGTGTGCTGGAAAAAATCATGCGTGAATGGAACAAGATATGCCCACCACCTGTTAAGATTGGAAGAAAGATTTGACTTAACTGCCTTGCATTTGCAGATGATTTGGTGCTGTTAGCAAACAATATTGATGAAGCAAAGGTTCAGATAGAACAACTAGAACAATTAGTGGGAAAGGTTGGACTGAAAATTTCATTTGAGAAAACAGAAATTATGCTCAGCTTCCCAGTTGACACATCCCATATCATACTCCATAATGATCAAAAAATTAAAGCAATAAAAAAAGTTTAAATATCTTGGTGAGATTATTACCTGGATGCTAATGAAAGAGCATCAATAGAGAATAGAACATTAAAACTACAGTGAGCGCAGAGAACCACATGGCCAACCTACAAAAAACGAGCTCTCTCACTAAATGCTAAATTTCGACATTACTCCTCTGTCGTTAAAGTGGAAGCAACAACTGACAAATTGCAGAAAGTTGATAGAAGAATACTCTGAACAGTTATCAGTAAAAAACGTCAAGTTAATCGGCAGTGGAGACTTTTGCTCAATTCAGTAATGTATAAGAAAGTGAATCCATTGTTGATATAATGCAGAAAAGAAGGATTGCATTTTTCGGCCACATATCTCACCTACCAAATACTAGAATCCCTAGCAACTGTCAACTGTACACACCTTGGAGCCCTAATTCCCATTGAAGTAGCTCCTCGACTGGTACCAGGGGCCTGACTGCACCCTATTCTGGTCCTTTCACAAATCAGAAATCTCTGGCAGTATCAAAAATTTAACCCAAGTCTTCCTTCTGGAACAGTAAAACCAAAAACATCTGGTTTAAAGAAGTACCAAGTGATATGGATGAATTGAACATCACCATACACCAAATTCAACACAGAGAAGAGAAACTGCTTCTAAAGAACAAATATACACAGCTGACATTCAAACCATCAGAACAGAAGAAGTATGTCATATCTGCAGAAGAACAAGCTGCCAGATCACAGTGAATGAAGAAATTTTGGGAAAAAAAAGGAACTGCTAATTGCCAACACCTAAACTTAATCATTGTAGACTCTGTCATATTATGTTTGATTTTAGTTCTCCAATGTGGGAGTAAACTATGTAAATGAATAAATAGTGGAATGAAAATACTTATCAGGTTTTCTGCATTTGGTACTATGTTTAGTCACTGACATGACATTTCTTGATGCTTTAGTGCATCAAATTGCACTAAAGATGACATTTTAGTGAGAGGCAGGTAACAGCAAACCAAGTGACTGCCGTGATCATTTAAATGTTTACGAAGCTAAGGTGCTGTATTTTGCAGTTTTCATATTTATACTTGTGTACCAAACACAGTACCCTGAATGTATACAGCCTTTTATATTTTATAACAAAGGGTGTGTGAAATTTTACAAAATGCTTTAACCTCTTAAGAGTGTTACAAATTTGCATCATACCAATGCTGTGCTAATAATCAGAAGATTAACTGTTTTCAAGTACCAGTACTGCTAGTTGCTGGTTCTGCCTGAAGCTACCAATGTTTCTGACAAGTGGTGCATTCTCCTGAGTGTTGAAGGGACCTCTAAAGTGCCACATTTTTTTTTATCTTTCATCTAGAAATTTATTCAGGCATTAAGGGATTAAATATGACGCAAAAATGTAGAGGTCGGTGCATGTTACATTGCAGTCTGTCTTCTCAGCCTATATTTCACATTTACATTCATTGGGGCTTCACCAACTCACAACCAAATTGTCACTTTCTATCTAACCTAGTTTTTGGGCTGTGCTATGGAGCAGTCTGTTGCCACAACACACCATTTTTTTTGGTATGGATTTCCAGGTTGTAAACACAATGGAAAACATTGACACCAACACAAGAAATATATTTTTTATTACCTTCACTGTTGCAGGAAGCCAACTGTCATCACCACTATCACTATCACTTCCTGCACTGTCACCATTTCCCTGTATATGAAAGTCAACCATATGTTCAACATATATACTTTCAACAGTGACAACATTGCTATCAACTTGTAGGAAATCTTGCACTGAATGATCCAACTGCAGCTTTTACCACATAGAAGAGAAAAGAGTTGTGGTGTCATCATTATTACGCTGATCTAGTATGTCAGATCAATTTACTTTTTCTGCTTCAGTGAATCCGCTTTTCAAAAGCAGTCAGAGTCAGTGGACCCCTTGACATTTGTCCACGCATTGGCAATAAGGTGCAATGCATCTAAAATTGTTCCTTTAAAGGAGGATGGATCTTTTCCAGCATCCATCACTTAATACCTTCTGTATAATGGCTTTCCTATAACAAGTTTTGAAGGTATGGCTAATGCCCAAATCCAAGAGCTGCAATTTGTTGACAGGAACTCTTAACTGCTCATTTCATAAATTTGTACTGTCGCTCGGGCAACAATCAACAAACAAGAGAATTTTTCTGTTACTGGTTCTCATTCTTGCATCAAAGCTAGGCAGTCGGTTTTTATTTTGTAATATTTTTTACCTTAAAACTCTGATAGATAACATGAAACTTCTACTTCAAAGCAACAGCTAATAACACAACAATTTGATCAATTATGCAAGGCTGTGAATAATACTACACGGTAAATACAGCTAACTTTTGGCATGATAGTTGACAGGTATACCTGACACACACACACACACACACACACACACACACACACACACACACACACACAACTTTAAACTATACTGAGGACTTATCGTAACAGCTAAACTATACTGAGGATTTATCGTAACAGCTACGTTCAAATTACTTTCAATATACACTACCACTCATTAATTACAATACACCCAATAAATGACATCTAGTTCTCTGTAGATAAGGTCTGACTCCATGGGTATGGTTGAGGGAGCAAAGGAATAGTATAACAGTTGTACACGTGTCGTGATTCTTGTTTGTGGTCATTGAGATACAATAGTATCCAACAAACAATATTGTGTACATAAACGTTATGTACCTCTCTGATTGTTTACCTATTTGCTGACAGATGCCGCATTTGGTGCACCTGTGATGTCCACAGCGAAGGACCGAGCGAGGTGGCGCAGTGGTTAGCACACTGGACTCGCATTCTGCAGGACGACGGTTCAATCCCGCGCCCGGCCATCCTGATTCAGGTTTTCCGTGGTTTCCCTAAATCGCTCCAGGCAAATGCCGGGATGGTTCCTTTGAAAGGGCACGGCCGACTTCCTTCCCCGTCATTCTCAAATACGATGAGACCGATGACCTCGCTGTTTGGTCTCTTCTCGCAAACAATCCAATCCAATCCACAGCGAAGGGCAAGCTTTGCTACGATACTTAACATGTGGTTCCTGCATGTCAGTTCCTTCATGACATTGAAGTGTGCACATTGCTAGTATGGCTCCACGAGTGAATATATCCATAGAAACATGCGCTGCAAATGTAGCACTTAGCCAAGCAGGTTTATCTATTCGCCAAATTCTGAAACAGTGTAGTGTGTCTATAGGGGGTGTGCAATACACCCTTTACCACCAGAAGACAACAGGTAGCAATAAGGATATACCGCAACCAGGAAAACCTTATAAAACAACTAAAAGTGGTTATAAATATATCAGAATTACCAGTAAGAGAAATAGATTCAAAACAGTGTCCCAAATTCGTACAGAATTAGTAGAAATGAATACGACAATGATATCTGTTGCAACAGTAAAAAGGGGACTGACTGAAGCCAGCTTGAAAGGATGTGTCACAGCAAGAAAACCCCTTCTTTTGTTTTTATGGTCTTCAGTCCTGAGACTGGTTTGATGCAGCTCTCCATGCTACTCTATCCTGTGCAAGCTTCTTCATCTCCCAGTACCTACTGCAACCTACATCCTTCTGAATCTGCTTAGTGTATTCATCTCTTGGTCTCCCTCTATGATTTTTACCATCCACGCTGCCCTCCAATACTAAATTGGTGATTCCTTGATGCCTCAGAACATGTCCTACCAACCGATCCCTTCTTCTAGTCAATTTGTACCACAAACTCCTCTTCTCTCCAATTCTATTCAACACCTCCTCATTAGTTATGTAATCTACCCAACTAACATTCAGCATTCTCCTGTAGCACCACATTTCGAAAGCTTCTGTTCTCTTCTTGTCCAAACTATTTATCTTCCATGTTTCACATCCATACATGGCTACACTCCACACAGATACTTTCAAAAATGACTTCTTGACACTTAAATCTATACTCGATGTAACAAATTTCTCTTCTTCAGACATGCTTTCCTTGCCGTTGCCAGTTTACATTTTATATCCTCTCTACTTCGACCATCATCATTTATTTTGCTCCCCAAATAGCAAAACTCCTTTACTATTTTAAGTGTCTCATTTCCTAATCTAATTCCCTCAGCATCACTCGACTTAATTCAACTACATTCCATTATTCTTGTTTTGCTTTTGTTGATGTTCATCTTATATCCTCCTTTCAAGACGCTTTCCATTCCGTTCAACTGCTCTTCCAAGTCCTTCGCTGTCTCTGACAGAATAACAATATCATTGGCGAACCTCAAAGTTTTTATTTCTTCTCCATGGATTTTAACACCTACTCCAAATTTTTCTTTTGTTTCGTTTACTGTTTGCTCAATATACAGGTTGAATAACAGAGGGGAGAGGCTACAACCCTGTCTCACTCCCTTCCCAACCACTGCTTCCCTTTCATGCCCCTTGACTCTTATAACTGCCACCTGGATTCTGTACAAATTGTAAATATCCTTTCGCTCCCTGTGAGGTAATTTGAAAGAGAGTATTCCAGTCAACATTTTCAAAAGCTTTGACTAAGTCTACAAATGTTAGAAACATAGGTTTGCCTTTCCTTAATCTATTTTCTAAGATAAGTCGTAGGGTTAGTATTGCCTCACGTGTTCCAACATTTCTATGGAATCCAAACTGATCTTCCCTGAGGTCTGCTTCTACCAGTTTTTCCATTCGTCTGTAAAGAATTTGCGTTAGTATTTTGCAGCCATTACTTAATAAACTGATAATTCGGTAATTTTCACATCTGTCAACACCTGCTTTCTTTGGGATTGGAATTATTATATTCTTCTTGAAGTCTGAGGGTATTTCAGCTGTCTCATACATCTTACTCACCAGATGGTAGAGTTTTGTCAGAATTGGCTCTCTCAAGGCTGTCAGTAGTTGTAATAGAATGTTGTCTACTCCCAGGGCCTTGTTTCGACTTAGGTCTTTCAGTGCTCTGTCAAAATCTTCACACAGTATCATATCTCCGATTTCATCTTCATCTACATCCTCTTCCATTTCCATAACATAGTCCTCAAGTACATCGCACTTGTATAGACCCTTTATATACTCCTTCCACCTTTCTGCTTCCCCCTCTTTGCTTAGAACTGGGTTTCCATCTGAGCTCTTGATATTCATAGAAGTGGTTCTCTTTTCTCCAAAGGTCTCTTTAATTTTCCTGTAGACAGTATCTATCTTACCCCTAGTGAGATAAGCCTCTACATCCTTACATTTGTCCTCTAGCCATCCCTGCTTAGCCATTTTGCACTTCCTGTCGATCTCATTTTTGAGATGTTTGTATTCCTTTTTGCCTGCTTCATTTACTGCATTTTTATATCTTCTCCTTTCATCAATTAAACTCAATATTTCCTCTGTTACCCAAGGATTTCTACTAGCCCTCGTCTTTTTACCTACATGATCCTCTGCTGCCTTCACTACTTCATCCCTCAAAGCTACCCATCCTTCTTCTACTGTATTTCTTTCCTCCATTCCTGTCAATTTTTCCCTTATGCTCTCTTTGAAACTCTGTACAACCTCTGGTTTAGTCAGTTTATGCAGGTCCCATCTCCTTAAATTCCCACCTTTTTTCAGTTTCTTTAGTTTTAATCTACAGTTCGTAACTAATAGATTGTGGTCAGAGTCCACATCTGCCCCTGGAAATGTCTTACAATTTAAAACCTGGTTCCTAAATCTCTGTCTTACCATTATATAATCTATCTGATTCCTTCTAGTATGTCCAGGCTTCTTCCATGTATACAACCTTCTTTCATGATTCTTGAACCATGTGTTAGCTATGATTAAGTTATGCTCTGTGCAAAATTCTATCAGGCGGCTTCCTCTTTCATTTCTTACCCCCAATCCATATTCACCTATTATGTTTCCTTCTCTTCCTTTTCCTGCTATTGATTTCCAGTCACCCATGACTATTAAATTTTCGTTTCCCTTCATTATCTGAATAATTTCTTTTATCTCATCATACATTTCATCAATTTCTTCATCTGCAGAGCTAGTTGGCATATAAACTTGTACTACTGTAGTAGGTGTGGGCTTCATGTCTATCTTGGCCACAATAATGTGTTCACTATGCTTTTTGTAGTAGCTTACCCACACTCCTATTTTTTTTATTCATTATTAAACCTACTCCTGCATCACCCCTATTTGATTTTGTATTTATAATCCTGTATTCACCTACCAAAAGTCTTGTTCCTCCTGCCACCGAACTTCACTAATTCCCACTATATCCAACTTTAACCTATCCATTCCCCTTTTTAAATTTTCTAACCTACCTGTCCGATTAAGGGATCTGACATTCCATGCTTCGATATGTAGAATGCCAGTTTTCTTTCTCCTGATAACGACGTCCTCTTGAGTAGTCCCCGCCCGGAGATCCAAATGGGGGACTATTTTACCTTTGGAATATTTTACCCAAGAGGACACCATAATCATTTAACCATACAGTAAAGCTACGTGCCCTTGGGAAAAATTACAGCTGTAGTTTCCCCTTGCTTTCAGGCATTCGCAGTACCAGCACAGCAAGGCCGTTTTGGTTAGTGTTACAAGGCCAGATCAGCCAATCATCCAGACTGTTGCCCCTGCAACTACTGAAAAGGCTGCTGCCCCTCTTCTGGAACCAAACGTTTGTCTGGCCTCTCAACAAATACCCCTCCGTTGTGGTTGCACGTACGGTACGGCTACCTGTATCGCTGAGACACGCAAGCCGCCCCACCAACGGCAAGGTCCATGGTTCATGGGAGGAGGACCCTCTTCTAAGGCCCATAAATAAGCAGAAGAGACTTGAATGGGCTAGAAAACATTGTAATTGGACATTGGAAGAGTGGATGAAGGTGCTATTCACCAATGAATTGAAGTTCGAGCTGCTGGAACCAGAAGGAGAATATTCGTTTGCTAATTTGTAGGGGAAAGGGTAGCCCAGCAGTGTGTACTGCCTACAGTTAAACATGGTGGAGGTTCTATTATGGTTTGGGGATGTTTTGCCGGAGATGGATTTGGTGACATTGTGAAAATAATAGGAAGTATGGATCAGAAGAAGTACCACCGCATACTTCAGTATCATGCAATACAAAGTGGATTGTGCTTAATAGGGAAAGGGTTCTCCTTACAACAGGATAATGACCCAAAACATTGGTAGGCATACTGTACAAACTACATTGCATCAAAAGAAAAACACAAAGCACTTAATGATATGGTATGACCATCCCAAAGCCCCAATTGTAATCCCATTGAAATAGTCTGGGATGAAGTGGACAGACATATTAGGGAAGTTAATATATCCAGCAAGGAACATCTCTGGAATGTTGTTAAGGATTTGTAGAATCATATAGATTCACGATACCTACAAAACCTGACTGATCGCATGCCTCAAGTTTGTGAGGCAGTCATTAAATCCAAAGGAAGATACTTCGATGAAAGTAAAATATTGTGATTGTATTATATATGTGGAAATTAATATAATTATATTTTGTGAGAAATAACATTTGATTTGTGTTGTAACTCTGAAATACCAGGGTGTATTGAAATTAATGAGCAGTAGTGTAGGTATGAGTCGAAGGGAAGAAACACACCAGGCAAGGAGAGAGGGGGGGGGGGGGTGGTAGCAATTTAAGGGTGGGGGAAGAAGTAGTATCGCTTGTGGGAGCTTGCATGAACATGTTGGGGACAGGGACAGGGTAGGGTTGCTAGATACAGTTGAAAGGTTTGCGGGGAGGTGGATGTAATGTAATAGGAGAGAAGTAGAGAAGAATTAATGGGTGAGTAGACAGAATACAAGGCTGTGTTGTACTGGAGTGGGAGCAGCGAAGGGGATAGGAAAGTGGGGACAGGGACTGGCAAAGGGTGAGGCCAGGGGGTTATGATGACATGGAACATATTGCAGGGAGAGTTTCCATTGACAAACTATGGTCAAGAGACAGATGGACCACCTAGTTGCAGAACGTGCTGCCCAACACAATGTGCTTCACACCAGTGACTGCTTCACACCTTGTGCAATTTATCGACTTCAGCTTTTCCGAAATTGCACGGGAGGGAACCCTCCCTGTAATATATCCGACGTTCCCATAAATACCATTGGCCTCGACCTTCATTGGTCCCTGTCCTCTACTTACTTATGCCCTTCTGTGTTCCCATTCTGGCACAACACAGCTTTTAGTTCTGTCAAACACCCACTAGTTGTTTTCCTCTTCTGTACTTCTCTCCTTTCCCACTAACTGCCCCCGCCCCCCTTTCCCAAGCCTCATGACTGCACATAGCAGCCATACCCTGTCCCCTCCCACCACACCCCTGCATGCTCCTGTGATCAGCACTACACTGTCTCACACCCCACTCTGATATCCTCCTGCCTTCCCTGCCCAATACCTCCACCTTACTCCCACCACCCGCACTGGATTTCTGTTCCCATCAGGCACAGTTATGATATGAGTCAGTTGCACCACAGCAGCCAGACTCTGTGGTCATGTGTGTGTGAGTTGTGCCAGTGTGAAAGTGTACATTTTGTACTTCTGAAAAAGGCCTTTCACCAAAAAGCTAAAATGTATAGCAGTTTTTTCACTGTGTCTTTCTGAGACTCAGCATCTCCTATATATGGTGAGTAGAAATCTATCCTCTCCATAATATTGTTGTTACTCCATCCTGGACTTTCCATTGTTTAACATGATACTCTATATGCTTCCTTATGATTCTTTTTATTCATAAAAAAGAAACTACCGTCGGCAATATGTAAAGGATAGACAGCTACTCACCACGTAGAGGCAGCGTTGAGTCATAGAAAGGCACAATGCAAAAGAAAAAGCTTTTGGGCAAATTCTTTCCTCAGAAGAAGAACTGTTACTCATTCACACAACAATAACTCACAGGCACATGGCTACTATCTCATGATGCTAAGCCATAGCACCCAGAGACAGTAGCCATGAGCATGTGAGCTGTAGTATAAATGAGTGATAGTCGTACTTCTGAGGAAGGACTTTGTTCAAAAGCTTTAATATTTCTAGTATTTTTAACAATGTGTGAAGAAACAGACATTGGTGTCGGTCTTGCAGCTTTACTAAATTTTTGAATTTATTCACAATTGCCGAATCTTTTTGACATGATCTGTGTTAGGTATGAAGATATTACCTGCTGGTGATACACGAAAAATTGTGCTGGACCAGGGCTTGAACCTGGATTTCTCAGGTGTTGGCTATCTGAATCCTTGAATTCAACTAATGTCACAAGCAATGGGGTTGTTAAGGCAACCACTCTCACCAAGCAGATATCCGAGTTTGAGTCCTGGTTTGGCGCATATTTTCGGGTATCACCAATAGATAATATCATCATACCTAACACTGCAAATGTCAGAGTGATTCTGCAACTTCAAATAAATGTCTAGAACTGTTTTTCTTTTTTGTTGTTCCTTTGTGTGACTCAGTGCCTCCTCTGTGTGGGAAGTAGCAATGTATCCTTTCTTTATAGTTGTTATTTCATCCTAATCTACTGTATCAGCTGTGTTTACTGGCATGATGCTAATTCATGTAGCATTTATTTATCAGAATACATTATCCATAGGGTTAAACTCCACAATTATAATTAGTGGTGAACTGCATCAACAGAGCAAAAAAAAGAGAAAATGCAGTGGGTCTAAGAGGATTTAATTGACTATTGTATCCAGATCCCATACTGCAAATTACCTTCGGTGGAACTTCAGGCTTCTGTAAATTGCGATTATTCTTGTCTTGCTTCAATGGAATGTTGTCGTCGTCTGTTTCTTTAATTTCCTGCAAGTAAAATAATATGCAGTTTTACAGGCAGTTGAAAATGTGAAATGGATAAGATTATTTTGTTTGTATTATTCTGAAATATGTTTATGGAAAAATGAAAATGATATTATGTAGTAAGCCATTCAAAAATTCAGATGCAGCACTTCAGTAGATATTTCTTTGAAAACCTTATTGCTCGAGAAGAATGTGCTGCACTTAAACCTACTACAACATCCCCTGCCCCCATTTTCCTTCCATTAGTTCACACAACATACTTGATTAACACTGTATAAACTTACATTAAAGCAGTGTACATTAAGTCTCTCAACCAGTATCTCTTTTGGGGAATTTCGATACAGAAAAATCAGTTTCACAGCTCTTATATCTGCACCGACACAATACTTTCTCTAGTTTTATGGTTTCTCTAGAAAATATCACCCACGAGCAGTCAAAATATCTGAGCAGTCATCTGAATTTACATCTACATCCATACTCTGCAAAGCACTGTGAAGTTGGTACACCCAGGTGCTCGTATGAGTGATTCCAATGATTCCAGTTGGGACTTGCTGATATTTTAGTTATAGGGTACTATGTTTTCTCATTTTATGATTTTCACAATTTTGCATTTCTGAACATTTAAAGCAAGTTACCAGTCTTTGCACCAATTTGAAATCTTATTAAGATCCAATGGAATATTTTTGCAGTTTTATTTAGGTGGTATCATGTGAGAAACACGCAAATTGGGTTTCACCTGACTGAAGTTTTTGGAACCCATTTTGGTTGAAGGTAATAGTGTGTTGGAAAGCTCATTACAAAACTGAAAGAAATGTAGCATAAAAACAGACTCAGGTAGAATATGACCAAGACCTTCTAAATTTTAGTATTGGAAATTCCTCAGTGGAAGAAAAACACAGCAAGAAAATTGAAAAGATATTACTGGAATGTATTTAGTGCTATTGCCAAAGAATGCATAACCAACTGTTAGCTCCTTCTCAATAGTACTTGTGTCCCAGTTCTAGTCCTTTCTTGTAAGTAATTAATAACCAGGAGCTCTATTTCAGCCCTGCGTACAATATAAGTAAAGCTGTTTTCAACCCAAAGATTGGTTCGAACATCAAAATTCTATTACAAGACATGGTTCTATATCTGTATTTATTTATTTCCTTTATAGTTTGAGAATACTGAAATATTAATATATGCACAACAGAACATAGCTTGGGACAGTTGAATTGACATGATGTTGGCCCACTGTGAAAAATATAAAAGGGCACCCTACAGTCAAACTACACCAGTAAAGAAAAAAGTCTGCCCCTGGTAGCTGAGTGGTCAGTGTGACAGAATGTCAATCCTAAGGGCTTAGGTTCGATTCCCAGGTGGGTTGGAGATTTTCTCTGCTCAGAGACTGGGTGTTGCATTGTCCTAATCATCATCTCATCCCCATCGACGCGCAAGTCGCCGAAGTGGCGTCAAATTGAAAGACTTGCACCCGGCGAACAGTCTACCCAATGGGAGACCCTAGTCACATGACATTTTCAATAAAGAAAAGATACATAATTGCAAATATTGCTTGAATGAATGGTAAGATAGTTTGAGGATTCCCAACTACACAGTGTTTTCACATTTCAGGAATAGTGCAGTGCAGCACATTTCAGGAAGTGCAGTTGTCTTCTGGAATTTTTTTGTGAAGTTGACTCAAGCAATTATGGGAAAAAAATATTTCTGAAATGGGTTTGACTGCAGCTTATCTTCGCTTATAGTCTAGTAAAGACACTGCCCATAAATTCAAAATATAAAAATGTCAATCTGGCTGCACAAATCCCGTATGAGGCAGAAAGTAATATTAAATAATTTCCTATTACATATTCCAGTAATTAATGATGTTTTGTTTGAAAATCTGGAAGACACAAAGTTGTACATCTACAGGGAAAACACAAGAGGATGGAAAGGATCATTCAAGCTAGAGAAGAAACACCCAATTAAACTACGAAACATTGTGCTTCAACAAGATAGAAGAGAAGTTAATGCTGATGCTTCCATTTCCTTTTCCAGATTTGTTCCCTGAAGGAAATCAACTATTCCTTACCTTAATGTATTCCAATGTGCTGTCAAGGCTGCGAACAACTTTGGTCAATTCATCAATGGGTCCCTCAAGATTAGGAAATGTGCCATTAATTATTCTAGATGTCTGTTCCTCAAGAGTTTCTTCCTTTTGCTGGTATGCAGTTTGTACAAGTGTCTTCATATTCTGATCTTCATGCTTTTTACATACTGGAGATGAAATAATTTGATGAGTTACTGAGTGAAATGCACACAGCACACAAGAAACACAGATAAAAAATTTTGTTCCCTGAATTATTTTATATAATTGTTTCACACCTCTTGCAATTACAGTTGGTATAAAGAATGTGGGACAGTGTTCAGAGAGTCTTTATCAGAACGACTCAGCCTTAACAAAAAACAACTTTGTCCGGAACTAAGAGTGTGTCATTATACACCAAAATCTTCTATATTTTATCTGATAATTCTGTAATTTCAAACAATACTGTTTACATCATATGGCTAGGGACAGGAAAAATTGCATTAGCTATAAACAAATAAAAAAAGCAAAGTCAGCACTTTTTATTGACATCACACGAAATCATCAGTTTTTGCAAAAAGTCATAAAAATTTTGTGTTTCTCCTGATTCTCGTGTAGAAATCTTGTCACTCCGAGGGTGCCAGTTTACCTATATTGGTAACTGATAGATACTGAATACGGAAATCATTTATCAGCTTTTTTTTTTCCCTCAGCGCTGAGAAATGTGTATAATCTCGACATAACAATTTATTTCCCACCTGGAGAACTATGGCTTTGTAAGTCTATTTGAAATTTCTTTAGGATTGACACTTAGGCAGAAACATGTTGAGGTTCAGAACTGAGTTGTAACTTTCCACTTAGAACACACACATAATCTTACATTTCATACAACTTGCTCAAACGTGTAAACTATTCACTGTACAGAGATGGAACTGGCATCGGTGTCTTGCGGAAGAACTACATTATGTTTCCATTTTAGTTTTATCTGTGGAAAGAATTTTGATAATGATATACAGAAGGTGTATGAAAGTACATTTTTTGAAAATGTTATCAGATTTTTGACATGCAGGAAAATTCTTGTTACTGAATTGAGATATAATTTGAATTAAGTGTGATGCATAATGCTGCACTTGTATGACAGAGCCTCTTTGTTGGCCCATTTCATTTCACTGAGAGAAACTGTGTACTCAGTTTATAATTAAATTGTTATTACATTTTCTGGTCGAACTTTCTACTTATTTGTAATGAAACAGAAAAGTTATGTCTATTAATTGAAGCAAGAGAACTTATCTTCTCAGCTTGGAAGAAATAATAACTGTGACAGAAAAATACCTCTACCTCAGTAAAGCAACACTTATAATGTAAAAAGTGAGAGCGATTTCTTTTTATGTGATTAAGACTGAGTTCCTGAGATGAACTTCATTTGGACTCTGTTGCAGATAACTGCTTCTTATTAATAGTCAAAACTTATCAAATCAGAATTTTGCTGTACAGTGTTTAAACTGCATAACAAACATTGTGCTGAATCCACCTGCATATCTTATCATGCGGAGAGTGAAAAAACTCTATCAACATCACTCTCATTGCAGTCATACATGCTTGCAGTGTACATCATTTCCTATATCAATTTTTTAAAAAATAGCGTGATTGTCCCCATGATGCACTACAGTGGCTTTCTTCCAGCCTTCAGAGGTGACCTTCCTGAAGGTTTCTTCCTTATCAGCTCTACCGGTATATGAAGAGATATTAGATTCATAAGCTCAACTTTTTACATTATCACTTACTCTGACCTTTTGGTGCTGAAGCTAAGCATATCCTCATTTGCTTTTGCCATGGTAGTTATTTTCTCAATAACAACGGAGCAGTTGTGGTTTTTATCAATAACAATTGTTGACAGAGTAGGCAAGTAATGCATGAACCAATTATCTTAACTGATACATGGCAATGCTCTCAGTGCAGTCATACATGTTTGCAGTGCACATCATTTCCCATATCAAATTTTTTAAAAATAGCATTATTGTCCCATGAGGCATTACGGTGGCTTTCTTCCAGTCTTCAGAGGTGACCTTCCCGACAGCTTCTTCCTTATCAGTTCTACTGGTTTATGAAGAGATATTAGATTCATAAGCTCCACTTTTTAAAATTTATCACTTACTTTGACCTTTTGGTGCTGAAGCTAAACATCTCCTCATTTGCTTTTGCCATGGTAAGTATTTTGTCAATAACAACAGAGTAGTTGTGGCTTTTATCAATAACAATTGTTGACAAAGTAACTCAATGGATATATGGCAATGGTCCAGCTGAGAAACGAACTTTGTTTAATGTTTGATGAACTTGCTTCTAACACTGCTCACTATTACACAACACACAATAGTAACAACAGAAAACTATTAATCCCTCAACTATAAGAAATGAAAACAAATAAAATCTCAGGCTACTACGAGGGACAGCAAGCCATTTTAAACTGCAGTGGGAAGTGTTTTAGTGATGGAGGTGAAGATATGGAAACTGTGGGTAGTGCAACATCTACAGGTCTCACGGTATTGGCTTAATGCATACCATGCCTTCCTCATGAAACTCGCCCCACTACTTCCTTTGCAGCTATCAATCCTAAAGTAAGTGTGAGCAGACTATAGATGTGATACTATTCTTCAAAATATATCCATTACAGTAACAGTATGACATTTCCCAATGCTTTTGTATAACCTATTGTACGAAAGTGACACATTTTTTAGAAATCTTTATTGCAGTATATTGCTTAAACTACATATTTTCATAACATGAAAGCATAGCTGTGGAAAAAGAAAACATGGCATTTTATTTGTGCAAACATATAAATCACCATGACATCTATCACCTTCCAACCTAACCTAGGGCATGGTCTATGCAACATATCACACTGTCATCACAAACATAATTCACAATATAGTTTTAACCAGCAAAGCGAGCCAGTCACATGGCCATGCCAGCAGCATCATTGTGTTTATGCCAGAGAAGCAGAGAGAGAGAGGAGGCAGTAACAATGCACACACCAATATTCTTACAAGTAGAGTCCTTCCACGTGCTAGTTTTGGGTGTCCCAGCTTCCCATGAAGATTTTTCTGCTCTCTCTTTCTGTGTGCATGGACGCACGCACGCGCACACACACACACACACACACACACACACACACACACACACACACACACACACTGCGAGGTAAGAATCTGTGCCGGTTTGAATTGAACTTGATCGTACTTGTCATGTGCTGAAGTTAGTTTTCACAATGGCTCAGTATCCTCTTCAACTTTCTGAATATATATAAAAAAATACTGAATAGGTATTGAAATAAACCTCTCATTTTTACCATCAGAAATATGTTTCCATGAAGTCACATGCCCTGTACTAAGCAGGCACCATGTTGACTTATGTGCCTGTGCACTTTAAGTGCTGATTTTGTGATTTTCATGTTTATAATTGTGTACTACAAAACTATGAAGTTTAATTAATGCATTGTTGTTGTTGTTGTTGTGGTCTTCAGTCCAGAGACTGGTTTGATGCAGCTCTTCATGCTGGGCCTGATGTCTGGCAGAGATGAAGGAAACACTGAAGCACACTGGATTGCTAATAATTGGTAACCAATGCTGTACAATCGCAATAAACTCATGAGATGTTCAATTAACTCTTTTATTAGAACGTGTTACGCATTTCAGGATTACACCCATCTTCAGACATCTGTTACAAAAAAAGTACAAAACATAAATGAACAGCACATTCAACACATCTCAACATTACAGAAAATGAGATCGGGTCATATGAGTTACGTACCACAAACTTCAACGCCTTCCTAATGAACCAGGCATATAGCCTTGACAATTCGAAGAAAGTGTTCAATAACATATGACTATAACTGCTACACAAGAAGTCGTAAAGCAGAGCGTATACTGACGCTAAACCAGTCAACTAACAGCGAAGCACCCTCGGTAGGGGGTGCTGCATGGTCATATGCTCCATGTGTTCACATGTAATTTAATAATAATATACTCAGCATGTAACATGTAACAGGGTGTAATTATGACTAGGAACTGGAATGGTACTTCCGTACACATTAACACTGAAAGATTTTTTTTAAAAAAATTTTAAACCCAAAATTTTTACATTGCCATGCTATACCTATAGCCAGTAGTGGCACTAATCACAACTCAAACCACATATCAATATAAAATAATTAATGGGGGGGGGGGGGGGTTCCTTTATGAATAAACCTTTCAACCTCCCAACATGTGTGTTTCGGGATTTTATGAAAATGTTCTTCCTCTCACGAATAAACTTTTTTCCTTGTGGCAGAGGGGTGTAGGTTGTTGTTTGAAGGCTTCTATTTGGGCAATCATAGCCCATGAATATTACTTGGCTATATTTCGATAGGTGGATGGCTGCCGCCGACATGGTTGCCATTTGCTTTAACAGATGGTGCCTAAGACGTTTTTGTATGTGATCTGATTACAAGGTTTTAGTTTATGATGGATACTGCTGGTTATACTTAATTTGGTGGTGTTCTTTCAGACATTTGGGAGGTTGAAAGGTTTATTGATGAAGGAACACTCCTCCTCCCCCCCTCCCCCATTATTTATTTTATATTGACATATGGTTTGAGTTGTGCTTAGTACCGCTACTGGCTATAGGTATAGCATGGCAATGTAAAAATTTTGGGTTAAAATTTTTTTTTTAAATCCTGTAGTGTTAACATTTACAGAAGTACCATTCCAGTTGCTAGTTGTAATTACACCCTGTTACATGTCACATGCTGAGTATATTATTATTAAATTACATGTGAACACATGTAGCATATGACCATGCAGCACCCCCTACCGAGGGTGCTTCGCTGCTAGTTGACTTGTTTAGCATCAGTATACACTCTGCTTTTACGACTTCTTGTGTCGCAGTTATAGTCATATGTTATTGGACACTTTCTTTGAGTTGTCTAGGCTGTACGCCTGGCTGGTTAAGAAGGAGTTGAAGTTTGTGGTATGTAACTCTTATGATCCAATCTCATTTTCTGTAATGTTGAGATGTGTTGAATGTGCTGTTCATTTATGTTTTGTACTTTTTTGTAACAGATGTCTGAAGATGGGTGTAATCCCGAAACACATAACATCTTCTTATAAAAGAGTCAATTGAACATCTCATGAGTTTATTGTGATTATACAGCATTGGTTGCCAATTATTAACATAAAAATGATCACAGGACTCAGACAGGATATTATGTCCTGTATATCACACTAGATTGCACCTGCAAATTAGGCTAACAACTATTATGGTCACAGATTCATGTATTAAGTCTATGTTCACTGCTGTAGGTTCTTGTTTGAGTCATGGGATGACAACAAACTCGATAAATGCTTACATGGCAAAGAGTCTGTTATGTGTAGCTAGAATGGCAAGTCTCAGCTGTGAACGATATTCTGAAATGATAGAAATCCTTTCAAAAGTTACTAAAGAAGCAATTTTTATTGCCAGCAGTTTATGCAGACATCAACAGGATTTGGTTGCTAAGATATTTTTTTTCTTTATCTGTTCAAATTTAACGGGTTTAATATGAATGATTTATCTTTTTAATAATGTAAATAAATGTAATCTGTGATGTCAATAAATATAATATAATCGATGGGTATATTTTCATTTCTAATGTGACACTAAAAAACAATGAAATAGGACAAAAATATGAAACATTTGGCTCTTCACAAATAAGCCATCAGAAAGTAATATAAAAATTGGCAAAAGAGAAGAACACTAAAATTGGCAGAAAATAATAAAAAAAAGCTTGTAAAAAATAACACTGAAATTAGCCACGAAATAAAATGCTCACTATCCTTACATATGACATATTACTATTAGTACTATGTCTGAGCATAATTTTTTGCTAAATAAATGCAGTCTTTTTATTGTGTGCTTCATCTCTCCTTAAGTTATAGAAAGCATACAGATATCAGTGTTTAGTGACTAAATTTTAATTTACTTTCAATTCAAATAACACATACACTAATGACAAGGCGTTCTTGGAAGATGTTATCTCAAAATCTATCAGACTTCCTTTATGTAAATACATTTTCACCTCAACTAAGTCTGTTATTGCAGCAAGTGTATGCTAATAAAGAGGTAGAACACCTTAGTTGAATACTTACTGACTGCTGGCTCTTCTGTTCCACACGTGTGATTCTGAGCATTATTCAGCATTTGCTCAAGACTCACAATGTGTCTGTTAAGTGTTGCAGTTGTTGCCTTTTCATGGTCTTTCTGAATCTGAATCTCTGCTCGCAGATCCCGCACAGTAGCCTGAAAACACAAATTAAAAAAAAAAAAAGATTGTTTGGTTTCCTTTAAACATGTACCTAAAATATTTGAAAATACATTGAATACAGAAATATATATCCAATGTGTTATATTGCTTCCCAGTTAAACTAATCTAATGCAAAAAAATCAAGAGCTATTAAAATGCCAAGTTGAAGCAAATACTATATATCATGCTGAATGATAGTACTGGGAAGTCATTAAACTGTGAGTAAGGAATAGTGAATACACAAATTGAAACAAATGATGATGATGGGTTTTATAATGGAATACATACATCTACATTTAAATCTACATATACATGGGTACTCATAAAAAAAAGAAAAAAAATAATAAAATCACACTTCACTGCCTGACAAAGGGTTCATCGAATCAGCTTCACAATAATTCTCTATTATTCCACTCTCAAACAGCGCACGGAAAAAATGAACACCTATATCTGTCTGTGTGAGATCTAATTTCCTTTATTTTATTATGATGATCATCTCTCCCTGTTTAGGTTGGTGTCAACAAAATATTTTTGCATTTGGAGGAGAAAGTTGGTGCTTCAAATTTTGTGTCAAGATTCTGCCACAACAAAAATGCCTTTGTTATAATGGTGTCCATCCCAAATTGTGTATCATGTCCATGACACTCTCTCCCCTACTTTGGAACAATACAACATGTGCTGCTCTTCTTTGAACTTTCTCGATGTACTCTGTTAATTCTATCTGGTAAGGATCCCAGACCATGCAGCAGCACTCCAAAAGAGGACAGACAAGCATAGTGTAGGCAGCCTCTTTAGTAGATATACTACATTTTCTAAGTGTTCTGCCTGTAAAACACAGTCCTGCCGCACAACGTTATCTACATGTTCTTTCCAATTTAAATTCTTTGTAATTGTAATTTCCAGTTATTTAGTTGAATTTGACTGATTTATCGTGTAACCGAAGTTGAATGGATTCTTTTAGCACTCATGTGGATGAGGGTCAATTGCCAGTTTTTGCACCATTCAGATATCTTTTCTAAATTGTTTTGCAATTTGTTTTGATTGTCTGATGAGTTTACTAGATGATAAACAACAACATCATCTTCAAACAACCTAAGACAGCTGCTCACATTGTCTCCTAAATCATATATATAAGGAACAGCAGATGGCCTATAACACTACCTTGGGGAATGCCAGAAATCACTTCTGTTTTACTTGATGACTGTCCATCAAACGAATTGACAGGAAATCACGAATCCAGTCACATAACTGAGACAATATTCCATAAGCACGCAATTTGATTACAAGCTGCTTACAAAGTACAGTGTCAAAAGCCTTCTGGAAACCTAGAAATATGGAATCAACATAAAATCCCTTGTCAGTAGTACTCAATACTTCATGTCAGTAAAGAGCTAGCTGTGTTTCACAAGAACGATGTTTTCTAAATCCGTGTTGACTGTGTGCCAGTAGACTTCTCTTTGACATAATTCATAATATTTCAACACAATACCTGTTCCAAAATCCTGCTGCATATTGATGATAATGATATGGATCTGTAATGTAGTGGACTACTCCTACTACTTTTCTTGAGTATTGGTGTGATCTGTGCAACTTTCTAGGCTTTGAGTTTGAATCTTTTGGTGAGCGAGCAGTTGTGTATGATTGTTAAGTATGGAGTTATTGAATCAGCATATTCTGAAAGGAACCTAATTAGTATACAGGCTAGACCAGAAGACTTTTTTTTTATTAAGTGATTTAAGTTGCTTCACTACTCTGAGGATATTTACTTCTAAGTTACTTATGTTGGCAGCTCTTCTTGGTTCAAATTCTGGAATATTTACTTTGTCTTCTTGGATGAATTCCAATTTGTAACACTGGAGGGCAACACCAGACAACAAACTAAAGTGATCAACTCAGGATTACTGAAGGGTTGATGGGGGTGAGGGGATTGTTGAGACGAGAAGAAGTGGGTGTCTTGAGTGTTTGAAACTGGAACAAAAGGTTTATGAAGAATCGGGATGGGATTTGATGTATTTTTCATAAAATGATTTCAGCTATGGTTGTTTGCTTGTGTTTTTTTTGTTAAGGCAGTAAGCTGAAATTATAATTAACTTTTGAACATTAAATGTTGTTGGCATACTTACTAATCTAAAACAATGAAAAATTGTGAAAATGTAGTTTTATTGTTGATGATATCAGGAGACAGCCTTCTCCTTATTTTTAAAAACAAAAATACAATGTCAATGGACTTAACAGTAAAAGTGCTTTCTATCGGATTAATTTTTCATATGCGTCTTTTAACACTGAAAATTTCTAAATATGTCAGTGAGGAGTCAGTAACCACTTGTTATAAGATGATGACTGACAGTTTATTGTAAGTAACAAATAATACTATTTCATCAGTTTTCCAAAGAAAATCATAATACAAAGAAAAGCATTTACGAACGTAGCAACTTGCATGAAGTTGTTGATGTATATTGTGTGTTGGACATGCCTTCATGTAGTTTAGTGATGTCACTGAATATGTTTCTGGAAGTTAGTAGGCCTACATAGTTTTGATTATATCAAGTGTATTTTTTTGTACTTTGCCATAATTAATTTTCTTTTCACTGGTTAAATGTGAGAATTTTATTTTGTTATATATCTTATTTATACTGTTTGGTGGTGCTGATTGTGCTGGGTCCCTTTTGTGATTGAAAGAAATATTTGCACAAAGTTAATTTTCAAGTGAGACTGCTCCATTGTCAAGAATATTGGATTACTTTGGAGTGATGGAAGTTGGTTTTCAGAATTGTGTATCTTGTAGGCCTACTGAAGCCTGTTTGGGAACCAACAGATGCCAAGTATTCAATCATGAACTATTGAAAGGATAATATCAACAATCAGTCTTCTGGAAAATATTACAAGATCATAGATACAATCTCATCATGACAACACAGAGTTTACATGCAGGTTTAGAACTACTAAAACAAATTGAGACATTAATTTGTAATTAGTTATTTTCTTTTATTTGTGTATTATGATTGTAGAACAATTTTACCAGTTGTGAAACCATGAGTCAGTCTTATTCCCTACAATTTTTGTTTTCCATGTGTGATTCACATTTATTTAACATAAGTCAGAATAGGTTTTGTGCAGTATTTTTAAAATTTGGGAGTCATTATAACCTAAAATAGGACATTTTCAAAGTCAATGTATATTCAAGTACATTATTTTAATAATGAAAAGAAGAAGATGAAGTAGCAAACTCACAAATAAGTAAAATTAACAAATAATTTCATGGTTACTTACTTCAAGAGTTTCAACCTCTTCTCGCAGCTGCTCACATTCACAATTAATTTCATTCAGTTCATTGGTCACCTGCTGTAGTTTGGAATTTGATTCATTCACCTGCAGAATGGAAGCATGCACATCTGAACTAAATGCAAGAAGATTAAATTATTCGCTGTGCTCTTCTGCTGCTTACTATACTCTGTACAGAATTACTTTAGGATTGACAGCTACAAAGGAAGGGCGAGGCTTATGTGGAAGGCCTGGTACATGTTTTGCCAATTGCACAAGACATACAGTCACAGCAACTACACACAGTTGCCAAACCTTCACTCTCACTACTACACTTGCCACTTGCACTGTGTTCCGATTCCAGGCAGTTTTCTGTCCCACGTGTTTGTTCAATGTAATTTGTTTTACTTCCTATTATGGCAGTGGGAGCTGTAATTTATTTTGTTATTACTGCTATTTGTTGTGCAATAAAGACAAGTTAATTATAAAGATATAAATCTGTTTTTCATACTAAAACCATATGGCACTCACTTGGTTTTTGATGGGTGAAGGGAGCATTATGCATCACATTTAATGCCAGTTATTTTGTGTTATAATAGATCACTGACTGAGTTCTAGTTTGCAGCAGATGAAAATTTAATTTATTCTTAAAATTTCATTCACAAAGTGTGTTCATTTGTCTTTAATAACAAAAAAGTATCTTGCTTGTCAAAAATTCAATACCGTCATCAATAAATAAATTTTTGTTCATTTCTGTACACCATCTTAAAAAATTTACTGTTATAAACAAAACTGAAATGAGAACATTGTGCATCACTTCCATAACACACTGATGCCACTTCCATCTTTGTACACTGAATGGTTTGCAAATTTGAGCAAGTTGAATGAAGTATTAGATTACACACTAGTTATGCGTGGAATGTGGCAACTCTGTCCCACACCTCCATGTGCGCCTGCCAATGTGTCATTCCTAAGGTAATTTTGAATAGAGTATAGTCTGTGAGATTAACTGTTAATGAAACATACATGTGTCTTTTCCCTAGTGTAATTATAACCATTTTGTACATGCAATCCAAGTTATTAAAATATCATGCAAATCATGTTTTCTCTCTAAAGAAGTGAAGGAGAATTACATTTCAAGTACCATCTAAGAATACTAAGACTCAAATCACATTTATAAATCGTCTCAAGTTAAAAAAGCTATGAACTATTATTACTACAGTGCACTAGTGATCATGGTAAATAACAGTGAGGTGAAATGTATATTAATCTACAAAGTCTTTTAATTATCATGGCAGTTGACAGATAAGACTTGATGTGTGTGTTGTAATGGAACTGTCAAATAGACCTCATTTTGTTATATTATACACTAAAGTTGTGTTAGAAAGCATTTGCTTAATATAATACTAGGTTAGGCATTGCGATCAATAATCAATATTGAAATGTTATGTTCTTTGTAGCTTGTGACCATGATCTTTGGTCTACAATGGGTTTTTGGCCACTTTAGCTTTGGCTGCAGTTGAGTGTAGTTGTTTTTCGAGTTATGGCAATAAATATGTATTTTTGTTAGAAATAAAATGTGGAATACTGCATCATGATTTCGGTAGCCCAGTGATAATTAAAAAACCCGCACCCAGAGCAGCAAAGGAATCACTGTCTAGACAATGAGAAGCCACATGGGCAACACAGACTCTGCAGCATCAACAAAGGAGACAACATGGCCATCTCTACCAAAGTACTATACAGCCATCAGCCACACTGTAACGGTGTCCTTATGGAGCTAACCTTTCCAGCACAGTAGAGTGGGTTTATGACAGTGTGTATATAAAGCACTGATATGGTTTTGTAGAAATCTCAATTAATTTTCAATAGCTTTCATGGCATCGAACAAAATTGCTCCTACTCTTCATAATTGCAGCAAAAGTTGCAAACTGATTCCAGTTTAAATTAATAAAATACAGCTTGTCCCTGTTTTCCACTAGCTTCTGGGACAGAGCTTTTGCCTGATGAGAGAGAAAATTGACCGTTATTCTAATCATGTATGTAACTGGAGCTGAGAACCAGGTAATTTAGCTTTTGGTTACAGTGACATTGTGTAATAAAGGGATCAAACAATGGAAAATCCAGGATGGAATGTAACAGTATTAGAGAAGGAAATGTTGCCACTCACCATATAGTGGAGATGCTGAGTTGCAGATAAGCACAACAAAAAGATTCACACAATTATAGCTTTCAGCCATTAACACCTTTGTCAACAATAGACACACATACACACACAAGCACACTCATGAAAACACAACTCGCACACACGATTGCAGTCTCAGGTAACTGAAACCATACTGCATTGTGTGTGTGTGTGTGTGTGTGTGTGTGTGTGTGTGTGTGTGTGTGTGTCTATTGTTGACAAAGGTCTTAATGGCCAAAAGCTATAATTGTGTGTATCTTTTTGTTGTGCCTATCTGCGACTCAGCATCTCCACTATGTAGTGAGTGGCAACTTGTCCTTCTCTAATATTGTGTAATAAAGGACATTGATTTTTTGTTCTTGATAGGTAGATGAGTACCAGGCCCAACATTGAATCTTTTTGATGGTTTTAATTACGGGTCCACATTCTACCACCTTTAAAACTGTCAAATAACTCCCTGACTTGTTGACAGAAACCTACTGAAAAAACAAACCACCATCTTTTCCCCCTTCATGCTGTTTATGAAGTTTTTCTCACAATAAATTCTGTGTTTAATTCTTATCAGCCTTAGTAGGCCTGAACATGAGGCCACTTTTTGTGCTTTTTACTCCTCACTGATAATCTGATGATGGAGAATAGTTTCATAAGCTGTCACCACTTTAATTAACTTTTATGATACTGAAGAATGATTTTGTGTGACTATATTCACAGCTCTCAATAACAAATCATCATACTGTGTAATCAGTGTTTCCCAGCGTACTGGTCTGTACAATATCAGTTTCAGATGCTGCACTGTAACCTGTGCCACGTGCCACTCCACGCCTTCCAATAGTAGCCTCACTGGAATTTTATTTGCATGAAGCTTATCTCTAGCACATCATTTTGTTCCACAACACTCCCTACCTCAACCTCAATTTTTAAAATCTGTTTGTATATATTGTTATTTTTCTTGAATGTTTCGTCTCCCACTAAGTACTCAATACTACTAGTGCACTGTTTCCCCAGTGAAGTCCATCCATTAATCTAACCCAGAATATCTATGCCAATTACTTATTTGAGCACACACATTTAATATGTAAGTCAGAGATAGATGCACAGACAGAATCTTCGAAAAAATAAAACAAACATGACCATGACTGGGATGTTTGTTGGTGCTAAAACAGGTTCCTAGTGGCATGACATTTTCATAACTGCAGGTACATGGCTGTTTTCCATGAACAGAAGTAGATGACACAGTTCTCTGTCAGGATAACAATGAAATGACCATCTGTAATTTATTTATTGTGATATAAAAAAAGCTTTGACCAAGTATTAAGTTGGAATAGTTCCTCAGATGTTAAAATTCAGGCAACACAATATAGCTTTAAGAATTCTGGCATAATTTTCCATTTTCAGATATTATCACATCATTCCATCCATTATCACACATGATGTTCGAAATTGAGCACAACCATAAAAGAACATTGGTAACAGATGGATACTTGTGATTTAAAAATGAATTGGGTAAAGGAAAAACTGAATTCACTGAGACATTTTTATATGGAGGGCAGTCGAAAACAGCAACCTCAGAAATCATAAAAAGTGTATTGTCAGTTACCGGTTGGTACAGATTACTAACGTCTGTGAGATGTTTGGCAATAGTGACTCTAGGAGATAATGAAAAATAGTATAAACCTTTGTTCATATTTTTCTACCACAGTTAAGTAGCATAAAGTGTTAAAGAATCAGACGTGTGGTCTTGTGAATGTAGACTTTCACAGAACATACTACTGATAAAAAGCTATCGGGTTGAAAGCTGAGTGTCATTGTTGAGATACCATGATGTTTCAACAAATTTCATATTCATCATCTTCTGGTGAAGTGGTAAGAGGTTGCAGATGTCCATATATTTATATACAAGGGATAGCAGTCCCCTCCACGTAGATACAGGCATCAGCGACTTGTGTGGTCAGTGGGTGGGTAGTGGGTTTGGAGGCAAAGTGATCGGACAATGCTTGGATCTCTGCATGGGTATCCTTGATCTGTCTCACATGCTGGCCACTGCTGTACACAACTTCAGCATGTAGCCGCCCATATGTGTTTCCACACTAAACTTAGTTGATAACCTTCATCCCTTTAAGCTCTATATATTCCTTTATTATGTTGTCCCAATAGTATAGCAACCTGGTACTCTCAAGAATGCCCATGATCAGATTTAAGCACAGCCTCTGGCCTATCCCAACCCCTGTGCTGCTGGCTACTAAAGACCCTGGTGCCACGTCGAGGTGGAAGGGCAGCAGACTGACTTACAAATAGAAATTCTACAGTATTTCAACACTGCCACCAAACTGGAAACTCAGGAGCTTTTTCATTACATGTAATTTTAGTGAAATAGGTTACTTCTGCTCAGAACTAGCTGATGGCATATCTACTTGCAACAATGAATAAGTCACAGAATGCCTTATCATGCTTGAGTTTTAATCCTGCTAGATAGCTATACATAAGAATAATTTTTTACAGCATAGTTCTAACAACAATGCAGTAAAAGCACAACTTCAAATTAACAGCCTAAAGCAATCCAAGACTTACAGTGAGGAAGAGACAAGCATAATAATACATACACAGTAACCAGGCTGTGACCAATTATGGCAAACTTCACTTGGAGATCCATTGGCAATAAGTGAAATATTTGTTCTGAGTGTCAGCCGTAGTGTGGCATATGACAAAAAGTTGCCTACAGGACATTTGCACATAGCATACCTACCTCATTTTGGAAACGCAACTCTGCAGCAGCAAGTGCATCACGCATTTGATCGTGCAATTGCCTAGATGTTCGCAGCTCTGGCCGAAGCACGTCATCCACCTCTGCCTGCAGCTGCTGCAATGATGCATCTGCTGCTGAAACTGCCTCCAGCAACTGTGACACCTGCCTCCGCAATCGCGTCCGCTCCATCTGAAGTGATTCCCTGTACAGAAAAAATATATATATTTTACTCTGAAGTGGTTGATAAAGAGCTTCTCAGAAGTTTTCATCAGCATGAAGAAGTTTAAAATGTAATAAATGCTAGAAACACATAGGCCGCGCAAATACTTTCTCTTCACCTTCCAAGTGTAAGTGATACCTGCATATAGTTTGAAAATACACCTGCAGTGATGAGTATTCCCTCTCCAAATATGCTAAGAGTCTCACTGAGGTCGTCGCAGACTGGAATTTACCCACCACAAGTTGTCCAGGAACAGATCTTCCTTGACTTGCCTCCCCTGTCACCTACCTCTGTCAGTGGCCACACTGGAGTGTACAACTTGTGATTAAGTATCACCCAGGACTGGAGCAACTGATTCCCTTTCTCTGTCAGGGTTTTGAGTACCTCTTGTCATGCTTCTGAAATAAGAAGTATTCTACCCATTGCTCCCACAGTGATAGGCCTATTCCAACCCCATCCAACCGATGCACTATACTATCCTTTACCCCCACAGCTCATATTCCTGTGAAATACCTAGGTACAAGGCCTGTACCATACACCCTCCCACTGCCACCTACACGAGTCCTGTGACAGGCATTACTATACCATCAAAGGCAGGGCCACCTGTGAAAGCACCCATTTGGTCTACCAAATTAACTGCAGTCACTATGTGGTATTTTATGTAGGCATGACCACTGACAAGCTGCCTGTTCACATAAATGACCACTGCATCGCCAAACTGCGGTTCATAGATAGCTGGATCATCCAATTGCTGAGCATATTGCACAACATAATCTGCTTCACTTTAAGGACAGCTTCACAGTCCTTGCCATCTGTTTCTACAGTAGATTTTCTTAACTGCACAGGTGGGAACCCTACAGTACATCTTTCATTCCTGGTACCTCCCCCCCCCCCCCCCCCCCCCCCCTCCTCCCGATCACAATCTTCACCAGTTCCTGTCCTCCATCTGCTTCTATGCCACTGCCTGCTTCACCTTGAACCTTACACAAGCTTTCTATCCTCAAGCAAATGTACATGCATAGTTCTTTTCACTTCTGCTTCTGTTTTGTCCCTCACCCCTCCACCCAACTGGCACAGCCTCTCAGTACTGCACCATACAGCTCATCATCCTGTCCCTATCTCATCTTTGCACACTCCCACGGCACTACAGCAATTTCTCTCACTCCTATTGTTCTATCCCTCTCCCTTCTCACCCAACACATCTTCTGTATGCCCCATACCCCTCCCAATTGATATTGCCTCTCACTGCAGTCAGGGCTTGGTTCCCATATGCAACAGAGGCCATGAATATGTGACTGTGCATGTATGAATGTGTGCACATTTTTGTAAATCTGAAGGAGGACACTATCTGGTAGGTTAATCTAGTTTTAAATGTTCTGTCTACTACACAAAACTTTCCCTATGTGGTGAGTAGCACACTATCCTAATTCATATTGTTGTTATTCCATCCCTAATTTTCCACTGTTTGATTTAACAACCTGAGTATCACAGTACATGGTCCTGTATATTGTATAACACATACTTTGCTTGTTGTATAGAAAAACTGAACAATTGTGATTTATCAATAGTGTACACCATTAACCAGTTACACCGAAAAACCCAAGAGATTGTGACTTATTCTTTAACAATCCAAAATTTACAATCTGTAATTTCACATGACCATTTTTAGACAATTGAAAGTTCAGGTTGGAATATTAACAACACTGTGAAAAGGACAGATTGCTACTCACCATAAAGATGACATGTTAAGTCGGTGAAGGGAGTCGTTGGTATCTTTGATGTGGGTGGCTGAATCTCGGGCAATAAATTGGTATCTTTGATGTTTAGGAAATAGTTAGTAAGGTGTATGAGGAATGAGGTAGTAGGTGTTAGGATATAGTTAGTATCATGGGCTTAGCCTCCCCTCATCAGAAGCTGGGCCACCTGTGAAAGCAGCTATGTGATATACTAGCTATGTGATATATTAGCAGCAGTGGACCATCCTAAGGCACACATGCACCTGTACATAACACGCTTGATTTCAATGGCTGCTTCACAACACAGGCCATCCAGGTCCTTCCTTCCACCACAAGTTTTTCTGAACTGTGCAGGTGGGAGCTATCCTTACAACACATTCTCTGCTACCGAAATCATCCTAGCCTCAACCTACAGTTACATAGTTTCCCACACCCTCCACCCAACTGTTTCACCCATTCTCTCCTGTTATCTCCTAACAATTTTCCTCCACTCACTCCCATTATGTGCTGCTATTGGCTAGTGCTTCCATTGGTCTTTTCCCCTGCTCTACTCCTACTCTTACCACTGCCCCATCTTGTGCCCACCCTCTCTCCCTCTCCCGCAGCCTCCAGACACTGTTCGTGTCAGGCCTTTCGTGCCACTTCTAGTCTCTGCATGCCAGGCAGCACCAATTCCTATTCACCAACCTGTACCCTGCTATCCTTCCTACTTCCCCATCCCACTCCAGATTGTCACTCCTATTCAACATGTGTCTGTTGCAGTCTGGCTGGAGTGGCTGAAAGTAGCGGTGATGTGTGTATGAGTGTCCTCCTCTTTTCTGAAGACGGCTTTGGCTGAAAGCTAATATGTAACATTCTTTCTATGATGTCTATCTGCAACTCAACTTCTCACCTTTATGGTGAGTAGCAATCTGTTCTTTTTGTTATATTGTTTGTATGACTATTTTGCATCTTGAAAATAACTTACCTCTATTACTTAGACTTTAACACTTATAAAAGCTTATAAAGGTATAATCAAATTTCTCGGTACTACTAGTAGTGGTTTTACAAATTAAAATCACTTTCCATTATCTAGTGACACCAAACAAATTTTAACTCATACCAGAGCGGATAGGAAGTCTTCATGGTGGACAATTTTCAGATGCATATGCCAAGATAAAGAGTGTCAGTACTAATAGAAAAGTCGAAAATGATAAAGTGCCACAGGCATATGCATATGAAGTATGTCAATGTGAAACCACTATTCAAGAAGGAAATAAAACTGATGTTTCAAACTACTGCCCAATTTCCCTTTTGACGTGCTTCTCCAGCATTCTCGAGAAATCTATACATAAGAGAATTGTGGAACATTTGAACATCCACAAGGCTCTTACCCATTGTCAGTTCGGATTCCAAAGAGACCTACCAACTAATGATGCTATATTTTCTTCACCAATACTGTTTTCGAAGCACTGAACAATAGACTGGCTTCAGTTGGTATATTTTGTGATTTAATCAAAGCCTTCAAGTGTGCGAGCAATGAAACCCTCCTTTCGAAAGCAATATATTATAAGTGACATAGTGGGGAATGTGGTTTCGATTGTACCTGACTGATAGAAAGCAGAGGGTATTGCCTAATCATGGAGGTAGCACAAGAGCTTCATCTGATTGGGAAACAGTAAGTAGAGAAGTGCTGTGCTGGGCCTCTTGCTCTTTCTTATTTTTATTAACGACCTCCCACTTCATGCAAAAGCTACAAGTAAATTTACTATCTTTGCAGATGGTACATCTCTTTTAGTTTAAAAAATACCTCACAATGACGTTGCAACATATGCCAACTTTGTGCTCCATGATCTCAAAACAGTACATTCATTTGTGGATCTCAGGAAGTTCATGAGGACGTAAGTCTAAGCTGTAATGATCAAGATATACAGCAAGTTTTTTCCTTCAAAATACGTTGGTTTCCACATCGACCATAAACTAAACTTGCCGTATTCTGGACTTGAGAAAAAGACTTAGATCAGCAACTTATGCTCTATGTATTATAGCAGCAACCACTACAATACTAGAGCAACCAACCAATGGTAAATACAGTATTTGTCACTCAGAAAAGAGCAATTAAAATTCTAAGAGGAGTTAGCAGAAATAATTCATGCAGAAATCTTTTTAAAATACATAAAATATTAACAATGACCTCACAATACAGTGTACCCCTTTATTGTTTTTTAATTAAGAACCTCCCCATGCAGAAAACCAATGGCTCATTTATAACTGCAACACAAGATCAAAACACAACTTGCACGCTGATAGAAAAAACTTCAGTCTAGTACAAAAGTGGTGTACACTGCTCAAGCATGGAGCTGTATAATACACTTCAATTGGACATAAAAAATCTTACCAGTGTAATGCCACAGTTTAAAAGTAAATTAAAAGATTATCTTGTGGAAAACAGTTTTTACTCTGTTAACAAATTCTTTAATATAAACATTTCTATGCTGTAACTTAAGTATGACGCATTATACTTGAAATATTTGCTATTGCCACAATAGCCTATGTTCACACAAAAATTTTCACTCAGGCTTACGAAATACTTCAGTTGTATCAAATTTGCAGCTTGCATTGTGGCACAATTGTAATTCATTATTTTTGTTCACTGTAAGAAATGCCTAAGCTTGTAATTATTAGCATATTTTATTCCTATACACATATTACAATTTGTATCAGTTAGCATCTGTAAATACTGTTCTCATGTATCATTATGACTCGTTCTCTATCCATGTAGTTCTCTTCTATACTGGGTCAATGGAACATGAATAAATAATAAAATAGAATAACTTTTCTATTATCGTTGGTAAGGGATACAAATACTAATGAAAATTCGGAAACATATTGCCTTGTAAGTGGACTTCAAACACTGAGGTGCATGAGATCCTGCATCTTTTTTCTGAGTATTGATTTTTCAAACATTATGCCATTTTCTGTGAAGAACTTCATTATCTTCTGTAGATCACACAAAATATTTGATGCAATCGGGGTCAACATCATGGATATGTATCACCAGAAGCAAACCCAGAGAATCGCATATAAGAATGAAAAATGGAAACTCACAACAACATCCTCTTCAAAACTTGAATATGCAAACTTCTGGTTGGCAATAACTTGTGTTAACTACAAGGTAACATGATAAGTTGAGGTTAAGTATGTTCTTAAAAATTATCATTTGCAAGCAGTCTTAGTTTTATCCACTGAGAAGATACGGAACAGACAACACAATTTGTTGACTGTTCAATACAGTAAAGATTGCAAAGAAACCAGCACCCACCTATCTGCCTCTGCTGTGCGTAGCTGCTCTTCTGTGTCATGCAGCCTCTGCTCGGCTTGCTGTAGCTGCTCCTCGCGCTGCTGTAGCTGATCATGACAGTGCCGAAGCTCCCTCTCATGCTGCTGCTCCAACTCACTCCAAACTTCATCTGCACACCGCATCACATTCTCATGTTCCACTTGCAGCCGCTCGCAGCATTTACAGCTTGCTGATTCTGTAGAAGAGCATCACACTTTATCATAAAATACAAGCAGATCTCAATTTTTTATTTACTAATTCTTGTATTGCGGTTGTATACAGGGCTGGCCCAAGAAAATTTTTCTGCACAAGCGACTTAGCATTTGGCAGCCCTTTTCACCTCCCCTTTTCCCACATACATTTCACCCATGTCAATTTTTGCGTGATACAAATGTTCCATTTGGGAGCCACTGGTGCCCATCACAGCTTGGCACCCACAAGTGGCCATGGCTAATTATTTTATGTCCTCTATGGAAGTTTTACTGTTGTGGTTCCTCTAGTGCTCTTCTTAGCTTGGCACCCCAAGCAGAGGCTTGTGTTGCCTGTACCTTAAATTGGTCCTTATCATATACTGTATTAATTGTATCTTTATTATATTATGCATTCCACTGCCAATGTGAATTGTTATATCCTTGAAGAATTTCTTGCCTGTTTCCATCCGGCTACATAATTACAGTATTTTTTAACCACTCTTTTTCCAGAGCAAAGTAAAAAAAAAATGAAGCAAGCAATCATCAACTAGAAGTTTGACTACCACTGTATATTAAAAGGCATTGTACTATTGAGGTTTGTACGACCGATTTCTTAACTCTTTTGCATGAGCTCTCCTGACTAACATTGGGGGGACTGATATACAGTCCAGACTGCAGAACAAAATGACACTGTTCTACAATCACTAAGATTTGGCCTAAGTGATAATCTGTAAGTAGAGAACCACTTATGTGTTTGGGCATTATATAAAACCTAAACTTTGAATAAGTTGCAAGAGTATCTCCAGATACATAAGAGGTGATAACCTAAAATTTGTAGGACTGCTCATGGTATTCTCCATGGAATGACTACCAATTTTCACTTTCCAGGAAGCACATCTCATTGTGTAACAAAGGGAGGAAAAAAAAAAAAAAAAAAAGAAAAAGAAAAAAGGCCTTCATGACTACAGTGCTTCTGTGGTCCACAAATGGAAAGAACTGACTGTAATACGAATGTACACAAATCTTGCATTTGTGCGCCACTGGCACCCCTCATAGCTTGGCACCCCCAAGCAGCTGCTGCAGAATTTGCTACTAAGATGAAGGTTTCAAACATCTCTTCAGAAAAATATGCACTGTAGACTACAATTGCTTCATAGAGAAGGTGCACTACCACTTTTCAATACAGCTCAAGTCCCAAAATACAAATATTGGGGAAACTGAATACCAAAATACAATATGTTTCACTACACCATTAATGTGAGATGTCCAGTGGTAGTAATTGGTCTCATTTGTGTTTGGTCATATGACACAAAACACTTACATGGATAAATTGAAGCTATTTTATTTTTCTTTGTAGTTGTGTATGTCCAATAAATTTGTGTATGGTGATATTCTGCAGTTGAGTTTTTTTGTAAGCTCAACACGTTGTGACAGTATTTGTCTATGTTTTCATAACATTTGTCTGGTTAGTATTTTAAATGCAACTAGAATGATTTTATAGCTCTGTATTATTATTACAATATCTCTTTTACGGTAGGTACAAGTATGTACTAACCATCAGCAGTAGTGACAGGCTGTGGTGTGAACGTGAGGCTGCGCTGTGTGTTTGGACTGGTAGCTTGAAGTACACGCCACAGTGCCCAGGCTAATGCTGCAGGCATCCAGAGACGCAGTAGCCTTTGCTCCTCTTGCCGTCGGGATTCTAACCTGCAAGCAAAGCCCTTTTATTTTGCCATACATCTCTCTATATAAATGCATTTTACCTATTCTGAAGTGGGAATAGGGGTGGACATGTAAATGAAACTGCACATATCTGATTAGGGAAGGATCCCTTTTTCCCTCTGGTAATATTCATTATTTGAATTTCAACATTTGAAAGATTGTTATTAATTTTTCTTTACATAATCTACATTTTCTATGAGCTTTTACATGTCCTTTCACTATCATAGAAAGAGTTGCTGATTGGAATAAATCAAATTGAATGGTGTGAAAACCAAACTACATATGTGAAGTAAAACTTTACAGTGACCTGCTCAGTCCAGTAGTAAAAGAACAAGTAAGTTGACAATCTGATAATTAAATATTAAAGAGATTATCTTATATGCACTGAAACTTCCACTACTTAGAAGTATGTTTAGTGATATTAATCTTCCTAGGAGTAAAAACTGTGCAACAGCAGAACACAAATCCAGATGTTTGCATTTTAATTGCACTAATATATAAATTAACTCATCTAAGATCACTTACAGTTTCAGTTTGCCAGCATTTTCACATGCAGTTTCAAACTCTGTGATCAATTTCTCCAAACACTCCACAAATGCAAGAAATTTTCAGCTCAGAAATCAACCCAAGGTTTCAGACAACCTGGCCTCTGCTATATTCATTCTCTCAAGGTGACAATTTCATTGTTTGAGCAGAAAGCTTTTATGAGGTTACGAATGGTAGGAGAAGGCAGACTAAAGTTGTGAGGTGGACCAAAAAGTGTGCTCTTATAACTCAGATAATTGAAACTTGACCATAAAAAGCACAAGTGTTGGTTCAGTTTTCCACTGTGTACACCATTTTAGTCTGCCTGGAATAAGTTTTCTTTCTCATCACCATTTTCTTTCTCGCAAGTTCATATAGCTCATTTATTTTATGTACATCAGAATTACAGAATTCACTATATTTTCTCTTGAAGAAAATGAAACATTATGGAAACATCATCTTGAAAGAAAGAGTGTAGGCAGAATCCCACATCGAGCCATGCTATACCAACCAAGAGAAAGAAGGGGCATAGGAAGACCCAGAATGAGATAGCAATGAAAAATGAAGACTGAACAGTAACAAGAGCCTAAACCTTGAAGTGCAGAAGGAGAACGCTATATTTGATCACTGTAAAATGTAGTAATGGTTTTTTAGCTAGTTCACTCTTTGTGACAAATGTTTATGTATATCCACTTATTGCCATTATTCTAAGGCTTTTACAAGCTTTCCCAGTTTTTAGGTAATGTCATTGTAGAATGTAAACATTAATTGTTCTTATCTTCCTAAAAGATTCAAGAGACAATTACTCATAATTAAAAAGATAATTATCGAAGGCTATGTGACATTTCATAATATAATGAAAGTGATAGTCATATTTAAAACAAATTTCATTTTTAATAACAACATTATGAAAAGGACAGATTGCTGCTCACCATATAGTGGAATTCACAGACAGGCACAACAAAAAGAATACTAAACAAGTAAACTTTCTGCCACAAAACCTTCTTCTGAAGTAACAAACACACACACACACACACACACACACACACACACACACCATGGTGAGTAGCAATCTGTCCTTTTCTTTACATTGTCGTTATTCCACCCTAGATTTTCCATTGTTCAATTTCATTTTTAGATGTTTTGATATTCTTCTTGTAGAATTTATTTTTCTTTTGGTACTAATAAGATTTTATGTCATTGTAATTGTCATCCACAGGCACATGTCTTGAGATCACTTTTACCCTATAAATTACATTACAAACAAACTTGTGGTCACAGCTAAAACTTTCATTTTCAGCTGTTTTGTCTGGAAAATTTAGATCTTAAATCTTTGGCTGACAGTAGTCATTCGGTAATAATGAATTAATGCTGATCAGTTTGGCTTCTATGAAGAAATTCCCACAGAGAAAGCAATATATGATCCCAAAAACTCAATTCTGGCAAGCCAAACAAGAAAAATTACTCTCTTGATATTTTCTGGTACTTTAACAATTGTATACATTTGAATGCTAATATCATAAAATTTCGCTAGGGAAATGAAAACTTATGATATTAGAGGCATCTCCCATACATTAATCATGTTATATTTTAACAGCAGAAAACAAATTAACAATGGGAACACAGTGGTATAAAGTTAAATTTGGAATGGGTAAATATTACTTAGGATACACCACAATGTTCAGTTCTTAGGCCACTTCCGTTCTTGACCTACATAAATGATTTATAAAAGATATTGGAGGACTCTTCAAAAACTGTGGCTTACAAAATGTTCACTCCAAACAGTTAAGCTGTAAAAGACCTCTTACAACACAATTTCAGACAAATTAAAATGACTTACTGACACCAGAAATAGAGATCAAGGCATGCACGCTGTGAATTTCCAAGGTATCCTGATGGATAACAAACTGATGTTGCAACATGCATGGATAAATATACTATAAACCACATTTCTGCCTGATTTGCATTTTAAAAGCACACTCATTTTGTTGACCTGCAGGCAGGATTGCGTACTTTCACTCAGTACTGTCCTATGGAATTATTTTTTGGAGCAGCACAGCTACGCTAAGAAAAAGTATTTATTTTACATACGTGTTTAGTAAAAATATTGTGTTAAGTTGTCAATAATGTGCCATCTTACAAGAGCCTCATCAGTGACCTCTGGATTCTTACACTCATGTGTCTTTACATTTATTCCATAAGGCATTTGTGGTAACTAACAAAAGAGAACTTATGGTGAACAATACTATTCACAAAACTAGAAGTGAAAATATTTTCTTATGGACTTTAACAAGTTGCTGACAGACATGAGGCAGAAAACTAGAGTTCTCAGATAATAATGAAATATTAAAAAAAAAATATGGTACCTTATTATTTCTTCTATAATTCAATTAAATATTTGGACTAGAGGATGGAAATACCAGGTAACATTAATGTTCATATTAAACAGTTTTTAACTTTTCCAGTATACCGAGTTGATGGCATTCTTTGAAATCAATAAAGTCACATAAATGTTTTAGTTTGAAATTTTATATAATGTTGAGTGATGTAAGAAGAGGAGAAGTGCTTTGTTTTAAAAGTAGCTGCGGAGGCAATTTGTTGTTATCAAACATTAAATAATCTTCCTAAAGCCTTTGACACATTTTGCTGTTGGCAGATGCTTGCATGAGCACTGTGTGTCATTGTTGTATGTGGCGCATTTCCTTTTCAATTTAAGTTATTTTCATTTTTTCTCTCGTTTATGTTTTATTGTTGAAGTATTATTCTGCAGTATGGGGATGCAGTAATATCCTTTGGTAGAGTATGGGTTCTTTCCAGTCAAAATTACAAAAATTTAACTGAAAACTAAAATAATGAAAAATTCCTGGAATTATAAAAAAATTCCCGGGTTTTTCCTGATTTTCTCTCAGATGAAAAAATTCCCGGGTTTTTCCCGGATCTCCCGATTGTCCCGGGTTGTATACACACTGGTTAATTGTAACTTGACTACAATGTTAAATAGAAAAAACTTTCCTGATATTCCACAAAATATTGCATATTTGATCATGAATCATCTTTTGGCTTCTTAGGTCTCTGTCAGATGGCAGCTACTTCAGTTGTCATTTGACAACAGCCTAAGAAGCTGAAAGTCAGTTGAAATAATTAATAAAGGCTTATTCCTAAGTATGTTGAGGGTTTCAAAATATACAGCAAAAGTGAACCATATCAGTGGATAGAGCATCCCTCTAAGTTTGATTAATAACATGTGTCATGGCATAGTTGCAAAGTGCATCATTAGAGGGAAAGCATATCGGAACATGGTGTAAAATGGAACAGTGCATGTTTTTTGCCCTTGACATCCCTAAATGGGAGTCAGTTGTGATGGTTAAGTGATGAATTCATATAAAATATCAGGTAAAAACTAAATCAGACAAAACAATGCATGGGTGGTACAGTGTATTCAAGTCACTGGTTGCTTATGAGGTGAGGACAAAACAAGACAGCTGGGACCATCAGCAGAAAAGGCAGAGCATGCGTGGGAATCATTCACAAGGAGCTTGGAGAAATCGATGACATGTGGGAGCATAGAAATGCAGATTCAACAGTCAACTGTGTGATGCACTCTTGCATGTAAAACCATGCTGACTGCAGTTGTTATATGAACTGACCACTAGCTTCATTCTGACATCTGCAATGACTTTCTGTGGCATAGAAGTTGGCTTTCAAGAACATCATCATATTTTGTGTGTCTCTAAAGGTGAACTGCCACAACATGTGTGTTTTTACGCACAGAATATCCACATAAGATTGTGGAACACATTCATAATTCACCTAAAGTTAACATCTTGTATGCTTTGTCCCCTTCCACAGTTTATAGGCAGCTTTTATTTAGGGAGAAGACTGTGACTGGTTTCATGTGCCAGGACATGCTGCAGCAATACTTATGCCATGATTTTAGTAAGATATTGCAGACTTCATTTTGCGACAAGATTGTATTTCACCATACTTTCTTTCCAGTATTCATGATTGCCTCAATCCCAAACTGCTTCAGTGTAGGAATGGCAGTGCTTTCCATCATGACTTATTCAGTGGCCACCACAGTCACCTGAATTAACTCCATGAGATTACATTTTATGGCATTATGTCAAAGATGGTGCATCCCTGCCTCCACTGCCACTTAATTTGAAAGAGTTTCAAGGAAGGATAGTTAATGCAGTCATTGATATTCACCATGACATGATGGAATGTGCGAGGCAACAGTTGGACTGTCATATTGATGTGTGCCACATCACTAATGGTGCTCACGTTAAGCACCTGTAATGTGTGTTGAAAATGGTTGCTCTATCCACTGACATGCAGTTTTTTTCTACATGTCCTGTGGATTTTGTGTAGTCATCTTTTGAAAGTGTTTCCTATTTAAGATTATTTCGGAACATATCGACCATGGATTGTGTGTATTGTTTTGTTCTGAAATTAAACAGGAGATACTGAAATTCGTGATAAGAGTGATGAATCCTTCTTAGGAAATAAGCCATGTAATATGCTTTCAGAGTGACATTTAGATAAGTTTCTTACTTGTAATTTTCTACACAGGAGGTGACAAATAATAAATTTGTTCAAATGTCACTACAAAATGAATATATTACTCATCTGTTTCCTGAAAAGAATTAAATTAGAGCAATTCATTGAGAAATAATGAGTTTGCATATAGATAAGAGAGTGTTTTTGCCAGACACTTACAGTTGGCAGCGTTGTTCAAGGCGGGCGCGTTGCTCCATGTGCTCACGAATTAGTGCCAGCTTCTGTATTTCTCCTGTGAGTGCTCCACAGCCCACAGGTTCATCAGTCTGTGAAGCACAGCTGATAGTTTCGGCAGGCCACAGCAAATCTGTCTGTGTGGCTTGTGAGCATGCTGCTGCTGGCACCTCCCTCTGCATAACCTAAGCAGGGCATCGCATGATCAGTCATTTTAAATCTGGCTTCCTTATTTTTGTAGTGAAATACAAGTATTCTTAACAACTTTCAGTGCTGCTACAGCAACAAATTTTACAGCCCAAACACCCATAAATTAAGAAAGGGAATATCACACTAATAAAGAGGGTGAAATGCTGCACTGTGAATATGCACATGATACTCAATTTCCAACTACAGTAATGGGTAGTCCTTCTACAGCCTTTTTAACAGACTGCATATTCAGTAGGTACAAGCTACCATCAGCAAGAACAGTTAAGTGTAAACTTAACTTGGACATTCTTATACCAAGAAATTTCAAGCCTTTAAGATGTGGACACCATAATGAAACAAGTGTACGACATCTTACCCTAAAAGTTTAATAACTGTATATTGTTCTCCAGAATACATGTGGTGAATCATGCCTGTGACATTATGCACAGCCTTTCTTGAAATTTCAGTGCAAAATAGTCAGACTTATCCTTGAAGATCTTGCTGAGATGACAGTTATATTATGCAATGATGATAATTTCAAAATAGAAGTGCATTAAATTCTCATAGAGTTATGGGATTAGATACGAAAAGTATACTGAAAATGTATAAATAATGAAGCTTTTTTAACTGGTGACATTTACCAACTTCTGAGCAATATATGTTTATTTATTGCGCCATCAATTTCTTCATTCAACTAATGTAAGACTAACTAAACTACCTATGACACTGGTCAAATAGTAGAGTTTTAAAAATTGGAAATTGTGGCTGTAACGACATTATTTTGGGTAAGGGTTGTGGTCTTACATCACCATTAAGAACAAAAATGTAACTCTCAGGATCTACAGGTCAACATAAAGTTCATGTTACATAACTTAATATTACATATAAGCCAACAATGAAAAAAAAAAGCTAATTGAAAATGTGGAACTTTTCCTACAACTTTTATGGAATGTATTTCTATACCTGGCATCTGTGGTAGTTGTGTTTGTTGCGGGAGAGGCGGCGGTGTGGTGAAGCACGAGGAGAAGAGCCAGTATCAAAGCCGTCATCAGTATCTATGTCATCGTCATCTCCACGGTCATCATCTTGGTCGTTTATTTCAACTTCGTCGCTAAGTCGGTCTTCATCATCGTGGTCGTCAGAATCGAAGATGCCGCTCTCGTGGCTGCTGTCACTAAGCTTAGGGCGCACGGGTGGTGGCGACCTCTGCTCGGCCGTGAAGGGCAGCACGGTTGCCACAATGCGGCTGCCGGGCACAGCTTTGTCCTGTAACATTGATCTGAATGTATAAATACTTTTCCTCATGAGTAATTAACTATAAACTTAGTTTGAGCACATTCATAATATTGTACATTATGTTTATGATACACTTACAAAGGAAACTGAAAAATAATATCTGTTGCACATTTGTCGGTATACTTTTCCTCGCAGGTCTCTTAGTCCTAAATTTGCAGAGATATGGATTTCAGACAATGTGTTTGTCATACTCTGCAATTAGACTATACTGCAACACTGTTGTAGGCATCCAAGAGTATAGCTTAGAAAAGGACTTACACCTCCAGTGCAACATTTAAGTTTTGGTCATGGCTGCAGGAGGTTTCTGTATGGTTGTGTATGTGAATGTGTGTACTTTTGCTAGAGAAAGATCAAGAGCTCAAAAGCTAGTGTGAATGCTGTTTTCTGTTTTCTGTTGCATGTTTCTATGTGCAGCACATCAGTCCACTATAAATGAGTGGTTGCCTTTCCGTATCTTACATATTATACCAAGATATTAATTATACAGCTATGAATGTTTGTAGGAAGATCCGCAACTGATTTAGTGTTCATCACTGTGGACCAGTTTTCTTTAGACACTCCTTATAATGTTGGAATTCTAACTCAGCAGATGCTACTACAGACTTTAAAAGTTGCAGATGTACGGCTAAAGTGGTATACATACTAACATAAACCACCTTAATTAGCTATACAAAACCACACCATCAAACACACAAAAAACCAAATTCATAATTTCTGCATTGAGTCAACAGCATGTAACTTTGAACCATTTCAATTAATCCAAGTGCTGTGAATTAATTAACCATGGTTAAAAACCTTTCACTTATTCTCAGCAGTTAAAAAAATTGGTTTTTGATTAAGTCTTTGTCACAATGACACCTACAACTACACGAAAATAAACTCAAAGATATATTTAGCGTTGGGAGAAAGTATGACACTCAACTCTCTGTAACACAATTGTTGCTGTGTAATGTCTCTGACCTTATAGGTTGGACAGTAAATTTTATTAAAAACATAAACCCACACTAATATGACATTTTATTCATCTAAGTCATGTTTTGAGGGTACTGCTCGGTTTAGGAAATGCTACCTACTTCCTGTTTCAATCATAAGGAAAATCCCGTTAATCTTCAACTAGTTTCAGATATATGATGTTATATTTCTTCCAAATGCATGACAGTGCCATATGTACTACTTACAAATTCTAGATGCACTTACAAGCGTATTGTCTGTTTGTGACCGCATGCACACAGGACCACAGCAGCAGCGATGGGACCCACCCTGCAACATCATCAGCAGTCATTAACAGTCCATCCAACATATAGTTTAAAGATTGTAACTTTACAGAATAGAAACTCTGCATTTGAGTTGCTATCCAGTAACCTAGATTCTACGTTTTCATTATTTTTGTTTCATGAGAGTACATATTTAAGGAAAAGAAATTTTTAAGTTCCCGACAAGCACAATTAGAAGACCCTTATGGAAAGCTTTCAGTCACAGCCTTCATCAGTAGAAGAAAAACACACACCATTCATACACACAAGCAAGCACATCTCATACACGCATGACCGCCAACTCCAGCATCTCGGACTGGAATGCAGCCATGACATGGGACGCAAGCAGCAATCGGGTAAGGGCGAAGAAGTAGGAGGGATAGTAGTGTATAGGTAGGGAGAGAGACATGAATGCTGTCTGGTGGAGTGTCAAGGACTAGAATGTCAACAGGCACAGCATCTTGAGGTTGTGGTGCAGGAAGATGGGGAAAAAAGGTGTGAATAAGGAGAGGAGTGAACAAAGATGGGTGTATGTGTTGGCAGAGGGTGGTAAAAAAAACAAAAGGGTGGGAGGCGAAAATGGGGAGGAGATGATAGAACAGAGGGGTGGTAACTGTTGGGTGGAGGGTGTGGGGACAGAATATCACTGTAGTTGAGGCTGGGATAACTACAGGAGCAGCGAATGTGTTGTAAGGATAACTCCTATCTGCGTGATTCAAAGAAGCTGGTGTTGGAGGATACCATCCAGATGGCTCAGGAAGTGAAGCAGCCACTGAAATCAAGCATGTTACATTCAATTGCATGTTATGCCACAAGTTGGTCTACTTTGTTCTTGGCCACAGTTTGGTGGTGGCCATTCGTATTCGTGGACAGCTGGCTGATAGCCATACCAATATAAAAAGCTGCACAATAATTTCAGCAGAGCTGGTAAATAACATGTGGAATTTCCTGTACAGCCACAAAGGAGCGTCTGTTTTGTCACCATGTACCTCCCCGGACTGGAACAACTGAACCACATCCTTTGCCACGGCTTTGATTACCTATCATCATTGCCTGAAACAAGAGACACCCTGCCCACGATACTTCCCACCCTCCTAAAGTGGTGTTCCATTGCCCACCCAACCTCCTAAACATCCTAGTCCATCCCTGTGCCACTCCCAGTCCCAGACTCTTGCTACAAGGATCATATCCCTGTGAAAAACTCAGGTGCGAGATCTGCCCAGTTCACACAGCCAGCATTTCCTCTTCCAGTCCTGTCACAGGTTTATCCTACCCCATCAGGGGCCAGGCCACGTGTGAAAGCAGCTGACACTTGAACTTGAGACCTTTGCCTTTCCCTGGCAAGTGTTCCACTAACTGAGCTACTCGAGCATGAGTCACGACTCATCCTCACAGCTTCGTTTCTGCCAGTACATTGTCTCCACATTCCAAACTTCGCAGAAACTCACCTGCAAAATTTGCAAGACTAGCAACCCTGGAAGAAAGGATATTATGAACACATGGCTTAGCCACAGCCTGGGGGATGTTTCCATGATGAAATTTTCACTCTACAGTAGAGTATACAGCCAAACACACTGCCGACAGAGCTACCCAAGCATGACTGACGAGCCATCATCACAGCTTTACCTCCACCAGTACCTCATCTCGTACCTTCCACTTACCCATGAAAGGCAAACATCCTGAGTTTGAGTATCAGTCTGGCATGCAGTTTTAATCTGCCAGGAAGTTTCATATCAGCACACATTGCACTGCAGAGCGAAAATTTAATTCCAATTTTACGTTATTTGCTTGTTCCATGTGTCATAACTGTGATCCGTTGCTATGATGTGCAACAAGTCAGTTTTACAGGACAAAGAGAAAGGAAGCTCTCCTGCTTCATTGTCTCTTACATCTCTCTTCCCTGACAGATCACATCCAAATAATTAGAAATGTCACCTACAGTGTAAATGCCATAAAAATGTATAAATATTTATTATCCTGACATTATTAACTTACTAACATCAGAGCAGTTTTTGGTAAATTTCAGGATTTTAATTCCTAGGTGTACAACATACAGTCACATCTGCATGTTAAGTGGAAAGCACAAATCCTAAACATCCAACACTAGCCAAGTATGTGCTCCAAATCACGTATGAAAAGAATGAAGTTTCACTCTGCAATGAAGTGTGTTCTGATTTGAAATTTCCTGGCAGATTAAAATTGAGTGCCGGACTGGGACTCGAACCTTGGACTATTACCTATCACGGGCAACTGCTGTACTGATTGACGTTTCCAATAAGTCCCATAGTGCTCAGAGCCATTTTAACCATTTGATGTTTCCAAGTACAACGTATGACTGACCTTAACAGCTTTACATTGGTCAGTACTCGTGGAAGTGAAGTTATGAGAGTGGGTTGTGAGCTGTGCTTGGATAGCTCAGCCAGCAAAGTTTCCCAGGTTCGAGTCCTGATCCAGCACTCAGTTTTAATCTTCCAGGAACTTTCACACAGCAATGTACAATGTTGAAAGAGAGGCATAATGAGCATACTAGGCAGCAGTGGCACTTTGGGACTTATTCAGATTTAAGCTACATTCTGTGCCTAGTGAACTAATATTCCCCAAACTGATTGTATTTGATATGCAAGTTTTTCTGAGTCCAAGAAGACAGCATTAAAAATGTCCGTATATTTCTTGGAACTGCCCCGCATACGGGTTACGGGTAAACCCACCTATGTCTGCAGCTTTCACTGTCCTTCATTGCAGTGGAAGGTAGTTCACTTGGTTTCAGTCGGAAAACTCTACCCCAGAGAGTCATGTATATCTACTGTTTGTACATGATAAGTTGACGATTGGCGTGGTGGCTGTCGGGAACGGCCGTGCCCCCGCATTAGGCTGCCGAGGGGACAGCAGCGGTGAGGGGAGGTCGGCGTCAACTGCTTGTAGCAGCGCCTGCACTACCACACGTGTTTTGCGGTTAATACAAAACCGGAGGTGACACTCGCGAAAATATTGCCCGCGTAACACTTCCGTCGGATCGGAGACCTCCTAATTTGTTGACATATTTATGGTCGAGAGTTTTATCTATAACTTATGGCCGCGCGGATTAGCCGAGCGGTCTGCGGCGCTGCAGTCATGACAGTGCGGCTGGTCTCGGCGGAGGTTCGAGTCCTCCCTCGGGCATGGGTGTGTGTTTGTCCTTAGGATAATTTAGGTTAAGTAGTGTGTAAGCTTAGGGACTTATGACCTAAGCAGTTAAGTCCCATAAGATTTCACACACATTTGAACATTTTTATAACTTATGTATCGAAAACAATGAAAAATGAAAGTAGATGAATGTGCAACATCCGACACTATGAATCGGAAATTAAAAAAAAAAAAAAATTATTTTTGGAAACTGCTCGCACATTGCATTTACTTAACGCAGCATAGCAGTAATGTCCACAACGTGTAATTAACTGTGCTTGAAAGAACTGTCAAAATGATGTTCACTAAAGATAACTGTTTATTTGCCCGCCTTGTAAACACTATGAGATTGTTATCCTGAAATCATATTTATTTGATATTCTGTCGAACTTCTTGCTGTGGTATAGCGCGTTATCTATACAATCACAAAATTGTGTGGGATATTAGGAACCACCACATCTGCACCAGCCTCCCCTCCCCCCTCCCCCTCCCGTCGACGTCTGTTAGTTTCGTCAAATTCAAGAAGTTCGCAAGTTAGTGAAATCAGTTTCCTGCATGAAACTTCCTAACAGATTAAAACTGCGTGCTACATCGGGTTCCCAGGTTGAAGTCCCGGTCAGGTTTTAATTTGTCAGGAAGTTTGAAATCAAAGCACTGGCCGCTGCAGGGTGAAAATTCGTTCTAGTTTCTTGCGTCTTGCTGAATGTACTTGCCCAATTTGTCTTTTCGTGGAAGTACTTCTGAAACTTGCAGAAGAAGTGGGTGTTCATTACCGATGCGAAAGTATCATTGTCGAAAAGGAGAACGGTACAAAGACAGAGGGGCCGAAACACATGCACCGTTCGAACCTTTAAACACACATAGTTAGCATCACCAGTCAAGGAACTGCGAAATGATTTTACCAACCAATTTGTTTCATCAGAAGGGAAAGCAGAAGGGCAGTACAGACGTCTTTAAATTTTAGCTAATTTTTTAATGTTATCGTAAACATAAATGCATTACATTTGTGATAAAAGTAGTAAATACTGCTCGCAAAAATCGAAGAGTAATTAAAAAAGCAGTCTCTTGGTGAGATACCGCGCCGCATTTTTGTTTCCTGCTATCACATACTTGACTATACAATAGACAAGAGATGTTCTAAATTTGCATACGACACCCTCTAAGTTTTTAATCTAAGTAAAGTCCTCTGATTTTAGTTAATCGAATAGTGTTTCTTGATAACATCGATATGTACTCCTCTAATTTTTTTCAATTTTTTATTTTTGTGTTTCGTCACGATTTTTATTCACTAATAATAATGCAACAACTGTGGCGACTGCTCTGGTTTTTTAGAGTAACTGCACTGCTGTAGCAAGTGCTTGCGGCGAGTTCCTGAAGTAAACTTGCCCAATGACTTAAACTAAATTTGAGTACATTTCTGTTCTAATGTAAACATCCCAGCAACTGCTTACAGAACTTATTTACTAATGGACGCAAGCCTTTCGTAAGAATCCGCATCTAGGCCCAGCTTGACGCTCGGAGACAAATTAATATCTTCAGGTAGTGCCGATTTCCTCTGCATCTGGCAGCACTAGCGAAATCGTCAAGTTATCGTGGCCAAACTATATGGTGGCCTCTACACTTTCACAGCCTGTAACTTTATGTACAGCGACGTCTATGGGTCATGTGCGATCTGATAAATATTTCCATTTTTTAAAAAACCATTTATGCATGGTATTGGATAATTCACGACACTACTTTTCAGTCGAAATAAGTTCAACATTATATAAAGCAAACCATAGTGGCTGCAAATTCAAATTTTCTGAGAACTTGGAATACCTTAGTCAACACATTAAAATGTCGTTGCAGCGACAAACATATTTTAAATTTTTAATGCTTTCTTAAATTAAGGCATTTTTAAGGTCAATATATGATGCACATACCGTATCAGAGTGTTCCATCTCTAGTAAACGAAACTCTAGGAGCTCATTCAGCTCACGCAACTCAGCTACTTCGTCCTCTAATCGTTGTACACGCTCCTCGCTATTGTCGCCGGCACCATCTTCATTCACCTGCAATACAAACACAACAATATTCGGACAAATGTTACTTTCATTCCATTGATTTCTCAGGCCTTAAAGAATGGTACTCAAATGTGTAATTTACATACAGTGGAAGATTTTAATCACTGCATCTTAAATGCAGTATTCTTTTTCGTGTTCTTATGAACGATTAGAGAAATAAAAAGAGAGAAATTGTGCACTGGCGCACAGTCTATCTGTCACAAAATGTGGTAAATATAGGCACACTTCCGGTCACAATGAGTTTTGGTGCACACAACCCACATATTCTAAACCAAACCACAGTCATAAAGGCACTAAATATTACATTTGCACACAGAAAGTCGATAAAGTAACTATTTTTTAACGAAAATTTTGATTATAAATCATTAGGACGTGCGAGAACTAACCATGCTTCTTGGCAGACAAAGTAGACACCAAAAGTAGGAAATCTCCATCTCCACTTTTCTTATCAGGCAAATTTTAACAGTGAAAGTCTTTCCTACCAAATGTATCTGGAATGGCTAAATCAAGTTTATTTACGCCATCAGCATTATGTAATTATGGTAACTTTGACTCGACAGAGCTTACCCAGTATATGAGATGGAGTGTGTGGGAAGTGGGTGGGGCAACTCATGATAGTTTCGTTATGAATGGCGAAACAGATTTGAGATTTCACAAGTGATTTTCGGTACACTTGCTACTAGTCCTTGATACGCCGGGGCATTGAGTCAAACAGAGCTTGGATGGCGTGTACAGGTACAGCTGCCCATGCAGCTTCAACACGATACCACAGTTCATCAAGAGTGGTGACTGGCGTATTGTGACGAGCCAGTTGCTCGGCCACCATTGACCAGACGTTTTCAATTGGTGAGAGATCTGGAGAATGTGCTGGCCAGGGCAGCAGTCGAACATTTCCTGTATCCATAAAAGCCTGAAAAGGACTTGCAACATGTGGTCGTGCATTATCCTGCTGAAATGTAGCGTTTCGCAGGGATCGAATGAAGGGTAGAGCCACGGGTCGTAACACATCTGAAATGTAACGTCCACTGTTCAAAGTGCCGTCAATGAATACAAGAGGTGACCGAGACTTGTAACCAATGGCACCCCATAGCATCACGCCGGGTGATACGCCAGTATGGCGATGACAAATACACCCTTCCAATGTGCGTTCACCGCGATGTCGACAAACACGGATGCGACCATCATGATGCTGTAAACAGAACCCGGATTCATCTGAATAAATGACGTTTCGCCATTCGTGCACCCAGGTTATCGCAGGCGCTCCTGTCTGTTCAAATGGCTCTGAGCACTATGGGACTTAACATCTGTGGTCATCAGTCCCCTAGAACTTAGAACTACTTAAACCTAACTAACCTAAGGACATCACACACATCCATGCCCGAGGCAGGATTCGAACCTGCGACCGTAGCGGTCTCGCGGTTCCAGACTGTAGCGCCTAGAACCGCTCGGCCACCACGGCCGGCGCTCCTGTCTGTGATGCAGCGTCAAGGGTAACCGCAGCCATGGTCTCAGAGCTGATAGTCCATGCTGCCTCAAACGTCGTGGAACTGTTCGTGCAGATGATTGTTGTCTTGCAAACGTCCCCATCTGCTCACTCAGGTATCGGGACGTGGCTGCACGATGCGTTACAGCCATGCGAATAAGATGCCTGTCATCTCGACTGCTAGTGATACGAGGCCGTTGGGATCCAGTACATCGTATCACCCTCCTGAATCCACCGTTTCCATATTCTGCTAACAGTCATTGGATCCCGACCGACGCGAGCAGCAATGTCGCGATAGGCTACAATCCGACCTTTATCAATGCCGGAAACGTGATGGTACGCATTTCTCCTCCTTACACGAGGCATCACAACAACGTTTCACCAGGCAACGCCGGTCAATTGCTCTTTGTGTATGACAAATCGGTTCGAAACTTTTCTCTTGTCAGCATGTTGTGGGTGTCGCCACCGGCACCAACCTTGTGTGAATGCTCTGAAAAGCTAATCATTTGATCACAGCATCTTCTTCCTGTCGGTTATATTTCGCGTCTGTAGCACGTCATCTTCGTGGTGTAGCAATTTTAATGGCCAGTAGTGTATTTACATAGGGGGCTAGTAATGTTTTGTAGAACAACATAGCACCAACTAGCACTCCAGTATATGTGGAAGTTGAGAGCTGCCACTCTGGAGGTTCACGTTTGTGCCCATATAAAGGCTATTTGTAGGTATGAATTTCTAACAACAAATCTTTGGTTAGAGGCTTCTTATAGTATTTCATCCTAACCTAGTGGTGGACGTATTCATAACAAATGCTCCTCCTCCTCCTCCTCCTCCGTCCGAAAAGGCCACGGAAGGCGAAATGTCACCGACCGACCGTCACGTCATCCTCACGGATAAGCGTCACTGGATGCTGTTATTGAGCGGCATGTAATCAAAACACTGTTCTCCTGGCCACTGTCAGTTTTCGTGACCGAAGCCGTTACTTTTCAGTCAAGGAGCTCCTGAATTGGCCTCACAAATGCTGAGTGCACCCTGCCTGCTAACAACGCTCGGCACACCCGGACGGTCACCCATAGATTTCTAGCCAAGCCCGACAGCGTTTAACTTCGGTGATTGGGAATCGGAGTTACCATCATGGCAAGGCCGTCGGCCTTCATAACATATAGTGTCACAAATTTCTGTAAACAGAATGCTTTCTCAGGATCTGATGCTGTTATTTTTGTAGCCAACGCTAACTATTGCGTACGACCCAATGACAGAAACTACAAGAATTGAATGGAATCTACAAGCTTCGAGCTGACCCATTTCTGAAAGATGTTTAATATATGACTCTCGCACAGTGTAACGCATGCATAGGTGGCAGACTCGGCTGACCTGTGGTCCGAGGCGCGGCCAGCACAGCTTGTCGGGAGCGGCGGCTGCTTCTTCCTCCGGCTGCTGCTGCTGCTGCTGCTGCAGCGGCAGTGACTGGGGCTCGTCCTCCTCAGCCACTGGCTCCAGCTCCATAAACTGCGAACAAGGCACAGCACACCTCACCTCACCTGCAACCTTCTGTCAGTTGCTAACTGCGACACAAAATATTAATAATAATGTGGGGGAGCAACTACGCTCCTTGTACTTGAATATCATTTACAGACGAGAGCTTTTTTTTTTCCCTAGGTCCGATCGCTCACGAAATCAAACCGCAGGAAAATCCAATGAAGGTTTGAGCAGATGAGTTGCGCAGTGCCTCTACTAAGCCCGTCGATTGTGTCACGTCACAATGTTTATAGTTCTGATTGTACAGAGGCATAGAATCTCCTGTCAAGTTCTCCACGATGAGAGGTTCCGCCTGATTTCATGCATCCCACATAACATAGCTGTCATGGGTGATTGCAAAACGCGGCAATGGCGCAAGAGCTTCCAAAGGAAGACTGTGTTTAACGTCCCGTCGACATCGAGTTCATTTGAGATGGAGCACAAGCTCGGATTTTGTCAAGGATGTGGAAAAAAATCGGCCGTGTTCTTTCGGAGCAACCTCCCCGCCATTTGCCTTGAGCGATTTAGGGAAATCGTGGAAAACCTAAATCTGGATGGCCGCACGCGGGTTTGAGCCATCGTCCCCCCGAATGCAAGAACTTTCAATCATAACGTGTAGATGCGTGATGCAGGCGCTCAACAGGCGGGTCAAAAACATTTTTTCACTTAGGCGACATATCATTTGTCGCCCCACCCCCTTGACATATCATTTGTCGCTCCACCCCCTTCTCCTCTTTTCCCTCGAACACTTTCACCTGTTTGCTACTGATTGTGATAAGCACTGTATGTAAATCTTGCAGCTGGGAGTCTCTGTCCCCAGCTCGGCGCCCCAAACGGCCGCTACTGTGATACTTCTATAGAAATCTTGCATTTGTTGCACCTCTGGGGCTCCCTCTCAGCTTTCCGACCCCAAGTGGTGGCTTGTGTCGCTTGGGTCTTAAACCTTCCTGGCGGACACAGAAGAAAGCGAGTGTCAACCGATGAACCTGCTCAACGAATGGATCAGGCGATTCCAGAAAATTGTCTACCAAGGGCAATTCAGAACAAGAGAAAAGGAATGTCGTCATCGGGCACTACCCTTCTTTTTACGACACTGCAGCTACAACAAAGACTCTTCAGCAGGTTTTTCAATGGGGAATATTTCATCATACACCATATAATCAGCCGGACGGTGTGGCCGAACGATTCTAGGCGCTCCAGTCTAGAACCGCGCGATCGCTACGGTCGCAGGTTCGAATCCTGCCTCGGGCATGGATGTGTGTGATGTCCTTAGGTTAGTTAGGTTTAAGTAGTTTGAAGTTCTAGGGAACTGATGACCTCAAATGTTATGTCCCATAGTGCTCAGAGCCATTTGAACGATACAACGCGGACATGGATCCCTCTGATTTTCATCTCTTTGCACTCATGAAGCGCTGGCTATGAGAACAGTATTTTGGCACAGACAAAGATCTGCAGACCAGCGTAGAGAATTGGTGCAAAGCACAGGCGGCTGCCTTCCATGACGAGGGTGTTAGAAAGGTGGTTCCACGCTACGGCAAATGACTAAGTCGGACCAGTGGCTATGTAGAGAAGTAGCGGGAAGGTGTAGCTAAATGTTGCAAATAAAACATTTTTGATTTTGACAGTGGTTTCCATTTCAAGACCAGTCGGACTTAAAAAAAAAAAAACAAGCTGTCTTATAGTGAAAATATTCCCACCTCTCCTTACTCACATACTGAACACCTCCGTAGATTCTACACTACCCGCAAGCTCGACTCCAACAACCACATTGTCTCCCCTCTAACTTCCAATACCTAAACCGACACATTGCATTCAACCTTAAACCTACAGATTCCTCACATTCTGTCTCAACGAAACTTCAACCTTTTCCCTCCCCCAGACAACGAAATCCACCCTCATTTTTTTTTATCTTGAATATTTTGTTATTAATTGAAAACAAACCAAGTTAACGAGCAATTTGGCTCTGAGCATTTTGGGACTTAATTGCTGAGGTCATCAGTCCCCTAGAACTCAGAACTACTTAAACCTAATTAAAGGACATCACACACATCCATGCCCGAGACAGGATTCGAACCTGCGACCGTAGCAGCGGTTCCAGACTGTAGCGCCTAGAACCGCTCGGCCACCACGGCCGGCCAGTTAACGAGCAAGTCACGTTTATAAATTTCTAGTTAATACGGAAAACTGTACACAAACTGGGAAAAAGATTTTAATCGGTCGTTTCTTATTCTAACCTTTATTTAGGCCAATAACACATTGCAATACCTTATTACATGATTAAACAAATATTTATTATGGTATTTATAGAATTTTTCTAAAAAATGGACTTGTCTCTCTCTTGCACCCAACACTGTTTTCTATGAATATGCTGTGAAATGAATAAACAAATAAATAAAGGAACAACAAATATTAGCACTTTATAGGTTACTGAATATTAAGAGGATTCTGCTAATTACAAAAAAAGGATACCCTAATAAACGTCAGTGGAATGTTAATAAATCCATTATGCTTTCCTTTTCATCCAAACCAGTGCTGCGGTCACAGAGTAAAAAGCTGTGATCGGAGTCAGGAAATGCACGAGTTATTTATCTTGAAAGATGCTTTGAAGATTTTTATGTTAGTATACTGCTCCATGCTATGCTTTTTGTTTTGGGCACTGCAGTTGTCTGTAATTATATGCAAATGTTCCACGTTTTTGTCAAGTTAATGAAATCGTGCAAACAATTTATCATTTCCCTTGATCCTTTCTTCTCATGTCTCACCACATAGCTAGAAATAACTTTTACCGGACCTGGAAATTGCTTATAAGTTGCTGGGTTATATCAACTCAAAAAAAGAGGGTCGGCCGTTGTGGCCGAGCGGTTCTAGGCGCTTCAGTCCGGAACCGCGCTGCTGCTACGGGCGCAGGTTCGAATTCTGCCTCGGGCACGGATGTGTGTGCTGTCCTTAGGTTAGTTAGGTTTAAGTAGTTCTAAGTCTAGGCGACTGATGACCTCAGATTTTAAGTCCCATAGTGCTCAGAGCCATTTAAACAAAAGCGGTAAATATCTTTTGTTTAAACATCACGTTCTGCACACAGTGATGTCACTGCAGAAATACCTTGATTATGTACTACTCGATCACATGCCGTTATGTGACTACTGTTTTGTGCAATTACTACGCAAATCCCGAAAATGTCTCGTTCTTGCTCCAGATACCTGACGTCCTCAAGCTCATTCTTTGTGTTATTCCGAACGGGACCCATGAGCAAGTTCCTGTACCAAACGATAGAGCAGTTTTAAAACTGTGCAATGGTAGTAAAACCTCATTTTCGACCAAAAGTCGACATATCTGGTTACTGCGCCAGTACCTTCAAATGGTTCAAATGGCTCTGAGCACTATGGGACTCAACTTCTGAGGTCATTAGTCCCCTAGAACTTAGAACTAGTTAAACCTAACTAACCTAAGGACATCACACACATCCATGCCCGAGGCAGGATTCGAACCTGCGACCGTAGTTGTGGCGGCGCCAGTACCTTCAATTGCCAAAAAAAAAAAAAAAAAAAAAAAAAAAAAAAAATCTTTAAACATTCGTAAATGTTTCGCCTTTTAATTACAATGTTACGACTATATGTATTTTAGACCTATTAGCAGTAGGATGGGCTGTTTGAACCGCAGACATCATTCCCACCCCCTCCACCGCCCATATAGGGCAAAGGGGAAGGAACAAGGGAAAGACAAGTTTGGCCAATAAAGAGTGTCTTGTGTACTAACAATCAACGTATGCATTGAAAGGTACACTACCAGTAAGTGAATGAGTTTAAACGGGACACAGAATTCGGTCTTTGAGGGATGTGCTTGTCACAATGGGTTTCAATTTCTTCTTTCTATCATTACGGTTATGATAATGACAACAACAGCAATTTAAACAACTAGTTTCGACACTAGATACAGGTACTCATAGTTATCAACACTAGACAGTTACACATGAGACACCTGACACATAAACTGCTCCAACGGCACAATACAATTTGGCACTTATGATATCTTTTCTTCAGGATTACTGTAATTATTATTCTTTTTGAAGTATAATGAATTATTTACAACAAACTACATGAGGGAATCTATATAGTATGAAGCAGTAGTCAATATGCCTAACTCCTTAACAGATGTCTACAAGATGGTCGTGGGTGAGCACCACATATCATCCGACCAGCACATTTTTTAGCAATGCAAACCTTGTTTGTTAATGATGAGTTACCCCAGAGCATTATTCCATACGCAATTATTGAATGAAAATACCCAAAATAAGTTACTAACTGTGTTGCTCTCCTCAAGATAGGCAACGATTCAAAGTGCAAATGTGTCTGAAATGAGTTGTTTTAGGGATCAGAAAAGTTTCCAAGTTTAAATTCTCGATATATATAATTATCAGCCTTGATATTATTTCCTCGTAATGTGGTACATTTGTCATTGGTTTGGTGTTTCTGGATGACTTTTTAAAATTGTGAGTGCGACTATTTGCAGAAAATCTCTCAATAATGCTGTTCAGAACATTATTTATCATTTCTTCTATTGCTGTACATAAGTTTAGACTGATTATGATACTACACTGAAGCTCCAAAGAAACTCGCATAGGCATGCTTTCAAATACTAAGACATGTAAACAGGCAGAATAAGGCGCTGCGGTCGGCAAAGCCTATATAAAAGTGTCTGGCGCAATTATTAGATCGGTTACTGCTCCTACAATAATAGGTTATCAAGATTTAAGTGAGTTTGAATGTGGTGTTATAGCGGCACACGACCGATGGGACACAGCATCTCCGAGGTAGCGATGAAGTGGGGATTTTCCGTACGACCATTTCACGAGTGTACCGCGAATATCAGAAACCCGGAAAAGCATGGAATCTTCGACATAACTGCGGCCGAAAAAAGATCCTGCAAGAAAGGGACCAACGACGACTGAAGAGAATATTTCAATATGACAGAAGTGCAACCCTTACGCAAACTGCTGCAGATTTCAATGCTGGGCCATCAAGAAGTGCCAGCGTGCGAACCATTCCACGAAACATCATCGGTATGGGCTTTCGGAGGCGAAGCCTGCTCATGTACCCTTGTTGACTGCACGTCACAAGCTTTACGCCCCACCTGGGCCTGTTAACACAAACATTGCACTGTTGATGACTGGAAACATGTTGCGTGGTCGGACGAGTCTAGTTTCAAATTGTATCGAGCGGATGGACGTGTACGGCTAAGAAGACAACCTCACGAATCCATGGGCCCTGGATGTCAGCAGGGGTTGTTCAAGCTGGTGGAGGCTCTGTAATGTGCAATTGGAGTGATATGGGAGTGATATACGTGTAGATACGACTCTGACAAGTGACACGTACGTAAGCATCATGTACGCTGGGAGGTCTACTTTATTGTAGTGTTCATACCAGGTTCTCCAGAAAATCCGCCATCGAATCGCAAGGCGATTTGTAGAAAAGTGTCAGCGAAAGCCATTCACGGCGGGAAAAGATAGTCGACATATACTTTCAATAACGGCCTATTAGACATATCGGAAATTATAAACATGCTATAACTTGAGATCACACCAGCCTTTTACAACTTTTGCACAAAAGCGGACGAAAAGCGTATGGAGCAAGCAGAGCAGCGGATAACAGAAGCTGCCAAAGAGGCCGGCAGGACCACCGTGGCCATGAAGAAGATGTAGGTTTCCCTCTGTTTCAGTCTTCAAGAATATAGTCCAGGAATTGCTTACTAGAGATATGTTCAATTTAACCTCGTGTTCTAAACTGAATTCTCTATCAGAGTACGCAGCCGCTTTGCGATATCTTCAAAAGTCAATTTTCGGAACACGCTTTTGTCTCGATTTTATGGACGAAGAAAGTTACATTTGTTTGATGTTACCATTTTGTTAGTTCTTAATTCTTTCAGTGATCCTATGTACACTGATAAAAAAATGTATTGAAAATGACTTATACCAAATTATTTTGGTACAGGTTCAGTAGGAGGGCTTTGGGAATTCCCGCCGATGACCAATGTTCCTGCTGCAAGGGTTCCTTTACCTGGTGTGGGGATTACAGGGAGGGTAAAGACAAAGTTGTAAGAAATAGAACTATATCATCAGATTCAGTATTATTTTTTATTTTACTTAAAAAATAAGGTCACGAAAATCACGTAAGTTTCATGCGTTCAAAAAGGGCTACCCTCTTAACTACGTGTAGCTTCCGAGACCTCTCTACGCCTTCTCGTTAGGCAGGATAAACGTCTTTGTTGTACAGCGGGCTTGCCTAGATGCCGTGCGTCCTTGGGTTTCAGCCTGCAGTGCTATTTTAAACTCTTTTTACTGTTACCGTGTGAGGGGACACAGCAGCCAAAAGTCGCAACTCATATTCGTAAGAAAAACAACCAATCGGTTTTTATTTAGGCTTTCTGTGGCAGCAAATTTAATGTACAAGTGCTTGTAGGTTTTCAAGTAGGCAATGAACGCATTATACTTGTCGGAAATACACACGGTGTATAAAAAAACATCTCATATATTCCTACTGGAGGTAATATTGGCCAAAGCTAGAAGAAAAATTTCTGTAACTATATTTACGGAACAATTCCTTTTCTAAAAACAGTCTTTAATGTTATCGTTAATTTTATTTAGGTTTTTTGGGCATTCCAGGCTCACGACAGGCGAATTTTGGTTCTTTGAAAGAGGTCAGTAGCTTTCACTCCACTGTCTTGGTAGATGGCGCTCTCAAATGGGTCGTATAACGAAGATGGGAAATGACAATCAACTGTGCCCATCTCACAATCAGGCGTTTCTTGCTTCTGAAGTAGCTCTGTGTCGCATTATCTCCTCAGGTTGTAATGTAGTAACTGGTTTCGCTTCCCAAAGAACCAAAGTTGGAGCGAAGCAGTTTTGCTTCAAGGAACAGGTCTGCTTTATCTAAATATATCTCCCGTCCTTCTACAGCTGTTCTCAGACGTGTGACGTGTTGTCCGCCGAACTCTTATGAGACTAATCCAGGAAGAACTGCGAGAGGGCAGCTTCTGAGAATCTGTGAGAGACTGTGCATCTTTTCCAAATTTTACGTTCATAGGGAGTTAATTTTTCCGTGATCAGGGTGCTTAACAGTGCGGCTATTAGCGTTCTTACTCATACCCATAATATCAATATCGGAGTTATAATTGAATTTTTCGTTATCATAAACTTTTTATTAAAATGTGTGACAGTTTCTCATCTAATAAAGCAATGATACTTTCATTTAATGTTTTAACATGCATATCATATCAGTTGTACTAAAAGGGATTCCGATTTTTCGTAGCTCTCTACTTACGCGTGCTTGCACAGATTTGTAACTTTAACTGAACAAAACGAAACACCTGAAATTAAAGAATGTTTAAAAGACTATTTCTGTCGACTGTACTTAGAAACTGCCTTCCTCCAAGGTTCAGTTTCCTTCAATAATTACGCCACAAACATACGCAACGAAAGGCGAAGGATTCTAACACCTAGTGCTGTACTAAAATATAAAAATTATGAACAAGTAAGCGGAGGAAAAATAAATTACAACTTCTAAGTCTGGTGCTCTTGTGATTTAGGATGTGCATACGACATCTATACGGAAAGTATCCGACCATGACCTATAAATCTTAAACGATTGTAGTTGAGAAATGTGACAATTCATTGTTTTTATGAGTCGTTCCCTTAACAGCGCACACTTATAACATTTGATCAGTGAGAAATCAGTTTTTACGATGGTCATTACAACTTGTTTCTTTATCTTAAAGCTTTGCCTTTAATTTGGGGAACACTAGTTATTCAGTGCTACCCTGGAACATATTGAATGGCGGGATACTTGCTAACCGATGTTGAGCAACGCAGTTTACGAATATTTCTAGAATGAATTTTCACTTTGCAGCGGAGTAGTCGCTAAATTGAAACTTCCTGCCATATAAAAACTGTAAGCTGTAGAGGGACTCGAACCTAGGAACTTTTCCTTTCGCGGGCAAGTGATCTCCGACTGATGTATCCAAGGACGATTCACGACCCAAGCTCTAGCTGATCGTTTTCTCGGCTGTATTCTTTTTCATCCAAAACTGCTTCTCCGGGAAGATATCCAGGAGAATTTCCGTGAAGTTTGGAAGGTAGGTGATGAGGTACGGGCGTCGTCGTGCTAGTATAGCTCAATCGGTAGTGCACTTGCCGATTACAGGCAACAGTCGTCCATTCGGTTCCCGGTCAGGCACACAGTTTTATCGGACAGGAAGATTCAGTCCCTATTCAGCCACAAGCAAGACAGATGTCCTCACGGTGCATCCATTAATGGTCAAAAAAAGTCCTAATTGGAACTCCGTGTTTCAAGCATCGTCCCGCGTGACGTACTCGCAGAGGGTCGATTTGTTTCTTTCAGAACCGGTCGAATTTTCTGGCCACACCTTGCATAGACTAAATTTAAAGTAGTTTACTTTTAAATCAAAAGTGCTCACATGAATGGAGAACTGCGCTGCTGGCGTCTAAGATCGTTAAAACAAAAAAGAAACCACAAGCCGTACAAGAGCGTGTAACTTACTCGGTAGTGGAACTGCCTCATCTTCGTGTCGAATGTGCCGGCTTCAGAGTTGTACCGTTGCACAGTCAGACTCCTGCAACAGAAAGGATGGTTACTTTTTTTTTAAATTGACTTAGTAAGGCACATTACCTATCCTAGAGTAGTATGCTAGGGTAGGGTAGACTGTCTCAGATCTGACTCATTGCAGAGGTCGATTTTTTTTCAACCAGATTCCAACCAGCTGCGAATGGGACAGAGGGTAACCAAATCTGAAACATTTCCGAGTTGCGGCATTTGCATTATGACTACAGTAAACTACCCGAAGAGTTTTATAGGACCAGGCTACTGGGCCTATTTTTGATTAGAAGAGGTTCAAAAATCAGCCACCCAGTTGCAGAACCAAGGTTTCTTAGCCCTTGACCTAGTTTTCGATATTTCTAAAAATATCTTCTTCAGAAGGAGTAACAAGGCCCACTCCTTCTGAAGAAAATATTTTTAGAAATATCGAAGTCTCGGTCAAGGGCTAATAAACTTTTGTTTTGTAACTGGTTGGCTGATTTTTTCAACCTCTTCATATTTACACTGTTGCTGCTTCGCGGCCATGTTTAATATTTTTGATTAGTTTCTGGCGCAATACCCCCAAATTCTGATTCAATATTTCGAGATCCACAGTGTCAAGAGTGTGTCGAGAATACCACACTTTACACATTACCGCTCACCACGGACAATGTAGTGGCCGACGGCCTTCACTTAACTACTGAGAGCAGTGGCGTTTGCGTAGAGCTGTCAGTGCTAACAGACAAGCAACACTGTGTGAAATAACAGCAGAAATCAATATGGATTTACGACGAAAGTTTCCGTTAGGAAACTGTGGCGAAATTTGACGTTAATGGGCTATAGTAGCAGACGACCGACCTGAGTAAGACATTTGCTTCTCCTGGGCTCGTGACCGTATGGTTGGACCTTAGCTGATTGGAAAATCGTGACCTGTTCAGACGAGTCCCGATTTCAGTTGGTAAGAGCTGACAGCAGGTATCGAGAGTGGCGCAGACCGCACGAAGCTGTGGACCCAAGTATCAATGTCACTGCGCAACCTAGTGGTGGCTCCATAATGGTGTGGGCTGTGTTTGCATGGTATGGACTGGGTCCTCTGGTCCAACAGAACCGATAATTGACTGAAAATGGTTATGTTTGGTCATTTACAGCCATTCATGGACTTCAAGAGAGATGGACTTTTTTATGGCCGACAATGCGCCATTTCACCTGGCCAGGATTGTTCGCGATTGGTTTGTGGAACATTCTGGACAATTCGAGCGAATGTTTTGGTGTTTTGGCCACCCAGAACATTTACGGGGCATGATCGAGAGGTCAGTTCGTGCACAAAATCCTTCACCGGCAACACTTTCGCAATTAATGACGGCTATAGAGGCAGCATGGGACAGTATTTCTGCAGGGGACGTCCAACGAGTTGTTGAGGCTATACCAGGTCGAGCTGCTCCACTACGCAGGGCAAAACGGGGTGCGACACGATATTAGGAGGTATCCCATTACTTTTGTCACGTCAGCGTAGTTTTCATAATGCTGATTAGAAAAATTATAAAGAAATTAGTAAAAGAGTTTTTAGAGCACGAAAGAATTGTTAGCTAGTATACGAATAAATAACACCCTACAGAGCAAAGTTCTCAACTCCAGTGAAGAATGGAAGGAGTGTGTCCCAAGGACACCTCCCTGCTTGAGCTCATCACTAAGCATATTGAAAATGAAACATGTTAAATAGGACACAGCTTTCCGTAAAATGCTTAAGGAAGTATTATTCTAATACATATAAGTTTTCCGTCTAGTGTTCACTATATGAATGGTGCAGCCAGTATCGTCAACAATGAATCCCATGATGGAACATTCATGCAGGGATGACAGAGCTACAGTTCCGGGACACCTTAACAAGGGCTTACTCGTAGTTCGCGAACTGATACCGCGAATCAGTCTGATGATGATGATGATGATGTTGGGTTTGTGGGGCGCTCAACGGCGCGGTTATCAGCGCCCGTACAAATTCCCAACCTCTGCTCTGTCCAAACTCGCCACTTTCATGAATGATGATGAAATGATGAGGACAACACAAACACCCAGTCATCTCGAGGCAAGTGAATCACTGTGAGCGCTCCTTTCTGCGCTAAGATTCTTGGTGAGTGCCAAAATTCGCCCAACAACACGACACCATATGAGACAACAGAGTGAAAGCAAGCATAATATGCGAGATAGCGGAGACCATTCTTATAGTGAAGTTGGGAGCATTCAGTTTCTGCTCAAGATCCTGAAAGCCTTCCATCTATCTCCATATACTTTCCATTCTCTACCCCTGAAGGCAGACCAGACGTTCGAGTTCTGACTCATCTTAGAGTCAGGAGTTTTTCAGCCAAATATGCGGTGAGCTGATCGTGGAGCAGAGGGAATCAAAATTCTGAATATTTTTACATGTACAAAAAGTAAAGTCGGTGACATATTCGAAGCTGACAGCGCAACTGTGTCGCTGACGAACGCAGGTGATGCGGTCGAGAGGCGACCTGAGGAAAATAAAGGTTAAATGCCAACTACCACAAACACAAACGGCGATATTACAGAAATTGTTGCATACAGCTCTCGTTAAAAATAACGCCTAAGATTAGAAACAAGAAAATAGGAACACGTCAACTAAACCGCAGTTGTAGCGCCCCAAGGACAGAATTTGTGGAAACTTAAAGTAGGGAAGTGAGCCATCTTGACAGTGACGGCAACTATTGACGATAAAATCTACACTGGAAATATTTTGATTAACATCTATATCATTCAAATACTGAGAATAGCACACAAAAATGAGAGGTAAAAGGAAATGAATATCATAGATTCTTTATCAAACATCTATAGAATAAATTCAAAATCATATGAACGAAGGTTAAATCAAAGCAAGTAATTCAATCAAAGATAACATTAACCATGGAAGAGAGTTGTAACTGCATAGAAAAGGAAATTCGTTGCGACTACAATGCAACTCGGATATGGAAATGTTCAGTTAGTTAGTTGCTCTTGAGTCGCTGTAGAGTACTTTTGCGATAGTTGTATGGACGTAAACGCTATTAGATTGTTTCAGTTTTGAAAGTCTGATAATTCGTGAGGTAGAGACTGAAGTATTGCTCAGTCATTCGACTGATGAAAGTTGATCTTTGCCATTCTGAACGCGACGGTAAGGTAAGACGAGTGTTAGACTTCGATTGAGTGATATTGGTTTATCAGACTTAGCCTGCGCACTGATGAACAGTTACAAACCTTGAGAGCAATGGATCAACGACAGAAAAACAATTCGTAGTCTTGAGTAGGACACAATAAAACGAAGACACGAAGAAAGACAAGACACCGACTAGTTGTCAGCGTCACGATAACTGAACTGAAGAGAAGTTAATCTTGATTGACATGTCGGTGTGCGTGTGTTGTAGGGCCAAAAAATTAATTACGGAAAGAACAATGAAATCTGAATCAAAAGGTAAATCTGACATGTCGCCTAACTCTTTAAACATTTTAAGTGAGTAAGTGGCTACATGAATAACAGACAGTGAAGAGTGATTAGTTTAAACCAGTATTACGGCGTATTAAGAAGAAAACATTTACTCCAACGTAAGTTATCTCTGGAGTTACGTCGGACTGTTGTTAATAACTGGACGTAGCATCGGCATAGCAACGGAATAGTAGACAACAAATTCCATCCTCGCTATGTATGATGTGAGAACGACAGTAATGATGAAATCAAGAATCAAGATTTTATTTCATCACGGAACTAACCAGGCATAAAAATAAAAATAAACTATTACCAGTTCGCACAAACTGAGAAGACTGTTGCGGACAGATAACAGAATATTTCTAAACCACGCGAGGAGTTGTGTTCTTACGAGAGTTACAGGTGCTGTTCCACGTCATACCGACGGGGACGAACATCGTTACGAGTCGCGTCTCTTCCCGTTGTGTATAGGAGGGAAGGGACGTCACACAGTCCAGCCAGAAAAAAAAGTTGTTTTATTGAGAATATTGCCGTCACACGTCCCGCGTATAATGCAAGTGTAGCTTACCCACACCAATGGTTACGTAATATTTTCTACTGTAGTTTTAGTTTAAGGTGGGTATCCGGACACCTGTTGGTGGACACTAATATGGGGTGTGTCCACCCTTCCACTTTATGACGGTTTGAACTGTGCTGGAGACACTTTCAATGTCTGTGCTGGAAACACAGCCCATTCTTCCCAAACAGCTGAAATCAGAAAAGATAGTTATCTTGAACGCTGGCGTCCGGAGCGAAGTCGACGTTCTAATTCATCTCACATGTGTTTCATTGTGTCCCATTTCGGTCATGTTTTGTCCACAGACCACTGCCCCACAGGTGCTGCTTTACGATAGGGTGTATCTCATACCGATACAGTGATCGTCTCCGATCCGTGACTCTACTGTACGCAGTGCACAATACTTAAAATGTGTTCATGTCCTTCCGCATTCAGCGTTTTCTTAAGTGCGATAACGGGACTGCAACCTAACCACGAAAAAACACCCCCAATACTGTGATACCACCCCTTCCGTACTTTACTCTTGGCACCACACACAATGGCAGGTAACATTCCCTATGAATTCGCTAAATAAAAACCATCCCATCCGATTGCCACAGGGTATTTTGATCACAGTGTATTACAATCGATAATATTGCGAATTTTTTATTCTTGTATTTACGATTCAAGAGTAAAAAAGCTTTATTGTCCAGTTACATTATCCTTCAGTTCCATAAATTAGGGCACTGATATGTTTACATTGCGAATGCTTCTCCTGGTCTGTTCAGTTGAATTGTGACGACTTATTGTGTAACGCAGTGAAGGGTGTGTTGCCGTATATGCAAGTAGTTTGCGTTTGTAATGTAGTTTCACTGTATTTTATAATTTCCGTGTTTTCTTCATTTCCAAACAAATTATCAGATTATGAGTTCCTAAGAAGACGAAATCCATTATGATATAATTTGTGCGACATGAGGCTGAAAAAATGCAATAAAATATTTTTGTTCAGAAGTCTATACAGGGTGATTCAAAAAGAATACCACAACTTTAGGAATTTAAAACTCTGCAACGACAAAAGGCAGAGCTAAGCACTATCTGTCGGCGAATTAAGGGAGCTATAAAGTTTCATTTAGTTGTACATTTGTTCGCTTGAGTCGCTGTTGACTGGGCGTCAGCGTCAGTTGATGCTAAGATGGCGACCGCTCAACAGAAAGCTTTTTGTGTTATTGAGTACGGCAGAAGTGAATCGACGACAGTTGTTCAGCGTGCATTTCGAACGAAGTATGGTGTTAAACCTCCTGATAGGTGGTGTATTAAACGTTGGTATAAACAGTTTACAGAGAATGGGTGTTTGTGCAAAGGGAAAAGTTCTGGACAGCCGAGAACGAGTGATGAAAATGTAGCACGCATCCAGCAAGCATTTGTTCGCAGCCCAGGAAAATCGACTCGCAGAGCTAGCAGAGAGCTGCAAATTCCACAATCAACTGGAGAGTCCTACGAAAAAGGTTAGTTATGAAACCTGAACGTCAACTACCCGAGGCGATGGATCGGCCGCCAGGCAGCCCGTGACAGAGCACTTCATCACTGGCCTCCAAGAAGCCCTGATCTTACCCACTGCGATTTTTTCTTATCGGGTATGTTAAGGATATGGTGTTTCGGCCACCTCTCCCAGCCACCATTGATGATTTGAAACGAGAAATAACAGCAGCTATCCAAACTGTTACGCCTGATATGCTACAGAGAGTGTGGAACGAGTTGGGGTATCGGGTTGATATTGCTCGAGTGTCTGGAGGGGGCCATATTGAACATCTCTGAACTTGTTTTTGAGTGAAAAAAAAACTTTTTAAATACTCTTTGTAATGATGTATAACAGAAGGTTATATTATGTTTCTTTCATTAAATACACATTTTTAAAGTTGTGGTATTCTTTTTGAATCACCCTGTATATTCTCCTTGGACAGCATGTTTGCCGAGCTGTGTAAGAAATATCGCTGTTATTCACAAATTTTTGACCTGGGACTTGTCGCCTTCACATGAGGGCGACTTAACTGAACGATCTTTAGAGATAAAATTGTAAGGTATTGTTCAAATGTTCAGATGTGAGTGAAATCTTACGGGACTTAACTGCTAAGGTCATCAGTCCCTAAGCTTACACACTACTTAACCTAAATTATCCTAAGGACTAACACACACACCCATGCCCGAGGGAGGACTCGAACCTCCGCCGGGACCAGCCGCACAGTCCATGACTGCAGCGCCGCAGACCGCTCGGCTAATCCCTCGCGGCTATAAGGTATTCATCGATGAGACGGGCATTAGAATGAAGTTCTCCATAAATCTACAGATAAACAGAAAGATAAACGAAATATCCTCTAAAATTATCTATGAAAACGCACTGTCACATAACTCTGAAAAATGTTTCACGTACACCAGTTACACAAAATACAGGGTAAATCAGGGAGAGTTGAACTACTTTTTTTCAGCATAAAATTTGTGTGTTTTTCAACTATTTTTGCCTCTGGCAGCATGTTCGTATAGAGTATCATATAAACTTAAGTACAACATATGTAAGCCACTTAAAATACAAGAGATATGTTTCAATGAAAATATACATGATGAGATGGATGAGATGGACTAGTGTATTGGGAGAGATGGACCACATAAAAGTGGCTATACATGAATAAAAGAGTCAATTACAGTTTCATATTTTTATTTGGAATACATCGTAATGAATTCCCAATTATACTTTTGTATATTTTAGCACCATATACTTTTATCAATTTGTTATAAATCTTGATTGAATATTTTCTAATGAGTTGTTGGTTCTGTTCAAACAGTAGCCTGTCTTTTTCTCACCACAATATTCATGTGGCCATTGTGAACAGGAAACACACTGAATCCAATCGTCATTTTTATTAGTTTCGCAATAGATTTCACCACACCCAACACATTCATCTTCGTTCCATTTATCAAAGTTATCTTCATAGTCTTCTACAATGTCTGCATCTGATGAATTTAGTGAGCTGTTTGTAGTATTTTTTTTTTAGCTTGTTCAGTCTGTTTTTATCTTCACTTGTATTTCCCTGGTCTTTTTCTCCCTTTCTTCTATTTTCTTCATTTTGCTATCCCTCTTTTCCTTGACAGTATCAAGACTGTCAGCAGAGTCTAGGCTTTCGGACACAGTTGTTGCCTTCCTTTTAGCATTCATGGTTTTATCAATAGATGGACCAGGTGATACTTCTTCCAAAAGTTTTGTCTGTGTTGGCTTAGCAGTAGTTAGTTTTGAGGTAGCAATCTTGGAAGTTGTAGTTTTAGTAGGAGTGGAGTCCCAAGTTGTGTCCGTGAAGGAATTTGACTTGTGCGGGTACGTTTGAATTTGTTTTTGTTGGTCTATTTTCCTCAGGGAAAATCTGAGGGCGCCAGATTAGGTGAATAAGATGGGTGGGGAATGACTTCCCAACCCAACTCCTTTATTACAATTGTCAGACTAGCAGAATGCGTTATTGTGGAGTAGCAACATTTCACTCAGTCTTCGTAATTGTTGTTCTTTGATTGCGTCTTCAAGACGTCTCGGTTGTTGACAATAAAAGTCAGCAGTGACGGTTACATCGCGAGGAAACAATCTGTAGTATGCCACACTGTCTCTGTTCCATGAGAAGCATAACATCATCTTTCGGGGATGCGGTACACCACAGCGTCGTTGTTCCATCAGATGCATAACAACATCTTTTGTGGATGCGCGCAGGTTCTTGTATGAGGAGTTGCTGCTTTATTGCTGACCAGCCATTCCACGTGATTTCAACAGTCGCGGAATCGAAAAGTCGCCGCAACGTTGGCAGACTGTTGTAAATAGTGAAGGCGAATATATTGTTGATGACCAGAGTCTCTGTTATGTGTTTCTGTTGTGTTTATTAAACTTACGGAAATATGCTACGAATTTATGCGCCAACCTAATACCTTTCGACAACCAACAGTAGAACATGGTTAAGAGGAAGTAAATGAAACAAAACGCTGCAAAAATTCTGATAGCGCATAATCATAATTTGAGTTGGAAATCAAATTATAGACTTCCATACACGCTTCAGTTTAGCAACTTTCACTCTGCGAATGAAAGCTCATTTTAAATATCAGTACGTCAATTGATAGACCGTAGAAATGTAAGAAAGAGAGAGACCGAAACGCAGCTCCGGCACATAGCCTACTCCTCTCCAATGGCATCACAATGGCCCGCCGAGCTTAACGCAATTAACTGACATAAGGATCGCCATCAACAATGGCAGACGCCCTCAGTCCCAGAGAGACTGCAGAGCAATTTGCAACTTAATTCAAATAACTGGTTCACAGTCACGTGAAAAAAAAGTTCACGGCATTACTTCTCCTCTTAACGAATATTAAATAATTGTGAACATCCTTTCAGTACCAGCGTTTGAACCGGCTACCGCTCATTCGATCATGGCGCAAGCGCAGGTCGGTGACTTCGGCGACGAAATATGATTCCGTAATAAAAGACAAACTTGCCTGCGTAGACCTGAAAATGTATGGAGAAATCACGAAGAGGCCTTCTGCACCTACAACTATATCTACATCTACTCTCCCACTGTGCAAGCCACTGTACAGTGCATTGCGAGGAGTATTTCGTAACGATAATGCCATCAGACCGTCGCACACTCTCGATGAAATACCGGTTCCCTAAACCTTCAGGATTTTGCGGGAATAGCGTCTCCTTTCTTTCAAAGAATACATCGGACAATGAAGGTGATAAACTGAGGATTAATCACGCTTTCATTTCTTGATTTAACCTACATTGTCATCGGTAACAGGTAAGGTAACTGCAGAGTTGGGTTAGCAGCGGGCAGCGATTCCAATGGACTGCGCAGCGCGCCGCGTAGCGGCAGATGTGGGAACCTGCTCACCGGCTGGTCGCATCTCTCCTGTTTCCCGGGAACCGGTTCTCCGCGCCGTGTCGTTCAACCCGATAACCGACTGACTTACTGGCGCGTCGCCCTTCATTCCCACTGCACCGCCACCTCGCCCTGGTGTGCTCGTCACTGCAGGTGCACAATAAGTAATCTCTTACCTGCTGCCGACGGTAAGATGGCGAACGTCGGATAAACGTACAGCTGTCGTCAGACTGAATGACACAGTTCTTTTCCATTTATTTATCGGCATAGTCCACACATTATCCTCACGTAACGAATGGATCCTGAGTTCAAACTCTTAAAAAACGCAGGAAATAATTATAGAACGTGTCGTATCGCACTCTGGGTGCACATGACTTAGCTGTTTGCAACAGTCAACTGTCTTATCTAGTTAACTAACTAAAACAATAAAATTAACGACGTCTGACCGGCTACTAACATAGAAACCTCACATACAAACCGAAACTAACAAGGGGGCGAAGTGAGTATTACATCCCCCCATGATCCTCCACACCTACAAAACCTTCTTCTGACCTAAGAGCCCCTACGGCAATGTGGCCTAGATATCTGCTTCACCACAATTCTGCCACTCACTTGAAACTCATGAACCTCATGCACTTCACTCCAACTCACTTTCGCATCTGTTTAACTTCACCCATTTGGAGCTTTACCACCTCGTCAAATTCTCGCCTCTGCTCGCCGGCATTGGAACCTCTGTATATTGTAGTCCTGTATACTCCAAAATATGACCCTCAGGCCGCATGCAGCCCGCGAAGGATTTAATACGACCTGCACTTAATTTTGTCAAGCTTCTTTCCTTTGAGATCATTTGGAAGTCCTGTCGGACAAAGAATGATTATGGAAACTAGCTTTCTTGGATGAGGTTGCTCTCCATTTGATTGAACTGAATGAAAAACTTCAAGGGGAGACAGTATTATTTGTGATCTTTACGCACGTGTTACAGATTTCAGACAAAAATTGATTCTTTTTGAACACGACGTCTGACAAAAATTTTCTCAAGCTTCGCCAGCTGGCAGTCGTTGAAGGGTGAATATGGTTCAAGTTTTCCACTCTTGTTTGCAAGGGAGTTCCTTGGTGCTATGAAAAAAGATTTCTCTTTCAGGTTTTCGGATTTAGATGGTCTTCCGTATTTTCCAGAACCCCTGTTTTTGTAAAGGGAACGATGCTTAGAAAACACTCTAAATGGACATAACTGGTCCTGAAGCTGACAACGCTATGAACGACACGTTTAAAGGAGGGAGCATGGTTCAGTTTTTGTCAGAAGAAAATTATCCCAAGTTCAAAGACTTTGCACCAGATTTGTTATCTGTATCTGGCACTACCTACAGGTGTGAACAAACATTTACCTTGCCAAATCTACGGCGGAGGTTCGAGTCCTCCCTCGGGCATGGGTGTGCGTGTTTGTCCCTGGGTTAATTTAGTCTAAGTGGTGTGTAAGCTTAGGGACTGATGACCTTAGCGGTTAAGTCCCATAAGATTTCACACACATTTGAACATTTTTTTGCAAACTCTAAATTCATGTGTAACTGAGTGACGAAGATTTACGAGACATTTTACTCATACAATAGATTAAGCTTGAGCCACAGTTTGAAACAATTTTGAATTCGAAATTACATCCCTTTCCCTGAGTATACTAGAGAAATAACGATACCTGAGGTTTTCACTGAATATTTAATTTTAAAAATAGCAAAAAATTTTGTCGTAATACTCTTCTTTAACTACTGAGAAAATGTATTATTCGACCGCCATTGATATTCAAAACTTCGTTTGTGGACCTCACGGACCAGTAACATGAGAATCCCTGTTTTAGATTATCAGCAGACCCAACGACAATAACTCCACTGTTTCCCCTCTAATTTCCAACGCTGGTACGTCGCCTCTCGTGTACCAGCTCACCCCATCAACCCCGATACCTATACACACTCCATGCGCTGTTCCAATGAAGCTTCAACAGACACTCTCCACGGCAATGAAACCTATCCAGATATCTTTCCGCCTTATTAGCTCTGATGCTTCCCTCCCTGCCCTACTCCTCGTCGTGGCTCCCTTCCTCTCCACCTTCTCTTAGACATTTCCTTCTCATAAGACAGCCTCGTCCGCACCACAGTCCCACACTCCATTTCTTTCATCTTCCCTCACCTCCACAGTGCAACCCATCTGACCTGTATCTTTATACTCAAACGCTAAGACCCAACAGAGCCTCCAAACATTCGTTTCCCATTCTATCCTTCCTCAGTGGCAGCACTCCTTCGATTTAAAACCTTCCAGTTTTCTGAAATGAAATGACTGTATGGCGTTTTTGGCCGGGATACGACATTTGGGGTCTTTTTAGTTCACACCGCTTCGGCGACTTGCGCGTCGACGATGATGAAATGATGATGATGACAACACAAATCTCAGTCCCCGAGCAGATTAAGTCTCCGACCCGGCCGGGAATCGAACCTGGGCGCCCTGCATGGCAGTCTGCCGTACTGACCACTCTTCTATGGAGGCGAACTCCAGTTTGATAATCAACATACGGCGGATGGCATACTGAAGCTACTGAATGGCCGAAGTCAGGCTAGCATCCCTCCACGATCCTCCACACCTTAAAAACCTTGATCCGACCTAAACTTTCCTCGGACAGATCCTGTGTAACCTTTTTATTTAATTTAAAAGTGAATTGTTTTCCTCATCTGATGGCTATAGCCTAAGCAAGAGTAAGAATGAAGGCGGAATTATGTCTCTGACGTATTACAGAATTTGTACACTCTGAAGAAAGTAAATAAGAAGCTTCATATAAAAGCCGCCCGCTGTGGCCGAGCGGTTCTAGGCGCTTCAGTCCGGAACCGCTCTGCTGCTACGGTCGCAGGTTCGAATCCTGCCTCGGGAATAGATGTGTGTGATGTCCTGAGATTAGTTAGGTTTAATTAGTTCTAAGTCTAGGGGACTGATGATCTCAGATGCTAAGTCCCAAACTGCTTAGAACCATTAGAGCTTTATATAAAATCATTTAAAGCCCATATTAGTCTACTCGTGGAGAAGAAAACAGAAAAAAAGGAACAAAATCATAGCTTAATTTGTTTCAAGATTCAGTATTGCTTTACAGGTGCACAGTTGGCTTTGGCCTTCTCAAGTTTGCGTCCGCAGCCAGATTAAATTTCGTTAAAGAAGTAAGTGAAAAGCAGTCCTGGATCAGTGTTCAACTTCTTGCACAACATTTTTAACATAAGAAAGGTCGCGGCCGCTGGGCTCCGTGACTGCCCACCACCCATTGTAAAAGCCCGCCGAAGTGAGGCTGCTCCGGAAATCTTGCATATGTGCCAGGCGAGGCCACGCCGATTCTTTAACGGTATGACTCTGAAAGCAAGGAGCAAAGCTAGCAGTGGAGACATGTGGATTCACCAACGTCGAGAATGCTGAGTGTTTGCTTGGGAATGCCATGATGTGGAGCTATCTGGTTATGCTCGTAAGGCACAAATGAAAACCGTCACGTGAGCATACTGTCGATATGGGCTGACGACCCTACGGGTGACTATCAACGTCCTGCAACCCGTAGAAAGGCGTGTTTTTGCTCCACGACAAGGCCCCAGGCCATTCTGCACAGGACACAGTGACATGACGCCTGTTGCATCTTAAACAGCTCCAGTCAAGGGTAACGCAGCTCCAACACATACATCTCGATAACTCGAGAATCTCACCACATTCGAGTTACTCGACCCCCTTCGTCTTAATCTGGGGAACTACAACCTTCCGTAGATGTAAGCACATCCACCCAAAAAAACACTTTTTCTTAGGGAAAATTAGCACCCTATGATTGGCTTAAGCTAAGCACACAAACAACACAATATAGGCGAAACTCTGTGTTAAAGGAAAACTGACTGGCACCGCCAGCTGCGCTCATACAGCCTATTAATCGGCGAAAACAGGAATGCCGAGCACATGAAACAAAAACAAACCCGACACGGCTCTACATAACAAGCGGCCGACTTTATAATCAAACTAGCTGCAACCAGTCACACTTTGCTGTTGCTCAGTTTGCTTAAATAGAAAAGAAAGCATTAGCTATACGTCCAAATCTCTCTTTTTCCCCCGTCTCTGTCCATCTCCTTGTCATTCCCCCTCTCTATGTACATCACTTCCTTCTCCTCTCAGTCCATCATCTCCTCCCCCTTTCTCTGTCCAACTTTTCCTCCCCTCCCCCTCTCCTTCTGCTCCCTCTCTCTGTCCATATCCTCCTCGTCTTTTATGTCAATTTTCTCCCATCCCTCTGTCTATCTCCTCTTCCTCCCTCTCTCTGACCTTGGACCAAGTTTATTATTACTGTAAATGCAGTTTCTGTAGCAGTATTTTAATCACACAACAAGAAGCCATAAATACAACTTTCCTGTTTACTAACAACGTTTCACTATTGTAAATTTTATAACGTTTCCCTATTATTAAAATTATATAATTTATTTGTTATATATCTTTAAAAATAACGTAAATAAAACACACACGTACACCAGCAGAATGTTGTGTCGAAATTTCGAAGCAATCGGCCTAGAACATTCGAAGATTAATGGTTTTCAAAAAACCAACATCTATGTTTTTATTTATATAGACTGGTCTTGCTGATGACGTCTTCGGTATGTTGCAGGTACGTTAACGCTCTAGCTGGCCCAAGAGATATTGTCGGAATCCACGTACAACCGTAACACATCTCTACTAGCGTTTCCCAATACCCAAGCATCAGCTGTCGCTTCTGGCGTAAATAGTACGGTAGCCCTACTATCCGCTAAGACTGCTGCAGAGTTTTTTTTTTCCCATCCGCTTGTCGTGGCACTTTTTCCCCATCTGTCCTTATAAACGCTAACCTTCAACCGCTTTCAGTCTACTATCTCCTCGATGGGGCCGTACTAGCGGGTGATCGCAGCCAGATGTACGGACAACATGCCAGACCCACATTCTGTGACTCCTCGTTAGAGTATTAACGCTTTTCTTAGAGGCGACATTTTTGTGTTGGTCACCGTGCTAGTGCGGGCGTGAGGGGCTCCACTTCTTTGTAATGGACACAGTCACACTGTCCGCTCCCTTAGCCGTGTGGTCAGCGCGTCTGACTGCGCGTGGTTTATGGCCGGGTCGGATATTTTCTCCGCTCGAGGACTGGCTGCTGTGCTATCATCATCACTTCATCATCACAGACTCACAAGTCGCTCAGTGTGGCGTCAACTAAAAAGAGTTGGAAAAAAAGGGTTCAAATGGCTCTAAGCACCATGGGACTTAACATCTGAGGTCATCAGTCCCCTAGAACTTAGAACTACTTAAACCTAACTAACCTAAGGACATCCATGCCCGAGGCAGGATTCGAACCTGCGACAGTAGCGGTCGCGCAATTCCACACTGAAGCGCCTAGAACCGCTCGGCCACAGCGGCCGGCAAAAAAGAGTTGCAATTCGGCGGCCGAACTTACCCAGGTGAGGATTCCCGGCCACCAATTCCGTACGATCATTTCATTTAACAGTTACACATCTTGCTTCTTTGGGCTATTAAATTTTGTACAACCTTCATTCCCCTTCCCCTTCCATATTCTCCCGATGTAGCACCCGGAGTGATTTCTTCTTCTTGGACGAAGAAAGGCGTAGCAAATATCCCAGAATGACTGCGAGGTCGAATGTTTCCAGAGCGGCCAAAATGCATAGTTGTACAACCAAGGTCTCCGCCAAGTGCTCCATCCTTGACAGAAATATGTCGCATTGAAGGGTGAATATACGGAGAAGGTCTAAACATCACCGTCACGTTTATGATCTCTTTAATTCTTGAGGCGATGACCAAAACTTGACGACCATACCTCGTATTAGCTTCGACAGGCTCTACCATGAAGTCCCCACAACACATGTCGAGTACAGGTCTCGGTTCAGAAAGAAACGGCCACGGGATCGCAATGCGAACTGCCACTCACGCAAGAGAAATTTCTTTAGCTCCGCAGCGACGACGAGCGGCCACTTTCGCTACTGTGTACCTTCGCCGGCGTGTGACGCGGCATTCGTCCGTTAAAAACGTCGAGAGCGACAGGGCAGTGAAAGGAAAAAAGCCGTTTGGCGCGCGGCGTCGAGCCGCTGCGGCTGCGGAGCCACCGGCATACACAACAGAGGTCGGGGAAGGCGACGCGAATACCGATGGTAGTGGCGGCTGCAGCTGCGCGCCGGCCGAGGATGCTGGTGCGCTGGGCCATTGTCCGCCTCTCCCCACACACTGTAGGTGCTTGCGGACACCGCTGCACCGCTGTCGACAACTACTTCACCCACATCTCACTGAACGCCTCTTGGATTTCGTATCAGCATAAAACCGACGCTGAAGCGCTTTGATCTGCAGTGTGCCAGCATCCCATTGGTTGACATCTACCTACACTACTGGCCATTAAAATTGCTACATTGGACAAATATATTATACTAGAACTGACGTGTGGTAACATTTTCACGCAATTTGGGTGCAATAGATCCTGAAAAATTAGTACCCAAAACAACCACCTCTGGCCATAATAACGGCATTGATACGCCTGGGCATTGAGTCAAACAGAGCTTGGATAGCGTGTACAGGTACAGCTGCCCATGCAGCTTCAACACGATACCACAGTTCATAAAGAGTGGTGACTGGCGTATTGTGACGAGCCAGTTGCTCGGCCACCATTGACCAGACGTTTTCAATTGGCGAGAGATCTGTAGATGTGCTGGTCAGGGCAGCAGTCGAACATTTTCTGTATCCAGAAAGGCCCGTACAGGACCTGCAACATGCGGTCGTGCATTACCCTGTTGAAATGTAGGGTTTCGGAGGGATCGAATGAAGGTAGAGCTACGGGTCGTAACACATCTGAAATGTAACGTCCACTGTTCAAAGTGCCGTCAGTGCGAACAAGAGGTGACCGAGACGTGACACCCCTTACCATCACGCTTCCAATGTGCGTTCACCGCGATGTCGTCAAACATGCGACCATCATGTGCTGTAAACAGAACCTGGATTCATCCGAAAAAATGATGTTTTGCCAACCGTGCACCCAGGTTCGTCGTTGAGTACATCACCGCAGGCGCTCCTGTCTGTGATTCCGTGTCAAGGGCAATCGCAGCAATGGTCTCAGAGCTGATAGTCCATGCTGGTGCAAACGTCGTCGAACTGTTCGTGCAGATGATTGTTGTCTTGCAAATGTCCCCATCTGCTCACTCAGGTATCGGGACGTAGCTGCATGATCCGTTACAGCCATGCGAATAAGATGCCTGTCATCTCGACTGCTTGTGATACGAGGCCGTTTTGATCCAGCACGGCGTTCCGTATTACCCTCCTGAACCCACCGATTCCATATTCTGCTAACAGTTATTGGATCTCGACCAACGCGAGCAGCAATACCGCGATACGATAAACCGCAATCACGATAGGCTACAATCCGACCTTTATCAAAGTCGGAAGCGTGATGGTACGCATTTCTTCTCCTTACACGAGGCGTCACAACAACGTTTCACCAGGCAACGCCGGTCAACTGCTGTTTGTGTATGAGAAATCGGTCGGAAACTTCCCTCACGTCAGGACGTTGTATGTGTCGCCACCAGCGCCAACCTTGTGTGAATGCTCTGAAAAGCTAATCATTTGCATATCACAACATCTTCTTCGTGTCGGTTAAATTTAGCGTCTGTAGCACGTCATCTTCGTGGCGTAGCAATTTTAATTGCCAGTAGTGTACATTCGTAATACAGCAGTTATTCCATCTCTCGCGACTGAATGAAATAAAAAAAGAAAAAAGAAGCGTTTCGCTTTATTTAAAACATATAGTCATTGCAATAATTGTGGTTTACAGGTCGGTTTAAATGAGACAGCAAATACTTCTCATATTTAAGTTAGGTGTTTCGTTGGGAGAAGGGGAGCAATAGCAGGGTCACGGGTCCGATCGGATTAGGGAACGATGGGGATGGAAGTCGGACCTGCCCTTTTAAAGGAACGATCCCGACATTTCCCTGAAGCGATTTAGGGAAATCGCGGAAAACCTAAATCAGGAAGGCCGGACGCGGGTTTGGACTGTCGTCCTCCCGAAGGTGAATCCACTGTGCTAACCACTGCGCCACTCACTCAGTCTCATATTTAAAATTACTTCTTTTTCTCCTTTTTTCTCCTACATTATTTCCATGAGTTCTTCTATACATAGGCTTCGAGTTTTAGCAAAGTGCACCGGCCGGAGTGGCCGTTCGTTTCTAGGCGCTACAGTCTGCAACCGAGCGACCGCTACGGTCGCAGGTTCGAATCCTGCCTCGGGCATGGATGTGTGTGATGTCCTTAGGTTAGTTAGGTTTAATTAGTTCTAAGTTCTAGGCGACTGATGACCTCAGAAGTTAAGTCGCATAGTGCTCAGAGGCATTTTTTAGCAAAGTGCACTGCACTAACAAAAATATTTTCTCCTTCGCGTATTTTTATGTATTCACCTCATATACCTTGTTCTGATCATGTAGAATGTGATCGTGTTTTGTTTTGTACATGTGGCAGCTTCCACTATTCTGCTTGGTGTTTATGGTTCCCGTTTTTGTGTGTGTGTGTGTGTGTGTGTGTGTGTGTTTATTCGGTTGAGGGTGATGTTGGGAGGGAGGGGAGTGGGGTGACATGTCGGCCCCATCCTCTCCTTTGCAAAGCCCTCCCCCCTACATTTACACGCAACATACATAAAGCACAAACGTAGTCGGAGACATAGAAACACACAGATATAAAAAGACATAGACACAGAAAGAGACAGACACAGAAAGACACAGACATAGTAAAGATACAGACATAGGAAGACACAGACCTAGAAAGACACAGACATAGAAAGATGCAGACGTAAAAGGATACAGAGACAGAAACACACAGACACAGAACACACAGCGAAGTAGAAGACACTGTCGCAACCACAGAAACAAAACAATATATGATCGTATTCCGCGTGATGAAAACGAAATACATGAGTTGAACATGGATATATGTATAAAGCTATGCAAACGGGAAATATTGTGTCATTAAAGCGGATTGTGCTAATACTCGAACGCCTGTGTATAAAAGAATGCACGTAAACAATGCGGGACTAAAAAACCGTGAGTAGGTAGTGAAATAGTAGTTTTAAGCGTGAGAACTGTAAATAAGTCGAAATGCTTCTGATGCAAATAAGATTTCCTACAATCATAAAAACTGGGACTGCGCAAGAGAGGCCTAAAAAAAAAACAACGTAATAATATAATCATTTAAGCCGTTCCTATCAATTTAAAATGTTAAACGTTGTTCTGGTCCAGAGGTGAGAGAGGATTCTGCAGGCGCGCAGAGCTGGTACCAACGCCTAGCCTTTAGCGACTGCGCTAATGCTTCATGAGACGAGCTGGGTACAGTAAGAAAGATCTACTAAAATGAACACAGCTGCTAAACTAACCTCAGAAATGTCCTTGAAAGCAGTTCCATACAGTCCATGCAACACACGTTCGAGATCCAGAAAAAACGATACTACTTTGCACAAAACGGAAATTACTTTTCTCATATCCTATGCTGTTCTACCTCTCAATGCACATGTTAATTTTATACCCGTTGCTAACTGGAAGCATCATTCTTTCGATGAAATTAACATGCTGCAGTCTGCAATCTGCGCAGACCGCGGTTTATCTACGGCGAACTGACACGATCAACACGTTCGTGTTAGCAGAACTGGTTTAACTGTGGTCCGGATGCTGAGACCACCGAACGATTACAGGGCAGGATGTGAACTGTAACGTGATGCTGCTTTTATTTCGTGCCTAATGGGTATGGCGGGGACGGACCGCTGCACCACAAAAAACGCAACCACTCGCAGGAAGCTGAGCGAGCAGGTGTTAACGGGACGCCGCCGGCTCGTCACCGAAAACGGCTTCCTGCCGGAGAGCTGAGCCCGGAGACATCTACACTACGTCTACATCTATCCGCGCAAGCCACCTTACGATGTGTAGCGGAGGGTATTTTGTGTACCACTGTCACTTGCCCCTTTTACTGTTCCAGTCCTGTACCATTCGCGGGTAGAACGATTGCTGGTAAGCCTTCGTGTGGGTTCGAATCTGTCTAATTTGATCTTCACGGTCTTTTCACGACATATACATAGCAGGAATCAATACGTTGATATTTCTAGAAACGAACACACTCGGAATTTTAACAGTAGGCTATACCGTGATGCAGAATGCCTGTCTTTTCCGTCTGCCACTGGAGTTGGTTAAGCATAGCAGTGACATTTTCGAGCTCACTAAATGAACCAGTAAAGAAACGTGCAGCTCTTCTTTGGATATTCTCTCTACTGCTTCTGTCAGTCCTATCTGGTGCGGATCCCAGACTGACGAGCAACAACGTATTGGTCATACGAGTGTTTTGTAAGCTACTCCCTTTGTGTACGATCTACATTTCCTGAGGATTCCTCGAATGAATCTCAGCGTGGCCTCTGCCTTATCCTCGGTTAATTTATGTGGTCGTCCAAACCGAACTGTATTACTCCTAAATGTTTTATGGATGCAACTGCTCCCAGCGATTGTTCTGCAATCGTGTAATCAAATATTAAAGGGTCCTTATGTTTGTTTAGGTGCAATACGCTACGTGTATTTACGTTGACAGTCTACTGCCAACCCGCGCACCAAGCGTTGATACTCTGCATGTATTGCTGCGACTTCTCTGTACACAACAGCATCATCCGCGAAAAGCCTATCGGGAGAGGCCGGAGCCTCGTAAAATACGAACAGAGAGGCTACTGGAATGCAGAAAGCGACGTCAGGGCCAGTTGAACCTGGTGTATGCCGAATCAAGTATAGGATGTACTCGAGTTCCAGTAACGAAGGCGTGTTATGACACTGGCTACACTAGACCAAAACGAATAATATAGGGTGTTGGGGTTATAAGTGCTGATATTTTTATTGGTGACTGAGGAAAGTGTACTGAACAACATTACAGGACTATTTACTTCATTTGCAGACTATTAACTGCAGCTGGTAGGAGTAGTATGTTTTTAGGTTGGTTAGTTTCAAGGAAATGTGGCCAGAGCAGGCCACTAACGTTTATTTTTCTCTGGGCACCAGATCAGGCGCTGAAGTGTGGATGCGTGGATGCAAAACGTTTAGTTTTCACTGACTGGCTTAGTCCACTTAGTGGTGAATTAAGACTGTGCAGAAAATATCTGGTAGAAAGTCATGTGACATGTTTGCGGGAAGACTGATAGATGCGGAGAAAAAACGACTAACACATTGAAATGGGTACATATTAAGGAATTAAGGATCACAATATCTGAACTTGTACCCTGTGCAGCATAATAGTTAATTATGAATGTACAATGTGTTTTGGACGCCCATGAGGAATATTCCACCGTTTTCGGGCGTGTATGCTGGATATTTTTTAATTATTGTTCCGATATTTCGGTTGACAACCTTTCATGCGTCTGAGAGTGAAAAAAGTCAAGCGCAGAATCAGCGAATCCACTATGCTTACGAGGTATGTTCCCGATTATCATGAATGTGATATGTTGGAATATTTCTCAAAGGAAGTATTGTTCTACGTCTATACTGCCTGGCATTCCAACATATGCCATTCATAATAATCAATAACGTACTTCGTAAGCAGTGTGGATTCATTGATTCTGCGCTTGCTTTGTTTTACGCACTTGTTACCAACAATGATATCTCCACAGTGTGTAAAATGAACTAAGAACTTGCAAGCTGCACACCTTGAGAATGGCTGAAAAACCTTCAGACGAAATATTGGACGAAGAATTAAAAATATTCCGAATGGACAACCGAAAAATGATGGAACATTTGATACACCGGAAATACTTCAAGAAAAACTGCCTCAAAGAAATCTGCATTAATCCTGTGTGCTAAGATGCACACACACAGATCAAAAAAATTGTTCACTCCTCAGGAGACATCACGCTAATGCCGTGTAAGACCGTCTCTAACCTCGACAATGACTATAATTCAGCGAGGAAGATGGTCTCCAAGTTTCTTTCCACTCTCGATTATTAGATCCCACTGAACCACAAAATTACGGCGATATTGATTGCTACATTGCACCCACTATTCCAGACAGTTGCAGACAATTTTTAAGGTATTAAGAGGTGCGATAAGCTAATTCAAGTGCTGGTCAATTCAGGAGCGTTTACGTCCATCCCTGTGAACATAGTCTTAATAAATGTAGAGGGTGTTAGGGGAACAAGTGGAGACTTTTTACTGGCTGAGGACGATCCACTGAACAACATTACATCAGTACTTAATTAATTTGCAGACTAATAATAATAGATATTAGGAGTAGTATGTTTTTAGGTTGGTTAGTATCAAGAACATATGGCAAGAGCAATCCAATAGCTGGTTTTCCCCCGAGCAACAGGTTAGATGTTGAAGTATGCGTACGTGGACGCAACATGGTTACCCTATACTGACAGGCTTAGTCAACTTTGTGGTGCAGTTACGACCGTACAGAAAACATCGGGTAGTAAATAATGTGACGCGTTTGCGGGGAGACTGTTAGATGCAGATAAAAAATAACTAGCACAATGAAGTGGGTACATATTAAGGTACCAATGCCCAAAACATTCCCACTTACACACCCAACACTCTGTATAACTGTAATTTCATCAGTTTTGCATCCAGACACCGGCTATGAAGTTTCGCAAAAGTTAAGTGCACAAAAAGCAAATGCAACAAAAGGAAAAGCAGGTTCCTAAGAGCTGAAAAATCGCGAAAGGTAAAAAGTGCAATCAAGTTTATTTTCGACTTCAACATCCATTATCCATGAAGGAAAAGGCTGTCGACTTCAGAACATGTAAAAAAGGGGAATAAACACTGTAATTAATTGTACATCAGATATATAAAGAAAACTGTTTTCAGTCTATAAATAGCTTCTCCTTCTTTTCCCTAGTCCATATCCGGTATCTTCAAGGGGTCGATATGTTCATCTTCCTGACGGCACAGCTTGCGCTGTTGTATCTGACCACGAACGGTACCTGTGTGCCGGCCGCTGTGGCCTAGCGGTTCTAGGCGCTTCAGTGTGGAACCGCGCGACCGCTACTGCCTAGGTTGGTTAGGTTTAAGTAGTTCTATGTTGTAGGGGACTGATGACATCAGATGTTAAGTCCCATAGTGCTCAGAGCCATTTGAACCATTTTGGTACCTGTGCAATCTCTTCAGTACATTTCAGGTGTCACTGGTGTTCAGAACAGAGACTGTGGACATCTTGGTGCTCATATGGTGGGTGCCGATGCAGCCCAAGTGTCTGATGTTTGAAGAGGCACCTTATCGAAGATTTATACCGCATTCAAGGAAAGCGGAAGAACATCATCAGGTAAGTGACGGACACTCTTTGAAGATGACCGAACCGGAAAGTAAGTGAACGACAGTTGCAAAAGTTGCTGCTAAACAGTATGTCGCACTGAACACTGTCAGCGCCAAAACCATACGAAGGGAGCTCCATACGCTGGGAACTGCAGGGCGAACTGGAACTTCAAAACCACTCGTCAGTGCTGCAAATACCCGTAAGAGGAAATCGCAGTGCCGAAGCCATAAAAACTGGACTATGGAGCAACGGAAGAAAGTCATTTGGTTGGATGAGACTTGTTTGACGCTGTTTCCATCGTCTGGCTAAGTTTATGTCCAAAGAGTGAAACATGTCGGATTTTCGGTGATGATCTGGGCAGCAATACCGTGGTATTCCATGGGTCCTTGGTTGTTTTGCAAGATCTGTTGCTACCAAGGATTATGCGACCATTTTGGCTGATTAAGTCTATCCCATGGTACAATGTTTGTTCCCCAGTGGTGACGTTGTGTTCGAAGACGAGAGGGCCCCTGTCCACACTCCTGGCGTCGTCCACGTCTGATCTGGTGAGAAGATGGTTCAACTGCCGCATTACGTCTAGCCACCACAGTCACCAGATCTCAACATTGTTGAGTTTTTGTGGTCTACTTTAGCGAGAATGGTGCGTGATTGCTACCCACCCCATAACTGTTACCAGGACTTGTCACCATTTCGCAGAAAGAATGGCGTAAGATTCCTGCTAAAATCATGCAGGACCTCAAACCTCCTGGCGGATTAAAACTGTGTGCCGGACCGAGACTCGAACTCGGGACCTTTGCCTTGGGTAGCTCAGTCGATAGAGCTCTTGCCAGCGAAAGGCAAATGTCCGGAGTTCGAGTCTCCGTCCAGCACACAATTTTAATCTGCAAGGAAGTTTCATATCAGCGGACACTCCGCTTGTAATGGTTCTTTATTTACGTGACCATTATGGCACTCCAACCCCAGTTCTCGATGACAGTAATATCGTACTACTTTTCTGCGAAGTAACAGACATATTTTTGTGGCAATATTCACATTTGGTTTTATTAATATATAGGTACTCCGATGTATCGATATATTACAGTGATATGGTTCTTGTGTGTATTCATTTCTGTGAGACTGTCATAATCTTTGACTTACTTGTAACCGTTTTGACGCGAATGCGCACAGAGCAGTCTTTGTTTCACTTTGCAGAAGTTGTTATTTCGCTTTGTAAAAGAACAGTCAAGTCTTGTGTTTGGTTAAAGTGGAAATTAAATATATGAAAATTGATACAAAACTGTTTTCTTGATGATGTGACTATTAAGAAGAAGTATATGTGAATTTACAAGAAGTTTAATAAAAATGTGGATCGTGAACACCAAGTCAAAAATTATTTCTACCATACCATTGTTCTGATCTGGGATTGTTTGATCATTAAGAATTTCCTGAAAAACGCATTTGTTAGGTCTTCAAATATTCCTAAAATACAGATCTGGACCTTCTAGCAGTCAAAGTGGACTCACCCTAGAATCAACAAGATGAGCCATAGCAACTTCGACGAAATCTACGTGGGAATCCATTGAAGATAAGTGCCAAAATTAATCACTTTTAGAATGACTTCATTATTTCCATTCTGACGATACCATCCACAGTCAATAACTTTGTTGTTGCCCGATAAAGCGAACATATGCTGCGTGAGCAACATTGTTAATCTGATTTGTAACCTACTTTGCAAGTGGTGGTAATGTTAGACGCTGCAGAGTGAAAATTTCATTTTGCATGCAGTACCTGTGTTTATCCTCTCTGAGACTATTGGGAGCTGATTTGAATGTCAACGGGTTTCCTACGCCGTTTTAGGCATAGTAGTGTGTTGTGCGTTTGGTGTTTCCATAGGTATTCTTTACTCGGCCTCATTTTAGCATACTACTTCATTTCCTGTTAACCTGCGTAACTATTGGTATTGATTTTCTCATCATTAACACAGGTTCTGCTCTAATTAACTCATTCAAAATGCTAAACAGCTCTTGAGAGCATTCCATATTTCCAGCCAGAAGTGTTACATCATATGCGTGGCATCTGTGCCCCCTTGCATTTCTGCTGCTTCTCCGTATAATTGACGACGACATTTGCACTCTTTTTGTGACGCCCCGTGACCCCTGGCATTCTACAAGACGAGGAAGCGGCGAGGGCGTACGAGAGCTCAGGAGAAACGCGTACGGTGATGTATTGGCGTGTAAGAGCGTTCCAGGAAGCAACAGTTTTTAGTGGTTCACGGCCGCCGGAGAAGAGCCGCTTTCTTCTTACCTCGACTCGTAACCCGTCACACTTACAGGCTTAAGAAATGCTCAGTTCGTAAATCAACGAGTCGGCGCTTTCGCTGATCGAGGGCAGGACGCCCCTCGGCAAATGAACGCTGGGTGTAAACGTCAGGCGCCAGTCCGTAACAGAGCTGGGAACGGCCGCTCCGAGTCTTCGACGGCGAGGAAGAGAAACGGCGGGCCAGCCGAGAAAGATGCCGCCCGGGAAGGAAGGGCAGCCAGTGGCTGAGCTTGCGTAAGGAAGCGCTAGCCGGGGAAAGCCGCTGCAAGGTGCGCCAGACGCTGCTGGGGACCTCGGGAGCGGACGACCACAGGGGGCCGGCGACGTTGCGTCAGCGCCGAGAGAGCCACCAACTCGCAGGTGCCACCTCGGTTTGCTCACGCTATATTCCTCTCAAAACGTAATGTGATAAACTCTGATGTAAACAAATTACACTGAGTAAACAAAAGTCATGGGATGGCGACATGCACGTACCAGGTATAGAAGTACGAAACCGGAATTACCCTATAGATGGTGCTAGCCGTCAGTGTAGGGCTTCGACCATAGATACTAGTAGCCTGGCCTTGCTGTGCAGAAGCAATAGGGCTGGTCTTGCTCCAACATAAACCACGTGACTGTTGCCAAAACGTGGCGAGATTTCAAATCAGCGGTCTGCCATCCTATGTATCGTATTTTACCCACATTTCTCAATTGACTGCCAAACGCTTCCAACAAAAATTACTTTTTTATTTGTGAAAAATTATGTCAGAACTACATTTGACCTAGATTTGTTCACAGTACCATTTATAAAATCTAACAAATACATCGAACGCTCCTCTGGCAGCGGGACGAAATTACTATAAACTATCAATTAAAGTAAAATGTCGTTAAAATTCTTTTAAACGGTAAGAGTGGGCTCGTGTCAAAACTTTAAACATTGGATTCGCCGCGTTTTGAGCTCTCGTCACTTATAAAAGAAAATGGGATATGGGAATTATGTCAACCATAGGTGCCAAAATTGTCGACTTTAGGAGCAGGTCCATTTTAGAGTACCACTTTTAGGTGCACTTCAAAGGTTCAGTTCCTACTATTTTTACAAAAGTTTAAACTATCAGTTTAAAAAAAATGATATTTTAGATGAAAGGTGAGACTTTGAAGTTTCAGAAAATAATTTTGAAGCCTACATTTATTTAATAGTATTAGAAGGTAGAAAAAAAATCTCTTCATGTGTCGACTATAGGTGCTCTTACCTTATTATAATCTCGGTGGAGCCGGCCGTGGTGGCCGAGCGGTTCTAGGCGCTTCAGTCCGGAACCGCGCTGCTGCTACGGTCGCAGGTTCGAATCCTACCTCGGGCATGGATGTGTGTGATGTCCTTAGGTTAGTTAGGTTTAAGTAGTTCTACGTTCTAGGGGACTGATGACCTCAGATGTTAAGTCCCATAGTGCTCAGAGCCATTTGAACCAGCCAATCTCGGTGGAACAGCCAGAGCACCATGTGCTCGAATTTCTCCCCTGGATGATGTTCGGTCAGTCATCACGTTCTCACACACTACATCGATACTGGCATGCATTTTTATCACACGGATGTCCAGAACCTGGACTATGGATATCCAGGTGGGAAAGTTCAACAGCAGCGATACCCCACCGATACACTGAGGCTAACGTGTGCAGTAATTCGTTGATAAGTCCATCCACAATGCGGCCCCATTCGAATGGCTGAAGTTCTTCGAATAGTACTCGTTGGTGGAGCATGGTTCTACCCTAGAATGAATGTCTGTAACCAATGCTTTAACTCAGCACAGTTACTGCCTGTAGTCCTCAGTACGCACATACACCATTTTGCTACAAAACACAGTCCTTGAGGGTGTTGCGTTCTTTTATGGCAGTGTATTATGACAATTGATTTACTTTCTCTCTCTCTCTCTCTGCGTCCGAACAAGTTCGGAAGATCCAACGGTACCAACCGACCAACGTGTCATCCTCAACTGATAGGCATCGGATATGGATGGGCATGTGGTCAGCACACCGGTCTCTCGTCCACAGGCAGCTTTGGTGGCCAGAGCCGCTACTTCTTAGTCAAGTAGCTTCTCAGCTGGCCTTACAAAGACTGCTGCGCACTGCTTGCCAACAGCGCTCGGACGGCCAGGAGGGTCACCCATCCAAGCGATAGGCTCAACAGCACTTAACGTTGGTGTAATCTGAATGGGAATTGGCGTTACCACTGAGGCAATACCATTGTACGCACTGCCTGATAAAAAAAAAGAAGCACTCAGAAGGGAAAGAGGAAACATAACGAAACTTCACGGGTTTAGAGGGGGATGTTATTTCAACAACTACAATATCGAATCAAATTTACAAAGAACTTGGTAATACGAGCCTACTTATCAGCATGATGTACTGCCAACTTTTGGCTGACAGCTTGCACTGATTTTGTTGGATAGGCTGTCGTAAAGCCGCTATATCCTCTCCTGAGGCAAGATGAGCAACAACTGTTGTAAAATATCCTGGATACTGAGAAACAGATGGAGTTGACTTCCGAGCTGGCCCCACACAGGTTCCATCGGGGACAGACATGTCGATCTCGCTGGCCACAGGCATACGTCAACATGACGCAGATAGTTCATAGACACACGTGCCATGTCGGCTGTTGCCTTGTTGATAAATGGCGCCACGACACTGTCTCATTGGAGGTAACACATGGAGACGCAGGATGTCCGTGGCGTACGGTTGTGCCGTCACATCATACAATGAAGGCCTTCACTACCGGATGTTTCAGCTGCCGAGAATTCCTCCGGGTTGTATGGTCGTGGTCCATTGAACTCTTATATCCCTGCCGTTTCGCCCAATGGCTCTGATCACTATGCGACTTAACAGCGGAACTTAGAACTAATTAAACCTAACTAAGGACATCACACACATCCATGCCTGAGGCAGGATTCGAACCTGCGACCGTAGCGGTGGCGCGGTTCCAGACTGAATCGCCTACAACCACTCGGCCACACCGGCCTTCCGTTTCCTTCAAAGCTATGTTGGACATCTTCGGAGGTGCTCCTAGTTGTGCTGAGTCTTGCCGACGGACACAGTTCCCTCAATCACTACCAGTCGCGAACTCAAGTCGTATCCGATGCCTCCTCACACCATGAAGCCAAAAGTAACACAGTTGTGCCTTGAAAGAACGAAACCCATCAGCAGATCGCCGCCATTTTCGCCGGCGATGGTCATGCGGGGTAATCCAGAACGGTGTCTCATCGCTGGTGCGGTATGACAAAGAATAATGTGCTTCTCCTGGGAAGACAGGCACAGATGTGAACGGGTTACGATGTGCTTGGTGTACAACATGGTCATCCTCTTTTGTGGTGGTCAGACGTGGATGACCAGAACCTTGACAGTGAAGCTTCCTAGCAGATTCAAACTGTGTGCCGAACCGAGACTCGAACTCGGGACCTCTGCCTTTCGCGGGCAAGTGCTCTACCGCTGAGCTACCCAAGCACGACTCATGACCCGCCCCCACAGCTTCAATTCTGCCAGTACCTCATCTCTTACCTTCCAAACTTCACAGAAGCTCTTCTGCGAACCTTGCAGAACTAGAACTCCTGGAAGAAAGGATATTGCGAGGACATGGCTTAGCCACAGCCTGGGGGTGTTTGCCTTTCTTCCAGGAGTGCTAGTTCTGTTAGGTTCGCAGAAGAGTTTCTGTAAAGTTGGGAAGCTGTGGGGACAGGTCGTGAGTCGTGCTTGGGTAGCTCATTGGTACAGCACTTGCCCGCGAAAGGCAAAGGTCCCGAGTTCGAGTCTCAGTCCGGCACACAGTTTTAATCTTCCAGGAAGTTTCATATCAGCGCACGCTCCGCTGCAGAGTGAAAATCTCATTCCGGAAACCTTGACAATGAATATACTCGCGCATAAATATTGATATTGCACGATTCGACAAGGCTGCCAAACGGATACTCACGACAAAGCCTCTGTGACAGTGCTAGGTGCTGATAACGCCGTCTCAGACGAGTACGCGGCATCTCCGCGTTCTTCACAGTGATCACTGAACACCTGACTCTATACACCCCCCCCCCCCCTTTATAGTCGCTACCGGGCCTGAACACGAAAAACGCTAAGTAGCTCGGTTGCCGTCCAACCTGTCACAGAGAATTGCAACTACAGTCACTTACATTCCCAGCGACAGTGCGTACGTGTACAAAGCTACACTGACGTCGACCACGTCCTTTTGATGCTTCACACTTTTTGTCGGTAGTGTATTTTACTGCTATTATTATTAAAATCCTAGGCGTCTGGAGAACGTAAAAATTTGGGGCGGCAGCAATTTTTAACTGCCCCGCGGAGCAAGAGTAAGGGGGCGGGAACAAAACAAAATGTGACCCTCCCCCCACAACCTAACCTTGTATGTGCGCCTACTGCAACTGGAAACGGACACTGAGGCGCGAGTATGCGGCGACACCTATTGTGGTGCAGAGCGGAGCAGAGGTGGTCGGTGGGCGCCGGCGTTGGGATGCAACCGGGCGTCGCGGCCGGAAGACGGCGCGTGGGAACTCCCTCGCACGCCCGCAGCTATGTGCGAGCCATCGCGGCCGTCGACCGCTCGCTCGCTCACCTGCCCTAACCAGACTGCCTTCCTTCTGTCCGTGTCGTGCCTACACAACCATTCAATCAGGAGCGCCAGAGGCGACCCCAGTATGACCGGCGGGTATCATTCGCATGTGAAGTTCTGTTACGAGCCATACGAGCCACTCCGGCACTGCTGATACGAGACGCTGTTTGCATAATAACTATAATTTATCTGGAAGCGAGCAGCACATTTTGCTAGTTGGAGAATACAGTATGTATTCTGTATCTGCAGCGGATAGTCACTAGGTGCAGGGAGTGGCAACTGACCCTTAACATAGACAAATGTAATGTATTGTGAATACAGATAAAGAAGGATCCTTTATTGTATGATTATATGATAGCGGAACAAACACTGGTAGCAGTTACTTCTGTAAAATATCTGGGAGTGTGCGTGCGGAACGATTTGAAGTGGAATGGTCATATAAAATTAATTCTTGGTAAGGCGGGTACCAAGTTGAGATTCATTGGGAGAGTCCTTAGAAAATGTAGTCCATCAACAAAGGAGGTGGCTTACAAAGCACTCGTTCGACCTATACTTGAGTATTGCTCATCAGTGTGGGATCCGTACCAGGTCGGGTTGACGGAGGAGATAGAGAAGATCCAAAGAAGAGCGGCGCGTTTCGTCACAGGGTTATTTGGTAAGCGTGATAGTGTTACAGAGATGTTTACCAAACTCGAGTTGCAGATTCTGCAAGAGAGGCGCTCTGAATCGCGGTGTAGCTTGCTGTCCAGGTTTCGAGAGGGTGCGTTTCTGCATGAGGTATCGAAAATATTGCTTCCTCCTACTTAAACCTCCCGAGGAGATCACGAATGTAAAATTAGAGAGATTCGAGCGCGCACGGAGACTATCCGACAGTCGTTCTTCCCGCGAACCATACGCGACTGGAACAGGAAAAGGTAATGACAGTGGCACGTAAAGTGCCCTCCGCCAAACACCGTTGGGTAGCTTGCGGAGTATAAATGCAGATGTAGATGTAGAAAAGATTCATCCGCTTACACAAGACTATGTCTTCTATGTGAATGAATATACAGGGTGAGTCAATAACTATTGCCACCTAGAATAACTCCGAAAGTATGATAGTAACTGGAAAAATTGTGGGACAAAAGTTGCATGGGACAACGGGGGCCATAATATGACATTGGTTTTTGTTGCTAGGTGAATTCGCGTCAGAGATATGAAAGTCAACTTTTTTTTAATGGGATGCTATAGTTTGGTACTTATTTTCTGATAGCGGCTATCGAGACGAATCCAAAGATGTGTAACAGTAAGGTCTTTGAAGGTCAATGAAGGTCAAAAAGGTGGCATGAACGTCCATTTACAGAAAGTGTTCGAAGTGTTGACCATTGGTATCAATGCAGTGCTGCAATCTTCTTATCATGGATTGAGTGATATTCCTGATCACTTCGGCACTTATCGAAGCACATGCTCTGGCAATTGTCTCTCATATATAGCGCAAAAAGTAAATATTCGCCGTATACGGCGTATCCATGTAACGTGCCATTGACATGTAAACACCATTCGACGGTTACGCAATACAACACTAATAGGAACGGTAAGACTAGTATCATCGAATCAAGCGAATGTGAATGATATATTCCTTCGAAGAACAAGTCGATATGCTTCCCATTTAAGGAGGATGCCAACGAAATTCAATGAGAGCTACAGACTTATACGCTGAAAGATATCGTCAAGGTACTCACCCCACACATCGTACATTTAAATGTGTGTATGATAAATTGGGAACATCTGGATCTTTAACGCATCGGAAACATATCCGCCAAAGGAAAGTTACTAACGAGGTAACGGGAATTGGTACTCTTGCCACTGTGGTTAGAGATCCTTGTCTTAGTTCACGTCAAATTACAAGGGAATCTGTCATGAGCCAGAGTAGTGTGGTTCGTGTTCTGCATCGCCATAAATATCGTCCTTACCATATCAGTCTCCACCAAGAATTGATGCGGATTGTATGTGTCGCATTGAATTCTGCCGATGGGCTCCAGATTCAGAGGGATGACACATTTATTAATTTGATTTTATTTACTGACGAGGCTACATTCACGAATCATGGAAAAGTTAATTTGCATAACATGCATTACTGGGCAACTGAAAATCCATTTTGGCTGCGGCAAGTTGCACACCAGAATCCGTGGTTGGTGAATATATGGTGTGGGATTCTGGAGGACAGAATCATAGGCCCCTATTTCATCGAAGGAAATCTTAATGGTAGGATGTACACCACATTCCTGCAAGAAACATTAGGTCTGTTATTGGAAGAAATACCTTTAGGAACAAGGAACAGAATGTGGTATCAACACGATGGGTGTCCGGCATATTTTTCGCCTGAAAGCTAGAAATGAGTTGCAGAGACAATTCCCAAATCGTTGGATCCGACGCGGAGCAGATACGTCGTGGCCGGCCAGACTTGACGCCTTTCGATTTTTTTTGTGGGTATTCGTAAAAGACATTGTTTATAAAGACGTTCCAACCACACCTGAAGATATGCGAGAGAGAATTGTCAGAGCATGTGCTTCGATAAGTGGCGATGTGATAAGAAATACCACTCAAACCACGATAAAAAGATTGCAGCACTGCATTGATACCAATTGTCATCACTTTGAACACCTTCTGTAAATGGACATTCGTGCCACCTTTTTGATCTTCGCTGACCTTCAAAGACCTTACTGTTACACACCACTGGATTCGTCTCGATAGCCGCTGTCAGAAAATAGGTACCAAACAATAGCATCCCATTTAAAAGAACCAAGTTGACATTCACATCTCTGAGGCGACCCCACCTAGCAACCAAAAACCAACGTCACATTATGGCCCCCGTTACCCATGCAACTTTTGTCCCACAAACTTTCGTAGTTATTCCAGGTGGAAAAAGTTAGTGACTCACCCTGTAGAAACTTCCAGAAAGTTTAACCCACTGGTAGGGGTTTCACGGGTAAAGATTGCTCGTTCGCTCGTTCATTCATCTGGGTTTTCCCACAACTGTGGAAAGTTTAATTTGTCAACAGGACGGCGTCCCATTCCGTTGGCACCTGCATGTAAGTGAATTTCTTAACAGTGAGCTGGGTCTCAAGGAGTGTATAGATGTCGCATTGCACCACTGGCATCCAATGTTGCCTGATCTCCCCTTTCCACCAATTTTGGATAATCTGCGGCGCCGATATCAACAGACCTGAATGTAGTATCTTGAGACATACTCGTAAAAGCACGGAAGGAGTTTTACTGTTGCCTGGACGACTGTCAGGCGTACCGAAGAGCACACTGAACGTTTGTGAAATGTGTAAGGGACAGTCAAATCAAAACGAAACAGATGAAAGGAAAAAAGAAAGCAAACTGTTTATTATTTCGAAAGTAATCGCCATAGCTTTTAATATATATATATATCCTACTTGCGAGACAAGACGGTCTATGCCTTCTTGGAAAAATGTTTCTGGTTCTACAAAACCATGATTGTACCCAGGAGTGTACCTCCTCGTCCGAAGCAAATCTACGGTGATGAATGTCTTTCTTCAGGGCTCCAAACATATGGGCAGGCCCACACGTTGCCAAGGTTGTTTCAACTACGCTCCAAAAGATTCACGGGGAAGCTCTTACACATCATCCACACAGTTCCGATCTCTCGCAATGAGAATTTTTTTGTGTTCTTAGAGCCCGTAAGAAAGACATTCCTGGCCGTCGGTTGGCTTCGGACGAAGAAGTACACGCCTGGGTAGAATCATGGTTCCGTACGCAACCACAAAAAATTTTTCCATGAAGGAATTGACATTCTTGTCACACAGTCGTATATATGTATTAAAAGTTATGGCTGTTACCTTCGAAATAATGAACAGTTTACTTACAATACTTTTTTTAAAAAAAATGGTTCAAATGGCTCTGAGCACTATGGGAGGTCATCAGTCCCCTACAACGCAGAACTACTTACACCTAACTAAGCTAAGGACATCACACACATCCATGCCCGCAGCAGAGTTCGAACCTGCGACCGTAGCGGTTGCGCGGTTCCAGGCTGAAGCGCCTAGAACCGTTCGGCCACAACGGCCGGCAATACTTTTATCCATATCTCTCATTTTCATTTGACTTCCCCTTAGAAATGGAAAAGTGTGTATCTGATTACAACCAACAAAGAAAACACACGAAAGATGCGCAATACGTCACAAAATGTAAATACAAAACGTAGCCCAATCTACTACTCTCGGAAAAACTTTTAAAAAACAATAACTCTTTAAGCACATTCTTCCGACTACTTTACAGTTGACACATTGTCAAGCCTTAATAAGGTATGAAAGCAAGTCCAGCCTGTGCAAATCCAGTTTCACAATTAGTATAGTACTAGGCGCGCAAGTAAAACAAAACAAAAAGTGCCAATGTAGTATTTAGGGCTAAAACGGAAAAAGAACGACGAACTTTCTGTAATATTTTTGCAGAAATAAATCGAAAGCCACAGAACGTGACACACAGGTGTCGAAACATGTCTGGCTGAATAGAAAAAGAGAGATTGTGCTTGGAAGAAGGTATACTTTAAATAGGCAATTTTAAGAACGCAGAAGTACTTAGATTGTAAACGTATGGGTAAACAGTACCCAAAGGCTGTAGGCGTATGTGTGTAAAATAGATATCCTTATAAAATGGGATGTTTGTTTTTAAAATAGAATCTATGTAATACTATGCATAAGTTAAAGTTTATCCTAAGTTTCTATCTTAAGTCACGTCTTGTGAAACTGGAAATTTGTGGTAAGGTCTTATGGGACCAAACTGCTGAGGTCATCGGTCACTAAGCCTACATACTACTTAATCTAACTTAAACTAACTTACACTATGGACAACACAACCACCCATGCCGGAGGGAGGACTCGAACCTCCGACGGGGGAGCCACATGGACCGTGACAAGGCGCCTCACACCTTGAAACACCTTGTCGTTTCCAAGAAATCTTTTCTTTCCTTTTAATGATCCGAAACTTTGCAGTTTTTAGTGTCCATACTGTAGTCGGTGAAAACGGTACCTTTAAAGGATAAGAAACTTCCTGGCAGATTAAAACTGTGTGCCGGACCGAGACTCGAACTCGGGACCTTTGCCTTTCGCGGGGAAGTGCTCTACCACTGAGCTACCCAAGCACGACTCAAGCCCCGTCCTCACAGCTTTAATTCCGCCAGTACCTCGACTCCTACCTTCCAAACTTCACAGAAGCTCTCCTGCGAACCTTGCAGAACTAGCACTCCTGGAAGAAAGGATATTGCGGAGACATGGCTTAGCCACAGCCTGGGGTTTGTTTCTAGAATGAAATTTTCACTCTACAGCGGAGTGGATAACCTTGTTTTCCGTCTGTTAAGATCATCTCTTTTTCCGGGACGGATAGAGATATCAAGTTGAAATTTATGTCAAATACTGAGGTGGTGAAAATATTTAAGCTTGTAAGTCAATGCAGTCAGTAGACTCGACCATCAATGTCACACATTTTGATACTCGCAAACTCACTCATAAAAACCTATGCGTAACTATCTACATACATAATCCAGATTTTACGGAACCCTCGGAGTGCTAGTTCTACTAGCACTTGTCCAGTTTTTCTTTTTCTTCTTTTGATCCATTCATTTGGAAATAAGCCAATGCAACTCAGGATTAAATGCAGAGCTTTTTCTCGTATTAGAGCGCCTGTCACTCACTTCCCATAAGAGGAGTGCCCCGCTGTTGAGACTGGGGCGTGGCCTCGCTTCCTCGCTCGCTGTGGGAAATCCGACATCCAGCATTCAGCATCCGCGGTTGAACAACCGCCATTCCCGGGCAGTGACGCAATAGCTGGGCGTGTGTCGCTGGCTTGAATGCAGGGTCGCACGCGCTACGCTCTGTGTCAGATACACAACGCACGCTGGCTGCACGTCTCCACAGACGCACGTCCGCTACAGACCTGACCTGAATGCCACATGGGTGGCTACCCTGTCGGGTTTTTAGGAACAAGCCATCGCCCCTTGACGACATTTTAAACCCGGCTGGAGCATTCAGAAGTGCGCGTTCGAATTCCATTTTCACAGTCGTTTCCTGCTACGTTCCAAGCAACATTACGGAATGGTCCTTTAGACACAACCGCCACTCCAAATTCCTTAAAGAATCGAACTCGCATATATAAAACAACTTCAAACGTTTGGTCATTAATTAATCTGTTAAATATTTGAGGTTAGGCATGGAAGAGACATAGAGAGAAAAAGTTTAAAAAGGTTTGAAATTATGTTTAAAGTTTGTTGGACGTTTCTAAGTACTGTCATTATCAAATACTGGATGAGTATTGTCTCAAACACTGGATGAGTATAGTGAGGGAAATTTGCGCTCCCTTTTACGCAAAGGCTAGTTTTTCACGCATGTCAATGTATGTGACGCCATATCTGCTGAAGTATGTGTCGTACATTCATATAATTTTTCAGGTCTGTAAAATGTGTTACGAATAAAGTAGTTAAGAAGTTGTTGTTGTTGTTGTTGTGGTCTTCAGTCCAGAGACTGGTTTTATGCAGCTTTCCATGCTACTCTATCCTGTGCAAGCTTCTTCATCTCCCAGTACCTACTTAAACCTACATACTTCTGAATCTGTTTAATGTATGCATCTCTTGTTCTCCCTCTACGATTTTTATCCTCCAAGCTTCCCTCCAATACTAAATTGTAATTCTGTCAGAGACAGCAAAGGACCTGGAAGAGCAGCTGAACGGAATGGGCAGTGTCTTGAAAGGAGGATATAAGATGAGCATCAACAAAAGCAAAACGAGGATAATGGAATGTAGTTGAATGAAATCGAGTGATGCTGAGGGAATTAGATTAGGAAATGAGATACTTAAAGTAGTAAAGGAGTTTTGCTACTTGGGGAGCAAAACAACTGATGATGGTCGAAGTAGAGAGGATATAAAATGTAGACTGGCAATGGCAAGGAAAGCGTTTCTGAAGAAGAGAAATTTGTTAACATCGAGTATAGATTTAAGTGTCAGGAAGTCGTTTCTGAAAGTATTTGTATGGAGTGTAGCCATGTATGGAAGTGAAACGTGGACAATAAATAGTTTAGACAAGAAGAGAATAGAAGCTTTCGAAATATGGCGCTACAGAAGAATGCTGAAGATTAGATGGGTAGATCAGATAACTAATGAGGAGGTATTGAATAGAATTGGGGAGAAGAGGAGTTTGTGGCACAACTTGACTAGCAGAAGCGATCGGTTGGTAGGGCATATTCTGAGGCATCACGTTAAGAAATAAGAAATTAAAATGTCTTGCCTGATGCTGCAGTTTTACTGCTTGAACACGTAAAATGTAGTAAGCGATAACCTTTTTTCTTTTCATTGGGGGGTGTCAGCGACGAAAAGTTTCGTAAAGATTTGAAACTATGTGTATAGTTTGTTGGACGTCGCTAAGTGTTCCCATTTTCAGGTACTGGATGCATGTAGTCTGGGTAATTTACGCTGTCAAAAAGACGTATACGCAGTTTCTAACTTCACCGCTTGACACATTGCGTTAAGCCTTCAAAATGAGATAATACTTCTTAAAGAGGCCATTACGACAACATTTTAAATTTTTTAAAATGCTGGATAATTATATGAAAAACTGAAAATCAAATTTTCGTTGCCCTGGATTGGCTACTTGCAACTAGGGCCGTGCACCGAGTTAGCCGTAACTCGGATACGGCGCAGCGCATAGAATATTTTTCTTAAGCATGTGTCTCATGACGACTTCCCCTGCAACATCCTTACAATATTTTTAGACTGTTTCTGACCACCCTATATACAATGAAGAGCTAAAGAAACTGGTACACGTGCCTAATATAGTGTAGGGCCCCCGCGAGCACGCAGAAGTGCCGCAACACGACGTGACAGGGACTCGACTAACGTCTGGAGTAGTACTGGAGGGAAATGAAACCATGAATTCTGCAGGGCTGTCCACAAATCCGTAAGAGTAAGAGGTGGTGGAGACCTCTTCTGAATAGCATTGCGAGGCATCCCAGATATGCTCAATAACGTTCATATGTGGGGCGTTCAGTGGCCAGCGGAAGTGTTTAGCTGAGAAGAGTGTTTCTGGGGCCACTCTAACAATCCTGGACGTATGAGATGTCGCATTGTCCTGCTGGAATTGCCCAAGTCCGTCGAATGCACAGTGGGCATGAATGGATGCAGGTGATCAGAGAGGATGCTTATGTACGCGTACCCCGTCAGAGACGTATCTTGACGTATCAGGGGTCCCATATAACTGCACATACATCACATCATTACAAAGCCTCCACCAGCTTCAACAGTCCCCTGCTGACATGCAGGGTCCATGGATTCGTTAGGTTGTCTCCATACCTGTGCATGTCTATCCGCTCGATACAACTTGAGACGAGACTCGTCCGACTAGGCAACATGCTTCCAGTCATCAACAGTCCAATGTCGGTGTTGACTGGACCAGCGGAGGTATAAAGGTTTGTGACTTGCAGTCACCAAGGGTACACAAGTGGGGCTTTGCCTCCGAAAGTCCACATCGATGATGTTTCCTTGTACAGTTCAAAAATGCTTCAAATGGCTCTGAGCACTATGGGACTCAACTGCTGTGGTCATAAGTCTCCTAGAACTTAGAACTACTTAAACCTAACTAACCTAAGGACATCACACACATCCATGCCCGAGGCAGGATTCGAACCTGCGACCGTAGCGGTCGTGCGGTTCCAGACTGCAGCGCCTTTAACCACTCGGCCACTCCGGCCGGCGTTGTACAGTTCGCACGCTGACACTTTCTGATGGCCCAACACTGAAATTTGAAGCAATTTGTGGGAAGGGTTGCTCTTCTGTCACGTTGAACGATTCTCTTCAGTCGTCGTTGGTCCCGTTCTTGCAGGATCTTTTCCGGCCGCAGCGATGTCGGAGATTTGATGCTTTACCGGATCCCTGATATTCACGGTACACTCGTGAAATGATCGTACGGGAAAATACCCGGTTCTTCGCTACCCCGGAGATGATGCGTCCCATCGCTCGTGCGCCGACTGTAACACCACGTTCAGACTCATTTAAATCTTGATAAGCTGCTCTTCTAGCAGCAGTAACCGATTTAACAATTGCGCCAGACACTTGTTGTCTTTTATAGCCATTGCTGACCGCAGCGCCGTATTCTGTCTGTTAACGTATCTCTGTATCTAGATACGCATGCATATACCAGTTTCTTTGACGCTTCGCTGTATAAGCGGAGCAGAGGCGAATAGAGAATCATTCTAGCAACGATACGGACTGCAAATGGAGAAAACAACTGACACATTATTGTGAACTAACCCTTCCACTCCCGGTCCCCCTCCCCGACCTTGGAATGAGCAGCTCAAAAACGGTGAAGCAGGTCGGCTGTCTGACGTCCACGCATCGTCACAGAATATGGAGGGTAGGATGCATGCCTACTGTGTAAGGCACGCTGAGCAGCGATCTGAGCAGGTCTGGCAGCAGAGTAGAATGCTGGTGCAGCGATAAGTGTTTCAGAGCTCACTGTTGAACATGGAGGTCCGCAGCAGACGATCTCTACAAGTTCACATGTTGATCCAAGGACGTCGTCAATTATGACTGCAGTGGTCACGGGATCACCGAGACTGGACCGTGGATCGATGGAATCACGTTTGTTGTTACACCGTGTCGATTCACGAGCGCAGGCCTGTGAAGGAACATTGACCTGAGCTTCCGTGGAACCTGTAGTAGTAATCGAAGGCTCCGTGAGGCTGTGGACTACGTGAATATTACTGCGGACCACCTGCCTCCATTCATGCTTGATATCTTCCCTGACGGCTATTACATCTTCCAGCGGGATAACAGTCCGTGACACAAGACCAAAATAGTCTACAGTGGCTTGAGGAGAATGATACTGAACTCACGTTGATGTCTTGGCAACCAATTTCGCCTGATCTGATGCCAATGGAACATATCTGTGACTCTATCGGACGCCAGGTCCGAGCCCACAAACCACCGACCGGGGAATGCGAGAGCTGCGTGACCTATGCGTGCACATCTAGTGCCACATACCTCTCAAAACGTGCCAAAGACTTGTCAGACCAATGCCACCCAGAATCTCTGTTGTATTGTGTTCTAAATGTGGACCAACACGATATTACGCAGCTCTTCATAATGTTGTGGCTTATGGTGGTATAATACTCTAGACGCAAACCTTCTTCCCGATCATATAAACGATTAAATATTTTCCAAATAGCTTTGAATTGAAACTTCCTGGCAGATTAAAACTGTGTGCCGGGCCGAGACTCGAACTCGGGACCTTTGCCTTTTGCGGGCAAGTGCTCTACCAACTGAGCTACCCAAGCACGACTCACGCCCCGTCCCCACAGATTTACTTCCTTGAGGAAGTGCTAGTTCTGCGAGGTTCGCAGGAGAACTTCTGTAAAGTTTGGAAGGTAGGAGACGAGGTACTTGCAGAAGTGAAGTTGTGGGGACGGGGCGTGAGTCGTGCTCGGGCAGCTCAGATGGTAGAGCAGTTACCCGTCAGAGGCAAAGGTCCTGAGTCTCGGTCCGGCACACAGTTTTAATCTATCAGGAAGTTTCATATCAGCGCACACTCCGCTGTAGAGTGAAAATCTCATTGTGGAAACATCCCCCAGGCGGTGGATAAGCCATGTCTCCGCAATATCCTTTCTTTCAGGAGTGCTAGTTCTGCTAGGTTCGCAGGAGAGCTTCTGTAAAGTTTGGAAGGTAGGGGACGAGGTACTTGCAAAAGTAAAGCTGTGGGGACGTGCTTGGGTAGCTCAGTTGGTAGAGCACTTGCCCGCGAAAGGCAAAGGTCGCGAGTTCGGGTCTCGGTCCGGCACACAGTTTTAATCTGCCAGGAAGTTACATATCAGCGCACACTCCGCTGCAGAGTGAAAATCTCATTCTAGCTTTGAATTATCCTACTGATTGGCACTAGTTTTATGGTAGAATTACTCTGTTAACCGCCATTTTGTTTACTGGAAACTTTTCAGTCAAGTTCAGCAGACGAGTCACTGATTCCTTCGACGTGACTGCTAAATCTGAACCACAGGGGGGCTTAGCCGATGCGCTCATTTTGTATTTCGGGTATTCCTTTTTACGGTCGGATGCCCATCTTGACGCTGCAAAGTCACCTTAGCCCCAAGTTGAGGTGGAAGCCGTGCCATCTGTGTATTTAAGTACTTTAATTCGTATAATGTTTTCTGCAGTATGAATGAAGAATAAACTCAGTTTTTACTTACGCAAGGGTGGAAGATAGCCTAAAAAAGGCACCCATAATCGGAGAATTTCGTCCAGGTTTACTTCGGCTCCCTGAGTAATAAGCTAACACTCTACCCATTATGCTTGACTGGTAGAAAGCGGAGTTATTAAAGGAGGTGAAAGGCTTCGTCATCAGCTGTACAAAGAATACAAGTTGCAACTTTAAATGCAGTTCAAGTGTTGTATCGCTAGAGCACCAAACCCTTCGTTACAGCCCGTTACCGATGGCTGTGAGACTTACACAGAAATTCATTAAACCGACAGAGAAAATGGGTGGAAAATTTAAAAAAAGAAAAGGCTCAAATGGCTCTGAGCACTATGGGACTTAACATCTGAGGTCATCAGTCCCCTAGAACTTAGAACTACTTAAACCTAACCAACCTAAGGACATCACACACATCCATGCCCGACGCAGGATTCGAACGTGCGACCGTAGCGGTCACGCGGTTCCAGACTGTAGCGCCTAGAACCGCTCGGCCACCCCGGCCGGCTGGAAAATTTCAACAATATTTGTCTTACAAAATTTCAACAATATTTGTCTTACAAAGAGCAGGTATTGCAGCTGTGGATCTGAAATGCCTTGGTTCTGTTAACGTTCGAAAAAAAAAGAAGAAGAAAAAAAAACAGACTTACAACTTCACTCGTGCGATCGTACCAAATGTAATGATGGTGAAGGGTAAACTGACTGCTAGTTTGTGATACCCACGACATTTGACCTAAATGTTCAACTCTAATTGCGCCGCTGCTTGAAATTTGTTTTCGCTCGGTGCTGGGCTGCCTTACTGAGCAGGTGACACGAGAGCCCGCAGCGTTGCTAGTAGATCAGCACTGAGACGAATGTGCACCTGCGAGCTGAAGCAAGCAGCGCCTAGTCGGCTGAAAGAGCGGCCTTATCGGAGAGTCCAGTGCGTAGGAGCGAGCGGGAGGCTCAGATGTCTTTTCTTTGCCTGTGGGCGGCAGATCGGGTGAAAGGGACGGCTTCTCCGAAAGCGACGTGTGTGGCGGGCCTCCCCTTACTCAGCGCAGCGCCGAGTGCCGGGTTACCGCGCAGTTGGGCCGCACCTTCAACTTCGTCATCCAGTCCAGCGGCAGGCTTGTAAATGCGTGTAACGCGTCGTCGCATCTTAACGACAACTTTCAACTGATTTTATGTACAGCGTTAACACAAGCAGCCGAAGAGGCTTTACTAATACGCGGCATCTGTGTTTCATCTGACGCATTGCCGAACATTGTAGCCACACCTGAGAATGTTTTTATTGTGAACGGGTAGTTTCCGCATTCCTACACTTCTGTAAGGCATTCGACGCTGTACCACATGGTCAACATACGATCATACGGAGTACCTTCGCAAGTAGCCCCAAGTCGCCTACAACGTTCCTTTATTGACATCCTTCACTCGTCAGACTCGAGCATCTCCATAAATGCGAGAAATTACAACCTATTATACCAACAAAAATGAAATAAGAGCAAAAATTCAATTTAGAACGTAATACTTTACATTTAGTAGCTAACGGCCGTACGTTAAGTATACGAGTTTCTGGCTGTGTATAGCGGCGACGTCGCACATAAAATGGAATAAAATTGCTGTGTTACAGTTCTCGAAAGTCTATGGTCAGCTAGATTCATAGATAAACCAGCATGACACACGATTTTTCATTGAGAGGGCGAGAACTCTATAGATCTACATTTTGGTGGAAAACTACCTCATTAAGACTAATGCAATACAAAAAGCAATGATCGCCCGTAGCAAATATCCGGCACTTTTACAGCCATTAACACACATATGACTAAAATTCATAACTGGTTATTGAAATACATTTAAAATTACATAGTAAAGTTCCAAATTGCAAATTTTTAACCGTCTCTTTTATAGGAATTAATGTACCAGTTACGAATTTCGGAGCCGGCCTCTGTGACCGAGCAGTTCTAGACGCTTCAGTCCGGAACCGCGCTGCTGCTACGGTTGCAGGTTCGAATCCTGCCTCGGGCATGGATATGTATGATGACCTTCGCTTAGTTAGGTTTACGTAGTTCTGAGTTCTAGGGGACTGATGATCACAGCAGTTAAGTCCCATAGTGCTCAGAGCCAAATTGCTCGTTAACTTGGTTTGTTTTCAATTAATGCCAAAATGTTCAAGATAAAAAAAATGAGGGTAGATTTCGTTATCTGGGGTCGCTGTTGATGGCCTCTTTGTACATCTAGACGGTAAATTCTCAACAGTTGCACATCTATTCGCCCGTACACATCCCCGCAGCCATCGTTCACCCCTATAATCAATGACCCATGCTGTACCACAGTCCCCCCGGTGCCAGTTTTAGATAGCGCCATTTTACCTTGCACGGTATAGCTTAACCACTAACCCATGCGAAAAGCTTGCACCCTTGGCCCGAAAGCCAATGAGCGTGCCCTTTTGGACGCCAGATAAATCGCTCCGTTTCCGCGTTACGACAAAGAGTGCACCGTTTACCGTTTGCACCCGACACGCTTCATTCACCCTCTACCCGCCGTCTGTGAGTGGTTATTACACGTGGACATCGAACATAGGCGGTGGTCGCATTAACGTGACTGGACCTTGCAAAATGGTTCAAATGGCTCTGAGCACTATGCGACTTAACTTCTGAGGTCATCAGTCGCCTAGAACTTAGAACTAATTAAACTTAACTAACCTAAGGACATCACACACATCCATGCCCGAGGCAGGATTCGAACCTGCGACCATAGCAGTCGCTCGGTTCCAGTCTGTAGCGCCTAGAACCGCACGGCCACTCAGGCCGCACTGGACCTTGCATTTTCAGAGTATTTCTGAGGTTAGTTCATTATCTGCGGCCGGCTGCTGTGGCCGAGAGGGTCTAGGCGCTTCAGTCCGCAACCGCGCTGCTGCTACGGTCGCAGGTTCGAATACTGCCTCTGGCATGGGTGCCTGTGATGTCCTTAGGTTAGTTAGGTTTAAGTAGTTCGAAGTCTAGGGGACTGATGACCTCAGATGTTTAGTCCCATAGTGCTTAAAGCCATTTGAACCATTTGAACCATTATCTGTGTTGATTTTAGTGGATTTTTTCACTGTATCTATGTTCGACTCATGACACATTGGAACATTCGCCGGTAACATTTCTGAGCAGTTACAGATCCTCTCTTTCGCCTCTGGAGCAGATAAACTTTTTCCATATTAAAGTGACGGAAACGGGTTTATAAAATTATATTATGAAGTTATTTGAAGCGTCTTTGACGCAGTCGTAGTTTTACAAGTAATATGGAAATACCGCTGTCTTTTGCGACAACAGAAGGTCTTATTTGCACCAAACGCGTTTCGTCCTTTTAAAGCGTCTTTAGTGGTCACTGTAACAACTGTGTTTTGTTTACAAAACAGTGCAGCGAGATCAAAACAGTTCTCATGGTTTTTTTTTTCTTTTGTTTATTTGCTTTTTGTTTGGTGGGACGAAACTACTTAGGTCATCGGTCCCTAAGCCTACACACCACTTAAACTAACTTACGCTATGGACAACACACACATCCATGCCCGAGGGAGGACCCACAAAAAAGACGAACAAAGTACATAAAATAAACGAAGTCAATGTGGATGAATAAAAACTTGCAATTGAGAATGTACTCTGCAGCGCAGTGCGTTACACACCGAATGCCTGGATACAGAAGAAAGCATGATAATAAAGTAGGAGCCAAGAAACACGACTATTAAAAAAGTAATGTGAAACATGAGAACTGTTTATGATCTCGTTAAACCGATTTGTACACAAAACCACAATTATTACAGTTACCACCCTATGTTTTACGTGAAGCGAAGCACGTGTGCTCGAAATAAGATTTTGTTCAATCACAAAAGACAGCATTACTTCCATATTAATTCGTTATTTTATTAGTGGTGGAGGTATTATAATATGCCTCTTCTATCCCATGTATTATTTCTCAACACCACTCGCAGACTATACTAAACAAGCAAACTATTGTATGACTGTTCAACTTACTTCATACCTCATAGATTGCATATTAGCGGCGCCAATCTCGGTAGATACACACAGCACCGAACGATAAGGGCTATCAAACCGCTAAGCTTTTTCAGGCTCTCTGACTCCTTCACTGTCGAAGATCTGCAGTTCGCTGCTTCGGTGACATAAAAAATAAGATTATCACTCGGACACGTCCGCCCGCTACAGAACTTAAAAAAAACACTAAAGTGAACAAGATAGACTAACTACAGCGAAGGAACACATGAATCGAACTAGAACTATAGAGTAATCTTTATTCGTTTAAAAACTACTGGTTTCTTTGTTCACGTGGCAAAATATAATCAAGTTTTCGCCACTTTACGAACGCCACTAGAAACCCAACTAAGTTGCAGCCCAGCCCTCTAAACTGCGATCGAAATCCCAGCATCCACAGGGGTTGGACAAAAATAAGGAAAAGTCAGAAACACAACATATCATCATGCCTTATACGGTTTGGTAAATTCATTGGCACTCATAACAGCTTCCGGTCGTCTCGGAATGCATAAATACAGGTCCTGTATGCTTTTCAAGTGAATGTTATACAATTGTTCGAGCATAATAACGACACATCCTGGTAAATATGATGAAGCTCGATAGGAATCATGCTCCCTGTCGTCTTGGAGCACAGCATTACCACTGGGAAAACAAACATTGTACCATAAGATGCACCTGATCAGCCAGAATGGTCACATAATCCTCGGCAGTAATGCAACCATGGGGCCCATGAAATGCCACGACATGTCTGCCCAAATTATCATCAGACCCCGACGTGTTTCCTGTTGGGAGGTAAACACGGACAGAAAATGGAAACAATGTCAAGCAAAAATCATCCGACCAAACGATATTCTTCCACTGCTCCGTAGTCCTGGGTCTATGGCTTCGGCACCCCGTTTCCCCGTTACGGGAATTTGCATCATTATTGAGTGGTTTTGAAACGTATTGAGGACGTACACAAGGGCCGTTCGTGGTCATATACAACACGTGCAAAAATGTAAGTTAATGCGGATGAGGAGGAAGAACAAATCAGTAATGTCCGGTTTCAGCATTGTAGGCTTGACACAGTCAACTCGTTTAACTATCTGGACGTAACACTGCAAAGCGATATGAAATGGAACGAGTATGTGAGAGCTATGTTGGGGAAGGGGAATGGTCGACTTCGGTTTAGTGGGGGGATTTTAGGAAAGAGTGGTTCACCTATAAAGGGGACGACATATAGTACGCTGGTACTATCTATTCTTGAGTATTGCTGGAGTGTTTAGGATTCGCAGGAGGTCGGATTCAGGGAAGACATCGAAGCAGTTCAGAGGCGAGCTGCTAGACTTGTTACTGGTTTGTTCGAACAACACGTGTTATGGAGATGCTTCAGGAAGTCAAATAGGAATACCTGGAGGGAACAGACGTTCTTTAAGAGAAACACTATTGAAAAAATTAAGAGAACCGTCATTTGAAGCTGACTGCCGAACTATTCTACTGCCGCGAACGTACATTGTGCGTAAGGACGAAGAAGATAAGATTCGAGAAATTTGGGTTCATAAGAGTCGAGGGGCATGAAAGGGAAGCAGTGGTTGGGAAGGGAGTGAGACAGGGTTGTAGCCTCTCCCCGATGTTATTCAATCTGTATATTGAGCAAGCAGTAAAGGAAACAAAAGAAAAATTCGGAGTAGGTATTAAAATCCATGGAGAAGAAATAAAAACTTTGAGGTTCGCCGATGACATTGTAATTCTGTCAGAGACAGCAAAGGACTCGGAAGAGCAGTTGAACGGAATGGACAGTGTCTTGAAAGGAGGGTATAAGATGAACATCAACAAAAGGAAAACGAGGATAATGGAATGTAGTCGAATTAAGTCCGGTGATGCTGAGGGAATTAGATTAGGAAATGAGAGGCTTAAAGTAGTAAATGAGTTTTGCTATTTGGGGAGCAAAATAACTGATGATGGTCGAAGCAGAGAGGATATAAAATGCAGACTGGCAATGGCATGGAAACTGTTTCTGAAGAAGAGAAATTTGTTAACATCGAGTATAGATTTAAGCGTCAGGAAGTCGTTTCTGAAACTATTTGTATGGAGTGTAGCCATGTATGGAAGTGAAACATGGACGATAAATAGTTTAGACAAGAAGAGAATAGAAGGTTTCGAAATGTAGTGCTACAGAAGAATGCTGAAGATTAGATGGGTAGATCAGATAACTAATGAGGAGGTATTGAATAGAATTGGGGAGAAGAGGAGTTTGTGGCACAACTTGACAAGAAGAAGGGACCGGTTGGTAGGAGATGTTCTGAGGCATCAAGGGATCACAAATTTAGCATTGGAGAGCAGCGTGGAGGGTAAAAATCGTAGAGGAAGACCAAGAGATGAATACACTAAGCAGATTCAGAAGGATGTAGGTTGCAGTAAGTACTGGGAGATGAAGAAGCTTGCACAGGATAGAGGAGCATGGAGAGCTGCATCAAACCAGTCTCAGGATTGAAGACCACCACCACCACAACAACAACAACAATAACACGGAGGCTTATAGACAGTCGTTTTTCTTTCGCTATATTTGCGAGTGGAACAGGAGGGAAAGTAATGGTACAGGCTACCCTCCGTCACTCACCGTACGGTGGCTTGTGGAGTATGTATGTAGATGCAGATGTAGATGTAGATGGCAACATATATGCTTGTCCAGCACCTGCATTTATGTTCAAGCATGCATTTGTCGCGTTGTTTCCATATTTTCGTTCACCCCCGCACGAAACTGAGTGGTTAAACAGGGATACAGGCCCAGTTTGCAGGTTGCCGTCTAACGGGTTGCACAGAGCAACAAAAATCTGATTTTCTGTATTTAATGCAGTTATTGACTTTAAAAAAATGCGGTGATAATCTGCACATTAAGAGGTATAATACTATTTAAAATTTTAACACAATAAGATAAGTATTACACTACGAAACTGTGTGTTTGTCTTGAGACAACGTAACAGAAGGCGCGCAAATACACAGATCATATTCATCCAGTATTTGAGAATAAGACCTCTTAGCGACTACCGACAGACTTTACACTTACGTTCAGGCCTTCTAGAGACTTTTTCTCGCTGACACCTCACACAAAATGATGAAAGAAGTAAAGTTTATAGCATACTATAGTTCCGTTGTTCATGCAGTAAACCTGCAGCATCAGGCGTGACGTCTTAATTTATTACTTCTTTACTACTAAGCTTATTCGCGAGCCAGATAGTACCCACACACAGGTACACCACTGAACTATATCGTTGTACAACACATAGTTTGGGATGTATGACGTTTTATACACGGGAGTTCGGGATGGGAGTTTACGGGTTCATTCTCAATTACTGCGTGTCTCCCTAAATTGGAATGTCTTAGAATTTTCCTATAAACCATGTAAGGGTTCAGTGTCTTACCTTCGTGGCGGTCTAATGGCGCCTCGCTGCTGAAGTCTGCGCTCTTTGCTCTCTTCTCTCGCGCTTGCGTCCTCCAGCCACCAGCACAACACGCACACTTGACAACCGCCACATTGCGTCTCCTGTCCTCTCTCCCCTCTCTCCACACTTTTCCCCCCTCCTTCAACAGTCACCCGCTTCCCACTTCCTACCGTGAAACTACTTGATTGGCTGCCTCTGAATTATTAATAACAATCTCCTACGACTGTTGGATCTTTGCTATTCTTCTCTACAAGTCTTTGAATACAGGGTATCACGTTTATCTTGACCGCACCTCAAATAGGTTTTTGCCTCCCTTCCCCCCTCCCCCCCCCAAAAAAAAACAGATGTACGATGTGCTCCGAAACACTTGTGCGTGCTCTAGCATTATGCGCTCTCAGCATAGATGCCACAGATCACCATCTATCCTACTTAACATAGCAGACAGGTGTCAGAACCCCACGTTTCGTGAAGTGTCGTGTGCGTCCAATCATTTAGCTCCTGGTGTAGTTTCGCTATCCTTCTACCTCCTTCAGTAGATGCTCACGAGAGTAGCATCATTCGACCAGCTTCGCCGTTTTCGAGATAGTTGTTTACGTGCTTGTCCTCTTAATGTAACACCTGTGTAGGCACTTATGAAGATATAACATAAATGGTGATGGCCTGACGACTGAAACTGGTGAAATTGTTTGTTATCAGATCTTGGCGATTTTTAAATAATTGCAAGCTACTGGGCACCATTTTCCCAAAATATATTTGTATTATTTATTGTAACATACTACCGTGATTTTCGTAGTATTTTTTTCTAGTTTTTAGATTATGTTATTAGAATTTATGAATTACATAGTGACCCATTCCATGACTATCTCGATGAATTTAAAAAATTAAATAATAAAAAAGCAGAATTACATTTTATGGCCACTTAAAAGAATGGATAAAAAGAGACTGACAAAAAATATTCAACTTCTTCGGCAAAAATCCAAAAACCCAAATTTATTGGTTTATAGAGATTGGGAAAGGTCTATAGGAGTTGGCAATAACAAATAAAGACATAGAAAACAGACATTAATTCAGGGATAAGGTACAAAAAGTCAAGGGCTTCCAGATGTAAACAGAAAGGAAGGGAGGAGGGGCATGGAAAGAAGAGAACAACAGAGTTTTAGTTTGAAGAAGTATTGGGATGGCAAAACAAGGAATGGGAAACGACGTCCTGAGTTGGCCAACTTCAGGTAATAATACACTGACGGAAAAGAAATCACATCATCACGAAGGAGTTCTGCTACATAAACGAAAGTTGCTGGGCATGTTTCTACATCTGAAAGATGATGTCTATTCAGTTTTCTCATAAGAGTGGCGCTAGCAGCGCCACTATAAGGACGAAAATCACGTTTTCTTCAAGTACATGTTGTAAGGATCATTAGCGTTAGTTCCTTTGAGATTGGACGGGGTGAGTTGATGTTAGTCAAGAATGCCTTCAAGGCGACAAAGACGTCATTATAAACACCTCACTGAATTTGAACGAGGTCGTATAATAGCGCTACGAGAAGCTGGATGTTCCTTCTGTGATACTGCACAAAAACTTTCCAGGAATGTAGCCATTGTACATGACTGCTGGTAGCGGTGGTCGCTAAAAGATCGGGCTCCAGACGGCCACGTGGCACTACCGAAAGGGAAGACCGTCGTGTTTGTGTGTTTAGCTCCGGCGCATTATACTGCATCTGCAGCAGCCGGCATCACAGTGACACATGAACTGTTACAAATCGGTTACTTCAAGGACGGTTCCGAGCTAGACGCCCTGCGCACGCTTTCTACTGACCGCAGACCACCGCCACTTGCGACTTCAGTGGTGTCAAGTGAGAGGAGACTGGAGGGCAGTGTGGAGATCTATTGTGTTTTCTGGTGAAAGCAGGTTCTGCCTCGTTGCCAGTGATGTCCGTGTGTTGGTTGGGAAGAGGCCAGTTGAGGACCTGCAACCATCCTGTCTGCATGCTAGACACACTTGACCTAGACTTGGAATTATGGTCTGGCGTGCGATTTCATGTGACAGCAGGAGCACTTTCGTGGGTGTCCCGAGCACCATAACTACAAATCTGTACGCCAATCTGCTGATTCGACCTGTTGTGCTGCCACTCATCTACAAAATTCCAAGGGGTGAATTCCAATAGGATAACGCTCGTTCCATACCGCTGTTGTAACCGAACTTGACAAACAGAGTGTCAACATGCTGCCTTGGCTTGCTCGATCACCAGATCCGTTTCCAATAGAGTACATATGGGAAATCATCGGACGACAACCAGCGTCATCGAAAGGTAGCATTAACAGCCCCTGTATTGACCGAGCAAGGGCAACAAGCCTCGAGCTCCATCTCTGTACAATATAATGCATTCACGTTTTCCTTCTTGCATTCAACGTTCTGTCGGTTACACCGGTTATTTATGTACCAGCGTTTCACATGTGCAACGGCTTACTTAGCGCTTACATTAACCTATGATCTTGTAGTCTTAATCATATATGTTACCTAGGCGAATGTATTCTCGAAATTTCGTTACTCTACATTAATTAATTTTTAGCTTTGCGATTTATTTTCCGCCAGTGTATAATAAAAGAATAAACAGTGAGGAGCATATCAGAGCAATTCCCTGCGAGGCAGGGAAATTAGTTTTACGAAACTGTGAAACGGTAAGTTAAGAACATCTCATTATGTCAGGGAAGCAATGAGGACCTTTGTGGGTAGGTTAAAAACGTCCATTGCGTACAAGCAGCCAGTATTACTGGAGCAGTAAATAAATGACAACTCTCGCTCTTGAGCCGCTCCTTGACCTAGTTGCTACTGGATTAAGACCGAAGATATTTGCAGTTTCATATTATCGTAGGAGTTTTTCATTAACAAGGTACCTTACAGTTAGCACAAGTACTGTTTTGCAGACGTGAAAGATGCACAGCGAATGAAAATTAACGGGAGGTTGCAGCAGAGAGGTTGCTTCTTAATGGGATAGCAGGGCGAGTGAAACAGGCTGGCGACCTTTGCAGAAAGGCGAGCCGTTGCCCAAGTCATATGACCCGCGTGTACATTTACAGTCTTCCCGCAGCGTGTTCGAGCTGCCGGCGCCATTCACTTCACGCAGACATCCGAGAGTAGCCGCGGACACGGTAATTACACGACGCTGGCCTCCGTGTTGACAAAAAGCATCCGTCACGTACTCGGAGAAAGCAAGTATTATTTACTTCGCTGTCTCACGATCAATTCAACAAATGACACCCTGACACCCGAGACGCCGGAGAAGAGGCGAAAGTCTATGAATTGAAAGTGTCATTACTGCATCTTGTAGGATCACGCTTCTCATCTCTGCAACAACTCACACTGAAAATTGTGCCTGAGTAGGCCAATACAAGTGTTTGGTTCAGTCCTGGCTAAAATGGCTCTTAGCACTATGGGACTTAACATCTGAGGTCATCAGTCCCCTAGAACTTAGAACTACTTAAACTAACCTAAGGACATCACACACATCCATGCCCGAGGCAGGATTCGAACCTGCGACCGTAGCGGTCGCGCGGTTCCAGACTGAAGCGCCCAGAACCACTCGGCCACACTGGCCGGTGGTTCAGTCCTGGATGAACGGCACTTCAACTGCGTACGCTCTAGAAAAGACCACGAAGGAATTATCCGAATGGAACGGAAATCAGTAGTTGAGATGTATGCGTACAGAAAAACAAATGATTACAATTTCGGATAAACTGGATGATTTATTCAAGGGAATGAGCTTCTGAAGTTGAGAAAGTCAATAACGTCTTGGTTCAGACATGGCGTTTATCCAAACAGTTATTCGCCTTGGCATTGATTCAAATAATTGTTGGATATCCTCCTGAGGGATATTGTGCGAAATTTTGTCCAACTGCCGCGTTAGATCGTCAGAATCCCGAGCTGGTTGGAGGGCCCTGCCCATAATGCTGCTACGGTTCTCAACTGGGGAGAGATTCGGCGACCTTGCTGGCTCAGGCAAGGTTTGGTACGCACGAGGACGAGCAGTAGAAACACTCGCCGTGTGCGGGTGGGCATTGTCTTGCTGAAATGTAGGCCAAGGATGGCTTGGCATGACGGGTAACAAAAGGTAACGTAGAATATCGCCGACGTACCGCTATGCTGTAAGGGTGCTGTGGATGACAACCAAACGGGTCCTGCTATGAAATGAAATGACACCCCAGACCATCATTCTTGCTTGTTGAGATGTATGGCAGGCGATCATCGAGACTCGCAAGGGGACACTCCATACTGTAAATCATGGATTTTGATGGGCTTCAAATATGTTGTAGAGGCACCTGCCCTGAGTACCTATCCGGTTTTTTAGCGACGGTCCTTGGTTTTTGAGAAAATCGAGTTTGAAGTCCATTACGCGCTCTGTATACCCGTGACATTAGATATGTTTCGAGCAAGTCAGAGTAGCGCAGCGGTAAAGATTCACGGCTACCGCGCTGGAGGTACTGCGTTCGAATCCCGCTATTGTACTTTCTTTTTCCCTCAAAATCGACCGAATTTTTCAATTTTATTTCAAAGAATATCAACAAACTGTGAAAGGTGTGCGAAATTATAAAGATATATTCAGTTATTAATTTTTCCTGTCATTCAATATTACAAAATCTTATTTTTCATCGTCCACATTGCTTGATGTGCCAGAACAATATTGTGGGTGGTACTTATAGCCGCGCGGGATTAGCCGAGCGGTCTGGGACGCTGCAGTCCGTGCGGCTGGTCCCGGCGGAGGTTCGAGTCCTCCCTCGGGCATGGGTGTGTGTGGGTGTGTTTGTCCTTAGGATAATTTAGGTTAAGTAGTGTGTAAGCTTAGGGACTGATGACCTTAGCAGTTAAGTCCCATAAGATTTCACACACATTTGAACATTTTGAACTTATCATAGGAACAACAAAAGCACAAATTTTCGCAGCACCACGCACATTTTATGAAGGCAATCGTCTTGCAGGCGCACGGATCCTTCATGAGCGGTACCGGGAAACACAATTATTTTGCATTCAAAAAGATTTCTCTTTCATCTGCTAATTTCGATGCGAACCAAGCGTATCTTCCAAAATTAGGTGCGCTGAATTGATGTAGGGTTAGAGAATGTAATTTGATCGATTCTTCCCTAGAAGCGATCTCTTTATTGTCTTTCATATGCGTAATGTTACGGGTATACAAAGAGCGCCATGGACTTCAAAATCGATTTTCTCAAAAACCAAGGCCCATCGCTAAAAAACCGGATAGCCAGGTACTCAAGGTAAGTGCCTCTACAAGTGCATCAAAATCCGTGATTTACAGTATGGAGGGCCCCTTGTCAGTTCGAAGCGGGACTCGTCACTGAAGACAATTCTACTTAGTGATATTCCAGACCGAATGCGCCCGACACCACTGCACACGGGCTTGTTGGTGTACAGAGGTCTACGGTATTCGGCGCAAGGGGCGGCGTGAGTTCAGATCCCTTAAATATGTTGACGCATGTACAATCATTATTCTGACCCACTCTACCATTTTATAGACAGGATTGTAGAACTACAGCGCCATAACAAGAACATCGTCATGTTGTGAGTAAAGGGGCACTGAAGTATTAGGGGGAATGCAATAAATGGCGCCTTCTCTACGGGAGCTGTCCACAGACCTTACACAGATCTTCTCCAAGATGTGTGGCGACAGGTCAGAGCATTGTGGAACAAGAAGTAGCGTTTCTCGTACCAACATTATACAGCTGTACTACTAAGCATTCGTACACGACCGTGCATAAATTTATCTCGTATTGAACATCGATTGTGCCAGCTGGTACGTGAATGCAGCTACTGGTTCTTCTTCTTCCTCCTCAGTTGTTGGTATAATCAGCACATAAACGTGAGTATGTCAATGCTTATCAGTTTAGTGGTTGTTTACAGTAATCTCTGTTTGCTAGTTATTATTCCAAACGCATATTCTATCACTTATCGTGTTTTAGAAAGACGCCTGTTGAAAGCAGTTTGTTTTGGTACGAATTGTGACACTGGGAATGATGTTATCAGGTAAGTCTTCACAATCAGCTTAACAGCTCATGCATCGAAGCTGCTTACAAGAATAATATACAGAAGAATGGAAAAGAAAATTGAGAATGCGCTAGGTGACGATCAGTTTGGATTTAGGAAAAATAAAGGGACGAGAGAGGCAATTCTGATGTTACGGCTAATAATGGAAGCAAGGCTAAAGAAAAATCAAGACACTTTCATAGGATTTGTCAACCTGGAAAAAGCGTTCGACAATATAAAATGGTGCAAGCTGTTCGAGATTCTGAAAAAAGTAGGGGTAAGCTATAGGGAGAGACGGGTCATATACAATATGTACAACAACCAAGAGGGAATAATAAGAGTATTAAGAAGGTTGTAAGACAAGGCTGTAGCCTTTCGCGCCTACTCTTCAATCTGTACATCGAGGAAGCAATGATGGAAATAAAAGAAAGGTTCAGGAGTGGAATCAAAATACAAGGTGAAAGGATATCAATGATACGATTCGCTGATGACATTGCTATCCTGAGTGAAAGTGAAGAAGAATTAAATGATCTGCTGAACGGAATGAACAGTCTAATGAGTACACAGTATGGTTTCAGAGTAAATCGGAGAAAGACGAAGGTAATGAGAAGTAGTAGAAATGAGAACAGCGAGAAACTTAACATCAGGATTGATGGTCACGAAGTCAATGAAGTTAAGGAATTCTGCTACCTAGGCAGTAAAATAACCAATGACGGAGGGAGCAAGGAGGGCATCAAAAGCAGACTCGCTATGGCAAAAAAGGTATTTCTGGCCAAGAGAAGTCTACTAATGTTAAATACCGGCCTTAATTTGAGGAAGAAATTTCTGAGGATGTACGTCTGGAGTACAGAATTGTATGGTAGTGAAACATGGACTGTGGGAAAACCGGAACAGAGGAGAATCGAAGCATTTGAGATATGGTGCTATAGACGAATGTTGAAAATTAGGTGGACTGATGAGGTAAGGAATGAGCAGGTTCTACGCAGAATCGGAGAGGAAAGGAATATGTGGAAAACACTGATAAGGAGAAGGGACAGGATGATAGGACATCTGCTAAGACACGAGGGAATGACTTCCATGGTACTAGAGGGAGCTGTAGAGGGGAATAACTGTAGAGGAAGACAGAGATTGGAATACGTCAAGCAAATAATTGAGGACGTAGGTTGCAAGTGCTACTCTGAGATGAAGAGGTTAGCACAGGAAAGGAATTCGCGGCGGGCCGCACCAAACCAGTCAGTAGACTGATGAAAAAAAAAAAAAAAAAAACAAAAAAAAATTCCTCAGTTCAGTTGCCTCGCGACTGACTGGTTGCCGGCCGGGTGTCGGATGTTACTCGGCTGCGGTGGCCGAGCTTCATCGGTAGGCCGTAGTCGTACGGCCATACGGACAATCTGTTAGTCGGACGAATACGGCCCCAGTGGACGTCCAGACGCAAGGCGGGCAACAAGAACTTTTGAAGACGATGCTCAAACTGCAACTCCCACGTGAACTGTTAGGTTGTTACAACGAGCCACACCCTCACGTCTCGATGTGTTTCAGACTTCCGTGTGTCACCATTACGTCAAAAGACAAGGGTCAGACACCTGTAGCGGACGCACATGTGCGAGAGGAGAAATCGGCGCCGACGGTGGAGCAGGCAGGGAGGCGCGATGGGATGCGAGCCGCGGGTTCGGCGACCGCGTCAAGTGGGACGCCAGTTGCCGGCCGCCGACTGTGTTGTGCGCCCTTCGCCAGACCGCCTCGCTCGCGCGCGCCACCTGCCCACTGCACACACGGTGAAAGCCGAATTCCTCCTGCCCTTCCTCTTCCCATACTGCTCAACTGCCCGTGAGCGCACAGCTGTTGATTGCAGAGAAACCTTAGACACATAAACTTGTTCTGCCTGCAAGTCCTGCGTCGGGAGAAAAGTACCAATTGGTACGGTTTTAAGTTAATAATCCATACAGTATCCTTTCCTTTCTCTTTGGCTTCCGTTCTTACCAGTGGCAGCTCGGGAGTATACATGCTCGGTATTCACAAATTTTTAGCTTTAGATAAATTTGAAATTGGTATAGTATCCACTATATACAGTAGAGTCTCGATTATCCGATCTTCGGTTTCCGACCTTCCGTGTCATCCGACCCTTTCATCGCACCGGCAGTGCTCCAGCCGACGACGGGTCAGTGACTAACGTGTTGTTTGTTGATGCTAAAAATTGTTCAAATGGCTCTGAGCACTATGGGACTTAACATCTCAGGTCATCAGTCCCCTAGACTTGGAACTACTTAAACCTAACTAACCTAAGGACCTCAGACACATCCATGCCCGAGGCAGGATTCGAACCTGCGACCATAGCGGTCGCGCGGTTCCAGACTGAAGCGCCTAGAACCACTCGGCCACAAGCGGCCGGCTTTGTTGATACTCAGTTCATTGTCGCCGTCTGCTACTCCTCACTCCTCAGTGCTAACTTAGATCTGTATTGGAGTGGACGTGTTGCACTTTGTTTACTGTATTGTAAATACGTAGAGCAACTGAAGGAAACATCGTCTATCGAGGTTTTACTTCTTAAGAGACTACGTGATTGAGCGGGAAAAAAAGGCAAACAGCAGGCAAACAAAAGACAATTACTAACTTCTTCACACAGTAAATATTTATTCAGTTTTAATTATTTTCACCCATAACGGCTACGTTTGTGAATCGTGACTGTGTGGGAAAATTGTTTATTTCAAGTTTCTGTTACCAGTCACTTAATCTAACATAATGCAATGCGTTTCGAACATGTTTTGTTCATCTTCAAGCGTTTGTACATAAATACATACATAGAGAAATGTTAGTTTAAAGTATTATTGTTGTTGTTGTCCTCAGTTCTGAGACCGGTTTGATGCAGCTCTCCATTCTACTCTATCCTGTGCAAGCTTCTTCATCTTCTACTGCAACCTACATCCTTCTGAATCTGCTTAGTGTATTCATCTCTTGGTCTCCGATTTTTACCGTCCACGCTGCCCTCCAATGCTAAATTTGTGATCCCTTGTTGCCTCAGAACATGTCCTACCAACCGGTCCCTTCTTCTTGTCAAGTTGTGCCACAAACTCCTCTTCTCCCCAATTCTATTCAATACCTCCTCATTAGTTATGTGAACTACCCATCTAATCTTCAGCATTCTTCTGTAGCACCACATTTCGAAAGCTTCTATTCTCTTCTTGTCTAAACTATTTATCGTCCATATATCACTTCCATACATGGCTACACTCCATACAAATAGTTTCAGAAACGACTTCCTGACACTTAAATGTATACTCGATGTTAACAAATTTCTCTTCTTCAGAAACGCTTTCCTTGCCATTGCCAGTCTACATTTTATATCCTCTCTACTTCGACCATCATCAGTTATTTTGCTCCCCAAATAGCCAAACTCCTTTACTACTTTAAGTGTCTCATTTCCTCATCTAATTCCCTCAGCATCACCCGACTTAATTCGACTACATTCCATTATCCTCGTTTTGCTTTTGTTGATGTTCATCTTATATCCTCCTTTCAAGACACTGTCCATGCCGTTCAACTGCTCTTCCAAGTCCTTTGCTGTCTCTGACAGAATTACAATGTCATCGGCGAACCTCAACGTTTTTATTTCTTCTCCATGGATTTTAATACCTACTCCGAATTTTTCTTTTGTTTCCTTTGAAACGTCCCCTTAGAAGAATTAAACATGACTGTGCTTAAACTGACACACAATGTTTTTTAGCGCCACGCAATCTGAGTTTCAAAAATCCCTACAAAAGAATGGCCCTGGCTAACATTAACCTATACGTTTCACAAATCACTTACCTCACCAAAAATCTTCGTTACTCGAACTACTGCAATACAGCAAGCGCCACTACTGCCAGCTAAATAAAAGATTAAAACTACGGAAGGCACTAACTACTGATAGGCATAGTTAGCAAATGAAAGATATTAATAGAGAACAAACAATGTATTTACCTTAAAAGTCATAATATATATAGCAGTTCATGACATCCAGTCTTACAAATTTCAAAACTCCGCAATCTCTCTCCCCACATCCACCACTGCTGGCGGCTCACCTCCAACTGCGCAACGCTACGCGCTATTCACATCCAGCTGCCCAACACTACAATGGCTGACAACAATGCAAACTGGCCACAGACTGCACACAGCACAGCCAGTGATTTTCATACAGAGCGCTACGTGGCGTTACCAATAAGAAAACCTAAACAGCCTACTTACATCCTTTACTGCTTGCTCAATATACAGATTGAATAACATCGGGGACAGGCTACAACCCTGTCTCCCTCCCTTCCCAACCACTGCTTCCCTCTCATGTCCCTCGACTCTTACAACTGCCATCTGGTTTCTGTGCAAATTGTAAATAGCCTTTCGCTCCCTGTATTTTACCCTTGCCACCTTTAGGATTTGAAAGAGAGTATTCCAGTCAACATTGTCAAAAGCTTTCTCTAAGTCCACAAATGCTAAAAATGTGGGTTTGCCTTTCCTTAATCTATTTTCTAAGCTAAGTCGTAGGGTTAGTATTGCCTCACGTGTTGCAACATTTCTGCGGAATCCAAACTGATCTTCGCCGAGGTCGGCTTCTACCAGTTTTTCCATTCGTCTGTAAAGAATTCGCGTTGGTATTTTGCAGCTGTGACTTATTAAACTGATAGTTCGGTAATTTTCACGCCTGTCAACACCTGCTTTCTTTGGGATTGGAATTATTATATTCTTCTTGAAGTCTGAGGGTATTTCGCCTGTCTCATACATCTTGCTCACCAGATGGTAGGGTTTTGTCAGGACTGGCTCTCCCAAGGCCGTCAGTAGTTCCAATGGAATGTTGTCTACTCCCGGGGCCTTGTTTCGACTCAGGTCTTTCAGTGCTCTGTCAAACTCTTCACGCAGTATCGTATCTCCCATTTCATCTTCATCTTCATCTACATCCTCTTCCATTTCCATAATACTGTCCTCAAGTACATCGCCCTTGTATAGACCCTCTATATACTCTTTTCACCTTTCTGCTTTCCCTTCTTTACTTAGAACTGGGTTTCCATCTGAGCTCTTGATATTCATACAAGTGGTTCTCTTTTCTCCAAAGGTCTCTTTAATTTTCCTGTAGGCAGTATCTACCTTACCCCTAGTGAGATAAGCCTCTACATCCTTACATTTGTCCTCTAGCCATCCCTGCTTAGCCATTTTGCACTTCCTGTCGATCTCATTTTTGAGACGTTTGTATTCCCTTTTGCCTGCTTCATTTACTGCATTTTTATATTTTCTCCTTTCATCAATTAAATTCAATATTTCTTCTGTTACCCAAGGATTTCTACTAGCTCTCGTCTTTTTACCTACTTGATCCTCTGCTGCCTTCACTACTTCTTCCCTCAGAGCTACCCATTCTTCTTCTACTGTATTTCTGTCCCCCATTCTTGTCAATTGTTCCCTTATGCTCTCCTTGAAACTCTGTACAACCTCTGGTTTAGTCAGTTTATCCAGGTCCCATCTCCTTAAATTCACACCTTTTTGCAGTTTCTTCAGTTTTAATCTACAGTTCATAACCAATAGATTGTGGTCAGAGTCTACATCTGCCCCTGGCAATGTCTTACAATTTAAAACCTGGTTCCTAAACCTCTGTCTTACCATTATATAATCTATCTGATACCTTCTAAACCGGTCTTAAACTAGATTAATCTAGAACACTTTGTTTTTTACTGTAGATGCTGGTGTGGCATTTGGGGGGGGGGGAAGGAGGGGGGCACTGTATATTTAGAAATCGAAGTCAGCGATGTCTTCTGCTGGTTTTCTTCTTTGTTGTTGACTATGTATATCACAGCCTGTATCAGATGCAGATAGATTTGCATCAGTTATGTGTTACGAAAATAGTGTGAAAGGCTTTTATATGACAGTTGATCACTTACAATCTGGCTGGCTCTGAGCACTATGCGACGTAACTTCTGAGGTCATCAGTCGCCTAGAAGTAATTAAACCTAACTAACCTAAGGACATCACACACATCCATGCACGAGGCAGGATTCGAACTTCCGACCGTAGCGTTCGCGCGGTTCCAGACTGTAACACCTAGAACCGCTCGGCCTCTCCGGCCGGCGAGGAAGAAAGGTCCTATGAACATGTGTCCGGAAAACCGTCACGCTAGGTGGCGCTGACGAATGACAGTTCCTCTAACCACGTGCCGTGTGTACCTGGTGTGTTGCAGGCTGTCTGATTGAAGCAACAGGATGGTCCGGTGTTCATGTCCGGAACAAGCCGAGATGGTGTTTGTGTACGCCGAGGAGATGGAAACTGTCTAGAGGCAGCACGGCTGTACCAAAACAAGTTCCTCGCAGAGACCAGCCACATCACACAGCACTCCAAGCCCTTTTTGGGCGTTTGTGCGATCGGGATCCTTTTAGACGAACGTGCAGAGAGGCGGTGGACTGCGCGACCACCAGACTTGGAGGACCGGGTTCTACAGGATATTGAGACGAACCCTAGTACAAGCTCCAGACAAGTGGCCTGCCAACATGTTGTAAGCCAAAGTACGACTATGTGTATCCTGGACGACAACCGCTAGTATCCCTATCACTTGCATACCCATGGAGGCCACTTTTCACATCCGTTGTGACGTGGATGCGATGTACCTCGGTACTGTGTTACGGGACGATTTGTTGCCGTTGATACCACATCGTCCATTCTCGGACACATGTTCATAGAACCTTTCATTCTCCATTTACAGTCAGGAATCCGTCATGCAGTTTGTCACTTTTATTAGTATTCACCCTTGTATAGTGAGTGAATTGGCATATCTGAGGAGTGTGCTACAGTCAAGCAGGATTTATGCCAAGCGAACGATGTTTAGAGTCTGCTGCTCTGTGCTACCACATTGATGTAAACTTATAATTCAGTGGTTAATGCTAATTGTACACGCCACGAACCGTGCACGTTGTTTATCAAATCCGTATGTATTTGACCCATAAGGCAATTAAATCACGCCAGTTGCGCATGCGCAAAAGCTCCTTAAAACGTGCACAACAGAAGATGTACTCGAGACCCTCATGCCAAGTTTCAAGGGGTCTAGAGGAGCAACAATGTAGCATAGCGTGGTAGATGTAAGTGCCGTATATTTCATACTACCGCATCTGTGTTACGTTTAACAGCGTTCAAGAAAAATAACCAATTAATCTGCAAGGTTATATGAATGCGCGGTGATCCGCATAATGTCCCGCTGCAGATGACAGCAGTTTCCCCCTTCAATTTACATATGAACTTCTCGTGCTCTTGTGCTTTTACACAGCAGCCGCCACTGGGTCTTACATACAGGAATAAGAATAAACACACTGTGAACGACTGGTTTTACGCAGACAGGATTCGGCACGAATTTGGTCAGCATGATAGAGCAAAGTAGTGATGAATCAGGAATCACAAGGAACCGTCCAGACTGGATAGCGGATCAAATGAAACGCATCGCTTGGATGACGTTTTCTGTTAAACAAGGTTGATGGTTATGCTGTGATACGCAAACATCCAGCCGACTCGGGCATGGATGTGTGTGATGTCCTTAGGTTAGTTAGGTTTAAGTAGTTCTAAGTTCTAGGGGACTGATGACCTCAGATCTTAAGTCCCATAGTTCTCAGAGCCATTTGAACCATTTCTGAAACATCCAGCCGAACGGCTATTCGAAACGTCAACCTCGCCATAGATACAGACCGGTGGGACAATATTATGCTGTGTGGGAGAGGAGTGGGGGCCACCCAACTGCATTTCCATGGACCTGTAATTGTAATCGAAGGCACTATGACATGTAACAGAGAGCTGTGGAATTATTACCGACGACATGTATCCCTTCACGCTCGATGTCCTTTCCCACGGTGACGGTATCTTCCAGCACGATAACTATCTATGTTCCAAGTCCAGAATCGTGCTACAGTGGTTTGAGAACTATACAGTGAACTCACGTTTATATCTTGACCACCAAACTGGCTTAACCTGAACCAAATCGATAACATCTGGGACGCTATCGAGCGCTAGCTCACTGTTCACAATGCACCTGTCTGTAATTGACCGGAATTATGTGCGCTGTGCGTAGGCAACTGGTGCCACATACCTCCGGAAACCTACCGAGGAGGTATCGAATCCGTGCCGGGCAGAATCTCCGGTGTACGGCGTTTCAAAGGCGCACAAACACGCTATTTAAGCAGGGCGATTATAATGTTCTGGTTCATCGGCGTACATTCAAATCATTTTTTGTACCGCTGCATTGGAATCAACAACATATAAAAGAGGATACGTATTTGCTTATGTGGCGATTGTGAGCAGTTATTAGTCGATTTTTCACTCACTCAGAATCACACATCTCTTACTGTCGATTTTGAATTCCCGTCTGTCCACGAGCGGGAGTTCAGCAGGCTTTATAGTGAGTATAGGTTCGTTGCAGACACACTTCGAAGTCACAACGGACGCAAGTAACAGAAGTAGTGAAAACCCTTTCAAAAGTCTCTGTTTTTCGTGATTATCAATACCGTAAGAAAATTTTTTACGGTATTGATCATCACGAAAAACAGAAACGCTTCATACTATCGAGAAATGTTATAAAAAAAGGTGAAAAGGACGTTTCGAACACCATGGTCGAAGGTCAAGTTTTTTCTCAGCACACATTACTTTTTGTGTATTGCTCCAGTTTTCGTCTTACGGTAATCTTAGAATCTGAGCCTCTTTTTCAGGTCATTAAAGAATTTTTACAATATTTGTACTTACAGTTTTCCACTATATATTTTTACAACTAGTTTGTGATTAATACATTTTATATGGGACTATAACCTATCTGTTATATTTTTCTTCCTTCTGATCAGTTGTAAGGTTCACTTTCTGCACTTGGTTCATGGTTGTAATTGTTCCGGATTCAACTTATGTTCGTGCCTCCATATCCATACTTCCATTTTCTCTGACACACTGGACGTATAAAAAGTATTCCATATTTTGATAGCGGGTACTATAGACCAAACCAACAAGAAAAGTTGTAGTAAACATGGGCTCCAAAATGCGTATATTAAGAGCTATGAGCACTTGTTTATTTTTATATCAGTGAAACATTTCTCGTCTACTGCAAGCTCTTTGGTTTCCATATTTAGAGAGGTGATAGTATGGAACAAATAAGAAAAAAATGTCGAGTAAGCATTTTCCCTAAGCCTTAAAAGCTATGAGCATTTGTTCATCTTCAGTACTGCTAGACACATCTCTTCCACTGAACAAGTGCACATAGTTCTTAAGGTATGCATTTTAGAGCCCATTTTGACTGTACATTTTTTCTTGTTTTGGTCCATACTAACACCTCTCAGAATTTGGAATACTTTTCTTTAATACCTTGTAATATAAATATTTTGCAGAAGCAAGCTTTTTCTACGAAACACCTTGTTATCTCGATCTTCATAAACTTGCGTGTTTACTAAGTGACAGGGCTAATTTACTAAACAAAGTCAATGCAGCTTGTAATTTCCAAACAATGACAGACCTGTTGCTGAACTGGCCTTTGGAACATTTTTGACGAAATCCAGGTGGCTTTAGTTTTTCGTGTAACGATTAGACATCTACACAAGTTTTGGATGTTTATATGACATTTCTCAACACTAAGTGCCTTTAATTTCGCTATAACAGTTTAGAATAGATACATATTTGTAGTTGTCATATGGGCGTTCACTTTTATGATTAAAATGTCTAATATAACTTTCATTTTTGTTCTATATTTGTTGTGACATTCAGTTTATAAAAATGCCTAAATACAAAATACGTTTCATTTTTACATGCATCTATGTCAAGAATAATGTAAACTACATGACGTTGGAAACATTTGTTTTTGATTGGTTTTCTGTCCAGTGGACAAGAGGAACAAACTGATCTGTAGGAAATAAAATACGAGGATGGCGACGTTATTGTTGTGGCGGAAGATTTAGCGAGTATGATATTCACGGCATGAAATCATACAGAATGAATCTAACATAAATCCTTTTCTTTTTCCTTTGCGTATCGTTATGTTAGCGTGCTCTCACTCTGAGAGAACGTCAGGCAACAGAGATTGAATGCGTGCACCTAGCATGACCGCACAAACGACATAGCTGGCATTCAGATCTTGCAATCAGACGCGCATAATTTCACGCTTGGCACGAGATGCAGATGATAGGATGCAACGACAAACAGCTAAGTTGTGACTCAGCTCCTTCCGCTTGTTGCTGAGTAGTTGACTGGGAATCGACGTCAGTCATCCGACACGCCTACGCAAACGAGTGAGCAGCGCGGAAAATTGCGGCCAGAAGCGTTAGCCAAGCGGCACGTACACGAAGAGTGCTGACTCACGATGGAAGCGCCACGGATGCACTGTAACAACACACACACACACACGCACACAGACTCAGAGAGAGAGAGGGAGAGAGAGGGAGAGAAAAAGAGAGGGGGAGAGAGAGAGAGAGAGAGAGAGAGAGAGAGAGAGAGAGAGAGAGAGAGAGAGTTTTCTTGACAACTGCACGGGGTCCCGGGTTCGATTCCCGACGGGGTCAGGGATTTTCACCTGCCTCGAGATGACTGGGTGTTTGTGTTGTCCTCATCATTTCATCATCATCCAGGAAAGTGGCGAAATTGGACTGAGCAAAGATTGGGTAATTGTACGGGCGCTGATAACCACGCAGTTGAGCGCCCCCAAACCAAACATCATCATCTCTTGACAACTGACAACATGTAATACGGTAAGTGCTTAACGGTGATATCAGATTAGGGCAACGGAGATTCAGTTCGGAATGGAACCTGTAGGTGTTTTGTATTCGTTCCTTACTCTGGGATGCTATTACAAGAGTTACTGTCCTGACCATGCATTGAAGTTTCCACTGAGTTTTTTTGTGTAGTGCAGAGATACTTTGGAGAAGGTTGAATGGTTCAGCATTTATCCGACCTGTTTCTTTATAAGCTTGGTACGATTCTTTTATAGCCAATATCTCCAGAAAAATGTAAGATAATATGACATAAAATTGAAATATCGCACTATTAGCCCCAAAAATAAGCAGGTGTTTGCATACACCTTCATGCACCTGCTTATTTTTGACGCTCGTTATTAAGACGATAATTCTAACATTCTGAAGCAGGGTAAAGAAATAAAATCCCTTTTGTGTAGCTAGTTGCTAATTTTTTTAACAAATACGCTCACTCTTAATGAAAACAGATGAAACACTAAATAATGTAACATCTGGACTCCGACAAATGTTGGTACCGTACTGATCTTTCAGTGAGTGGATCGGAAAATTTATAAATTAAGAAACAAAACAAGAATCGACCTGCAAGTACTTCTGGACGTCGCACATATGATTATACTGCGGGCGCCAGTGACGTCACAGACGGCAGTAACGAAGCCCACGAGAAAGATAGGCCACGGCGCGTACGTCACGAAGGTAGGCCTGAACTCGCTCTCTCGCTCAGCTCAGCTGACAAAATGTGTTTCTAAACCTGTTACCTCAAAGCTGGGCGTGCACGTACTAACGAGAATTGCATCTTCTACTAGAATGTGTTATTGTGAAGCTTTCCTGATAAGAATAGTACAACACAATTTAATTTAATATCAATACTCGATACAAATGGTATAACGGCTTGTTTACAGCATTTTGCGTCTTCTGCTAAACAGTCCTCATTTGATACAAGAAATGGTGTCTTAAGCAGCTGATAATCATTCTGGCACAATTTTAATTTTATTGTACGCCAGTACAGCCATAACAAATTATAAGTAGTCCTACGGACTTCCGATCAATGTAGGACTAATAGCAATAAGACTCCATAATAGCGGAGGCGGGCTGGCAGCAGCGTAATACGCAGCTCTGCAGCCTACAGATAAAGTTAAAAAACATAATGAAGAGACATAACAATAAAACGAGGTGATAAAACGGTGACTGTTTAAAACTGGCACATGGCGAATAAGTTGTGAAGAAAACAAAGAGGTCTATGATGCTGATTAAAAACACTTAGAAAATAGACAGGCACAATTAAAAAACACGGCGACAGCCTGGTTTTTGTTCGCAGCAGTTAAAAAAGGGGAGGCACAACAATGAACATTCACAGAAAACACTGCACTAGAGATTACGACGGCATGTGGGTATGAGGGGGGGGGGGGGTGAGGACCCGGACAGATGAGAGGGGGAAAGGGGGGGGAGCCGATGGAGGGAGAGGGCATAGAAAAAGGGGGGAGAAGGGCAGACACGAGAAAGGAGTGGGGAAGACAGTGGAGGGGAAAGAAAAAGGACTCGGGAGGGGGGGGGAGAGAAGGGAGTCGGTAGGTGGAGAAAACAGGATGGAAGGGGGGAGAGAGGCAGCCTGGGAAAAGGTCAGAGCGAGGGAGGGGGAGGTGAGGATCATAGTTGATAGTAGGTATAAATGGAGGGAGAGAGGGCATCATCCAGGAGGTGGAGTTGATGGAAGCCACCTTGGGAAAGGAGATGAAGGGTGTAGAGGTGGATGGTAGGGGTGACACAATGGTGAAGATGCGGCAGCGGGCGGGGGTTGGAGAGGAGAGGAGCAAACCAGGGGATGTGGGGGATCAAGTCGGCGGGAGGTGTAGAGGACGCAGACATGTTCAAGGAAAAGGAGCAGATGGGGGAAAGGAATTAGGTCATAGAGAATCCGCGTTGGGGGACGGGAGGCGTATACGGAAGGTGAAGCAGAGTGCATGGCGCTCGAGGATCTGGAGGGACTTATAGAATTTGGAGGGGGGGCGGATATCCAGGCGAGACTGGCATAACAGAGGATGGAACGGATTAAGGTTTTGTAGGCGTGGAGGATGGTAGAGGGGTTCAACCTCTATGTCTGGCAATACACTCCCAAGCTCGAAACCATTTAAATATTAGTTTTTCCCGCACGCTGTTCGAGAGCAGAACGGGTGAAAAGTACCTTAAAGGTGATTCGACTTAATTGTGCACTTAATTGTGAATTACAGATGTAGATGCAGATATATTCAACGTTGCCGCCGTGAAACTATATATTCTTATACTGATACTAGCTAACGTGCGGCTGAGCAACAGCCGCGATGCGCGAGCAAATATTTTAGAGCCAACAGCAGTGAGTGAGGCGCAGCCCAGCTGGAGGCGATGTTAGCGGTGGCCCAGTGCCCCGCTGGCCGGCTAGGCGATGCCTGCAGGCGCTGATCCTAACGGAGCCGCAGCGCCAGTGTAGCGCGTAACTCATCAGCTCGTCACAGTCCCGTCTGGAAGCTACACTATGTGCCCGGAAGTCTTTGGACTGGTCCCTGTCGACTCGAGGTAAAACTTAAAATCGAAGGTCCCCAGAAGCACCCCAGAACGCGCTTAATGTGAAATCTGGTACGCATCCGGCAATATGTACACTATCTGATCAAACGTATTCCGACACCTATTATTGGACATTAATACGGATGTGCCTTTATGATGGCTTGAACTCTCCTGGGGACGCTTTCAGTGAGGTTTCTGTAAATCTGTGGAGAAATGGCAGTCCATTCTTCTTCAAGAGTAAATAGTGAATTGGACGCTGAGGTCTTGAAGGAAGTCGACGTTCTAACTCTTCTCAAAGGTGTTCCATTGGATTCATGTCGGGTCTCTGAACAGGCCAGTCTCTTTCAGGAATGTTATTGCCCACTAACCATTGCCTCATAGATGCTGCTTTATGAGAGTGTGCATTGTCATGCAGATACAATAGCCATCGATTCTGAACTGCATGTAGTACACAGTATTGTAGAACGTGATCATATCCTTCGAGATTCAGCATTCTCTTAAGCGCAATAAGGGGACCACACCATAACTATGAAAAACACCACCACACTCTAATATCACCTCTCCCTACTTCACTACTGGCACTACGCAAGGTGACATACGACGGCTAAAGTTCTCCATGCATTCGCCAAACGAATAGACTTCCATAGGACTGCCACGGCGTACAGCGTGAATCAGTCACTCCAAATCACTCTTCTCCAGTCATCCACTGTCCAGTGGCGCCGCTCTTTACAGCACCTCAAGCGTCGCTTAACACTACAGAATTATGAGGTGCTAATCAGAAGCTGCTCGCCCTTGTAGCCCAATCCTTTTAACTCCATACGCAAAGACGTTGTGTTAGCTCGACTTCTGGTAGCGCTTTGGAACTCACGAGTTATTCCTTCCTCTGGGTTCATCAGATTTTTAACAAGCAAACTCCGCAATGCTCGACGGTCGCTGTCCAGTAGTACACCTGGTTCTGTTGGTATTAGTTTAGCTGTGGTTGTCCCTTCGCGTTTCCACTTCAGTCACATTACCAACAGTTGACTTGGGGAGCTTTAGAAGGGTTGAAATGTCGCTCATAGATGTGTTACTCAGATGACATACAATGATTGACCCACGTTTGAAGTTATTGAGCTCCCCTGGCCTGCTGTTACTGCTTCTCTATCGAAAACATAGAACTCCCCGCTTCCTTTTATTCTGGTGGGTTCCCTTCAGATGACAGTGAGAGATGCGTTCCACATTAATTAGGCGTGTACGGATACTTTTGATCAGACAGGGTAGGTAAATGCTATAGGCAACATTGTCCCAGAACAAAACTAAATACTTTCAGCTGCCGAGAATTCTTCCAGGTTGTATGGTCGTGGTCCATGGAACTCTTCTATCCCTGACGTTTCGTCCAAAGCTACGTTGGACATCTTCAGAGATGCTCCTGGTTTTGCTGAGTCTTGCTGACTGACGAGTCGGACTTTTTTTTTTCTTTATTGTATTTCAATTCCCCATCGGGGCGGGCTGGCAGCAGCATATGCGCTGCTCTTCAGCCGAAAGACATAGAACAAACAATATAAGACATTTAAAAATAACAAAGGAGAGAATATGGTGAACATAGATATAAAAAAGGTGGATCATCATGGAAGGCAATAGACAAAAAACGGGGTGACCGTAAAATGGAGATAAAAAACTGTTATAACTGTTTAAAAGTAGCACACCCAAAAAGCCACACACTGCGACAATTAAAAGAACAGAAGGCACAGTATGACTGGAGCATGAAAGGTATCGACGGATGGTGTAGCACATAACAAACACTGATGGCGAACCTCAAGGCAGTACACAATTAAAATCACACCTCTTGACGCACAGGAGAAACAGCACTAAACACAACACTGATGTGGCACACTGACGATGATCAAGACAGAGGATCTGCCAGGCGCAAGGAGAGGAGGGAAACTGGAAGAAGGGAGGGAGGGGAAGAGATGGGGGAGATGAGTGGGGGGCGCGCTGAAGAGGGCCGGGAAGGGAGGGACGTGGGAAGGAAAGAGGCAAGTATGGGGTGCAGGGTCTCAGGGGAGGGGGGGGCGGGAAGGAGGAAAATTCGCTCTGGGAGAAGGAGGAAAGAGGAAAAAAGGGAGCCCTGGGGAGGGGGGGGGGAACAAGGCCAGGTTATAGTTGGAAGGAAGGGTAGATGTCACGGCGAAGTTCGTCATCCGGGAGGGGGAGGCGTTGGAAATTGCCCTGATGAAGGAGATGGAGGGTGTGGAGGTGGAGAGAGGGAGGGATACAGCGATAGAGGCGTGGCAACGGGCGTGGGGTGGAGAGGAAGGAGGAAACCAGAGGGTGGGGGGGATCAAGCCTGCGGACAATGTAAAGAATGTTGGAGGAACAGGAGGAGGTGGGGGAAGGGGATCAGTTCATACAGGAGCCGTGTGGGGGGGAAGGAAGGCGGATACGGAAGGCAAGGCGGAGCGCATGGCGTTCAAGGATTTGGAGGGCCTTGTAAAAGCGGATGGGGGCGGAGATCCAGGCAATGCTGGCATAACAGAGGATAGGACGGATGAGGGATTTGTAGGTGTGGAGGATGGTAGAAGGATGCAATCCCCATGTCCGGCCAGACAGGAGTTTCAGAAGGCGGAGGCGGGAATGGGCTTTCTGCTGGATGGTCTGGAGATGAGGGGTCCAGGTGAGGTGTCGGTCGAGGACGAGTCGGACGTCGAAGAACGGCCTAAATACCGTAGAAAGTGGGCGTTGTCTGGATTTCACGTGATGGCACAGATAAACCTTGTCAAGGATAAATTATAACTATCGATCATAGTACGTCAAAGAAGAAAATTTCTCATCGATTCTGTAGCACCACTGTCCATATATCGCTGAGTTCCATAGCTTCCTCTTTTCTATTAAAATTATCCCCGTGTTAAATTTTTAGATGGCTTCTCTATATAGCCGGTGACAATAGTTCGTCATAGTACACAAAACTTCAGTTACCAAAAATTTATGTACTATGACGAACTATTATCCACGGCTATATAGAGAGGCCATCGAAATATATAAACATGGGGATAATTTTAATAGAAAAGAAGAAGCTATGTAACTCAGCGGTATATGGACAGTGGCGCTACAGAATCGATGAGAAGTTTTCATCTTTGATGTACTACGATCGATAGTTATATTTTATCCTTGACAAAGTTTATCTGTGCTATCAAGTGAAATCCAGACCACGCCCACTTTCTACGGTATTTAGGCCATTCTTAGACGTTCGACTTGTCAGTCGGCAAGACTCAGCACAACCAGGAGCACCTCCGAAGATGTCCAACGTAGCTTTGGACGAAACTTCGGGGATAAAAGAGTTCCATGGGCCACGGCCATACAACCCGGAAGAATTCTCGGCAGCCGAAACATCCGGTCGTGAAAGCCTTCATCGTATAAATAATTCCAATCCTCTCGTTCCGATCAACGGGTTGGGAACTTTCCTTTAGTTGCAAGGCAAATTCTGGAACTAGTACTCGTCTGCCACTCATTTACAATTGAGAAAACCTCAGCTCCTTATTAAATCGCATCGTATTCGGCTGAAAAGAGCCAGGATTCTGTAATGAGTCGGATTGAAAGCACTACTTGCAGAATGAAAACAAAGTGTTCACAGTGGATGTCGTAAATACCTCCTCGCTACACCAGTTATCGGTTCCTTTCTAATCCTTGTTTTCTCTTCGACTGCTCTTCAGCTATTTACCTGTATATCTGGAATTTAAACTTGATCTACGAACTGGTTTTGCTTGGAACGTTCCCAGACCAGGTTTCACTTTAGCCTATGACTGCTGTGTAGAGCTACTCGTACCATAGTTTATGTCTGTATCTGCTCCTCCGAAGCTTTTACACTGCAGTTGCAATGAACTGCTGTCAGGAGCAAACACAAAACTTATACTTCCTCGCTAATGCTCTCAGCACAATAAAGCCTTTCACGACCAGTTGTCTTAGTTGCTGGTAAATGGTCGTGGTCCCTTGAACATTTTTGTTCGTAACGTTTTGTCCAGAGCTTCGTCGGACATCTTCAGAAATGTTCCTGGTTCCGTTGAGTGTTGTCGACTCAACAGAACCAGGAGTACCGCCGAAGATGTCCAAAGTTGCTCTGGACGAAACGTTACTAACAAAAAATTTTCACTGATACAGCACCTAGTGACCATGTCTTAGACGTCAGCGTGGTGTCCCACTCACATTCGGAGGATGGTCATTCCCTGTCTACGGCCATCCAGATTTATGTTTTCCGTGATCTCCCCAAATAACTCTCCTTTTAGCGGGCACGACCGTTTTTCTTCCTCATCCTCTCCTGACCCGAGCGTATGCGCCGTCTCTAATGACCTCGTCGTTCCTTCCTTTTGTCGTCGATGGATATTAAATTCTGTGCTAATCTTCAGAAACAGCGTAATTCCACATACGTGGACTTTAAAATGTATTCTGTAAAATCCCCTTTAAACGAGCAACTCTCTTCTAGCATCCAGTGTGACCAAGAAGTGTGGCCGTTTAGCTTTTGACACCTGTAACATGTAGATAAGACGACGTATCTGCTGGAGAGATCCACAGCAATCTTGACATCATAATGTAACTGATGCGCACATCATTTCATATGGACGTGCACAATATATGCCACGGACGATGGGCCAGTGTGACAAAAATTTTACAAGCAGCTCATGATGTACAGCAAGATGTATTTTAACGAATTTCTTATCTCAATGGACTGCTCGTAGCAATTCACTCTACTGCAGTGCCCCTGGCGTATTATTCCTGTACTGAGAGTCGCTCGTCACGATTGGTCAGTTTTGTTTAGATATTGTCGCCAAAATTCCATGTGTTCCGGGCGCTATCAGCTGTGAAACTGCGGTTATGAGAGAACGTTCTCCTTACAAAAAGTTTTAATACAGTAACAGCAAGAAGGAACTCGCTATGCTTATTAGTGACAATAACAAAATTCGCAATGGATATTTTTGTTAAACGTAATATACGGAAAGTGTCGTTCAGATATCACAAAAGATCATCATTTATTTGCTCGAAAAAATAAATAGAGACATACACACGAAATACTGTTTGGAAGTCAGTACATAGCACCTTTGTACTATATCCACGGTGTCTTGTTTTCTTTAAGCACCAATTAATATCTGAAAATATATTTCTCCGCAAATAGAGCGGACTTTTTCTCTGTTGAGTGAGTTTTTAGCAAAAAGTTTTATCTACTTATTTAACCAGGAATTTCGCCAAACAGCCGTGCACATTGAGAAGTTATCTTATTTTTATTTCTGCTATCAATTTCGGCAATTCAATATGCCTTCTTCAGGTCTACATGTAACTCTCAAAAGTTATCGATATTGGCATATTGGGGCCATCTGTTTCTGGATGTCGTGAATTCTCAAGTCAAGTCATCGAAGGAAGCACGTCATCGAGAAACAGATGGCCCCAGTATGCCAATATCGATAATGTTTGAGACGTACATATGGGGCCTGAAGATTGCATATGAATTGCAGAAACTGGTAGCGAATATATAATAAAATAACTTCTCAATATTCACAGCTATTTGGTGAGATTTTTGTTAAATATTTGACTAGACGCTATGCCACGACCACAATGGATCACCGGAGACTTTATCTACTTACGTTTTTTATCTATATACAGTATAGCCTATCTCATTGTCCAAATATTGTAAAGACTCGATAGTTTTTCTTTCAGATATTTGGTCTCCCATAAGTGACAACACTCGTAGTAAAAATATGAAATCCTTGTGCAAACTTCGCAAGTTTTACAAAATCAAAATAAACAATAAAATGATAGTTAAGAAGACAGAATACATTACATACACGCGCAGTCTCCAGCATATTTAGGGTTTTATAACTCGATATCCGGTACAAACAACTGATCAATGACATCACTAACCAAGTAGTGGCGTGGTTGGCGGCTGATTTAACCCAAAAACGTGACGCGCACCTAACAGAACATATTTTGACAAGAAACTCGTTCATGTGAGACGGGCTTAAGAAACTGATATCATCCCCTAGTAACACTTCCTCCTTTCTCCCTAACTCCTAATGCTGATCCTTGTAGAGGAAATGGTTGTGATCTCCATCAATGACGTGGAACGGCCCTCTATTTGGCATAGGATTCGTCGACCTAGAAAAACCGTTCGACAATGTAAAATAGTGCAATAAGTTCAAAAGTCTCAGATAAATGGGACAAGGCTGTAAAGAAGGATGTGTAATAAACAATATGTACAAGAACCCAGAATGAAGCGTTCGGATTAGAACTGCTGTAAAACAGGAATATTTTCCCTCGCCCCTACAGTTCTATCTATACACGGAAATAAAAGATAGGTTCAGGAATGGGATTAAAATTCGGGGCGAAAGCGTATCAATGGTAAGATTCTCTGGCGACATTGCTATTCCCATCAAAGCGAGGAAGGATTCCACTGAATGGAATGAAGTCTATTGAACACAAGTATGGGTTGAGAGTCAATGGAACAACGGCGAAAGTAATGAGGAGCAACAGAAATTAGATTAGCGAGAAACGGATGATCAAAATTGGGGACGACAAAGTGGAAGTGAAGGAATTCGTATATCTCTGGAGTAAAATAGTGGATCACAGATGAAGCAAGAAGGGCATAAAAATCAGAATAACGCAGGGAAAGAGAGTTTTCCTGGGCAAAAAAAGTCTACTATTATCTAAAATCAGCTTTAATTTGAGGAATTTTCGAATGTACGTCTGGAGCACAGCATTGTATGGAAATGAGTATGGACTGTTGGAAAAATGGGAAAGAAAAGAGTAAGAGTGTTTCAGATGTGGCACTATAGATGATGCTGAAAATGACAAGATAAAGAATCGGGAGCTTCTCGACAGAAGCGACGAAGAAAGGTACATGTGGAAAACACTTGCAAGAAATACTTCGCAAACCATCTTATAGTGTGTGGCGGAGGGTACTTTGTGTACCACTGTCACTTCTCCCTTTTGGTTCACGGAAAGAACGATTGCTGGTAAGCTTCCGTGTGATCTCGAATGTCACAAATTTTACATTTTCGGAGGAAGCAAACACATTGGTTGACTCCTCTAGGAACGTACGCTTTAGGAATTTTTGAACAGTAAACCACAGAGTGATGCAGAACGCCTCTCTTGCACCGTCTGCCACAGGACCTGGGCAACTTGAAGGAGCTGTAGAGGGCAAAAACTCCAGGGGAAGACAGGTTTTGGAATACATGTAATAAATGCCAAGTGATCAAAAAGTCAGTATAAATTTGAAAAGTTAATAAACCACGGAATAATGTAGATAGAGAGGTAAAAATTGACACACATGCTTGGAATGACATGGGGTTTTATTAGGGAAAAAAAGTTCACAAAATGTCCGACAGATGGCGCTGGACAGCAAAACTGCTACCGTGACGGGTGAGAGGTACGCTGATTATGTTACAGAATCGCATCATCGCCAGCTTGGCTGATAAACACCTGCTGGAGCGTACGACGTTTATGCAGGATGGCGCTCCACCCCATATTGCTAGACGCGTGAAAGATATCTTGCGAGCGTCGTTTGGTGATGATCGTGTGCTCAGTCGCCACTTTCAAACATGCTTGGCCTCCCAGACTTCAGTCCGTGCGATTCTTGGCTTTGGGGTTACCTGAAGTTGCAAGTGTATCGTGATCGACCGACATCTCTAGGGATGCTGAAAGACAACATCCGACGCCAATGCCTCACCATAACTCCAGACATGCTTTACAGTGCTGTTCACAACATTATTCCTCGACTACAGCTATTGTGGAGGAATGATGGTGGACATATTGAGCATTTCCTGTAAAGAACATCATCTTTGCTTTGTCTCACTTTGTTATGCTAATTATTGCTATTCTGATCAGATGAAGCGCCAACTGTCGGACATTTTTTGAACTTTTGTATTTTTTTGGTTCTAATAAAAGCCCATGCCATTCCAAGCATGTGTGTCAATTTGTACCTCTCTATCTACATTATTCCGTGATTTATTCAGTTTTCAAATTTATACTGACTTTTTGATCACCCGGTAAGTGAGGATGTTGAGTACAAGTGATACTCTGAGATGAAAAGTTTGACACAGGAGAGGAATGCTTGGCCGACTGTACAAAATGAGTCAGAACAGAATACCGATGGAGAGAGAGAGAGAGAGAGAGAGAGAGAGAGAGAGAGAGAGAGAGAGAGAGAGAGAGGGGGGGGGGGTGATTTCCATGTGGCTAGCCTCATAATTAAAAAAAAAAAAAAGAAAGAAAACCTGGCGCAGGCAGTTTATCTGTCCGCAGTGGACGTGTGACCCCACGCCGACAGGACTTGAGCCACGCTTGGCAGCGGTGCAGAGCGGCCCACGCGGCTTGGAGGGCCACCAGAGGTGCAGGCGAGCCACGCACCGGCCACGCGCCGGTCAAGGACGCAGTCTCACTGCGCTGCCGCTGTTGTCTCCGAGGCCCAGAGGGACCACCTCCCGCCGTGACTTACTCCGCGAGCTCAGCTGCCTCCGTATTTGGACACATCCTGTCCAGCCAGTCTGGCTAGCAATGTCTACCTCCTCCAGTCACTGTTCCCAGGGGAGCTTCGCCTTTCTTGCGCACAGTCTCGTGAAACGATGTTTATCTTCGACGTTTCACAAGCGTTTTAATGTAACGGTTTATCGTGTAGATTTTCACTGGTAATATAACCGAATTCAGTTCGAAAGCTGCGTGTTTTTTGTCCCCTAAAAATGCAGATAATTTTCGAGGCACTCAAATGAAGTTAAAATTTAATAAAATATCTTTTAAACTATGTAGAAAAAGAGGGAGTAGAAGTTAAGTTTTGTTTTTTCATTTCTCACTTCGCAAAAAAAGAATAATGTTCCGTTGTGAAGAAAGAACAAAATGATATTACATTGTGAATAAAAAAGGACCATATCGTTAACGGCAATATGTAGCAGGGTTTTGGAACATATATTGTGTTCGAACATTATAAATTACCTCGGAGAAAACTAACGACACACAGTCAACATGGGTTTAGAAAACATCGTTCCTGTGGAACACAACTAGCTCCTTAGTCACGTGAAGTGCTGAGTGCTATTGACAAGGGATTTCAGATCGATTCCGTATTTCTGGATTTCCGGAAGGCTTTTGACACAGTACCACACAAGCGGCTCGTACTGAAATTGCGTGCTTATGGAATATCGCTCACTTATGTGACTGGATTTGTGATTTCCTGTCAGAGAGGTCACAGTTCGTAGTAATTGACGGAAAGTCATCGTGTAAAACAGACGTGATTTCTGGCGTTCCCCAAGTAGTGTTATAGGGCCTTTGCTGTTCCTTATCTATATAAACGATTTGGGAGACAATCTCAGCAGCCGTCTTCGGTTGTTTGCAGATGACGCTGTCGTTTATCGACTAATAAAGTCATCAGAAGATCAAAACAAACTGCAAAACGATTTAGAAAAGATATCTGAATGTTGCGAAAAGTGGCAGTTGACCATGAATAACGAAAAGTGTGGTAGTCATCCACATGAGTGCTAAAAGTAACTCATTAAACTGCGGTTACACGATAAATCAGTCTAATCCAAAAGCCGTAAATTCAACTAAATACCTAGGTATTACAATTACGAATAACTTAAATTGGAAGGAACATACAGAGAATGTTGTGGGGAAGGCTAACCAAAGACTGCGTTTTATTGGCAGGACACAGAAAATGTAACAGACCTACTAAGGAGACTGCCTACACTACGCTTGTCCGTCCTCTTTTAGAATAATGCTGCGCGGTGTGGGACCCTTACCAGATAGGACTGACGGATTATATCGAGAAAGTTCAAAGAAAGGCAGCGCGTTTTGTATTATCGCGAATTATGGGAGAGAGTGTCACAGACATGATGCAGGATTTGGGCTGGAAATCGTTAAAAGAAAGGCGTTTTTCGTTGCGACGGAATCTTCTCACGAAATTCCAATCACCAACTTTCTCCTGCGAGTGCGAAAATATTTTGTTGACACCGACCTACATAGGGAGGAACGATCACCACCATAAAATAAGGGAAATACGAGCTCGTACGGAAAGATATAGGTGTACATTCTTTCCGCGCGCTATACGAGATTGGAATAATAGAGAATTGTGAAGGTGGTTCGATGAACCCTCTGCCAGGCACTTAAATGTGATATGCAGAGTATCCATGTAGATGTAGATGTAGATGTGGAAACGCTCTGCGACAGTAAGTATGGCCTTACTTCTCCGCGACGCTTGCCACCGTTTGTAATTTGTGACTGGCTGAAATCGACTCACAGCTCAGTTTGAAACATGTTCTCTACCTTAGCTACGCGTCAGATACCTGAGTTCGCTACTTTAATATAAAAAAAAAATTAGCTAAATACACTGAAGCGACGTATAATCAACAACGCGATGGCCCATAAGAGCCCACCATGGCCCACGTTGGCCTTAATTTCCTTACACAGAGCTTCAAGCGATAGGCAAGGCGAATGCCATCTGGTGTGAGTAAAGAGAACTTGAAAGAAAATCGACTGATATTCAGCAAATAACATAAACTTGGAAATAGACAAGCGAGGGTTAAAATATAAGGCGGGAGGCGTGTAATTATAATTAGTAAAAGATATTCTTTGCATTACCTACTCAACAATAGGTTGTCTTTTAGAACAGATGTCCTGGTTTTTTCCTGAATTAATGATAAAGATATGTTAACATTCCCACACAAATGATTTCGTGAAAAATGAAGTGTGAAAACCCTGTTGACCATAGTAAGTAAATAGAAGAATGTATAGTAATTTATTGGATACTAGAATAGATTGTACGTTTTTTGAAATACCTCTGCTTTATCTGTATCCAGACTGCAGCCTGCTACGTTTTTTAAATAACTTACGATTATTACGGAAGAAATAATTTAAGGAGTTTGCTGTTTATGTAAGTAATAAATACCTTAAAAGGACCGCACATTGCACTACATGTGGGCCAGTTACGATCTTTTTTTTTTTTTTCCAAAGAGAGGCGTACTTAGGTGTGTGTTCTCCAAGTACGTTACAATCAAAACACATTTCATAACAGTTGAATGCAAGTGTGACTTGTATTGTGGTATTGCCGATTTATCAGTGGTAATTATGGCCTCCCAGCGTATACTGAGAAACATGCAATTACATTTTTCAAAAATTGCTTATGCATTTGTTCTGCAATTGCCACCATTGCAGTTTTGAAATCAAAACAGTCTTTCTCGTGAAATCTTGGTCTTAACTTCACTGAACATTACATTACCTACAGTAAACTAGTTTATACTTTCGGATACAGGTGTTTTGCCCGCTATCCTGGTGACCGATTGTTCAAATATTTTACTGTATAACTCTGTTTCGCTTGGCGGACGAAGTACGATATACCCGGATTTCAGGGCGCTTTTGCATTGTTTATAAACCGAAGACGGGTGTAACCCTGACGCGTATTTTGGTCTTCCACTACTTTGAAAATTATACCACAATATCTCTCCACACAAACATTGTTTTCCTTGAGATGCTTCCTTGACTTTATGTTTAAACAAGGCTAATGAGACAAAACGTTACAACCAGGTGCTTTACAGCATACCGGTCCACCGTTGGAACGCAGTGCAGTAGCGGAAAGAACGCTTTCTTCCCTATAGGGATACCCATTTGAGTTCACAGAGCATTTACGTAACACACGCCTGTCGATCAAACCAAACACTAACAAATCTATTAACATGCCTCTGAATTGCTTCTTTTCATCCGATCTGAAGAGGATCCAAAACAATCGAGCAGTACTCGAGAATGGGTAGTGCAAGTGTTCTTGTACGCCGTCTCCTTTGTACCAGGGGCGTTCAGTAATTAATGCAACACATTTTTTTTCTCGGTCAGTTTCGGTTGAAAAAGTGCGGAATTTGCTGTGGGACATCGTGGAATACTGCCGCTTCTACCGTATAGTTTCATGAAGTTCCGATAGGTAGCCTTCAAAATGGCGTCTGTAGCGGAGATGCATTCCTAGCACAGAACTGTTACTGATATTCACAGGCGCTTGCAAAATGTCTACGGATGCGTGGCAGCGAACAAAAGCAGAGTGAGTCGTCGGGCGAGGCATCTGTCATCATCGCGACAGGGTCGCGAAGACCTGTTTGGTCTCCGGTGTCCCAGCCGGCTGCAAAAGCCTGTCACTCCTGCAATGTTGGCGCGTGAGGACCCTCTCATTCGAGGTGATCCACGGATCATAATCAAACATCTCGCTGCACAACTGACGTCTCTGTTTGTGGTGCTGACACACGCGTCCACAAGTTAGGTTACCCAAAGATGTGTGCCTCTGGGTTTCTCACCGCCTACCAGAAGGCCATAAAAAGCAACGAAGGACAATCTACGCGGAACTGCTTGCACATTACGAGGCTGAACGTGACAATTTTTTGTCAAACATCGTCACAGGCGACGAAACAAGGGTTCGTCACTTTGAACCGGAAAGAAAACGGCAATCCATGGAGTGGCGCACACCACTTCTCCTCCGAAGAAAAACGTCTGGGAGTCTGGAGGGGTTATTTTGTTCGATGTCCACCTTCATGGTGATGAACTCTGAAGCGTACTGTACTACCCGCAGGAAATTGAAGAAACGACTTCAGCGTGTTCGCCGCCACAAAAATGCAAACGAACTCCCCCTCTTCCATGACAAAGGAACCCTCACATAAGTCTGCGCACACGAGAGGGTCTCAGAAATCTTCATTGGACTGTTCTTCCTCATCTTCTGTGTAACCAACATATCCCACCTCCCGATTTCCATCTGTTTGGGCTATGAAGGATGCATTCCGTGGGAAGCATTACGTGGATGATGGGGAGGTTGATGACGCAGCAAGACACTGCCCCCGACGTCGACCAGTAGTGGTACCATGCGGACATACAGGTGGCGTAAGGCCGTCGCATTGGACGGAGATGAAATAGAGGGTTCTGCCGCAAAAGAGTGGGGGATAATATGGTGTACTGCAATACTGAATAAAACCAACCTGCCTTCATAAAAAAATGTGTTGCCTTACTGAACGACCCTCGTAGGTAGGCCTATATGCCAAAATCCAAAGCGGATTTTGATGAGTTTTACTTCGCTGCGTAAAATTCCATGTTACGACGCCACAAAACGCGTCCCACAGCACGTTAACGTTAGCTTTCACGTCCTGTATAAGGACTGCTTAATAGTCTCGCGTAGCAGACTCCAACTCCCGAGTTTGCTTCGTACGCGAGAGATCATTAGTCGCCGGTAGGGACGTCTGGAGAAATTAGCTTGCCGGCCGGAGAACTGCGAACTTGCTGCCGGCAGTGACGACGGCCTAATGAGAAACCGGGGGATCTCCCTCCTGCCCCTAACAGGTCGTGTGCAGATAGCAGTCTGCGTCGATTTAAATTGAGGACCGGTTTCGCTTGCAGGGAAAGCAGCGGGCATGTGGCACAGCGGCAGTGTCACCAGAGGAATTCCCTTGGCAGAAGACCTCCATCATACCTCAGCGGAGAGCGCATTACTGTAGAGTTTTTTGGTAAGTCTCACACGTACGGAATTTTTGAAAAGTGCTTTGAGATTTCTTAATTTCAAACGTAATTTCTTACAAAGGAGGGCATAGACCAGGAAGAAGTTCCTCTTTCTGACTGCATCCATATTATAAACACGTGCCTGGATTTATACCGCGCCAATCGACGAAGTTTGGAGATTGGATTAACAAAAAGTATAGAAACGTTAAGATGGTGGTTTTAATGTCTTGAGTTGTTGTACACAGTTTGCTCCCACTTGAGTACAACGCATAGAACATTCATACAACCACATGAAACTGTAGGAAAAGTACTTCTTTGGGGTGTTGTTCAACTCGTGCGTCTCATTGGACTGAATGCCCCTGAGAGGTGACATAGAGTAGGCGCTCTGCTGTGTGCATAGGCTTTGTGTGTTGCTTATAATCCAGTCATCTGCTCCGTATGAAATGGAGGGAGACGCAGAAAAATTAAAGCTCCAGATTCGTTTCTAGAGAAACTCATTCTCCAGGTTTTCTTGTTGAAAGTTAGTCTATCAATTTACTGGGGTAGCTAGCATGCAGCATACCTGGTTAGTCGACGCTGCTAATTCGATGAAATCTCGTCTTCCCAGGGCTGGCGAATAATAAAGGACGTCTAGCGTCTCTGGGAGGTATCAGCAAACATTTTACTTCTAACCTAAGTTGTCCGCCGTAACCTCCTCCATCAACCTTAGAAGTTTGAGGCAAAGTATTTGAAACACCCTGTATATGTGTGATCAAGACCGACAATTATGAATCAAGTGATAAATATGACCGTGGACTTTATGCCAATTGATAAAAATGGAAGCTTTCCTTTTCTCTCTGTCTCAAGAATGAACCGGATGTTCAGACGCATGCTGTTCATGTGGTCGATGTCATGCGACCAGACTGTAAATGTGCCGTAAATATATAATATAAAATGAAGATGACCGAAATGGAGTCAAATTCAATACATTCTACAAGATACTCCATAAAGAAGTTAGCAGCTGCTGCAGACAGTGGAGAATCCACTGTCATTTTGTCGGTGATTTCGTGAAATTTACCGTCATACAAGAAACAGCTCGTTGTCAAAGCACGAAGCAACAACTTTCATCTTTGCGAGATGGGGTGGCATCAAAGCTAAGTGTACCATCCTACTTCGATATGAATACACAAGGTGCCTGTAATTAAACTTTTCCTACTTGAAAATTTTTTACCGTGTGTGTACCCAGCTTATGGTATTGGTGCTCACACTGTGCGCTGAGCTGTTAGTAGTGTTAGTTTCATGATCAAATGAAGCTATATGATTCCAGAGACCTTTCGAAATCTCAAACGTCACAGATGTTTGCGTCTTTAAAAAGTCTGTGGAACCATATAGTTTCATTTGATTAAAACTCCTAAGCCTGGGTTTCAGGCAGGATTTCCCGTTTCGTTCGATGCTGAGGTGCTGTACCAATACAGTTGGAGAGCCTCTGCAATGCTCTTCGAGTTTATAGGGGAAAACCAAGTGGGCTGAGGTGTGAAAGGGAATTTTAATTGAGGAGGGAAGCGTGCTAGGCTAGTTTGTGTAATTGTGCAAGAACCACAATGCCAGGGTGGCGTATTGGTTAGGGCATCTGCCTAGTGGGCAGAAGACCTGGGCCGGCCGGAGTGGCCGTGCGGTTCTAGGCGCTACAGTCTGGAACCGAGCGACCGCTACGATCGCAGGTTCGAATCCTGCCTCGGGCATGGATGTGTGTGATGTCCTTAGGTTAGTTAGGTTTAAGTAGTTATAAGTTCTAGGCGACTGATGACCTCAGAAGTTAAGTCGCATGTGCTCAGAGCCATTTGCACCATTTGAGCCAGAAGACCTGGGTTCGAATCCTGGCCTTGGTAAACATTTTCATTCGTCTCTTCAGTCTACATACAGACCGTGTTGTGACCTGCTGTTGTGCGCCGGTACCGATACGGCGACGTGGGGCTGAAACACTAGAGTCAGTGTGCATTACAGGTGCAGACAATCAACATGGGTCTGGAAAAGGAGAGGATGTCTTTAGTCGTATGTTGTTTTATCGAAACAACAGCAATAGTGCTGCGGCTCTTTGCAAGTATTGACGCGTTAAAGGAACACGTAAAGATCCTCTTTCTGCACCGGGACTGAAGTACATGATTCGGCAGTTCGAATTAACTGGCGATTTGGGAATTGTTCCTGGGAAACTGTGATGGCCAGTTTCGCCACAAATTGTTGAAGAAGTTACCGTAGCCATGGCTTAGAATGCTGGACGCAATGTGCTATCTGCAAGCAGTGCACTAGCTGTGTCACGACAGCTGAACATTCCGTGGCCCACCGGTGTTTCGGCAAGAGTAGGGCAATCTCTAGTGCGCCTCCAGGCTGTCGTGGATGCATGCGGTCGTTGCCTTGAGCAACGTTTGTAACCTGGAACGTAAACGTGGTACGCAGCTAACAGAAGTTTCTCTCTCAAGTGGAAATGCGTTTCTTTCAACGGTTTCTTTTAATGGTTTATTTCCCTTCCGCACGTCCTTACAAACGTTTCCACAAAGTTTCATTGTCCTATGATCGCTCGTTCGTCATGAGGGCCCTCTGAAGTAGCGAAAGTTAAATTATAACATTCCTGTATGAAATCAACGGCCTTGACGCAATGGTAATACCAGTTCCCGCCAGATCGCCGAAGTTTGTCAGGTTTGGCTACCACTTGGATGGATGACTGTCCGGGAGTGCCGAGCGCTTTTGGTAAGCAAGGTGCACTCAACCCTTGTGATGCCAAATGACGACTTAGTTGATAGAGAAGTAGCGGCTCCGGTCACGAAAACTGACGACGGGAAAGCAGTATCCCGGCCACATGCCCCTCCACATATGCATCTGTGACGCCTGTCGGTTAGGGATGAGGCGGCGGTCGGCTAAAAAATGTAAATGTCGTGTGGAAGTCTTTCGATTTGACGCCACTTCGGCGACTTGCGCGTCGATGGGGATGAAATGATGATGATTAGGACAACACAACATCCAGTCCCTGAGAGGAGAAAATCTCCAACCCAGCCGGGGATCGAACCCGGGCCCTTAGGACTGATATTCTGTCGCGCTGACCACTTTTTTTTTATTCTTTGTTGATCGTTCTGTTTGGTCGTTGCGGACGTCACATGACATCCGCTCAAGTTCGTTGTTGATCCTTTCACTTAGTTTTTTTTTTTTTTATTACAGATGCCAACCAGCTCTCTGACCGAACACGCTGAGCTATCGTGCCGGCTACCACTCAGCTACCGGGGACGGTCGGTGGTCGGGTGATAACGCTGGGTTTTCCGAGATCTCTTCGGATGCAGAAATATGTGAACAACCAAAAGACAAGACACTCTCAAATGACAATTTTTAAGGGAGTTAGAGTCATGGTAAATCATACTGGTATGAAAGGACTTCTATTTCATACCAGTCTGATGTCTTTTGATGCATAAATAAGTTTTTGTACTTGGCCTAAGGCAGAAATCTGGATCGTATAACAATAAAGTAAAAATTATTGCAATCAAATGGCGGCAGTATCATTTGGAAAAAAAGATGCTTTCAAAGGTGGTATGGAAAGAGATGTCGTATGGCCAATACGATAGCCAGACCTGATTTCTATGGAGGTTTTCATATAAGGTGTGTATCACAGGCCGGCCGGGATCACCGAGCGGTTCTAGGCGCTTCAGTCTGGAATCGCGAGACTGCTACGGTCGCAGGTTCGAATCCTGCTTAGGGCATGGATGTGTGTGATGTCCTTAGGTTAGTTGGGTTTAATTAGTTCTAAGTTCTAGGGGACTGATGACCTCCACTGTTGAGTCCCATAGTGCTCAGAGCCATTTGAACCATTTTTTCGTGTATCACACACGCAGGACTTTTATATGTTACTCGCGATGGCAGCATCTCCACTTGCCACGGCGCACGCGCGGGGTTATAACTGTAGACATACGTTCTAGTCGCTCGGCGAGACTTGGGAAACGCGCCCCGTGTCTGTTCGCACGGCGAGAACGACCAGCACAGTGGCCGGCGGAGATTTAACCGCGGCTTGTCGCGGCGGCGCCCCGCCACTCTGGCAGTGGGAATGCTGCGGCGTTTCCAGTTATGGAAATGAGCGGGCCGGGACCTGCGCGCTGCGCGGCCCGCCCACGCAGGGCAACGCACGCCCGGCGCGTAGCTCTCTCCGTCGGGCCCCTCCCACCAGCCGTGGGACCGCCGCATCACACGCACCACACGCGGCGGCTCACACGTGCCTGACGGACGAGACGTGGCTCGCGAGCACAAATTCATAGCGCGTCATATTCCTCGAGCACGGCCGTTCATTTCGAGCTGGCCTCCGAGAGCTAGCGGCGGAGTCGCTGCCACGTATGCTCGCTCCTGCGAAACGCAACTTGCCCTTTTTTCACGTGATATGTTGCGAACCATGGATGAAGGGTATCAGACGGATGCCATATTCCTTGACTTCCGGAAAGCGTTTGACTCGGTGCCTCACTGCAGACTCCTAACTAAGGTACGAGCATATAGGGTTGGTTCCCAAATATGTGAGTGGCTCGAAGACTTCTTAAGTAATAGAACCCAGTACGTTGTCCTCGATGGTGAGTCTTCATTGGAGGTGAGGGTATCATCTGGAGTGCTCCAGGGAAGTGTGGTAGGTCCGCTGTTGTTTTCTATCTACATAAATGATCTTTTGGATAGGGTGGACAGCAATGTGCGGCTGTTTGCTGATGATGCTGTGGTGTACGGGAAGGTGTCGTCGTTGAGTGACTGTAGGAGGATACAAGATGACTTGGACAGGATCTGTGATTGGTGTAAAGAATGGCAGCTAACTCTAAATATAGATAAATGTAAATTAATGCAGATGAATAGGAAAAAGAATCCTATAATGTTTGAATACTCCATTAGTAGTGTAGCGCTTGACACAGTCACGTCGATTACATATTTGGGCGTAACATTGCAGAGCGATATGAAGTGGGACAAGCATGTAATGGCAGTTGTGGGGAAGGCGGATAGTCATCTTCGGTTCATTGGTAGAATTTTGGGAAGATGTGGTTCATCTGTAAAGGAGACCGCTTATAAATCACTAATACGACCTATTCTTGAGTACTGCTCGAGCGTTTGGGATCCCTATCAGGTCGGATTGAGGGAGGACATAGAAGCAATTCAGAGGCGGGGTGCTAGATTTGTTACTGGTAGGTTTGATCATCACGCGAGTGTTACGGAAATGCTTCAGCAACTCGGGTGGGAGTCTCTAGAGGAAATGAGGCGTTCTTTTCGTCAATCGCTACTGAGGAAATTTAGAGAACCAGCATTTGAGGCTGACTGCAGTACAATTTTACTGCCGCCAACTTACATTTCGCGGAAAGACCACAAAGATAAGATAAGAGAGATTAGGGCTCGTACAGAGGCATACAGGCAGTCATTTTTCCCTCGTTCTGTTTGGGAGTGGAACAGGGAGAGAAGATGCTAGTTGTGATACGAGGTACCCTCCGCCACGCACCTTATGGTGGATTGCGTAGTGTGTATGTAGATGCAGATGTAGATGTAGAGTCATGGGATACGATCTAATATCGTGTCGGACCTTTTGCAATGTGTAGTGCAACAACTCGACGTGGCATGTACTCAGCAAGCCTTCAGAGGTCCCCTGCAGAAATACAAAATCTTGTTGCCTCTAAAGCCGCCCATAATTGCGAAAGCGTTGCCGATGCAGGATTTTGAGCACGAGCTGACTTCTCGATATGTCCCACAGATGTTCGACAGGATTCGTGTCCGGCAATCTGAGTGGCCAAATCATTCGCTCGATTTGTTCACAATGTTCTCCTAAACCAATCGCAAACAGTTGTGGCCCGGTGATATGTTTGTGAACGTGAAGTCCATGAATGGCTGCAAATAGACCCCAAATAGCTGAACATAACCACTTCCCCTCTGTAATCGGTTCAGGTGGACCAGAGGACGCAGTCCGTGCCATTATGGAGCTGCCTCCAGCTTGTACAGTGACTTGTTGAGTACTTGGCTCCATGTCTCCTTGAGCTCTGCCCCACACTCAAATGGTTCAAATGGCTCTGAGCACTATGGGACTTAAGATCTGAGGTCATCAGTCCCCTAGACATAGAACTACTTAAACCTAAGTAACCTAAGGACATCACACACATCCATGCCCGAGGCAGGATTCGAACCTGCGACCGTAGCAGCAGAGCGGTTCCGGACTGAAGCGCCTAGAACCGCTCGGCCACAGCGGCCGGCTGCGCCACACTCGACCACAACTATCGGCACTGGACGAGTCTGGCCAGGCCACGGTTTTCCAGTCGCCCAGGGTCCAACCGATATGGCGACGAACCCAGGAGAGGCGCTGCAGCCGATGTCACGCTCTCAGCAAAGGCACTCGTCTGCTGCCATTGCCCACTAACGTCGCTGTGGTAACGGATACGTTCGTAGTACGTTCCGCATTGACTTCTGCGGTTCCGTAAATCTCCTAACTCAAATGCAGATATGATTTCTTTGGAAAGAATTGCTGATGTACTTCCCGAATCCTAGCTTGTGATTCATCTCTAATAGATATGCCGCAGGAAGGTCGTTAAACTCCACTCATCATTCCTTCTCATGTCTAGATCCGTGCGACAAAGGGTGTGAACTTTGCCTACTTCAATTTTCAGCAAATCGGGGCATTCTTCCCAATGGAACATTTACGTTTATCGTCCCTGGAATACTTGTCAGCACATCGCTTGTTCTTGTTCTTCTTCTTCTTTGGGTGCATTGCGATTACCGTGTTGCGGGAAAAGGAAGGGACTCTCCTGGCGAACGTTCTAGAACCAGAAATATGAATAAAGACGATAACTGCAGCGCAGAATCTCTAAAACATGCTAGGGTAATTAGTGCTGAATACTTATTAATATGAAATCTGCTTAAATATTCATTGAGACCATCTTTATTTAACTTAAAAACGTTCGGTCTTTGTCTTTCGCAAAGCATTTCCATCATACATCCAAGCAAATGTTCCAATGGTGTTCCCACTTCTTCACGCTGCCCTGGGTAGTTTTTTTTTTGTTTTGTTTTGAAAACACCTATTTTTATGATCAGATTCTCACGTATGGGTTGTTTATCGAATATTTTCTCGTGTTGTGCATTTGCACTTGAGGAAATTCCTCCGTGTTATATAAAAAGAGTTCCTGTTTCTGCATACTTATCTGCACATTATGCAATGAGTTTCACAAGTCGTTCTGAATCCCCTCTGCTAGAGAGCAAGTTTCAGTGCCAAGTCTTTAGCGTTTACTGACGGAGAAGCAAATAAATCCTGAAATCACGCCTGGAGATGACACAGAAGATGTAGTCAACGAAAGGAAGCACTTTTCTTAACCTTCGAGTGCTCTCCGAAAGCTCTTCACAATGACAACCGAATCAATGTCCTAGCTAAAAGCGTTTCCAAGCTACATTAATGTGTAACGATACACAAAGCTGTTTGTTGTTGTTGTGGTCTTCAGTCCTGAGACTGGTTTGATGCAGCTCTCCATGCTACTCTATCCTGTGCAAGCTTCTTCATCTCCCAGTACCTACTGCAACCTACATCCTTCTGAATCTGCTTAGTGTACTGATCTCTTGGTCTCCCTCTACGATTTTTACCTTCCACGCTGCCCTCCAATGCTAAACTTGTGATCCCTCGATGCCTCAGAACATGTCCTACCAACCGATCCCTTCTTCTAGTCAAGTTGTGCCACAAACTTATCTTCTCCCCAATCCTATTCAATACCTCCTCATTAGTTACGTGATCTACCCACCTTATCTTCAGCATTCTTCTGTAGCACCACATTTCGAAAGCTTCTATTCTCTTCTTGTCCAAACTAGTTATCGTCCATGTCTCACTTCCATACATGGCTACACTCCATACAAATACCTTCAGAAACGACTTCCTGACACCTAAATCTATATGCGATGTTAACAAATTTCTCTTCTTGAGAAACGCTTTCCTTGCCATTGCCAGTCTACATTTTATATCCTCTCTACTTCGATCATCATCGGTTATTTTACTCCCTAAATAGCAAATCTCCTTTACTACTTTAAGTGTCTCATTTCCTAATCTAATTCCCTCAGCATCACCCGACTTAATTCAACTACATTCCATTATTCTTGTTTTGCTTTTGTTGATGTTCATCTTATATCCTCCTTTCAAGACACTGTCCATTCCGTTCAACTGCTCTTCCAAGTCCTTTGCTGTCTCTGACAGAATTACAATGTCATCGGCGAACCTCAAAGTTTTTACTTCTTCTCCATGAATTTTAATACCTACTCCGAATTTTTCTTTTGTTTCCTTTACTGCTTGCTCAATATACAGATTGAATAACATCGGGGAGAGGCTACAACCCTGTCTCACTCCTTTCCCAACCACTGCTTCCCTTTCATGCCCCTCGACTCTTATAACTGCCATCTGGTTTCTGTACAAATTGTAAATAGCCTTTCGCTCCCTGTATTTTACCCCTGCCACCTTCAGAATTTGAAAGAGAGTATTCCAGTCAACATTGTCAAAAGCTTTCTCTAAGTCTACAAATGCTAGAAACGTAGGTTTGCCTTTTCTTAATCTTACTTCCAAGATAAGTCGTAAGGTCAGTATTGCCTCACGTGTTCCAACACCTGCTTTCTTTGGGATTGGAATTATTATATTCTTCCTAAAGTCTGAGGGTATTTCGCCTGTCTCATACATCGTGCTCACCAGATGGTAGAGTTTTGTCATGACTGGCTCTCCTGAGGCCATCAGTAGTTCTAATGGAATGTTGTCTACTCCCGGGGCCTTGTTTTGACTCAGGTCTTTCAGTGCTCTGTCAAACTCTTCACGCAGTATCTTATCTCCCATTTCATCTTCATCTACATCCTCTTCCATTTCCATAATATTGTCCTCAAGTACATCGCCCTTGTATAAACCCTCTACATACTCCTTCCACCTTTCTGCTTTCCCTTCTTTGCTTAGAACTGGGTTGCCATCTGAGCTCTTGATATTCATACAAGTGGTTCTCTTCTCTCCAAAGGTCTCTTTAATTTTCCTGTAGGCAGTATCTATCTTACCCCTAGTGAGACAAGCCTCTACATCCTTACATTTGTCCTCTAGCCATCCCTGCTTAGCCATTTTGCACTTCCTGTCCATTGCATTTTTGAGGCGTTTGTATTCCTTTTTGCCTGCTTCATTTACTGCATTTTTATATTTTCTCCTTTCATCAATTAAATTAAATATTTCTTCTGTTACCCAAGGATTTCTATTAGCCCGCGTCTTTTTACCTACTTGATCGTCTGCTGCCTTCACCAATTCATCCCTCAGAGCTACCCATTCTTCTTCTACTGTATTTCTTTCCCCCATTCCTGTCAATTGTTCCTTAATGCTCTCCCTGAAACTCTCTACAACCTCTGGTTCTTTCAGTTTATCCAGGTCCCATCTCCTTAAATTCCCACCTTCTTGCAGTTTCTTCAGTTTCAATCTGCAGTTCATAACCAATAGATTGTGGTCAGAATCTACATCTGCCCCAGGAAATGTCTTACAATTTAAAACCTGGTTCCTAAATCTCTGTCTTACCATTATATAATCTATCTGAAACCTGTCAGTATCTCCAGGCTTCTTCCATGTATACAGCCTCCTTTCATGATTCTTGAATCAAGTGTTAGCTATGATTAAGTTATGCTCTGTGCAAAATTCTACAAGGCGGCTTCCTCTTTCATTCCTTCCCCCCAATCCATATTCACCTACTATGTTTCCTTCTCTCCCTTTTCCTACTGACGAATTCCAGTCACCCATCACTATTAAATTTTCGTCTCCCTTCACTACCTGAATAATTTCTTTTATCTCGTCATACATTTCATCTATTTCTTCATCATCTGCAGAGCTAGTTGGCATATAAACTTGTACTACTGTAGTAGGCATGGGCTTTGTGTCTATCTTGGCCACAATAATGTGTTCACTATGCTGTTTGTAGTAGCTTACCCGCACGCCTATTTTTTATTCATTATTAAACCTACTCCTGCATTACCTCTATTTGATTTTGTATTTATAACCCTGTATTCACCTGACCAAAAGTCTTGTTCCTCCTGCCACCGAACTTCACTAATTCCCACTATATCTAACTTTAACCTATCCATTTCCCTTTTTAAATTTTCTAACCTACCTGCTCGATTAAGGGATCTGACATTCCACACTCAGATCCGTAGAACGCCAGTTTTCTTTCTCCTGATAACAACGTCCTCTTGAGTAGTCCCCGCCCGGAGATCCGAATGGGGGACTATTTTACCTCCGGAATATTTTACCCAAGAGGACGCCATCATCATTTAATCATACAGTAGAGCTGCATGTCCTCGGGAAAAATTACGGCTGTAGTTTCCCCTTGCTTTCAGCCGTTCGCAGTACCAGCACAGCAAGGCCGTTTTGGTTAATGTTACAAGGCCAGATCAGTCAATCATCCAGACTGTTGCCCCTGCAACTACTGAAAAGGCTGCTGCCCCTCTTCAGGAACCACATGTTTGTCTGGCCTCTCAACAGATACCCCTCCGTTGTGGTTGCACCTACGGTACGGCCATCTGTATCGCTGAGGCACGCAAGCCTCCCCACCAACGGCAAGGTCCATGGTTCATGGGGGGCAAAGCTAATTCGTAACAATCACCCGCATGTGCCTACACTGTTACGATGACGTCAAAGACAAAACAAATATTACGCGACGAACACGTACAGACATGTTCTAGCCACTGTGCGCTCAAGCACTGTTTGTGCGTTATTTGTCTCGTAGTTATTACCGGTTCAAATCTGTTGGTATTTTGTCGTGCACAAAATATCGGATAACGAGGAAACATATGTTTTCACGTAGAAACACACGTGAAGGCCGAATTAACGATGTCAGTCTACTATTGTCAAACATAGACCTTGATCTGAGGAAGATATTTCGCTATCAAACTTTCTGGCACATTAAAACTGTGTGCCGGACCGAGACTCGAACTCGGGACCTTTGCCTTTCGCGGGCAAGTGCTCTACCAACTGAGCTACCCAAGCACGACTCACGCCCCGTCCTCACAGCTTTACTTCTGCCAGTACCCCGTCTCCTACCTTCCAAACTTTACAGAAGCTCTCCTGCGAACGTTGCAGAACTAGCACTTGTGAAAGAAAGGATATTGGTGAGACATGGCTTAGCCACAGCCTGGGGGATGTTTCCAGAATGAGATTTTCACTCTGCAGCGGAGTGTGCGCGAAAGGCAAAGGTTCCGAGTTCGAGTCTCGGTCCGGCACACAGTTTTAATCTGCCAGGAAGTTTCATACCAGCGCACACTCCGCTGCAGAGTGAAAATCTCATTGTATTTCGCTATCGGTTCTGCAGTAAAAGGAACACTCTTGGGGATATTCCAATACTTCTGCTCGGGGGCAAATGGAGAATAGTCTAGAAATACGTGGAGGAAAGTAAATTCCAGAACGGCCGTAGTTATGACTCGGCTGACTGGTATCGGAAGCCCGGCGGCGGCGGCGGCGGCGGCGGCGGCAGCGGCAGGTCGGATAGAGATCTGAGGCGCGTGGGCGGCGGCGGCTCTTGTGCAACGCGGCTGGACCAGCAGCGCCGCTTTCACGCCGTGCCGACAGAGCGGCGGTCATCGGCCCCACCACGCACCCTCTGTAGTCTGCAGTCTTCCCAGCTTCAGGTGTCACCGTCTGGCCCGCGAAGAACCTGCTGCTGGCGACGAAACCGAGCGCACAGCTTGCGCAGAATAACGTCGCACCCGGCAGGAAAGCATTTTCGTCCTGAGCGCAGGGCGATGCAATCCGCTGTTCGCAAGGGGTTTCCGCCTTAGATGACTGCAGGCCTCGGGACCTGTACACTTCGAGCGTTCTGGTTGCTACTCCTGTAGGACATAACCCGGTACCGCCGTCTGTACGCACCGTAGGCATGTGTGATTACATGGAAAAAAATCAAATTCTTGTCTGCAGAGGCAAACCAGGAAGCATAAATCTCACTAAAACTATTCCCGATAGGTCTGCAGAAACTGTCAGCTATTCCATTAGCTTAGTAAAGAGAATAAAGAAGAATGAGGAAATACAGGCACTGTACAACTATTTCCCAAGTCTTCACCACTTCGACAAGATGCGGAAGATGGAGATAAAAAAAAAAAAACCAACTTGCACGACAAAGAATTCGGTAATGGAAGGCACCATTGATATGCGGATTTCACAGAATGACATGATAGCCAAGAACCAGCCTATGCAACCCATACACAGGATATTATGAGTTTTAATACTTATTTATTTTTTACGAAAAGGTTTAAATATTTGAATGGAACAATTTCTATTCACAGTGCTACATTCGAAGTTGAAAATTGTCATCTTATGGAACCAAACTGCTGAGGTCATCGGTCCATAAGCTTACACACTACTTAATCTAACTTAAACTAACTTACTCTAACGACAACACACACACCCATGCCCGAGGGAGCACTCAAACCTACGACAGGGGGAGCCGCGTGGACCGTGACAAGACGCCTTAGACGCGCGGCTACCACACTCAAAGTAGACAAAATTGTTTTAGTGGAACTCCGCTCTGAGCTTGTTTAAGTTTAAAAATTAACTAATAGCGTCTATATAATCTTTTACTATCTCTCCAGCATTAGGTGACGAAACATTAGACACATAAACACGCTTTCGACTACGGCCTAATGCCTATGCAACAACCACCACCGTTTGTATCTGCTCGATGACTTTATATATCCGGTATTGGCGTAGCTTGTGCAACTGTTCCTCTGCCTGAATTGTATATCTAACGCAGGGATCGGTAGATTAAAGTACACTATCTGATCAAAAGTATCCGAAGACCTCTAAGAGGACATCAACACGGGCTGTGTCTACCCTTCGTCTTTGTGACGGTTTGAGTTCTGATGAAAACACTTCCGATGATTGAATGTTTGTGGGTGAATGATAGATCATTCCTTCTCAAAAGCCGAAACTAGCGAAGGTAGTGATGCACGCTGGGGTCTGGAGCGAAGGTGCTCCGTTGGGTTCAGATCGGGATTCTGGGCAGGCCTGTTCATTTCAGAAATGTTATTTTCCGCAGACCGTTGCCTGTAAGATGCTACATTACGACAGGATGCATTGCCATGCTGATACAATCGTCCTCTCCGAACTGTTCCTCTACTGCACACAGTACACAATGCTGTAAAAATTGTTCATATCCTTCCGCATTTAGAGTTTTCTTAAATGCAATAAGGGCAGCACACACTAACCAAGAGAAAGAAACCCATACTGTTACACCACCTCCTCCGTATTGTACTGTCGGCACTACATACACTCCTGGAAATGGAAAAAAGAACACATTGACACCGGTGTGTCAGACCCACCATACTTGCTCCTGACACTGCGAGAGGGCTGTACAAGCAATGATCACACGCACGGCACAGCGGACACACCAGGAACCGCGGTGTTGGCCGTCGAATGGCGCTAGCTGCGCAGCATTTGTGCACCGCCGCCGTCAGTGTCAGCCAGTTTGCCGTGGCATACGGAGCTCCATCGCAGTCTTTAACACTGGTAGCATGCCGCGACAGCGTGGACGTGAACCGTATGTGCAGTTGACGGACTTTGAGCGAGGGCGTATAGTGGGCATGCGGGAGGCCGGGTGGACGTACCGCCGAATTGCTCAACACGTGGGGCGTGAGGTCTCCACAGTACATCGATGTTGTCGCCAGTGGTCGGCGGAAGGTGCACGTGCCCGTCGACCTGGGACCGGACCGCAGCGACGCACGGATGCACGCCAAGACCGTAGGATCCTACGCAGTGCCGTAGGGGACCGCACCGCCACTTCCCAGCAAATTAGGGACACTGTTGCTCCTGGGGTATCGGCGAGGACCATTCGCAACCGTCTCCATGAAGCTGGGCTACGGTCCCGCACACCGTTAGGCCGTCTTCCGCTCACGCCCCAACATCGTGCAGCCCGCCTCCAGTGGTGTCGCGACAGGCGTGAATGGAGGGAGACGTGTCGTCTTCAGCGATGAGAGTCGCTTCTGCCTTGGTGCCAATGATGGTCGTATGCGTGTTTGGCGCCGTGCAGGTGAGCGCCACAATCGGGACTGCATACGACCGAGGCACACAGGGCCAACACCCGGCATCATGGTGTGGGGAGCGATCTCCTACACTGGCCGTACACCACTGGTGATCGTCGAGGGGACACTGAATAGTGCACGGTACATCCAAACCGTCATCGAACCCATCGTTCTACCATTCCTAGACCGGCAAGGGAACTTGCTGTTCCAACAGGACAATGCACGTCCGCATGTATCCCGTGCCACCCAACGTGCTCTAGAAGGTGTAAGTCAACTACCCTGGCCGGCAAGATCTCCGGATCTGTCCCCCATTGAGCATGTTTGGGACTGGATGAAGCGTCGTCTCACGCGGTCTGCACGTCCAGCACGAACGCTGGTCCAACTGAGGCGCCAGGTGGAAATGGCATGGCAAGCCGTTCCACAGGACTACATCCAGCATCTCTACGATCGTCTCCATGGGAGAATAGCAGCCTGCATTGCTGTGAAAGGTGGATATACACTGTACTAGTGCCGACATTGTGCATGCTCTGTTGCCTGTGTCTATGTGCCTGTGGTTCTGTCAGTGTGATCATGTGATGTATCTGACCCCAGGAATGTGTCAATAAAGTTTCCCCTTCCTGGGACAATGAATTCACGGTGTTCTTATTTCAATTTCCAGGAGTGTATAATGGCAGGGACCGTTCTCCAAGCATTAGATAAACCCAAACCATCACAGTGGATTGCCACAGGATATACCGTGATTCATCATTCCAAATAAGTCGTTTTCAGTCATCCACCGTCCACTGGCTCCGCTCTGTACAGCACCTCATGCACCCCGTAGAATTCACTACAAAAATGTGTGACTTACTCAATTCTTTTTATCTCCCTACGCACAGTCACTGTGTTGTCTGGACTGCTGGTAGCACAGTGGACCCCACGAGCCATTTCTTCCGCTTTCATGTGATTTTTTACATCTTCTACAATGCTCTTCGATCCCTGTTCGTCAGTATATGAGGACTGCCTGATGTCGGTTTAGCTGTTGTTGTTCGTTCACGTTTCCACGTCACAGTCACATCGCCAACAGTTGAACTGGCCACTTCAGGAGGGTTGAAATGTCCTTTATGGATTTATTGCTCAGATAAATTCCAATGATCAGTTCACATTAGAAGTCGCTGATCTCTCCTATCCGACTCATGCTGCTGTTACTGTTCCTCCACTGACATCACAACACTCCCCGCATCCTGTTATGATTACACAGAGGTGTTCGGATACTTTTGATCAGATAGCGTATGATAGAGTTGGGTGTGCCTCCTATTGTGCAGCCTGTTTACTCTGACACCATAAATTATGAGAGTGGAACAAGACGGAGAATAGTGAACACCGATCCGAAGTGTTCCGCATCGTTAACTGTACAGAGGCTTACGGAATATACATGCTGATGTAGATTACGCCCCACCCCGAACTTTATGCAAACGTTCGTAAAACCAGCGGTGCAATAGAAAGACGTTCTACAGGGTGCTCCGAAATTATTCGTTCAAATGAATACAGGATGTCGGTAACATCAAAACAAATACTTTTCGATGAGGAACATACGGTCTCTGAAGTCAACTTTCAATGTAGTCGTGTTGAATAAGTTCTTGAGTATGTGTCGGTAACTCGGAATGAGGACTGACATTCAAAACATCTCCGTCTACATCATTCCCCTGAAAGCCACCTAATGGTTTGCGTGGCGGAGGGTACTTTCGGTACCACTATCTGATCTCTCCAACCCTGTTCCACTCGCGAATAGGGCGTGGGAAGAATGATTGTCGGTAAGCCTCTGTATTGGCTCTAATTTCTCGAATTTTCTCATCGTGGTCAAAACGCGAGATGTATGTGGGGGGAAGTAATACGTTGCCCGACTACTCCCGAAAAGTGCTGTTCGGAAATTTCAATAGTAAATCTCTCCATGATTCACAACTCCTCTCTTGTAACGTCTGCCAGTGGAGTTTGCTTAACATCTCCGTAACGCTCTGTCGCCAGCTACACGATCCCGTGACGAAACGCGCCGTTCTTTATTTGATCTTCTCTATTTTCTCTATCAGTCCTACCTGATAGGGATTCCAGACAGATGAACAATACTCAAGAATGGGACGAACAAGCGAATTATAAGCTACTTCTTCGTGGCTGAGTCACATTTCCTTAAGATTCTTCCGATGAATCTGAGTCTGGTATCTGCTTTTCCCACTATCTGTTGTATGTGGTCTTTCCAGTTAAGGTCGCTCTGGATAGTTACGCCTAGATATTTTACGGCAGACGCCGTCTCCAGCTGTTTGTCATCAATAGTGTAGCTGTACAGCAGTGGATTTCTTTTCCTATGTATGTGGAATACGTTACATTTATTTACCTTCAGGGTCAACTGCCAGAGCCTGCACCATTCATCAGTTCTGTGCAGGTCGTTCTTCAAATTCTTACTATCTTCTGGCATTGCTGATTTGGTATAAACAATTGCATCATCTGCGAATAGCCTTAAAGAGCATCCGACGCTTCCTACTAGATCATTTATATATAATGTAAACAGCAAGTGGACTATCACACTTCTCTGTGCTATTCCTGCATTATCTTTACATCTGACGATTTTGTTTCGTTAACAGCGACGTGTTGAGTCCTTTCGGCAAGGAAATCTTGAATCCAATCGCAAGTCTGCTCCGATAATACGTGAGCTCGTATTTTTTTCGCTAAACGGAGTTCGGAACGTTTTTAAATGCCTTACTGAAATCAAGGAACACGGCATCAACCTGAGCGCCGTTGTCCACTGCGCTGTGGATTATGGAGGAACAGAGCGAGCTGAGTTTCGCAGCATCTCTGTTTGCGAAATCCACGTTGGTTTTTATAGAGGAGATATTCATTTTCTGCTGTGAATAGGTGGTTAGCTCTGAGGTCCGCCTGGAAACACACCGATTAAAAGGGTGTACTTCCAGCACGATGGGGCGCCTGCTCACATCAGCGTTGCTGTGAGGAATCATCTGAGAACCACCTTTGGAAATCGATGAGTCGGTCGATGTGGCCCTGTGGCCTGACCATCCAGGTCACCTGACCTCACGTGTCAGGATTTCTTCCTCTGGGAGCATGTGAAGCAGCTGGTGTATGAAACCGTTGTGGAAGCAGAAGAAGACCTCGTCGCTGGAAATGTCGTCGCTGATGGCACCACTACGGATGTGCCAAGAGTCTTCAAACGGACACAAGAACAATGGCCCGGCGATGTACTGCGTGCATACAAGCCAAGGGCCGCGCATTCGAGCAGTTTTTGTAAACGCCTCTGCTGTAATTAGCATGCTAAACTACCTTCTGTGTAAATCGTCTCTAGCGTCAGAAATTGACATCAGGGACCATAAATGCCACAGCTAATATATTTGTCGTGATGTTCTTTACCTCCCGTATTGATTTCAACGAATGGTTTCGGAGCACCCTGCATACTAACACGGAACGAAACAGCGCAGTAAGAGACTGGCCCCTCTTTCATTGGATTTCCAACTCCCACAACTTTTAGATTTTCCATCGTTTCCCTAAGTCACTTACGGTGAATCTGAAAGGATGCCTTTGAAAAGATCAGGGCCGATTTCCTTTCCCATTACTGCGAGGTGCGAGTTTAAGCTCAGTCTTTATCGTCAGCGACGTGATGTCAAATACTAGTATCTTATAGCCTTCCTTACTATCGTCTTCCTAATCTGTCCTCCTCTCACAAGTGAACGAAGGTTGTAGTGTCTGTTTCTGCTCTAGCTAGCTACGAACTTCTTTGACCAGCAATCTGTGAACAGTAGACAAAACGAACGTTTCAGAACAGCTGGATACAGTGGTCGTGATCTCAACGTTTGATGGTTCGCACGATTTACGGAATTCCCGTGAGAATGTGAAAGCGGCAGCAACCGAGGTGCCCGCTTGTCAGTACGTTACCAGTCGAATGAGGGGCACAATGGCAGGTTGTTTCCAGCGTGCGGGACAGATTGCCAAAGCGGAGAAAACACGGCAACAGCCAGGCGCTTGCAGACGCCCCCTTTCGTAACCTCTGTTGGTCGTAGTCTGTTAAAACAGGAAACTGTTTTGACACGAGGTTGACTCTCTCTCTCTCTCTCTCTCTCTCTCTCTCTCTCTCTCTGTGTGTGTGTGTGTGTGTGTGTGTGTGTGTGTGTGTGTGTGTGTGGACCCAGCGGCAGGCCTGCAACAGTCTACAAATTAGAACATAGTGACAACTGTGAACCGCTGGGCGACGGAAAATACCGCTCAGGGCCTAGCCACGAGGCCTACAAGCATTACTGGGCATTTTTCGCCGGTACTTTTACATTAGCTTCATGTTGATGAGGCATTTTACATATGAGATATCCCTTTCAAAAGCAAATTCCGTCTGGTGTCTCCACAGACTTAACTGCAAAGGAGTTACGTTCGGCGAACGTGGAGATCCAAGGAACTTATCTTGCCGTTCCTATACATCAGATTATTAAAAAAATAGTTACTGGAAACGCTACCATGTACATACCAATCCACCTTTGTAGCCGAGATGGCTAACGCACGCCTGTACGGAGGCGCTGGACTCGGAGGTAAGCCGGATCGAATCCTGCTACTGGATGGAATTTTCACTGCCAGTATACGGCCAGCAGTGGCAGGAGAGCTGGTGGCGGAAAGTTCCTAATCACTAAATTCCAAATCTCTCCCAAATGTCACATAAAATGAGGGAATGCGACACTGTTGATGGTGATCTGTTCGGTGGATGGGGATTTTAATCTCAACGTCCCCCTGGTGCGATTCCAGATGAAAAGGCCATGAGTCGTAACGGGTTTCTCTCTTGATCATTATAAAAAATAAATATAACCCTGCACCATATACGCAAGCATTAAAATTATCATTTTTTTTGAGTCATCATTCTTGTAACCGGTTTGATTCGGCTCACCACCAATTCCATTCTTGTGCCAACCTTTTCATTTCAAAGTAACACGCGCAACACATGTCCTCAGTTATTTGCTGGATGTATTCCAATCTGATTCTTCTATAGCTTTTACCCTCCACAGCCCCCACTAGTATCATGGAAGTTATTCCACTTTGCTTTAACAGATGTGGTGTCCCTCCTTTTCGTCTGTGTTTCCCGTATATCGCTTTCCTCGCCGATTCTGCGTAGAGCCTCTTCATTCCTTACCTTGTCAGTTCATCTGATTTTCAACATTCATCTGTAGCACCACATCTCCGCTTCGATTCTCTTCTGTTCTGGTTTTCCCACAGTCCATGTTTCATTACCAAACAATGTTGTGCTCCAAACGCACATTCTTACCAATTTTTACCTCAAATTACGGCATATGTTTGATACTGGTGGAATGCCGTATTTGCCAGTGCTAGTCTGCTTTTTGTGTCCCCCTTGCTTCCTTAATTCCACCTACTTCGTGATTCTCAATTCTGATGTTAAGTCTCTCCCTCTCTCACTTCTGCTGCTTCTCATTACTTTCGTCTTTCTTCAGTTTACTCTCAAACCACATTCTGTACTCATTAGACTGTTCATTCCATTGAACAGATCCTGTAATTCTTCACTTTCATTGAGGATAGCGACGCCATCGGCAAATTTTATCACTGACATCTTTTCACACTGAATTTTAATTCCACCTTCGTTTTATTCCTCCCAATGCTTCTTCGATGTACAGACTGAACAGTATGGTCTGAAAGATTACATCCCTGTCGTTCACCCTTTTTAATCCGACCACTACGTTTATCGGTCCTCCAGTCGTATTCTTCCCTCTTGATTCTCGTACATATCTTATATTACCCGTGTTTCCCTATAGCTCACCCATTTCACACTGTCGAATGCTGTTTCTAGGTCGACAAATCCTATGAATGTGTCTTAATTTTTCTTCAGTCTTGCTTCCAATATCAACCGCAACGTCAGAACTGCTTCTCTGGTGCCATCACCGTTCATGAAGTCAAACTGATCTTCATTTGAGAGATCCTCAATTTTATTTTCATCTGTATATTATTCTTGTCAGCAACTTGGATGAATGCGCTTTTAAGCTGGTTGTCCAATAATTCTCGCAGTTGTCGGCTCTTGCAATCTTTGAAATTGTGTGGATGATGTTTTTTACGAAAGTTTGAGTGATGATATATAGCCAGACTCAGCCAACCAACATGAATATTCGTTTTGTTGTCAATTCCCACAATGATTTTAGAAATTCCGATGGAATGTTATCTATCCCTTCTGCCTTATACGATCTTAAATCTTCCAAAGCTCTTATCTTAAATCTTCCAAAGCTCTTTTAACTTCTGATTCTAATACTGGATCCCATATGTCATCCTTATCGACTACTGTTTCTTCTTCTATCACGTCATCAGACAAGTCCTCCCACTCGTAGAGGCATTCAATGCACTCCTTTCGGCCCTTGCTTTTAATTTCTCCGGAAGCTGTTTTGAATTTTCCGTATGCTGAATCGACCTTTCCGGTAATGGTTTCTTTGTAGATTTGTTCACGTTTTTCATGCAGCTATTTGGCCTTAGCTTCCCAGCACTTTCTATTTATTTCATTCCTAAGTGACTTGTACCTGTATTCCCGAATTTCTCTGAATACTTTTTGTATTTCTTACGTTCGTAAAATATTTCTTCTGTTACTCCTGGCTTCTTCGCAGTTATTTTCCTTGTACCTATATTTTTTCTTTCCAGCCGCGCGGGGTAGCCGTGTGGTGTGGGGCGCCTTGTCACGGTTCGCGCGGCTCCCCCCGTCGGAGGTTAGAGTCCTCCCTCGGGCATGGGGGTGTGTGTGTGTTGTCCTTACCGCAATTTAATTTAAGTTAGATTTAGTACTGTTTAAGCTTAGGGATCGATGACCTCAGCAGTTTGGTCCCATAAGACCTTACTATAAATTTCCAAATTTTATTTCCAACTTCTCTGACTGCCCTTTTTAAATCGAACTGCATATTGAGCTATTCATTATAGCAGTAACTGTAGACTCAGAGAACTTCAAGCGTTTCTCTTCATTCCTTGGCATTCCGTGTCCCACTTCTGTCCTCATTGACTCTTCCAGACCAGGCTCTTAAGTTCAACCTACTCTTGATTATTGCTACACTGTGATGTAGTTCACAGGTCAATTATTACGCTTACCTACATTTTATTAATAAACACGACTCTCGCGTTATAATCCGCAAGGAATGTGAACACAGTTTCCAGCAGACGGTTGAACCCACTCTATGGGGTGGCCCAACCACCTATACTCCATTTACATTTTTGCAATTTATTTTTCTTCTTTTTCCCGGCTTTTATCACGTATCTTCGAGGGACCGGCATGTTAATTTATGGATTTGGCAACCTCATTGACAGAGAAAGGACGGATGCCCCTCCTGTCGTCACCGCTTAGAGTGGCAACAAGTGAAACACGGAGCATTTCAGGACATTTTGTTGCGTGTCATTTTTTCCCTTTGGTGTCGGGAACGAGGAAGTGAATCGGTTTTGGAGCTTCCGCCAGTACGAAACACCACTGTGAAATCGACTGAAGATTACAGCAGCTTCGAAGTTGTTAATGAGCAAAGACTGCGGCAGAGGCGGATTACTTTATAACGAGCAACGGCTGCCGCCAGCACGATCGTACTCACGGAAGTAACAGTATAATGACTCCAATCTCTGGCATCAAAATATCTCAACACCGCAAAGTAGACTTTCTGTTGGGTAAGAGTTCGGCTATAAGACTATTGACATAAGACAGCATAAACGAAAGCGTAATAAACCACAGCAGCGAAATAATGCCAAGGGAAAGATACAAAAAGTGAAGAATAACGACAGAGTGCTGTTGCAGTGTTCGCATTTTCTCTACTTAAAATTATCTTAAGTCTTCTAGCCACGTCACATGGGTGGCAAAGCCTAACGCAGCGTTAGTTAGAACGAATCAGTGGCAGAAGAAGACGAAGCACTTGAAGAGAAATAAAAACTCGAAAACAAAGAAGAGCTCTGGTTGATCGAGATGGATCAACGACACAAATTTGAATTTTTGTCTTTCATCATGGTATACAAGTTGTAAGAACGTCAGGAGAGAATTTAATACGAGATTCTGTTCGCAGAATGACTAAGAAAAATATCCTTCGAAATGGAAATTTACTGACTATATACACGAAATTTGATGTGGTGAGACAAGTACAGTGTTGCTGCAGCAGATGCCGTGACACATAAGTTCGTTAATAAACTGCTCACATACCACTAACCGCGGACCGCCTGCCTTTTCACAAGCGACTCTTTGTTCTGGCAATGCCGTCTCACAGACATTAGCACATGTGTTTCTTATTTGTATTGCGGATCTTGCGTGACCGGTTCTACAAATGGAACAATATTTCGCCGTCGTACGGACACTACACGAGAGAAATCGGTCTCATAATTTATTGGCTAGTCCTCAGTCAACCATCTACATCTGCATCTATACTCTGAAAACCACTGTGAAGTGCATGGCAGGGGGTGTTTAGTATTGTAACAAACTGCATCGTGGTCGTCATCGGCATGCTGTACGCTGTCTCGCAACAGAACGTATCATTTAGAATACTGATAAACTGGGAAACCGCATACGTTGTAAAACATGCCAGCGCATGGCGGGGGGTACTTAGCATTGTCCCACACGTTCCTTCCCGTTCCAACCAAGTGTGGACAGCAGGAAGAATGACTGCTTAAATGCCTCCGTGGGCGCTGTAATTAGACTAATCTTGCGTTTGTGGTCGCTACGGATGCGAGACCCAGAGGTCTGTAGTATATTCTTAGATTTCTCACGTAATACTGATTCTTACAACTTTGCAAGTAGGCTTTCATAAGACAGTTGGCATCTATCGTATAGCTTAATTAAAAGCTAATGGTTCCAATTATTGCACTGAAAGACCTATTATCTTATTTCAGTATGCTTCAAACTACGGACGGATATTCGGTTTAGTGAAGGAAGACGAAAGGAGGACGAGTCTTTTAAGCATCGCTGTAACTTATCAACATATAACTAGGAGAAAATACAGACGAAGAAAAGCATCTGTTTCCGGGTCTGCATACTGGTCTTCTCTAACGTTTTGTTAGTGAATGAAAATCTTAACGAAGTAATAGAAAAGTGCCACATTACCTTTACGTGAATGGTATTGATCTTTGCTTGTAACAGTTATGCTGATAGGTACGTAATTCACGGATAAACAAGAAAACAAAAAAGAAATACTCACCAGTTTTTGTTTGATCTTTCGCTGCATCACCTCCTGAAACAACAGAACAGTAAATATTAAGTATTGGGCCCCTACAGTAGTATAGTGGAAAGACTTTCAAATGTGATTAAGTAAGTGCAGTGTAAGAACTTTGCATCAAGGTCAACATCGATATGGTGTACATTCTCTTATGACAGAACAGGTCATTTAGAGAACTGATGAACCGGAAAGTACCGGGTGGTTATAATTAAAGTATGGTCACGAAACTTAGTAAATACACTGATTCATTAATGTGGAATCGATTTACGCTGAAAAAAAAAGTTGAAATTCTGGCCACCAGGGGCATATTTGGCGCTGTACAGCATCTCGTCGACGTCTGCAATGTTCGTATTGAACAAACTGTCTAAGCGGCAGTTAATAATAAAATCAAAATTATGCCTTCCTCACTTGTTTGCCCTTTTCTGTCCACATCCCGTTCCTAATCCATCACATATGGGAACATTTCTATATGTCTTTCTTGCATTCACAGCGCCAGATTTCCACCTAGTGGCCAAAATTGGAACCAACCTTTTCCAGCGCAAATTGGCCATAATTGGAACGGTTTTTTCCCAGAGTAAATCTGTCCCGCGTTAACGCATTAAGTTATCTACCATCTTTCGCTGCCACAGGGCTGCAATACTGTAATTAAAGTCCTCACTGGACCTTTGTTTTAATTACAACCACCAGGTAGCAGCAATCGCGCGTGTTCTCTGTTACAGTTGCTCTCCTTTTTACGCGGCAAGAGGCTCAAGCGACGAATTTTCGGTTAAATGCAAGGGCACGGCATGTTAAGGGCACGGCATGTTAGTAACTGCTGTAATCAGTTACAGTAACGACAAGACGCTTTTTTTAACGTTTAGACAGTCATAGTACATATATATTTTTTCCACAGTTTCAGTTGCGTGCGTTCTTCATGCTTGTAAAACTTACTTTTAACCCGGGGGCATTTAATACATTAACAGCTGTTAGGGTGACAGGCGCCAGTTTTGAAGGCGAGAGGGGCTGGACAGCTCCTGTAACATCCCAGCAACAGCGATTACACGTTCCATCTCCTCTGTCGCTTCCGCTAGAGAAAGAGGAGGACTATGCAACTCTTAAAGGCAGCTAATAATCGTGTATCGCCTACGATTCTCCAGCTCTTCTAAAGAGACATGTGCTACTCTTTCGCGCAGTACAGTGATGAAGTGATGAAAATGTTCAGATATAAATCAGCGTACATATTTTAGTGTTTCATTGTGTTTTAGTACATATTATTATTTATTTATTATATTATTAGATAACAATTATATTTTTATGATTTAAATTAGTTCCCACGTAAGTGTAAAGTTGGATTTCTGAACCAATATGGACGAAGTTGCGGGCTCCTCCAGAGATACAGACATATCAAATCGTAAATAAGTTTGTGGAAACTCCATTTGGAGGACTAAGCTTCGAGCGGAGAAGCGACGTGATCAAACAGGGACGGCCTACATCAACTCTTCCACATTTAAATTCAGAAGCTAAAAATTATGCCTGACATTTTCAAGTTATAAATGGTATGTGGCTATTAAGAGACACAAAAATTGTACCCTTAGCCATGTGTTTTGTATTTAGACAAAGTGTCTCACCGCCTGTGATCTCAGTGAAACAGTACCTGAAGCATCAAAACTAATCAAATTATTTTTAACCATTCCTGCAACCACTGCTCCGACAGGGAGGTCATTTTCGGAGCTGAAGAGAATAAAAACTAATCCTAAAAACACACAATCGCAAACCAGACTCTCTCACCTTGCTTTGTTGTTCGTTGAGAAATGTTTGCTCACTTCTTTGATGCAACAAGTGCCATCTACGACTCCGTGATTAAAGTTTTCGACAAGGGTGAGTCGACCTCACATATAAACAAAACTTTGAGTACTGGAACTTTTAATATCTTTCTTACTCATGCAGATGCAATAACAATATTCTCCGAGTATCCGGTATCGCTCAGTAGGCCTAATCATTACGAGGCTGGGGGCCTTGTACTTTATAAGCTGGCATAATAAATGAAGATCAGATTCGCACTTAACATGAGAGCTTTATACATCGCAACGGGAAAGTGAATATGGCACCTAACTTAATTCTGTGGTAATGAGCGAATTTGTCTAGCAGTATGTAATGCAAAAAGGGATCACATTCAATCGACAGTAATTAACACACCATTCCTATAATGCATGTTTGAGCAGAAGGTGAAACAAGCAGAGAGAGGTGTTTTAGTTTGGAATTCAGAGCGACGACACAGAGGCAAGGACGCACTACAGGGGGTACCACAGAAACCACTACAAGGGGTGTCCCAGGTGGAAAGTCAACGACTGACCAGGTGACTGAGACGGGGAGAGCGAGTATAACGACCCATCTGAGGGAGGACAGGAAAGAAAGCTTTTAGAAAACTGCGTTTTGGATTTCCAAATGGATACGAAACAAGATCAGTGACGCATTTTCGATCACGTATCCAGTGAGTGGTACACACGTAAGAGAGTCAATGTATGCATTGCGTCTGGATGGGCACAAAACGTCCGATTGGCGGAAAGGTGCTAGGAAGAAGATGGTTAGGTTAGTGGTGTTTAACGTCTCGTCGACAACGAGGTCATTAGAGACGGAGCGCAAGCTCGGGTTAGGGAAGGATGGGGAAGGAAATCGGCCGTGCCCTTTCAAAGGAACCATCCCGGCATTTGCCTGAAACGATTTAGGGAAATCACGGAAAACCTAAATCAGGATGGCCGGAGACGGGATTGAACCGTCGTCCTCCCGAATGCGAGTCCAGTGTGGTAACCACTGCGCCACCTCGCTCGGTTAGGAAGAAGAAAAGAGCCAAAGTTTCGACGCAATTAAATGGTAGGAACCTTGCGATTGGTAGAGAGAGTTTCCACAAAATAAGTGGAACGCTCCTATTGGCCGAAAAAATCCGTGACGTGAAGAATGAAAGAATCCAGGTGCGGAGACAGTTCGGCCTTGAATAAGACAAGACAGAAATTTTCGAGGACTCTGCTCTGAACTGGAGTCAAGTGCAGAACGAAGTGCATAACGCTCTGTACGATGCAGAGGAGTAATTTGTATGAACACTGCGTTCACAGCGGCTGATATCCAGCTAGAAATTAGCTGTAGCATCGTTTAGCGCCAACTGTGGAGAAACAAACCAACCAATTAGTTAACTGTTCTTGTGAGATCTGAGAGGGCATTATAATATGCACGCTGCTCTAACCATGCGCGTGTATATCGCGACATTCTAAGACTAGGGATGAGTACATGTTCTTCGCATAACGAGAAACATAGGTAAAGTTTCTGCTGGAAAATTCAGCAAAGGTGTAATTAGTTTTATAGGAATTTCAGTAGAAGAGAGTGGCCTATCAGACGACAGCTCATCGCAGCTTGAGGTAAATACCGCGTGCAGAGGCGTAAACTTGTTGGTTCACCAGCTTTCGTCCACTGTACACTCGAGCGACCTTGGGTAATCTTTTGCTCAATTTGTCACATAGCTAACCGTCCAACGTCTAACGATGTTAACCGTCCACTGATTGTCATCCTCAAAAAAGAGTACCGAACTGTGAACCGGAATCGGACGATTTTCGTAGTACTGACTAACATAATAACGTAAGTGTAGGAACTATTTTGCAAAGAAACTTCTAGTTAAACTTTAATATTGTCGTGTTTAGGATAATTTAACCTTCTGAGAGTTAATATTTAATATTGTTGTGTTTAGAGTTATTTCACTTTTTGATGTTGACAAGATGCGTTATCCTGACAATTCTTTTCTGTTGTCACAATGAAAACTGTGTACAAGGGTGTATTTTTGTGCCAATACTGCGACATTAAACATATTTCAACTTACACAGTTGTCTTCAATCCTAGAATAAGTAAACCACAAAATATTGCACCTTACAACTTTACTGGACGGTACACGACGTTATTCAGTGCGTTACTAGGGTGTGGTGTGACGAAATAATGGACCATGGTAAACAATGACACCATAACAACAACGATCACAAATGTAACAATGATAACAATAACCACAACAATACAGTTGTGAGACCTGAGTTCTCCCGGAGTATGTAATGTTCAAATACTTACGGGAATTGAGCCGGTTGTCATCGTCGACAACGTCACCCGGATGCATTACCGTAAGTTATTTGAATAACAATGCTGTTACTTGGATAATCGTAAACAATAACATGTTGTTCTTGTTGTTGTTGTTGCTGTGGTCTTCTGTCCAGAGATTGGTTTGATGCAGCTCTACATGCTACTCTATCCTGTGCAAGTTTCATCTCCCAGTACTTACTGCAATCTACATCCTTCTGAATCTGTTTAGTGTATTCATCTCTTGGTCTCCCTCTACGATTTTTACCCTCCACGATGCCCTCCAATACTAAATTGGTGATCCCTTGATGCCTCAGAATATGTCCTACCAACCGACCCTTTCTTCTAGTCAAGTTGTGCCACAAATTTCTCTCCTCCCCAATTCTATTCAATACCTCCTCATTAGTTATGTGATCTACCCATCTAATCTTCAGCATTTTTCTGTAGCACCACATTTCGAAAGCTTCTATTCTCTTTTTGCCTAAACTATTTATCGTCCACGTTTCACTTCCATACATGGCTACACTCCATACAAATACTTCCAGAAATAACTTCCTGACACTTAAATCTATACTCGATGTTAACAAATTTCTCTTCTTCAGAAACGCTTTCATTGCCATTGCCAGTCTACATTTTATATCCTCTCTACTTCGACCATCATCAGTTATTTTGCACCCCAAATAGCTAAACTCCTTTACTACTTTAAGTGTCTCATTTCCTAATCTAATTCCCTCGGCATCACCCGACTTAATTCGACTACATTCCATTATCCTCGTTTTGCTTTTGTTGATGTTTATCTTATATCCTCCTTTCAAGACACTGCCCATTCCGTTCAGCTGCTCTTCCAGGTCCTCTGATAGAATTATAATGTCATCGGCGAACCTCAAAGTTTTAATATCTTCTCCATGAATTTTAATTCCTACTCCGAATTTTTCTTTTGTTTCCTTTACTGCTTGCTCAATATACAGATTGAATAACATCGGGGATAGGCTGTATTAATATCAATAACAAAAACAATAACAAAATACTTTTACTTCAAAAAATTTTTAAACGCTGTTACAACTGCGAATACCTCACCACTTGTTAAGTGGGCAGCGGCTGGGGTTGGCGAGTCGTGTCCCCCGACAACACGGAGACAGCGAGTTCGGAGGTGATACGATAGGACCCGCCGGCGAATTTAAGGAAGAGTATAAGAAGCCAACGATCGCAAAGTCCACTCTCTCGCTGCACGGCCGGCGTATCATGCATCCCCGCCACGGTCTATTTGGCTGCAGGACACCTGCCTCCCTCCCACCACACTCCCCCGGCAGACTGGAAGGTTTGCGTCGCCACGCGGCCGGCTCCGTGCCAGTTGACGGCTGTCCCCAAGTCGCGACACGCCACGCCTTTCTCCCCAAGGTCTGCGGGTTCAAGGCGACAGATTCGCGGCGCGCCAAGAGCGCCTCCTAATTGCGGCTGCGGTAATGGCTCCACTAATCCACCAGCAGCGTCGTGCGCGACTCCGAGCGTGCTAATGGTTAATGGGCCGCGTTACGTGCCACACACCGTCTGTTTCGGCACTTGCTGGGTGCACTCAAGGCGCAACTGTCGGCAGCGTTCCAGCTCTGATACTGCAAACATTTTGGATTTTCGCGATTCCTCCTCTGCTACCTCGAAATCTTCTTTCCCGTCTGTCGTATCGGAGCCTCCGTGGCGTCAGTCGCATTCGCGGACGCGGCGAGAGTCCACTGACTCTTCGACACTGTACGGTACGCGGGGCAAATGACGCAACGTACACCTCGTAGACTTCCTAGGGAACGTTTGTTGCCGGATTCTGATTATTTCTATGCACTGTTGCGCGTATACTACACTGAAACGCCAAAGAACCGGTAATACAGAGATATGTAACAGACAGAATACGCCGCTGCGGACGGCAATGCCTATATAAGACAACAAGTGTCTGACGCAGTTGTTAGATCGGTTACTGCTGCTACAATGGTAGGTTATCAAAATTTCGCTGAGTTTGAACGTGGTGTTATAGTCGGCGCACGAGCGATGGGACACAGCATCTTCGAGGTGGCAATGAAGTGCGGATTTTCCCATACGATCATTTCACGAGTGTACTTATCTTAGAAAATAGATTAAGGAAAGGCAAACCTACATTTCTAGCACTTGTAGACTTAGAGAAAGCTTTTGACAATGTTGACTGGAATACTCTCTTTCAAATTCTGAAGGTGGCAGGGGTAAAATACAGGGAGCGAAAGGCTATTTACAATTTGTACAGAAACCAGATGGCAGTTATAAGAGTCGAGGGACATGAGAGGGAAGCAGTGGTTGGGAAGGGAGTGAGACAGGGTTGTAGCCTCTCCTCGATGCTATTCAATCTGTATATTGAGCAAGCAGTGAAGAAAACAAAAGAAAAATTCCGAGTAGGTATTAAAGTCCATGGAGAAGAAATAAAATCGTTGAGGTTCGCCAATGACAGTAAAGAAGATATAAAATGTAGACTGGCAATGGCAAGGAAAGCGTTTCTGAAGAAGAGAAATTTGTTAACATCGAGTATAGATTTGTCAGGTAGTCGTTTCTGAAACTATTTGTATGGAGTGTAGCCATGTATGGAAGTGAAACATGGACGATAAATAGTTTGGACAAGAAGAGAATAGAAACTTTCGAGATGTGGTGCTACAGAAGAATGCTGAAGATTAGATGGGTAGATCACATAACCAATGAGGAGGTATTGAATACCAGTAAAACATCAAATCTCCGACACCGCTGCGGCCGGAAAAAGATCCTGCAAGAACGGTACAAACAACGACTGAAAAGAATCGTTCAACGTGACAGAAGTGCAACCTTTCCGTAAATTGCTGTAGATCTCAATGCTGGGCCATCGAAAAGCGTCAACGAAACATCAACGATATGTGCTTCCCGAGCCGAAGACCCACTCGTGTACCCTTGATGACTACACGACACAAAGCTTTACGCCTCGCCTGGAGCGGTCAACACCGACATTGGACTGTTGATGACTGGAAACATGTTGCCTGGTCGGACGAGTCTCGTTTCAAATTGTATCGCGCGGATGGACGTGTACAGTTATGTACACAATCTCATGAATCCGTGGACCCTGCATGTCAGCAAGAGACTGCTGAAGCTGTGGAGGCTCTGTAACGGTGTGAGGCGTGTGTAGATGGAGTAGTATGGGACTCCTGGTACGCCTATACAGGGTGTTACAAAAAGGTACGGCCAAACTGTCAGGAAACATTCCTCACACACAAAGAAAGAAAATATGTTACGTGGACATGTGTCCGGAAACGCTTACTTTCCATGTTAGAGCTCATTTTATTACTTCTCTTCAAACCACATTAATCATGGAATGGAAACACGCAGCAACAGAACGTACCAGCGTGACTTCAAACACTTTGTTACAGGAAATGTTCAAAATGTCCTCCGTTAGCGAGGATACATGCATCCACTCTCCGTCGCATGGAATCCCTGATGCGCTGATGCAGCCCTGGAGAATGGCGTATTGTATCACAGCCGTCCACAATACGAGCACGAAGAGTCTCTACATTTGGTACCGGGGTTGCGTAGACAAGAGCTTTCAAATGCCCCCATAAATGAAAGTCAAGAGGGTTGAGGTCAGGAGAGTGTGGAGGCCATGGAATTGGTCCGCCTCTACCAAGGAAACACGCTGTTTATCTTTCTAATATAAATAACAGAAGATTATCATTTTGCCGGGCAACATCCGATCGCAGCAGCCATTCGTGGAGAAGGACCACAATTTAAGCGGTCTTTGTCACGATACCCGTACCGAGAAAACCGTCTGTCATCGCTACCTCACACCATACGTCATCTTGACACTGCTGTCTTCTCAACCGCTCTAAGAAGAACTTATTTACCTGAATATGATGGCTGCAAAGCCAGAAATATTACAGCACTAGACCCCAGGCTGTCGATAAGCCACGTCTCCTAAGTATCTTCTCTTCCAAGAGCGCTAGTCTCACAAAGTATGCAGGAAGGTAAGAGATGAGATACTGACGAATTTAAGCATGTGAGGGCGGGTCCTGCGTCGTGCTTGGACAGTTCAGGCGGTTGAACAATTGCCTGCGAAAGGCAAAGGTTCGAACTTCGAGTCCCAGTCCGGCACACAGTTTTAATCTGCCAGGAAATTTCAAAACAGCGTACACTCTGTCGCAGAGTCCAAATTCATTCGGAAATGACCTGCTCTTTTTTGCAGTTGCTTCGTTGTTCCATCGACCAACGATCCGCTACTGCGAGAATGTGAGCAAGTTCTTCCGCATAGTCTCTGGAATTTCATCATTTGTGAGAGATTTTCATTAAATCATTTCATGTGCCTTTATTCAATGAATCCATGCATTAGGTGTTACGGTAATCCTGCGTCGCGGCTAAAAGGGAGATTGGGAAAACGACATTAGAAAAGACTATTTTGCAATTGTACGATTACAACGAGGTGATCAAGATCCTCTAGTAAACATTTCCTATTTAATCTGTGGAGCAATGCGTCGCGTAAGTTGTCTCGCAAGCAGAGAGCGCGTGGGCTCAGGGTACCGGTTCATGTCGCGGTTGTCTTTGAGATAAGAAGGAACGTTTCACGCAGACACTTTACTCATAGATAGTCGGGCCTGGGGGTCTAGTAGTAAGAGGCGAGCTAGGAAACCGGTAGGTTCAAAATGGTTCAAATGGCTCGGAGTACTACGGGACTTAACATCTGAGGTCATCAGTCCCCTGGACTTGTTGTTGTTGTTGTGGTCTTCAGTCCTGAGACTGGTTTGATGCAGCTCTCCATGCTACCCCATCCTGTGCAAGCTTCTTCATCTCCCAGTACCTACTGCAACCTACATCCTTCCGAATCTGCTTAGTGTATTCATCTCTTGATCTCCCTCTACGATTTGTACCCTCCACGCTGCCCTCCAATACTAAATTGGTGATCCCTTGATGCCTCAGAACATGTCCTACCAACCGATCCCTCCTTCTGGTCAAATTGTGCCACAAACTTCTCTTCTCCCCAATCCTGTTCAATACTTTCTCATAAGTTATGTGATCTACCCATCTAATCTTCAGCATTCTTCTGTAGCACCACATTTCGAAAGCTTCTATTCTCTTCTTGTCCAAACTATTTATCGTCCATGTTTCACTTCCATACATGGCTACACTCCATACAAATACTTTCAGAAACGACTTCCTGACACTTAAATCTATACTCGATGTTAACAAATTTCTCTTCTTCAGAAACGCTTTCCTTGCCATTGCCACTCTACATTTTATATCATCTCTACTTCGACCATCATCAGTTATTTTGCTCCCCAAATAGCAAAACTCCTTTACTACTTTAAGTGTCTCATTTCCTAATCTAATTCTCTCAGCATCATCCGACTTAATTCGACTACATTCCATTATACTCGTTTTGCTTTTGTTGATTTTCATCTTATATCCTCCTTTCAAGACACTGTACATTCCGTTCAGCTGCTCTCCCAGGTCCTTTGCTGTCCCTGCCTGCTTTGCTGTTTCTGACAGAATTACAATGTCATCGGCGAACCTCAAAGTTTTAATATCTTCTCCATGGATTTTAATTCCTTCTCCGAATTTTTCTTTTGTTTCCTTCACTGCTTGCTCAATATACAGATTGAATAGCATCGGGGAGAGGCTACAACCCTGTCTCACTCCCTTCCCAACCACTGCTTCCCTCTGATGTCCCTCGACTCTTACAACTGCCATCTGGTTTCTGTACAAATTGTAAATAGCCTTTCGCTCCCTGTATTTTACCCCTGCCACCTTCAGAATTTGAAAGAGAGTATTCCAGTCAACATTGTCAAAAGCTTTCTCTAAGTCTACATGTGCTAGAAACGTAGGTTTCCCTTTCCTTAATCTTTCTTCTAAGATAAGTCGTAAGATCAGTATTGCCTCACGTGTTCCAGTATTTCTACGGAATCCAAACTGTTCTTCCCCGAGGTCGGCTTCTACTAGTTTTTCCATTCGTCTGTAAAGAATTCGTGTTAGTCCCCTGGACTTAGAGCTACTTAAACCTAACTAACCTAAGGACAGCACACACATCCATGACCGAGGCAGGATTCGAACCTGTGACCGTAGCAACAGCGCAGTTCCGGACTGAAGCGCCTAGAACCGCTCGGCCACAACGGCCGGCAACCGGTAGGTCGCAGGATCGATTCTCCGATCGGACGGCGGCATTTACAGTCAGCCTTTAGCGTAGATTTCACTGCTCAGTAACATGGAGATGCCAGGAACGACACGTAGCTCAGATTCCTCGTAAGACTGCACGTTCCCTTTTCTCGGTAGGATTGCGGGGAAAGTTAAGGACACACAAGTCGCCGTAGTGACGTCAAATTGAAAGACGTGCACCAGGCCATTGAATCATATGGAATTAATTTCAAATAGCTCGTTTACTCATTGTTCTTTTTTGTGATCAGATTTTTCGATATTAATATGAAATTTATAACATTCATTAATATGTTAAGTAAGCCGGCCGGAGTGTCCGTGCGGTTCTAGGCGCTACAGTCTGGAACCGCGTGACCGCTACGGTCGCAGGTTCGAATCCTGCCTCGGGCATGGATGTGTGTGATGTCCTTACGTTAGTTTGGTTTAAGTAGTTCTAAGTTCTAGGGGACTGATGACCACAGCAGTTAAGTCCCATAGTGCTCAGAACCATTTGAACCATTTTATGTTAAGTAAACAGTTTTGAATCCCCTACTGAGGCTGCTGGCTTACCGGAGCTCAGACGCTAAAATGGAAAATATTCCAGAAATTGCAAGCGTGGCAAGATGTGTTTTGTCACAGTACTGAAGTGTATAATGTTGTGTTACGTGTTATGTTCACCAGAGTAGATATTGTCTGCGTGGCAGCGGCCCTTTGCGCTCGACGCGGGTTGTTCTCTCTGCAGCCCGTCACTTTTTCGGAACCTATTAGCTGTTTTAATGTATGAATTTTGATTTGTTCTTTTTTCTGGTTGTCCAAGAAGCAAGACGTATGCGGAATTACGGCACTGAGATAGCCATTTTAACTGTTCAGAATATTGTAGCGATATTTGTGGATCGAGAAAGGTACTGATAAACGTCCTCACATCAAAGATTTAAACCTCCACCTACATCTTCGAGCACTTGTTCTCTTACTGGACTGTTTGTGTGGTATGGTGGATGGTGGCAGTTTATGGTTCGGTATGACAGAGCCTGCAGTACGGTGATGAGATTATTTCAATCATTACTATTTACTATTTCACAATTTGTCGACGCCAACCATCAACTGTGTAACGCAGCACTCGTTGAACTACGTGCCGCTTCATAATAACCACTCAAGACAGAAAAAAGGTGCTAAATGCACAGTATTAAAACAGGTTCATTAAAATCTAAATATCAAATAATTAATTAATAGCATACTTTATATATATTAAAATAATGCTGTATATTTTCCTTTGTTTGTTTAAATATGTTGAAATGTATTAAATAATAATTTTAAAAAATAATCGTAAAGAAAAACTGGTAAAGCGAGTGCCTGGCAACCGAAAGGTCTCGATATCGAATCCCGGTCGGTTTACCGAATTTACTCGCCCTATAATTTAGTCTATCAATGATGTGTCGATTCACCAGGAACGACACGTGGTTCGGATTCCACTTTAAACTGTAGGCCGCTTTGTCTGGTAAGATTAATGGGGTAGGTTAGGGACACACAAGTCGCTCAGATGGTGTCCAATTTAAAGACTTGCACAAGGCTGTAGAACAACACTGAATTATTGTTATTATTACTCCAGAAATCAACCTGACCGTACGGTGCGTCATGGAGGATACTTAGTACACCATAACAACAAATATTATCCATCGATTGGCAGATGGTAAAAGTAAAGTAGAACTGTTGTGTAAAAAAGCGAAACCTCGTTCCCAGTAGTGTGGATTGGAAACGAGCACCCACTACCCTTCTTCCGCCCTGACCCTGCCTAAAGTATCGAATTCATCTCCTACTACAAGTGTGATTTGAACTTGTCTTCACATTCATAATGGAGTAGATCAGGAATGATGACACATTAAGAATGGAAGCGTGTGGCACAATTCTGCTTAAGCAACTAAAGTCTCAATTAAATACATATATTTTGTGAAAGACCGAGAAATATACTCATAATATCACTCAAACGACTGAACGGGGTAGAAAGGCACTGAAAATATGAAGCAAAAGTGTCTGGAGACGACGTTCGGTCAATGACGAAAAATCACACACGTAAGTAACTAAGGACATGTACAAAATGAAGAAAGAAAGCACGTAACTGATTGCAAGCGAGAGAGATACAGTCTAATGATGATACGTGGGAACGGAACGTGGCAAATGACCAGAGCTGCGGCAGGGAGGCGTCGGTGATAGTAATTACAAGTTGCCATCGTAATTCCAGATAATCTGATTGTCGCAACTAGCGAGCAACATGATCGTTACTAGTTCCTCTGACTAGCTTTATCGACCTTTTGGTAGCTGTAACTCTCAGTTAAACTGCCTCAACATGGCCGCGGAAACACATCTTGATGGTAGGAGAACTAGGGTCCCAGTGAGGCAGAGCTCTTTCGTGGGGGTTGTTTAAAACCTCGGGCTTCGAAGGAATCGGCCAACTGCACCGGGGGTTATTACGTCTCACAGCCCATACTTGTAAGGATCTAACATCTATGGCCAAGCATACGCAAACATAACGGTACAGGTGAGCCCCTGTTAATCAGACGCCATTACTGGATACCCAGCTGGAATACACTGCCGAATAACTGGCACCGCGCAGGGAAGCCGTACCGTACATTGCATGCAGACAAGCTCCACACATCCCCCACACAGTGAGATGATCTATGGCCGATCTCCCACTACTGTGTAACGATGTTGATTGTTCCAAGAATGTAGCGGCTGCAGCAACAGAGATACATCGCCATCGCTTGCCACGGTAATGATGCATGATACCCATACTAACAAATCCAACCTTGCATGAACTATCGCAGCTAGTAAGCCACTACTGCTCTTACTACCCATCCCTCTGTCGCAGAGGTTTTTTTTCCCACGGCACGAGCCATGGCACTTTTTTCCCTCTGCTCTTCAAATCGCTACCCTCACTCGCGTTTCGTCCACTATCTATCACCTGATGGACCGTGTTAATGCGTAGTCTTACCCAGACGCACGGATAACATTACAGCCCAGCATCCTGTGATCCACTTACTAGATAACTAACATGTTTACGGAGGTGACAGTAGAACTTTTGGTTTGGCCACCACGTTGGTGCGGGCGTGGAGGGGCCCCATCTCTACATCTCACAGCCTGTCTGACTACACTTATCTGCCAAGTTTTTGGCGGGCTGCTTACTTACTTTAGATTGCTGAACACTGACCTCCTCTGATAGCCAGAACCATATCTCCGGTCACTCTCTGGTGTGTTCATGCGCGGGCGACCGGTCAGACATAGCACAAAAAGATCCCTTATAACGGAAAACGCTGTGATATCGAAAATTACTAACGTCTGAATTATATGCAACTGTGACTAGCAAAAATTATGGACAATAGCTTCACACGGAGGCACTGTTACTGTCTATTTGTATCTCTCGTCAGCGCCCGCAAGACACATGAAAGCAAGATCAAATTATAGTTAGTAATAATATCACAGCTAGCCTCAGAGGCTTGTTTAATTAATCTTAGTCTAGAGTCTGCCACTGCTTCACAGTCAGTACACCTGTATAAGGCCCAGTTCTTTATGTTGCCGACACGATCATTACGCGAGGCGTGTGTTGCAGGAAGTAATGGGTTTCTTGACATGTACGAGGTGCATTCAAGTTCTAAGGCCTCCGATTTTTTTTCTAATTAACTACTCACCCGAAATCGATGAAACTGACGTTACTTCTCGACGTAATCGCCCTGCAGACGTACACATTTTTCACAACGCTGTGCGCCATGATTCCATGGCAGCGGCGAAGGCTTCTTTAGGAGTGTGTTTTGACCACTGGAAAATCGCTGAGGCAATAGCAGCATGGCTGGTGAATGTGCGGCCACGGAGAGTGTCTTTCATTGTTGGAAAAAGCCAAAAGTCACTATGAGCCAGGTCAGGTGAGTAGGGAACATGAGGAATCACTTCAAAGTTGTTATTATGAAGAAAATGTTGTGTAACGTTAGCTCGATGTGCGGGTGCGTTGTCTTGGTGAAACAGCACACGCGCAGCCCTTCCCGGACGTTTTTGTTGCAATGCAAAAAGGAATTTGTTCTTCAAAACATTTTCGTAGGATGCATCTGTTACCGTAGTGCCCTTTGGAACGCAATGGGTAAGGATTACGCCCTCGCTGTCCCAGAACATGGACAACATCATTTTTTCAGCACTGGCAGTTACCCGAAATTTTTTTGGTGGCGGTGAATCTGTGTGCTTCCATTGAGCTGACTGGCGCTTTGTTTCTGGATTGAAAAATGGCATCCACGTATCATCCATTGTCACAATCGACGAAAAGAATGTCCCATTCATGCTGTCATTGCGCGTCAACATGCTTGGCAACATGCCACACGGGCAGCCATGTGGTTGTCCGTCAGCATTCGTGGCACCCACCTGGATGACACTTTTCGCATTTTCAGGTCGTCATGCTGGATTGTGTGCACAGAACCCACAGAAGTGCCAACTCTGGAGGCGATCTGTTCAACAGTCATTCGGCGATCCCCCAAAACAATTGTCTCCACTTTCTCGATCATGTCGTCAGACCGGCTTGTGCGAGCCCGAGGTTGTTTCGGTTTGTTGTCACACGATGTTCTGCCTTCATTAAACTGTCGCACCCACGAACGCACTTTCGACACATCCATAACTCCATCACCACATGTCTCCTTCAACTGTTGATGAATTTCAATTGGTTTCACACTACGCAAATTCAGAAAACGAATGATTGCACGCTTTTCCAGTAAGGAAAACGTCGCCATTTTAAGTATTTAAAACAGTTCTCATTCTCGCCGCTGGCGGTAAAATTCCATCTGCCGTACGGTGCTGCCATCTCTGGGACATATTGACAATGAACGCGGCCTAATTTTAAAACAATGCGCATGTTTTTATCTCTTTCCAGTCCGGAGAAAAAAAAAAATCGGAGGCCTTAGAACTTGAATGCACCTCGTAGTAGGACGTGAGTTATGGGAATGTAACGAGTAGTGCTCTCCACAACGCACAAAGCCTTTGAGCGACGTTAGTTACGTCTTGCGGTCCAAGTTCCGTCATACTTGACGACTGAACAAAGCATTCGGTTTAAAACTCTTCGCGTGACATGAGTTCCCTTCCGGAATGCGGCTGCGCTGCAGATGGAGGTTGCAGTTCACGAAGAGGCTGTTCCACTGGAAAGCCGGTGTTACACAGTCGAACGGCTCTAAGATATGGGGGCGCGCTTAGCGGAGTCACTCTCCGCTTTATGGCCTCGAAAATAGGAGAGTACGCGCGAGAACACTTCCTGTCCGAGCCTGCGAGCGAGTATTAAAAGCTGCACTTCGGCTGTCGTATCTCCTGGCACCGAGCACCAGTCCTTTGTCAAGAGACCGCATTCTGGGTCACGTCGATGAACAATAAAGGGAGCAGTCCTCCTGGCGCGTCGGCTCTTTTTTTTCGTTATGAAGACGATTCTATTTCAGATCTAGCGCTGGAGCAGTTCATCGACCAAAAGAATGAGACGATCCGTGATCACCGAGTGAGGACACAGTGTCTGAGGCACTGGTCTCGCATTCAGAAAGACGGCAATTGACTCCCCATGCGCAAACGGTGCTCGCGTTCGATCGAGCTCGATAAATCTGATACGTCGCATAGCTCAATATGGTATAGAGCATGCTCCAATAGTCACGTGACGATTCACTGCACAATTGCAGGCTGCGCGAAAACTACGAACTAACCACAAAGAGCTATAGCTATGCTTAAAATTTCGCAAAACGCGGGAGAAAATAGCTTTACTTTGAACACATTTGCAGCAATAGTTCTCATGAAGTGTTTGTGGATACAAACATTTACGATGACTTTTAAGAAAACACTCAAAGGCGAAAATGTTGTCGTTCTAAAAGTATTACTTGACTCAGAACACAGCACATTATTTTTATTTAGCGCATTTTACGGACTATTGGCGCACTTTTTTCTTCGAAAAATTGCCCCCAATACTGAAGTGCGTCTTATACTCTAAATTAATATAAAAGGTCCAGTGTTTGATTTAGATTCAGCTGGCATCAGCAGTGCACCGATGTGGCGAACATGAGTTGCTTAGATTGACAAGCTTGCTAACACTGTCTTCATCCCGTCTCTCCATAACAAACCCAGAGCACTGTCTAGCCTATGATGCGTCATTGCAGTCTACAGTGCCAGTGAACTTGAATTGCAAGTGATTTGTGCTATCGGTAGCGGTACAATACTATTGTTAGTAGCTATGGGAGAGGAATGGAACAAATGGGTGATGGACGAAACCCAATATGAATTCACACCGAAGGGAGCTTTAAAAAGACCTGCAATCAAACGAGTGCGTCAGTGGATAACCGTGGCCATAGACGGTCTTATATATGAAGAGGACAAGGACGACGACGACGACGAAGAAGAAGAAGAAGAAGAAGAAGAAAGTTCAGATGATGATTTTTAGGAATTTTAAGGATCACTTCGGTTATTTTTTAAATAAATGTTGCTTTAAAGTTAAGGCACGTCTCATAGTCCGTAGCAGCTTATAGTCAACAAAATACAGTGATTATTAGACACTATAACGATTTATCAAGCATCCTGCAAATTTTCAGTCCGTGCTCACGCATTAGAATGACTGGTAAAAAGCTGTCAGCTTTTAATGAGCTTGAAAACATATGGTAACAATAGGACGAAACCAGGAAGAAAATTAATCTACAACTAGATACGTAATACACAAAATAAATCATATTAAACGGATTGTAACTGCGATCAAGAGAGCAAATTACTGCGGCAACACTCATCGTGGAAATGTAAATGACGGACTTATGGCATTGTCGGCTGGGGTATCTCACCGAGTGCGTTCAGCCGCCATTGAGAAAGGGTGCTTTTCTCCCGCGCACACTAGTCGCTTTACTTGCGAGAATTGTGTCGTATGCGTATTTATACTGTAGGTTTGTAACAATATTATAAAAAGGAAAGTTGCTACTCACCATATAGTGGAGATGCTGAATCGCAGATAGGCTCAACTGTCACAAATAAAGCTTTCAGCCATCAAGGCCCTCGTCAACAATAGACGACACACACACACACACACACACACACACACACACACACACACACACATAAGCGACTCACACACACGACTGCAGTCTCAGGCAACTGAAACCACAGTTGTCTGAGACTGCAGTCGTGTGTATAAGTTGCGTTTTTATGTGTGTGTGTGTGTGTGTGTGCGTGTGTGTGTGTGTGCGTGCGTGTGTGTGTGTCGTCTATTGTTGATGACAAATTTCGAAAATTTTCTGCTTTAATTTTTTTTATTACTGACCGATGAAAATTTCAGACAAAGATAAGGCACGATCCACCTTGTTGAAGGACCCTCACATACTGGTTTAATCAGTCCCTTTTTCATTCATAATGGTGGAAGCAATATTTTTTGTCTACAGTCGGCGAATGTTAGATGCTTTTAGCCCCAGGCTCAAAATGTCTGAGATTTGGTCAAACATTCACATTCCATAGCTTTTTCTTTGTCTAGCTACCTCACTCACATAAAGAGCGCGGCCTTTTCGTGCACCCAGCTTGATTTCCTAATAAGATTACTGTAACTAAAAATTAATTTCGTTCCAGTAAAAAGAAAACTGCATGTGAGAGGAGAAAACTAAGAACAGTTTTGGAATCAGCATAAAAACTTATTTAAGAATACGCATTTATTTTTTGTTATCTGATATCATGAGGAGTAATGTAATTGAGGTAGCACACCGAATAAATCATAACACAGCCCATGCGAGATCCCAGCCAACAATATCAAATGACATTTACAATTCCACGACGGGTCTTGCCACAGTAATTTATTTTCTCAATCGCAATTATAAAAAAAAAGTAATGCTCAAATGTGTGTGAAATCTAATGGGACTCAACTGCTAAGGTCATCAGTCCCTAAGCTTACACACTACTTAACCTAAATCATCCTAAGGACAAACACACACACCCATGCCCGAGGGAGGACTCGAACCTCGGCCGGGACCAGCCGCACAGTCCATGACTGCATCGGCTGAGACCGCTCGTCTAATCCCGCGCGGCAATCGCAATTACAGTCAATTTAACCGGAGACTAAATATTCAGAAAATATCCCTGACAACCTCCGAAATTTTAGTGGTGTGGTTGAGTTTGACTCAGCACACTAGTGCAGACATGACGCTGTGCGGTACAGTAGAGCACCCGGCAGCAGAGACGACGGCCATACATACCTCAACTGAAGACAGTACCTGGCAACAGGGCACGGACACGGGAGGGGCCCGCTGCAGATCTAATTCCGTCGCAGGGCGGGGGCGTCTGTTTATGAGGCACAATGAGCTGAACAATGGGTCGCCCAGGCGCGTCGCCAGTCTCTGCTCCGCGACACCGCCACCGTGGTCTGAACGTTACAGCAGCGCGCAAACCTGACACCGCGAAAGCACCGCCTCCCACTATACGGACTGGCCACCTGTGGGCACAGCGATAATATCGCACTGTTTCTCCGCCGCGGTTATACGGTGTTTCATCTAGTGTATATACACTGAAGAGCCAAAGAAACTGATACACCATGTAACATCGTGTAGGGCCCCTACGAGCACGCAAAAGTACCGTAACACAGCGTGGTAGGCACACGGACTAATGTCTGAAGTAGTGATGGAGGGAAGAGACACTATGAATCAGTAAGAGTATGAGGGGATGGAAATCTCACCTGAACAGCACGTTGCAAGGCATCCCAGATGTGCTCAGTAATGTTCATGTCTGGGGATTTTGGTGGCTAGCGGAAGTGTTTAAAGTCAGAAGAGTGTTCATGAAACCAATTTGTAGCAAATGGTTCAAATGGCTCTGAGCACTATGCGACTTAACTTCTGAGGTCATCAGTCGCCTAGAACTTAGAACTAATTAAACCTAACTAACCTAAGGACATCACACACATCCATGCCCGAGGCAGGATTCGAACCTGCGACCGTAGCGGTCGCTCGGCTCCAGAATGTAGCGCCCAGAACCGCACGGACACTCCGGCCGGCCAATTTGTAGCAATTCTGCACGTGTGGGGTTTCCGATTATTCTGCTGGAATTGCCCGAGTTCGTCGGAATGCACAATGGACATGAATGGATGCAGGTGATCAGACAGAATGCTTACGTACGTGTCGCCTGTCAGATTCGTCTCTAAACGTATCAGGGGTCCCATATCACTCCAACTGCACACACCCCACACCATTACAGAGCCTCCACCAGCTTCAACAGTCCCCTGCTGACATGCAGGGTCCATGGATTCATGCGGTTGTCTCCATACCCCTACACGTCCATCCGCTCGATACAATTTGAAACGAGACTCGTCCGAACAGCCAACATGTTTCCAGTCATCTACAGTCCATGTCGGTGCTGACGAGCCCAGAGGATTCTTAAAGTTTTGTGTCACGCAGTCATCAAGGGCACACGAGTACGGCTACGAAAGCCCATATCGATTATGTTTCGCTGTATGGTTCGCACGCTGACACTTGCTGATGGCCCAGCATTAAAATCTGCAGCAATTTGCGGTACCGTTTCAATTCCGTCACGCTGAACGATTCTCTTCAGTTGTCGATAGTCCCGTTCTTGCAGGATCTTTTTCCGGCCGCAGTGATGTCGGAGATTTGATGTTTTACCGGACTGTTGATATTCACGGTACACACGTGAAATGGTCGTATGGAAAAATCCCCACTTCATCGCTACCTCGGAGATCCTTTGTCCCGTCGCTCGTACGCCGACTATAACACCACATACAAATTCACTTAAATATTTATAGCCTGTCATTGTAGCAGCAGTAACCGATGTAATATCTCTATAACATTAAAACACCTCATAATGGCATTTTAAGCCGAAATCATGATCGTGTAAACGCAACACTGCAAATAAGGAACAGTCTAATGGCGGTACTAACTTTAAAGAAATATATTATGACTGTGGCTCCACATTATGAGAAAATGATTAAATACCTGTGTTAGGCTGATGGTAGTTAAGAGGGACTCTCGCACTAAGTTGAGTTGTGTCTCTGTTTACACAATTAAGACACCAGCAACTTCATTGAAACTACCTACGTCTATCTAAAGACGAAGACAGGCATACACGAAGCAGAATTCGAGCTAGGCATACCGGCCGACGATAAAGCTGAGAGTCCACTAACAGCTTCAGTAAAGTATGTGCATGCCTGCCTCTTCCGCGTTCACGTATAAACTATCCGAGCTAAAACTCGTCCGGCAATTAGCGGCGTCGTGCAGCCCTGTCCCTTGTACCTGCTAGTTCCTCGCTTTCGCACCAGTGACGTCACACACGCTCATAAATACCGCGGCGCGAGCGGAACTTGTCTATCTCACACCTTTCGTATGGAAATGAAGCCGGCGCGAGAAAGTGTAGCCTCAGCGGGAGCCGGTAGCAAAGCGATCGGAGCGCTGGCTAACAGGATACCCGTGGGTACCCCGAAAACCTAGCCGGAGCTTTCGCTGGCCAGGGCGCGCGGCGCGGCGCGTTGCGGTCGCTCCGACAAACCGCTCGTCACCCGATCCGCCCGCCTCCTCCGCTGCCGCCTTCACGGCTCCCATGCTGACCCGAGAGAACCCAACTAGCCCGCAGTCTTCAGTACAAAGTATATCTTTTATACGAACACTACTGGCCATTAAAATTGCTACACCACGAAGATGGAGTGCTACAGCCGCGAAATTTAACCGACAGACAGAAGATACTCTGATAAGCAAATGATTAGCTTTTCAGAGCATTCACACAAAGTTGGCGCCGGTGGCGACACCTACAACGTGCTTACATGAGGAAAGTTTCCAACCGATTTCTCATAAACAGCAGCTGACCTGCGTTGCCTGGTGAAACGTTGTTATGCTGCCTCGTGTAAGGAGGAGAAATGCGTACCACACCGTTTCCGACTTTGATAAAGGTCGCATTGTAGCCTATCGCGATTGCGGTTTATCGTATCGCGATATTGCTGCTCGCGTTTGTCGAGATCCAATGACTGTTAGCAGAAAATGGAATCGGTGGGTTCAGTAGGGTAATACGGAACGCCGTGCTGGATCCCAACGGCCTCGTATCACTAGCAGTCGAGATGACAGGTATCTTATCCGCATGGCTCTAACGGATCGTGCAGCCACGTCTCGATCTCTGAGTCAACAGATGGGGACGTTTGCAAGACAACAACCATCTGCACGAACAGTTCGACGACGTTTGCAGCAGCATGCACTGTCAGCTCGGAGACCATGGCTGCGGTTACCCTTGACGCTGCATCACAGACAGGAGCGCTTGCGATGGTGTACTCAACGACGAACCTGGGTACACGAATGGCAAAACGTCACTTTTTCGCATGAACCCAGGTTCTGTTTACAGTATCATGATGGTTGTATCCGTGTTTGGCGACATCGCGGTGAACGCACATTGGAAGCGTGAATTCGTCATCGCCATACTGGCGTATCACCCGGCATGATGGTATGGGGTGACATTGATTATACGTCTCGGTCACCTCTTGTTCGCATTGACGACACTCTCAACAGTGGACATTACATTTCAGATGTGTTACAACCCGTGGCTCTACCCTTCATTCGATCCCTGCGAAACCCTACATTTCAGCAGGATAATGCACGACCGCATGTTGCAGGTCCTGTACGGGCCTTTCTGGATACAGAAAATGTTCGACTGCTGCCCTGGGCAGCACATTCTCCAGATCTCTCACCAATTGAAAAGTCTGGTCAATGGTGGCCGAGCAACTGGCTCGTCACAATACGCCAGTCACTAGTCTTGATCAACTGTGGTATCGTGTTGAAGCTGCATGGGCAGCTGTACCTGTACACGCCATCCAAGCTCTTTTTGACTCAATGCCGAGGCGTATCAAGGCCGTTATTACGGCCAGAGGTGGTTGTTCTGAGTACTGAATTCTCAGGATCTATGCACCCAAATTGCGTGAAAATGTAATCACATGTCAGATCTAGTACAATATATTTCTCCAATGAATACCCGCATTCTTCTTGGTGTAAGAATTTTAATGGCCAATAGTGTATATCACTTATACAGTACAAAGTACATATATGTCTAACTTCGAGAACAATGTAATAATTCCTACCCTACAAAAGGCAGATGCTAACATGTGTGAAAATTACCAAACCGTCATCTTAAAAATTCACGGGTGCAAAATAGTGGCACGAATTATGTACCAAAGTTTGGAAAAACTCGTGGACGACTCTGGCTCTACGACTTATCATGAAAGATAGTTTGAAGCAATCTACGTTTATAGCACCTGTAGATTTAGATAAAGCTTTTGACATTATTGACTGACAGCGGGAATATAATACAGGGAGCGAAACTTTATTTAAAAGCTTGTGCAGAAACAACACAGCAGTTAAAACAGTCGAAGGACATGAAAGGGAGGCCGTGGTAGAGAAGGGAGTGAGACAAGGTTGTAGCCAATCCCCGATGTTATTCACTATTTACATTGAGCAAGCAGTGGACGAAACCAAGGAGAAATTTGGAGAAGAAATTAACATTCAGGGAGGCAAATGTAAACTTTGAGGTTTGCTGAGGACATTGTAATTCTGTCACAGATGGAAAAGGACTTGCGAGAGCAGTTGAATGCAACGGATATAAGGTGCTACAAGAAGAATCCAACAAAAGCAAAATGAAATGCAGGCCAATTAAATCAGGCGATTCTGATGGAATTAGATTAGGAAATGAGACACTAAAAGTGGGCCGGCCGAAGTGGCCGAGCGGTTCTAGGCGTCACAGTCTGGAACCGCGCGACCGCTACGGTCGCACTTTCGAATCCTGCCTCGGGCATGGATGTGTCTGATGTCCTTAGGTTAGTTACGTTTAAGTAGTTCTAAGTTCTATAGGACTGATGACCTCAGAAGTTAAGGCCCATAGTGCTCAGTGCCATTTGAACTAAAAGTGGTCGGTATGTTTTGCTATTCTGGCAACAAAATAACTGACGACGGCCGAAGTCAAGGATATAACATGCAAACTGTCATTTCCGAAAAAGAGAAATTTATTAACAGTGAATATAATGTAAGTGTTAGTAATTTATTTCGGAAGGTATTGTATAGAAGGGAGTCGTGGACGATAAGCAGTTCATGCAAGGAAAAATAGGAACTTTTCAATTGTGGTGTTACAGAAGAAAGTTAAAAGTTATACGCCTACATCGAATAATGAGAAGGTACTGAGATGAGCTGGGGAAAAAATAAATTTATGGCCCATTTGACTGAAAATGGGATCGGTTGGCAGGGTACATCGTGAGGCATAAAGGAACCCGCAATTTGGTTCAAATGGCTCTGAGCACTATGGGACTTAACTTCTGAGGTCACCAGTCGCCTGGAACTTAGAACTGCTTAAATCTAACTGACCTAAGGACATCACACCACAACCATACCCGAGTCAGGATTCGAACCTGCGACCGTAGCAGCAGCGCGGTTCCAGCTTGCGCAGTTTGGTGTTTATGGGAAGTGTGAATGGGAGGCAGGGGATAAAAATAGTAGAGGGCGACCGAGCGAGGAATGCAACAAGCAGGTTCAATTAGATGTAGGTTACAGAAGAGCCTTACACGGGCTCGACTGGCGTGGAAAGCTGCATCAAAGCAGTCTTCGACCTGAAGACCACAACAACAACAACAAATAACTTGTAGCAGCAGTAATAGTATAAAATAAAAAAAACAATTATCTGTGTCGGTAAATTGTCTCCATACTGTGTTTAGAGGGCTACACCTTCATCTTTAAGTGGATCAGAGGATTAAATTAGAAGTTCTTTTCCCGAATTCAATCGGCTGCTGCAAGACATTATAACGATATGTTTACGTAATGTGTATAAATAAACATACAGTTATAAATGTCAGATGGTTCAAATGGCTCTGAGCACTATGGAACTCAACATCTTAGGTCATAAGTCCCCTAGAACTTAGAACTACTTAAACCTAACTAACCTAAGGACATCACACACACCCATGCCCGAGGCAGGATTCGAACCTGCGACCGTAGCAGTCCCGCGGTTCCGGACTGCAGCGCCAGAACCGCTAGACCACCGCGGCTGGCAGTTATAAATGTCCCCGTTCGTAGTCGTTAATTATAACAATATGTTTACTTTTGTGCTGTAACATATAGCTATAATCAGCGGTGGGAATATATTTGCGAGCGCCGACCGTGTGCGGCTGTTTCTTGTTGGATTGTCTGATCAGTCGGAGGTTGCATTGCAGAGGAGAGTAAATGCCTGTACAAAATATAATTATTTGTGGATAGCTCAACATGAATTTCCTAAGGGACCGTAGTTTATCAAGCATTTACCAGTAGAATATGGCGCGGAGAAAATATTTCGCCGCATGCATCTTCCGTCCGATTTCGACGAAAGAATTCGTGACTGTGAACTCTCTATTTGGCAGAAACATAAAGAAAATTAAATAACTTCATGAAGAAGTGAGACATAGACTCTATACTAAATAAATAGTCCATACATCAGTTCCATTTAACTCTGAATTTATGGCAATTAATAGATGAACTCACACTGCAATGAAGGATTTAACATGGATGCCGTTTTGACTGGCACTTCTCGTAATGAAAATAATTCCTCTGACGTTTTCACATACACGTCGCACAATAAATCTACTGCTGTGCAGTATTGCACTTTTAGTATTGCACTTTTACTTTACACTAAAATAATATTATTTTTAACAATAATAATACGGCGGCAAGACATGAGCGTCCGACACAAGTTACAAGAGACAAGAGCAAAACAATGAGTAACTGTTCATCGAGAATATCTCGTAAATAAAAAAAAATGTGTAAAAGTGTTCTTCTTCTGTCCGTTTTTCGCGCCGCGGTTTTCAAAGTCAATAACTCACTGCATCTCTGACGGCGCTTCGATAATAAACAAGTTACGTCACAGGTCGTTCACCTTTTACATTCTCGCAACATTATTTGGTAACTGTAGCTGTTGCCGAGCGACTGCTCGATTAGTGAATGATTTAAAATGATAAGGCAATCACATAATGTTACAACAAGCAGAAATGGAGTCAATGAGGTGCTGGAAGTTACCGACAGGGATAAGGAACTATCACTCCAGCGCTGTGGCCAGCTGGATTTAGTTTTTCGGTTGAGGATCCATAGCGCGCACAGCCCGACCGATGCAGTCTCACAGATTATCGACTGGATTACAATGCAAGGAGTCTGGTGGCCAGAGGAGCACGGTAAACTCACACTGGTGCTCTTCGAGCCACGCAAGAATACTGTGAGCTGTGTGACACGTTGCATTGTCCTGGTGGTAGATGCCATCGTGCCGGGGAAAAACAAACTTCACGTAGGGGTGGACTTGCTCCGCAAGGATAGAGGCATACTTCTGTTGACCCATTATTCCACCCAGAATGACGAGATCAATCAGGAAATGCCACGAAAACTTTCCCCGGAACATAACGCTCCATCCACCGTCTTGGATACTTCCGACGATTGTTGCAGGGCGATTGCTTTCATACGTTTTGGGCCGTACATGCCAACGGCCATCTGTCCGATGAAAAGGCCACATGTCACCATTCAGCGGACGTCCAGTTGCGGTGCCGTCATGCAAACTCCAGCGCTCACCACCGATCAATTGCAGTCAGCATGGTTGCATGAACCAAGCGCTTGTTTCGGAGGACCACATGCAGCAACTTTCGCTGAACGATCATTGAGGAGACACTGTTGGTAGTCCTCGGTTCACCTGGGCGGTCAGCTGATCAACAGTTGCACGTATATTCACCAGTAACTGTCTCCGCAGCAGTCGTTCACCCCTTTCATCTATTGCCCTCGGTGGATCACAGCTGCTTTGCGCCAGTTCGGGCAAGCGTCATTTTAGCCTTGCACGGTATACTTTCACCAGGTGGCATGCTAACATTTAAAGACTCAACCGTTTCGGAAATGCTTCCGCCCTTGGTCCGCAAGCCAGTGATCATGCCTTTTTTTGACTTGACGTCAACCGCTCAGTTCCCTCTTTACGACAACGACTGCACTGTTACGGAGTCCTCCCGACACTCCTTATCTGCCCTGCACTGTTAGTGCTGCCACCTGCCGTGTGTGAGTGGAGTGAACGAACAGTCAAAGAGAATGACAAAGCTAATTACAAGATGTTCCAGCATAAAGTACAATGAGGATCGTTAAAATACGCGTTTGAATGACTGGATCGTACACAATCACACAAAAAATAAAAAATAACGTAATTCTGTAATCGTATGAGTGTAACAATATAGTCTCTTGTAAATTAAAGAGCATTGCCAGCTTAGATAGAAGACACAGATAACACGCAAATACACTACTGCCCATTGAAATTGCTACACCACGAAGATGACGTGCTACAGACGCGAAATTTAATCAATAGGAAGAAGATGCTGTGATATGCAAATGATTAGGTTTTTCAGAGCTTTCACACAAGGTTGGCGCCCGTGGCGACACCTACAACGTTCTGACATGAAGAAGGTTTCCAACCGATTTCTCGTACACAAACAGCAGTTAACCGGCGTTGCCTGGTGAAACGTTGTTGTAATGCCTCGTGTAAGGAGGAGAAATGCGTACCATCAAGTTTCCGACTTTGATAAAGGCGGCCTTGTATCACTAGCAGTCGAGATGACAGGCATCTTATCCGCATGGCTGTAACGGATCGTGCAGCCACGTCTCCATCCCTGAGTCAACAGATGGGGACGTTTGCAAGACAACAACCATCTGCACGAACAGTTCGACGACGTTTGCAGCAGCATGCACTGTCAGCTCAGAGACCATGGCTGCGGTTACCCTTGACACTGCATCACAGACAGGAGCGCCTACGATGGTGTACTCAACGACGAACCTGGTTGCACGAATGGCAAAACGTCATTTTTTCGCATGAACCCAGGTTCTGTTTACAGCATCATGATGGTCGTATCCGTGTTTGGCGACATCGCGGTGAACGCACATTGGAAGCGTGAATTCGTCATCGCCATACTGGCGTATCACCCGGCATGATGGTATGGGGTGACATTGATTATACGTCTCGGTCACCTCTTGTTCGCATTGACGACACTCTCAACAGTGGACATTACATTTCAGATGTGTTACAACCCGTGGCTCTACCCTTCATTCGATCCCTGCGAAACCCTACATTTCAGCAGGATAATGCACGACCGCATGTTGCAGGTCCTGTACGGGCCTTTCTGGATACAGAAAATGTTCGACTGCTGCCCTGGGCAGCACATTCTCCAGATCTCTCACCAATTGAAAAGTCTGGTCAATGGTGGCCGAGCAACTGGCTCGTCACAATACGCCAGTCACTACGCTTGATGAACTGTGGTATCGCGTTGAACCTGCATGAGCAGCTGTACCTGTACACGCCATCCAAGCTCTGTTTGACCCAATGCCCAGGCGTATCAAGGCCGTTATTACGGCCAGAGGTGGTTGTTCTGGGTACTGATTTCTCATGATCTATGCACCCAAATTGCGTGAAAATGCAATCACATGTCAGATCGAGTATAATAGATTTGTCCAATAAATACCCGTTTATCATCTGCATTTCTTCTTGGTGTAGCAGTTTTAATGGCCAGTAGTGTATTTGTTTTACGTCTTGAGAACTTTTTGCATAAACATAGCCTTATTAAGAAAGTTATAGATATAAATTTCACCGTTTATTTGATAGTGAATGGGTTTCATGGTTTGGACAACGACTTCAAGAAAAGAACTTGTAGTGTAATCACTAGTTCACCTGAAGGTGAGGATTGAAGCACTCGAGACTCGTTGTGGAAGAAAATGAAAGTGACTGATACATATAATTGTTTTAATTTTTTGTATCATAAATGTTCGCAGTTCCAAATGATAGTCGAACATGGACGACAAGAAGTTGTAGTAGTAGATGGTGGGCAAAATTGTAACGATTTAGAAAATGTTTCGCCGGCCGGAGTGGCCGAGCCGTTGTAGGCGCTACAGTCTGTAACCGCGCGACCGCTACGGTCGCAGGTTCGAATCCTGCCTCGGGCATGGATGAGTATGATGCCCTTAGGTTAGTTACGTTTAAGTAGTTCTTAGTTCTATGGGACTGATGACCTCAGAAGTTAAGTCCTATAGTGCTCAGAGCTATTTGAGCCAAGAAAATGTTTCATGCATCTTAAGGAAGGCAATCCAACTCACACGGTCTGTATCTGGGGCGGATAACGTAAGCTGGGTTGCCTATCTTGAAGTGCATGAAATATTTTCCGGGTCGTTACTTTGCCCAACCTGTAGTAACAGCAGCAATTACAGCAAGTTCGTAATAGGCGTAAGTAACGGTAGTGGTTGCAATAAATATTCAAAATAATCTAAGTAGAAGGTAGTAATAACAATATCAAAGGTAGCAATAGCATAGATGTAGCAGTGACGAGAATATTTTTTCAGGAAGTACATGCCAGCAATAATCGTAGAAATAGTCATAGTAGAAGTAGTAGTAGTAGTAGTAGTAGTAGGAAAAGATATCACCAATGGCACTAATGTACTAAACGGATTAATGTATACTCTTAATTTTATCGTGGCGCTGGAGTTATTGAGATTAACAAGAAGCAAAAGTAAATTTTCCTCGTCTGTCTGGTAAGTGAAGTCCAAACAAAAACAGCAGTTGTATCAAAACGTATAGTCAGCTACTGATTTGCTTGACAACATTAGAATGTGGCAGCGACGAGTGGCGACCTTACCATATGACTGACGAAGTGAAGGTTTCTCCAACTACGCTTATAGCAATGACGGCAATATGCTAGAAGCGGCAAGACGTGAAAGTGACCTTCAGCACTCACCGTTATTGCGAATTGAGTATTTAAATGAGGAAGACAAACATGCAAGTGATTACGCAGATATTTACAGCAGCCTTTTAATATTTAACTTCCTCGTTAACGAGAAAAGCTCATGGCAATTCTCAGTTAGCTTATTGCTTGCGATTGTAACTAACAATTATTCTCTGAAATCTCGATCGACTCACTCAGAGACTAGCAGAGCCTTGAGGTCTTTTCCCACTGATGCAACTAGACTCTGTTTCGACTTAATTAAAGATGGTGTTATTAACTGCAGATATTGCTGTTCATCAGGAAACCTGAGTCACTAAATCTGAAAAGCGTACTGCCGCAGCCCCACCCCCGTGCTCAGTAATGAAGTCGCTACAAGTTCTCTTATCAGAACATTTCTGTTCTTGACTGTGCGGCTGATCCCCGCGGAGGTTCGAGTCCTCCCTCGGGCACGGGTGTGTGTGTGTTTGTCCTTAGGATAATTTAGGTTAAGCAGTGTGTAAGCTTAGGGACTGATGACCTTAGCAGTTAAGTCCCATAAGATTTCACACACATTTGAACATTTTTTCAGTTCTTGATTTCAGTCGGTTATGCGGAAATTCTCTGTGACAAATTAGAAACTTCTCTTTGAAGACTATAAAATGTGAACGCGAGATGTTGCACATGACTCTGGTACGTTCGCGGCTTTGAGCTCGGTGGTCCTCACGCTACTATATTGGAGGAGTATGCTAGTTAACAGCACCAAGTTCGATTCCCCCCTCCCCACACTCCTTTCATTTCCGTATCATGTATAAAACATGACTGTGCTCAACATTGTCTGCAGTCACCCTTCTCACACATCATCAACAGCTCTGACTAACAAGGAAAGATTACCAACCTGACCTCATATTTTAAAGAGAAGAAAGTACAGTCCCAAGATATCAGCCCTAGCAGTCGATCCCGCTCGAAAATTTGTCCCATAATTCTGACAAAGCGCTGTTATGACCTTTTGAAAGTATAGCTGTTTGTCACTCGCTCCTTCCCACTGCAGCCGCCTTATGCCCGACCGCGAAGTACTCTTCAAATGGCTCTGAGCACTATGGAACTTAACATCTGAGGTCATCAGTCCCCGAGACTTAAAACTACTTAAACCTATCTAACCCAAGGACATCACACACATCCATGCCCGAGGCAGGATTCGAACCTGCGACCGCAGCAGCAGCTCCGTTCCGGACTGAAGCGCCTAGAACCGCTCGGGCACAGCCGAAGTACTGTACAGCAGATTGACAACCAGAGCCCTCTTATTCGCTTTATCTTATGGTGCGGGGAGAGGAGGGGGAGAGAAGGTCTCGTCTGCCCAAGGTTTGAAATCCAGTTAGAGAACATATGTTACTCTACTCGAGAAACATGAGTAGTAATAACCCCACCCACATTATTTTAGCAATATTCTGATGTTCCAAAGAAAATAACGCACAGCACCGATGTTAATAATTAAATAGCGCTATACTACTTCTTTGATGATATACTAATTCGTTTCACTCATTTACAGTACATTTGTCAACCGCAACATAAAAATGTTCAAAGCTACGATATCTCTGGCACCAGTACAGGTTGCAAACCGCTAACTGTGACACAATAAACAAAGCATATTACCAATATCAAAACAGTAATTCAAGAACTTCTTACACTCTCGGCTCTAAAACCTTTCGTGCTCGGGTATTATGAGGCTGCAGTTGGGCGGAGCAGGTGACAAATAGCCGTTGCTCGACAAGTTTAATAACTGTACATTCACAAGGTGGTAACTGCGTACTATCAGAATTATAGCTCAAATTTTCGCGCCGTATCGACTGCTAGGGCTGATTTCTTGCAAATGTCCTTTTTTCACCATAAATATGAGGTCAAGTTGGTGATGTTTCCTTGTAAGGCAGAATAAGTCACATCTATTGGAACTTAGCCACAAATGCAATGTGGTTTACAGCTATGGGTATCGGTATTCCTTGTGTCTCGTTTTAGATGGCGACAAAAAACATCAACAACCTACATTTTAGATCGAGAATATGTTGCACACTTGATTCAGAGTTGTAGTGCCATTGAGATACGTGACACAACGTTGACACACTACGGGCGCCTGCTCCCAGCTGACTGGTCGAATGCTCAACAATAGTTTACAGTTATTAGTTCAACCCGCCACCGTAGTTAATGCGCTGACACCGCTTGTACGCCAGTAAAAAGATAGCCTCGGAACTTCTTGGACGGACGATGAAGGTAAATCACGTACAACTTTTTATCTATGTCAGTGCCTGTAAAAAGAGAAACCACGGATTACACCGTGATTCGAAGTCCACGATAAACTCTAAACTCCTATCTGCCCATACCAGGTCGGGTAAGTCAGTCCAAAGATTGGAGGAAGGCAACAGCATACAACGACCAGTACGACCACGCTTAGTGAAGCGTATCGCTGAATGGTTTCCATATGGTTGATGATATCTTACCCTTTTATAAAATACGCTACTGAAAATTAGCAAACTCAAGCTCAAATACAAATTTCATTTTTAGTGGCTTACTAGAAGATATCCTAAAATGTTAACTCCAAGAAACAACATTTAAAAATAATTAGGACGTGGTTCATAAACGTCTTTACAAATCATGTATTAACAAAAATATTTGTTCGCGAATAAGTAGAATTTTAAAGAGGAACCATCTAGCGTAGACTATTCATTTTATAGCTTGTTTATCAAAAACCAGAAAATCTGACGTGTTGTGAACGTTTTAAAGTTTTTATTTGCAGTTAAAAATGTGGCTGCCTGCAAAGATAGACTCATATTCTTTGAATACTGTAGTTTCTGTTCTGACACAATCCGAAACCTGTTTGTATTTTGACCTTTTCGTCCATCAACCTGCTGTAGACAAGAAGAATTTTTTTCCCACTTGTTTCGTCTCTATAAAAAATTATTAATTATTTTGCTGATCCACCTGCAGTACAGTAGTACCCATCTGCAGATGGGTAGTAGATCTATAGATCTACCATTGAGATCAATTAATTGCGCATGGCACTACCTGAGCCTGAACATTGAGCTGAAATAACTGCATTATATACGGTCGTTAGATTAATGTAATTCTATGGTTCAAGTGAAAGAAAAATCGAGCGCCTTAATCGAAATGCAAATGCTTTGAATCAGAGGGTACCGGTCCGATCCTACTTGCAGGATTTGACAGCCGTATTGTGACCGTGGATCGATTTCAGAGCTGCAGAATAGGTGGGGGTAGCAACACACAAGCTATTCCAGAATGAGATTTTCACTCTGCAGCGGAGTGTGCGCTGATATGAAACTTCCTAGCAGATTAAAACTGTGTGCCCGACCGAGACTCGAACTCGGGACCTTTGCCTTTCGCGGGCAAGTGCTCTACCAACTGAGCTACCGAAGCACGACTCACGTCCGGTACTCACAGCTTTACTTCTGCCAGTACCTCGTCTCCTACCTTCCAAACTTTACAGAAGCTCTCCTGCGAAACTTGCAGAACTAGCACTCCTGAAAGAAAGGATATTGCGGAGACATGGCTTAGCCACAGCCTGGGGGATGTTTCCAGAATGAGATTTTCACTCTGCAGCGGAGTGTGCGCTGATATGAAACTTCCTGGCCGATTAAAACTGTGTGCCCGACCGAGACTCGAACTCGGGACCTTTGCCTTTCGCGGGCAAGTGCTCTACCAACTGAGCTACCGAAGCACGACTCACGTCCGGTACTCACAGCTTTACTTCTGCCAGTACCTCGTCTCCTACCTTCCAAACTTTACAGAAGCTCTCCTGCGAAACTTGCAGAACTAGCACTCCTGAAAGAAAGGATATTGCGGAGACATGGCTTAGCCACAGCCTGGGGGATGTTTCCAGAATGAGATTTTCACTCTGCAGCGGAGTGTGCGCTGATATGAAACTTCCTGGCAGATTAAACCTGTGTGCCCGACCGAGACTCGAACTCGGGACCTTTGCCTTTCGCGGGCAAGTGCTCTACCAACTGAGCTACCGAAGCACGACTCACGTCCGGTACTCACAGCTTTACTTCTGCCAGTACCTCGTCTCCTACCTTCCAAACTTTACAGAAGCTCTCCTGCGAAACTTGCAGAACTAGCACTCCTGAAAGAAAGGATATTGCGGAGACATGGCTTAGCCACAGCCTGGGGGATGTTTCCAGAATGAGATTTTCACTCTGCAGCGGAGTGTGCGCTGATATGAAACTTCCTGGCAGATTAAAACTGTGTGCCCGACCGAGACTCGAACTCGGGACCTTTGCCTTTCGCGGGCAAGTGCTCTACCAACTGAGCTACCGAAGCACGACTCACGTCCGGTACTCACAGCTTTACTTCTGCCAGTACCTCGTCTCCTACCTTCCAAACTTTACAGAAGCTCTCCTGCGAAACTTGCAGAACTAGCACTCCTGAAAGAAAGGATATTGCGGAGACATGGCTTAGCCACAGCCTGGGGGATGTTTCCAGAATGAGATTTTCACTCTGCAGCGGAGTGTGCGCTGATATGAAACTTCCTGGCAGATTAAAACTGTGTGCCCGACCGAGACTCGAACTCGGGACCTTTGCCTTTCGCGGGCAAGTGCTCTACCAACTGAGCTACCGAAGCACGACTCACGTCCGGTACTCACAGCTTTACTTCTGCCAGTACCTCGTCTCCTACCTTCCAAACTTTACAGAAGCTCTCCTGCGAAACTTGCAGAACTAGCACTCCTGAAAGAAAGGATATTGCGGAGACATGGCTTAGCCACAGCCTGGGGGATGTTTCCAGAATGAGATTTTCACTCTGCAGCGGAGTGTGCGCTGATATGAAACTTCCTGGCAGATTAAAACTGTGTGCCCGACCGAGACTCGAACTCGGGACCTTTGCCTTTCGCGGGCAAGTGCTCTACCAACTGAGCTACCGAAGCACGACTCACGTCCGGTACTCACAGCTTTACTTCTGCCAGTACCTCGTCTCCTACCTTCCAAACTTTACAGAAGCTCTCCTGCGAAACTTGCAGAACTAGCACTCCTGAAAGAAAGGATATTGCGGAGACATGGCTTAGCCACAGCCTGGGGGATGTTTCCAGAATGAGATTTTCACTCTTCAGCGGAGTGTGCGCTGATATGAAACTTCCTGGCAGATTAAAACTGTGTGCCCGACCGAGACTCGAACTTGGGACCTGGCTAAGCCATGTCTCCGCAATATCCTTTCTTTCAGGAGTGCTAGTTCTGCAAGTTTCGCAGGAGAGCTTCTGTAAAGTTTGGAAGGTAGGAGACGAGGTACTGGCAGAAGTAAAGCTGTGAGTACCGGACGTGAGTCGTGCTTCGGTAGCTCAGTTGGTAGAGCACTTGCCCGCGAAAGGCAAAGGTCCCGAGTTCGAGTCTCGGTCGGGCACACAGTTTTAATCTGCCAGGAAGTTTCATATCAGCGCACACTCCGCTGCAGAGTGAAAATCTCATTCTGGAAACATCCCCCAGGCTGTGGCTAAGCCATGTCTCCGCAATATCCTTTCTTTCAGGAGTGCTAGTTCTGCAAGTTTCGCAGGAGAGCTTCTGTAAAGTTTGGAAGGTAGGAGACGAGGTACTGGCAGAAGTAAAGCTGTGAGTACCGGACGTGAGTCGTGCTTCGGTAGCTCAGTTGGTAGAGCACTTGCCCGCGAAAGGCAAAGGTCCCGAGTTCGAGTCTCGGTCGGGCACACAGTTTTAATCTGCCAGGAAGTTTCATATCAGCGCACACTCCGCTGCAGAGTGAAAATCTCATTCTGGAAACATCCCCCAGGCTGTGGCTAAGCCATGTCTCCGCAATATCCTTTCTTTCAGGAGTGCTAGTTCTGCAAGTTTCGCAGGAGAGCTTCTGTAAAGTTTGGAAGGTAGGAGACGAGGTACTGGCAGAAGTAAAGCTGTGAGTACCGGACGTGAGTCGTGCTTCGGTAGCTCAGTTGGTAGAGCACTTGCCCGCGAAAGGCAAAGGTCCCGAGTTCGAGTCTCGGTCGGGCACACAGTTTTAATCTGCCAGGAAGTTTCATATCAGCGCACACTCCGCTGCAGAGTGAAAATCTCATTCTGGAAACATCCCCCAGGCTGTGGCTAAGCCATGTCTCCGCAATATCCTTTCTTTCAGGAGTGCTAGTTCTGCAAGTTTCGCAGGAGAGCTTCTGTAAAGTTTGGAAGGTAGGAGACGAGGTACTGGCAGAAGTAAAGCTGTGAGTACCGGACGTGAGTCGTGCTTCGGTAGCTCAGTTGGTAGAGCACTTGCCCGCGAAAGGCAAAGGTCCCGAGTTCGAGTCTCGGTCGGGCACACAGTTTTAATCTGCCAGGAAGTTTCATATCAGCGCACACTCCGCTGCAGAGTGAAAATCTCATTCTGGAAACATCCCCCAGGCTGTGGCTAAGCCATGTCTCCGCAATATCCTTTCTTTCAGGAGTGCTAGTTCTGCAAGTTTCGCAGGAGAGCTTCTGTAAAGTTTGGAAGGTAGGAGACGAGGTACTGGCAGAAGTAAAGCTGTGAGTACCGGACGTGAGTCGTGCTTCGGTAGCTCAGTTGGTAGAGCACTTGCCCGCGAAAGGCAAAGGTCCCGAGTTCGAGTCTCGATCGGGCACACAGTTTTAATCTGCCAGGAAGTTTCATATCAGCGCACACTCCGCTGCAGAGTGAAAATCTCATTCTGGATACATCCCCCAGGCTGTGGCTAAGCCATGTCTCCGCAATATCCTTTCTTTCAGGAGTGCTAGTTCTGCAAGTTTCGCAGGAGAGCTTCTGTAAAGTTTGGAAGGTAGGAGACGAGGTACTGGCAGAAGTAAAGCTGTGAGTACCGGACGTGAGTCGTGCTTCGGTAGCTCAGTTGGTAGAGCACTTGCCCTCGAAAGGCAAAGGTCCCGAGTTCGAGTCTCGGTCGGGCACACAGTTTTAATCTGCCAGGAAGTTTCATATCAGCGCACACTCCGCTGCAGAGTGAAAATCTCATTCTGGAAACATCCCCCAGGCTGTGGCTAAGCCATGTCTCCGCAATATCCTTTCTTTCAGGAGTGCTAGTTCTGCAAGTTTCGCAGGAGAGCTTCTGTAAAGTTTGGAAGGTAGGAGACGAGGTACTGGCAGAAGTAAAGCTGTGAGTACCGGACGTGAGTCGTGCTTCGGTAGCTCAGTTGGTAGAGCACTTGCCCGCGAAAGGCAAAGGTCCCGAGTTCGAGTCTCGGTCGGGCACACAGTTTTAATCTGCCAGGAAGTTTCATATCAGCGCACACTCCGCTGCAGAGTGAAAATCTCATTCTGGAAACATCCCCCAGGCTGTGGCTAAGCCATGTCTCCGCAATATCCTTTCTTTCAGGAGTGCTAGTTCTGCAAGTTTCGCAGGAGAGCTTCTGTAAAGTTTGGAAGGTAGGAGACGAGGTACTGGCAGAAGTAAAGCTGTGAGTACCGGACGTGAGTCGTGCTTCGGTAGCTCAGTTGGTAGAGCACTTGCCCGCGAAAGGCAAAGGTCCCGAGTTCGAGTCTCGGTCGGGCACACAGTTTTAATCTGCCAGGAAGTTTCACACAATCTATTGTTTGAGCCGACCATGTAAAAAAATATATGGACACACTACTCCTAGTAAAATTGAAAAAAATACTTGAAGTGTTTCAATACAAAAGTTTTAATGGTAAAAATGCCCGCTTAAACTACTTTAGGCTAAGAACAACACACACACACCCATGTCCGAGGGAGGACTCGAACCCCCGGTGGGAGAGGCCGCGCAATCCGCGACATGGCGCCTCAAACAGCGCGGACACTGACCTCAGCGGCGTACGGACCCAGCTCGGAAACAGAGGGCCATTCTTCATGAAGACTCTAACACTGCCCGTCTACGGGTGGGCTCTTATACCGCCCGGGAAACCATTGACCGCTCTTCGGTGGTTTGCTCCAGAGAATCGACTACACTGCCTCCTTCCAGGTTTTCAACCCAACTGATGCTGGAGGCACGCTCCTTATATATGTACAACACAAGAATTTGTCTATTTTGTTGGCTGGTAAGGACGGTTTTGCACGAGATCTGAAAATGGATAATTTGTCTTCTTCGCCGAGTTTGAACTTAAGGGCCTCGCTCTCACTTGCTGTCTCAAGAAGAGGCCTTTTTACAAATTTCTTCCCAATCAATACGTGATTAAGAACTACATGTTGCCAAATATGCGCTATGCCGTTAATCTGTCATCTCTCTCGCTGACAGTGTGCTGTTCAAAAGAGATCTCCACCTCTCGCACTCACGTATTTGTGGACAGCCCTGCAGGGTTCAGGGTGTCAGTTCCCCCCACCACTACCTCTCAGACATTATTCGCGTCCATGCTACGTCGTGTTGCGCCACTTCTATATATATATATATATATATATATATATAAATTCACGAAAACAAAACAGATTACAAAGCTGGTACACATACCTAATATCGTATAGGGCCACTGCGAGTTCGCAGAAGTGCTGCAACACGACGTGCCACGGACTCGAATACTGTCTGAAGCAGTGCTGGAGGGGAATGACACCTAGAAACCTGTAGGACTGTCCACAAATCAGTAAGAGTACGAGAGGATGGAGATCTCTTCTGAACAGAACGTAGCAAGGCATCCCAGATATGCTCAATATGTTCATGTCTGGGGAGTCTGGTGGCCAGCAGAAGTGTTTAAACTCAGAAGGACACTCTGTAGCAATTATGGACGTGTGGGGTGACGCATTGTCCTTCTGGAATTGCCCAAAGCACATGAATGGATGGAGATCATCAGACAAGTTGCTTACGTACGTGTCATTTGTCAGAATCGTATCTTGACGTATAAAGGGTTCCATATCACTCCAACTGCACATTCCCCACACCATTACAGAGCCTCCACCAGATTGAACAGCCCCCTGCTGACATGTAAGGTCCATGGATTCATGAGATTGTCTCCATACCCGTACACGTCCATCCACTCGATACAATTTGGAACGAGACTCGTCCGACCAACAACATGTTACAAGTTATCAACAGTCCAGACGGGCCCAGGCGGAGCGTAAATCTTTGTGTCGTGCAGTCATCAAGGGTAGATGAGAGGGCCTTCGGCTTCAAAAGCCAATATCGATGATGTTTCGTTGAATGGTTCGCACGCTGACGCTTGTTTATGGCCCAGCCTTGAAATCTGCAGCAGTTTACGGAAAGGTTGCACTTCTGTCACGTTGAACGATTCTCTTCAGTCGTCGTTGGTACCGCTCTTGCGGGATCTTTTTTCCGGCCGCAGCGACGTCTGAGATTTGATGCTTTACCAGTTTCCTGATATTCACGCACACTCGTGAAATAGTCGTACAGGAAAATCCCCATTTCATCGCTACCTCGGACATGCTGTGTCCCACCGCTCGTGCACCAACTATAACACCACGTCAAACTCTCTTAAATCTTGACAACCTGCCATTGTAGCAGCAGTAGCCGATCTAACAACTGCGCCATTTTTTTTCCACTTTTCATTCCCTTCTCTGAGGGGGAAGGACGGGCTGTTTGAGGGTCTGCTATACCCTTTTCAGCCTTTTTGGATGTATCAGGATACATTTTATTATTCTGTTACATTTTATTTGTCGCATCAGTGCAATTTGTCATTACTTACAACAATCAATTTTTTTTTGGTTTCTCAGGCCCACATCTGCGCCAGACACCTGTTGTCTTATATAGGCGTTGCCGACCACAACGCCTCATTCTGCCTGTTTACATATCTGTCTATTTGAATACGCATCCCTATACCAGTTTCTTTGGTGCTTCAGCACATTGCCTCAATATAAAACGTCCATCACGACACATCGTTCACTGTAAAATTACCGATAGGTAATGTAGTGGGTATTGTAGGGGACTAGTGCTCAGGAGGGTCGGGAACCAAAACATTATCCGGCAGTGGAAATTCAAGTTTGTATTTAGTTTGCAAGATTTCATGGGTGTTGTCAATGAAGGCCGCATCGTATTGCTCTTCAGGTTATTCTCGCACAATCGACGTTTCGAGCCATCTGCTGGCATATTCTTCAGGATATTTTGTGTACTCAGCTGGCTGAATAGCTATTGTCTGCGGTAGATTATGAATTCACTACAGCATTTTGCCGAACGACGTTGGTCGTGCAGAGGCTACTGGGTAAATTGAAAAGCAAAGTCAATTGTGTGTAAAAACCCTCGTCACACAGATTTCTCTGTTACAACAGCTTCTGCATTTGCGCGGTGAAAGTGAAATTGAGGCTGAATCGCTTTAACTTGTTACGGCATTGGAGCTGGCGCGTTTTCATAACTTCAGCTTTCGGCTTGTAGGAGCAGAGACGACACTTGGGTCGCCCCATATGAGGTGACGAACTGTCCCATTGTTTCGCAGTTACCGAATTCATCACAGGGCGTATGAAAAACGGCGGACATAAGCGCCTTGGGATAAAGGACACGGGTCGTCACGGAAACGCAGAGGGCGCGTGGGTTCGCTCTTTTAATAGGCAGCACGACCTCTGCCGCCAAAGTTCACGGACACTTGCGCTTTCTCGCCTCGCAGGATTCCTAATTCACGACATGAGTGACGGCCATGTTTACCGCTGCCCACGTGTTCTCCGGAGGCGGACAGGGAGACGATGACAGAAAAGGGTAACTACTTCCCTACAACTGTCTGCTGACACAAAAGAGTTTGATACACATCTGTCAAATAACTACAGCGTACAATAACACTAATCTTTCTGTAGCGTGCCTTGCTGAAGCTGCAGTTTGCTTTGCCATGGAACGGATGAGGTTCTGAATGTTGGAAACACGAATGACCACGCTATCATAACAAGTCGAAAAGTTTAGCCAAATAACATCGATGGCATCCTGATTGTCGCCGAGTTGAACCAGATATTTCCAGTGGCAATGGGTCAGTCGAAAACTGTGACTGTCTCTCAATGTCTTCGTGTTACCAGCGAACAGGAAGTATGCCGTTCTCAACACATTACGCCTCACCGTCTTCATCTGAGGACAGCTGCATTTCTTGTTGTCACAACAATGCATTTTTTAATCTTACATTCCTGAATGAGTCTGCGACAGTGGAAGGATATGCTAATATTACACAAACCGAAAGCACCACCTAATAGGCAACATAGACACCATGTTGGTATTGTTGACCGGATCATTCACGACTGACCACTGTGAATACAAAATCTGAGTTGGGCGCAATCTTGATTGGTCTTCACTTCCTGTAGGTGCCGGTCGCTTCCGTCATTGCGTCATGGAGTGGGGTTTCGATTCGTTCTCTGGCCGAACAAGAAACTAACGATACCAAAGTAACGGAAAGCGACGGTAGTGTGATTGTTATATGTACGTGTAGGACATGCTGACCTTGGGAACGTGACTTACACATTCATAGATTGTAATTCAAAAGTTAGAAGCAGCAAAAGAGTAATTCTCAAGAAAAGTACCCTATGTCGAGTAATGAAGCCCAAATTCGAGAACAGGTAGCACCACACATTCAGGAGAATGCAGGTTTCCAGTCCATCACACCCTGCAGTTGTGCCTGTCCACTTGTGCGCATAGTGTCCAAGACCCTGTACCTGGACATGCTTAGAGAATTACGCCGTTCCATAATTGTCACCGGCACCACTTTAAAACAGGACGGCGATCTTTCCATCATGCCCACATTGTGTGCTCCTTCCTTGATATATCTCCAGACCGTTGGACAGATGTTAAAAGATAGAGTTACACTTGAAGAAACGGAACGTCAAAACATTCCACGATGCATTTCGAAAGGCAGTATACACACACGTTATCAACAGAACGCCGACGTCAAGGTTCCGGACCGAATGAAGGGTAGAGCCAGGGGTCGTAACACATCTGAAATGTAACGTCCATTGTTCAAGGTGCCGTCAATGCGAACAAGAGGTGACCGAGACGTGTAACCAATGGCACCCCATACCATCACGCCTGGTGATACGCCAGTATGGCGATGACAAATACACGCTTCCAATGTGCGTTCACCGCGATGTCGCCAAACACGGATGCGATCATTACGACGCTGTGAACAGAACCTGGATTCATCCGAAAAAATGACGTTTTGCCATACGTGTACCCAGGTTCGTCGTTGAGTACACCATCGCAGGCTCTCCTGTCTGAGATGCAGCGTCAAGGGTAACTTCAACCATGGTCTCTGAGCTGATAGTCCATGCTGCTGCAAACGTCGTCGAATTGTTCGTGCAGATGGTTGTTGTCTTGCGAACGTCCCCATCTGTTGACTCAGGGATCGAGACGTGGCTGCACGATCCGTTACAGCCGTGCGGATAAGATGCCTGTCATCTCGACTGCTAGTGATACGAGGCCGTTGGGATCCAGCACGGCGTTCCGTATTACCCTCCTGAACCAACCGATTCCATATTCTGCTAACAGTCATTGGATCTCGACCAACGCGAGCAGCAAAGTCCCGATACGATAAACCGCAATAGCGATAGGCTACAATCCGACCTTTATGTAAGTCCGAAACGTGATGGCACGCATTTGTCCTCCTTACACGAGGCATCAAAACAACGCTTCACTAGGCAACGCCGGTCAACTGCTGTTTGTGTACGAGAAATGTTCAAATGTGTGTGAAATCTTATGGGACTTAACTGCTAAGGTCATCAGTCCCTAAGCTTACACACTACTTAACCTGAATTATCCTAAGGACAAACACACACACACACCCATGCCCGAGGGAGGACTTGAACCTCCGCCGGGGCCAGCCGCACAGTCCATGACTGCAGCGCCCTAGCCCGCTCCGCTAATCCGACTCGGCCCATGTGTGAGAAATCAGTTGGAAACTTTCCTCATGTCAGCACGTTGTAGGTGTTGCCACCGGCGCCAACCTTATGTGAATGCTCTGAAAAGCTAATCGTTTGCACATCACAGCATCTTCTTCCTGTCGGTTAAATTTCGCGTCTATAACACGTCATCTTCGTGGTGTAGCAATTTTAATGGCCAGTAGTGTACGTCTTGCAAAATGAACAGAACGGGAAAATCGAAGAAAATTTACCAACTGTCTTTCTTCTCGCGTCATTCGTGAAAGGTTCAAAGTGGCTCTGAGCACTATGGGACTTAACGTCTATGGTCATCTGTCCCCTAGAACTTAGAACTACTTAAACCTAACTAACCTAAGGACATCACACAACATCCAGTCAAACGAGGCAGAGAAAATCGCTGAACCCGCCGGGAATCTAACCCGGGAACCAGGGCGTGGGAAGCGAGAACGCTACCGCACGACCACGCGCTGCGGACATCCGTGAAAGGAAGAAGGGAAAAAGGAGAGGGACACACACACACACACACACACACACACACACACACACACACACAGAGAGAGAGAGAGAGAGAGAGAGAGAGATAGTGGTACCGGAAGCACCGTCCGCCATACGCCATACACGGCAAGATGTGTTCCGAAGTACAGATATCGATGTTTCCGCCGATCCGGCCGCAATCAGGCCGATCGGGACCGACCGACCGCCGTGTCATCCCCAGCCAGAGACGATTGGATGCGTTAAAGAGTGGTGTGGGCTTAGTACACACTGTCCTGCCGTTGTTGGTTTTGCAGAGCTAGGAGCCTCTACTTCGAATACAAGTAGCTCCTCAGTCGGCATCACGAGGCTGAGTGGACCCCAATACAGTCCTCCCACCAAGGAAAAGTCTCTTGCTTTACTGGGAATTGCAACCTGCTCAACTACTCGGGCGGACAGGTGTAGATGTAATAGCGAATTGTTTCCATACACTTGTGTTTTGGTTCCAAATTGGAAGGTAGGTTGATTGTTTGCTAAAAAGTGTGTTCGTATATTGTGCAGCAACGAGGAAGTGCCGGTGATTTTCGCACAGGAGCGTGTCTTGGTGTCCCGTGTGAAGACTCAGGCGGCCGCAGCCTGATGCGGAGAAAGCGAATAGGACCGTCTCTCGCCGACTGAAAGTGCGGCGCCGTGCTTGCATGTGTGCGGCGTCATACGTGCCGGGGTCATTCTCCTCGCGGCCGGTGCCCGGCGCGGGATTTGCGTCCCTAATGAGGCGAGCCGAGAGGTGCGCGGGGCGCCGGCGCACACCTGCGCTGCACTCCCACTGCCACACGCCGCTCCCACGGATGGCGGCTGCACCGCGCAACCCCTAGCTTACTACACTACGTAACCCTCATAGAGGCGCACCAGTAGCTCATTTATGTCCCGATTTATCACCCGAGAGTGTTACGCAGTGATTCCGCATGCTCCGGTGTATGTGGTTGGCTTGCTGTTCAGTCATCTGGTTGATTGGTTGAATGGGGCGAGGGGACCAAACATTTAGGTCATCGGTCCCATGATCCAAGATGGCAGAAACTGGGGAGGAAAAACTCCAACAGCCCAGTCCAGTCGATGGAAAAGGCAAAAATGCGCCCGCCGAGGGGTCACGGAGAACGAAGGGTAGGTGGATGCCCCCCCCCCCCCTCCGTCCCAGCCAGACGAACGGTAAGCTCACCACCCGAAATACCCACATGGCCGGGAAACCGATCAACCGAACAAGGAGCGCCATGAGTGAGGAGGTCGTGGATGGCAGACAAAGGGGTGACGGAAGAAACGCCTATAGCCCTCGGACCACTCGTCGAGTCCGTACATCACAAAACTTAGGTGAGGGAGGACCTTTTAGCAAAGCAGAGGACCCAGCAAAAGATCATCAGTACTGCAGTAAACAAGCCACACATGGCAGGCAAGAGATCGTGTTCCATGCCAACGGAAGTCGTAAAGGCATATCCCACGTGACCGGCGGTGTAAAAACAATAAAATTCCGGAACTCTTGTAAGAGTGGGTGGATCAAACAACGGAACACCATAGGAGCGATATGGGCTTTTGGACCCCGGAATCCAAGGTGGGAACAGACCAAAGAGGGAAGATGGAAATCGCGGAGGAAAGAAGCTGGACGGAGCCCGGCCAGTAGTCCCATCTGAGGTTGGGCAGATGTCCCGAAATAAGCGAAAAGACTAGAATAAGAGATGTGAGCAGGGAAATGCATATCCCACTTGATCGTCGGATTAAAAGCCATCGGTGTAAAAACAATAAAATTCCGAAACTCTTGTAAGAGTGGGCGGAACAAACAAGGGGACACCATAGCATAGGAAACAAGGAACTGCGACCGCCGAAAGGGGGAGGGGGGAGGAGGGCAGGGGACGGAAAGATCCCACCGTCAACCAAAAGACTATCGACAGGGCTAGTGCTGAAGGCAACAGTAGCGAAACAGATACCACTATGGTGGACTGGGTCTAAGAGGAGCAGTGTGGAAGTGGCAGCTAAGCCATCACCGTGACGAGCTTAGTCCAGACAGGGCGGAACCAACGCCTGATAAAGGCGGAAGCGAGTCAAGCGATTTGTGCCCCTAGATGTGTAGGCGAGGAAGTGGAGAACATTGGTTTACGGATTCAGTCCTCAAAATGGCTCTGAGCACTATGGGACTTAACATCTGAGGTCATCAGTCCCATAGAACTTAGAACTACTTAAATCTAATTAACCTAAGGACAGCACACACATCCATGGCCGAGGCAGGATTCGAACCTGCGACCGTAGCGGTCGCGCGGTTCCGGACTGAAGCCCCTAGAACCACTCGGCCACCGCGACCGGGATCATATAGTAAACACCAGCTATATGCCAGGGAAGCGTTAACTTGAAACTTGTTCCATCTAAGCATGTGTACTATCTGAGCAAAAGTACCTGAAGACCTTTTATAGTCGACATTAATATGAGCTGTGTCCACCCTTCGCCTTTATGACGGCTTGAACTGGGTTGTGTACCCTTTCAGTGAGGTGTGTGAATGTCTGTGGAGGAATAGCAGCCCATTCATCCAAAAGAGTCGAAACAAGAGAAGGGAGTAATGTTGGATGCTTGGGTCTGGAGCGAAGTGGACGTTCTGATTCATCCCAAAGGTGTTCCCTTGGGCTCAGGTCCGCACTCTGGGCAAGTCAGTCCATTTCAGGAAAATTATTGTTCATATGCCATTCCCCCACATATTCTGCTTTATGCGAGGGTGCATCATTGTACCAACACAATCACTCATCGTCTCCGAACCATTCCTCTACTGTACACACTATACAACGCTGTAAAATGTGTTAATATCCTTTCGCATTAAGCGCAGTAGGGTGGCTACAACCAAACAACGAAAAAGACCACTATAGCATACCTCACTCTTGGCACTACAGATGATGGCAGTAACATTATTCAGGCATTCACCACACTCAAACCCTCCCATGGGATCGCAACAGGGTATAGCATGGTTCGTCTCTCCAATCAGTTGTTTCCGGTCATTCACTGTCTTCACATTACTTCAAGCATCCCTTAGCACTGAGTCCCGAAATGTGTAGCTTAGATAAGCTGCTCGACCATTGCACCCATTATTTTAACTCAGTCACTGTGCTAGAAGTACTGCCGCTAACAGTCTGGAACTCACGAGTGATTCCTTCTGCTGATTTCACGCGATTTTTTTGCAACCACCCTCCAAGATGCTCGAAGGTCCCTGTCCATTTGTACGTGGGCTCTGTGTGCCTTAGTTTAGCTGCGGTTGTTCCTTCGCATTTCCACTTTCCAATCACATCACCAACAGCCGACTTAGGAAGGTTTAGAAGGGTTGAAATGTCTCTGATGGATTTGTTGCTCAGGTGACATTCAGCGACTAGCCCAAGTTCGAAGTCACAGAGCTCTCCTGAAAGATTCATTCTGCTGTTCCTGCTTCTGTATTGACAACACGGTGTTTCTGCCTCCGTTAACACTGCCGAATCCGCCTCTCGTGACATTTAGAGGTAAATTCTTCTTTACGTAGGAGTGTCCGGGTACTTTGAATCAGATACTGCACGTTCATCTGCACTACGTCCTTCGAATTAAAGTCTGAATTAGCTGCATTCAACTGGGTCAGCGACCTACTGTTTCTCATCGATAATCCATTATCATCTACTGAGAAGCACTAATTACTTTCTTGTAAGCCATTAATCTTCGTTTCTTAAGAGGTACGACGTCGACGCCGAATGGAAGAGACCCGTAAGATAAAAGCACTTACACAGAAATGATCTTTTTCATTGCCGTTTTTGACGTAATCCATTTGGGGAACAACATTTCTGAAGCATGCGAAAGGAAATTTCATACGTGAGAGATGCTGTACGAGTGTACGACCTATAGAAGACTTTTTTGTCTTTTATTATCTACATTGCGGTCCTGTAAAAGGTTTTTAATCCCACCATAATACTTTTCATCTTTTTTTTAACTGAGGAACACAGTATTGCCGATTAGTATTCTCTGGTTGAATATCGTAACGGCTAATTTGATAATGGCAGACATCTATTCAGAGACATACAAACTGTTAGAAATTTATAACTGATTATTCATTAAAGAGGCAGTTCCGATGTAATAAAGCTGATTACAAGGCCTCTAGTGATCAACTAAATTGAAGCAAATATATAGTACGCGCCTCGGTACCCTAACATACGAGAGGACTCTAAAAAAATAAGTAAAAGTAAGTTTCACATTATTATGGCAGGCCATGTGGCTTTTATTAAATGCTGCACTACACTTCATAGTGACACAGATACATGGCACTATTTTTCAATTTAGGCACTGAGTCTCTGCAAACAGTAGTTGGAACTTTCTTCATCGTTCAGTCCCTCGACTGTAGAGATATGCTCCTTGGTCTTGAAGCCTTTCAAGTACCGCTGTGTGTGAAGGTCTACGTCTTCATCGCCTGAAAATCTCTTTTCTTCCCAAAACATGGAAATCATATGGTGGAAAATTAGAACTATATGACGGATCAGCAGCACACACGTCTGTGCAGCCTTGGTCCAATTCTTGGTACCATTTCACTACGGCTGGATGCGACTTTGCATTTAGTTAATACACTGGGGTGATATGCACATATACGGATGACGGTAGTATCGCGTGCACAAGATATAAAAGAGCAGTGCATTGGCTGAACTGTCATTTTTACTCGGATGAGTCACGGGTCAGGTTTCCAACGTGATTATGGCCGCGCGACGGGAATGAACAGATTTTGAGCGCGGTATGTTTGTTGGAGCTAGAGCCACGGAACATTCCATTCCAGAAATTGTTAGGTAATTAAATATTCAAAGATCCAAAGTGCCAAGAATGTGTCGAGAATACCAAATTTCAGACATTTCCTCTCAGCATGGACAACGCAGTGGCCGACGGCCCTCACTTAACTACCTAGAGCAGCGGCGTTTGCGTAGAGTTGTCGGTGGTAACAGACAAGCAACACTGCGAGAATTAACAGAAGAAATCAACGTGAGACGTATGACGAACGTAACCGTCTCGACAGAGTGGCAGAATTTGGGGTTAATGTGCTATGGCAGTTGACGACCGACACGAGTGCCTTTGCTAACAGAAAGACACGGCCTGCAGCGCCTCTCCAGGGCTCCAGTCCACATCAGTTGGACCCGAGACGTCTGGAAAACCGTGACCTCGTCAGATGAGACCCGATTTCAGTTGGTAAGAGCTGATGGGAGGGTTCGAGTGTGGCACAGACCACACGAAGCCACGGACCCAAGTTGTGCAAGCTGGTGGTGACTGCTTAATGGTGGGGGCTGTATTTACATGGAATGGACTGGGTTCTCAGGTCCAAAGGATCCGATCATAGACAGGGAATAGTTGTATTTGGCTACTTGGAGAACTTCTGCAGCCATTTTTGGGCTTAACATTCCCACACAACGATGGAATTTTTGTAGATGACAATGCACCATGCTACCGGGCCACAGTTCAAATGGCTTTGAGCACTATGGGACTCAACTGCTGTGGTCATAAGTCCCCTAGAACTTAGAACTACTTAAACCTAACTAACCTAAGGACAGCACACAACACCCAGCCATCACGAGGCAGAGAAAATCCCTGACCCCGCCGGGAATCGAACCCGGGAACCGGGCGTGGGAAGCGAGAACGCTACCGCACGACCACGAGATGCGGGCCCGGGCCACAGTTATCCGTGAGTGGTTTGAAGAACGTTCTGGCCACCCAGATCGTCCGGCGTGAAAACCATCGAAAGTTTATGCGACGTAACGACAGATTAGTTCGGGCACAAAATCCTGCTTACTGTTATAGAGGTATAATGGCTTAGTATTTCTGCAGGGGGCTTCCAACGACTTGTTGAGACCACGCCACGCCGAGTTACTGCACCAAGCCCGGTAAAAGGAGGTCTGGCACGATATTAGGAGGTGTCCCACGACTTTTTTTACCTCAGTGTATTTCAGCAGTGTCTGTGATAAATAATCAGTTGTTCGCCGAACTCAATCTACCCACAGGGTGCTAAAAGGTGCAGTGTAAACAGCCTTCCGCTTGTAATGAGAACGAAATGAGCGTTTTCCGCTCACACGAATCGTAACATGAAACAATGGCTGTTCTTCGTTTGGACTGCCTCTGCCCACACTTACAAAAAAGAAGCTGCAAATAAATCTTCCGAAACACCTGAGAAAAGGAACCCGATTCACCTCAGGCGAGAATGAACTGTTTAGCTTACTTTTGGACTATGGACGTCGTGTTTTGGAAGCTGGTGAGGTGAGAAAGCGGCTGGCAGCTGGGCGCCAGCTACAATGCGGGCCGCGCCCTGCACGGGAGAGACAAAGCCGTAAGACCGGCCAGCGTGACACGCGAGGTGGTCGCGCCACGCACCGCCCTAGGAATGCGACCGCTTCTCTGCTCGTGTGAACAATACGTACCGGCCCAGCACAGCGCAACACCCACCCAGGTCCCTGCATGAGAGCGGCCTCCGGAGCACCAGCAATTACCTAGGCACTCCGAGTCCTCAGCAAGCCATTGTTTTCCTTTCCTGCTGTTGGTTCCGCCTGACGCCAGTAAAGGGTCGCCACAAGCACACCAACGTCCGCCAAGCTCTCCCCCTTCAGGGGTCAACCGATAATTTCTGTCGCCATCGTTTTGCTGACGAGGGGACCTTCCGGGAGGTGCATCGAGTTACGAGCTCCCAAAAAATGGCTCTGAGCACTATAGGACTTAACATCTGTGGTCATCAGTCCCCTAGAACTTAGAACTACTTAAACCTAACTAACCTAAGGACATCACACACATCCATGCCCGAGGCAGGATTCGAACCTGCAACCGTAGCGGTCACGCGGTTCCAGACTGAAGCGCATAGAACCGCGCGGCCACACAGGCCGGCATGAGCACCCACTTCGCTTGCTTATAGTATGGGTAGGCAGCTATCACACGCTAAAATTGTAGGTGCCAATGCGGCCTCGTTTTTGAAATATTGCCTGTTAAAGTTTGGGTAGCTCTTTATATACAGAAAAGTTTCACATTTGTGGCAAGTGAGCGAGTAGCCGAGTGGCAAGCGAGCGAGATTCCTGTCCAGGCGACTCTGGTTCGAGACTCATCTATGCTACTTTTCTTTCTTTTTTTTTCAAATGCCTGCTTCAATTTAAAATTAATCATGAAAATTCCGCAAGGAATTGATTAAAAAGAATTACAACCTTCTATAAACCAAAATTACACACTGGATGTCAAATTTTGTTTCAATCTTTTGCGTTTTTTTTTATTTTAATAGGAAATTAACCGTAATGTACTTTCTTGAAATACACTCCTGGAAATTGAAATAAGAACACCGTGAATTCATTGTCCCAGGAAGGGGAAAATTTATTGACACATTCCTGGGGTCAGATACATCACATGATCACACTGACAGAACCACAGGCACATAGACACAGGCAACAGAGCATGCACAATGTCGGCACTAGTACAGTGTATATCCACCTTTCGCAGCAATGCAGGCTGCTATTCTCCCATGGAGACGTTCGTAGAGATGCTGGATGTAGTCCTGTGGAACGGCTTGCCATGCCATTTCCACCTGGCGCCTCAGTTGGACCAGCGTTCGTGCTGGACGTGCAGACCGCGTGAGACGACGCTTCATCCAGTCCCAAACATGCTCACTGGGGGACAGATCCGGAGATCTTGCTGGCCAGGGTAGTTGACTTACACCTTCTAGAGCACGTTGGGTGGCACGGGATACATGCGGACGTGCATTGTCCTGTTGGAACAGCAAGTTCCCTTGCCGGTCTAGGAATGGTAGAACGATGGGTTCGATGACGGTTTGGATGTACCGTGCACTATTCAGTGTCCCCTCGACGATCACCAGTGGTGTACGGCCAGTGTAGGAGATCGCTCCCCACACCATGATGCCGGGTGTTGGCCCTGTGTGCCTCGGTCGTATGCAGTCCTGATTGTGGCGCTCACCTGCACGGCGCCAAACACGCATACGACCATCATTGGCACCAAGGCAGAAGCGACTCTCATCGCTGAAGACGACACGTCTCCCTCCATTCACGCCTGTCGCGACACCACTGGAGGCGGGCTGCACGATGTTGGGGCGTGAGCGGAAGACGGCCTAACGGTGTGCGGGACCGTAGCCCAGCTTCATGGAGACGGTTGCGAATGGTCCTCGCCGATACCCCAGGAGCAACAGTGTCCCTAATTTGTTGGGAATTGGCGGTGCGGTCCCCTACGGCACTGCGTAGGATCCTACGGTCTTGGCGTGCATCCGTGCGTCGCTGCGGTCCGGTCCCAGGTCGACGGGCACGTGCACCTTCCGCCGACCACTGGCGACAACATCGATGTACTGTGGAGACCTCACGCCCCACGTGTTGAGCAATTCGGCGGTACATCCACCCGGCCTCCCGCATGCCCACTATACGCCCTCGCTCAAAGTCCGTCAACTGCACATACGGTTCACGTCCACGCTGTCGCGGCATGCTACCAGTGTTAAAGACTGCGATGGAGCTCCGTATGCCACGGCAAACTGGCTGACACTGACGGCGGCGGTGCACAAATGCTGCGCAGCTAGCGCCATTCGACGGCCAACACCGCGGTTCCTGGTGTGTCCGCTGTGCCGTGCGTGTGATCATTGCTTGTACAGCCCTCTCGCAGTGTCCGGAGCAAGTATGGTGGGTCTGACACACCGGTGTCAATGTGTTCTTTTTTCCATTTCCAGGAGTGTATTTTATTATTGTTCAGTTTTTTTTCGTCGTATTTTTAATTTTGTTCCGTTGAGGTAGGAATATTAAAAAAAATACCAACGAATGAGGGATTAAAAATACGTTTCATTTAATGGAAAGTTAATAGATATTTTCTATATTTTGACAAGTACATTCCGCCGTATGATACTTGCTATAAAAACAATCAAAACATTTGTACTTTCGACACCACGAACATTGTACGAATGCACATTCATTTTCGTCACTATCGCATCCGTATTTTCTCAAGTCCGCAGGAAACGCTCCTGCATTGACGTTATGCATACTGTTAAAATAAAAAAAAAAAAAACAAAAAAAAACGCAAAAGATTGAAACAACATTTGACATTCAATGTGTAATTTTGATTTATAGCGGCTTGTAATTCTTTTTAATCAATTCCTTGCGGAATTTTCATGATTAATTAGAAATTAAAGCAGGCATTTGAAAAAAAAGGAAATAAAAGTAGCATAGACGGTTCTCGAACCAGTGTCTCCTGGACGGCAATCTCACTCGCTTGCCAATTTTTTTTTCTGTTTATAAAGAGCTGCCCAAACTTTAACAGGCAATATTTCAAAAACGAGGCCTCATCGGCACCTACAATTTTAGTATGTGCTAGATGCCTACTCACATTATAAGCAGGCGAAGTGGAAACTTGTAACTCGATGCACAACCCAGAAGGTCCCCTCGTGAGCAGAGAGGTGTGAATTGAACGAACAGCCGTTGCGACATAAAACACGCATAGGACGCCTGCCACCATAACGTAAATCGAGAGTACTTCTTGTACCAGGGCTGAATGGGTCGCTTGAAATGAACAGATCAGTTCAAAATATTTTATTTGACGCATTTGGGGTGTAATCCGTCTTCGGAATGTCTGCCAAACGAAATACAAAATCATGAGAGCACACGTATATCGTACAGTAATCACGAAAAATAAAGATATAAAAAGCATTACAAAAACTTTGAAAATATGGTAAACACACCACGCAAGATGTCTTCTTACAAATTATAGCCTCACGTACGTACGTCATCTCCATCAGTGCACAAGTAAAGGCGAGTTGCCGTTACAAAACATAACTATCGAAACATGCCAGCAGGTGGCGTGGTTGTAGCATTCATGGAGGTGAGTGACGAAACTGACACCTAACTAGTAACTGACCGATCTGGCCGAGCGGTTCTAGGCGCTTCAGTCTGGACCGTGCAACCGCTACGGTCGCAGGTTCCAATCCTGCCTCGGGCATGGATGTGTGTGATGTCCTTAGGTTAGTTAGGTTTAAGTATTTCTAAGTTCTAGGGGACTGATGACCTCAGTGTTAAGTCCCATAGTGCTCAGAGCCATTTGACCCATTTGTAACTCCACTAATGTCACAACCGCGCCACCTATCGGCACATTTCGATAGTTATATGTTTCGTAACGTAGACTCGTCGTCAGTTGAGCACTGATGGCGGATACTGTACTTTGTATGAAAACATTTTGTGTGGTGTGTGTATTTCAATTTGAAAGTTTTCAACGCATTTGAGTGTTGTGCTCTCATGACACTGTATTTCGTTTGGCAGACATTCTCAAGATGGGCTACACCTGAAACGCGTCAAATATATAAACACACTGTTTTGAGCGTATGATGTTATGTTGTTCCAATCGTGCGGTGTTCCTGTTACGGAGAAATCGCTCCAGCACTCTCCCCGTTGTAGGCTGTAAGCTTGTTGTTGTTGTCTTCAGTCCTGAGACTGGTTTGATGCAGCTCTCCATGCTACTCTATCCTGTGCAAGCTTCTTCATCTCCCAGTACCTACTGCAGCCTACATCCTTCTGAATCTGCTTAGTTTATTCATCTCTTGATCTCCCTCTACGATTTTTACCATCCACGCTGCCCTCCAGTACTAAATTGGTGATCCCTTGATGCCTCAGAACATGTCCTACCAACCGATCCCTTCTTCTATTCAAGTTGTGCCACAAACTTCTCCCCAATCCTATTCAATACCTCCTCATTAGTTATGTGATCTACCCATCTAATCTTGAACATTCTTCTGTAGCACCACATTTCGAAAGCTTCTATTCTCTTCTTGTCCAAACTATTTATCGTCCTTGTTTCACTTCCATACATGGCTACACTCCATACAAATACTTTCAGAAACGACTTCCTGACACTTTATACTCGATGTGAACAAATTTCTTTTCTTCAGAAACGCTTTCCTTGCCATTGCCAGTCTACATTTTATATCCTCTCTGCTTCGACCATCATCAGTTATTTTGCTCCCCAAATAGCAAAACTCATTTACTACTTTAAGCGTCTCATTTCCTAATATAATTCCCTCAGCATCACCCGACTTAATTTGCCTACATTCCATTATCCTCGTTTTGATTTTGTTGATGTTAATCTTATATCCTCCTTTCAAGACACTGTCCATTCCGTTCAACAGCTCTGTCTCTGACAGAATTACAATGTCATCGGCGAACCTCAAAGTTTTTATTTCTTCTCCATGGATTTTAATCCCTACTCCGAATTTTTCATTTGTTTCCTTTACTGCTTGCTCAATATACAGATTGAATAGCATCGGGGAGAGGCTACAACCCTGTCTCACTCCCTTCCCAACCACTGCTTCCCTCTCATGTCCCTCAACTCTTACAACTGCCATCTGGTTTCTGTACCAATTGTAAATAGCCTTGCGCTCCCTGCATTTTACCTCTGCCACCTTCAGAATTTGAAAGAGAGTATTCCAGTCAACATTGTCAAAAGCTTTCTCTAAGTCTACAAATGCTAGAAACGTAGGTTTGCCTTTCCTTAATCTTTCTTCTAAGATAAGTCGTAGGGTCAGTATTGCTTCACGTGTTCCAACATTTCTACGGAATCCAAACTGATCTTCCCCGAGGTCACCTTCTACCAGTTTTTCCATTCTTCTGTAAAGAATCCGTGTTAGTATTATACAGCTGTGACTTATTAAACTGATAGTTCGGTAATTTTCATATCTGTCAACACCTGATTTCTTTGGGATTGGAATTATTACATTCTTCTTGAAGTCTGAGGGTATTTCACCTCTCTCATACATCTTGCTCACCAGATGGTAGAGTTTTGTCAGGACTGGCTTTCCGAAGGTTGTCAGTAGTCCTAATCGAATGTTGTCTACTCCCGGGGCCTTGTTTCGACTCAGGTCTTTCAGTGCTCTGTCAAACTCTTCACGCAGAATCATATCTCCCATTTCATCTTCATCTACATCCTCTTCCATTTCCATAATATTGTGCTCAAGTACATCGCCCTTGTAGAGACCCGCTATATACTCCTTCCACCTTTCTGCTTTCCCTTCTTTGCTTAGAACTGGGTTTCCATCTGAGCTCTTGATATCAATTAAATTCAATATTTCTTCTGTTACCCAAGGATTTCTACTAGCCCTCGTCTTTTTACCTACTTGATGTTATGTTGTTCCAATCGAGCGGTGTTCCTGTTAAGGAGAATTCGCTCCAGCACTTACCCCATAGTAGGCTGTAAGCCTATGGGGAAATATTCCGGGCAGTACTCCAGTAAATGACAGCTGTTAATCTCCATAGAAGGCAGTACCAGCGGCTTTCGCGGGAGATATATGATTAAAAAAGAAAAAAGAGAAAAAAAATTCAAATGTGTGTGAAATATTAAGGTCATCAGTCCCTAAGCTTACACACTACTTAACCTAAATTATCCTAAGGACAAACACACACACCCATGCCCGAGGGAGGACTCGAACCTCCGCCGGGACCAGCCGCACAGTCCATAACTGCAACACTAGACCGCTCGGCTAGTCCCGCGCGGCTATCTGATTTCATCATTGTCGATGGAGTCCTGAGCAGGCAAATTGTTCATAGTTTTGCGGATAACGGCGCGGAATACAAGGTCCGCAGGTACACTCTTGGCCATTAAAATTGCTACACCACGAAGATGACGTGCTACAGACGCGAAATTTAACCGACAGGAAGAAGATTCTGTGATATGCAAATGATTAGTTTTCAGAGCATTCACACAAGATTGGCGCCGGTGGCGACACCTACAACGTGCTGACATGAGGAAAGTTTCCAACCGATTTCTCATACACAAACAGCAGTTGACCGGCGTTGCCTGGTGAAACGTTGTTGTGATGCCTCGTGTAAGGAGGAGAAATGGGTACCATCACGTCGGATTGTAGCCTATCGCGACTGCGGTTTATCGTATCGCGACATTGCTGCTCGCGTTGGTCGAGATCCAATGACTGTTAGCAGAATATGGAATCGGTGGGTTCAGGAGGGTAATACGGAACGACGTGCTGGATCCCAACGGCCTCGTATCACTACCAGTCGAGATGACAGGCATGTTATCCGCATGGCTGTAACGGATCGTGCACCCACGTCTCGATCCCTGAGTCAACAGATGGGGACGTCTGCAAGACATAACCATCTGCACGAACAGTTCGACGACGTTTGCAGCAGCGTGGACTATCAGCTCGGAGACCATGGCTGCGGTTACCCTTGACGCTGCATCACAGACAGGAGAGCCTGCGATGGTGTACTCAACGACGAACCTGGGGGCATGAATGGCAGAACGTCATTTTTTCAGATGAATCCAGGTTCTCTTTATAGCATCACGATGGTCAAATCGTGTTTGGCAACATCGCTTGAACGCACATTGGAGGCGTGTGTTCCTCATCGCCATACTGGTGGATCACCTGGGGTGATTGTACGGGGTGCCATTGGTTACACGTGTCGGTCACCTCTTGTTCGCATTGACGGCGCTTTGAAGAGTGGACGTTACATGTCAGATGTGTTACGACCCGTGACTCTACCCTTCATTCGATCCCTGCGAAACCCTACATTTCAGCAGGATAATGCACGACCGCATGTTGCAGGTCCTGTACGGGCCTTTCTGTATACAGAAAATGTTCGACTGCTGCTCTGGCCAGCACATTCTCCAGATCTCTCACCAATTGAAAATGTTGGTCAATGGTGGCCGAGCAACTGGCTCGTCACAATACGTCAGTCACTACTCTTGATGAACTGTGGTATCGTGTTGAAGCTGCATGGGCAGCTGTACCTGTACACGCCATCCGAGCTCTGTTTGACTCAGTGCCCAGGCGTATCAAGGCCGTTATTACGACGAGAGGTGGTTGTCTGGGTACTGATTTCTCAGGATGTTTGCACCCAAATTGCGTGAAAATGTAATCACATGTCAGTTCTAGTATAATATATTTGTCCAATGAATACCCGTTTATCATCTGCATTTCTTCTTGGTGTAGCAATTTTGATGGCCAGTAGTGGATAAACGACAGTGCCGGGCTCCCGACTGCAGAAGAGGCACGCGCCGCCGGAAGCAATCGGCCACCTGGCTGCAGACTGCAGAGGCGCCGTCTTCAGAATGGAGCGAGAGCGCCAGGGCGGGGAGCAGGGAACGACCGCAGCGTTGCGTAAGAAGCGGGCCATTGTGTGCGCTGCGCCGCCATGGGTTGTTGCGGTCGGCGCCGTTTTGTTTGCCATCCCAGCGCCACTAGCTGGCGCACCTGAATGTCAATGCGAGCCGCGCAGGTGACACTTACTTGCGGCTAAGTCGCTTTGCTCAGACAACTGCGTCGCTTGTGTGCAAACCTCAAGTCGTGCTTTCAGCAACCAGTGTCCACAAAGCTTTCTCTGCGCATGGTCTGAGGATAAACTCACCGGACGATGTATTAGTCACCAACTTGAAACAACACACTGGACCCCTCGGGATGGTGAAAGACTGGTTCCGGGCGGTCACGTGGCCCTTCACCGGTGATGTAAGTCGTTGCAGAGAAGCACAGGGCGTATAAAAAAACAGTGATCCGATTTGGCAGGTCTATATTTCTCAAACTAATAAACATATTGTTGTGTACATAGTTCCGCGTAGTCGGCGCGTACACAACTTTCCCACTAGAGCGCGCCCCGCCAAGCACAACTGCGCAGGCGCAGCGCTCGTCCGTCTCCGTACTACGAGATGGTGCTGCCATAGAGACGGACCAAATTCTGCTTCCGCCGATCCGCGTATTAATATGTAACGCAGCCAATGAGATTACTGATAACGTAGAACCTTTTCTCCTTGCGGATCACACTCACGCAGTGATACATGAACGCGCGAGGTATTATAACGAGTGTACAGACCTCCGATTAGTCAGTCTGCATTTGTCTGCACCAGTCTGCATTAGTCTGTACCAGTCTTTAGTCAAGTTTCAGTCTGTGCCTAATAAGATTACGATATTCCTGTACATAGCCATGAAGATAAATATATAGACACTTTTGTCAAGTATCAGAGATATATGTAAGAGTAAGATTAACGTACCAATACCAAAGGAACTTCAGATTGTCAATTGTAAATAGCATCCAGAAGCAAGTTACGTAATTTTTATGCTTGTTATTATTTTAATAAATGTGTGTGAAAATTAATCAAGTTCTGTTTAAAGTTGGTCACCGTCAATCTGCTACTCTAAGCGTGCAAGTGGCATTTCTATCGCCTGACCTAACGGCAGAAGATAAACACGCCACGATAAGACCACGAGACATATTGCTGACACTCGCCTACTTCGTTAGAGCGACAGGTCAAATAATCTGATGGTGTGTGTACTGAACGTCTTACAGTACGCACACCACACATATACAATGAATTTTGTTTTTTTGATGAACGGGCTAACTCAAAAAGCTTTTTTTCCGTACCTTTTCATAGGTGCTCAATATGTCCCCCTTGAGATGCACGGCGTATGCCATTGCGGTATTCAAATTGTTTCCCCACTGCATCGGGCGTGTCTTGAGTTACATCTTCTAAAGCTGATATTATGCGATGTCTCAGTTCATTCGTTGTTGTTGGTTGCTGTGTGGAGTGGCCGCGCGGTTTGAGGCGCCATATCACGGACTGCGCAACCCCTCCCGCCGGAGGTTCGAGTCCTCCCTCGGGCACGCATGTGTGTATTGTTCTTAGCATAACTTAGTTTAAATAGTGTCTAAGTCTAGGGACCGATGACCTCAGCAGTTTGGTCCCTTAGGAATTCACACACAATTGAACTTTTTTTTTGTTGGTAACGGAGGAACGTAAGCAGAGTCTTTTATAAACCCCCACAAGAAATAACCACAGACTGTCACGTCCGGTGACCTTGGAGGCCAGTTATGTAAGGCTGAGTCATTTGCTCCAGTGCGACCGATCCATCATTCAGTAATCCTTTGATTTAAAAATTCCCGCTCTTCCAGATGCCAGTGTGGCGGTGCCCCATCCTGTTGGTAAATGAAGTCGTTCGAATCAGTCCCCAACTGTGAGAAAAGAAACTTCTTAAGCTTATCGAGATATGTGTGTTCGACATCTCTGTCGGACACCTGGGGACAGCCCGGCGATTTGCCTTTACACAAGTACTCTGTTTCTCGGAATTTTTTATGTCATCGTATAATGCTCTGTGCTGTAGGGGGAATCACACCATACCTAGTACGAAAGTAACGCTGAATAGTTATTACTGATCCGCACTGCGCAAAACGTAGAACAGAAAACAGTTTCTGTTGTCCCGACACCATTTTTACTACAATTGATGTAGGCGCACACTGCTCCTACTTAACGGGAACCATGTAAAACCCGGGATTTTGCTCGAACAACAGTCCGATGTTCACGTACATATCTCAAATAACATAATAGTTAGGGTTTTTTTAAAAAATAGGTTGATTCTTTTTGGTACTCCTGCAGTGTGTATGTGCCAGTCGGTTGTATGGAATCAGCGCAGTAACGTGGTTCGACGGGAAGACGTTACTAAATGGCAGAAAGGTGTGTTTGGACGTGCCAAAGGCTATACCGTGAATGAAATGGTCCCATTTGTTGGTGTACTAACGCGGCCTGTCCAGTGTCCCCACAAGGCTGCGTATGGCACAGCACGATCATTTTGTAAATAATATGTTGGACTCTGCCACAAACACATGCTCTGTGGCCAGCATTCACACGTAATGGGAGTTATTGTATGACTTACTTGCATGATTTGAAAATGGGCTGAAAACGTCCGAAACTAGTCATCAGTTAAAGAAGACAAACTTCTGTGAAATTTGGACAGTTTCTTAGAATACTGTTGTCCCCGCAAGGAATAGTATACCACTCACAGTCTTGTAACAGGAGTAAGAACCGTGGTCGTCAAAACTTTCTAAAAGACAGGGACGGGAGAATCCTTGGCAAACGATTTCACAAACCATAACAGCAACTACTGTCAGTAATTGCAGATCCATCTCAAACTAGTTTCCTAGAGAACAATGCGAAGGGAAATACAGAGGACTTTTGGAGTAAGGTACATTGCAAAACGCCATTGCTGCGCGTCTTCAATGGATCAAACAACGCAGTACCGGACAGCAGCTGTTTGGAAACGTGTAGTGAGGCCCGACGTGTCACGATTTGTCTCTCTTCACACGATGCAAGGCGTCAAAAGCAACGTTAGTCAAATGGGGCATTTGACGCGTAGTGTGAGGAGAGAGTAGTTGAGGCCAGAGACTATTCTGTGATAGTTTTGGGTTGATTGTCGTACCATAACTTGTGCTCACTCATTCAAATTACTATGAACATGAGCCAGGGTGATTTTATTGACATTTTCGATTAAGAAGTATTCCCCTTTTCCTATATATACATAGTGAGTAAGATGTTGACATTTTTGTCTTCCAAGATGACAATAGCCCTGTTAACAGGACTGCACTCACACGTTCCTCATCTGAGGAACACTCGGGCACTCTACCTCACTTTGACTAGCCCGCTAAATCACTCGATCTTAAACCCGCAGAATACATCTGGGATTATTCGGAACACAGGGTCAAACATAATGTCATATTCCTCAGATTTTGGTAGTTCTATGTTATCACCAGTAAGTAGCTTCATCTGGAAGCATGTGGACTGTTTTGACCGCCGAACTCAGGCTATTTTCAAGGCTAATGGCGATGTTACATGGTATTAGCGTGGTACCTCGTGCGGACTACTAATTTTTTGTGTAGTGTGCTCATTTTTCTAGATTTACATTAGACTGCCCATCCCTTCATCCCTTAGTACGATGTGCAACAGACGCGTCTTGATGTACCACAAAGGCCCTCTTCACCATTTCCATATTGTTCACGATTGGTGGGCGAAATGAAGGTTTCTTCTAACCCTCGGTATCGCCCCCCCCCCCCCCCCCTCCCAGCCCTTTTTTCCAATTTTATCTCCGTGACCATTACCCATGAATGAGGTAAAATGTTTCTTGATCATATTTTAAATCCACAGTCACAGAATTTTGAGATTAAGACCCTCTGCAATGCTTAACATTGTTCTTGAATCTCTATCCATTTGAGTATACAGAATAATTCTATGACGATCTTTCGCTGTTTTAAACAAATTCACCCCGATGCGTGAAGCTATTGACTGAATTTCCTTCGTCTATTTGATAACTCCTACGCTAATAGGTAACAAAGTTCCCGAGAATTCTCCTTAAAGGATGAACTAAGACAAATGTCGTCATTAGCACCGACTTGACTTAAAGTATATTAAGAGGAGTTTCCCAAAACCGGAAGAGGGACTGTCGCGGAATGGGAATCCCCGTAGGACAAAAAATACTGCATACTTTACATTTCGCCGATGAGCAGGTCCTGATAGGGAGGGACAAAGACGACTGCACTTACATGTTCAGGAAACTGTACGAAGACTACTCATAAAATGTCACGACAATCACAAAAGAAGACGGAATTCATGGTAGTGGGTAAAGATGAAAGAGAAGATTTGGATTAAGATTCCGAAAAGTTAAAAATTTCTGAACAATTAAATACTTGAGCGTCATATTTACAACGAATGGAAGAAGTAAACAAAACTGAGCAAGTAAGAAAAGTAGTTGGGCAACATAACTCCTTTTTACGGAACAAAATTACAAAGATAAAGAAGAATTATGCGAGTATCACGAAACATGGCGCTGAAATATGGTAGCTAACCAAAAACGAGAGAAATAAGTTGATGTCCTTTGAGATGCTTTTTTGGGAAGAAGTTGTCGCATCTCCAGAATGTAACACATCAGAAGTAAAAGAAGGCAGGAATTTAAGGAGAAACAGACAGTATTCTCGATGTCATACAATGTAAAATATTAACTTGGTATGGACACCTCCAGCGGATGGGACCTTCGGGATGAAGGTTAGATAGATAGGAAACTAAGGAGGTTGAGAAGTGGAGGACTATATATATATATATATATATATATATATATATATATATATATATCCGAAAGTGGATATCCTTTACCGACGTAAAGCTTCCGCGAACTTGTAGAACGAGGACACTGTAATCGAGTCTTCGTAGATGGATTACGCTCCCCTGGGATTCCTGTAATAAATCTGGCTTTCCCATGGCTAAATCTAGCGGTCGGTCTAACTTAAAACGCTCCACACATATGCTCCTAGATACGTGAAAGTTGTCATTGTTTCTAATGACTGATCTCCATACCGTAATAATGGTTGTTTTAATCTATTTTCTCCCTTTACATTTATTTATATTAAGGGTCTGCTGTCAGTTTTTTGCACAAAGTGCAAATCACTTCTAATTCGTAAACAAATTGTAACGCCGTGACACCGAGATATGTATTATCAGATCAAAAGCATCTCGATACCCCTACGTAATGCGATGTTGACCACTAAACGTCGCGAGAGACTTACCCGCCAGTATAAAAGGAGGCGGTGTTGTGTTGTTATAAGAGAAACAATAATGAGAGAATGGGTTGGTCAAGAAAGGGAGTGTGACTTCGAACGTGGATTAGTCATTGGATGTAACCAATCTATCAGGATATGTAAACCCTTCTAATTCTCCAGGAGTGTGCACTGATATGAAACTTCCTGGCAGAGTAAAACTGTGCGCCGGACCGAGACTCCAATTCGGAATCTTTGTCTTTCGCGGGCAAGTGCTCTACCATCTGAGCTACCCAAGCTCGACTTCCAATACTTCCTGTTGGTGATGTGACTGTGAAATGGAAATGCGAAGGAACAATCACAGCTAAACGAAGATCAAGCATTACTCACTGACTGACGGACAAGTGCCTTCGTGCGTTGCGGTGAGTGACTGTAAAATATCACATGAAGTCAGCGGAAGGCATCAACTGTCAGTTCGAAAGTGGTACCAGCAGTCCAAGTAGTGTAATACCTGTGTTAAAAAATGGGTGTCAATGGTCCAGCAGCTCCTCACAAACCATACCTCATGATGAGGTGGTGCAAATAATGTCGCCACTGGACAGTAGATGCCTGGAAACAAGTGGGATTGAGGACGACTGGAAACGAGTGATTTGGGGTGATGATTCATGCTGTGTCCTGTGGAAATCCGATGGAAGGGTTTGGGTTTGGCGAATGCCTCGAGAACGTTACCTGCCAGTGAAGTACTTGGGAGGTGGTATTACGGTATGCGAGTGTTTTTCGTGGATAGGGTGTTGTCCCGTTATTGCGCTTAGCAAAATGCATAATGAGGAAGCATATAAATACATTTTACAGCATTGTGTACTGCGAACAGTTCTGAAACGGTAACTGTATCAGCATGACAATGTACACTTTCGTAAGTAGCGTCTTTGAAGCAACGGTTTGTAGATAATAACATTAAATGAAACAAGTTTACTGTTACCAGTCACCGTTTCAAAGGTTTAAACCTCCATCATCAGGTGGATTTACATTAGTTAGTATGACATTTGTGTGTGTGTTGTGTTACGATTTTTGGAGGAACTTGTCTAGTGGAGAACCTGTTCTGAAATAGTGTCTTGTTTCTCCACTACACAGTGTCACAAGTTCCTCCCAAAATCGCAACACAACACACACACAAATGTCATACTAACTAATGGAAATCCACCTGATGATGGAGGTTTAAATCTTTGACACGCGTCGTGGAGATAAATAAAACGGTGACTGGTAACAGTAAATTTAGTGATTAAAATTCTTCTGGGTATTATGCCGCGTCATTGCTAACAACGAACAACAATAATAAAGTAAAACCGACGTTTCGGCCGAATTGCAACGGCCTTCCTCGTGCCCTTAGGAAGGCCGCTGCAATTCGGCCGAAACGTCGGTTTTAGTTTATTATTGTTGTTAGTTTTTAGCAATGACGCGGCATAATACCCAGAAGAATTTTAATCTCTATGATACCGGTCGCGGAAGCCTACGTTCTTATAACAGTAAACTTGTTTCATTTAATATCAATAGCAGTCACGATAAAGCCTAACCTAAAATGTTCGCATTCAAAGATAATAATATTCCTGAAACATATTATCTAGTAAGCGTCCTGATCTGGATCCAATGGAACACCTTTGGAATGACTGAGACCACTGGCTTCCCTCCACCCCTGCGTCCACCCTCACTATCTTCTCTGCTTTCGGCTCTAGAGGAAGAATGGGCTATCATGCCTCCAATGACCTCATTGAATGTGTCGCCAGCAGAGTTCAAGCCGCCATAAAGCTGAAGGGTGGAGACCTCCCCTGTTAATGTATTTTGATCAGATAGTTACTAGTAGACGTCCTGAGTTCCTGGGAGGAGTGGGGTAGGAAAAAGGAGGGGTAGTAGGAAAAGGAGAATGGTAGCAGGGAGCCAACATCTGCTCAGCAAACACACAAGGCACCTGGGTGGCAGCAGGCAGGTGTGGGATGCGTTTATTGCCGCCGAGCTACGTTGTCGCGCCGCTGTGGAATAAAATCACTCACGTCAGACGAGGTGTGGCGGCTGCCGTCGGACGATTAAACACACACTTCATTGCCGGGCCTTCTATGGGATGCAGTAAATTAACACCAAGGTTACTCTCGCCTCGGAAGCTGAACGTGCAATCGTATCGGCCGTTCACTATATCCGACCTCCTGCAGAGAACCTGCACTCCAGGAGCTATCTAAGTAGAGCTCCATAAAACTCGCTGACAGCGCAATCTATCGCCACGAAAGAAGTCCACTGTCAATCATATACAAAGTTGCGGAGAAAGGGTAGCTTGCCCGCCCGGCTAGCCGTGTGGTCTAGCATGTTGCTTCCCGAGCGGGAAGGCGTGTCGGCCCCTGGCACGAATCCGCCCGGCGGGTTAGTGTCGAAGTAAAGTATGCCAGCCACCTTGTGGATGGTTTTTAACGCAGTTTTCCATTTACCTCGGCGAATGCGGGCTGGTTCCCCTTACTCCGCCTCAATTACACAGTGCCGGCGATTGCTGAGCAAACACCGTTTCCACGTACACACACACGCCACCATTACTCTACCACAGTAGTCCTTGTGGTGTTACACTTTTCTGGTATGAGACGTTCCCAGGGAGGTCCACTGGGGGCCGAACCGCACAATAACCCTGGATTCGGTCCGGGGCGGCGGTGGGGTGGGTGGCTGTTGTGGGGTTGTGAATCACTGAGGGCTACGGCGGGACGAAGCCTCTACGTCTCTATGTCCCCGGTTTAATACAATTCAGTACAAGGGTAGCTTCCAGACAGAACACTAATTTTACTCTGCAGTGTACGGTAGAGTGAACATAATGTAACACGGCCTGTACCTGCTCAGAGTTCGACAGTAGAAGTTTATGCACAAAAGTGTATCTCAGATAACTTGTAGGCTAGAGCTAGCGAGGCTGAATACAATCATATTAACAGATTACATCGCTACGAACAGTAATTCGACAAATACTGACGTTCAGAGTCCATAGTTTCTAAATTTCTCGCTAGAATACCGAAAAAGAAGTAGTCGCAAAACGAAGGCTCAACCAAACAAGAGCGACCACGCTCTGCCATCATCGGCCGAGCATTGCCAGAAGAAAATTTCATCAAATGGAGAATGGGTACTGTAGAAGACAATAATGCCTCCACGATACTGACACTGTACAATAAAGAAGACGAGCCACGTGGAAATTATATGTCAGTCCCCTGTTGGGCAATATTATCCAAAAGTAAAATTTTCTTCTCCTTCTTTCACGTCTTTCCGAAGCAGCGAATCCTTGGGAAGTACTTTTAGCTATGTTTTCCCCTTTCTTTATTATCTAAGATTGCAAAATTTGGAGATAAGCGATATGTTGTGTTTAAGCTGTGGATTCAGAAAAATCTTTAACAGTCAAGATCGTAAATGTAATTTTATTGATTATTAGTTTCGGCTTATCTAGAAGTCCCTTCACATCTGTAATATAGAAAACTGTATTCTTCGTTCAATCATCGAGCGAGGTGGTGCAGTGGTTAGCACACTGAACTCGTACGCTGGAGGATTCAAATATTGTTTCCTAACAATGATACCATATTTCACGACGATAATGCCAGGACAGAAAAATCGCGGCATGAGGAGCATGCAAGTGAACTGCAGCGTCTTCCCTGGCCAGCACAGTCCCCGGATTTGAACATTATCGTACCTTTGAGGGCAGTATTGGAGCGCAGATTCCGGAGCAGATTTCCGCCTCCCTCGTCACTACAAGATTTAGAAGTTCTGATCGAAGAGTGGCACAACATTCCACTGCGGACTATACAATCATTATATACCAGTATTCCAAGAAGAGCCGCGCGGGGTAGCCGCGCGGTCTCAAGCGCCTTGCCACGGTTCGCGCGGCCCGCCCCGTCGGAGATATGAGTCCTCCCTCGCGCGTGGGTGTGTGTGTTGTCCTCAGCGTTAAGTTACATGAAGTTGGATTACGTGGTGTGTAAGCCTAGGGACCGATGATCTCAGCAGTTTGGTCCCATAGTAACTTACCACAAATTTCCAAGAAGAATCGCAGCTGTATTTCAGGCAAATGGGTGTCCAGCCCCTTGTTCATAAACCATTCCCAAGTAAGTAAAGGTGTTCACATTATTTTGCGTCTCCCTGTACGTAGCTATGTTACTTGGCTGTGACACATCATGCGAAAGTTACTTTTGTTCTTTAGTTTTGCGCACCAGTATGTATATAATGTTGTCGATATTAACTCTTTTAAATATTACGCCGTTTGATCCTATGTGTTGCAAAGCGTGGAAGCCAGATCCCTTGTATAGCATCAAATGTTCTGTGGTAGGAGGTTATTTCCTGCTACAATACTATTATTTCAAATAAGCCGTGAAAAGATAAGAGGATGAATAAAATGAACAACATGAAAAAATATTTTATGTATTATTTATTGTGCACATACAGCCCCACGCCCAATTCAGTTTCACCACACAAAGTGTCTGACTTCATTGGAAGTGTGGGAAACTGTGCGCTACGTGGCGTACCTCTTAGTAGCAACGGATCTTGCTGCATCCCAGTATTTCTTTAAGTGATCCAGGCATATGAAAACTGCTCGTAGAAATGTTTGGCAAATGCGGTGGATGCTGAAGACATCCAGACTTTAGGTCTGTGAGTTTCGCTATTGTTGGAAGGGCCATTTGGATCATGAGTTTTCTGTGTATGTGATTTTTAGTAAACACATGCAAATAGCCTATTGTCTTTTCACTAAATTCATGTCTTGATCAAGTGGGAGAGATGGTAAGAATACAATGTCGAGTCGATATCTAGGGCATTAGAGACGGAGATTTTCGTACTCTGGAAAAATATCATCGCCTGCTTCCGTCCTCTTGCACTATTCTCTCTCTCTCTCTCTCTCTCTCTCTCTCTCTCTTTTCCTTCTATCAGGGCCATATCCGATTTCCAGTTACCAATGTTTTTCAAACTGAATCTGGCTTCCATCACTAGTAATAAACCAGGAAATGTAACAGATATACAAAAACGTTAGTAAATAATAGTTTTTCACTTTGGAATACATGATTTAACTGTCGCACCGTACCTCTCGGTGACAGTTATTGCTCTATGGCAAGAGTGGAGTTTCATAAGGTGAGACAGTTTCTACACAGAGTGCAAAACTTGTTTCTCCAGTGGCGTGATTAAACAACGCGGAAGTGTCCATTGTATCTGTAAAGCAGCAGTAACCGAAAAGGGCTTCCGGGAGCTTAATGACTGTAGCTGGGCAGACAAGTGCGCGTTACGCAATGGCGGGCACAGAGACAGCTTTCTACACCATGCGGGAGCTGCGGGCGATGTTGACATGTTATGTACGCCGGGTTTCACTCAGTACCTAAGTGACTTCCGTGCTTCCGAATCAATTTCCTCGTGTTATTGAAATGCAAATTAAAGTAAAATTTCAGCTCTAGCGACTAATTTTCGATGTATTTCTTGAGCAGTATTGAGAAAGTGTGAACATCACGTGGCCCTACGTGGGTACGTCATGGTTACATGATAAAAAAGCTCAGTCGGGAAGATGACCGTCCCGAACGTAAGCTGCCAGGTCTATGTCAGAAGTTTAAAACATCGCGCATTTTCCTGCTGTATGAAAGTTTCACTCTGGTTCTCACCAACGTCCGCGTTGGTCAAAATTTATTCTGCGTTATTACAGATCTTATTTGGGAAAAGAAGTTGCTACTGGAGTGTAAAAGAGACATTTATCGTTGTTGGTATACTATCATGCTGACTATATCCCTATTGTTATCCAGGGGTGTAACACATGCGCCAAGAGAGTGAAAGTCGAGAAAAAAATCGAAGTGGCTGAGATGAGGTTCGTGGCTTCTACCAGATGAGAGGACATAATCGTTCACTATGCGGACCAGTACCATAGTGCATCGCGACTCAGTAGCCCAGGTGACCGCTTTGAGTATTTTCCGTGCCGCACACGTACCAAAATACGTGTACCGAGAAGTGCGCCGAACAAAGGTCCACAGCTGGGCCAGTGACGTCTCTAATGTGTTGTATGGCTCCTCATCGAACTGTTGCTGCCCAGCATTGAATTCGGAGTAGTATGTGGCCCGTCTATCCGTTGTTACAACTTCTGATGGTCGTTCCTGAATCTTTTGTGCCCTTACCAACTTTGATTTGTAGTGACCCTTGCGATGAACACACACGAGAGCGTCCCGGTCAAATACGCTAACATCTCGCGTCTTGCCCATCCTACGGTCAACTGTCCGACTGATACCCAGTTCAGAGACTGGCAACATCCAAGTCACGTGATGCGTAGACACTGTTCCACTCGCTATTGTGACAGGTAAGATAGTTGGTTGCGTGTTCCATTGATCAATCGCACGGTACGGTAGCCGTTATGATGTGGAGCGTGTCAATTGCACAAGAAATGCACGTATGAAACAAGATTTTTAATATATATATATATATATATATATATATATATATATATATATATATATATATTAAAAAATCTTGTTTCATACGTCACTGTCCCAGCTGTGGACCTTTGTTCGGCGCACTTCTCGGTACACGTATTTTGGTACGTGTGCGGCACGGAAAATACTCAAAGCGGTCACCTGGGCTACTGAGTCGCGATGCACTATGGTACTGGTCCGCATAGTGAACGATTATGTCCTCTCATCTGGTAGAAGCCACGAACCTCATCTCAGCCACTTCGATTTTTTTCTCGACTTTCACTCTCTTGGCGCATGTGTTACACCCCTGGATAACAATAGGGATATATATATATAGCAATACAGAGTTAAGGACTAATATTTCTATTATTTACCCCATTCCCTTAAATGGCACAAAATGCATATACTATATTTATAGATTTATTTATTCCTATTCAAGAATTCATCTATGGTATAGAAGGAGTTGTCAAGGAGATATCATTTCAATTTATTTTTGAAGCTATTACTGCTGCCTGTCAGACATTTTATTTCATCTGGTAATTTGTCGAAAATTTTAATAGCAACATATTTTACCCCTTTCTGTACCAAAGATAGGTTGAGTAAAGGATAGTGTAAGTCTTCTTTTTTCTGGTATTATAATCATGAATGTCACCGTTGTTTTTATACTGGTCCATGTTGCTGAGAACAAATTTCATTAGTGAGTAAATGTACTGTGAGGCTGTTGTAAGAATTCCCAATATTTTAAAAAGAAGCCTACAAGATGGGCGACTATGAACCCCACACATTATTCTAACCACTTTCTTTTGAGCAGTGAATACTTTTTGCCTAAATGTTGAGTTGCCCCAAAATATTATTCCGTATGACATCAGAGAGTGAAAGTATGCAAAGTATGTTAGCTTACTAATTTCTATATCCTCAAAATTGGCAATTATTCTGATTGCAAAAGTTGCTGAACCTAGTCGCTTTAGAAGATACAAAATATATATTTTCCAATTAAGATTCTCATCTACGTGTACACCCAAAAACTTAGTATGCTCTAGCCTGTCTACTGACTTCTGTTGATGTGTTATATGCATTGAAGGAACTGCACTTTTTGGAGCAGAAAATTGGATGTACTGTGTTTTTTCAAAGTTTAGAGCAAGCCCTTTTGCAGAAAACCAATTAATGACTTTTCCAAAGACTTTATTTGTATCTTTTTCAATTGGAGTTTCTTTTACCGGATTAATAATGATGCTTGTATCGTCAGCAAACAGTGTCAGTTCAGCTTCCTGTTTCAGATAAGAAGGGAGGTCGCTCACATATATCAAGAAGAGAAGGGGACCCATGATTGAACCCTGTGAAACACCTAATGTAATTTCACCCCAGTTAGATGAAGTGGCAAACTTATTTAAATCACTTGAACCATATAAGGAAACTTTTTGCTTCCTGTTCTTTAGGTACGGCTTAAACTACTCATATGCTATTCCATTTACACCGCAAAACTGTAATTTCTGTAACATAATGTCATGGTTCAAACAATCAAATGCTTTGAACAAGTCACAGAAAATTCTAATTGGTGACATTTTACTATTTAAAGACTATTATGTGGACAGTGAAACTGTATATTGCTGTCTCAGTGGAACAGCATTTTTGAAATCCGAACTGTTATTTACTAAGTATCCTATTACCGTTGATACGGCTAACCACTCTTGAGCACATTACTTCCTCGAAGATTTTTGAAAATACTGTAAGCAAAGATACTGGTCGGTAATTATTGACATCTGTGGTGTCACCCTTTTTGTAGAACGGCCTGACAATGGCTTCAACTCAACAGTTATCTACAGTTCAATTGTTTAGTTGTGCTTGCATGGAAGTAGTAACAGACAGTCTTCTGAAAATACACATAAAACCTCTACGTAGAGGGCCTTATCGTAAATTCTTAGTACACACTATCTAATCAAATGTATCCGGACACCCCTATGCAAAGCGTAATTGACAACTATAATGCCACGAGAGGTGGTCCTCGCCAGTATAAACGAAGGTTGGAAGTATGGGTCGTGTTGCAGTAAAGAGGCAGGAACAGGAGAATGATTCGGCCAGCAGAGCTCAGAGACTTCGAAATTGGTCGTCACTGGATATCACCTAGGTAACAAATCTATCAGGGACATTTTAGCCCTTGTGCAGCTGCCCAGGTTGACTGCAGGTGGTGTCATTGCGAAGTGGAACCGCGAAGGAACAAACACAGATAAATCAAGACCAGGCAGACCTAATGAGCAGACGGACAGGTCCGTCGAACAACGGCGCAGGTCGTTGCAAAAAGTTGCGTGGAACCAACGGAAGAAATCACTCGTGAGTTCCAAAGTGCTACTAGAAGTCAAGTGACACAGTGATGTGCGTAAGGAGTTAAAAAGAATGGAGTACAATGGGAGAGCAGCTTGTGGTAAGCCCCAAATTTCAGTAGCGAGTTCTAATCGACGCTTGAGGTGGTGTAAGGAACGACGCAAGTGGGCAGTCGATGACTGGAAACGAGTGATTTGCAGTGTTGAATCACGCTATACGCTGTGGCAATCTGACGGATGAGGCTGACTCTGGCGAATACCCTAAACCTTGTGGCAGTCCGGTGGAAGCGTTTGGATTTCGCAAAAGACCAGAGAATGTCACTTGCCTACATGTGTAGCACCAACAGTGAAGTACAGAATACTTCGTGTTACGGTAAGGAGGTAGTTTTCGTGGTTAGGATGTGGCATCCTTATTACACTTTAGAAAACGCTAAATGCGGAAGGGTATGAACACATTTTACAGCGTTGTTACTGCGAGCAGCAGAGGAACAGACCGGGGCCGATGGCTTCTGTTTTAGTATGGCATACAACGTGACATAAAGCAACATCTGAGACGCAGTAGTTTGTGGACATTCCTGAAGTCCTGAACCGAATAGAAGACCTTTGGGATGATATTAGCCTGCCCAGAGTCATACTCTGAACCGAATGCAACAGCTTTGGGACGACGTTAGCCTGCCCAGAGTCCAGTCCTGAAACGAATGGAACACCTTAGGGACTATGTTACACAAGCTGTCACCTTAACCGCCATTATTTTGGGCGCCTTACTATATTTTGAGGTCCAACACAGGAACATTGCCTCCAGATCAGTCGTTTTTAACCAACCTTTTTTTTTCTCTAAACTGGGAACTACACATACAAAAATCTTTATTAACAAGACATGAGGACAATAAATGTATTAAACAACGCCTTCAGTCACAACGTTTTCGTGTTTTATTAACTACACGATGCATTTCGGACCCTGCGGGTCCATCGTCAGGTGTAATTTGTCTTAATACATGTTTTATTACTTCTCCTGAATGAAACATGTATTAAGACAAATTACACCTGACGATGGACCCGCAGGGTCCGAAATGCATCGTGTAGTTAATAAAACACGAAAACGTTGTGACTGAAGGCGTTGTTTAATACATATCTCCAGTGTTTTGAATACAGTCACGTTTTAAGCTGCAAAATGTGGATAAAATTACAATAAATGTAAGTCAATACGCAAACAAGGAAAACTGAAATTAAGTTGAGACGTGTGAAGACGGGAGAAGGGAAGAAGGGACGGGGACAGGATAAGTCTTGCTGGCATCCTCCTGCTCGATGGATGGGGCGGAGGGGGGGGGGGGGCAGAGTGATGAGGCCTGACCACAGTGTCCCCGGCACCACCACCGCGTAGGAGCGCACGACAGAACAGACACCACACACACATATGTAGTAATTTTTGGGACGAGTTAGATTGTCGATCGCTCCAACTCCAGAATCCAATATGCTGCCTCCTCTGGTACTGGCTCTTGAGGAAGAATGCGCTGCCATTTATCCGTAGACTTCCAGACACTTCACTGAAACGCCCCTAGCAGTGTCCAAGACGTGATAAAGGCGAAGGGTGGAGACATCTCACATTAATAGGTGTCGAATACCTTTAATCAGACAGTGTGTAACCTCTGGCCACGGGCTCGACTCCAATCCACCACCAGCAGTGGACGATGAGTGTTTGGCAATGGCAGCCACTCCTGCTGGTGAAGATCGGGAGACAGAAGCCAAAAGCCATTACAGCAGCCTGCTTATTTCTTATCGATCCATATAATTTTCACCATTATTCTATAGCACCACATCTGAAACGCTACGATTCTCTTCTTTTCTTTTTCTCCCACTGTCCATTATTCCATTCAATGCTGCGCTTCAAATGTACATTCTCAGAAATTTCTTTCTCAAATGAAGGCCGATGTCTGATGGCAAATTACTCTTGACCGCAAACGGCCTCTTCGCCTGTGCTAGTCTGGTTTTGTATGTCCCTCTTGCTTCTCGGGTCGTGTTAATTTGTTTCAAAAGTAGTAGAAGAACATTTTTTATCACATCGTCTTCTTCGTGGTCCGAAATTCTAATGTTAAGTTTATCGACTGTCCCTTTTTGGTGCTCCTCATTACTTTCGCCTTTCTTCGTGCTACCAGCCTCATATTAGGTGATCTTGTGGCGTTTGCTCACGGTGTGTGTTCCACTCGGAGCCAATGCGGAGCACGTAGCTGTTGTGAGGCGCCGATGCCTCCCGATCGTGAAAACGTCTGTTTTTGCTCGGCCGGCCTCGCACCACGGGAAATGAGTGGCAGGAGGCGTCGCACGCCCTTGGCAGTGGCCGCATTGTGTGCTAATCATCCGGCGGACGCCGAGAGCGCGGTGGAGTCGGCTCTCGACCAATCGGCACTTCCGGCGCCGGAAATTACGAGCCATTTCTCGAGGCCCAGGAACCGCGCCCGAAGCCCCACTCCTCGCTAAATCGATTTCGGCCATACATTTCAGACGGCTCCTTGAAGACATTAGGAAATTTTCCAGATTAAAACTCTGTTATCCTACCGGCATCTGTCCGTCATCAAGACCAGGAGACCCTGTGTCCACACCCAGCTTTATTGCTGTTGTGTCTGACAATTCGCAATTTTTCACAAACACAACTTTTACTGATGTAAGTTCACAAGGTTGATGACTGAACATACAAACGGAAGGTAACAATAACGATGCCAGTAAAAGTATCCTAATTGAGGCAAACAAAAGTGCACTTCTAATTTTCCACAAAAGTTCGTGGTAACACACTCCCAAACTAGTAACAGTCCAATTCCGAGATGAAGACGTAATCTTCAATGGTCGCAGTACACGAGGTCGGCATCCGGCGTGAACTGAAGTTCAAGGCTGGTTCTAGCCCCTATATAGCTGTCTCCAGCCAATAAGGTTTTGGCATAGTGATACTTTCTGCAGGCCGTGGCTCGAGCTCCCCCTGCAGGAAGTAGTGCTCGGAATGTCTGTTTCCATTATACTGTATGTAAATGGTGCTTTTGGTACGCCTTGCACATAGACAACCTCGTCCTCTGTGGTGTAATATAGGTTGCCGGCCCTCAGGGGCTACCTTGGCTCCGCTATAACAATCGTGTTAGGAAATTTCATACTAACACTCCTCTACAGAACAACATACACTATCTGATCCAAAGTAATTCGACATCTGTTAGCGGCGTGCGTCCACCTTTCCCCATAATGACGGCTTTTGCTGAGGGCACTTTCAGTGAGTTGTCTGAATGTCTACGGAGCAATGGCAGCCCCTTCTTTCCGAACAGCCGAAACCAGAGAAGTTAGCGATGTTGGGCGCTGGTGTCTGGAGCGAAGTCGACATTCTGACTCTTTCCAAACGTGTTCCATTGGGCTCAGGTTGGGATTTGGGAGGTTCAGTCCATTTCGCGTTTACACCTGAGTCACATTAGCGACAGTCGACCTGGCCAGCTTTAGAAGGGTTGAAGAGACCGTGATGAATTTGTACTCAAGTGACATCCAATAGCAATCCATATTCGAAGTCACTGTGTTTTCCTGGCCTTTTATGTTGCTACTGATTCTCTACCGACAACACAGTACTCTCTGGCTCCTTTTATACTAGCGTGGCCATCTCTTGTGAATTTGGAAATCAGTTCCCCATTACATTGGGATTTCCGGATACTTGTGATGCGATAATGTGTTTGGGCTAGAAACACTACCTTAGCAACAATCGCACAGGTGCTGGTCAGTTAAGAGTTTTAGGTGAACTTTGACCACAGTCGGCCGAACGTAAAATTGTCAGGAAGCTACATGGTTGGATAAACAAACGATTAGCATTTCAGCGCCTTCTACACTGTGCTTATAAAGAAATGTTACGCAGAAGGTTTCTCATTCAGAAATTGCATTTGAATGCTGTTTGTTTGTGAGAAGATCATTTTCCACCTTGTCTAAGAAGGAGAAATGTGTGCCAGCATTCGACAGCGGCAGTACCGTGGTCCATCCGACCAAGCGGCGGAAACGTAAACATTGTTCTCTTGACTGTGCAGAATCGGATATCCACGACACATATCTTGAGCCAGGAAATGGGCTTCAAGATTCGTTCAAATGGTTCAAATGGCTCTGAGCACTATGGGACTTAACATCTATGGTCATGAGTCCCCTAGAACTTAGAACTACTTAAACCTAACTAACCTAAGGACAGCACACAACACCCAGTCATCACGAGACAGAGAAAATCCCTGACCCCGCCGGGAATAGAACCCGGGAACCCGGGCGCGGGAAGCGAGAACGCTACCGCACGACCACGAGCTGCGGACTCAGGATTCGTATTTGCATCCACGTACACGTCTAAATCTACACCTACATGAGTACTCTGCAATTCACATTTAACTGCTTGGCAGAGGGTTCATCGAACCTTTTTCAGACTATGCCTCTACCGTTCCACTCTACCTGGGAACAACTAACAACTAAATCTTTCCATATGAGCTCTGATTTCTCTTGTATTGTGCCGAAGGTCATTTCTCCCCATGCTGATGTGCGTCATTAAAATATTTTCGCCTTCGGCGGAGAAAGTTCGAGATTGAAATTTTTGTGACAATATCTCGTTGCAACAATACTCACCTTTTTAATGAAGATTTAATTCCTGTTAGCTGCTTAGAATTTATCATTATTTCGTACTATAAGCTTATTTCGGCGTTAAACATGGTATAGATGTCTTCAGATCGTAGTTTACATAGAATATGTACAAAGGTATCCTTACGTTAAGTTTTTCATAACGTATGTGCATACTGCATCTATGTCTGGTCGCTATTTTCTTGCTGTCTTACACTGTGAATAATTATATTGTTAACTTGATCCAGGTTTACTTACACTGTCATGACGTATTTGTATACTGGATTTCTACGTGGTCTTAATTTTCCTGCTGTCTTAAATTGCGAATAATTACGTAGTTGTCGTAGGATCTGACGGTTGGTTCAATACTGACATCTATACTACGTATAATGATTTCAGATGGTACTAAAAAAGCCGACCGAAGTGGCCGAGCGGTTCTAGGCGCTTCAGTCTGCAACCGATAGGGTCGCAGGTTCGAATCCTGCCTCGGGCATGGATGTGTGTGATGTCCTTAGGTTAGATAGGTTGACCTCAGATGTTAAGTCCCATAGAGCTCAGAGCCATTTGAACGATTTTTTTGGCACTATAAAATGGCAATAACACAGAAATAAGCTTACAGTACGAAAGAATAATATACTCTAAGCAACTGATAGGGATTAACTATTTATTAAAATATCATATTGACACCCTTCTTTGAACTGTTTCGATGTCCTCTGTCAATCTTGTGTGGTGAGTGATAAATACTGTGCAGCAGTAGTCCAGAAGAGGATTGAGACGAGTGGTGTGCACAGTCTCTTCAGTAGACTTGTTGCATTTTCTATATTCTGCCAGTAAAACGCACTCTTTTGTTTGTCTTCCCAACTTTATTTTGTGTGTGATGGTTCCAGTTCAAATTGTTCGTAACCGTAACTCCTAGGTGTTCAGTTGAAATTTGACTAACTGCTTTTGGTACTCATGTGAAGGAACTCATTCATTTTATTATTTATTGGTTTTGATCTTCTCATGAGTTTACTAAACGAAGTTACAATTTGACGAGGAAGAGAGTTCACAAACTTCCTACAGATGTGCCACATCCATCTGAAGCCACTTCTTATCTTTGATCATTGGATTTCGTAGAGCTACCAGTCTGGGAGAGGGGGGGGGGGGGGGTTGTAGACTGAAACATTTCGCTTGTGTTCCTAATAGTGCCTGACATACTATGTGGCGTTAGGATCGTGGGATTCAGAAGATATTTGGTATGGGATAGGCTGCCTGAGTGTTTGTCAAAGAAGGAAATTATGCCTGCAGCCTTGCGCGCAGCTCATCTCATCTTGAACTCATCTTAAAGAAACAGTAACACCAAAATGGCTGGCTCTGAACACTGTGGGACTTAACATCTGAGGTCATCAGTCCCCTAGACTTCGAACTTCTTAAACCTAACTAACCTAAGGGCATCACACACATCCATGCCCGAGGCAGGATTCGAACCTGCGACTGTAGCAACAGCGCAGTTCCGGACTGAAGCGCCTAGAACCGCTCGACCACAATGGCCGGCCAGTAACACCTGGCCACCGAGAATGTTGGTATAAACATGCTGACTGGTGTTTACAATAGCTTGAATGAGTGAGCCCAAGTCGCGGTATGAGAAACGCTCCGAAAGCATTTCAAAGCCACCTGTGATCTGACCTACAAGGCTGTTCAGAAAGTAAGAAAGGATCGGTCGCGAAATGAAAAACTACAGTTATAATCCCGTGAAGCTTTGCACCAATACATTGGGCAGTGTATCTATTATGCCTCTAGATAGCGTCACGTCGCTCTTCTCAGTTCTGAGCGCACAGCGAGCGCGTAAAAATGCCTGTAAAATAGAGTCTCCGTCAAGTATAGGTACTGCCCGAGAGATTTCGCCTGATTTCCTGCAACCCCACATGACGCAACTTCCATACGTTTCCTTCTTCGTGACAGTTCCAGGCCGCACAGTGCAGGGGGAATGTTGACGGTCCTGCAGCGTTTTCCATGGTAAGTGTTTGATTTCCCACCTTAAAGCCCAGACTTCGCTCTCTTTGATTTTCACCTCTCCTCAAATGAACCGCTGGCTATGAAGAAAACATTCTGGTACAGACAACGAGCTGCACTCCAACGTAGAAAATTGTCTGAAAGCACAAGGAGCTGCCTTCTATGACACGTGTACTGGAAAGCTGGTACAACGCTACGACAGATGTCCAGGTCGGAGCGGCGATTACGAAGTAGCTGAAAGGTGTGGTCAGGTGTTGCAAATAAAACATATTTGATTTTCACTGTGGTTTCCATTTCGTGAGCGATCGTTCCTTACCTTCCGAATAGCCCTCGTACATCCTGCTCATACTGGGGTTGAAAGCCATCATTGATGTGGCACAGTCGATGCCTCACATAATTTGAAAAGAAGCAAAACCGCGACTCTTAAGATCGCAGTATATGCCTCCAACCGGATATAGTCCAGTGTCTGTTGTCTGACCCACTGAAGTGTGCAGTCTTTTTTTTTTTTTTTTTTTTTGTTACGTTCTTATGGAACCAAACTGCTGAGGTCATCAGTCCCCAGGCTTACACACTATTTAATCTAACTTAAACTAACTTATCCTAAGGACAACACACACTATACACACCCTTGCCCGAGAGAGGACTCGAACCTCCGGGGAATGGGGGGGGGGGGGGGAACGGGGGGGGGGGGGGAAACCGCGCCATGGAAAGGCGCCCACGACGTCGCGCTCGAGTGCTACTACGCGCAACAGTGCAGTTTTATCTGGCGCTGTTCGCACTGGCATTTTGTGAAATGATGATGATGTTTGGTTTGTGGGGCGCTCAACTGCGTGGTTATCAGCGCCCGTACAATTACCCAATCTTTGCTCAGTCCAATTTCGCCACTTTCCTGGATGATGATGAAATGATGAGGACAACACAAACACCCAGTCATCTCCAGGCAGGTGAAAATCCCTGACCCCGCCGGGAATCGAACCCGGGACCTCGTGCTCGGGAAGCGAGAACGCTACCGCGAGACCACGAGCGGCGGACATTTTGTGAGATACCCGACTACAAACGTACATTGCATTCAGTTCCCATTGCGACGTTTACTCGTGATCCGACTGAGATGGACCAGCATTCACTGAAGTAGCAATACCTAACTGTTTCGAAATCGAGCGCCATTGACAAGGTGTGACTCTGCTGTCGGTTAGCTTCCTTTTACGACCGCTATTCGTACTCTCTGTTACATGTCTGTGAGTGATACACCTTTTCCTGTAGGCACGTTCGAGGGGCCGTGTTGATACACCAACATATATGACATCTTTATTCATAGTCGCCTTGTCACGGTCCGTGCGGCTCCCCCCGTCGGAGGTTCGAGTCCTCCCTCGGGCATGGGTGTGTGTGTTGTCCTTAGCGTAAGTTACTGTAAGACCTTACCACAAATTTCCAATTTTTTACTCATAGTTTAGTCATGGACGCATCCAAACACGGTATTTCCTATCTGTCACTGCGGCGTCTCCACGCTGCGCTGATTCCATACAAATGAGTGGCACATACACATTACCTCACTGCCGTAATTTACGTCAGTCGCAGATTGTCACATGAGCGTGGTAGCAGTTTTACACCATCTACAAGGCTCCGAAGCGACCTGCGTAATTTTTAGATGGGGTAATCGCTTAATCTGGAATACCACTGAAAAACTCTCAAGGAAAACCACTTAGTTAATGCCTGCTCTCGTGATTTTTAGAACAAGATGAAGGAGAAAAGAAGGCTAGATAAAGGATATTTGAAGCATCTTGAGTCTTCTGCTGTATACGCGAATCTTTATTTATCAACCGAGTTCACTTATTACATACATTACCACTGGAGGACTACAAGGAAAATAAACCGAAAAATATGTGTGATATACTCAGCCAAATAAAAATATAAATATTGTGTGTAGCAAGAGAGAATGACATAATGAGTGAACACTTAAAACGTGTCGTTAGGATAATGTAATATAGGGTTTGTCTGATAAATGTTCACTGTTATAGAAGCACTTTTATGTTACTGTCAGTTCGTAATGCATATAAAACGGCTGTATTACTAAACTAAAAACATGAATGTAAAGTTTTCTTATAAGGGACCATAGTCTGATTTTATCATGTACAGATGCGGTTCATAAAACACGACATCGGATGGTATTACTTACTTATTATGTTTAGTTTCATTTTATTTACAAATTATTACTATGTATTTGATAATAAGGACTTGTTATTGGATACTATTATGATTAAGGTAAGTACTGTTTGGACACCGATACACATCGATGTTTTGACGCCATTTTTGTTGTTATCTTTAACTGCTACCAACTTTTGAGAAGATAATTGTGTTTTGGCCTGTGATAATAAATGTGCCTTTGTTTTTGATATTCTTTCATTATACCGTATTTCGTGTTATATTTTCAAAATATAGTTGTTTGCTATCTTCTGTTCATGATACAGAATTGCACTGAAGTCAAATTTATTGTTTCTATGCACTTCATCATGACGTTTATTTATAGAGGACATATGATAACGCCCTATTTGATGCTAACTTCGTTTTGATTTTTCACTGTATAGCTTTTCAAGTACTGTAGATGATTCTCTTTTGACACATACAATATTTATATTTTTATTTGACTGTGTACACCACACACATTTTTTCCTTTATTTTACTTCTAACCCTTCAATAATGATGCTTGTAATAAGTGAAACCGGTTGACAAAGTTGCAAACGTACAGCTGAAGGCTCCAGACGCTTTACTTCAAACATCTGACGGCTGTAAACAGTTAACTTTATAAGTCGCTTAAATAAAGGATAGTTGAATGGAGCTACTTCGAAACTAGCGTCTACTAGTCTGTTCACCCGGGTATACGAAGTCATTCAGCTTCACAGCGCCGAAGTTGAACATAGATACTTGCTGTTCCTTCATGTTTCGTATGCAGTGGTAAAACACCACACTCGTATACGGGAGTGCGGCGGTTCAGATCTGCACCCGGACATCCAGTTGTAGGTTTTCCTTGATTACTGTAAATTGCTAGTTTTTGCTTCGTCTCTAATGACCTCGTCATCGACAATATATTGCACAAGAAATTCTTTTCTTTTTATGATTGTTCCTCAGACACCGCTACTGCACAGAACACATACGTCAGAGCCCAGCTACAATGCCGAAGGTCAAGGTCACTATTTTTGTGACACAAATAGTGGACGACAGCGGGAAACCATCGGCTGGCAGAAGCAAAGTCCGCCAAGTAGTTTAATGGAAGTTTCCTAGGTTCGTGAGGTTAGATGAACGAGCATCGCGTGCAGCGGTGGCTGGTATCGACCCCGAGCCCGCAAATAATGCACAAGGCTGGCGCCGTGGGCGACTGGCACAGGGATTGCCGTCTGGGACTGTCTGTGGGAGGCCTAGCCGAGTGAAGCTTGCAGGACAGACATGTTGTGCTGCCACGTCTTTTATTGTTAAGTGAGCACAATGCCAAAACTATATATATATTAAAATTTTTTGTATGTATGCACGTATGCATGAATGTATGTTTCACATTTCCTAAACCATTGGATGGATTTCATCCAACTCTGATATACAGACAAATCACTTACTGTCTGCAAAGAAACACTCTGGGGGTAACAACCAGCTATGTCCCATTCGGGTGGGGGTGAAAATGGGGGCGGTATAGGAGACAGAATATGAGAGAGGAAGGAGGAGATAGACAGAGATAGGGGGAAAAGATGATGAAAAAAGAGAGGGGAAGAGGTGACGGACAGAGAGTGGGGGAGGACATAAGATGGAGAGAGAGGGGAAGAAAAGGCAAGATGTGGCAGCTGCCGAAAGATGGAGAGAATTTGTGGTCAGGGGGAAAAAAAGGGTGTGAGGAGGGAAGTGGGAGAGAGCGTGAGGTGGGTGAGGAAAACGGTGTGAGGAAGAAAATGGAAGTGGTAGGGAGTGTGGGGAGGCAGGTGGAAGAGGGACAGATCGTGAGGAGGCAGGTAGAAGAGGTACAGCATGTGACGAGGTAGGGGGGAGAGGGGGAAGGTGTGAGATGGATGAGGGACAGGGTGTAAGGAGAGTTGCAAGGTGTGAGCAGACAGGTGAAGTAGGGTCAGGGTGTGCTGGTAGAAGGGGTGAGAGAGAAACAGAAAATTGGAACAAGTATATACCCAGACAGCGCCAGATACTGAGCTAGTAGATCATACATATTGATCAGAGACTGGATTACAGCCCAAGTATGCTGTCGGCAAAGTTAAGAGGATGAGCCCTGGACAATTGGGCAATCCAAGAGATGAGAACTTGGAAGTTCTCGATTCCAAAATGTTCTCTGTGCTCACGAGGACTGACGTAAAATGTTCTACCATATCCGAGAACAAGCCCTCCCATTTCACGTTGCGCATGGAGTCATGCTGGTATCATTTGAGGCCAGAACGAGAACAATTGTACGCTGTTCTTGCAAAGGTTCAAGGATGCATATTCATTTATTTTCTCCAGAACAGTGTTCTCGATCCCTTTAAATTCTAGACTCTGACCCGTCACTATTGTTCAGCATTCCAGAAGCATTCTCAGAGACATATCAGGAGCCGAGACTCAAGCTACACATTGGGGAGACCCACATTACATACTAAACAATGCCACGAAACCATGATTGGTGGGTTAAAAGAGAGCTTTCTCCGACAGGAATGTAGACTGCTTTTCATACCTAAAAAGTCACCTTTCGAAAAGCCAATATCAACGTTGAAACCCTACATCGTCTCAAATGTGTGTACTACTGGGAAGATTAGCATTGCTATTCGTGTTGGGTGTTCTCTTTTCTAATCTGCCAGCATGGATTGGTATTCTTGTTGTTCCAGTACCGGCCTATGGCAGAGAGCCCTGTTGAATGATAGTACTAAAATTTGAACTTTCTTTAGATTTTCGTGCGATATTTTAATCTCTTGGAACCCCTGCTCACAGAAACAGTGGTGCAATAGACCGAACCCTTTAGTAATTGACAAGCAGTGTACATGTCACTTGTTTTGAAGCGGCCTGACCATTTGTTGCTGTCCTTTCTCAGACAGATGTCCGCAGCGAAACTGGCGACCATGACAGGAGGGAGTCTTTCGACAGCAGACTTCCGGTGCCTCGCCCGAGTTGTGACGGGCTCCTGATGGCATTTCCGGCGGCGTCATTACCACACAAAGCGGGGCTGGGCTCGCTGGGCGGCGCTGACAGTCCCTTCGTCCTAAATGATTCTCCACGCAGCCCGGTTCCACAGACTTCTCGAATTCATTATCATTAGTTTACCTGTACGCTCATCCTAAGCTCCTACTCTACTACTCAAGCAAAGGAGAAAAAATTCGGAGTAGCTGACATCATTAATGGATGTTTCTTCAGTAACTTCCTTACTTGCTTCAAATCGAGCTCTTTTCCTAGAGAGGTGACATATAATTATAATTGAGCTTGGTTTAATTCTTGATGATTCAGATGATACTAGCTATAAAATATTAACCATTCGTCTGTTCCTTCTCTGAGTTGTGATTATAAGAACAATAAAGTTTAGCCGTAAGAAGAAGACTGGCAAGCCTTCACTGCATCAAAAACAAATTCACAGTTCAATAGCTTACTTCAACGAGATATTACGAGATGGATCTAAATCTAACACTTAATCCCGACATTACTCTAAGGTGCTAATTCTTAATACTAATCATTAGTCAACAGTGAGCTATACAAAATTATCTCATTGTGATAAGTTTTATGTTGGTCAATCAGGCAGAGACACAGAAACTCGTTAGGTTGGACATGAACGCAGCTGGAGGTTGGAGAATTCTCATTCCATATTTGCTGAGCAAGTACTGAATGAGGGCAACAATTACTAGCCACAGCCCCATGTACTTAAATGACCCATCACAGCTCAATACTTCCACTCTTGTAAATTTCACTTAATCCTATCGGTTTTTCAACGCCTCCTACACCGTCTGTCCCATTCTATTCCTCCATTTTCCCTGTATTTATTTATTTTATTGTGATTATATATGTACTCCATATATTCTGTTGTTACAATTGCTAGTTCTTTTACTTTGTTTCTTATTCCCTTTCCATACGTAATAATGCTTCAAGCTATTCTACAGTACGTTTGTCATGTACTAATTCTGTTTTATTAATATTTTCAATTTGATTTAAATGGTTATATAGGCATCGTTTTTTTCGAGTTTAGTACTGATGTTTTTGGTTTGTTTTCTTTACATTTATTTGCTGTTTAACATTTTAACTGCCGTACCACTGTGCTGTGAATGATGACAGTTACCCTGCATCCATATCTCATTCTTGATGTGTGCGTCTTTTTCAGTATTGTACACGGATATTATAGATTCTTTGACGACTACATTTAATGTCCGATGATGGTCTCGTAAACCAAACACCGGTTACCATAATAAATTAATACTACAGAAGATAAACAATATTTTACTCTTCATTTATGATAAACAAGAAAATTTTTCTCAACGGACACAAATCAATTCTTGGTGCTGCTGCATTTATTGAATACGCTTTGTAAATAGAGTCAGCCTCACTACGATCTATCAGAGAGAGTTAAATTAGTCACTGCTTCTGCTCCAACAAAATAAGCCCTGTAACAATGCAATACTCTCTGGAAACTTCCAGTATTCAACCGCTGAATTAGAAAACATACATCGCTAGCAGTCGTTGAGCCACCTCCAGCACGTTCCATCCAAATTCCGCAATAATTTGGAAGAGATAACAGGAAAACAGTTAAAAATTCTAGGTCATGAGACCCACCCTAGCACTTCAAGTTTTGCTGATACAATAGCTTATACAAAATCTCCAGCTCACTAATAGCTGCAACATGAGCTATGGTCTCACTGGAGTAACTCGCGCGGGAGTGCCGCAACTCGACTAATGTCTGCAGCAATGCTGGAGGGAATTGACTCCATGAATCCTGCAGGGTTATCCATAAACCCGTAACAGTACGAGGGGGTGGAAATCTCTTCTGAATTGTCGTGCTGGAACTGGCCAAGTCCGTAGGAATCCAAAACCTGGACATGAATGGATGCAGGTGATCAGACAGGATACTTACGTACGTGTCATCTGTCAGAGTCGCATCTAGACGTATCGAGGGTCCAATATCACTACAACTACACACGCGCCACACCATTACAGAACCTCGACCACCTTGAAAAGTCCCCTGCTGGCATGCAGCGTCCATGGATTCATGAGGTTGTCTCCTTACCCGTACACGTCCACCAGTTCGGTACAATTTGAAACGGGACTTGTCTGACCTGGCAACATGTTTACAGTCATCAACAGTTCAATGTCGATGTTGACGGGCCCAGGCGAGGCGTAAGGCTTTGTGTCGTGCAGTCATCAAGGGTACACGATTGGGCCTTCGGCCCCGAAAGCCTATATCAAAGATGTTTCGTTGAAAGTTTCGTACGATGACACCTGTTGATGGCCCAGCATTGAAATCTGCAGCAATTTGTGGAAGCGTTGCAGTTCTGTCACACTGAACGATTCTCTTCAGTCGTCGTCGGTCCCCTTCTTGCAGGATCTTTTACCGGCCACAGCGATGTCGGAGATTTAATATTTTACCGGATTCCTGACATTCACGGCACACTCGTGAAATGGTCGTATACGGGAAAACCCCCAGTCCACCGCTACCTCACAGATGCTGTGTCCCATAGCTCGTTCGCCGACTATAACAGCACGGTAAAACCCAATTAAATCTTGATAACCTGCCATTGTAGCAGCAGTAACCGATCTAGCAACTGGACCAGACACATTGTTGTGTTATATAGGCGTTGCCGACCGCAGCGCCGTATTCTGCCTGTTTACATACTTCTGTATTCGAATAAAGATGCCTAGACCAGTTTCTTTGGCGCTTCAGTGTATGAATGCATGGTATCTGTTCTTTCAGACACGGATGAAAAAACGGACACCACTCATTCATGTAACTGATATGCCTCGATAGGCCATGAATCCACAACCATCAGTGGAGATACACATTTACATTCCTGCGGGTATCTAAAGGCAACGGCCTTGCCGCAGTGGCTACACCGGTTCCCGTGAGATCACCGAAGTTAAGCGCTGTCGGGCGTGGTAGGCACTTGGATGGGTGACCATCCGTGCCACAATGCGCTGTTGCCAGTTTTCGGGGTGCACTCAGCCTGGAGATGCCCATTGAGGTGCTAGTCGACCGAATAGTAGCGGCTTCGGTCAAGAGTACCATCCTAACGACCGGGAGAGCGGTGTGCTGACCACACGCCCCTCCTATCCGCATCCTCAACTGAGGATGACACGGCGGTCGGATGGTCCCGATGGGCTACTTGTGGCCTGAAGACGGAGTGCGGGAATCTAAAATTATCGATCACGGAGAACATGGAGAAGTGGGACGCTAGATGGGAATGTGACTCAGCTGTGGAGAGTGTCAAGATAATATACGCAGTTGTGATTAACGTTGTGTCCAGGTGGCGCAATGGTTAACGCAACTGGCCAGTAAGCAAGAGATCCTCGGTTCGAGTCCCCGTCTGGCACACATTTTCACTGATTGCTCATACAGTCCCACAGCAGCTGATGCCTGCAGTTCGTGATTAGTGGCTGCGTTGTAACCTCTGGATCACGGGTCCCGGGTTCGATTCCCGGCTGGGTTGTGGATTTTCTATGCCCGGGGACTGGGTGTTTGTGTTGTCCACACCATTCCATCATCACTCGTGAAAGTGGCTAGGCTGGACTGTGTACAAATGGTTCAAATGGCTCTGGGCACTATGGGACTTAACCTCTATGGTCATCAGTCCCATAGAACTTAGAACTACTGAAACCTAACTAACCTAAGGACATCACACAACACCCAGTCATCACGAGGCAGAGAAAATCCCTGACCCCGCCGGGAATCGAACCCGGGAACCCGGGCGCGGGAAGCGAGAACGCTACCGCACGACCACGAGCTGCTGACGGACTGTGTACAGATTGGGAATTTGTACGGGAGGTGATGACCGCGCAGTTGAGCGCTCCACAAACCATTATCATCACAGCAGCTGATATCATCAGTTACTTCCCTTTCCTCTCCTTTCTTCCCCCCTACCTTCAATTTACATAATTAAAGAGTAATTCTCTCAAGAGATGAAGGTCACTGCGTTGTTTCGAACATATGCAACAACCGCGACCGCACATCTGCTGCCATCAGACAGGCGTCTACCACGGTGGGACAGTAAGTCTGTATCGGCTGGCACGTGTGGGGCTGCCGGGCAGTAAACAGGAACGCCGGGGCCGGCTCCGACTTGAATGGAGCAGCAGTCGCTCCGTACCGGCCAACGGCCAGCGTCCGGCCGCTCGGCCATTCAGACGGCTGCGGCGGCCGGCAGAGGACACAAGAAGCGCGTCCGCCGTCCGTATAAGGAGCCGCCGGCTGGCGGGGCCCGGCCGCTGCAAGAACCGGAGCAGCGCCGATGGATGGACAAGACACTTCCCGGAACTGCCACCGCTCTTCCCAGTCACAATTCTGTAACGCGCTCTGACACAGCACACAGCCTCTCTGCACACGTCGACTGTAATCCTCGATTCTGCCTCGTCATTCTGCTACATTAACATACGAGTTTGGTAGCTCGGTTCATTACGACGGCGAGAAGGTGAGTTCTAGATTGACTAAAGGTGTCGACTGATCGTACGAAATGCATCCTCAATTGCGCGATGAGTTGCAGAATTTTTGATTCAACAATTTAAACTGAATTTGGAGAAGACTCTGGAAGCTTTTGAAATGTGGTGCTGACGAAGAATGCTAAAAATGAGGTTGAAAGATAAAGTATGAAATGAAGAAGTATTAAAAAGAATAAGTAGTAAAGTAAGTCAATGGAAGACCCTTAGCAGAGGAAGCGACTTATTAGTCGGACATCCGCGGCGGTATTCAAGTTAACCTGTCGCTGGAAGGAACAGTAAAGGGGAAACCAGTGGCGCAGACAGAGTTGGCCGCGCTAACCGTGACAAGACGCCTTACACCGTTACGTTTGAGCACATTGTCTAAAAACATGCCTCCTACGGTTAAAGATACGTGTTAGTTGAATTTACCACTCTAGCAGTAGACAAAATTAGGTATGACACTGCCAAAATCGCTACGCGCTTTCGTACCTGCAAGGACATGGAATTTCTTAGCGAGACGAGATCGTTTGTCTCATCCAACGCATGTTTTTCGCAGTTTCAGCGGCGATACGAAAATTAGTAGGAAGAATCTGGCTCAATTGGCTAAAAATTTGGCAGACAAGGAGGAGTAAACCTACACAACTACATTCAAACTCTCCCAAACTCATTCAGAGTCACCTGACAAGCACCCTACCTCACAGCCATTAATGTAACGTAAAATCCGTAAAATGTGCTAGAACTGTAATGAAAACACAAGTGAAACACGAAAAAGATCTAAAATAACTTCACAGGGAAATACGAATGGATGACATCTTACAAGAAACATGAATGAGCCAACCATTCCATCAATCCCAGGGGAAAGGGGAGGGAGGGAGAAGGGGACCTAATTTTTCCAAGGTCTACGTAGGCTAGGTACAACCGCTTATTTAATATATGTGTTTTCTGTTCTTTCGGACTTGTCCGAAAGAGCAGACACCACATATATAATTAAGGCGAGGATGGCCAACGATCTCTTCAGTGCAGATGCACGCCAAGCTCGAATTCTTACGGGAATCGGCGAATTGCCGTGAGCAATGAGGATGATTGGCAGGGGGCACTACATGACTAGTGCGTGGATAAGTTGAGAATTTGGGTCTGACGGAAGGCGTGTTAGGTTAGTCCGTGCGATTTCGATAACCACTGTCTAGTAAACATGAGATCCGAGTTCAGCACAAATTTTTAACTTTGCCCATTGATTTAAGTCAATGCCTACTGGCAGCTAACATCTTTATTTCCTTTGTATCTTGCTTATTTAAGGTTACCTTAAGCCTGTTCTTTTTTCCTTCCTAATACATAATTTCTCGTTCATCATCTTTATACGCTTCGCTGTAACCGTATTTAGCCTGAGATTTACAAGGACATTCTAAGTGTCAATGAGCTGTGGAGCTGAACATGATCAAGAATAAATAAATAACTGTGCTACAATTGCAACAGCCGCGCGGGATTAGCCGAGCGGTCTTGGGCGCTGCAGTCATGGACTGTGCGGCTGGTCCCGGCGGAAGTTCGAGTCCTCCCTCGGGCACGGGTGTGTGTGTTTGTCCTTAGGATAATTTAGGTTAAGTAGTGTGTAAGCTTAGGGACTGATGACCTTAGCAGTTATGTCCCATAAGATTTCTCTCTCTCTCTCTCTCTCTCTCTCTCTCTCTCTCTCTCTCTCTCACACACACACACACACACACACACACACACACACACACACACACAATTGCAATAGCAGTGATGTACCACTGTGTACACCAGAATCTGATTTCCTCGCAACACATGCAGCGCATGCTACGGACAGAACATGGGCAACAAGCAAACGTGTACTGCCGCTGGAGGGCGCTGCGGTCGCGACTCACGACGGGCAGCACGTTCCGCATGACGGACGAGCTCGTTTCTAGGCGCGCACCAAGCGCGATGGAAACCACCCTCGGCGTGCTTCACGTTGAGAAACAACATGTCCCATATGAGGACGGCGTAAGGAGGCGAGTCTCGTTCACTGCATACGTGTGTCACAGACGTAAGCGGAGAACAAGTCCGACATTCACCTAAACGGGAAGGGACAACCGCCAAAGTATCACACCCAAGTTGACCGGCGTACCAGGTCAACGGTCGTTAAAGCAACGTGCGCATTCGCTCCGACTCTCGCTTACTTCCACATCTCGCAGTCTAGCACACGTGCGCCGTCTATCCAAAGCGAGCAAAGAAAGCCACGTGTGTGATTATGGCTCATCGCTAAGGACTCGGTGCCGGCGCTTGTTTTTCCGCCATCTGCCTTGTCGGGAGCGAGTCGTCGTTCGCGCTACGGGCGGCGCGGCAGGATGTGAGCGGCAAGCTAATAAGGTTCGCCGGCGGGCTGCAGCCGGCGGCGGCGACAGTGCGGGCTCGTCGAGCCGCTGTGCCGGGGGGCACCTCTCGAGGACAACACGGCAAGTGCCATCATCCGAATTCACAGAAATTTTGCTCGCTCAAGAGGGTCAAAATAACCGAAAGTGTGTCTCCACTTATCCATAGGTACCCGATCGTTTCTGTACAAACGACGATCTAAGATTCCGCCGTAATTTATATGCCATTATGCACAAAGTAACTTCAACCGAAGCGGTGGCACAGTGGTTATCATCGCAGGATAGCACTTTTGCGACCCGTGTTCGAAACATTATTGTTTCTTTTTTTTTCCGCGTATCTCCCATGTCTGTAGAAGATTAGTACACGAATACTTGTTATCAGATTAGGGGATATGAGGGCATTATATTGATTCTAAAATTACAACTGAGTTTCACAATATGTGCCTTACATTACGTAATGACTGTGTGTATGGTATTTTCAGGGGTTAAAACCTTTTTAAATTATCGTATCATTATATTTCATTCTTATATCAGTTCTTATATTAATTCTTACATTTTATTCTTACGTTTATTCTTCAGGAGGATTTGGCTCATTCCCTTGGATGAACCGGCCATATAAATAGTGGAAACATTCAAGTTCAGAACACCACAAGCATAGCGCGAAGGCAAGTTTGCCAGAGAGACATTTCTTCGTATCAATCTCACTCGGGAAAGTAATGTCGTTGGCCGGCCGAGGTGGCCGAGCGGTTCTGGGCGCTACAGTCTGAAACCGCGCGGCCGCTACGGTCGCAGGTTCCAATCCTGCCTCGGGCAGGAATGTGTGTGATGTCCTTAGGTTAGTTAGGTTTAAGTAGTTCTAAGTTCTAGGGGGACTGATGACCTCAGAAGTTAAGTCCCATAGTGCTCAGAGCCATTTGAACCATTATTTTTGAAACATCGTTAACATTGCTGAAGATTTGAAAAGTTGGCAATAATTTCGCGGCAAACCACTCATGAAGGGTTATTTTTCCGAAAACTGGCGTTTGGAACTGGTTATGAATCAAGATACACAACAGGAATTTCAACGAAAACAATTTCAAATAATTTTCGAATTAATTTTTTTAAATTCGTTCACCAGACAGTTAGTAGACGATTAGGGCAACGTTGTTTCAGCATACACTGGAAAACTTTCGTATACTAATCTGCTATGGAAAAAAATGATCAAATGTGTGTGAATTCCTAAGGGACCAAACTGCAGATGTCATCGGTCCCTAGACTTACACACTGATTAAACAAACTTATGCTAAGAACAACACACACACCCATGCCCGAGGGAGGACTCGAACCTCCGGCGGCAGGGGCCGCGCAATCCGTGATAATGCGCCTTAAACCGCGCGGCCACTGCGCGCGGCTCTTCTATGCATATGGGTAGACAAGCGAAAAACAATAATCAGGTTTCGCAACCTTTCAGTGAAAGTTGTGTAGTATATCTCGATTGATAATCAGCTGCAAGCGTCAGTTTTCGGAAAAACTGATCCGTTATGCGCGTTTGCCACGAAATTACTGCCAACGGGTGAAATCTGCAGCAGTGTTAACGACGTTTATTTCCCGAGTGAGATTCATACGAAGAAATGTTCTGCGGTAAACATGCTTTCGCACCATGCTCGTGGTATTCGGAATTTATTTATTTACAATGCTTCTACGATCGGTAAAATCCATGCGAAAGCACCAAATCTTCCTGAAGAGTAATTGTAACAAAAAAAGGTAAGACGTAAGAACTGATATAAGAATCAAATATAAGAGTATGATAATTAAAAAAGATTGTAACTCCTGAAAATCCATAAACACATATATTACGTAATGTAAGGCACATATTGTGAAACCCAGTTGTAATTTTACAATTGATATGATGCCCCTGTATCCCCTAATTTGATGAGGAGTCGTACAGTAATCTTCTACGAAAAAGAGAGAGAGAGAGAGAGAGAGGGAGAGAGAGAGAGAGAGAGAGAGAGAGAGAGAGAGAGAGAGAGAGAGAGAGAATCAAAACAAAATAACAACAATAACCGGATTTAGACACGGATCGCAAAGTGTTACGCCGAGATGCTAACCACTGTTCCATCACTTCGGATGAAGTTACCACCCGCTAAAAGACATATACATTACGTCGAAAACTTTGATCATCGTTTTCTCAAGCAAGGTCGAGGTATCTACGGATAAGCCGAGACATACGTTCGCTTATTTTGACTTCTCTTCCACCGAGCAAAATATCTGGGAAATTGGGTGATGGCACACGTGTTACCCTTGTCAGATGAGCCGCCGAGTCGACTGCCTGCCTCCTATGCATTGCACCGGCTGTTTGTAATTAAAGTGCAGCTGCTCACTGAGGTCAATTATGGGCTGTAACTATCGTACGACAGCGAAACTTCGTAAATATGCTTAAGTGTTAATGTGGAACCGATTTACGCTCGAAAAAAATTAGTTCTAATATTAGCCACCAAGAGCAAATCTGGCGCCGTGAACGCAAGAAAGATGTATAGAAATGTCACCAAATGTTATGGATTAGGAACGAGATGGGCAGAAAAGGTCAGACAAGTGGGAAAGACATACTTTTTATTGTATTATTAACACACGTTTACATGCTGAATTTTGTAAAACGATATGATCAAAAGTTGCTCGCAGTAGTTCTGGCGGAATCTGAGCAACGTGTTGCTGTATACTAGCCTTCAGATCGGGTAGATACCGAACGAGTTTTTAGATATCATAAGAGTCAAAAGTCACACTGGTTCAGATCAGATGATCTTGCAGGCAGTGCATCTGTAAAACGTCTGGAGATAACACGTTCGAGGAAGGTTGCATTACGCAGATTTTTCACTGGGCAAGTTACATGAGGTGTTGACCCATCTCCCACGAAACCAGTCGTTTCCACACAGCTGCGCTCTTCCAAAGCAGTAATCACATGCTGTACAAGGTCTTGATAACATGCAGACGTCAGGGTACACATGACAGGACTACTGGGTGTGTTCTCTTCAAAGAAGAACGGGCGGGGAATACAGATGCTTTGAATCCACACCACACAGTGACATACGGCAAGTCCAATGGCTTTTTGTGCACAACACGCGCCGACCGCTGTGGCCGACCGGTTCTAGGCGCTTCAGTCTGGAACCGCGCGGCCGCTACGGTCGCAGGTTCGAATCCTGTCTCGGGCATGAATGTGTGTGATGTCCTTAGGTTAGTTAGGTTTAAGTAGTTCTAAGTCTACTAGGGGACTGATTACCTCAGATGTTAAGTCCTATAGTGCTCAGAGCCATTTGAGCACAACACGCGATTTAACAGCACCTCAAATTCGGCTTTTCTGTGTTTCCACTGCACCTTGTAGTGTAAAGCGTGCCTCGTCGCTCCATTTTCTTTTTTTTTGGTCATCAGTCTACTGACTGGTTTGATGCGGCCCGCCACGAATTCCTTTCCTGTGCTAACCTCTTCATCTCAGAGTAGCACTTGCAACCTACGTCCTCAATTATTTGCTTGACGTATTCCAATCTCTGTCTTCCTCTACAGTTTTTGTCCTCTACAGCTCCCTCTAGTACCATGGAAGTCATTCCCTCATGTCTTAGCAGATGTCCTATCATCCTGTCCCTTCTCCTTATCAGTGTTTTCCACATATTCCTTTCCTCTCCGATTCTGCGTAGAACCTCCTCATTCCTTACCTTATCAGTCCACCTAATTTTCAACATTCGTCTATAGCACCACATCTCAAATGCTTCGATTGTCTTCTGTTCCGGTTTTCCCACAGTACATGTTTCACTACCATATAATGCTGTACTCCAGACGTACATCCTCAGAAATTTCTTCCTCAAATTAATGCCGGTATTTGATATTAGTACACTTCTCTTGGCCAGAAATGCATTTTTGCCATAGCGAGTCTGCTTTTGATGTCCTACTTGCTCCGTTCGTCATTGGTTATTTTACGCTCCATAGCGTGGCCATATGTCATCAGCTTCTATCCGTGCCGCGCGGGGTAGCCGCGTGGTCTAAGGCGCCTTCTCACGGTCCGCGCGGCTCGCCCAGTCGGAGGTTCGAGTCCTCCCTCGAACATGCGTGTGTGTCTGTTATCCTTAGCGTAAGTTAGTTTAAGTTAGATTAACTAGTGGATAAGCTTAGGGACTGATGACCTCAGTAGTTTGGTCCCATAAGACCTTACCACGATTTTCCTTCCATCCGCGCCAGAAGCCATAACGTTGCTGCGGATCAAATGGTTCAAATGGCTCTGAGCACTATGGGACGTAACATCTATGGTCATCAGTCCCCTAGAACTTAGAACTACTTAAACCTAACCAACCTAAGGACAGCACACAACACCCAGTCATCACGAGGCAGAGAAAATCCCTGACCCCGCCGGGAATCGAACCCGGGAACCCGGGCGTGGGAAGCGAGAACGCTACCGCACGACCACAAGATGCGGACTGCTGCGGATCACGAGGTTTCAGTTTCTGCATCGTCTGGATCTTGTACAGGCACCAGTGTAAAATAGATTTGAAAAATTTCCTTACTGCTGGTCGTGGGATGAACAATTCGCTTGACACTGCGTGCGCACTACCACTATTCGTGATACGTGCTGTGGTCAGTTTACAGCAACAGGAACCTCGTCAGTAACTTTTACTGGGATAGGACGCCTTCCTCTTCCGGGTGCCACACCAAGGCAGCCCCTGTTTTGGAATTTCATTATCATATTCTTTAAACCATTTAATGACATCGCGTCTGTCCTCAGACCTTCCATTCATCGGTTCTCTCTCAATGGAGTACTGTAATTTCTGCCGTTCACATCAAACAGTTTCCCTACCATTCTCTGCTCGATAGCCATACTGTTCGCTCGGGTAATGGCTTGCATATGACAGCCTAGATGTCATACTCTCATACAAAGAGTGAACAGCGCCAGATTTGCACCTGGTGGCCACAATTGGAACTATTTTTTCCAGCATAAATCAGTTCCGTATTATCGCATTAGCATATACACCAAATTTCATTCCCGTACGGTAACTACAGACCACGCAATACCTCCGCGAGTGGCCACACTTTAGCTATAAACACCCGGTAGAATACATAGCAGGCGTCCCGCTGGGTCCTTGTGTCCGCGCAATGACTCGATCGCAGTCCCCTCTTTCCTTTCGAATGCGACCACTTCGTGTCGGTACTAAGTTAAAAACAATAGCAAAAAAGCTTAGTTGCACAAACAGCAGTAGAAATGCAGCTATTGACTTCTCGTCCATGTTGGGCTACTCCCTAATAGGTGTCGCCGTCCCGACTAGATCGTGAGCTCCGCTCGAATGCCAAACACAGTCAACACGTGAGTTAACAGGATCTTACCTTAAGTGCACGGACAGGACACTTACTTGCTAGGAAAGCCAAGTGAGCAAGTGATGCAAACTCTGTGCCTCATAATCACAAACGTCCGGAGGTGGTGGAGGGGGAGGTGGGGGGGGGGAGGACGTTTTTTTTATTTGACTTTTGTTTCATACACCCAATCACAGTTTATATATATAAGTAACAACCGTGATTTCTGTCAATTATCGATGTCCAATATTTAAATCCCTTTATAGCAAATGAGTCGGACGTGGTGGTTTGCGGCAAAGCGCGTACCTGGAAAACGAATAGTCGCAGGATTAAATCACCGGCGGACCACAGCTTTTTCAGTCTGCTTTTACCTACCATTCATCTCTCAATAATTTGAAGAGTGGCCGGAAACGACACATAGTTAGGATTCCATGTTAAACTAAAAAAGTGTCAAACTCAGAAATTACCCCCATGCTGCATCTAGGCCAAGCATGTCCATGCTACCAACATCCTGGCGCCGAGCGACAAACACGGCTTGTACACACAAAGGAATGGAGGCTTGCGCTGAATACGTAATTCCAGCCACTCCAAACGCAAATAGACGTCACAGAAGGTGTTCTAGAAGGCTTCTTCATGTGGTATGATCCAAGGAGAGCGACTTTTGTGAATAACATGAATATCTGTCCGTCTACGATCCAGAGGAGAACCGGAATGCAGTAGTAAGGAGACACTGGCCCCGTGTCGCTCGTAGCCCGGTTTCGAACTTAGAACAGTTGTTAGCCTCAGTATGCCACTGCTGCTAACGATGTCCGCCGCTCGTGGTCTCGCGGTAGCGTTCTCGCTTCCCGAGCACGGGGTCCCGGGTTCGATTCCCGGCGGGGTCAGGGATTTTCACCTGCCTCGAGATGACTGGGTGTTTGTGTTGTCCTCATCATTTCATCATCATCCAGGACAGTGGCGAAATTGGACTGAGCAAAGATTGGGTAATTCTACGGGCGCTGATAACCACGCAGTTGAGCGCCCCACAAACCAAACATCATCATCACTGCTGCTAACGAGTTGGATTCTGAGGAATAGTTATCAAACTTATATCGTCATGAGTCAGAAGATCCTGGAGTAGAGTTCCATTATCATGAATCCATTCTGACTAATTAATACCCTGCTTCTTCGAGATTTACGCTGAGTTGTGTACTTTGAAATACTTTCATTGCCTTGCCAAGCCGCTGTCGAGTACTGCAAGTAGCCGACGCTACTTTTTGTCGTTGGGTGTGTTGACTGAGGTGAGGTCCCCAGTCTCCTGTAAGGCATGTTTCTATTTTCTTCTCAGAACACGTGTGTCTCGTTTGTCTTCTGACGTATTGAGTAACTGGGGTTTGTCCTGCAGGCAATTAAACTCTTCATTTCAGCTTTACTTCACTCGGTATGGTCGCTCTCCCGTATTGCCGATTAATGTCTATTCTTCCCAAAAGATAGGTACCACAGTGGGGGCATTTGCGCTCCATGGCACTCAGCTGATTTAGTGACCCATTTATCTTTCGGGACACAATAATATTATATGGTCCATGTCTTCTTCTTCTTCTTCCCTTTCTTCTGCTCCACAAGTACAAAGATGGTTGTCGATCAATCCCATCGAGGCAAGCGCTTTTTTCCTTTTTTCCGGTCGACTGAATTTCATACGTGCAATGGTTATACAAAATCAGCTTTACGCCGTTTTCTTCATACATCAATGTGTTGTTGCAATCACAGGATGTATCGCTCTATGCTCTTTCCATTTGTTGTTGGTTCTTCTCCTTCATTCCTCGTTCCTCTTCATACGTATCGTCCTTTTAAGTCGACTTAGCCGAATTTTCTCTGCCTTGAAGACGAGGTACCGACTTCAGGACCTGCCTGCAGAGAGTGCGCTCTTGAGTTGTTTCCATTCAGTTTCATTCAACCCCCAGACGTCGTAGGTCTTTTGTAAACTGGCCTACCCATCGCTTCCCGTATCTGATTAAGCGGACGTTTTCCATCACGTCATCCCTCTAGCGCTGCTCTTCCCCTACAGTGTTAAGAAATTCGAGCCACATGTCGAACCCACAGTCTTCATTTTCTGCACAGTGGTTGTTTGCTGCATCATTTGCTTCCCGGTTCTTGCTTTTATCCAGTTACTAATTAGGTCTCTCTAATTTTGTCATCAGTGTATACTAGTGTACAGCCAACATGATACGCAAAAACGACGGGAAGGCATTTGCGTGACTTCTTCGCCGATATTTTGACAGGGGTATTTTCAAGTATCAAATCCAACCGTCATGCAGTACAAGAAAATTTAAAACCTCTGTGTGCGGGGTACATGCTGGAGGACAACACACACACACACACACACACACACACACACACACAGTGAACGCTAGCATCGCCCTATAGCAAGAGATGACCAATGTCAGAAGTTATTGATAGTAAATGTTTTAATTACAACTGGGTCTCGTTAACTCTGACACTCTGTTGCTTGATCAGGAAGAGAACAAGACTGAAAACAGGATTTAAACAAACTTCCTTCTCTACTTCTGACGTTGATCATCTTTGGTTGAGTGGTGACACTAGGGTTTACGGTGTGCGTGCTTTGTGTGTGTGTGTGTGTGTGTGTGTGTGTGTGTGTGTGTGTGTGTTGTGTATCTTGTCTTTCAGTATGTGCCTCGCACACAGACGTTTTAAATTTACTTGCACAACGCTCTCTCGCTGCATTTGCGCTTGGACAAAATTCCGTTATTTTGTGACTGACTCGTGAGGTAAAATACCAGAGGATACGAGACGTAGAATTTTATAGAAGGTTTCAGTAGAAAGGTGTCGCTGTCCGAGTGCTTACGGGAGTGCCAGCAGCTCGGCGCCGCCGTTGTCCACCCCTCAGCCAGGGCAGGGCGTGGTCGCTCCGTCCCCTCGTAACTCACGTGTCCCCGCGTCTCCTCTTTGGGAAACCGAGCAACACCCCTCTGCAGCCATCTACTATATCACGTCTTCTGTCCGCCGATCCACTCTACAGCACGGTGCGTCTTTTCGTTGGTGTACTGTATTTGTAGTTACTGGAGCAGTTAGCCACATAGAAGTGGAACGATATTTCTCTCTGGCTATTTTATCAAGGTATTGCTTTCAATTGCCTACTTTTACCATTTATCTCAGCTGCTGCAGTGTGTATGTAGTAACCAGGGCTAACGATGTACGCAGTCGCGTCCACGCGGCGCAGGCGGTGAGCGATGGTCGCGGTTCCTCTACACGACGCCATTACACACCTGTCGAAGGGGAGATGGTTACCCAGCTGACCACAATCAACTTCCAGCTCTCATCTGCTTCTGAAACAGGTATGATAACGATCAGCAGCTCCGATTTTTTACGCGATCCCAAATTAAGTAGTCACCACCGTTTCCCCATATTTGATACGAGCCCTATAGCAATATGAACTAACGCATCGTCCTCGTCTGTCCACTGAACAGGTACAAGGACACAGCCAAAAGTCTCTACATAACCTACATAACGGCGGTGCTTTCCTTGCAGCTTCCTCACACCTGAAGTTTCGCGGTAATAGTCTGAAGGTGTCAGAATAAAAATAGCCAAACTAAATCACCTTTGTTCCACAGAACTCCTCAGGCTACCTATTTTCCCTCAATATATCACAAGTGTGTCGGTATATAGCAGCAGCTGGCTGTGATATATCACAACATTCACGTTTCTACATCATAACTATCAACAAAATTCCTCAAAAGCACATCTACACTACTGCCCATTAAAATTGCTACACCACGAAGATGACGTGCTACAGACGCGAAATTTAATTGACGGGAAGAAGAAGCAGTGATATGCAAATGATTAGCTTTTCAGAGCATTCCCACAAGGTTGCTGCCGGTGGCGACACCTACAACGTGATGATATGAGGAAAGTTTCCAACCGGTTTCTCATACACAAACAGCAGTTGACCGGCGTTGCCTGGTGAAATGTTGTTCTGATGCCTCGTGTAAGGAGGACAAATGCGTACCATCACGTTTCCGACTTTGATAAAGATCGGATTGTAGCCTATCGCGATTGCGGTTTATCGTATCGCGACACTGCTGCTCGCGTTGGTCGAGATCCAATGACTGTTAGCGGAATATGGAATCGGTGGGTTCAGAAGGGTAATACGGAACGCCGTGCAGGATCCCAACGGCCTCATGTCGCTAGCAGTCGAGATGACAGGCATCTTATCCGCATGGCTGTAACGGATCGTGCAGCCACATCTCGATCCCTGAGTGAACAGATTGGGACGTTTGCAAGACAACAACCATCTGCACGAACAGTTCGACGACGTTTGCAGCAGCATGGACTATCAGCTCGGAGACCATGGCTGCGGTTACCGTTGACGCTGCATCGTAGACAGGAGCGCCTGCGATGGTGTACTCAACGACAAACCTGAGTGCACGAATGGCAAAACGTGATTTTTTCGGATGAATCCAGGTTCTGTTTACAGCATCGTGATGGTCGCATCCGTGTTTGGTGACATCGCGGTGAACGCACATTGGAAGCGTGTATTCGTCATCACCATACTGGCGTATCACCCGGCGTGATGGTATGGGGTGCCATTGATTACACGTCTCGGTCACCTCTTGTTCGCATTGACGGCACTTTGAACAGTGGACGTTACATTTTAGATGTGTTACGACCCGTGCCTCTACCCTTCATTCGATCCCTGCGAAACCCTACATTTCAGCAGGATAATGCACGACCGCATGTTGCAGGTCCTGTACGGGCCTTTCTGGATACAGAAAATGTTCGACTGGCCAGCACATTCTCCAGATCTCTCACCAATTGAAAACGTCTGGTCAATGGTGGCCGAGCAACTGGCTCGTCAGAATACGCCAGTCACTACTCTTGATGAACTGTGGTATCGTGTTGAAGCTGCATGGGCAGCTGTACCTGTACACGCCATCCAAGCTCTGTTTTACGCAATGCCCAGGCTTATCTAGGCCGTTATTACGGCCAGAGGTGGTTGTTGTGGGTGCTGATTTCTCAGGATGTATGCACCCAAATTGCGTGAAAATGTAATCACATGTCAGTTATAATATATTTGACCAATGAATACCCGTTTATCATCTGCATTTCTTCTTGGTGTAGCAATTTTAATGGCCAGTAGTGTACATTTACATACATACTACCCAAGCCACCAAACACTGCGTGGCGATGGGTCCGTTGTACCTCTTCTACTCCTTTACCTTCCTGTTCCACTGGCAAATGGAGCTAGGGAGAAACGATTGTCTATATTCTTCCGAACGAGCATTCATTTTTTTTTCTCATCTTCCCTTCGCGATCCATAGGCGAGACGTATGTTGGTGGCAGTAGGATCGTTCCGTAGTCCGTCACAAATGCCGGTTCTCTAAACTTTCTTAATAGTAATAACGTCTGCTTCCCTCCGGGGATACACTAAAGTAACCTAAAACCAGTTTGTGGCTGGTTGCTGAATGCCATCAACAGTTTATTTCATAGAACAGCCACGGTCTCCAAGCTTGTCTTTATTTGACAAAAATGCACGTAAAATCATTTATTTGTAAAACCAACTAGTTCAGTTTCAGCCGCTTTTCGAGTACGGGAAATTGTGCTTCACCATACGTCAGAACTTTAAAAACTATATATCTTGCTACGTCATTATCAGAGCCAGGTGATGGGTACTTAATGTTACTGTTATTATCATCTTTTAGATATATCAATCAGTGCTCGTGTACAATGTATAAATGACAACTGATTTCGCAATACTTCACATGAAAACTACCACACAGTCTAAACTGCAAAGTGGGTTTTATAATTAATTAATTTTGCAGTCAAAGGCGACCATGATGTCCTTTAAAAATATTTACATGATTGTGAACCCCTTATCACAAATGAAAGAATGAAAAATTGCAGAAAATCGCTGTTTTACGTAGCTTATACATGCGTCACATGTAACGCGATAATCAGCTTTGGGAAGACATCTTGCCGAGCAAGGTATTTACTAATCAACAAAAGAATTCAGTGAGTTCAATAATTTTGAAAATGTGACGTGGTTAATCTGAGATTGTTTACAGGATGGGAAAATTTCACCATTAGAAAAAATTAATATAATTCTAACTCTAATTAAAATTAAGAATAGATTTTTGACCCACAGAGATACTATAGGAATCCATACCATGGGACATGATTTTGTAGGACATAGGGACTAACAAGCGCTTTTCTATCGTTGCGGAGAATGTTGGTGGCTGCATGCAGAGAATATCTGTCGCGACAACGCTGAAGCCTTGCTATTTAAACGTCAGTTCAACAGCTGATTTAAAATTTTATATCAAACTAGAATCACAACAGCAAATTAACTGGATCTTCAGCTACGTATCCACTCCTAAAAAAAATCATATAGAATCATACTGGTGTGACGGGGTGATGAGAACTCATGGAATGTCATGGCATGCAACCGGATGTGAAACAGTCTGTTGTGGAGCTTATCGTGAAACTGGCCATCCTTTAAGGCGTGGCTGCAGATAGCGCGATAATATGCTTTATAGACACGGAAAAAAACAGACATCCAGAGGCTGAATTTGTTCAGTGGTTCCAAGTGGTATGAACTGCAATGTTACATTCTTTTCAGGAGGGATAGTTTGCTCTAAAGGAATATGATTTTTATACGGAGACCAGGAATCAAGCAAAAGCAAGGTATTTTGACCAGTTATTGGCCAAAAACAGCGCTCATATCTTAGTTATAGTTATCTTACCCACATTTTCCCACTCTTGCTTGCTGTGACGTACATATTTCCTACTACCCTTGCAAGATCTCTAGAAAGAATCGTAAGGGCAGAGCACCTCCAACTTCTCGCAGCACAATAAATAACTTTCCAGCCAATTTGCCATCCAGATTAACAGTCGGTATAATTGCATACGAATGTATTAAAGCATTGATGTTAGCTGATCTTGGTACAACTCTCTTGGTACATCTAATTTCCAGGGTTCCTTTCAAAACCATTTCTTTTTCAAATTCCGGTTCCTTATTGAACAATGGTATAACTCTATGTCATCTACAAATTTTGGGGCCGACTACAAGTTGACACTTTATTTGAAATTTCGTTACCTTACGTCTTCCAGTTCTATAGCACTGTTTGAAGTTATGCAACCATGCTTTCTTGAAACCGCTGTAATTTATGTCGCGCGCAATTTGATGTCAATATCGTTGTAGGTCACTATCAGGTACTTCCTGTAAATTGTATCAAGCATCCTGGAAACGCGCAAATACCAGTTTTTGCAACAAGTACCCTTGTCCTCCCTTGAATATCCGTAGTTTTTCTTACGCACTACGCGGTGATACTGCTGTGAACCTATTCGAAATCTGTTCATAATCTTTCTTTTTTTACTATGCTGCAGACGACTTTCCATGTACGTAATTACGTTTAGTAAGCGCTCCTTGTACAACGATTTTCCTTTACTACATTTCGCTGGAAACGAGATTTGCGGCTCCCTGTCCTACAAGCATGATGAACTACAAAGCGGACACCTTGTCAACCACGTACCGTCATCATTGTACTCCTCATATACGTTGCCCGCACAGTCGAGCGTATACGACACCACACATTCCACCGACTCATCTTGAAGTAACGCTTACATTTCATCTGCCACTTCTTTCTCACTATGCGAAACTGCTTGTTTCTTTCTCATGAAACGTGAGCTTCGGAAACCGTTCCGGTAGATATAACGAAGTGTTTGCTTTGTTTATCGTTGCCTTTGCTCTGCTTTACACCACTTGCACTACAGCACTGTTGTGAGTTACTCAACTACGCTCCGTAGCCTCATGCTGTGCTCACCATTAGATACCTTCAATCCCGTCCCCTGTTGCCATTAACAGCCAATATTGTGACTATATGGTAGACAATAAGTGGAGCGTTGAATGTCGTAAACATAATTGGCCTCTTGCAAACTCGCACTCAAGGGTTTCCCTGCTAGTACTAATGTCGGTGTGTGTTTGCCGAAGCTCCCCGTGTTTCGCCACTAAACTTCCGGATGATGCTGGTACGTACACTAATCAGCCACAACATTATGACCAGCGACTTGCTATCGGTATAAACCTGTCCAGGTGATAGCTGCATCACCTGCCGAGGAATGACTGCAAGTCAGACACACGCACGGTGCATGTAGCGTCAGTGAGAGTGTTGTCCGTATGTAGAACGGGGAAGGTGCGCTCTCTATCTGTGTTTGACAGAGAGCAGGTTGTGATGGCCCGGAGGCTCGTCAAGAGCATTTCGGAAACTGCACGACTTTTCGGGTGCTGTGGTGAGTGTCTTCAACAAAAAGTGAAACAATATCCAGACGTCGTGGGGTTGGGCGGGAACCCCTCATTACAGACTCCGGACGTCGTAGTCTACGCAGACAAGTAAAACAGAACAAGCGGCGAACTGTGACGGAATTAAGACTTTAACGACGGGCAGAGTAACCCACATTGCACCGAACACTCCTAACAATGGGCCTCCGCTACCGATTACCGATGCATGTGCCAATGTTAATACCACGACATCGGCAACTACGACTGAAATGGGCACGTGACCATCGGCACTGGACGTTGGCGCAGTGGCAGAGCGTTGTAAGTCTGATGAATTCCGATACCTTCTTTATCTTGCGGATGGGAGGACGCGAATCCGTCATCTTCCAGGGAAACATCTCCATGACGCCTGAACTACGGGACGGAGACTAGTTGGCACAGGCTCCACTGTGCTCTGGGGAACATTCACGGGGGCGTCCAGTGGAGCTCGTGTAATGCACTATGACTGCCAATGAGTATTGTGCACTGGTTGCAGACCACGTACACCCCTTCAAGACGATCATATTTTCCGACGGCAGTGGCATTTTTCAACGAGATAATGCGCCATGTCACAAGGCCAGGAGTAAGATGCAGCAGTTTTGTGTGTGAAATCTTATGGGACTTAACTGCTAAGGTCATCAGTCCCTAAGCTTACACACTACATAACCTAAATTATCCTAAGGACAAACACACACATACCTATGCCCGTGGGAGGACTCGAACCTCCGCCAGGACTAGCCGCACAGTCCATGACTGCAGCACCTTAGACCGATCGGCTAATCCCGCGCGGCTGCAGCAGTTTGAGGAACACAATGGCAAGTTCTAGTTAATGTGCTCGCCCCCAACTCACCAGATCTGAAACTGATCGCTCGTGGTCGTGCGGTAGCGTTCTCGCTTCCCACGCCCGGGTTCGATTCCCGGCGGGGCCAGGGATTTTCTCTGCCTCGTGATGACTGGGTGTTGTGTGATGTCCGTAGGTAAGTTAGGTTTAAGTAGTTCTAAGTTCTAGGGCACTGATGACCATAGTGCTCAGAGCCATTTTTTGAAACTGATCGAACACATATAGGATGCGATTGAACATGGCGTCTGAGTTCATCGCTCCCCTCCGCGAAATTTACAGGAATTATGTGACTTGTGAGAGCAGGTATCTTCAGCGACCAAGACTTCTTTGATATGAAGATATGAAGATGGCATCTGTTCTTTCGGACATATCCGAAAGAACAGAGGCCATCTTCATATCGTTTGAGGCTAACCGGCCGATGATCCTCTTCAGTGCGGATGCACACGTTTTGCCTGAACTCTTACGGGACTCGGTAGGGCACTACGAATGTAGTGTTTGGACTATAAGTTGAGAATGTGGGTCTCACGTGGAGCGTGCCGGCGATAAATTCCTGCAGCCGCACTATCCTTTGTGCCCTCGGTCGCTCAGATGGATAGAGCGTCTGCCATGTAACCAGGAGATCCCGGGTTCGAGTCCCGGTCGGGGCACACATTTTCAACTCTCCCCGTTCATGTATATCAACGCCCATCAGCAGCTAATGGTATTGATTTCGTTGTAATTTCAAGACTTCCTTGCTTCGATGCCACGATGCGTCGCCGCTATTATCCGTGACAAGGGTGGGCAAACTGGCTATTTCGTAGATGGTCATAATAGTTCTGGTTGATCAGTGTATTTTCACAAACACGTACCCGTATATTCGTGTTGTTCATCTATAGACACAGAACAAGCAGAAGAAGAGCCAGAGGATACATCTTTGAGAGTTCGGAAAAGCTTGCACGTTGTCGCGAGCCACGAGCCTCGCCACAGAGGGAGCAGGCTGGCCGCCCCTGGGCGCGGCGTGTTTGCCCGTGCAATCCGGTAATGGCCTGGAAATGGCAGCGGGAAGCGCCAGGTGTCGGCGGCGACCACGCCCCTAGCGGACGCCGCCCGCAATGCACCAGCCGCCGCTGGCGTTCCGCTGACCCTGTTGGCGCTACTGCCATTGATCTCGCGCGCGCGGCGAAGCGATCCCGCACGCGCCTTCACGCACGCACGCACAGCGCATCTGCGTATGCGTATGCTCCGCTCGCAGCCAGTGAAAGCGGCTGCCGCGCCGCGCTTGGCACCGACCGCCGCCCGCTCCGCTCTCTGGGCCACCGTGTCAGCTGGCTCTCCGTCGACACTCGCCGTTTCCATTTCCCAGTTTTGGCTATCCTCAGCCACCCAAATTGGACCTGAGGTTGACTTCACTGCAGTTAACACGCAGAGTCTTCTGACACTGTTGTGGTCTTCTGTCTGAAGGCTGGTTTTCCCACCTGTGAAAACCTTTTCATCTCTGCACAGATGTTGCAACCTACATTCATTTGAACCTGCTTGCCGTATTCAAACACTGGTATCGTTCTACAATTTTTTCCGACCACACTTTCCTATTGACAAACAGACGATCCCTTCATGCGTCAGAATTGTGCTATGAGTCCATCTCATAAGTTATCTCATAATTTAGAATGAGATTTTCACTCTGCAGCGGAGTGTGCGCTGATATGAAACTTTCTGGCACTTTAAAACTGTGTGCCGGACCGAGACTCGAACTCGGGACCTTTGCCTTTCGCGGGCAAATGCTCTACCAACTGAGCTACCGGCCGGCCGCGGTGGTCTAGCGGTTCTGGCGCTGCAGTCCGGAACCGCGGGACTGCTACGGTCGCAGGTTCGAATCCTGCGTCGGGCATGGGTGTGTGTGATGTCCTTAGGTTAGTTAGGTTTAAGTAGTTCTAAGTTCTAGGGCACTTATGACCAAAGATGTTGAGTCCCATAGTGCTCATAGCCATTTGAACCATTTTTTGAACTGAGCTACCCAAGCACGACTCACGATCCGTCCTCACTACTTCAATTCTGCCAGTACCTCGTCTCCTACTTTCCAAACTTCAAAGAAGCTCTTCTGCGAACCTTGCAGAACTAGCACTCCTGGAAGAAAGGATATACGAGTACGTTCACTTGACGGTTATTGTTCAGAATCGCCATTACTATCGCTCCTCAAAGCATGAACTTCTCACGTCTCTTTTTAGAAATGCTTCCCTTATATCCTCTCTACTTCCGCCATCATCAGTTATTTTGCTCCGCAATAATGTGTACTACAGAGGACTTATTTCGACTTAGGTCGTCCACAGATCTGTCAAATTCCATTCACAGTATCATGTCTCCCATCTCTTCTTTATCTAATTCCTCTTCACTTTATATCATACTGTTCTGAAGTTTGTGTCTCTTATATAGACCCTCTATTATTCCTTCCCAGTTTCAGCTTTCCGTGGTTTGCTTTGAACATGCTTGCCATATTCATATAGGTACTTCTCTTTTCTCCAAAAGTTTCTTCAATTTTTCTATATGCTGCATCTGTTGTTCCATAGTCATACATGCGTCTGCAACCTCGCATTTCTCTTCCAGGCATTCTGGCACTATTCAGTTTTAATAGAACCACCAGCAGATTAAAAGTGTCGCTAGAAGGCTCACTGTATACTAGCGCCGGCCGTTGTGGCCGAGCGGTTCTAGGCGCTTCAGTCCGGAACTGCGCTGCTGCTACGGTCGCAGGTTCGAATCCTGCCTCGTGCATGGATGTGTGTGATGTCCTTAGGTTAGTTAGGTTTAAGTAGTTCTAAGTCTTGGGGACTGATGACTTCATGTTAAGTCCCATAGTGCTTAGAGCCATTTGAACCATTTTTTGTATACTAGCAGTAAGATACAGGACGCGATAAATCGCCATCTAACACACTGTGAGAAAGCTGAAATTTGGCAGTGGTAGAGGCAAAATCTTGCAGTCATATCGAGATTTTCGCCATCCACATATACTCCAGTAAAAAGTATATTCCCATACAAGTCCTTTTACCCAAAATCGGAAAACAGCGCGTTTCTTTGCCTCGGTTATTAAGGAAACACGAATCGGTCTAGAAGATTACTAGTACTGATTGACAGTGGAGCTCAAAATACTTTCATAATACAAAGATAACTTTATTCATTTTAACCCCTGTGTGGTCACAATAACAAATGATACGGGACAGAATGATGTTAACACTATTCGAAAGAAGTGAAAGACGGCAGCGCATTAGAGTGAAGTCACCCAGTAAATTTTCCCACGATCTGTACGAGAAGGATATTTTAGTTTTAAAGTTACAAGAGAGATCCTGTTCGTTTAAAGCGTTTCATTCCCTCTGAGTACAGCTGTGTACTTCTTTTACTGCCTGTTAGCTACAACATAAGTTTTTTTTTTTCAATGGTAACCTGAAGTACACATTTGTGAATGTTCAATATTTTCAGCGTGCGCAAGTGTTGCCAAACGTTGGGCATCACTACGGAAATATCAGCAAGTCAACATAGCAGTGCGCAGCAGCTCGTGCACCATCAGAATACACGGATTGGTTGGTTCGCCATATTCCACCGTATAATTGAACACTGTTACTGTTATTTTGTATGGTAATTATTGAATGACGATTTACTATTTATTACAATAGAGAATATTTCGTTATTAGTTATTTTAGTCCATAAAATGAAGCCAAGTATGATTTGAGAACGGGTACATATATCTGTATAAATATTGCATCTAAAATCATTAAAAAAAATTACCTAAAAGCATTACCGCATAAAAAATTCATGCTTCCACAAAAAAAAATCAGGTCCGAAAGGGTTAAACGAGCTGCGTCGTAGTTTTAAAAGAGAAGTAATAAAGTAAAGATAAGTCTTATGGCGTGAACTGCTCAGAAATCCTGAAGGGCAGGTTCAGTAGCCTAATTGAAAATATTTTCCCTATCCTTCCTTCGCGAAGTGTGAGAGCTGTCTGTCTATCTGTAAGTGCAGCTGACTGAAGTGTGTGTGTGTGTGTGTGTGTGTGTGTGTGTGTGTGTGTGTATGTGTGGTATCACGTTCTTATTGGAGATGTTGAGAGAAAGGAGAGGGCGAAATATGGTGCCGGCACATAGGCTGCTCCTGTCGAATAGCATTTAAAGTGGCCGCCGAGCTTAACGTCCGCATCCGACGGATCGATCACCGTCAGCCGTGTCACATGCCTTACTTCATGAGACACGGCGAAACTGAATCCAGGATATTGGCGCAAGGACTACGCCTCCTGTCTTCTGCCGTAAAGGCAAAGGGAAGATAGTCAACAGCACGCTACATACCCGGAAGTCACCCACGCAACTACTGGCCACACTCGACACTGCTCAACTTCGGTTATCTGGCGGGAACCGGTGCATCCACTTCGGCACGGTCGTTGACAAAGTCTTGATTGCTCTAGAGGATGGGCCTTATTTGTCTCAGAAGAAAAGCCTTCTCTGATTTAGAACTAGTCTTCTCGATTTTATAGGAGGTGGCTTGTTTGTTTTATAATAAGGAGAAATGCCTTCTTTAGAAGAGAAGATCGTTAGTTCGTTTGTCATCTTAAGAGAATATTTTGTAAGTAGGCTGTTTAGGTTTTTATGTTGGTAACGCCACGTAGCGCTCTGTATGAAAATCACTGGCTGTGCTGTGTGCAGTCTGTGGCTGGTTGGAATTGCTGGAATATTCGCTATTGTAGTATTGGGCAGTTGGATGTGAACAGTGCGTAGCGTTGTGCAGTTGGAGGTGAGCCGCCAGCAGTGGTGGACGTGGGGAGAGAGAGATGACAAGAGTTTTGAGAGCGGATGATGTGGACGTGAGTCCGTCAGAAAAAGGAAATTTGTAAGACTGGATGTCCTCAGCTGATATATATATTATGACTTCTGAACACTATTAAGGTAAATACATTGTTTGTTCTCTATTAAAATCTTTCATTTGCTAACTGTGCCTATCAGTAGTTAGTGCCTTCAGTAGTTAGAATCTTTTATTTAGCTGGCAGTATTGGCGCACGCTGTATTACAGTAGTTTGAGTAACGAAGATTTTTTGTGAGGTAAGTGATTCATGAAAGGTATAAGTTATTAGTAGTCAGGGCCATTCTTTTGTAGGGATTATTGAAAGTCAGATGGCGTTGCGCTAAAAAGAAATATTGTGTGTCAGTTTACTATTGATCAGAATAAGTAAAGAGAGAAACGTCTGAGTACGTTCAGTTTTGCTCAGCTGTTTGAAAACCAAATAACGTAAGAGGTTTACCAGCACTGTCAGTCTTAGTTTTTCTAAGAGGATGTTTCAATTTGCTTGTTTTACAAGAGAAACCTCGTAGTCGCAAGAGAGAAGTTCCAGCTCTTCTAGAAGTGAGCCTTTGTTTATGTAACAAGTCTCTCAAGCTCTGATCTAAACGAGGAGGCTCACTTGTTTTACACAAAGAAGGTTCAAATGGCTCTGAGCACTATGGGACTTAACAAAAAAAAAAAAAATGGTTCAAATGGCTCTGAGCACTATGGGACTTAACTACTGTGGTCATCAGTCCCCGAGAACTTAGAACTACTTAAACCTAACTAACCTAAGGACAGCACACACATCCATGCCCGAGGCAAGATTCGAACCTGCGACCGTAGCAGTCGCGCGGTTCCGGACTGCACGCCTAGAACCGCGAGACCACCGCGGCCGGCCACAAAGAAGGGAAGCCCTGTTTACTTTAGGAGTCTTGTCGGTTTTGGAAGAGGTATCACGCTTGTGTTCTGAAAAGAAATTTGTTATTTCGAACAGGAATTGTGGATGTTATGTTACTTTGAAGAGGAGTATTACATGTTACACTTTAACAAAACGTTGAAGAAGATAGTGTCCGAAGCTAGGTATAGAAGGCATTTTTGGAGAGACAGGAAGGACAAAATGGGGAGATGGAAGAAAGTGACAGGAGTGACTGAGAAACGAGAAATAAACGTAACTGGGACAAGATGGGAGCATTTGCTTCACTTTTTGACAGAGGGAAACTTGTCAAATATGTTAAATATGAAGTTGACGGAAGTCCTACAGCATTTTAAATAAATGCTGCACAATGTTGAAATGCGCACAGAGTACAGGGTACATTGTTGCAGAGGTGGGCAGCAGCAACAGACAGTCAGCGGATGTTTTTGTTTTATGGGATGGTTATAGCTAGGATACTAGATAAATTAGACCTTGTGTTGCGATTGTGATGGGATGACTGGTACTTAATGTCTACTTTGGTATAGGAGCTCTGAGAAGCCGATGAAGTAGGCTAAGTCTACAGCAGTTGCATGGTTTGTTAACTGCAGCTGTCCTAACTGGGCATATGGATCAATGACAGTGTCAAAGAGACAGATGTAACGAAAACAAAGCAGCATGATACGTTCTCACGGTCATTACTTGTGGCATCTTGGATTACAGCGCAATAGTGGAGATTTGGAAGAATGAGTGAGTTCACATTCCTGTGGAAATATGTTCCGGAACTTCTGGAGTGCAGAGTGCCAAGCAGTATTTTCTGTCCAGTTGAGGTACTCGTGCAAAGTTATTCCCAAGTCCTTCACTGTATTGTTATACGATATTGGGATACCTTCGAGGAGAGTTGGAGGCAACTGTTCACAGAGTTCAGAGCTAATTAATTTATAACGAGATAGTGAAAGTATTTGGGACTTGGCATTTAGTGTAACTCTCAGGTTTACGCCCATCTGAACACTGGAGCAGATCGTCATTCATATGGTCGATGTTAGTACTGATATCTTCAGGTGTGGTAGTTGGGTAAAGCTGTAGGTCGTCGATACAGAAATGGTGTTTATAAACAAGCACAGCTAATAAACTTCTTAAGTGAGACATTGCGAGTGTGATGCGATGACAGGTTCGAGATCTTTGATGTGGGGTATTGGCGTATGTGCACACTAAGGAGCCGACGAAGCAGACATAGCGTGTTCTTGTTACGTAACTTTTCTGGCCGAAATCATCCTAACTGGGCGTATGAAACACTGACAAAGTCAAATAGACGGATGTTGCAGATGTACAGAAAGCGAAGTAACTGATGTCTTTTGCATGTCGGTATTGGCTTCCTCGCCGCCTGACACTCATTGTCGCTCTGATCTCACTGCGTAAGAGAAGCAGAGCGAGCGTCCTGTGTCCTCTTTTAAAAAGCGTGACAAAGGAAATCGAAGCCAGCGACCTGATTCTGCGGGCGCGTGTGTCACGCATGGTATTATTCCTCGCAGCCTCCGCTTTCGCCATGGCGAGCTTCTGCCCGCTGGCGCACTTTCCTCCGCCGAGGAGCGAGCCCGTCTTGGCCCAGAGGTCAGCCTGCTGCCCCCCCCCCCCCCTCCTCTCCACCACTCCCTTACCGTCGTATCCGTGTCTCGAGCACCGGTTTGCATTGCTGACACGTTCCGTGGCGTATCCTCTGCCAACATCTTCGCGTGAAGTGACAGCGTACACTAGGGGTGTACGAGGGCCAGTTTAAAAGTAAAGAATGTTTGCTTCTCCCGGCATTTTCGTTCAAGATAACGAAAGGAAATTTAGAAAAGTGTCTTGATATCCTAGATATTGTTCTATGTTGTAGAAGTTTAAACAACTGTCGTAACGCTCTACAAGTTTTCCTATGCTTTCAGCATGCTCAGTTGCCGCCCGAGTTGTGGAACCTGTCACTAAAGCCCTCTTTCAACACGTTGTCATTGCCACAGTGCTTTCCACTCGAAAAGTACTCCAATTTGGGCACAAAGATGGTAATCACTCGGGGCCAAACCCAGTCTATCAAGGAGATGTCCAAAAATCCCTTTTAAACTGCCTTCGTCAACGCAGCATAATAAAGGTGAACATTATCGTGAAGCACGGCAATGCCGCTAGACAACGCTAAATACGTAGTCTACGAAAGGTCTGAGGGTAGGCCGCTGCATTCAAAGTCTCTGCTTTAGGCATGAAGTCGGTGACCTGAACGCCCTTTCGACCCCCAATCACTCCTCGTGCTCAAACTCTTTCTTTTTTTTTTAGGGGGGGGGGGTGTTATGGATACCGTAAATATCACCATCTTAATTGAATCGTGTTTTGTTTCTGGCTTTTTATGCGAAACTCAGGTCTCGTCACCACTAACAATTTAATTCAGAAACACCTTACCATCCTTTTCGTACCGAGTGGGAATCCGCCTGAAACACACTTTTATATAGCTCAATCCTCACCAGTGACAATAGTGAAATTTTCAAACCCATGGCTCTGAGCACTATGGGACTCAACTGCTGTGGTCATAAGTCCCCTAGAACTTAGAACTACTTAAACCTAACTAACCTAAGTACATCACACACATCCATGCCCGAGGCAGGATTCGAACCTGCGACCGTAGCGGTCGTGCGGTTCCAGACTGTAGCGCCTTTAACCGCTCGGCCACTCTGGCCGGCACGTGACATTTTCAGCAAGCATAATGTCGGTACATCAATAATGAAACGTCTATCCTGCTGAATTTTTCCTCAATCCTTAATTTGGGGTCATCTGTCACAAATGAAGGTCGGGCTGATTGTTCTGAATTACTATCCGGCCGCTGTGGCCGAGCGATTCGAGGCGCTTCAGTTTGGAACCGCGCTGCTGCTACGGTCGCAGGTTCAGATCCTGCCTCGGGTGTGGATGTGTGTGATGTCTTTAGGTTAGTTAGGTTTAAGTAGTTCTAAGTTTAGATCGCAGGTTCGAATCCTGCCTCGGGCATGGATGTGTTTGATGTTGTTAGGTTAGTTAGGTTTAAGTAGTTCTAAGTTCTAGGGGACTGATGACCTCAGATGTTAAGTCCCCTTGCTCAGAGCCATTTGAACCATTTTAAGTTTTGAGAGAAAGCTACCAAGGATGAATTGCCAGTGTTGGTAATCGCATATCGCAATACGCCGCAGCGCACCAATGAATTATCGTGCCTCAACGCACAGATCCGCTGTTGACTCAGACCTACAGAGAGAAGAGACATTCATCGCTGAACATAACTGCCTGCCAGCTTGAGTCTCCCCACTAAATCGTTCCAAGTTTTGTTTACACATCTGGTTAGGTAGGGAGAACCGTCTTCATGCCAGACTTCATCGTGATTTCACACCACAGATCGGTTCGAGAATGATAGAAACGGAAACTGCAAACTCCGTTATTGGCACGACTGTGCTCTGGATCTCTGAAAGAACGATCGACAGCTCATTCGAAGCCAGCCGGATAACTTCTTGTCATCTCCAGAGATGACTGAATGTGCCAGATCCTCCCTGCCGATGTCAGGCACCTTTTATCTCCCACTGCTTCCAACAGAATGTCTTAGTGTCATCCGCAAGATCCATGTGTTGAGAGATGCGACGCAAGACTATTCCAGCCCCGTGCCTGCCGATGCTACTGGAACATGGGGAAAAAATCGACGTCGTAGCTGAGTTTTATGGAGGGCGGGGAGCGGAGGAAACAAGCTCCGCCTCTCGAAGCCCAATTCATTGGCAACAAAGGATGGAGTGACGGTGCGTCGGGGCACGTATAGTCTGGCATGGCGCGACACGAGAGACACTTAGTAACAGTTACGGTAAACACAGGTACTACCTGTATGTTGTTCGATTACCAACGTGGGTAACAGCCGGACGCAAAATACTCGTGGCCTGAACTCGCTTCAGCCGATTCAGAACTAGGGACCCCTAGTTCAGGACGTTGTAAACAAAATATACCTACAGTGCAGGATGCATTCTATAGCTGGAGAGTACTAGCGAAGGTTACGTGCGAAACCCGATTAGGTGTTGCGCAAGAAACACTGGACTGTCTTCTGTTGGAAACCTGCCAGTCATCTTCGCAACAGCTCCGTCACTCTTGTGCAGTGCAATTGTTGTCGTTTCTATGGGAATATTTTCTGTAAATATCACCTTCTAGCTGAACGTTTGAAGCTGGGCTATGTGGCACTTTTATTTGCCTTCAACTATCAGCTCATTTACCGAGAAACAAGGTTCGTTACTTCAGCCCGTATTTCACATCTGCATCTACGTGATTACTCTGCTAGTCGCAATAAAGTGCCTGGCAGAGGGTTCAGTAACCACCTTCAAGCTGTCTCTCTACCGTTCCACTCTCGAACGGCGCGCGGGAAAAACGAGCACTTAAATTTTTCTGTGCGAGCCCTGATTTCTCTTATTCTACTGTGATGATCATTTCTCCCTATGTATGTGGGTGCCAACAGAATTTTTTCGCAATCGGAGGAGAAAACTGTTAATTGAAATTTCATGAGAAGATCGCGTCACAACGAAAAACGCCTTTGTTTTAATGATTGCCACTCCAATTCACGTATCATGTCTGTGGCACTATCTCCCCTACTTCGCGATAATACAAAAAGAGCTGCCCTTCTTTGTACTTTTTCGATGTCATCCATCAATCCCATCTGATACGGATCCCACACCGCACAGCAATACTCCAGAATAAGGTGGTACACAGCAGTCTCTTTAGTAGACTTGTTGCACCTTCTAAGTGTTCTGCCAATGAATCGCAGTCTTTGGTCGGCTCTACCCACAACATTATCTATGTGATCGTTCCAATTTAGGGTATTTCTAATTGTAATCCCTAAGTATTTAGTTGAATTTACAGCCTTCAGATTTGTGTGACTTATCGCGTAATCGAAATTTAGCGGATTTCTTTTAGTAATCATGTGAATAACTTCACACTATTCTTTATTCAGGTATTACATTTATATAAGCAATAAAATGATGCAATATATTACCTTTACAGCTGCTAAGTTACAAACGTACCTGGAATAGAGAGAAAAGAGGAATTAATACATCACTTTAGAATATACTAGTTTGCATATTACATCTAAAATACCTGTACATTTCTACGAAACATTTTAACATTACAAAGGATTGTAGTGATCCATGCCACTTATGGAAGGGCATGTATCACGTACGTGAAATATAGAGCTAAGAGTAAAGATGTGCGCGATCGCAATTATTTTGCAAACATCGGGCCACATATTGCGAGAACGTGTTACTCAACAGGTGCGGAGTCTATCTGCTGAAGAGCATTAGTGACCTCCGTGGAGAAAGGAGGAATGAAGGAGTTCTGCTGCCATGGACGATATCCGGCACCAAGGAAGACGAATATGATGTATATAAGCGATTGTTGTTAAGTACTATTCACAGAATGTTTAACGAGACGTCTTTGAGACAGTAATATTAGTTGCTCCCCATGTAACGTGAACCTTTTGAAAAAAATTGTGACTATATACAGAGTTAATTGGAACCAATCTTCACTTTATTTAAGTTCAGAAGAAGTGTTTTGGTTCAAATGGCTCTAAGAACTATGGGACTTAACATCTAAGGTCATCAGTCCCCTAGACTTGGAACTACTTAAACCTAACTAACTTAAGGACATCACACACATCCATGCCCGAGGCAGGATTCGAACTTGCGACCGTAGCAGCAGCGCGGTTCCGGACTGAAGCGCCTAGAACCGCTCGGCCAGAAGTGTTTTGTTTCATACCCAGTTCACGTATAGAAATTTGCACGGAGGAAAGAAGTTCGATGCCGAAGAAGGACAGGGCACAACATAACTGGACCCTGAGGTAAACCACAAGAGTTGCAAGGCTGAAGATCTACACCGTTCTAATAAAGAAGCGTTTAGGCGGTTATGTTAGGTGCAGGTGTATGGAGTAATAGATCTAGAACAGACCTTGGGCAAGGAGTCAAAACATCGCCACACTAGCTAAATACAGCATTCATCAGCCACTAATAATAAACACTGCAGGGTTAAATGCTTGCGTTTGTACTCAGACCTTAAAAATCCTTTATTATATTTCTCGTATGCAACAGTAGCGAAATTTATTAATACAACGTCTTGTAAATGTGTAATATATTTACCCGGTGTTCGTCAAAACACGGAAGGCTCGGGGAAATCCTAAGTTACGTATTCTTAATCACACATGTATGGTAATTGGAAATTTGTGGTAAGGACTGTGGGACCAAACTGCTGAGGTCATCGGTCCCTAGGCTTACGCACTACTTGATCTAACTTAAACTAACTAACGATAAGGACAACACACACCCCCATGCCCGAGGGAGGACTCGAACCTCCGACGGGGGAAGCCGCGCGAACCGTAACAAGACACCCAAGACCGCACGGCTAGCCCGCGTGGCACACAAAAATGTATTGGTGTCACAACTTACATGTACTACCTCATCAAAAGTATTAGGACACCTACTAGTGAACATTAAAGGGGATTTGTCCACTGTTCACTTTCTGACGGCGAATGACAGTTTTATGACAATTTTAATGAGGTGTCTGAATGTCCGTAGAGCAATGATAGTCTATTCTTCCTCGAAGGCCGAAACCAGAGAAGGTAGTGATATTGGACACTGGGATGTGGAACGAACTCGACCTTCTAATTCATCTCAAATGATGCTGTTTTATGGCAGGGTGCACTGTTATGCTGATACAGACAATATCGTCTCTCAACTATTCCCCTAGTGTTTGCAGTATACAATGGTCCTTCATTATTTAGTGTTTTCTTAAGAGCAATAGGGGAACGGCATCCTATCCGCGGAAAACAAAAATGGTTCAAATGGCTCTGAGCACTATGGGACTTAGAACTAATTAAACCTTACTAACCTAAGGACGTCACACACATCCCTGCCCGAGGCAGGATTAGAACCTGCGACCGTGGCGGCTGCGCGGTTCCAGACTGAAGCGCCTAGAACCGCTCGGCCACTCCGGACGGCCCACGGAAAACACCCCCATACCATAACACCGCGACAAGTTCTGTTCTTCAATGTGGCACTATACAAGATGGGCAGTTAACATTCTCCAGGCTTTCGCCAAACCCAAACCCTCCCATAGGATTGCCACAGGGTATAGCGTGATTTATCACTCGTTGCAGTCATTTACTGTCCAGTGTCGCCGTTCCTCACATCATCTCCAGCGGCACTTAGCAATCACTACAGAATTGTGTGACTTATGAGGAGCTCTTCGACAGTTGAACTACGTTCTTTTTAAATCCCTACGCACAATTATTGTGCTAGTCGGGCTATTGGTGGCACGTTGAGCGATTCCATGCGACTTTTTACAATCCTGTTCGACGGTCCCTTCCGTCGGTATAGGAGGTCTACCTGATTTGCCGCGCGCAGTGGACGCGCAGTTTGAGGCGCCATGTCACGGATTGCGCGGCCTCTCCCGCCGGAGGTTCGAGTCCTCCATCGCACATGCGTGTGTGTGTGTGTGTGTTGTCCTTAACGTAAGTTAGTTTACGTTACCAGAATGAGATTTTCACTCTGCAGCGGAGTGTGCGCTGATATGAAACTTCCTGGCAGATTAAAACTGTGTGCCCGACCGAGACTCGAACTCGGGACCTTTGCCTTTCGCGGGCGAGTGCTCTACCAACTGAGCTACCGAAGCACGACTCACGCCCGGTACTCACAGCTTTAATCTGCCAGGAAGTTTCATATCAGCGCACACTCCGCTGCAGAGTGAAAATCTCATTCTGGAAACATCCCCCAGGCTGTGGCTAAGCCATGTCTCCGCAATATCCTTTCTTTCAGGAGTGCTAGTTCTGCAAGTTTCGCAGGAGAGCTTCTGTAAAGTTTGGATGGTAGGAGACGAGGTACTGGCAGAAGTAAAGCTGTGAGTACCGGGCGTGAGTCGTGCTTCAGTAGCTCAGTTGGTAGAGCACTTGCCCGCGAAAGGCAAAAGTCCCGAGTTCGAGTCTCGGTCGGGCACACAGTTTTAATCTGCCAGGAAGTTTCTTAGTTTACGTTAGTTTAAATAGTGTGTAAGTCTACGGACCGATGACTTCAGCAGTTCAGTCCCTTAAGAATTCACACACATTTGAACATTTTGAGCCGGCCGCTGTGGCCGAGCGGTTCTTGGTGCGTCAGTCCGGAACCTCGCTGCTGCTACGGTCGCAGGTTCGAATCATGCGTCGGGCATGGATGTGTGTGATGTCGTTAGGTTTAAGTAGTTCTAAGTCTAGGAGACTGATGACCTCAGATGTTAGGTCCCATATTGCTTAGAGCCATTTGAACCATTTTGTTGTTGTTGAACATTTCGATGTTGGTTTAACTGTGGTCGTTCCTTAGTTTTTCCACTTCGTAGTCAAATCACCAATAGTGGACTAGGGCAGCAATAGAAGAGTTGAAACGTCGCTGTTGGATTTGTTGCTCAGGTGACACGTTCGAAATCACCGAACTCTCCTGTCCGGCCCATTCTGCTGTTGTTGCTGCTTCTCTGCTCACAACACAATACTCCCTGCCGGTCCACATTTCGTGACATTTAGTGGTCAATTCCGTAGTACATAGGAGTGTCCAGATACTTTGATCAGATACTCCCTATTATTAGAACACGTCGTCATGGAAATACCTCTACTCCCATTCAGCTTACGTGTACTTCGTTCTTATAACATCTGGTGTTCCTCATCTTATCCTGAAAGCGTTTCTTCTGTCAGTATATTACAATGATAAAATCAAAATGCAAATATTTAATCAGGTTGAATGGAGACTTTACGTGTTTCAATGTTCTTTGATCACAGCGAGTGTCCTGCAAATGCCCGTTCGGCTATCAAGCGCCAAAGAAACTAGCATAATCATGCGTATTCCAAACCGCTACGGTCGCAGGTTCGAATCCTGCCTCGGGCATTGATGTGTGTGACGTCCTTAGGTTAGTTACGTTTAATTAGTTCTAAGTTCTAGGCGACTGATGACCTCAGAAGTTAAGTCGCATAGTGCTCAGAGCCATTTGCGCCGTATTCCAAAACAGACTCTTTGCGAATAAAATATGCAAAAAAAAATCAGATTTACACATAGGCTTGAAAAAGTTTTGACGGTGATGAGTTCGTCGGCTGGCGATGGTAAGCTCAAAACCTCTTTGGATTTATTCGAGAATAATTGGGCTCGTAGGTGGCCCTTACGGAACTGTAACAAAGTAATCCACGTATCACATAAAGGACCCTCGTACAGTAACTGAGTTATCTGTCAGTGCTGTTCAGAGAAATGAAGTTCGAATGAAACACATTTGCTACAAGTCCGAGTGACATTTCGTGGGCCGGCCGGCGTGGCCGTGCGGTTCTAGGCGCTTCAGTTTGGAACCGCGTGACCGCTACGGTCGCAGGTTCGAATCCCGCCTCGTGCATGGATGTGTGTGATGTCCTTAGGTTAGTTAGGTTTAAGTAGTTCTAAGTTCTAGGGACTGATGACCACAGATGTTAAGTCCCATAGTGCTCAGAGCCATTTGAACCATTTGACATTTCGTGAGTTCGTATCTGTAGCCCCCAAGAGACAGTCGCGAAGACACATGCGCCCCCTGTGTGAACTCGCCCGTGACAGGATCGATTCTGAAACGCTCAGCAGGAAATGAACGGGAAGTTTGCCGCCTACAGAAGCCCACGTAAACTGATATCGCAGTCCTTGGCTCCCACACCGCAAACGGCAGAGAGATATTTACGAAACCAAGCGGTGAGCATCGCCGGCAAATGTCAGAACGAACAATCGCATTGCGGTCTCCCGCAAAACCGTTCCGGCGTTTAGAGCTGTTAATTTTGTGGGGAAGTCTTCAATAACAATCATAGATTAGTATGACTGTTCTGTAAAGTGGCAGCGAGTTCTCCTGCTAGGGAACGACGGACAGACGGCCGCAGCGTGGCAGCAAGCAGTGCACCAGCTGGGGACGGGTGTCCGATGTCGTGTCAGCTGCCTTCACGCTCCGAGAGCCCAGAGTATCGGAGTGCTACGGTAGCCTCCGTCATGTGATTCCGATTCATGGACTCTGGCGAGTTTGGAGGCCGCTGGAATCGCAGGTGCACTACTTTGCACTAACGCTGGGAGCGGTCTATACAGTAGTAATACAGGCTTCTACGATAACTGCATTAAAAGTTTCAGTAATTTTTTGTTTTTTATTTACTTATCAGGTTCCGTCGCACCATGCGAACCAAAGCTACTTGCTCACGGAACGAACCAGCAGATAATTTATAGAATGCAGATTTAGAAAGTAGTGTAAAAACAACGAACATTATGATTGTTTGAGAGTTTAAGAATAAAAAATACAAATAGAGAAACGTTCTTACTATTGGGCAGAACTCTTGTACAGAATAGAAGGAATCTGCTACGCGGAAAGCTTTCAACTTTGGTTTGAATACCTGAGGTTTATCACTCAATTTTTTCGGTTCTATTGAAAATGAAACATGCTGATTAGCGCATACCTTTCTGCACGCTGCTTAAGGAAGTGTTATCTAAGCACACATTCTATTTTCCCTCTAGTGTTTTCACTGAATGTATGTCGCAATTTCTTGTGAATGAATCAGAATTGTCAACAACAAATCCCGTTATGTATGGGGATGGCACTGTTAGAATACCAAGACATCTGAACAGCGTCCGCGTGCGTAGGCTTTCGATAAACATTGTGTCCCAGTGTCCCAACATCCTTTCTGTACACCAGAACATCCAGGAACAGAAGCTCTCCATCACATTCCACCTCCAGGGTACACTTGATGCTAGGATGCAGGGAATTAAAATGATATAGGAGGCGGTCAAGAGCTTCTCCCCCATGAGGCCACACCAGAAACGTATCGTCGACGTTTCTGGATGTTCTGATGTACGGAAAGGGTGGTGGGACACTGGGACACAGTGTTTATCGAAAGCCTACGCTCACGGGCCGTTACCTACATGCTTCTAGCTGTCATCCATCGTTCTAGCGTACGGGGGTCCTGCGGACGTTGGCGAGAAGAGCTTATGCCATTTCAGATGGAGAAAGCTTGACACAAGAATTGGACCATCTTAAGCAGAATGGCTATACAGATAAACAGATCCGTCGTGCTTTCCAGTTTGGATCTTCACCTGAACCACCAGAAGATACCTGCAAATCGGTGGCTTTTCTACCTTTTGCTGGGAGCATTTCCTCGAAGATAGGAAGAATTCTAAAAAGATATCATATCAAAAGCATCTTTCGTCCGCCAGCCAAGATTAGAGCGCTTCTTGGCTCTGTTAAGGATGACTTGGGTTTGAGGAAGCCCGGTGTGTACAAGATCCCTTGCCACTGTGGGAAGGCTTATATTGATCAGACAATCCGGACAAATCAGGACCGATGCGTTGAGCACCAGCGGCACACACGGCTGCTTCAACCTGAGAAATCTGCAGTGGCGGAGCACAGTCTCACCGAGGGACACAGAATGCTGTATGACGAAACACAAATGGTTGCCACTGCATCTCGCTATTGGGACTGTGTTTTAAAAGAATCCATAGAGATTCGATTATCTGATAATCTTATTAATAGAGATAAGGGTTACCTTTTAAGTAAGACTTGGAACCCGGTGTTATCAGACATTAAAAAGCAACGGTCTGTGTTTCGATCGTCGGAATAATTTTTAATTTTTGATGGCGATATCTCGATTTCGCCTGTTTCCACCACTGGCGGCGTCGTATGTTTACTTGCGCTAGAGGGCAGTTACGGCACCTTCTCGCGCACGCGTTGTGGGCCTTCTGCGGCCTTTATAGGGACCGCCGCTTGCGCTGAGAAGTCAGTTCCGGCGAGATCGTGTACCAGCACTCTCACCTGAAGATGGCGGCCAGTTGGAACGCGGAAATATTGTGTTAAGATGACGTTATGATCCAGCTGCTCACCCGAGAAGAATATTATCAATTATTACGCCACAAAAGCCTTCGTAATCACAGCTAAACGAAATTATTTAACATTTAAGCCTTCCAGTGAATCCGAATCAGGAGCAGAATGTTGGCATTCTCACTGGGCCTTTTTTACTCCCACTTCTAGCGCTGCCGTAAGGTGCTTCTTCGCGGCAGCACTTTTACAAGTTTCTCTGTCGTGGATGTTGTAAATCACCGACCGTCCTGTGAAAATTACGCACTCCTAAAATCAGCGTGGCTCACACCACCGCGCATTTAGGAGGAATATGGAGAGACCGATTCATCTAAATCACCCAGAAAACAAACCGACTTCCTGTTAACTGTTAACGAAGCGACGAGCGTGCAGAATGGGTTCACAGATAAGTGAGCTGCCCGAAGAGTGCCCCAGGGAAGTGTGGCAGAACCGCGCTTCTTCTCAGTATACGTAAATGATCTGACAGACAGGGTAAGCAGCAATCTACGGCTGTTTGCTGATAATGCAGTCGCGTACGGGAAGGTATGGTCGTTGTGTTATTGTAGGAGGATACAGAATGAGTTAGACGAAATGTATAGTTGTTTTGATGCATGGCAGCTTGCTCCAAATGTAGAAAAACATGAGTTGGAAAAACAATTCTGTACTAGTAGAGTGCTGCTTGACCTAGTCAAATCGGTTAAATATCTACGCGTAACGTTGCGAAGCGATATGAGATGGAAGAACATTAGTACAGGAGGCGAATGATCGACTTTTGTTTACTGGGCGAATTTTAGGAAAGTGTGCCTCATACGGCCGGCCGGAATGGCCGAGCGGTTCTAGACGCTTCGGTCCGGAACCGCGCGACCGCTACGGTCGCAGGTTCGAATCCTTCCTTGGGCATGGATGTGTGTGATGTCCTTAAGTTAGTTAGGTTTAAGTAGTTCTAAGTTCTAGGGGACTGATGACCTCAGAAGTTAAGTCACATAGTGCTGAGAGTCATTTGAACCATTTTGTGGCTCATACGTAAAGGAGACCGCACATAGAACATTAGTGCGAGCCATTCGTACTGCTCGAACTGTTTTGGATGCCGACCGTATAGGATTAAAGGAAGACATCGACGCAATTCAAAGGCCAGCTGCTAGATTTGTTATCGGATGGTTCGATCAACACGCTAGTGTTACGGAGATGGTTCGTAACTTCAAATGGCAGTCCCTGGAGGGAAGACAACGTTCTTTTCACGATGCTACCAACGTACGAAGATAAGATGAGGATTATTGGTCGTAGAGAGGCACATAGATAGTTGTTTATCCATCTCTCCATTTGCGATGGAGCGGGAAAGAAAATGACTACTAGTGGTACAAGATACCCTCCGCCATACACCATATGGTGGCTTGTGGTGTATGTATGCAGATGTAGAAATACGGGACTTCATCAGCTATCAGGGCTAGCATATATGGGCGGCCAAGAAATATTGTTTTCTATAACTTTCGCTCTTGTATTTCATCCCTGTTACCTTATTTTTTCCGGTCAACGATGTCAAAATCTTTTTGTAAATCTATAAATGCTATAACTTTGCTTTTGCCTTTCTGCAATCCAGTTTCTACGATAAATCGTAGGTTCACTGTATATTAGAGAAAAAACTGTGATTGCGGTTTACTCTTTGCTGGATACGGTCTGTGGACGCTCATGAGCAGATAATGACTTATTAGAGCCGGTAGGCGGCGCCCCCAGACTTTTGTGTCCAGGCAGGGGCAATGGTCGCGGGGTCGGGTCACGCCTAGGGGCGCCAGAAATAGCGCCGGCGCAGGCTCCAGCGGTGGGCGGCCGGGGTTTCGCAACACACGATGTGTGGGCCGCTGGCTGGGGCGAGCAGCGTGCGCTCACGAGCACAGGCGGCGTGTAGGGCGGCGGGCGGGTTGTGGGCTGTGTGGAAGAAATGGTTGCCACGAGAGATTGAAACTCATAAAAATGATAAAAAGAACGACTGCGTTTGTTGCAAGTTGGCGTTTACAACCCTCTGGGATGAATACACCGAGAGGTTATAATTGTAGTGCTACTACTCACAAAGATCTAATGTCGGCGGTAATTATGGCATGGCAGCAAAACTTGATAGATATGTTAATGCATTAATGCGGAACCGACTTGTATTGGAAAAAATTAGTTCCAACTTTGACCACCAGGTGCAACTCTGGATCTGTACGCTAATTGTATGACGGTACGAAATTCGCGCTGTCATTTGACAAGCCATAACGTGGGTCAGCATTACAGCTATCGAGAAGTGAGACCGTGCACTGTTAGTGACACTGTTTTATGTGAACTGCCGCACTGAGAGAGCATCGCCGATTGAAAGGTCTGAGGAGATGCCCGATGCCATGAAATGGTTTAAAGAAGATGATAATGAAATTCGTAAACACGGGTGAGCTTGATGTGGTACCTGGAAGAGAAAGGCGTCCTATCTCGGTGGAAGTTACTGACGAAGTTAATGTTGCTATAACTCACCATCTAGCACGACCCCGAGTAAGTTAGTGCAAGTGCTCGTGCAGTGTCACAAGAATGTCATCCCAGGTCAACAGTGCGGAAAGTTTTGCGGTGTATATTACGCTGGTACCCGTACAAGATCAAGATGGGGCAGCAACAGAAACCTTATCATCCGCAGCAACGTTCTGAATTTGCTCTTCGATTTCTGGCACGGTTCGAAGTCGATGACAGGTGGCCGGACAACACTCTAAGGAATGACGAGGCACATTTTACACTCCCGGGTGCAGTGAATACAAAGAACTGTCGAACTTGCGTACTGTTAAACCGTGTGTTGTGCACAGAGAGCCACTGAACTCGCTGTATGTGACTGTCTGATAGTGATTCACAAGCACCTATATTCTCGATCCGTTCTTCTTTGAAAAGAACACACTCAGAGGGCCTTACGGGTGTCCTGTGACGTCTGCACTTTATCGATATCTCGTTGTACAGGATGCCATTCATGCTCTTCGGGAGAGCGCAGCTGTGTGGAAACCACAGTTTTCTTGCAAAGTGAGGTAACACCACACTTCGTTCGCCTATGGAGATATGTGCTTAACGCAGCCGTAAACGAACGTATTATCTACAGACGTTTTCCAAGCGCATGGCCTTCAAGATCATCTGATCTGAATTCATGTGACTTTTGGTCTCTAAATGATCTGAAGGCATTTATACAAGAACACGTTGCTCAGATTCCAGCAGAACTGTTGCAACTGCTGATCACACCGTTTTACGAATGCAACAACTTGCCGACATCTCCGGTGCTCATACTGAACAAACTGTGTAAGGGGCGGTTAATAATAAACTCAAGATTATGCCTTTCTCACTTGTCTGACCTTTTCTGCCCACGTTCCGGTCCCAATCAATTCCATACGGAAACATTTCTATACGTCTTCCTTGCATTCACAGCGCCACACCTGCTGGCCAAAATTGGAACTAAATTTTTTAGCGTTAATCAGTTCGGCTTTAACGATTAGAATATCTACAAAGTTTCGCTGCCATACGATAATTGCAGCCCACACTGGACATCTGTGAATAGCTGTAGATTATGACCACCCAGTACGAGGGTTAATCAAATATAAACAGATTTTATTTAAAAAAAATATTTATTGGAAAGTAAACGATAAACATAATTTTTTCTTCACAGTTTCCTCCATTGGAAAGATATTTTTTCAGTGAGAAGGAAGGTTTTTTATTCCAGCATCGTAGAATGAAGCTGGTTGTGCCAGAAGCCAATTATGCACGAATTCCTTCACGCCCTCGCCATATTCAAACCATTACCCTATTAGAGCTTCTTTAAGTAGCCCAAACAAATGAAAATTGCAGGGTGATAGGTTTGCGCTGTAGGAAGGCTGATCAAGTTAAGTCTAAAGCATTTCTCCAAACTTTGAGGTCAGTAGAGCTATTAGGGGACCCTACGTTTTCGTGGAGGAGGATGGACTCTCGAATCGGTTGGCCTCGTTTTTGCGGCGATATGCAGTCCTCACCTGCTTCAACAGCTCACAGTGGTAAACAGCACTGATTATGGGTTCGTTACTCAAAAGGTTAGTGAGCAAAATGCCCCGCCGCTGGGAGAAAACATTTGCACGAAATTTGCCGGGCGACAGTCGAGTCTTGGAATTCACTGCGGCATTTTCTCTCCTTTCCTCCGCTTCTCTATACTGGCTTGTTTCGACTCGTGAGCGTAGTGATGGACCCAAAATTCGTTCCACGGGATGATCCGACTCAAAACTGCGTCACTTTCTTCCTCGAAACGTGGTGCATGCTTCTGACAGAACTCCAAATGTCTCAGCTTCTGGTCTGCTATCATAAAAGCAAGAGACCGTCTGGCACAAACATTACGGAACTTTAGATCATGTGTGATAAAAAGCTTCCATAACTTACTCCATTCTGTTCTGCAATTTCGGATGCATTCACCCGTCAATATTATTCAAGAATGTCTGGAACTGCACGAATGGTTCAAATGGCTCTGAGCACTATGGGACTTAACTTCTAAGGTCATCAGTCCCCTACAACTTAGAACTACTTAAACCTAGTTAACCTAAGGACATCACACACATCCATGCCCGAGGTAGGATTCGAACCTGCGACCGTAGCGGTCGCGCGGTTCCAGACTATAGCGCCTAGAACCGCTCGGCCACTCCGGCCGGCAACTGCACGAATGTTTTTGTCCTTAATGCTGGTCCGAGGACGGCGATCGCGTTCCTGATCTTCCAGTTGTTGTCGTCCTTCCTTGCACTCTTTATGGCAGGAGAACATATGAGTCCTTGACAACGTTTGATCCTCGAAACATTTACTTCACTTGGACTCGTTCACGAGCAAGAATTCTTATAATCATGCGTTGCGCAATGGAGAGGGGCACCTTTTGCTCTGATATCGTGAATGCTACTGACGAACTGGTTGGAAGTGTGGAATGGCTGTCTGTCGCCAGCCTTAATGGCCCATGCTAAGCACACTAGAAGGGCAAACCCAGTCTTACCAACTGTAACACGCTCAGGAACAAAAATTCTATTTATATTCGATTTACCCTCGTACTTATACCATGTCAGCTTCACTGGAAACAGAGTGGGTGGCCAAAAGTTAAGATTTTCGAAAGGAACAGCAACATTTGAAGACGAATGCGGAAGAATAGAGAGAAGCGCAGATTGGCGCTAGTTACTGCTCCAACTTCCTTTGCACGCTTTTTGGTCCTTTACTGGATACTGGAGCGAGGAACAGAATTCAGGTATTGATTTAGCCTACACTTGCTATCAAATAGTCAAAGTAATACATAACTTCATTTGCTGTAGTTGCAGCGTCAGTTGCTAACAGTAGATTTGAATCTTGAAATGTACTGGTATCCACATACAAAAGTTTATAATTCAGTCAGTCTTCAATACAATGACTATTCCGTAGATGGTGAGCCCTGACCTCCACGAAAGTCCGTAAATGTTATGAAGTAGCAAATACTCAAAATGGGCTCTGTGCGTGGATGTTTGAACTTCAATAGACATGCCGCTGGAGCTTCGGAGAGTGGGTGGTTGCATATCATTGGCAGGCTCGTAAGCGTTAGAGAGCCTGTATAGGAAGAGAGTGGCCAACCGGACGATACGGCAGCCATTTTTCTGCCAAACTGCGGGCGGGAGTTTTGAATGGCGAGTAGTAGAGTAGTCGAGTACACACTCACCGAATCAAAAGCACAAGACAATATGGCGAAATCATTCGTTAAATGCCTTTCTTTACAGCTATAATATACGCATAGTAGCCTACTACATGCAGCGCAGGAAAATTTGATACAGTCGCTGTAAAAATTATTCGTTACTTGCATTTATCTCCTTTAAAGTTCGTTTACTAGACAAATTGCAAAGAAAGTTACGTAAATAAAAAAATATAGTGTATAGCATTTGTTTTCTATCGGAATTGCATAACGCTAAAGATTTAACGTACCTGTATTACGTAAGATGAGCGAAAGTCGTAAGCAGTGGTTTACTTGTGACATGCAGAAACTGTGAGACGTATTAGTACTTCTTGTCACGTCTTCAAACTTTTTGCACGTCACAAGTAAACAACTGCTTACGAGTTTCTTTCATATATACCGAATACCTCTCGTAGATAACAAACGAAAAAGATTACAAAAATCAGGTAATGTTAAATGTAGGCTACTGTAATAACGACCAAATATAAGAAGAAAACTACCGTATCCCTTCTACCCCAAGTAGGCCTATTAAAAACTGTCTTCAAGAGTACCTACAATTATTTACTACGAATAATGTTTCAGCAACCACGACAACTGTGGAAAACGTGCTTACAACTTGCCTGCGTCAACAGTCAGGCAATAATACTGCAACCAAAATAATGCCTAGTGTTCTGATTCGGAACGAAATAAAGTTTGACGCCATAAGTCTGCAGAACGAATTATAGATGTCAAAAACAATACTGTACAATTACTAACGTGTTTACTTCAAACATGTAGGCGTACCGACTTCATCACAAAACGCTTCATTATTTTAACTCGTATTTAAGATCGCAAGCGCTAATTACGTACTAAAAACGATTTACAACTAAATTGAACATGCATGCACAACGCATAACAAGTCTCTCAATAATTCAAATACCTTTTAATCGTTTCCAAAAGTCCTCTGAACTTCAATTCAACTCAAAAGCACGGCGAACATAGTATGCGACAGAGACGTTTGGCAGAAAAATGGCACCAAAGCTAATCAACCAATGGCCACTCTCTCTGTATACAGGCTCTCTAGTAAGCGTTCGTGGCAGCGCCCTCGTGCCGCTGTGGCGGCTGTAGGAAACGCGGCTGCGTGACGGGCGGCGCGGATGTTTTAAACTGCGGCCGTTACAGCAGTTACAAGAGAGGCAGACGCAGATGTCCTAAAGTTGTCTACTGTGGAGCAAAATCCTGTGCGAGGTGCTAAATGCTAAACCATCGGCCATGGACTAGAGCTAAAACAGAAGAGATTGTAAATTGGAAAGCGTCTCTGTCCAGTCAGTCACGTGACCTGTCTTCCACGCCCCCTGACTGATTATAACAGGAAAGCGGGACTATGCCGCGTCTTCGTACAGGCTTTGTATAGCCTGTCAAGCCCTGAGACTTTGATTCATCTGTTCAGCATTCGTGTAGTGACACGTGTACTTATCTTCATCCTCTGCAGCCCAATGGCCAGCGTGTCTGCCATGCAGAGGACCCGGCAGTGCTGCTGATTTGTTCTCGGTAGGAGGACTGCGAAGTGGTGCCCCCAGCCCCGTGATGTCTCTCAGGAACTACGTGAGTGATATGTAGAGGTTTGAAGGTCTGGGGAGCTTGCAACGGCCGGGAGAGCGGTGTGCTGACACACGGCATGCGCACGAGGCCACATGGCAGAGGATGACACGGCGGTCGGTGCACATTTCAACGTGTACTTGGCTAAAACGACTGGGTGTGGGAAATAATATTTTAAGGAGGAGCGATACGTTAACAAAACTTTTCAATTTGTATGGCTCCGCGTTGAGACTGACAACTGTAGCTACACTGTAGCATCAAACGACCGTGGTTACAACATTGCACCATTAAGCTCAAAAAGAGTCTTTTAATCTCTGTCTAGCAATCCCAGTTTCCAGCAGTTTCTTAAACCTCTTCAGAGGAAAATCAGAGTTTGTATTTAGATACACAGCGTCCGATTCTTCCCCAACCCTTCCACCTTCTACCTACTCAATAAATGACGCCCAGAACAATACCATTAATCGTTATTTTATTCGTGAATGGGATAGGAAAGGTAATGACAATACTAGGAATCGCCCTCCAATATGCACTATACTGTTCTTTGCAAAGAATATTACCACCATTATAAAATACGGTGTGCTGATATCTTGTTTTTTTACTGTTAACAAATTATAGGTGAAGATTATTATTATTTCTTACGTCCTTCATCGCTTTTCGAATGGTTCAAATGGCTCTGAGCACTATGAAACTTAACTTCTGAGGTCATCAGTCCCCTAGAATTTAGAACTATTTAAACCTAACTAACCTAAAGACATCACACAAATCCATGCCCGAGGCAGGATTCGAACCTGCGACCGTAGCGGTCGCGCGGTTCCAGACTGTAGCGCCTAGAACCGCTCGGCCACTCTGGCTGGCATCATCACTTTTCAGTAGTCGATCCTTCCGTTTATTTCATTTTACTTAAGGCTAAGACTAAAATTTATTTATAGTGCACTTTTGTCTTTTCTCATGTAAGTTGTTACGAAAACCAGTAGAAACAGCGTATTTAATGATCTTATAATTTCATCACTATCAGGTATCATTTATTATGCAATGTCGCTTTACACTTAGTAAAGCTGTCCGCAATTTGTCGGTTAGTTTGAACACCGCAGTGCTTTACAAGGTGTGGGCTAAATGGAGTTATATGACCTTTTCCTTCCTCCAACCACTAAATTAGTTTACCGGGCAGCTTGTACGCATTTATCGTGGACACGGTACCAGGTAGGAACTTGGTATTCAGCACGTTAATACGTCACTTTCAGAGTTGAAAGAGATGGTAAATGTAAGGAAAAAGGCCATGTGTCTTCGTATTTGCAGTCCACCATTCACCCGCTGACCTGTACACAAGCTCATTTACAATATGACGACACATGCACGTCAGGGTTTACGTTGCTCTTTAAGTTGCTATATTCGGTATGACATTTGTAATAATTTCCTTTCATAATAATTTTTTCGTTTGTTGCTTTCCTAAGACTCGTTAAACTAAGGGAACATTAGATTAGCTTAGATAACACTTAACGTTTGCAGAATTTGTAGCTTCTAAAAAGCTTTGGGTAATGTTGACTGAAACACACTCATTAAAATTATGAACGTAGGAGATGCACTATAAATGGAGCGAAAGGTTATTCACAACTGGCACAGAAACCAGATGAAGTTCTACGAGTCGAAGGACATGGAAGGAAATCAGTAGTTCAAAAGCTAGTGAGACAGGGTTGTAGCCTATTTCCAATATTATTCTACCTGTACTGTGAGCAGGCAGTAAGAGAAACAAACGAGTAATTTTAAAAAGGTATTAAAGTTCAGGAGAAGAAATAAAAAGTTTGAGGTTTGCTGATGATACCGTAATTCTGTCAGATACAGCAAAGGGCTTCGAAAAAAGTTGACCGAAATGGACAGTGTCTTGAAAGGACGATATAAGATGAACATCAACAAAAACAAAACAGCGATAATGGAAACAGAAAGGGAAGTCAGTAATCATTCACGATTCAGCCTCTACTTTGTTCCAGGTCTGTAATCGTAAGAAATCTAGGTGTGCAATGAAGTACAGACTGAATCACGACTGGTTGCTGACTTCCTTCCTGTCTGAATTACATCACAGTCGCTATGCACAACAGTTCTAATGGAATCCAACCTGAAGATTAATGGAATTTAGTTGAATTATATCAGCCGATGCTAAGGGAATTAGATTAGTAAATGGGACGCTAAAAATAGTGGATGGGCTTTGCTAACTGGGCAACACAACATTGTTGGCTGGAGTTGAGAGGACATACAATGCATACTGGTTGTAGCAGGGCAAGTGTTCGTGAAAAAGAGGAATTTCTTAACATATGATGTAATTTTAAGTGTTAGGAGGTCTTTTCTGGAGACATTTGTTTGGAGTGTAGCTTTGGTACGGAAGTGAAAAGTGATGATAAATAATCCAGACAAGAAGGGAGTAGAAAATTTTGAAATGTGGAGGTACAGAAGAATGCTGAAGATGAAGAGAGTAGATCACGTAACTTATGAGGAGGTACTGAACTGAACTGGATAGAAAAGAAATCTGTGGCACAATTTGACTAAAAGAAGCTATCGGGTGACAGGAAACATTCTGAGGCATTAAGGAAGTGTCAATTTAATACTGGAGGGAAGTGTGGTGGGCAAAACTTGTAGTAGCAGAGCGATATATGAATACATTAAGCAGGTTCAAATGGGTGTAAGTTGCAATAGTTATTCGGAGATGAAGAGTACTGCACGGGAAAGAGCAGCGTGGAGAGCAGCTTCAAACTCGGACTGAAGACCACAACAACAGCAGTGTTGCCTATTTTGGCTTTCCTTGTTTGTCGATTTGAAGATGATTGTAGTCTAAAAAGCGGACACTGCGTATCTAAAAACTGTGTCTGTCATCTGGATAAACAGAGGAAAAAGAGAATGTTTCTGAAAGTGTTCCTAACGAAAACAAAGTGAAGTTTTTATTAAGTCCAACTGAGCTGAGTCGCCCTGATACTATGAACGCCCATAATTTTGATCCGGACTGTTCATGAAAAGGACCGAAGTAATGAGTCGTGAGGAAACTTGTCTCCAGCAGCCGAGAGTGGCGCCGTGCGTGAAGCCCCTGAAGTGCCGTGCTTAGCGCTTAATCCGTTCCGTTGCACGGCCGCGTCTTAGCTGCGTGGAACGGACGGTATCTGCTGGGAGGGTTTCGGCCCGTCACCCAGAGAAAATCCAGATGCTGCTTCCCCCGCGGGAAGCGCAATGACCTCCAGCCGTTCTTGTGCGGCACCGTGTTTGTACACAGTAAAAGCAGCAATTTACTTGAAGACGAAGGGAAGAAGAAGGAGATGAAAACGCTCACAATAAAAAACTTAGAAAAAAACGAACTTGTATCCCGTTATCTCTTGTGTTTGCATGCAACGATTCAGTACTGTGAGTTATCTGAAATACGAGACAGCAAACTTTGTAACTAATCGACAGACTTCCTTCTTTCTAATGGTGTGGTAGACAAAGTTGGAAACAGTAGTTAGCTTTTATTATGATCTGCCAAGTTTACAGATAAAAGTACTTCAACGTTATTTCTAGCGCCTTTCTATGTGTATGAAAAATCTCAAACTGCATAGCCGATTGGGTTCTGTACGAAACTGTCAATATTCGTATTACTGCAACCGAATTTGATATTGGGACAAAGCGATAACATATCAGTTGCATTAGAACCCTATCTAGTGCAATGCTGCGTTGTTCAGCTCTACTAACTACAGACAGACAACTGCCTGCCTTACGACTGACCCACCAGTCAAACGCCGGGCCGATTTCCTTATCCAATTCGAGTTCGTGCTTCGTCTCTAATGATCTCGTCGTCGACGGGACTTTAAACCCTCAACTGTCGCATTCGTTGGACCATTCGGAAACTCTTGATTTTCGACAGATAACCTGAAGGGGGGGGGGGGGGGTAGAGAAGTTCACAGCTGCATTTCTTACGTCAGCTGTAACCTGAGGACGACGGTTCGCGTCGATAAAATAACTGCAGTCGTGAGCTACTGCTTCAGTCACATGGGTGCGCGGCCGTTTATTTCGGGACTGCTCTGTGAAGTTCCCAGGAGAGTACGCTGCAGCTTTTCCTGCGTGGCGTCATTGTGACTGCCTGTGACACATGATACGCCCACAAAACAAGAGCTGCCCAAAACAACGAGTAGTGTGTAATGATGCCCGGACACACTTGCAATGTGACAACATGCCATAATGGCTGAGAACTGCAGTTGCCAGCACGCTCAATGTACGTGGCAGCTATGAAGCAGTACCAGGGCTTATGGAGCGGTACGTACTAAAGTAAGAGTGAGTTGAATTTTGTTGGCGAATATCCGAGAGTCGTCAGATAAATAAGTCGCAGCGTCACTGTTTTTCTTGTTTCATATTACCCATCTGTAGCCAATACCTGCAACATACCCAGACGAATCGAAACATAAGGCCGGCCGGGGTGGCCATGCGGTTCTAGGCGCTACAGTCCGGAACCGCGCGACCGCTACGGTCGCAGGTTCGAATCTTGCCCCGGGTATGGATGTGTGTGATGTCCTTAGGTCAGTTAGGTTTAAGTAGTTCTAAGTTCTAGGGGACTGATGACCACAGTAGTTTAGTCCCATAGTGCTCAGAGCCATTTGAACCAAAACATTAGGACCACTTCCAGCGTGAGACTAAATGTCATTTGACGACTTCGCGGGCTCGAAACGGGGTAAAGAAAGCTTATAAGCGGGGCACAGGCAAATGGAGAGTCATTCTATCGACGATGTGAACTGCAGATGCAGAAATTCTACTGACATAGAAGACTTTGGCAAAAGGTATATTGTTGTAATTCGGCTCCTGGTAACATCTAGAAAGCGGCGAAGTTGGTTGGCTGTTCGCTGGTTGCTGACGTGAGCACCTATGAGAAATGAAACCTCCCGGCAGATTAAAACTGTGTGCTGGATCCAGACTCGAGAGTTTTAATCTGCCAGGAAGTTTCATATCAGCGCACACTCAACTGCAGAGTGAAAATCTCATTCTGAAAACATCCCCCAGGCTGTGGCTAAGCCATGTCTCCGCAATATCCTTTCTTTCAGGAGTGCTAGCTAGTTCTGCAAGGTTCGCAGGAGAGCTTCTGTAAGGTTTGGAAGGTAGGAGACGAGGTACTGGCAGAAGTAAAGCTGTGAGGAGGGGGCGTGAGTCGTGCTTGGGTAGCTCAGTTGGTAGAGCACTTGCCCGCGAAACGCAAAGGTCCCGAGTTCGAGTCTCGGTCCGGCACACAGTTTTAATATGCCAGGAAGTTTCATATCAGCGCACACTCCGCTGCAGAGTGAAAATCTCATTCTGCATCTATGAGAAATGGTTGAACGACTCTGAAACTACTAGTAGGCCACAAGGGTTCGACGTCGACTTCTCATCAAATAACTCCGTTGTTGCAGGCTTGTCGGAGGATAGACCGTGGTCTGTGGCAGATCTCACGACACGGTACAACGCTGGTGCAGACGCAAGTGTTCCGAACACACTCTTCAGCCCACACTGTCGAACATGAGGCTCCGCAGCAGACGACGCCTGCGTGTTTCCATTTAGACCCAACAACATCAACCATCACGATTTCAGAGGGCGTGGAATTATCGCTATGGTCGTGTCCGGATAAGCACTCATCCAACGAATGGCTGCTGGAAACATACAAAGCGCCACGGACGCAGGCCACCAGGGGCAGTATTTTGCTATAGTGAACCCTCACCTAGGCTTCCAAGGGACCTGTGGTAGTAATCGAAGGTACTACGACCGCTGCGAACTACGTGAACATTGTTATGGACCACCTACATCTCTTCACGTTTGATGTCTTCCCCGACGGCGTTGGAATCTTTCAGCAGGGGGATTGTCAATGCCACAAGGCCATAATCGTGCTACAGTGGTTTCATTAGCATAATAGTGATGTCTTGGCCTCCAAACTCGCCTGATATGACGCTGATGGGATACACCTGTGACGCTATCGGGCGCCAGTTCCACGCCCACAAACAACGGGCCAGTAAAGCACTTTCAAATCACTTCTATGACTGAAGTGTAAAAATCACGTTTGAAAGGAAACACAAAAAATGTGAAGTAAGAAATGGAGTCTTAAAGGCAGAGATCTACATCTACATCGACATGGATTCTCTGCAAATCACATTTAAGTGCCTGGCAGAGGGCTCATCGAACCACCATAACGTATGACTAATTAAAATTGGTGGTCTAGTAGTACATAGTCAACGGCCTTGTCGCAGTGGTAACACCGGTGCCCGTCAGATCACAGCAGTTAAGCGCTGTCGGGCTGGGCTAGCACTTGGATGGGTGACCATCAGGTCTGCCGAGCGCTGTTGGCAAGCAGGGTGCACTCAGCCCTTGTGAGGCAAACCGAGGAGCTCCTTGATTGAGAAGTAGCGGCTCCGGTCTCGGACATTGACATACGGCCGGGAGAGCGGTGTGCTGACCACATGCCCTTCCATATCCGCACCCAGTGACGCCTGTAGGCTGAGGATGACACGGCGGCCGGTCGGTACCTCTGGGTCTTCGTGGTCTGTTCGGGAGGAGTTTAGTTTGGTTTTTAGAAGTACTTAGAAAGCAGTGCATATTCATTCACTCGCTGATTACATTAAAAATATAAAAAATTAAAGTACTTTACTACGATGCCCTGCTGAATGTGAATCATGGTTCGCATTAGATATAGTCGAGCAGATTTATTTCCGGCGTAGAATCGTAAGCTAGTGTGGAGTTAAAAAGCACGGAACATCATGTGCAGAATATACGAGTAAGTTGTGTGCGCGTGTGACATTTAGGGCCGGCCGCGGTGGCCAAGCGGTTCTAGGCGCTTCAGTCCGGAACTGCGCGACTGCTACGGTCGCAGGTTCGAATCTTGCCTCGGGATGTGTGTGATGTCCTTAGGTTAGTTAGGTTTAAGTAGTTCTAAGTCTACTAGGGGACTGATTACCTCAGATGTTAAGTCACATAGTGCTCAGAGCCATTTCAACAATTTTTTTTTTGTTATTTAGCAACTGGTGTAATCAAATGATACTTGATCTGGGGGTAATGTATTTAGATTTACATCTCGAGGCGAGGTTCAAAAATGGAAAACAGTGATCGGAGAAGCAAAAGCATGCAGAAAAATTTAGATTGAAAGTCGTTAGAGGCGGAACTCAAACACATGGATAGGAAAGTGTGACCGTATCGCTTCGAAAGAACCATCTCGATATTCGCCTTAGAGACGGGAAAACCAAACCTGAATGGCGTGACAGATGTCTCAGCCTCGCTTCGCTGAATGAGAATCCATTGTCTAGAAGTATCGCGGAGCAAAGCTTAATGAGAAAGAATATAAGCCCGAGTGAAAACAAGTAAGAAAAGTGTCTTGCATTTGGGAGGGTCCGTGTTTGTGGCCTGGATGCGGGGGTTAGCTGATGTTTTGTTGGGAAATTATCGGAAAAGCACGGAAAATCTGAAATGGGATGAGCATCGTGGGAAAACCGGAGAAGGTAACGTTTGAGATGTGGTGCTACAAAAGGATGCTGAAAATTAGGTTGACCGATATGGTAAGAAATGAGGAGGTTCTCCGCGGAATCGGCTGGGAAAGGAATATATGGAAAACACTGAGAATAAGAAGTGACATTTGTTAAGACATCAAGCAACAACTTCCACACTACTAGAGTGAGCTGAAGAGGGTAGAAACTGCAAAGGAAGACAAAAATTAAAATATATCCAACAAAGTAATTGAGGACATGGCGCGTAATTGCTACACTGAGGTGAATAGACTAGTACAGGATAGTAAATGATCGTGGGTGCCATCAACCCCCCTCCCTCCCCCCCCCTCCAGACTTCAAGAAAAAGAAAGAAAAAGGAAAGCCTTTACCAGTGGGCGAATAAATTTGTGCATTTATTCTGACGTACCATCAATGTACTCTGGTTGCTGTCTTAAGTGATGGCATGTGACGTTTCTAGTTTTTTGACACTGTAGCACACAAGCGGCTCGTAGTGAAATTGCGTCTCAGTTATGTGAATGGATCTGTGATTTCCTGTCAGAGTAATTGTCGGAAAGTCATCGAGTAAAACAGAAGTGATTTCTGGCGTTCGCCAAGGTAGTGTTGTAGGCCCTTTGCTGTTCCTTATCTATATAAACGATTTGGGAGACAATCTGAGCAGCCGTCTGAGGTTGTTTGCAGATGACGCTGTCGTTTATCGACTAATAAAGTCATCAGAAGATCAAAACAAACTGCAAAACGATTTAGAAGAAATATCGGAATGGTACGAAAAGTGGCAGTTCAATGAAAAGTGTAAGGTCATCCACATGAGTGCTAACAGGAGTTCGTTAAACTTCGGTTAAACGATAAGTCAGTCTAATCTAAAGCCGTAAAGTCAACTAAATACCTAGGTGTTACAATTACGAACAACTTAAATAGGAAGGAACACACAGAAAATGTTGTGGGGAAGGCTAACCAAAGACTGCGTTTTATTGGCAGGACACTTAGAAAATGTAACAGACCGACTAAGGAACTACGCTTGTCCGTCTTCTTTTAGAATACTGCTGCGCGGTGTGGGATCCTTACCAGATAGGACTGACGGAGTACATCGAAAAAGTTCAAAGAAAGGCAGCACGTTTTGTGTTATCGCGTAATATGGGAGAGAGTGTCACAGAAATGATACAGGATTTGGGCTGGAAATCATTAAAAGAAAGGCATTTTTCGTTGCGACGGAATCTTCTCACGATTCCAATAACCACCTTTCTCCTCCGAATGCGAGAATATTTTGTTGACACCGACCTACATAGGGAGGAACGATCACCCACGATAAAATAAGGAAAATCAGAGCTCGGACGGAAAGCTGTAGGTGTTCATTCTTTCCGCTCGCTATACGAGGTGGCAATAATAGAGAATTGTGAGGGTGGTTGGATGAACCCTCTGCCAGGCACTTAAATGTGATTTGCAGAGTATCCATGTAGTCGGCCGGTGTGGACGAGCGGTTCTAGGCGCTTCAGTCTGGAACCGCGCGACCGCTACGGTCGCAGGTTCGAATCCTGCCTCGGGCATGGATGTGTGTGATATCCTTAGGTTAGTTAGGTTTAAGTAGTTCTAAGATCTAGGGGACGATGACCTCAGAAGTTAAGTCCCATATTGCTCAGAGCCATTTTTTGAAGTATCCACGTAGATGTAGATGTATATCAATTTTATGTACGGCAAGAGCCGCTCGGCTTCAGCTAACCACCATTTGCTCTAACGAGTGAGCACGCTTACCCACCATATGTTTTTCTATTGGTAGAATTTTGTTACGTATGTAAAAATAGTTTGTAAACGTTTGTATACGTTTTTAGGGCCCGGTCCTTCTGAAGAAGATATTTTTAGAAACCCTAGGTCAAGGGCTAAATAAATCTTTGGTTTGCAGCTGGTCGGCTGATTTTTTCCACCTCTTCGAAAAAGGAAGTGTACAGGAGTACTGCTTCACAGCGTCAGAGGCATCTGAAGCACTCGGCGTTTACAGTCCTCGAGACGCGAAGCGCACTGAACCTCCGGGGAGCCCGGGGTGCTGCCTGAGGCGCGAGCAGTTAATTTCAGCGGCGGCGGTGAGAAATAGCAGCAGCAGCAGCCGAGGCGCCTTGCCAAGCCTGTGTGTCACTGCGGCGTTCAAGGAGGAACCGGCTGTAAACACGGGGGAACACTGCGGCGGGCGCGGCCGAGTTACATAGACACTGCACCGCTCGCCGGGGCCTGCCAGCTGCTCCCTAAATGTCTGCCGCCTTTGAGGACATGGGTGTCTATCGCACGGTTTACTGCTGTCAGTGCGCACAGCACTCAACGTTACACGGCTACTGCCCAGTCGCTCGCAAAATATAAGGCACAGAGGATGATATTTTGGTGTAATGTGGTGTGGGACACCAATATTACACTTACCGTAACTAATGGACGGCGCACCAGCATGAGACTTTTTTTTGTGTAGTCTCATTTTGTTCGTTTTCGTTCGTTGTATCTGCTCGGAGCGGACGACGCAAGACACCCGTTTCAGTTCGTCGTTGATCCATTAACTCAGTTTTTTTATTACAGAGGGCAGCTAACCCTTTGACCGAACACGCTGAGTTACCGTGCCGGCGATTAGACGGAAACTTGACGTCCACATCAAACTGCACATTGATGGGATGGAAAGGCGTCCTGCCACTCCTTGAACTAAACGTGCCAATTCCGTTATTAACCGTACCGACTCTGCGCCGATGCGGGATAAAGGCACAAGCAAAAGACGAAGATTTTATTGTCGACACCAGCAATCGTGTCTTTATCTCAGCCACGCTTTCTTCTGTTATTTGCGGGCGCCCCCATCCGAGCAGGTTTAACAACGTCCACATTCTTCATGAACAAAAAAATGGCTCTTAGCACTATGGGACTTAACTTCTGAGGTCATCAGTCCCCTAGAACTTAGAACTACTTAAACCTAACTAACCTAAGGACATCACACACATCCATGCCCGAGGCCGGATTCGAATCTGCGCCCGTAGCGGTCGCGCGGTTCCAGACCGAAGCGCCTAGAATCGCTCGGCCACACCGGCGGCCTGCATGAACAGTTTAATTCAGTGTTTTAATAGTTTACGTCAACCACCGAAACATTCTAACAAGACAAACTCCTCATCATACCCCTTTCACATTTAGTGGTAAACTGGCCCCGTGGATAGCCCTTGAAAAACTGAACACAGATCAAGCATGAAAACAAGAAGAAGATTTATTGAACTGTGAAAAAAAAGCAAAATAGAGACAGTGAAAGGATCAAGCTTAAGATACGCGACATCAAGCGACTTCCAAGAACCTCGGCGTCGTGGCTGTGTGGGCACGGTGTTGGATTGCAAAGCGGGCGATCCATATTCAAACACTCCCTCGTGTCATTTTTTTTTCACAAATGTATGAACTGTCCGTCCGGTCACTGACGTGTCTGTTCTCCTTCTGTAGGCTTAACAACTGTCATGTTATACACTAGGTACAAAACATTTCGCAAGCAAACCCGATAATAGTGAGAGCAAGCGAGATGCAGCATAGACCTCTCACAGAAATGAAAACAACAAATAAACGGGTGCAGCATACTACAACGAAAGAATTCAAGAGGAAAAACTATCAAAACGAAATACAAGAGGTGTAACATGTGGTACGTGTGTAGAACAAATAGGAAATACGTACGTCTGGAGGTCCCGTTATTACACGTGGCTGTTGCAAACGGACATTACACGACGATATAGATACAAATTTGAATACAACGAACAGAGAAGTCAATGACCGGACGGACAGTTCATAGTTTTGTGAAAAAAAAGTAGGACATGAACTCGGATACTCATCCTTCGCAGTCCAACACCGTGACCACATGACCATGGCGGCACAGTCATTCAGTGCTGCTCAATTGTTGCACATGCTTATCTTGAACCTTTTACTGTTTCTATTTTGCTTCTTTTTTCACCGTTCAATACGCCTTCTTCCTGTTTTCAGCTTGATCTGTGTTCAGTTTCAAAAAATGGTTCAAATGGCTCTGAGCACTATGGGACTTAATTTCTGAGGTCATCAGTCCCCTAGAACTTAGAACTACTTAAACCTAACTAACCTAAGGACATCACACACATCCATGCCCGAGGCAGGATTCGAACCTGCGACCGTAGCGGTCACGCGGTTCCGGACTGAAGCGCCTAGAACCGCGCGGCCACACCGGCCGGCTGTGTTCAGTTTGTGACGGGCTATCCAATGGGGCACCTTACCCTTAAATCTGAGGGAGGTACGAAGGGGAGTTTCCCTTGCAAGAACAGTACGTGACATATCTTAAAGGAATCACTTTCTAGTGCTGATTCACAAGAAGCGCGCGTTCTGCCACAGAATATCGATACATCGTCACAATCGAACATCACCGAAAGAAGCCACTCGCATGGAACACCACGAATAGTAAGCCACGCTACACTGAAACCCCCGAGACCCACACACAACTCCCGGAACGTCGTTGTTACCATTTTTCACAGATGCTGCCATGTTGGCTAGTTGCGTGAGAACATGTGCCGTGAGATCCAGTACTCTAGCAGCAACATTCACGAACACGCAGCGCCGTGCTGAACTTTGTATACACGTACAGGTGAGGTGACTTCCAGCCCCTCTTGCAATATACCTTCATTGCTCAACCATATAGGTAGGCTGTGTACTAATGTGGCTTACATCCTCTTTTATTAAGATTTCTGTAACATTTTTCCTGAGTCCCCTTACGAGTGGGACACCCTGTACAAAGTGATGAGGTAGCAACTTTTGCAAATGTATAATGCATAAATAAATAATTGGTTCACGTCCTCTTTTATTAAGATTTCTGTAACATTTTTCCCGAGTCCCCTTACGAGTGGGACACCCTCTAAAAAGTGATGAGGTAGCAACTTTTGCAAATATATAATGGAGAAATAAATCACAACGTTGAAAATGTAATTACATAAAACAACATCACATAAAAGTAAGAAGTACAGCTACCTACTATCAGGAGCTTTTTACGACGTCACACACACTTGTTATGCCATTAAACATGCACGTTGCCTAGATGCAGGACCAGGGCAATACCCTCCCAATCCAAGATGATGATGGCGGGAAATTCAAAAATGCAGGCTGTCGGAACGGCCCACTTGTGCTTTGCAACTCCTCTAATGTCACATTCAAAGGTGTCGCCAAGTTCAAAAGTATCCGGATGACCTGAACTGAGCAAAATGGTAACATGTTGAAAAATATCTGAATAACCTGAATTTGGTAAATGAAACAGAGTGAAGTGCCAGAGTTGCTATCTTGGTCATGTTCATCACTGAATTATTTATGAATAATACGAAGTGGTATGGACAATACTGCTATAACTGTACAGTATTTCCACTTCTAAAATATCTGTATTATTTATCAAAATACATGTGACACTACTGATCTAATTTACAGGTTAAACTGCACTTGGCAACAAGCAAACTTCGTACTTTGCAACACACCTGATGCGAGGCACAATGAAGCCCCAAATTAAATGGTTTGTATTATTCTATCACTTGCTCTTTAACTCTGTACACACATTCACTGTGCTAGCTGAACTAATGGAGGCACTTTGGAACTGACAAGAGGGTCCTTCTGCTAAGTTCCTGCGAGTTTTACAATCACCATCGGCAATGCTCAAAGGTCTCTGTCTTTCCGTATAAGATCTTTGTTTAGTTATCGTTGTCCTTTTGCGTTTCAACTTCACTGTAAAACCACAAAAAATCGACTTGTGCAGCTTTGAAAGCGTTGAAATATCCCTGACGGATTTGTTACTCAGGTGACATCCGTGAGTAGCCCACGTTCGAAGCCACTTTGCTGGGAGACGAATTCCGCTGTTACAGATTGTCTGCTGACAACACAATACTCCGCACCTCCTTTTATATTGGTGGATCTACCTCGTGACATTTAGTTGTCAATTGCACACGCTATAGGCGTGTCCGGTAGAGGCAGAAATGAGCTCCATATACTCGCTTTACACTCGCTAGCGACTCCTGTGAGGTCATCACATAACTCGCCATCTCCGTATATCCGTAGACTCGTCTCGTGGGTCTTCGCCGCAGCCCATTCGCCACCTGAGTCTTTTGTCGGGGGTCGCACGGGGTAGCCGTGCGGTCTTAGGCATCTTGTCACGGTTCGCGAGGCTCCGCCCGTCGGACGTTCGAGTCGTCCCTCGGGCATGGGTGTGTGAGGTGTCCTTAGCCTACGTTAGTTTCAGTTAGATTAAGTAGTGCGTAAGCCTAGGGACTGATGACCTCAGCAGTTTGGGACTATAGTCATTTCCACAATTTTTTTCTGTTGTCGGTTACGAGCGGACTCGAGCCGCTCAAAAAGTAGACCGATTACACGAATTCGCAAGTGTAACCGTGGACTTGCGGTATGCCCGCTAGATTGCAACCAGTTTGGAGGAAATTTCCGCCGATTAAACTGTGAATTACTATTCATTTATTTCTTACAGTTTCATGATTTCAGCTTTGTAGCAATTCTCGAGTGCAAGTTGAAGTGTCACAAAATGTTCGATCAGCCTAAAAGTTATATACCAATACAACTACTGATCGGTTAGCAGTTCAAATGGTTCAAATGGCTCTAAGCACTACGGGACTTAATATCTGAGGTCATCAGTCCCCTAGACTTAGAACTACTTAAACCTAACTAACCTAAGGATATCACACACATCCATGCCCGAAGCAGGATTCTAAACTGCGACCGTAGAAGCAGCACGGTTCCGGACTCAAACGCCTAGAACTGCTCAGCTACAGCGGCCGGCTGGTTAGCAGTGAATACTGCTCTGTTTATACATACGTGTGTATAGAGAAAACTCAGAGACCGCTGTAAATCTATTTTAATATTTAATATTTATTCACAGACTGTATAACAATTAAGGTTGACATAAACACTTTCGAGACGTTATCGAGTGTGTAACGCAAGTACTAGAAAATATGATACGAGGATGAAGCGCAATTGCTAAATAGTTATTAATTCTTAAAATAAATTACAAAAATGAATGATAAGCTACACAACTCGCTGTTACCTCATAAACCCAACTTGCGGTGGCTAAATGAATACAGAAATAGGGCGCTTTTTTTGACGCAGTGGTACAACAGTCACGTTGCACTATGCCCAGTTTTAATTTAAAACAGCAGATATGTTTTCTCATAGTGGAGGTGGAGTAAACAAGAATACAACTATTTTGTTGGCATTGGACAAAATTTGTACGTTTTTCGTCTGAAGTGTGGACTGTAGCGTGAAACGTATTGCAGAAATTAGTCCTCCGCTAGTGGAACACATTTGCAGTTGTGTGTTTTGTTTTAATTTTCGTCTTACAAGCTCCACAGTCTCACAAAACGCAGCCTCCTTAAGAGCCATCTAATCGTGACAATCGATCATTTCACCTTGTCACTGCTTCAAATGGTCCAAATGGCTCTGAGCACTATGGGACTTAACATCTGAGGTCATCAGTCTCCTAGAACTTAGAACTACTTAAACCAAACTAACCTAAGGACATCACACACATCCATGGCCGAGGCAGGATTCGAACCTGCGACCGTAGCGGTCGCGAGATTCCAGACTGAAGCGCCTAGAACTATTCGGCCACTCCGGCCGGCCGTAACTGCTTCGTGACACCAGCAAGATGGTACACTAAACTTCCGAACTAGAAATAAGTCAATATTAGCCTTACACTCTTCCATGCTTCACTATGAGACAACGAGTCGATGACTATGAAGCGACCGCACGGCCACAGTACTCAGACTCATCATACTCGGAGAATTACAACGGGAACGAAGGAAGCCCGTCAGCAGTGATGTAACAGCGGCGTCTTGATTTGTGAAGTATGCAACCCGCAACATGAGACTCGTAATCGCTCCGTTTATGAACATCGGTAACCAGATACATATGATCATGCACAGTGAGAGGCGGAGCTTACTTCATTCAAATACTAGCGAATTTATATCATATCCCGATTGTATAATGAACGAGGGAAAACGTTTTCCGTATTTATTTACATATTGTTATATTTAGCTGACTGTTATATATATCTCCATATGCGTCATAATATTTCCTATATTATTCTCACGATCCCTAAGGAAGATATGCAGTGAAACAGCAGAACTGTCTCACAATCTTCTTTGGATAACGGTTCTCAAAATTTATCCGAATTAACAAAGTAACCTTTTTTTCTAAAAAAAATACATTCGTGGGAGAAATGTGAGAGGGTGGCGCATTGTTAACACACTGGACTCACACTGTAAAGCATGGTGGTTCAAATTCCCGTCCAGCCAACCCAATTCAAGTTCTGTTAGAGTTCCTTAAGTAGCTATATGCTAATGCCTGGATGGTTCCTTTTAAACGGACACGCCTGATTTCGTTCCCCAATCCGAGTTTGTGCTTCATATTTTATAACTTCGTCGTCGACGGGAAAATAAACTCTTATCTTCTCTAACTTAGAGAAAGCTTTTGACAATGTTGACTGGAATACTCTCTTTCAAATTCTGAAGGTGGCAGGGGTAAAATACAGGGAGCGAATGGCTATTTACAATTTGTACAGAAACCAGAGGGCAGTTATAAGAGTCGAGGGACATGAAAGGGAAGCAGCGGTTGGGAAGGGAGTGACACAGGGTTGTAGCCTCTCCCCGATGCTATTCAATATGTATATTGAGCAAGCAGTAAAGGAAACAAAAGAAAAGTTCGGAGTAGGTATTAAAATCCATGGAGAAGAAATAAAAACTTTGAGGTTCGCCGATGACATTGTAATTCTGTCAGAAACAGCAAAGGACTTGGAAGAGCAGTTGAACGGAATGGACAGTGTCTTGAAAGGAGGGTATAAGATGAACATTAACAAAAGCAAAACAATGATAATGGAATGTAGTCGAATTAAGTCGGGTGATGCTGAGGGAATTAGATTAGGAAATGAGACACTTAAAGTAGTAAATGAGTATTGCTGTTTGGCGATCAAAATAACTGATGATGGTCGAAGTAGAGAGGATATAAAATGTAGACTGGCAATGTAAGGAAAGCGTTTCTGAAGAAGAGAAATTTATTAACATCGAGTATAGATTTAAGTGTCAGGAAGTCGTTTCTGAAAGTATTTGTATGTAGTGTAGCCATGTATGGAAGTGAAACGTGGACGATAAATAGTTTAGACAAGAAGAGAATAGAAGCTTTCGAAATGTGGTGCTACAGAAGAATGCTGAAGACTAGATGGGTAGATCACATAACTCATGAGGACGTATTGAACAGAATTGGGGAGAAGAGGAGTTTGTGGCACAACTTGACTTGAAGAAGGGATCGGTTGGTAGGACATGTTTTGAGGCATCAAGGGATCACCAATTTAGTACTGGAGGGCAGCGTGGAGGGTAAAAATCGTAGAGGGAGACCAACAGATGAATACACTAAGCAGATTCAGAAGGATGTAGGTTGCAGTAGGTACTGGGAGACGAAGAAACTTGCACAAGATAGAGTAGCATGGAGAGCTGCATCAAACCAGTCTCAGGACTGAAGACCACAACAACAACAACAACATCTTCTTTCCACTTGTTTCCGCGGAAAATGCTAAAGAATAATCTGGTGTAGGTGAAATGTTAAGGTGGCTGCGCTAGAACGCACCCACTTTGACATTCCACAGAACAGCCGTCCCCTGTCGGCGGGTTTCTTGAACTCAGACGCTGCGGCACTAAACGAGTCTCCCACAACAGGTTGTCGGCCGTCCGGTCCGAGCTGGGCTGTGTGTCACGAGAGCGCGCCGGCCTTGATGGCACCCTCACGTGTCGCCAGGGAAACCCGACACCCAATCGCGCCCGCTGCTGGGCATGGGGCCGCGATCAGGTTTCATTCGTCCACTGGAGCGCTGCACCGCAGGGCCAGCAGCCTCCTTCTCAGGGGGATACGGGCTTAGTGACTTGTTTCAGGAGCGAGTTTCTGGACTCTTCAGTAAAGAAGCATTTCACGGACAAGCTCGTGTCCAAGGCAGTCACTACAACACAATTGTCACTACCATTTCCCCTTTTATTTCGTATGGTTTCTGTGATTATGTAAGGTGTCAGGCAAATCCAACACCTTCCATGAAAACCCTGACATGATAGCAAATCCGGCAGTATGTCACATAGCTCCAAATAAATCCTGACATTAAATTAACCAAAGTAATACGATCAACGAGTGAGCAAATGGAATACCACAGACTAACACAAGAACGCCTAAATGCATGTCATACCTTCCCACCGTGAAACAGACGGCAGTTCTGAGGGGAGAAACGAGAACAGAAGCCGAGAGCATAATCGTGTAGGCTAGGAGGCCCAACGATAAGGGACGGACACCCACGTTGCCAGCCGACCGCCAAAACCACCCCCCAGCCCATGTTAAAAAATAGAGCCCTCCAGAAGAACAGTATAGATCTTACGATAACACTAAAAAGGCCACACCAGCTGAAAGTTTTAGCGTGAGACTTTCTCGCGTCTCTGTCACGTTGCAAAAGATAAAAACATTGCCCCACCACGAAAAGTATAACGTTTCTCATTGGATAGATAGAATTTTGTAGGCGGAGCTTAAGGTTAACATTCAGATCCTGATTGGTCAGTTGAAAAAACAGCCAGATAGCTTTTTTTAAACCAACTTCGGTAAACTGTACTAAGGAGAAGTTGGAAGAGAGTTCCTTGGCGAGGTGCGTGGAGCTGTGTCGCCCGCTGTCCCCTGACGCTGCCTAAACACCGACAAGGTAATGAACGCACGCGATGCCGCATTTTTGAGCGCATAAGGCTGCACAAGTCTCATCTGTTACAGCCCCTTTTATCGTCAATTAAAGCTCATGGTGTTCACATTTGCTACTTGAAGTAAAAATCTGAAACGCGATGATTTTTCTGCCATATAATTATTGAGAAGCCACATCAGCCACTATAATTTACGACAAGTTAGATAAGTAATTAAAGATAATTGAGGGTCACTGTAGACCATTTTGATAGTTTTCTCTTTTATGAAACTTAACTTAAATCTAGATTACAGATGTGATATGGCATAGGTCATCCTTCGATCCATTGTAGAACTTGGAAACCCATTCAGGGAATATTCGTCCACATTTTTGTTGAACGCAGTTGGTTTTTATCATCCCATATTAAAATATTTCCTTTCATCAATAGCGCAATTTATAGACAATGTTTTGTGAGTAGAATAAAAATTCCAATGGTAAACTTAACTGATTTTTCGACGTTATTTTACCATCATCATCATCATCATCATTTAAGACTGATTATGCCTTTCAGCGTTCAGTCTGGAGCATAGCCCCCCTTATACAGTTCCTCCATGATCCCCTATTCAGTGCTAACATTGGTGCCTCTTCTGATGTTAAACCTATTACTTCAAAATCATTCTGAACCGAATCCAGGTACCTTCTCCTCGGTCTGCCCCGACTCCTCCTACCCTCTACTGCTGAATCCATGAGTCTCTTGGGTAACCTTGCTTCTCCCATGCGTGTAACATGACCCCACCATCTAAGCCTGTTCGCCCTGACTGCTACATCTATAGAGTTCATTCCCAGTATTTCTTTGATTTCCTCATTGTGGACACCCTCCTGCCATTGTTCCCATCTACTAGTACCTGCAATCATCCTAGCTACTTTCATATCCGTAACCTCAACCTTGTTGATAAGGTAACCTGAATCCACCCAGCTTTCGCTCCCATACAACAAAGTTGGTCGAAAGATTGAACGGTGCACAGATAACTTTGTCTTGGTACTGACTTCCTTCTTGCAGAAGAGAGTAGATCGTAGCTGAGCGCTCACTGCATTAGCTTTGCTACACCTCGCTTCCAGTTCTTTCACTATGTTGCCATCCTGTGAGAATATGCATCCTAAGTACTTGAAACCGTCCACCTGTTCTAACTTTGTTCCTCCTATTTGGCACTCAACCCGTTTACATTTCTTTCCCACTGACATTACTTTCGTTTTGGAGATGCTAATCTTCATACCATAGTCCTTACATTTCTCATCTAGCTCTGAAATATTACTTTGCAAACTTTCAATCGAATCTGCCATCACAACTAAGTCATCCGCATATGAAAGACTGCCTATTTTGTGTTCACATATCTTAATCTCACCCAGCCAGTCTGTTGTTTTCAACATATGATCCATAAATAATACGAACAACAGTGGAGACAGGTTGCAGCCTTGTCTTACCCCTGAAACTACTCTGAACCATGAACTCAATTTACCGTCAACTCTAACTGCTGCCTGACTATCCATGTAAAGACCTTTAATTGCTTGCAAAAGTTTGCCTCCTATTCCATAATCTCGTAGAACAGACAATAACTTCCTCCTAGGAACCCGGTCATATGCCTTTTCTAGATCTATAAAGCATAGATACAATTACCTGTACCACTCATAATGCTTCTCCATTATTTGCCGTAAGCTAAAGATCTGGTCCTGACAACCTCTAAGAGGCCTAAACCCACACTGATTTTCATCCAATTGGTCCTCAACTAATACTCGCACTTTTCTTTCAACAATACCTGAGAAGATTTTACCCACAACGCTGATTAAAGAGATACCTCTGTAGTTGTTACAATCTTTTCTGTTTCCATGTTTAAAGATTGGTGTGATTACTGCTTTTGTCCAGTCTGATGGAACCTGTCCCGACTCCCAGGCCATTTCAGTTATCCTGTGTAGCCATTTAAGACCTGACATTCCACTGTATTTGATGAGTTCCGACTTAATTTCATCCACCCCAGCCGCTTTATTGCACTGCAATCTATTGACCATTTTTTCCACTTCCTCAAATGTGATCCTATTTCCATCATCATTCCTATCCCATTCTACCCCGAAATCTGAAACATTACTGATCGCATTTTCACCTACATTGAGCAACTCTTCAAAATATTCCCTCCATCTGCCCAAGGCATCCACAGGATTCACCAGCAGTTTTCCTGACCTGTCCAAAATACTTGTCATTTCCTTCTTACCTCCCTTTCGAAGACTGCTAATTACACTCCATAATGGTTTTCCAGCAGCTTGACCCATAGTCTCCAACCTGTTTCCAAAGTCTTCCCACGATTTCTTCTTCGATGCTGCAATTATCTGTTTGGCTTTGTTTCTTTCTTCAACATAACTTTCTCTGTCTACCTGGGTTCTGGTATGTAGCCATTTTTGATACGCTTTCTTTTTCCTTTTACAGGCTGCCTTGACTGTATCATTCCACCAAGCTGTTTGCTTCATCCTACTTTTACACACTACTGTTCCAAGACATTCTATAGCCACTTCTAGTAGTGTGTCCCTGCACCTTGTCCATTCCTTTTCCAATGACTGTAATTGACTACATTCAAGTAACTGGTACCTTTCTGAGATCGCTGTTATGTACTTGTGCCTGATTTCCTTATCCTGAAGTTTCTCCACTCTTATCCTCCTACATATGGACCTGACCTGCACTTTCGGCCTCACAATCCCTATTTCACTGCAGATTAAATAATGATCAGTGTCATCAAAGAATCCCCTGAATACACGTGTGTCCCTCACAGCCATCCTGAATTCCTGATCTGTTATTATATAGTCAATGACAGATCTGGTTCCCCTGCCCTCCCAAGTATACCGGTGAATGTTCTTATGTTTAAAAAAGGAGTTAGTGATTACTAAGCCCATACTGGCACAGAAATCCAAGAGTTGTTTCCCGTTCCTGTTGGCCTCCATATCCTCTCCAAATTTACCCATAACCTTTTCATACCCTTCTGTTCGATTTCCAATCCTGGCGTTAAAATCACCCATGAGCAGAACACTGTGCTTGTCCTTTACTCTAACAACTACATCACTGAGTGCCTCATAAAAACTATCCATCTTATCTTGATCTGTCCCTTCACAATGCGAATATACTGACACAATCCTAATTTTCTTGCTAGACACTGTCAAATCTATCCAGCTAACTAAAAATAGGAAAGCCTTGAACCCCTTCCACTAAATTTAGTTAGTATTAAGATTCTTTTACAGGGAGTGCAGTGGAGCTGACGCTGAAATCGTTAAGTATTTGACTGTATCATCGCTAGTCTCCCTGAACTCTTCTGAACTCTACATGTCATGTGTGGTCTGGCGTCTCCTTACCAGCAACAGGTCCCAGGTTCAAACTAGTCAATTCCTTAAAAAACACGCTCAGAGCGTCGTTGCGCGAAAGTGGTAGGAAGACACGACTTAGAACAAAAAGACACCACGCAGAATGTTAGAATTATTATTAATAATCTTGATAATATCGAATACTTTGAAATATTCTGAACTATCCAGGGTGTCCCAGGAGGAATATTCAGTATTCAGGGATACGACAAGGACGAACATTCGAAGCAAAAAAGTCAACACGGGCATATCTTAAGAGCTACGGGCCCTTATTGAGTAAATGAGATGTACTGCACAGTAGCGAAGATTAACAAGTGCTCATATCTCTTAAGATATGCATTTTAGAATCTACGTTTAGCAGACATATTTTCCTTGTTTTGACCATACTGCCATCTCGCAGAACGTGGAAAGCAAAGATTGTTCAGTAGAACAGATATGCTTCGCAGTATCGAAGATGAACAAATGCTCATAGCTCTTTAGAAATACATTTTAGGGGTTTATTGTACCTCTTTGCTTCGAATCATCGTTCATGGCATATCCCTAAACGCTGATCATTTCTCCTGGACTCCCTCCATATACAGGGTGTTACAAAAAGGTACGGCCCAACTTTCAGGAAACATTCCTCACACACAAAGAAAGAAAATATGTTATGTGGACATGTGTCCGGAAACGCTTACTTTCCATGTTAGAGCTCATTTTATTACTTCTCTTCAAATCACATTAATCATGGAATGGAAACACACAGCAACGGAACGTACCATCGTGACTTCAAACATTTTGTTACAGGAAGTGTTCAAAATGTCCTCCGTTAGCGAGGATACATGCATCCACCCTCCGTCACATGGAATCCCTGATGCGCTGATGCACCCCTGGAGAATGGCGTATTGTATCACAGCCGTCCACAATACGAGCACGAAGAGTCTCTACATTTGGTACCGGGGTTGCGTAGACAAGAGCTTTCAAATGCCCCCATAAATGAAAGTCAAGAGGGTTGAGATCAGGAGAGCGTGGAGGCCATGGAATTGGTCCGCCTCTACCAATCCATCGGTCACCGAATCTGTTGTTGAGAAGCGTACGAACACTTCGACTGAAATGTGCAGGAGCTCCATCGTGCATGAACCACATGTTGTGTCGTACTTGTAAAGGCACATGTTCTAGCAGCACAGGTAGAGTATCAACATTACCTTCCTTCAACTGGGCCAACTGCCGGTGAATCGAGGAAGTACAGTACATACTGACGAAACTAAAATGAACTTTAACATGGAAATTAAGCGTTTTCGGACACATGTCCACATAACATCTTTTCTTTTTTTGTGTGTGAGGAATGTTTCCTAAAAGTGTGGCCGTACCTTTTTGTAACACCCTGTATACAAGGTGTTTGACTGTTATAGGCACAAATGAAAGAGGCGAACAGAGGACAATGGAGCAAGAAAATAATCGTAATAAACATAGGTCCATAAACCAATGGTTTCCCCGATATTACGTATTACAACTGAGTACGTGAACACCTTATAACAGAGACCCTGGTGAGCCAAGTTGCAGGTATGCACTAGAGAACAAGCACATTACCACAGGTATTCTGCATGGCCTCCGTTAACGTGAAGGCAGGCTTCAATACATATCCTAATCAGTGCCCAAAAACGTTCAAAAGCCCAGGCGTGTTCCGAATGCATTAACAACCATCCACAGTGCATTTAAGGATTTCATAAATACTATCAACCGGGCTGGAGCACATCAGAGCTTCTCAGTATCTCCACACAAAAAAATCCAACGGACTCAAGTCGGGGAAATTGGAAGACCATGGTAGTGGCGAGCCACGACCGATACACTTGCTATCGGAGATTCGTCTACATCTACATCTACATCTACATCCATACTCCGCAAGCCACCTGACGGTGTGTGGCGGAGGGTACCCTGAGTACCTCTATCGGTTCTCCCTTCTATTCCAGTCTCGTATTGTGCGTGGAAAGAAGGATTGTCTGTATGCTTCTGTGTGGGCTCTAATCTCTCTGATTTTATCCTCATGGTCTCTTCGCGAGATATACGTAGGAGGGTGCAATATACTGCTGGACTCTTCGGTGAAGGTATGTTCTCGAAACTTTAACAAAAGCCCGTACCGAGCTACTGAGCGTCTCTCCTGTAGAGTCTTCCACTGGAGTTTATCTATCATCTCCGTAACGCTTTCGCGATTACTAAATGATCCTGTAACGAAGCGCGCTGCTCTCCGTTGGATCTTCTCTATCTCTTCTATCAACCCTATCTGGTACGGATCCCACACCGCTGAGCAGTATTCAAGCAGTGGGCGAACGAGTGTACTGTAACCTACTTCCTTTGTTTTCGGATTGCATTTGCTTAGGATTCTTCCAATGACTCTCAGTCTGGCATCTGCTTTACCGACGATCAACTTTATAAGATCATTCCATTTTAAATCACTCCTAATGCGTACTCCCAGATAATTTATGGAATTAACTGCTTCCAGTTGCTGACCTGCTATTTTGTAGCTAAATGATAAGGGATCTATCTTTCTATGTATCCGCAGCACATTACACTTGTCTACATTGAGATTCAAGTGCCATTCCCTGCACCATGCGTCAATTCGCTGAGATCCTCCTGCGTTTCAGTACAATTTTCCATTGTTACAACCTCTCGATACACCACAGCATCATCCGCAAAAAGCCTCAGTGAACTTCCGATGTCATCCACCAGGTCATTTATGTATATTGTGAAGAGCAACGGTCCCATGACACTCCCCTGTGGCACACCTGAAATCACACTTACTTCGGAAGACTTCTCTCCATTGAGAATGACATGCTGCGTCCTGTTATCTAGGAACTCCTCAATCCAATCACACAATTGGTCTGATAGTCCATATGCTCTTACTTTGTTCATTAAACGACTGTGGGGAACTGTATCGAATGCCTTGCGGAAGTCAAGAAACACGGCATCTACCTGGGAACCCGTGTCTATGGCCCTCTGAGTCTCGTGGACGAATAGCGCGAGCTGGGTTTCACACGACCGTCTTTTTCGAAACCCATGCTGATTCCTACAGAGTAGATTTCGTGCTATGTATTACCAAAAACCGCAGGAAGGTGTGCGGGTGCACCATCAAGCTTGTGGCCCACCACACACGCATCCTTTCACCGTAAGGAATATCAATCAAAAGATAGATATTGACAGTGTTGTAATATCGGCGTGACTGCATTTGTGCAGGCATCATATCCGGCTACATTTATTAGGTATATTTGGTTGTTTCGTTGTTCTCTACTCACTCCTTTTGTTTCTACCTATAAGAGTCAAACTCGCGGGTACGTGAAGATCAAACAAATTAAATTTCGGTATTTTTTAAAGTAAACATCTTTAGCTGAAAATATATGGTATCCATGAAAAGACTACGGCGCAACAATAATGTGACTGCCGGACAAGTCTCCACTGTTGTCAGTAGCGCTGCGAAGTGCCTGGAAAATGGCTGCTGGTATTCTCCTGCAGACTGCGAACTTCGGTCTGTGGTAAGTTTCTTAATGCACAAAACACAGTGTTGATCGAAATTCATCGTAATCTGTGTCATGTGTACGGGCAGACGGTCACGGAAAACAGACGATGCATTGCTGGTGTAGGCAATTTCCCGAAATGTCCAAAGTGAAGAAAGCCGTGGGGCGATCGTTCCGCATCAGTGACCACCCCGTGGTGCTGATGCGGCAGCGCAGAGTGGAGAAACTTCGCTTGGCAACTATGGATCTCAGCAGTTAGTTTCCTCAGATGTTGCGATTCTTGTTGCACGAAATTGCGACCAGCCACCTGCTGTTGACATGTGAGCCGAAAGACCTGATACTCGAACACAAAATAAATCGTTTAGGAGCAACGGTGACATTTTTGCTGCGGTGCCATGATGACGGTGACGAGTTTCTCTACAGGGTTGTCACGGGCTATGAGACGTGGGTTGCTCACTTTACCCAGAAACAAGCAGCAGTCTGTACATTGGCGTCACAATGGATCGCCGGTCAAGACGAAATCAGACTGTGCCGATGCGAAAAGTGTTCTGCAAGGTGTTCAGGGACACATCCTACTCATTGGCTTCCTGCACAGAGGTGAAACAGCGAACAATGACCGTCAATGACAAACACTTCGACAACTACGACGAGCCGTTAAAAACAAGAGGCACGGATGCTCAGACAAATTTGCTGATCCATCCCAGTTCTCGCCCATATGCATTGGAGAGAGGAATAGGCATTTGCGCAACAGAGCTCTCACGCCAGTACCACGCGTGCTGTGGTCCCGCTGGGCCAAGTTCCCAGTGTGCCGGTAGACGGCAGAAGACACAGCCGACGGCCGCAATTTCTCCTGAGAAGAGACGTGAAAATCCGGAAACGCTGTCGGGCTGGGCTGTGCTGTGCCGTGCCATATGCGTGCGGGCGCGGTTTGACCTGGCGCGTACGCGAGAGAGTCGCGGGCCACTTGGCATATCCGACAGCACGCTCTCACGAGAAGGGCCAGAGCTCGTGTGTGCCAGACGTGGGCAAACATCGCATGTCCCGATAGCTACCGTGCTATCAAGGTCTTTTCATGTACACTGCTTTCTTTGATATTCAGGTAGTTTCCGCAATAGTGTTACCAGCGTACGAGCATTATGAAGAACGACTAGTGCATCGGTTTGATATATAGATCCTTTGTCCTGAAAGCTAAGAGTGACCAGAAATATTTGTGCCAGTGGAATACTGGTACCTATCTACATCTACATATACGTCTACATGGATACTCTACCAATCACATTCAAGTGCCTGGCAGAGGGTTCATCGAACCACCTTCACAATTCTCTGATATTCCAACCTCGTATAGCGCGCGGAAACAATGAACACCTAGGCGCTTCAGTCCGGTACCGCGGACTGCTACGGTCGCAGGTTCGAATCCTGCCTCGGGCATGGATGTGTGTGATGTCTTTAGGTTAGTTAGGTTTAAGTAGTTCTAAGTTCTAGGGGACTGATAACCTCAGATGTTAAGTCCCATAGTGCTCAGAGCCATTTGAACCATTTTTTTGGAACCAATGAACACCTATGTCTTTCGTGCTCTGATTTCTCTTATTTTATCGTGGTGATCGTTCCTCCCTATGTAGGTCGGTGTTAACAAAATATTTTCACATTCGGAGGAGAAAGTTGGTGATCGGAATTTCTTGAGAAGATTCCGCCGCATCGAAAAACGGCTTTCTTTTAATGATTTCCAGCCCAAATGCTGTATCATTTCTGTGACACTCCCATATTTCGCGATAATACAAAACGTTCTGCCCTTCTTTAAACTTTTTCGATGTACTCCGTCAGTCATATCTGGTAAGGATCCCACACCGCGCAGCAGTATTCTAAAAGAGGACGGACAAGCGCAGTCTGCTTAGCAGGTCTTACATTTTCTAACTGTCCTGCCAAAAAAACGCAGTCTTTGGTTAGCCTTCCCCACAACATTTTCTATGTGTTCCTTCCAATTTAAGTTGTTCGTAATTGTAATACCTAGGTATTTAGTTGAATTTACGGCTTTTAGATTACAAAAAAATGGCTCTGAGCACTATGGGACTTAACTTCTGAGGTCATCAGTCCCCTAGAACTTAGAACTACTTAAACGTATCTAACCTAAGGACATCACACACATCCATGCCCGAAGCGGTCACGCGGTTCCAGACTGTAGCGCCTAGAACCGCTCGGCCACTTCGCCCGGTTTTAGATTACACTGGTTTATCGTGTAACCGAAGTTTAACGAGTTCCTTTTAGCACTCATATGGATGATCTCACACTTTTCGTTATTTACGGTCAACTGCCACTTTTCGCACCATTCAGATATATTTTCTAAATCGTGTTGCAGTTTGTTTCGATCGTCTGATGACTTTATTAGTCGATAAACGACAGCGTCATCTGCAAACAACCGAAGATGGCTGCTCAGATTCTCTTTACCTTTTACACGTAGTCAATAAGAAGGCTCTCTCTTGCAGTACGGAACAGAAAACTCAGACCATAAAATTTCTGCCAGATAAAATCGACCCTTACACTTTCTTTCCTTACCTTTATCGACCTGTTCGTCAGTAACTGCAGTTTTGGGATCTTTTTCACATATTTCGCAGTGAAGGAAAGGCCACGTTCGAACTATCGAATACGAAAGAGAAGACTCCTTATAAAAATATCAAAAACAAAATTTACTTGATAGCAACGCGTTTTCGGTGACAGGATGATAACGTTAACCTTACTTTCGTAATAACCGGGAGAACATGGATTCACTTATGTGGTCAGCATCTTGATTTTAGAAATATGATAAAGTTGAAGTGATTTCTCCAAGAGGTTCACCGACGAAAATTTCTTCCTCCCTTTCCAGAAATGAACCAATATTTCGTTTCAGTAGACATTCTTTCAATGTCCATATACAGGCTCCGTTAAAAATACAGCGTCTGCATAAAGTTAGGAGGAAATAACTTCCTTGTACTGTTGTTTTTGTGGTCTTCAGCCCTAAGACCGATTTTACGCAGCTCTCCGCGCCAGTTTATTCTGTATACGCCCCTTCATGAGCGAGTCACTACTATTACCTACCCTCTTATGAACCGGTTTACCATATTCATCCCTTGGTCTCTCATAGTTCCCTCCATTACTAAATTGAGGATTCCTCGATGCCTTCGGATGTGCCCCGTCAACCGATACCTTCTTTTGGTAAAGTGGTGCAGTACATTTCTTTGTCACCTATTCAATTCAGTACCTCCAAATTAGTTACAAGGTCTACCCACTTAATCTTTGGTATTCTTTTATAGCACCACATTTCAAAAACTTCTATTCTCTTCTTGTTTGAACTGCTTATTGCACACTTCTCGGTTCCGTACGAGACTGCAATCCAGACAAATACATCCAGAAAAGACTTTCTAACGCTTAAAATTTATGTTAAAAGCACTCCGTCTTCAGGCCACAAGTGGCCCATCTGGACCATCCGACCGCCGTATCATCCTCAGCTGAGGTTGTGGATAGGAGGGGCGTGTGGTCAGCACACCGCCCTCCCGGTCGTTATGATGGTTTTCTGTGACCGGAGCCGCTACCAGTCGGTCGAGTAGCTCCTCAATTGGCATCACGAGGCTGAGTGCACCCCGAAAAATGGCAACAGCGCATGGCGGCTGGACGGTCACCCATCCAAGTGCCGGCCACGCCCAACAGCGCTTAACTTCGGTGATCTCACGGGAACCGGTGTATCCATTGTGGCAAGGCCGTCGCCTCAAAAATTGTATTAGACGTTAAATAATTCTTCTTTTTCAGATATGATTTTCTTGCTATACCTAGTCTGCACTTTATGTCCTCTCTACTTTGGCCATCGTTAGTTACTGTGCTACCCAAGTAGCAAAATACACCTACTATCTTTAGTGTCTCATTTCTAATCTAATTCTTTCGCATAATCTGAATCAGTTCGGCTAAATTCAATTACCTTTGTTTTACTTTTGTTGATGTTCGTCTTAGAACCTCTTTTCTCAAGACACTATCCATTCTCTTTAACCAACCTTGAAAGTCTCTTGCCCTCTCTGATAGAACAAGAATGTAATCGGCAAACCGTAAAGTCTTTATTCCTTCTTCCTGAACATTGATGCCCTTGACGAATTTCTCCTTGGTGTCCTTCACTCTTTGCTCGATGTTCAGCTGGTATAGCATCTGCAATAGGCTGCAGCCCTGGCTCACTCCCTTCTCAGGCAATGCTAGCCTTTCAGGCCCCTTGACTCTTAGAACTTCACCTGGTTTCTAGGCAAGTTGTAACATTTTGTTCTCTGTATTTTACCGTGCTTCCATCAAAATTTGTAAGACAGTATTCCAGCCAGCATTGTAAAAGTCTTCTCTAATTCTACAAATGCCATACACTGAGATGACAACAGTCATGGAGTAGATATATGCACATGTACAGATGGCATTAGTATCGCGTACCACAAGGTGTAAAAAGGCAGTGCATAAGCAGAGCTGTCATTTGTACTCAGGTGATTCATGTGAAAATGTTTCCGACGTGATTATGGCCGCTACACTGGAATTAGACTTCGAACGCGGAATGGTCGCTGGAGCTAGGTGCATGGGACGTTCCATTTCGAAAACCGTTCGGGAATTAAATATTTCGATATCCATAGTGTCGAGAGCGTGTCGAGAACACGAAATTTCAGGCGTACCTCTCACCACGGGCAATGCAGTGGCCGACAGCCTTCAGTTAACAACTGAGAACAGCGGCGTTTGCTAACAGACAAACAATACTACGTAAAATATACGCAGAAATCGATGTGGGACGTACGACGAGCGTATTAGTTAGGACAGTGTGGCGAAATTTGGCGTTAATGGGCTATAGCAGCAGACGACTGACGTCAGTGCCTTTGCTAACAGCACGACATCTTGACTATGTTGGTTGGAGCCTAGACGACTGGGAAACCGCGGCTGGTAGTCCCGATTTCGGTTGTTAAGATCTAATGGTAATGTTCGTGGCGTAGACTCCACGAAGCCATGGACCCATGTTGTCAACAAAGCACTGTGCTAGCTGGTGGTGGCTCCATAATGATGTGGGTTGTGTTTACATGGAATGGACTGGGTCCTCTCTTCCAACTGGACCGATCACTGACTGGAAATGGTTTCTTTCGCCTACTGGGAGACCATCTGTAGCCATTCACGGACTTCATGTTCCCAAACAAAGATGACATTTTTATGGATGACAGTTCGCCATGTCATCGGGCCACAACTGTTATGGACAATTCGAGCGAATGATTTGGCCACCAAGATTTCCCGATATGAATACTATCGAACATTTATGCGACATAATCGAGAGATCAGTTAGTGCACAAAATTGTGCATCGACAACACATTCGCAATTATGGACAGCTATAGAGGCAGCATGGCTCAATACTTCTGCAGGGAACTTCACACGACTTGTCGAGTCCATGCCTCGTCCTGTTGCTGCACTACGTCGGGCAAAAGGAGGTCCGACACAATGTCAGGAGGTTTCCCATGACTTTTGTCACCTCAGTGTAAACGTAGATTTTGCTTTCTTCACTCTATCTTCTAAAATAAGCCGTAGGCTCAGCCTGTTCCTATATCTATCCGGAAAATTGCGTCGCCTGTTCCCACACTTCTCTAGAATCCAAACTAATCTTTTTGGAATCTGTAAATTATTGGTGTCAGTAATTTGCAATCACAACTTATTTAACTCGTTATCTGAGGGTTATTTGTAATCTCATGTTCTGCCAACCAGCTTCTGGTACATTCTAAGCGACAATGGTCCAGCTTGAAAGACGAGTATCGACTGCAAATTTATACGCGGCGATCATGTCAGCGTCTGTCCGTCATCTCGAAGCACACGATCGCAGCACGACTCGCCCCGATACCATCTGCCGAGAGCAGAATGTCTCTTGACAGGAAAGAAGAAATGGCGAATTCTGTGAACGGGAAGCGCCGGTTGGAAAGCAGACGATGTTAATCTGGTCACGATCTGAGACCCCCGGCTGCTCGATGAGGGGAGAGTTCCTGAGGGCACGGCGCGGGTCACAGACGGGTCACTGGCTGCGGGGGAGGTGGGGCAGGCAGCCTGCAGAGAGCTTTTCCCTCTTCCTCACTCAGATTTGGAACTCACCCGAAGGTTCGGAAAAACGGCCGACGCAATCTCATATGCTCTCCGAGGGGTGTAGCTTCCGCAACTGAGATTCAGCCATCAGAATAAACTGTCGAACAGCTAGACACCCCTACCTACAGCGGCAACCCTTATTGGCATGAAGTCCATAGTACACCGAAACTGTGTGTCTGTGTGTGTGGGGGGGGGGGGGGGAGGGGGAGGGGAATTGGGGGTCAATACATTCTCTAGCAATTGATTCGTCATACACAACTTCCATCGCGATCGATGGCATCCCAAAAGTGATAATTAAGACTGAGATCAGGAGACTTGTGGGAGTCTGTAGTGGACTGACAAGACAGCCAGTCCACAGTGACGGGTAACCGAAAGGCACGCGTTTACACACGCCGGCTGGCGTTAGGTCTGAAACAGGATACGTAATGAATGCTATAAAGAAAAGTACGTAGCTGCGGGAATACTTTAATCCATCATTTGTATACAGCATTCTTGATGAGACAAGTGAGACTCTCTCTAGAAATGGTTAATGGTGCCTTGCTAGGTCGTAGCCATGGACTTAGCTGAAGGCTATTCTAACTATCTCTCGGCAAATGAGAGAAAGGCTTCGTCAGTGTAGTCGCTAGCAAAGTCGTCGTACAACTGGGGCGAGTGCTAGTGCGTCTCTCAAGACCTGCCGTGTGGTGGCGCTCGGTCTGCGATCACTGACAGTGGCGACACGCGGGTCCGACATGTACTAATGGACCGCGGCCGATTTAAAGCTACCACCTAGCAAGTGTGGTGTCTGGCGGTGACACCACACTGTCCGTAGCGGGAGGATGGTGCAGTGTCCAACTAAAGGTACAAGTTGCCTGCTGGTTGCATGTACATGATAGTTTGATGGTGAACAACAGGCATTCAAGAGACTCTGGTAAACGTTACGAGTTTTCTGATGTGCCTTTCGAAATACACGCACTTTGTAATTAGCATACATCAAGACGTATCTCACGAATTTTAATGTTCTCATCAGTGACATACGCTACCGTGGCGTCTCTGCGAAGGATGTTGTTCCACGAATACTGGTCGACAGAGGGACACCATCCTCGTCTACGAGAGTTAAAGCTCCCCAGTGCCGTATTCTGCATTTTATCAATTTTAAAACTATCATTGCTCTTAATTAAGCTTTCGTCAAACGTATTTCAATAGCTTCTCTCAAAACTGGACCTCAAAAGCATTAAATATGTGTTAAAATCTGGGAGTTTTCATTTCTTTAGAAGTGTATCACTTGCATATGAAAATAACATCGGATTTGCCTGTTAACTAGTGGTACTGGACTGATGCTAGTGGCAGTATTGTACATACCGTTGGTCGTACTGTGTTTATTATTTTGGCTTTTTCTTTTACTTTAAGTACGTCTGTCTGTATGCTACGTTTCTCATATTGTTATATGATGTTGTTTTCAATATTGCTCTTCAGTTAGTATTGTACTTATCGATTTCTGTCTTTTCATGGCTCTGTGGCTCAGAGCACTATGGGAATTAACTTCTGAGGCCATCAGTCCCCTAGAACTTAGAACTACTTAAACCTAAGTAACCTATGGACATCACACACAACCATGCCTGAGGCAGGATTCGAATCTGCGACCGTAGCGGTCGCGCGGTTCCAGGCTGTAGCGCCTAGAACCGCTCGGCCACCCCGGCCGGCTGCCTTTTCAAGTTTTGTCTTCTACTTTAAGCTCACACGCATGTTTGTCATAATGTTGTTGTATAGTGTTGTTACCACTGTCGCTGGCTGTCCGGTGTTTGTCTAATTTCGTTTTTATTTTACTTTACGAGTGTATTTGTATGCCATCTTCGTAATTTTGTTCTATTCTGCTTTTTTCAATTATGTTTCTTGGGTACTTTACAACCGTTTTTGTCTGTATGGTCCTTGTAACCCAAAACCCAAAATAAAGAAACGAAAAAATAAAAAAACTGGAACTGATGGTTCTACTCGGACGTAATTTGATTAGGTGAGTTGGGCGGCTACAACTAGGAAGACTGCAGAGATTCCAACATAATATCGCGAAATAATGTGTTTATCGAAAAAGATTCCAAAGTAAAATTCCTGTACCTCTCCGCCCCACCACGCTACTGCCAGTGGCGAAATGTACCTTAAACAAGATTTACCGCCCTAAAAGATAAAAAATCGAATTGATTCATATCGAAATTAACAAGGTTAAATGAAATAGCTCCCCGGAAGGACCTCTAAGCAAATAACACGAGATTGGTCAATGTTAAGAAGTTTACAGCGTCGCCGCCTCCACGGTTCCTACACCAAAATAGTTATCCCCGAAGCGACTACAATGCTCCTAAAAGTATCAAATTCTGACATGTCTCTCTTCCCCTACAAAAGCGAGGCTGCACGATACTTCCGCCGCTGCTACGTCATTTTTACCGAAAGTAAAAGTTACACATACGCCATCCTTTCCTGTAAACGCCCATCGTATGATTAGTCCGCAGTCCATCGAAATCTGGCTGATGGACAAATAAAGAGTTTTACCAATATTGTAATGCAACATGGCGCAAATTTGTTGAGCGCCTCGCGTTTTAAAAGGGCTGTCCTAATTCTCATGATGATTGACAGCAAGGGGGAATGAATCTGCGAATTTGATGAATGTACTCAACCTCTGTAGTAGGGGTGTAATCATATTCTTTGTATAACTGAGACCAGAGATGTTGGTCAGCGTAAGTCAGAAAGTAGTAGTGTGTGTTGGACAGTCTGGCATTGAAAGGATGGAGGCTGGCCTACCGTGTAGTGGAGGCAGCATTTTTTAAAAAGGATTTTGCAGTAATATGTTTTGAGGAAGGAGACTGCTGAGATTGTATTAATGGAAGAATGACAAAAGCCACCATTTAAGGTAATCCAGTTTTCTTTATATTTGCAACGATGCAGTTATTAGAACATTGTGTATGGTTGAAGCTTCCTGCAGAAATTTTATAATGCAACATTTGGTTTTGTCTTATAGTTGAAACAAGTGTTGAGGGGGGCAACTGTACACAGGAGAATTATTAAAAAATATTTTGCTAACTTGTCTAGGTATGAGAACGTTATGAAAAGCTGTATTGTTGTCATGGCTTAGTGAAACGTAGCTAAACTTGGAGTCCTTGTTCTCATATACCAGTCTTTAAGATTAGTTCCTCATTTTCAGTTTTATTTCATGGTTGTTCGCACACTCGCATTGCACATCGTGAGATGTGTACTGGAAGCATTTTGTGAAAATTGGCAAAATACCGTTTTGCATTGCACATCGCAAGTATGGCAAATGAAACTTGGTTTCGGACAGTCACATCATTATTCCTTATAGCAACAGATTGCAGAGCAGACGAGCACAGGTAGGCCAATAAATTTAATTACCATCAAAGTTAATGTCCACTGTAAGACACAGTGATTGTCAGAATGTATTTATGTATAACATCATATCATTTCAGAGGCTTAATACCGGTAGAAGATTTCAGTGAAGTACTATCTAGTGAATATTCAAGTAGTTTTATCAGAAAGTCAGATGCGTTATGTTCGTTTGCTGTGTAAATAGTTCTGATACAGTGAATGTTTGCAAGACTAAAGACTGGCAGTATTTAGGCCAACATTTTGTAAATTTCATTGAAAAAAGGATTGCTTTCTCGCAGACAATTTATTTAATGTGCCGGCTAGTCTGCTTTTCCCATCGTGTAGCAATAAGTTCCACATATTTCCATTCTAAAATAACTTGTCACCTAGTTCTGTTGCCCCGCACTGAGATATACATATTTCGGTATCAGAAATAAGTTTTACACTTTCACGTTTAACTGTCTGGGTGTTATGTTTCACAGGCGATGTGCAGCCAGCGAAAGGGTGTGGGCATCCGTGTAATAACCACACCCAGCGGTCGTTGATCCGACACGCGGCTTCGATCCGAGTATGGCTCCCCTTCACTGCCAGTCACCGCTCTGAAGTCTAAGCGTTTAGATACACGCCTAATGTTCACCCATAGCACTTTGTTTGGTTGCCGCCTACACATGAAACTAACAGACAACTTCGCACGCTCTTCACATATGAATACTTACCGCCAAGGACAGAGCAAATCGGATTTGTTTCATGTTTCTAGGGTTTCGAAAAGCTTTTTATTCAGTACCACACTGAAGCTTTCTAAGGCAAAATCAGCAGGCCTCCCACCCATGGTTCTTTAAACAATAGAACTCTGTTTTAAGAGAAGCTAGTTTTTCACATATTCCAATGTCTATAAGGTCGTACCTCCTAAACAAAGTGTCATACAATGATATAATTTTGCAGGAACATTCGGTAGCATATGTGGATCTGTCTGCAAAACTAACTGCGAATAGGACTGGTATTAAAGAAGTAATGCATCAAAACGTGATACCTGAGATTGAAGCTCTACAGGATGTTTAGCAAAAATGTAAGCGAAAACTTTTCTCCTTTCGTTATTTTGTGAGGGATTTCAGCGAGAAAAAGTTTTGAAAAGGTATGAAATCATGTAAAAAATATATTGGAAGTCGGTAAGCTCCTTCATTCTCAAATACTGGATGAATATACAGTCCCTGTTCATATTTTTAGACACATCCGATTTTTTTGATACGTTTGTTTCTGGGATACGGTTGTTTTGGGTTTATGCAGTGAATTAATATCGAATGTGTCACAGAAAGCAGAAGGACTGTTTATATAATGCATAATTGATGTAGCAGATAGTATAAATCACAATCTTCTGCTTTTCGAAGACGATGCAGTTATCTAGCAGGATGTTCTGTCCGGTGAAAATACCATTCGATCTCGACCGTATGTCATACTGGTGCAAAAACTGGAAACTAGGTTGTAATGTAGATAAATGCAAAGTTATGCACTTCACTAAAAGTAAAAGCGAGGTACACTTTAAAACCTGGATTAATAAGTCATAACCAGAGTCCGTCATTTCATACAACTATTCGAGAGTAATGATTTGTTATGTAGAGGAACGACCACATACGCTCAGCTGAAGATAAAGCAAATGACAGACTGCAGTTTATTGGTAGGATACAGGAAACTGCAGCTTGTATACATATGATATTTTTTTACATAATACTTATATGGCCAACAATTGAACAACGCTCAAGTGTATGGGACTCATATCAGGTCAGATTACCAGAGAACATCGAGTTTATGCGAATGCAGTGCGAATAGTCGCAAGTTTCTTTGACCAACCACAGAGTGGAAAATCAATGTTTAAACATCTTAACAGGCAGAGACTCGAAGGAAGACGCTGTATATCTCGCGAACACATGCTCAGAACACTTCATCAACCTGTATCTACAAGATATACAGAAAATAGACACGCATCACCAGCTCAGAACACTTCATCAACCTGTATCTACAAGTTATACAGAAAACAGAACGCATCACTACATATAACATCCTTCCAAGCTCCAATTCGTAATACGGTTTGTTCCGATTCCTAACGAATGCTTCCGCCACACGCTCCAACTTCTCTGTTAATTATACAGGCAGGCCTGTTAGCTTCGCACGACATAAGCAACACTCGCACGATATGTATTGAATTGTTTCGTCTATATAAACTTTTGCCTAATATTTGGTACGAAATCGCTTAACCATCACAACTGACGCACATTTAATGGATTCAAGAACACAAAACGCACGTATCACTCCATTATTCCCCATGTTCTCACACTCCTGCCTCCTAATGGTGCACACAGCAACTACGCCATGGCGTGCATTACAAGCCCAACCTGGAGAGACGCTCTATCCACTGATATGTGTCAGTTTTCTCTACGTCTTGTAACTTTCGTACTGTCGTCTTCTGAAACCCTGGACTTACTCATGAGAAACCCTGGACTACTTTGCCAAATAATCATACTATTGGAGAAATGTGGTCTATTACCAATACACGGCGATTCAACCGCCCCAAACGATGTGTGCTTATGCAACCCGAAAAGTCATATCTGGCCTTCAAAAATTAAGCGCAAGGTTTTTATATTCTCCCAATTACCACGCATAAACTACTAGTCCTACAGCAAAAATGAACAGGATGTGTTTTTAGAACATTTAATGTGGTTAAATTTTATACTGGGATGTTTCCGCTAGTCTGTAGTTTTCCAGTTATACAAGAAAAATGCACAAATGTGACCTTCAAAAGCACCCTCACTCGCTGACTCAGTGCCCACCGATAGGGATTTCTGCTACGCTGCTCATGGCACTTCCTCCCAACGCCGTACAAAAATTTGCGACAGCACGAATTATTTCCCACATTCGACCTTTTCTAGTCTTCACTGACTCACAGAGGGATAGTGTGGACGACAAGTGCGTGTCACAAGCGTCTCAGATAGGGATGGTGTGGACAAAAATTGGGTGTCAGAAGCGTAAGTCAGGAACGTTTGGAGCAATTTCAACCAGTTTTGTATACATATGACTCTTTGTTTGTCTAAAAATTTGTATGAAAATAGTGTGGGTGTAACATAACTTTACCACCACTGGGGATAGAGATGAGGATGGAAAGCCATGACACATAAAATATTTAATCTTCGTACATCCATATTTAAATTGGATGATGGTGAGACATCAGCTGGTACACTACTGGCCATTAAAATTGCTACACCAAGAAGATGACGTGCTACAGACGCGAAATTTAACCCACAGGAAGAAGATGCTGTGAGCAGCTGACCGGCGTTGCCTGGTGAAACGTTGTTGTGATGCCTCCTGTAAGGAGGAGAAATGCGTACCATCACGTTTCCGACTTTGATAAAGGTCGGATTGTAGCCTATCGCGATTGCGGTTTATCGTATCACGACATTGCTGCTCGCGTTGGTCGAGATCTAATGACTGTTAGCAGAATATGGAATCGGTGGGTTCAGGAGGGTAATACGGAACGCCGTGCTGGATCACAACGGCCTCGTATCACTAGCAGTCGAGATGACAGGCATCTTATCCGCATGGCTGTAACGGATCGTGCAGCCACGTCTCGATCCCTGAGTCAACAGATGGGGATATTTGCAAGACAACAACCATCTGCACGAACAGTTCGACGACGTTTGCAGCAGCATGGACTATCAGCTCGGAGACCATGGCTGCGGTTACCCTTGACGCTGCATGACAGACAGGAGCGCCTGCGATGGTGTACTCGACGACGAACCTGCGTGCACGAATGGCATAACGTCATTTTTTCGGATGAATCCAGGTTCTGTTTACAGCATCATGATGGTCGCATCCGTGTTTGGCGACATCGCGGTGAACGCACGTTAGAAGCGTGTATTCGTCATCGCCATACTGGCGTATCACCCGGCGTGATGGTATGGGGTGCCATTGGTTACACGTGTCGGTCACCTCTTGTTCGCATTGACGGCACTTTGAACAGTAAACGTTACATTTCAGATGTGTTACGACCCGTGGCTCTACCCTTCATTCGATCCCTGCGAAACCCTACATTTCAGCATGATAATGCACGACCGCATGTTGCAAGTCCTGTACGGGCCTTTCTGGATACAGAAAATGTTCGACTGCTGCCCTGACCAGCACATTCTCCAGATCTCTCACCGACTGAAAACGTCTGGTCAATTGGGGCCGAGCAACTGGCTCGTCACAATACGCCAGTCACTACTCTTGATGAACTGTGGTATCGTGTTGAAGCTGCATGGGCAGCTGTACCTGTTCACGCCATCCAAGCTCTGTTTGATTCAATGCCCAGGCGTATCAAGGCCGTTATTACGGCCAGAGGTGGTTGTTCTGGGTACCGATTTCTCAGGATCTATGCACCCAAATTGCGTGAAAATGTAATCACATGTCAGTTATAGTATAATATATTTGTCCAATGAATACCCGTTTATCATCTGCATTTCTTCTTGGTGTAGCAATTTTAATGGTCAGTAGTACATAATTTTTATTAAAAATGAAACTGCTCCAGCTGTCCTTAAGATTTCATATTTATATGGCTACTAGTTTCGACATTGCGTCAACGCCATCTTCAGGCCCGTACACTTTGATGATATCAATTGTGTGTGGCTGAGAACTAGAAGTCCGCGGTGAGACCAATACATGCTCCACGTGGAATCTTAAGTACAAATGGAGGAGTTTCATTTTTAATTAAAACATAAAATATTTGGTAACGACGGACATTAGCCACGTATCCACAGATCATTGCTGACAGTCCCAATGACGATGAACCTTTACGGGTGCGGGAAGGGACGGGATTGCGAAGCTCATCCCTGTAGCACCGGGAGTAACTACCGAACCTCGCAAGCGCAACATCTGTCACATGAAAAAAATTTCTAGAGTGACTGATGGAAAAAGGGGGTGACATAAAAGCGTAGCTTACGAACGTCTGGAAAATTTTCTACCAAATTTGGTATACTCGTTATTTGTGTAAGAATTGTATGGGAGTAAAACACCCTAACCACCCCTAGAGGTCAGCGTGTGGGTGACGTATAAAAATGTTGGAAAATGTTCCGTTGGTATTTCTTTCCAGTATTTAGTTGCACTGGAATAGTGTTACGAATATAGGTTAGGTGTGTGAGTGCAGATACACTTATTGATGACTGCTGACAGTATACGGAACAACGTTACATCAGTATTAACTTAATCTGATTGATCATTACCGCCTACCTCGTGGTGCAGCTACTACCATGCACGAAACATCAGGTATTAAATTATGTGACGTGTTTTCGGCAAGACTTTTAGACACTGCAGTGGATGCGTGTTAAGGTACCTATGGTCACGATGTCTACACCCATACAGCCTAATACCCTGTATGTCACATACTGTGTGTCTCTCCTACAGATCGTCAGGCACATTTTCCCGGTGTTTCAGCAGATATTTGCAATTTCGTATTTGCAACGTGTAGTTGGAGTCAGCCCAAACAAAAACTGCTCATCACGCCTTTCATGAGACACTCAGCGTCGTGGAAAACGTCCATTTGTTTCCCATTGCAGGCAAAATGATTTTTAACGCGAATTTTCACGTGCACACTCAACAGACCAATCGCAAATTAGTCTAATGGAGTACTCGTTTTATCAGTATTTATTAACAGGGGCAGTAGGACATGAATAATCAGTACTCCAGGAGCGACTGAGTAGCGCTGCTATATGGCGGTAACAGTCACCACGGGCCACTGGTTATTCTTCTTTTTTCCAATTGCTGTCAATGTGTATCGATAAAACGAATATCGCAAAAAGCGACATTGAAAATGACTGCAGGAACAACAGAGAAAATGCGCCCGACGACTCATGGGAGAGAATATATATATGTGTGTGTGTGTGTGTGTGTGTGTGTGTGAATTGATGTGATAAATGCATTCGCAGGCGAAGACACCGTCAAATAGTATGACATAAATATTATGCACTTCATTAGTTTTCCAGTTATACAAGAAAAATGCACAAATGTGACCTTCAAAACCCTGGAGTTAGTTATGAGAAGCCCTGGACTACGTTGTCAAATAATCATATTATTGGAGAAATGTGGTCTATTATCAATACACAGCGATTCAACTGCCCCAAACTATGTACGTTTATGCAGCTCGAAAAGTTATATCTGTCCCTTGAAAACTAAGCGCAAGATTTTCATAATCTCCCAATTACTAAGCATAAACTATTAGTCCTACAGCAAAAGTGAAGAGGATCTGCCTTTCAAGGCAGTAACAAAGAATATTGTTCGGCACATTACTGTTCTATGCCGCAAAAATGGCTCGGAGAAAATGAGGTAAATAACAATTCACACAGACGCGTATAAGGAGTCGTTCTTCTCTCGCCGCATCCATGAGTGAAACGGGAAGAAAGTCTGTTATACCGTACGACAAAAAGTACCCATTAGCAAGCAATTCAGTGTTATTTCCAGAAAATAGACCCAGATTTAAGTAATCCATCGGAAAATAAAGCCAGTCATTGAAAGGAACGTTCACCTTGGCTGTGAAGTGCTTTGCAAAAGACGGTACAGATTCCGGTGCGCTGGCCAGAAACCTTCATGGACGCTCTGGTGTCTAGAGTACGGCGAAGAAAGCTATCCCCGCTGCATAACCAGGCCGCGTCTGTCACGGCCAACGACTTGTTGCCCAACGATATGTTTACATCACTGCCATACGAACCGGTTGCACGGCGCCAGTACGTGAATTGAAAGACGATGGCTCTATTTCGCCGGCATCTCAGGAGGGACATCGAAGCAGATGTTCCGTCCGCAAGGAAACAGGTGTCCTCCTTCCGATTCCGGTGTCAGCTCTGCTCCCAAGTCGCGTTAGAAATGCTGAATACAAAACGCGAGGAAAACGTCTTCCGAATGTCAAGCATCGATGTATGTCAGCTTTCTAGTAGAGAGTGGCTCCTGCTAGCTCTGGGCATCATATTAGACGCTGTAAAAATTAGAAAGTTCCTATCATTACGTGCGGCAGCAGCGCTATTCGGAAGGAAAACAGGGCTAACAAACGTAGACAAAACAGTACTGCCGGAAGAGGTCCACAAGAGGCACAGGGAACTTTCACACAGGCACGTTTTCTTGAGTTTTTTTTCTAGTCCAGGCAGAACGGAGAAATACGGATTTATAGCCCTGCTCCTGTGTCTGCAACCACAAGAACAATTGCAGAGTGGAAATGTCAAACGTTCTAAGTGCCACTTCTTCACAAAACGAGTTTTAAGTGTGGTGTTTTCCCGGTACTCTGTTGCACGTCGCTATACTTTTCCAAAGTGCAAAATCACGGAGAAAATGTCGCCGTCATTCTTTACTAAATGGCCTGGACTGTGCCAAACTGTGCTCATTGTCATTGGAAAGAGATGTGGATCGTGTCCCAGTAAATGTCCCAGTAAACAGAAGACGGTTATTATGCGATGTTGCATCCACAAATTCCCACGAGATCGTAGTTTACGAGATCACATTTGAACCAATCAACGATTTCCGCCATCATTCGACTCTGATTTAACCACGCCTATTTTCCTCTGAATCTACATAGAATCAGCGTTTGCGGTTCTACTTTGTTTGAAATGTGGTTCGGCGTTGGACGCTGATGTAACCAACAGCTTGTTTTCGTGACCCAAATTTGACTGGGAACGATCGGAATTTTTGAAGGCTGTGATAAGTTTGGGTTACCTCCTCACTCAATCAGCTTCCTTTATTTTATTTACTAACGACGTTCGTCGTTATAAAGGGATCATTAATTGCCTTAAGGACACAGGGAAAAACCTGCAGGCTTTAATTGTCCGCATTTTTTCATTTTTCTGTTTTGTTTATGATTAAATTTCAGAAATGGTGTGAACTGATAAACGAAAAATGTAAACTTATAATTCTGTTTGTTAAAATTTTGTTTTGTCCGAAATTGTGAGAGCTTGAGCTTTTATACCTTTAACTATGCATTTATGTATTCTTCCCTTACAAGTAAGTATGTAACGTAACCATGTGTTTTAGATGGTTAAACAGAGTACAAACTCTGGAGTCCAAAGAAGAAAAAAGTGCTCCCCTCTGGAGTTCCAATGGCCAGGCGTCGAGGTCTCCTCCATTTAGCCTGCGTTGGTCTCAAGATACTACACATGTGTTTGGTGAGTGGGAACATTGACAACTTTTTGAGGTGTGAAACAGATTTTGCAGTTGTAGAGAAACGAAGAAAGGAAGCAAGGCCTTCGTCCCGCAAGACTAACACAAGATTATGCTCCCGATGATTTACGAATATGGGATTGTCTCCAGAGTAAAACTAGGTTTGGCAAGTGGGTTGGCTCAATTTTTTGGTCACTGGTCTTGCATTAGATAGGAATGACGTTCAAATCTTCGGCCAACCACAAAAAAAAAACCGTTTTCCATAGGTTCTCCCTAAGACACAGATAAGATACTGGATTCGTATTCGGAAGAACAACGGTTCAAATCTCGATTTTGGAGATCCAGTTTCTGGTTTCTAGTTCTTTCCTTAAATCACTTAAGACGAGTGCCTGGATCATAAACCCGTAAGTTATTTGAACGTGATTTTTGTTGTCTACAGTCCTATTAGTTAAAACATCGCTGCTGCATTTCTGTACTTGTATTACGACAAATAATATTTAGTGTCTCAGTATTAATGGCACTTGAAACAAAACATTTTATTGGTACACGGTCATGTCCCTTGTATGGTATTTAGAATGTTCTTAACAAATTAATTACTTTGAAATTTGTCTCAATATTTTTTGCTATGATGAGGCAAGCAGCATAATTCTGTGATATCACAGATATAACATTTTTGGACACAAATAACGTATCTACGTCGTTGTTTTGATTGTCGTGACAAATGTGACATTTGGCACTTGGAACGTCTGAGGTTTCCACTCTTCAAATGACAAATGCCTAAGGAAGAGAGAACAGTCCGACTCCTATTGAATGTCCCCGATGACTTACGTATATGGGATTGTCTCCAGAGTAAAACGAGGTTTAGCAAGCGGGATGGCTCAATGCTGTGGTCACTGGTCTCGCATTAGACAGGAATGACGTTCAGATCTTCGACGACAAAAAAATTAGTTTTCCATAGGTTCTCCCGTAAGATAGAGCTAAGATAATGGATTCGTATTCAGAAGAACAACGGCTCAAATCCCGTCTTTGGAGATCCAGTTTCTGTTTTCTAGTTCTTTCCTTAAATCAATTAAGACGAGTGCCCGGATGATTCCTCTGAGAGGTCATGGCTGTTTTCCTTACCTTTCCTTCACCAGTCCTGCCTTTTGCTCTTTCTCAAGCGAACTTGTTTTCGACGAGACTTAACTCTAATGGAACTTCCCTTACGTAAACGTCAATACTGTTCGGATTGGCCGACTCCTGGCTACAAGACAGTACGAGGAGCGATCTATGATCGTGAGGCATGTGATCAACATGTGGGCATTTCCTCCAGCAGTTGCCGGTAGATGAATCCTGATGATGCCGTTGCCTCTTTCTTCTTATTTGGCCTGGCGAGGCAAGGTGGAGCCAGTTCCACACCTCTCTATCTCAGAAAAAATCCGAGCAGGCACTGGGACACCTTCTGCACCAAAGACAGCAAAACTAACTCTTCCGTACTGGCTCGCTGAGGGTACCTACAAAAAAAAAAAAAAAAAAAAAAAAAAAAAAAAAAAAAAAAAAAAAAAAAAAAAAAAAAGTAGGCTGATCCCTATTCACGCGTTGCTATCCTAACTACACTTAAACCTTCTGCACCCCCCCCCCTCACCCCATCCCAACTAAGGAAACCGAGATCCTTAAGAGCGATGGAAATGAGGGACAAGAGATCCCAGTAACAATGAAACAACGACCTTTTTTTTTTTTTTTTTTAAACTATCAATTCGTTGGCTTGTACGTGTCGGTGCACCGTACTGTGGAAGATGATCACAGATGCGTCATGAAATGGAGAGTCAGGGCACATCCCAACTACGGGGGAGGGGGTTGTCAAGAAAGACGCTGTGGAGATATCTTACGAATGTTCGTCGGTTATGAGGCGACCGGGTGGGCGTACTGTGCGCGATCACAACCCGATACCAGAAGTCGGGAACATAAGTGGACCGTTGTGAGAGACGTACTCTACAGCGTGTCCTCGGACCATTCGGCTATGGAGGAGGCCTAATGACTGGCCTAACGAATCTTTTCTTTACATGAAAAAAAAAAAAAAAAAAAAAACGTGGTGTGTGGGCACGGTAGGTCGTTGTTAGTTCAGCCTGCCGTCGCGCACATAGGCAGGTAGTGAGCCGCGCCTATTACAGCTCCTATCCAGCAGAGGGAGCGAGCCACCTGTTGTGGGCGCGCCGGCCACGCGTGTGGGATGTGGGTCCACGAGGGCCGGCCATCTAACGGTGAGCACAGATGCCGCCTCGCCTCGCACGCCTTCCCCGGCGTCGTCTCCTCAGCAGCCCGGCGCAGGAGCTGCAACGGGACCCGCTCGCAGTTACGCCTCACCCGGGCCCACAATGCCTTGTCGTATCCGGGCTGTTGTCTTACCAGGAGGTCGTTACTTCCTAGCTGAAGCTCGTATGAGGAGACCCTCATCGGGCTAGAAGTGGGCGGATTTCACCGTCCGGATATTCAGCGACAAATTCGATAAACGTCTAGAATAGAGGCAACAGCAGTACTTGCGTATTTCATGCACGAATGTTGTCACCGCCTGCCGTGAAGTATGATGGGAACTAAATAAGTATGTCAGCTGTTCGTTGTACGCAGCCAATGGAGCAGCTGGTATACGGGAAGAAATAGCCAAAGAGATTTTGACATGAATGTACCAGCTCGCTGAAAGTAATAACAAGGCAGATTATGAATATGATTGCTGCTCGCTTCACTCACGGTAACTGAAGCCGTGCTATTAGGAACCTATCTAACCACATCATCAACGGTAATGACATAGTGATAGAAAACAGCAAAGTATTTCTGACGCTGGTGCTCGTTTCAGTGGCAGCACTGAAAGCTGTAGGTAGAAGCGTAAACCAGAGGCAGCGGTAGTACTTACGTATTTGAAACATTTATAAGTTCCCTTTGCATGGAGCCAAACACGAGTTTTCTCGGTTTCTTGTCGCCTCTTACGAATTTATTCTTCTTAAACTGGGATCCGTTTATCTCGACAACCTCCCCTTGTCGTTCTGTCAGAGGCACATTTCCGTGTAAACCTCACGACACAATTTTCACCAATCGACGACAGTTTGTTTCGTCGAATAAAGTTCATGGGCAATAAATTACGACCTACATTCATTCGTCCGTAAGTAAGTCAACTTTAGAATCGTAGACATTTTCATTTTACTCCCTGCAAACCAGTAATTCTTCCTATATACTTATATGGATATGGTGTCTGTTCTTTCGACTTGGGCAGTTTTACAAGGTTTGAAAGTTCCCCTGATGGATTTGGTACTCGGGTGACATCCAAAGGCGGGAGGAATTACTCGGACTGCTGCCAGCAGCACAAACAGATTAAAAAAGAATGGGGTACAATGGTGGAACATCTCCTCGTAAGTTACACATTTCTGTAGCCAGTGCGGGACAATAACACTTGAGGTGGTTTAAAAAGCGACACCAGTGGACAGTGGACAGCTGGAAAGAGCGGTAGTACTTACGTATTTGTAACTTTTATAAGTGCCCCTTTGCATGGCGCTAAACACCAGTTTTCTCGATTTCTTGTCGCCTTTTCCGAATTTCTTCTTCTTAAACTGGGATTCGTTTACGTCGACAACCTCCCCTTGTTCTGTCGGAGGCCCATTTCCATGCAAACCTCACGACACAATTTTCACCAATCGACGACAGTTCGTTTCGCCAAATCAAGTTCACGGGCAATAAATTATGATTTACATTCATTCGCCGGTAAGTAAGTCAACTGTAGAATCTTAGACATTTTCATTTTACTCCCTTCAAACCACTAATTCTCCCTGGTCGAGTACTTCAAGAAGTGCCGGCTTTTGCTACATTTACAAATTAAACCATCGATACAGACTTGCGACTCTTTAAGAGCCAATTCTGCTCCGCATTTCGCAGACTTCCTTGTCTGGGTAAAAGTTTAGAATGGAGTTCAGTGGTTACGTGACAGTAACATGGCATGGGCTAGACGAAGTTTCGCGTGTTGCCAACCTATGAGCAATAGAGAAACGTCGCCGAGGATACCACTGGCCCTGATCTAGACTTAAGTCGTCAACTTCCGCTGAAACTGCCACGTTTCTACATCTATATCTGTGCTCCGAAGGCCACGTTACGGTGTGGCAGAGAGTACCTCTGGTAACACCATCATGCCCCCCCCTCCCCCCATTTATGTTCCATTCCAGAATGGTCCATGGGATGTGGGATGAACGACTGTCTATTGGCTTTCGTATCAGCTCTAATTTCATACATTTTCTGGTCACTGTCATTTCGCAAGACTTATGTGAGAGGAAGTAATATGTTACTTGACTCGCTTTTGATTGTATGCTCAGCCACCCTGCGAGATAGATAACGTCTCTCATGTACCGTCTGCCTCTGGAATTAATTGAAGATCTTTCTAACCTCTCTTGCGTCAACTAAAACCCATCACGAAACGTGCCGCTCTTCGTTGGAGCTTCTCTGTATCTTCTGTTAACCCTATGTGGTAAGGCTCCCAGACCGATGCACAGTAGTCAAGAATTGGGAGAGCAATTGTGATTTAATGGATCTTTTTCCTACTGTTACATATGAGTTTTCTACAATAAATAATCGAAATGTAATGGATCTTTGCTCATTACGAGCAATACGTTGCTCTTCTTCACGTTCAGGGTCAATGCCAGTCCCTGACCAATCCTCAGTCCTCTACATGTCTCCCCCCATTTCGCTACAGTCTCGGAAGATGTCCTGTACCAATAACAACAGTCATTTCCTTTACCGCTTCACTCGCATGCAAAGCGAGTGAAAACTGACTGTCTATATGCCTCGGTATGAGTCCTCATTTCTCGTGTCTTATATTCGTGGTCGTTACGAGAACTGTATCTTGGTGGCAGTAGAATCTCTCTGCTGTCAGCTTCACATGCCGGTTTTCTCAATAGCGTCCCTCGATTCCCATTTGAGTTCCCAAAGCATCTCCGTAATACTTACATGCTGTTCGAACAAACCGATAACAAATCTATCAGCCCGCCTCTGAATTGCTTCGATGTCTTTCCTTAATCTGACCTGATACGAATCCCAAACATTCGAGGAGTACTCAAGAATAGGTCGCACTAGCGTCTTATATGCGGTCTTCTTTACAGTGGAACCACACTTCCCTAAAATTCTCCCAGTAGACCGAAGTTGACTATTTGCCTTCCCAACTACAATCCTTACAGGGTCGTTGCATTTCATATCGCTTTGCAACGCTACGCCCAGATATTTAAACGACGAGACAGTGTCAAGCAGGACACTGCTAATACTCTATCCGAATATTACGGATTTGTTTTTCTTTTTTTCCTACTCATCCACTTTAATTTACATTTTTCTACATTTAGAGCTAGGTGTCATCCATGACACGAAGTAGAAAGTCTGTTTAAGCCACCCTGTTTCTCGCTACAGTCACTCAACTTCGACACCTTCCAGTGCATCAGAGCACCATCAGAAAACAACCGCAGATTCCTGCCCACTCTGTGCGCCAGGTCATTTCTGGCGTTATCACTTTTTTTGTAGGCAACGGCATCGTCTGCAGAAAGCCCCACGGAGCTTCCAACTCTATTGACTAGATCACTTATATACGCTATCTAACGAAAAGTATCCGGACAGCTATTAGTGGACATCAATTTGGAGTGTGTCCGCCCTTCGTCTTTATGGCGCCTTGAAGCCTGCCGGGGGCACTTTCTATGATGTGTCTGAATGTCTATGAGGGAATGGCTGCCCATTCTTCAAGACCCTAGACCAGAAAAGGTAACGATATTGGACGATGGCGTCTGTAACGAAGTCGACGTTCTGACTCATCCCAAATGGGTTCCTCTGGGTTCAGCCAGGGCTGTCGTCGGGTCAGTCCATTGTAGGAGTGTTACAGTCTACAGACCATAGCAGAACAAATGTTACTTTATGACAGGGTGTCTCGTCATGCTGATACTAACAATCTTCTCTGAGCCCTTATTGTATTGTACTCACTACACCATGCTGTAATACATGTTCATATCCTTCCGCATTTAGCGTTTTTTGCATACCCTAATCACGGAAGATGCTGCCCATACCATACCACCACCTCGTCTATACTTCATTGTTGGCACTATACATGACGGCAGGTAATGTTCTCTAGGCTTTCGCCAAACTCGAACCCTTCCATCGGGTTACCTAGGCGTATAGCGTGAGTCAGGTCTTCAAATCACTCTTTTCCAGTCCTCTACTGTCCACCACGTTACGGCCGCTTAACATTGACTGCATAAATGTGTGGTTTACGTGTAGATGCTTGACCACTGTATCAGACAGCCATGGTAATAGCTGGCTGCTGATAGGATTTTGAAACTCGCGAGTGGTTCATCCCGCTGATTTTATGCAACTTTTTACAACCACAACGGTCCCTCTTCGTATACATTCTCTGCGTGATATTGGTTCGATTGTGATTGGTCCTTCGCGTTTCCACTTCACACTTACCTCACCAGAAGTCGACTTGGGTAGTTTTACAAGGTTTGAAAATTCCCTGATGGATATGGTACTCAGGTGACATCCAGAGGCGGAAGGAATTACTCGGACTGCTGCCAGCGGCCCAGATAGACTTAAAAAGAATGGGGTACGATGGTGGAACATCTTCTCGTAAGTTACACATTGCCGTAGCCAGTGCTAAGCGACACTTGAGGTGGTTTAAAAAGCGACACCACTGGACAGTGGACAGCTGGAAACCAGTGATTTGAAGGGATGAATCACGATATGCCCTGAGAAAAATCCGGTGGGAGCGTTTGAAATTGGGAAATGCGTGCAGAACTTTACTTCCTATCGTACGTAAGGGCACAATGGACTACGAAGGAGGTATTGGTGGTGGTACGGTGTGGAGTGTTTTCAGTTGTTAGAGTTGTGGTCCCGTTATTGCGCTTAAGAAAACGCTATATGTGGAAGGATACGAACATACAGGGTGTTTCAAAAATGACCGGTATATTTGAAACGGTAATAAAAACTAAACGAGCAGCGATAGAAATACACCGTTTGTTGCAATATGCTTGGGACAACAGTACATATTCAGGCAGAAAAACTTTCGAAATTACAGTAGTTACAATTGTCAACAACAGATGGCGCTGCGGTCTGGGAAACTCTATAGTACGATATTTTCCACATATCCACCATGCGTAGCAATAATATGGCGTAGTCTCTGAATGAAATTACCCGAAACCTTTGACAACGTGTCTGGCGGAATGGCTTCACATGCAGATGAGATGTACTGCTTCAGCTGTTCAATTGTTTCTGGATTCTGGCGGTACACCTGGTCTTTCAAGTGTCCCCACAGAAAGAAGTCACAGGGGTTCATGTCTGGCGAATAGGGAGGCCAATCCACGCCGCCTCCTGTATGTTTTGGATAGCCCAAAGCAATCACACGATCATCGAAATATTCATTCAGGAAATTAAAGACGTCGGCCGTGCGATGTGGCCGGGCACCATCTTGCATAAACCACGAGGTGTTCGCAGTGTCGTCTAAGGCAGTTTGTACCGCCACAAATTCACGAAGAATGTCCAGATAGCGTGATGCAGTAATCGTTTCGGATCTGAAAAATGGGCCAATGAAGTTCCAGAAAGAGCAAAACTCCTGATGTATAAGAATTATTACTTCCCTATTGTCACCTATGGTGGAGAAACATGGACAATGAAAGAAAGGGACTGGAGCAGACTGCAAGCAGGGGAAATGAAATTTCTCAGAGCAGTAAAGGGAAAAACAAGAATGGACAGAGTAAGGAATGTAGAGATTAGAAAGGACCTCAAACAAGAAAGTATGAGAGAAGAAATTGAAAGAAAGAGATTAAGATGGTATGGGCATGTTAAGAGGATGCATGGGCAGAGACTCCCCAAAATTATGGAAGAACTAAAGATGGATGGGAAACGACCTAGAGGGCGCCCAAGAACACGGTGGAAAATGGGAGTGAGAATATCTGTTGAAAGGAGAGGTGTGACCTGGCAGCAAGTGGAGGAAGAAAAGTGGTGGGAGGACCGAGCCAAATGGAGAGGACTCGTCAGCACCCAGACCCGGCAGTAGCTGGAGCGGGATTCGGATATAGATAGATAGATAGATTCCTTTGGAAGAAATGGCGGCCCAGACCAGTACTTTTTGAGGATGCAAGGACGATGGGACTGCAACATGGGGCTTTTCGGTTCCCCACATGCGCCAGTTCTGTTTATTGACGAAGCCGTCCAGGTAAAAATAAGCTTCGTCAGTAAACCAAATTCTGCCCACATGCATATCGCCGTCATCAATCCTGTGCACTATATCGTTAGCGAATGTCTCTCGTGGAGCAATGGTAGCGGCGCTGAGGGGTTGCCGCGTTTGAATTTTGTATGGATAGAGGTGTAAACTCTGGCGCATGAGACGATACGTGGACGTTGGCGTTATTTGGACCGCAGCTGCAACATGGCGAACGGAAACCCGAGGCCGCTGTTGGATCACCTGCTGCACTAGCTGCGCGTTGCCCTCTGTGGTTGCCGTACGCGGTCGCCCTACCTTTCCAGCACGTTCATCCGTCACGTTCCCAGTCCGTTGAAATTTTTCAAACAGATCCTTTATTGTAACGCTTTTCGGTCCTTTGGTTACATTAAACCACCGTTGAAAACTTCGTCTTGTTGCAACAACACTGTGTTCTAGGCGGTGGAATTCCAACACCAGAAAAATCCTCTGTTCTAACGAATAAACCATGTTGTCCACAGCACACTTGCACGTTGTGAACAGCACACGCTTACAGCAGAAAGACGACGTACAGAACGGCGCACCCACAGACTGCGTTGTCTTATATATCTTTCACATCACTTGCAGCGCCATCTGTTGTTGAAAATTGTAACTACTGTAATTTCGAAAGTTTGTCCGCCTGAAAATGTACTGTTGTCCCAAGCATATTGCAACAAACTGTGTATTTCTATCGCTGCTCGTTTAGTTTTTATTGCCGTTTCAAATATACCGGTCATTTTTGAAACACCCTGTATTTTACAACGTTGTTTACTGAGTACAGTAGAAGAACAGTTCGGAGAAGGTGAATGTAGCAGCATAGCAATGCACCCTGTCAACAGGGACCATGTGTGAGCAACTGCTTGTGGACAATAACATTCCTGATCTGTACCGGCCTGCCCGGAATCCCGATCTGAACCAAATGGAACATCTTTAGGGCGATTTATAACACCGACTTCGCTTCAGGCCTCAACGACCATCATCATCACAGACATTCAGACACCTGATTGAAAGTGTCTGGAGAAGATTTCAAGCCTTGAAGCCGTCATAAAGGCGAAGGGCGGACAAATCCTGCATTAATTTCCACTGATAGGTGTCTGCCTACTTCTGATCTGATTCTGTATGATGTAGGAGCGTACATTTCAAATCTCGTACTGGAGAATTGACTCTTGTAGAAGATGTTCGGTCCTACCGGTGCAGATATCGTCTAGAAGGTTAAGGGCTATTGGGAATGAGCGTCGAAACCAGTCTAACCAATAACATACGCAACCACTGACTAATAACCTCTGCGTTCAAATTTACTAAGAATTCTTAACTTGCAAAAGCTTCCTATAACCTGTGGTATTACTGAGTTATAAACTAAGAAACTTATTCAGCCTATGAAGCTGGTCAACATACCACCAATTTCGTTTTCGGATGGTGTTGTGGTTTTTCAGCCGACGACAGACTGCATGCATTAAAAATGAACACAAACAGTTGTTTTGTGGTAACCGGTCTTGGTCAGTTTTTGACGATCTTCAGACCCTCGTACCATAATGGTTGCTGTGGCGGTGAGTGGAGCGGGTGTCGTAACTGCTGAGCAGTTAACGTTCGTGGAGCTATAACACCCACTGCTCTTCACTTCACTTCGTGGAGTTACAGCTGTGTCACATTTTTAAAGTACTTTTTGCCAGACGCTGTTCTCCAGAAGATGGTTCAAATGGCACGATGGGACTTAACATTTGAGGTCATCAGTCCCCTAGAACTTAGAACTCCTTAAACCTAACTAACCTAAGGACATCACACACATCTATGCCCCTGGAAGGATTCGAACCTGCGACCATAGCAGTCGCGCGGTTCCGGACTGAAGCGCCTAGAACCGCTCCGCCACTGCGGCCGGCTCCCCAGAAGAAATGTTCTCGAAGATTACTGAATTAATGCAGCTCTACACGCTACTCTCTACTGTGCAAGCCTCTTCATCTCTACGTAACTACTAAAACCTACATCCATTTTAAATTGCTCACCGTATTCGGCCCTCGCTCTTCCTCTACAATTTTTACTCCCTGTACTTCCATCTGTTACCAAATGAACGTTTCCTTGATGCTTCAGGATGTGTCCGATCCCTTCTTTTCTCCCCACTTTGATCGAGTGCCTTGTCGTTTGCAATCCGGACAACTCATCTAATCTTCAGCATTCTTCTGCTGGACCACATTCCGGAAAAAACATGTGTTATCTCCCTGTCTGCGTGACTGCGCATTTCAATTTTTATTTCTGTTTGTTTGTGTCGAGGTAGATGAAGTGGAGCATGAAGATCGCCAGTGTGTGGAGATCCTCTTAATAACCACTCTCGACCGGTCGGCCTCTGGGCAAGCAGAGGTCGGCACGAACCGCGTAATCTTAACGAGCAAATCTGCACCTGCCGAGCGTCTACAGTTAGCCTCCAGGCGCCAATCTTCCCACGGCGAGCGTGAATTAGGGGACAATTTGGCGGCGATAGCAGAGCGCCGCACGTAACGGCACCGGCGGCCGGCCGCTCCATTAATCTCGATGCGGTGAACGGCGCCGAGCGGCTCGCCGCACAACGGAAGGCGACCCGGCCGCGCTCTGCTCTGTTCTGTTGTCACGACTGCTACGGTTCCTCCAGCTCCGGGCGGTCAGCGGAGCGCGACCGCGGCTGCCTGCCACTCCGTGGCGCCTAGCGGCCACTGATCTCCAGCTAAGATCCACCGACTCCCGCTCATGCGATATTGCAGCGCTGCGTTACGATGCACAGTTCATTTGGACATGCATGCGGTCCGAAGGAACAGGCACTGTGGCGACTGTAGCCGTTATGAAATACAAGAAATGTATTCAGAATGAGTTTCCTTTAATTTACGTCTATGGTCACAATCGTTTCTGTTTAACAGATTACCGGTTTCGGTCTTTAATGACCATCATCAGATCTGCAGCAAAAATGGGAGAAATATAAATACACTCGCAAACTGCATACAGCTTAAGGACAATACACAGAGCATATTGAAAAGTATTACTGACAAAATTTACATTTGTGCGCTTTAAATGTGAAGAGGCATACCTGTCTCATAAAAACAAAGTCCTAATGCAAAGCAGCCATAGTGGCATAGTCAACTGTTAAATGCGGAATCAGCACCAGCATCGTCAAATACATATAAATTACATCACATGCACGAGTCATGTTGTCAGTAAAACTACTGTTTAAAACAAGTAGCCACAAGATGTTTGTGTAGTAAGTTGACCAGATGTCGCTTATATCAGCATACACTAGTTTTCAATAATTAATTGAAACAGCGAAAATAAAAGGGAGATACAATAGTTAAAGTCTGTAATAAGCTTATAAAGTACAAAAAGTGTGACAGTAGTAAAAAGCAATAAAAAGAAGAACACGACAAAAGTAATATTGTTAAAAAGACGAAGAGTTAAAAAAAACAGTGGTTGACATGTGCTCTAGTGCCAATATTCTAGGCAATAACATAAATATTAAACACCGCTAATATTGCACCGGGTAATATAAACAACATACAACAAATCACTAAAGGAGCCACAAATGAAAGGAAATATGGTTGTGCACATAATCGGCGCCCTCTGTTAGCGCTAACTCTAGAATTCCGCACAGGCGGGAAGTGGTTGGAAGAACGTGACCGGCAGAAGACCCCTCGTACCCTGCGGTACTTCGTTGCAAGCAAAGAATGATAAAATTCCATAACAGTGGATGATCTACATTATCTGATTAATGTAGTCTATGAAATGAATAAAGAAGGAACAAGAACCTACTAGAGTCATGAAAACGAAGTAAATATGTAATATACTCAATACTAGGAGAACTTGCGAACACACTATATATAACAGAGGCGCGGAGTGATTAGGGTAAAACATTGTCAAATAAAGCAAAGTAGGCATTGGGCACAAAATCGTTCTGCCAGTTAAGCAGTTTATCAGTTTATCTGGCTCTCTATTTTTTGCTTTATAAATTTCAAGCTCCTCCAGCAAATTAAGAGCACGGCCCTTTTCCACCCTGTGAAGAATATGCATACAGTTTTCAATGCTCCCTATGGAATGACCAGTATAAGACAAATGCTGTCCCAAAGCCGTTTTGTTTCGTGGCAGAATGAGATTTTCACTCTGCAGTGGAGTGTGCGCTGATATGGAACTTCGTGGCAGATTAAAACTGTGTGCCAGACCGAGACTCGATCTCGGGACCTTTGCCTTTCGCAGGCAAGTGCTCTACCAACTGAGCTACCCAAGCACGACACACGCCCCGTACTCACAACTTCACTTCTGCCAGTACCTCGTCTCCTACCTTCCAAACTTTACAGTAGCTCTCCTGCGCACGCTCCGCTGCAGAGTGAAAATCTCATTCTGGAAACATCCCCCAGGCTGTGGCTAAGCCATGTCTCCGCAATATCCTTTCTTTCAGGAGTGCTAGCTAGTTCTGCAAGGTTCGCAGGAGAGCTTCTATAAAGTTTGGAAGGTAGGAGACGAGGTACTGGCAGAAGTAAAGCTGTGAGGACGGGGCATGAGTCGTGCTTGGGTAGCTCAGATGGTAGAGCACTTGCCCGCGAAAGGCAAAGGTCCCGATTTCGAGTCTCGGTCCGTCACACAGTTTTAATCTGCCAGGAAGTTTCATTTCAAGAAATGTATTCTCAGTTGCGAATATGACAACCATCAGCTGGAATGACGACAACGAAAATTTGTTCCGGACCGGCACTCGACCTTGCATTTCCCGCTTTACGCGAACGGTCACCTACTATTTGACTATCAGAAGACGACTCACGGCCAGATCCAAACTTCCGTATGTCGTCAACCGTGTGTCTACATCCTATGTTTGCACATCCATTATACACACTGAAGAGCCAAAGAAACTGGTATACCTGGTCAATATCGTGTAGGACCCCGCGAGCATGCAGAAGTGCATCAACTCGACTAATATCTGAAGTAATACTGGACGGAATTGGCACCAAGACTCCTGCAGGCTGTCCATAAATCCGTAAGAGTGCGAGGGGATGGAGATCTCTTCTGAACAGCAAGTTGCAAGGCATTCCAGATATGCTCAATAATGTTCATGTCTGGGGAGTTTAATGGCCAGCGGAAGTGTTTAAGCTCAGAAGAGTGTTACTGGAGCCACTCTGCAGCAATCCTAGACGTGTGGGATGTCACATCGTCCTGTTGAAATTGCCCAAGTCTGCTGGAATGCACAATGGACATGAATGGATCCAGGTGATCAGACAGGATGGTTACGTACGTGTCATCTATCAGAGTCGTATCTAGGCGTATCAGGCGTCCCATATCACTCCAACTGCACACCCCCCGCACCATTACAGAGCCTCCACCAGTTTCAACAGTCCCCTGCTCACATGCAGGGCCATGGATTCATGAGGTTGTCTCCATACCCTTACTCGTCCATTCGCTCGATACAATTTTAAATGAGACTTGTCCGACCAGGCAATATGTTTCCAGTCATCAGCAGTCCGTCAGCGTTGACGGGCCCAGGCGAGGTGTAAAGCTTTGTGTCGTGCAGTCATCAAGGGTACACGAGTGGGCCTTCGGCTCCGAAAGCCGATATCTATGATGTTTCGTTGAATGCTTCGCACGCTGACACTTGTTGATGGCCCTGCAGCGAAATCTGCAGCAAATTTGCGGAAGGATTGCACTTCTGTCACGTAGAACGATCCTCTTTAGTCGTCGTTGGTCCCATTCTTGCAGGATCTTTTTCCGGTCGCAGCGATGTTGGAGATTTGGTTTTCCCGTATTCCTGATATTCACGCCCCACTCGTGAAATTGTCGTACGGGAAAATCCCCTCTTCATCGCTATCTCGTAGATGCTGTGTCCCATCGCTCGTGCGCCGACTGTAACACCACGTTCAAACTCACTTAAATCTTGATGACCCGCCATTATAGCAACAGTAACCGATCTACAAACTGCGACAGACACTTGTCGTCTTACGTAGGCGTTACCGACTGCAGCGCCGTATTCTGCCTATTAACATATTTCTTTATTTGAATACGTATGACTATAAGAGTTTCTTTTGCGCTTTAGTGTATATGATAGTTGATGATGAGCAACAGTATGACTTACGTGCTGACAATTTTTGTATAACATGCTGTCGATCCTTTTACTTAGAGTGAACTTTACCCGCAAACGGAAAGATCGCACAAGATATTGAAAACAAGATTGAACAAGGGATACGTGTTACTTTACAATTCAGTCCATTGAAGTTATAAAATCACAAGATTGTAAACAAATCGAAAATGCTAGATACAAAGGAAAGGATAATGCGTATTTATATATGGATCACAATTTTGGAAAATAGGAATGACAGAAAAAGATCAACTAGTCTTGAACATGTATTACTGAATACGAAGTGCTGTAGTCTCATGATTTGACCACAACAGAAATGAAGAAGTGACGGAAGTTGAAGGGAACATAATGGATTCTATTGAGAAGTGGATATTATGACACAGCAATTTAAGACGTATGGATCATAAGAGATAGTGAAAGATGTTATGGATGTACGTTCCGGAGGGAAAGAAGGAACGAGATTGACTGATGGGGATTGACAAGAACGTAAATACGCTTTTGAAAAGCAATAAACGTTGTTAGCTGGAAGCAACTCGGAAATATATACAGGGTCATTCCATGACGATGTTACAATCTTTCAGGTCTTTTGGAGAAGGATAAATGGACGAATTCGAGGTAACGGTCCCCAAAATGTAGACAACCGAGTCGAAAGTTATAAGCAAAAATTGTTCTGTAATCTCTGACATTGGAATGTATCGCTACAGTTGTTGCTAGGATTGTAGCATAGACAATTTTCAGAGGTGGAACATGGACCAAAACAACAAAAAGTGTGTAGTAAATATGGCCTCTAAAATGCATATCTTAAGAGCTATGGGCAGTTGTTCAATAGAAGAGATATGTTTCATAGTATCGAAGATGAACAAGTGCTTATAGCTCTTAAGGTCTGCATCTTTGACCTCTGTTTACCAGACATTTTTTCTTGTTTTGGTTCATACTACCACTTCTGAAAGTTGCCTACCCTACAATCTCAGCAACAACAGTACCAGTACAAGGGTACCACTGTCAGAAATATCAGAAAGATTTTCGCTATAACTTTCCACTCGGTCGTTTTCGGACCTACAGTAAGTCCAAGAAGTATTCGTCTAGTCGTAATTTTTTTTTTAAAAACTAAGTATATGTCACGTGAAAGAAAGGAAACATAAAATGCGAACATCTTGTCTTATGCAGCGAACCTTGGTAAGTCATTTTTATTGATGGACAAGGAAATAAATACAGCCATAGCGATAACAAATTTGACAAAATGGAGAATTTATTCAAGGGCTACTTCAAAAAGTATTCGTCGACTCATTTTTTAACTTACAATATGAAAATATGATTTCAATTACAAAAATTAATATTTAGTGTGGTGTCCCTTTGCAGCTTTTACTGATTGTAGTCGTTTGGGCCTCGACTTATACAAGTCTGCCGTCAGACAGGCTGGAATTATGTTCCATTCGTCTTGAAGTACTTCTTTTGGGTCTCCCTTGTTAGAAATGTGTCTTCTCCTGATGCTAGGATTAATGTCTGGGCTGTGAGGAGGGGTGTTAAGTTGTACAGTAGCCACTGTCTTGTATACAGAGCCGTATGCTTTGGGTCGTTATCTTGTTGAAAAATATAATTTCCTTGCAGACCTAATTTTTCGGCGCTAGGATTCAGATTGTCCTTTAAATTGTTGATATACATTTGGTGATCCATTGTGCCTCCTATGACATGTAATTTGTCAACACCTGCAGCACTCATACAGCCTCACACCATCAGGGAGCCACCACTGTGTTTAACCGTTGGCACAAGATTGCGTGGCAACATCTCCGCATTCTTCTTACGCCACACCATTTACCTCCCATCCGACCCGAATATCTTATATTTACCCTCATCAGAAAATATTACTCTATTCCGAAGTCTTCCTTTTTGAATCTATGTTCCATCGCAAAATAAAGACGTTTCTTTCGATTCTGTTCACTGACCCAAAATCTCTTGCGCACTACCCATGATACCCATACATTTTGAAGATATTTCTGATTGTGTTGGCACATACCTTCTTTCCCCCAGACTCTTTAACTTCCCAGCCAACTTAGGAGCGCTGATTTTAGGTTTCTTCTTCATTTCCCTCATGATAAATCTCACATCTGCATCAGTCAAAGTGCGAGGGCGTCCGGTACGTGGTTGGTTTCTTAATGATTTTGTTGCGCAAAATCGACCTATTATCGACTGAACCGTCGATCTAGCTCTACCGACTACTTTAGCAGTCTCGTAAGAAGATTTGCACTCATTATGTAAGCGCAGAATAAGTTTCCTTTTGATCAGCGTCGTCTCACTACCCTTACGGCCCATGGCGCTAATTGCACTGTATTGGCGCCGTTCAGAACCTCTAGTGTGTGGCATGGGTCAGCGTTATAGTTTAATCACTGCGCGCAGAATTTCGGCATGTTAAGATGGTGGACGAATACTTTATGAACTAGCTCTTGTATTGCATTTTCTATTTTGTTAACCCTGCTGTCAATTTGGTTGTACACTCCTGGAAATGGAAAAAAGAACACATTGACACCGGTGTGTCAGACCCACCATACTTGCTCCGGACACTGCGAGAGGGCTGTACAAGCAATGATCACACGCACGGCACAGCGGACACACCAGGAACCGCGGTGTTGGCCGTCGAATGGCGCTAGCTGCGCAGCATTTGTGCACCGCCGCCGTCAGTGTCAGCCAGTTTGCCGTGGCATACGGAGCTCCATCGCAGTCTTTAACACTGGTAGCATGCCGCGACAGCGTGGACGTGAACCGTATGTGCAGTTGACGGACTTTGAGCGAGGGCGTATAGTGGGCATGCGGGAGGCCGGGTGGACGTACCGCCGAATTGCTCAACACGTGGGGCGTGAGGTCTCCACAGTACATCGATGTTGTCGCCAGTGGTCGGCGGAAGGTGCACGTGCCCGTCGACCTGGGACCGGACCGCAGCGACGCACGGATGCACGCCAAGACCGTAGGATCCTACGCAGTGCCGTAGGGGACCGCACCGCCACTTCCCAGCAAATTAGGGACACTGTTGCTCCTGGGGTATCGGCGAGGACCATTCGCAACCGTCTCCATGAAGCTGGGCTACGGTTCCGCACACCGTTAGGCCGTCTTCCGCTCACGCCCCAACATCGTGCAGCCCGCCTCCAGTGGTGTCGCGACAGGCGTGAATGGAGGGACGAATGGAGACGTGTCGTCTTCAGCGATGAGAGTCGCTTCTGCCTTGGTGCCAATGATGGTCGTATGCGTGTTTGGCGCCGTGCAGGTGAGCGCCACAATTAGGACTGCATACGACCGAGGCACACAGGGCCAACACCCGGCATCATGGTGTGGGGAGCGATCTCCTACACTGGCCGTACACCACTGGTGATCGTCGAGGGGACACTGAATAGTGCACGGTACAGCCAAACCGTCATCGAACCCATCGTTCTACCATTTCTAGACCGGCAAGGGAACTTGCTGTTCCAACAGGACAATGCACGTCCGCATGTATCCCGTGCCACCCAACGTGCTCTAGAAGGTGTAAGTCAACTACCCTGGCCAGCAAGATCTCCGGATCTGTCCCCCATTGAGCATGTTTGGGACTGGATGAAGCGTCGTCTCACGCGGTCTGCACGTCCAGCACGAACGCTGGTCCAACTGAGGCGCCAGGTGGAAATGGCATGGCAAGCCGTTCCACAGGACTACATCCAGCATCTCTACGATCGTCTCCATGGGAGAATAGCAGCCTGCATTGCTGCGAAAGGTGGATATACACTGTACTAGTGCCGACATTGTGCATGCTCTGTTGCCTGTGTCTATGTGCCTGTGGTTCTGTCAGTGTGATCATGTGATGTATCTGACCCCAGGAATGTGTCAATAAAGTTTCCCCTTCCTGGGACAATGAATTCACGGTGTTCTTATTTCAATTTCCAGGAGTGTATTTCTTTCCTTGCTCTTCAATAAAAATGACTTACCGAGGTACTTCTTACATGACTGGCTCTTTAGATTTTGTATAGGTTTCTTTTCATGTTAGACAGACTTTGTTTTCTAAAAGATATTCAGCTAGACGAATACTTTTTGGACTCACTGTTTGTTCCTTGCCCCAAAAATACAGTTACCCTTTTCCACTATCGCTGGAAGTTTGCAACATTATTACTGAATCACCCTGTATATACCTGCAGATTTCATATTTCTAGATTTCCAGAAAGCATTTGGCACGGTGCCAACGAGGGTAAGAGCAAATGGAGCAATTTCGCAGATATGTAAGTGACTCGAAGACTTCTTAAGTAATAGAATCCAGTATGTTATCCTCAATGGCAAATGTACATCAGAGACCAGAGTATCGTCTGGAGTGCCCCAGGGGAGTGTAATGGGACCACTGATCTGGCCTACAGGTTGGGTAGGAATCTGCGATTGTTTGCTGACGATGCTGGGGTATTCGGGAAGGTGTCGAAGTTGAGCAACTGTAGAAGGAAACAAGATGACTTAGACAAAATTTCTAGTTAGTGTAATGAATGGCAGCCAGCTCTACATGTAGAAAAATGTAAGTTAATGCGGGTGGGTAGGAAAAACAATCCTGTAATGTTTAAATACAGCATTAGTGATGTGCTGCTTGACACAGTCGCAATGATCAGATATTTAGGCGTCATGTTGCAAAGCGCTATGAAATTAAATGAGCACGTCAGGTTGGTGTAGGGAAGGCGAATGGTAGATTTCGCTTTATTGGGAGAATTTTGGGGTAGTGTATCTCATCTATCAGCCCTTGTAAGACAAACTGAGGAGCTACTTGATTGAGAAGTAGCGGCTCGGGTCTGGGAAACTGACATACGGCCGGGAGTGCGGTGTGCTGATCACATGCCCCTCCATATCCGCATCCAGTGACGCCTGTGGACTGAGGGTGACACGGCGGCCGGTCGGTGCCTTTGGGCTTTCATGGCCAGTTCGGGAGGAGGAGTAGCTCATCTATAAGGGTACTGAGCACTAGTGCGTCCCATTCTCGAGTACTGCACGTGTGTTTGGGATCTCCAAATTTCTAATTAAAGACACCGAAGAAACTAAGAGACGCGCTTCTAGATTTGTTACCGGTAGGTTCGAACAACACGAAAGTATTACTGGGTTGCTTCGGGAACGCAAATGGGAATCCCTGGAGGGAAGGCGACGTTCTTTTCGAGGAACACTACCGAGAAAATTCAGAGAACCGGCATTTGAAGCTGACGGCAGAACGATTATATTGCTGCCAATATACGTTTCACGTAAGGCCCTCGAAGATAAGATACGGGAAATTAAGGTTCACACGGAGGTATATAAATAGTCATTTTTCCTTGCTATGCGTGTCGAAGAGTACTGGAAATGACCGTATGCTGGCTTGCAGACTATGCATGTAGATGTAGACATTGGTCTCATAAGTATCTTTGCTGACACGTTATTTTGAGTAGTTTCGGTACAGTTTTCTGGCTAAAGTTTCGCCTCCTGCTGTAAGAGAATCCATCAAAAACAGTTATTTATTGCAGTTTGCACAAGACCTGCCCTCTTCAACCTCCAGTGCAGGACATTTAACACAAAAATGGCACTATATTAAAATATTACCACAAAAATTATAGTCATAAAGTATTGCTGTGTTCACAATCCGAAAATAGTTTTGATGCAACTCTACACTGTAGTCAATCTTGTGCAGATCTTTTCATATTTGCATAATTGCAGCAACCTGCATTTTGAAGTTGCGTGCAATAGTCAAGCTGTCGATTCTCTCAAAACTTTTCGCAACTCGCCCTTAGTTCCATTACTAAATTAATTGTTACTTTATGCCTCTGGATGCGTCTTATCAACCAACCCCTGTTTTAGTCAACTTTATTTCCTTTCCGATTCGCTTCAATATCTCTTCATTAGTTTCCGATCTACCCATCTAATATTTGATGTTGTTCTGTAACGCCACATTTACAGTACTTCGCGTCTTGTCTGACATTTTTACCATCCAGGTCTCCTTAGGCCAATAATTTGTCAGCAGCGCTTGCAATGGCGCTTGGTTTAGATGCAGCAGTCTTAAAATCAAGTATGATTGAAGGCACAGTTGCTATAATCCCTCAAAGTTTCCAATGGAACTCGCAGAAGTTGAAACATTTATTTACTAACGTCAACAGCAGATTTATTTTATTCTCTCCGTGTTGGCGGCATGCCTGTGAAGAGTACGGGCGAAAGTGCATATCCTGACCTTCACTTTGTATCTGCAGGGCTTGAGAGTGGCTTTGATTTATTACCAAGTTTGATATACATTGCACAGCCATGGCAGAAGTAAGTGTTCTGCGTCAGTCCCCGCCTTTAGTGGTAAGAAGTATATAAATTTATGTAATCGACGACCGCCTGAAACCTATTCTGCTGTCAGGAGGCTGTTGCTGGTAATTCATCTGACAAAGAAACTCTCCGCTTGTGACAAGGAGTTTGGCAAGCGCAGATAGGTAGCGAACTCTTGTCCGTTACTATCATCTGTACTAGCAGAAAAAAGCGGTATGAATGTATAACGAAACGTGTCATCGTGAGTCAGTTTATACAACAGCGTCAGCAGTGGGAAACAATAAGCCATTAGCACAAAATGTTCATTGGGCGGATGTGATTTTCTGTTCCGCTGCGCCGTAACCGCCTTGAGAGACCACTCGCTCTTGGCACGTGATCTGGGGCGAACGACAAAGGCTGGAAAGTAGCAATCTGCAGCGGTCTCTGAACGATGCAACAGGGCTATCGTCAGCCGTCGATGCGGGGAGCAAGTAGGGCGCGAGCAGATTTTCCGCCTGTCGTTGTGAAAGTGCGAATTTTCACATGACGCAGCCAAAAACTACCAGTTACCCACGGCGACTAGTGTCCGACATAGTGAGAACGATACGACCAGAAGTAGGTTTATCCGCCATTAATTGTGATTTAATACAAATTGGTTCGTGGTCGTTTTATTTTGAGCTGTTACCAACGATCAATAACTTCTTGATTAATCGAAATTGTATGCAGGACGAAAGTGGATCTTGCCGAATTGCCGATTTCAGAACCAGGTATACAGAACACCTCAGAGCACTGAAAAACAATAGCTCACACTCAACATTTGCAGACCACCCGATAGCACACAATCACCACCCAACAAACATTGAAACTGACTTACATAACCTAAAAACTGGTAGCAGCTTATACCAAAAAATAACTATAGAAGAAAACTGTCACATCCAAAAATCAATAGCGCAAGGTTAGAAAGTACTCAATGAATACACATCACTGTGCAATAAAACACTCTTCGCCACAATAGAAGAACTACACAAATAACACCCACACCAAAACTACTCAAGGGGGGAAAAATAAATGAAAAATAAAAATCCTTCTATCTCTCCCTCCCTATCTCTCTCTGTCTCTGTCTCTCCCTCTCTCTCTCTCTCTCTGCCCCAGTACTCAACACACACACACGCAAACCCACACAAACCATAAACCACTGACGCCAAATACAATTCAAACGCGCGTGCCTCATCCAGCCAAACACGCTACGAAACAAACACACAGCCCCACTAACACGTAATGGCAGCGAAAACTCCGCCTGTTTTGCGAAATCGAAAAAGTGCAGTGTCAAGCGACCATAGATGACGAAGTAAGCCTATTTACTTCGCCAACAGCACAGGAGAACGCACCACAATTTCAAAACTGTAAGTTACACACAAAAAACGTGATACAGACTAATTTCCATTCGTAAATGCATAAGAAACAGAGAAATAAATTACGTTCTGCTGTTTGCAGATGAGAAGTTGTACATTGTGTAGCAGAATAGCTACCAAAATAAATGGACAACAGCATCATGTAAGGTATGTTAACTAATGCATACATACACTTTTCGCCAATTACGCTATAAACATTAACATTATGTCAAACAACACAAATGTTAATATCTAACGACAATTTTAACTTAAAAATAAAAATTAAACCCACTGATGATAGCACAAAAGTACTGATACATGTATGGGTGAAGCAAAACAGGAAAAAAGGTGTCTTGCATAAGGCGGAACATCTCATCCCATTTTCGTAGCAAGCACGGACATAGCAAGAAGAACTGCACCACAAGATTGGATCTTTGCCTGTTTTGAGTAATTCACTGCCAGTTTAACCGTACGACAAGCCGTGACTCGTTGCTCTAATTTGCAGATCCTGCATAGAGATCCGCCTCATTTCAGTTTGAATCGAACACGAAATTCGAATAAAAACTATGTTCTTCTACAGACGGAAAACATTGCTGTGGGCCAGCCGCTGTGGCCGAGCGGTTCTAGGCTCTTCAGTCCTGAACCGCGCTGCTGCTACGGTCGCAGGTTCGAATCCTGCCTCGGGCATGGATGTGTGTGATGTCCTTAGGTTAGTTAGATTTAAGTAGTTCTAAGTGAGTGGACTGATGACCTCAGATGTTAAGTCCCATAGTGCTTAGAGCCATCTGAACCATTCATGTGGGCAACAATATTATTACTACTTGGAGTTCAGAGCATCTTGTCTGTATTGAGCACCTTCCTGTTGATATCGTGTTAGTCAAAGTGAATCTGAGATCTGGAGAGGTAAATCAAAAACTAAGCATTACGGTCGTATTAAAATTACTTGATAGTTGACACTTCACACGTTGGAGCTTGTTTCCTCCAGTCACAGCGCTCAACGTCGGGTCCTAACCGCTCACCGTTGCAAAAATGTCACAACAATCTGCCGGTTCACTTCCAGTTACTAGTCTGGCATTCTTTCTTGATGTATTTGCATCCCGATTCATGGGTCTGGCACTTTTATTTCGTATTTCATCACACATGGTGATTCTAATACACACACGCACACACTTACACACAACGGTGCTAATGAAATACACACCTTTCATGCACAGCACTAACCAAACACTCCTGGGTACTTCCGCCCATGACGGGACATATACATTTGTTAAAATCACAGAGATTGGCTTATATTCGATAAGCTTCAAACGACATTGCGTAACGCCGAATTTTTGAAGGCTGCAATTTCGACGCTGGGACTGGAGCACCACAGTCATACAAATAAGTCGTATTATTAGAGCGGTGTCGTAGTGTAATGGTTAGCTTATTAACCCTGACGTATGAAAGGTCACGGGTTAGAATCTCATCAAAGATAGTTCTTTTTTTATTTGTAAATTAGTCAAAAGAGTGATTTTTATTCTTAATTTTAATTTTAATAATGATCAGCCTCAGTTGCACCGTTTACCTATAATTTATCTAGGTTTCAGTTGGGATAACCCAACCTGCTTAAGAATAACACTAATACCGTTTGTCCATAGTGGACATCATCAAGCTTGACGCCAAATACAACTCAAACGCGTGCTTGACGATGTCCACTATAGAGATGGGGGATCTGCTCCTGAGCTGATTCGTAGAGTTGCATCTTTCAGAGGAGTGAACAATCAGTGATTCAGAAAAAAAGAACGGTAGCTCCAAACGTTTCCCACAGCATAGAGAGAGAGAGAGAGAGACACGGAGCTTATCAGCGGGGCCTCTGCTGTTCAGAGCACAGTGCACGCCACACAACACAGCCAGCGCCGGCCTCTGCCCTACTTCTACCTTGGCTGCCTGCATTGTGCACTGCCCCATTGGATTTTGTGTTTCACATATGCTGTGCAGTCTCTGTGGTTCCTCTGCCGCGTGCAGTGTCTGGCACAGCTTAACTTAGCATCGCACTCTGTCAGCGATCGTTTCAGTCGCACGTCCTGCCCTCTGGGCACTTGATGCGAGCAACAGGACAGACAGCCTCCTAGCAGAGAACATAAGAACTACTTGCAACAACCTGCTCGCAAGAGAACAGACGATTTGTCTCTGAGCGGGTGACTGTTGGCCGTTCACCGCTCCCCCCACCCTTGGAACTCGCCAGCTCAACGCTCACCCCACTGTTCTCGACTCTAGCCAGAGCGTTGAGCAAAGCAACTCAGGTGTCACTCTGGTCTCTGAGGTCTTAGCTCACGCAGTAATACAGCTCGCGGCTCGATCTGCTTGACTCAGCGCCTCTGCATCGGAGTTCGTCTCTACTGGATATTGTTCTTCGTAGTAATACCGCTATGTATATTACATTATTATGTTATGTATACATCATTTGTTTTTATTTTATTTTTATTTGTTTAAACTGATCAGATTAGGTCCCTGACGACTCCTCTTACAATAGGATATTTATTATGGACACTCGAATTTACGCTTTAATTACGAGCGAACCGATATACATATTGCAAAATGTGATACACCAATATTTTCCTTGTTTTATTCTGCGTAAGGCTATATGCAGCACTTTAGTCTTACAGTCAAATTTATATGTATTTTTTTATTATTCTGGTTCGGATTTTGCTATCTTAGGCGTCTTCGGAAAGAAACGTTCACTTTAAAAATATATGGCTTGCGATGTATTTGTACGAGGTTAATGAAATTTTAATACATTATAGCCAAATATATTGTTAATGTAAATTTTTCTAAGTCTTTGCTGCGTCATTTTCATCATTGAATTAACTTTATTTGCTCTTACTTTTCTTCCTATCATTCTTTTTTAGTTTGGAATCTGCCTGTGTCGCCTATAATCTGCAAGCAAGTGCCAGCGAGGACTGGTCGTCAGTTGGTAACGCGGCCGCTCGTGTAGCCAGTGTAAGGATAGTTCCAGGTAACCAACGATAGCGAGAAATTACTGTTTGTTTTTAGCGCTGAAACTGATTTTTTTCTGTTTTGAGATCAGTAACTGGCACATTAACGAAAGAAGAACTAACTACGTGTTCTGAACCGAAAGGCGACATGATGTCAGCCACCCGCCGTGTCGTCCTGTGGCTTAAGGCGTCATTTGGACGCGGTATGGAGGGGCGTGCGGGCAGCACATCACTCTCCTGGTCGTTGTGTGCTTTACAGACTTGGGAGCCTCAATTAGCCTCACGAGTCTGGTGCACCTCGATACAGTCTCCCACCAAACAAAACCCTGTGGCCGTACCGGGAATAGAACCCGTGTCCTCTGCAGGACAGTCAGAAAGTGGTTATGTCTCGGGTAATTACCACTTACCACGAGGAAGCGGTGCGTTAGAACCCAAAACATGGCAACCTTCTCGTCTCATATACTTTTCGTTATCGGTAGCTAAATTTTCCTTATTTCCGCCAACTCGAAGTGTTATAGTGCGAAATGGGAAGAGGTTTTTGTTTAATATTTAATTCACGTAACATTTTGATCTACGGAAATACTGAAGCGACAACCGTTTATAGCACATTGTGTTTTTATCCATAGCTGTTATTTTCTCAGCAAGTGTCGTACATGTTTCTGAATAAAATTTAGTCCTCAGTTTTACAATTAATTTTATTTCGCTATTTACACAGTGCTATCACGACTATGAACATAAATGTGATTTATTTTCTGTGAATTATCAGTCTGTGTTTACAATTACCACACACAATATGTACATTTTTGGAGATGTCATGGCGTCATGCTCCTGTGAAGAAGATTTTGACATCTGCTAAAGCAATGCTAAGTAAGTTTTTATACATACTTGTTATACTTCACATAAAATTATGGCTGAGATATAATGATTTATAGTATCCCAAATTTTATAAGCTTACGACAGGTATCCGTCCTTGCTCCTCTCCCCCTTATATATATATATATATATATATATATATATATACTATTCCTCCAACACAATCTAGAAAGTTTGGCTAGGCAGACGATTGCGCAATAGCCAACCAACACCAAACCTTTGAAACAACTCAAGAAATCCTAATTTCTGGTCTAAACATCTCAAGCCAATGTTTACATAAATAGACTAGCACACTGAGCCCTTGACGTCTATTTTGAGCGACACAAATTTCATCACAACGTGCATCTAAAATACATTGGTATCACGTTAGACATGGCACGGCTACGCTCAAAATAAGAAATAAACCTTCTCCATCAGCTCTGTGCGGATCGTCTGCAGACACTCTTCGGGTATCAGCTGAGTGCCGTATACCTGTCTGGCTTAATAGTCATCGGGTAAAAAAGATAGACGTACAACTTAAAAGAAGTGCGCGTTGTTGGTGGGTCAATACTACTACTACTACTACCACGTACTGGTTACTTGTCTTGAGCCACATTCAACCTCCTGATACCAAGAGAAGAGCGCGTTACTGTTTGAATATCACAAGACTGCTGATAACACCGATCTTCCAATACCGAACGCTGTATCCCCTGCGGAGCGAAAAAGACTAATATCAAGACATCCCACTCTTATCACAGCCAGGACTACTATGGAAATGGAATTCAGTACGATCGACGAATGGAAACGCTGCTGGCAACAAGACTATCCTCCGCAGTGCCTGAAGCTGCCCTGCATTCAGAAGAAACCACTTAGACTTGACCAGCCACGGGCAGTTTGGACTACTCTTAATAGCATCCGAACGGACCACGGAAGGTCGGCAGACACTCTCCACAACTGGGACAAATCTGTGTTGCTGAACGCCAGAAGTTGCTCATGTCAGATTTTCTGACGTGACGAGTGGTGCGATACAATACATGAAAGACTTTGATGTCTGTACACACTGATCAGCCAGAACATTATGACCAGCTACCAAATAGTCGGTATGTCCAACCTTGGCACCGATAACAGCGGCGACGTGTCGTAGCATGGAAACAATGTAGGTCACATGAGGGATCTGGCACCACGTATCTACAAACAAATCACCCAATTCCGAGGAGGGGCTGTGAGCCCTGACGCCACATTCAATCATATCCCAGATGTGTTCAATCGGGTTCAGAGCTGGCGAGTTGCGGGCTAGTCCATCAACTGGAACTCGCCACTGTGTTCCTCGAACCACACCATCGCACTCCTGGCCTTGTGACACGGTGCATTATCTTGCTGAAAAATGCCACTGCCGTCGGGAAACATGGGTGTACGTGGTAAGCAACCTGTGTAGGACATTCCTTGGCCGCCATGGTGTCTTACACGATCTCCGCTGGAGCCACGGATGCCACAGCAAAATGGAGCCACGGCAAGTTTGTCTCCGTCCCGCAACACAGGTGTTAACTCTGGAAGACGACGGATTCATCATACCACGCAACGCTCTGCCACTGCGCCAAGGTCCAGGGCCGATGGTCACGTGTCCTTTTTAGTCGTAGTTGCCGATGTCATGGTGTTAACACTAGAACATGCATGAGTCATCGGCTGCGGAGGCCCATCGTCAGGAGTGTTCGGTGCACTGTGTGTTCGGACACACTTGTACTCTGCCCAGCACTAAAGTCTGCTGTTAGTTCCGCCACAGGTCGCCGCCTGTCCCGTTTTACCAGTCTGCCCAGCCTACGACGTCCGGCATCTGTAATGAGGTGCGGCCGCTCAAGCGCATTGCGTCTGGACGTGGTTTCACCTCGGTTTCGCCACGTGTTGAAGATACTCGCCACTGTACTCCTCGAACACCCGCCGACAACTCGTGCAGCCTCCGGACATCACAATCTACCCTCGGTCAAACGCAGATAGATCGCGTTCCTTCCCCATTACACGCACGGACAGCACACTACATGCATAGTACGTGTCTTTGACTAGCAATCATTCCGCGCCAGGTGACGCTGGTCACTACTATCGCATGGACGGGTTTCTATCGATAGTAGGTCGGTTGTCATAGTGTTCTGACTGATCAGTGTACAACTGTTGTCATTTATGTTACTTTATGCTGGAGAGCTGTGTTTAATGGTGACGTGTAGTAGTTTCGTAATCTTTGTATATGTAATATTACTTAAAATCCGTCTTGATTGCAAAAAAAAAAATTTTTTTTTTATTATTCATATGACCGGTTTCGGTTCATTCAGAACCATCTTCAGATCTGATATTTCAGTTACAGGAGTAACCCGTCCAAATCCAGCAACTTTCACATGCTACGTCACGGTGTGAAAGTTGCTGGATTTGGACGGGATACTCCTGTAACTGAAATATCAGATCTGAAGATGGTTCTGAATGAACCGAAACCGGTCATATGAATAATAAAAAAAAAAAAAAATTTTTTTGCAATCAAGACGGATTTTAAGTAATATTACAAAATCACTGATTGCTGTTATCCCATAAGACATTATGTCTGTTTTTGCAAACTTTGTATATGTGTTGGCAGACGATAAATAAATAAATTGTATTGGCTTCTCAAGGCGACATCTTAATCTGTTGAAATCGGTACAGCCGCGCGGTCTAATGGCGCCTTGTCACGGTTCGCGCGGCTCCCCCCGTCGGAGATTCGAGTCCTCCCTCGGGCATGGGAGTGTGTGTGTTGTCTTTAGCGTCAGTTAGTTGAAGTTAGATCAAGTAGTGTGTAAGCCTAGGGACCGATGACCTCAGCAGTTTGGTCCCACAGGAATTTACCACATATTTCCAAATCGGTAACGCAAAATAAAATGGTTCAAATGGCTCTGAGCACTATGGGACTCAACTTCTGAGGTCATTAGTCCCCTAGAACGTAGAACTAGTTAAACCTAACTAACCTAAGGACATCACACACATCCATGCCCGAGGCAGGATTCGAATCTGCGACCGTAGCGTGCTCGCGGTTCCAGACTGCAGCGCCTAGAACCGCGCAAAATAAAACTCATTGTGCAGCTGAAGACTGAATGTTATTCTGAAATGACACATTGCTTTAGTAGCACTTGAGATGCTTGGAAAACAGTCCATATAACAACGCCAATTGGCCGAAACAGTTTGCAAACAAAATAATCAAATATCGCGAGTGGTAACGTTGGCCGTGCAGTGCAGTTTTAGCACTACTGACAGAAGTCAATAGTGGGCACATAGCGTAGCACTCTCATTCCGAAGGTTTCGTCGCCACTACACGCGCCAAGAGTCACTGCAACCCACCCGACGCGTCAGAAGAAGGGTGGAGCGCACAGACTCCGCCGCTACGAACTCGGCGTCCTCCAGGTGAGGGGTCCAGCTCTGGAGAAGGTTCCGCGTGCGGCGTGGTGGGCGCTCCTCCTCTGGAGTGACTCACTGGCGCCAAGGTCGGATGCGTGCCGTGACTCACCTGCAACAAAGACAACACGGCCGTGGGAAACGCGCTCCGCCGACGATGGCGATGCCGATGGACCACGCTCCGTCAGCCCGCGGGCGCTCGCCCTAATGAGATTTCCCCAGCGCATCACCTCCGTAGAAATAGAATAAAATAAGAAAGAGATGTTGTTGCCATCCACACTGGCTGCCAATAGGCAAAAAGGGGAAAAAAGGGAGGCAGGGGCCGCCGCTTTGTGCTTAGCGGCAGTGACTCGCTCGGTCGCTGTTGCTTGAGGAGGACGGAATGTGAGCGGGTGGCGGGGAAGGGGGGGGGGGGTTGGGGGAGAATTCAATGACTGGGAGAAGTGGCAGTACAATGTCCTCTTCACGCTGCACTCACGCCAGACCGCAGTTGACTGCTTCGTGACGGTGGGGAACGGTCACGTGCAGCCTGACCAATTGCAGTATTTGTGTGTGTGTGTGTGTGTGTGTGTGTGTGTGTGCAACACGAGCGCTCTTTGCGCTGTCGCGTCTGGTGCTAAGACGCTGTGGACATCCCTGCACCAGTTCGGCACTGTCTTAGTAAAGCTTACGGCGCCATATAGTATAGCTAGTATGAATGTCGCTTGTTACAATTCTTCCCCCAATCGTACCTGTGACCTGCATATATTCCAATACTAGTTGTTTCCTCATAATACGTACAATTTTGCCCAAGCTTCCTTTCCTATGATCTATGGAACAAGTACTAATCTAATCTAATATAATCTAATCTTCGCACTTTGGATTCGCTGACACTTTCACTACTATCATGCTACTGACCTCACTACAGCTCCTTGAAGACCAGTTCCCAAATTTCCCGTCCATAGCGCCACTTGTCGTTTGTATTAACTAATTTTATTTATCATTATGTTTTTATGTATTATTATTATTCTGATAATGCGCCATAACATTTTCGTTTAGGTCTTACGACAACTACAAGGTGCAAGGTTTGTTTGGTTACTCATCGGACAGCGATATGCACGTAGAAGGATGGCGGTAGAATCGCGTACACAATGTATAAAAGGGCTGCACGTAGGTGGAGCTGTCGTTTGTACTCAGATGATTCATGTGAAAAGGCTTCCGGCGTGAGTGTGGCCGCACGACGGGAATTAACAGACTCTGAACGGGGAATGGTCGCTGGAGCTAGACGCATGGGACATTCCATTTAGAAAATCGTTAGGGAATTCAACATCCACAGTCTTGCATACGACTGACTGTAGTACATGCAGTCTACTAATAATAAGAACCACCACAGTTGCATTGATGCACACGTATTATGTCACGGCAGTTTCGCTCAAAAGAACACCAGATTACGCTGTCAACACTCTTCATAAGAAATCATTATATAATTGTGCCAGTATTATGGCCTAAGATGTCTAGTTTCCTTACGTAACGTTAGTCGATGGAGTGCTGATTTGCATTTAATGTTATGCAAGACAATTAGACTTCTTAAGCCATGATGCTGGCACAGTTCTACCATGACTTCTTATGAAGAGTGTTGGCAGCAGAACCTGACAACGCTGTTTTGAACGAAACCTCGTGACATAATAAATGTGTATCAATACAGCTGTGGTTGTTGTTAGTAACAGTGACCAGAATCAGCCTTGGATCCCAAGATGGTCAAGATTATTACATGCAATATAGACTGCGTATGTACCTAAACGATAAGAGACTTTCAATATGATAATTATGGTGTCAAAAAATGTTCCAGTACCCACTGTATGTATTAAAACGTAAAATGTGCAGCTGAAAACGGACATGATGCCACTCACAGGTCCAGCGAAACAAATTTTAAATCTATACTTCTATATAAAGACAGGTCATAGTTTGACTTTGTTACCAAAAATCTCGAAAAGTTATTGACCGATTTATATAAAATGCTCTAATTAACATCGGGCTAGACACAGGCTACATATTTTTTATATACGGTATAAAATTTATATATGTATATAAAGTCTATACTTCTATATGAAGAGAAGTCGTGGTTTAAGGTTGTTACCATACATCTCGGAAAGTTGATACCCGGTTTACTTCAGAATTTTACAATACTCTTATAAACGCACAGAGGGAGATACACTACGTTTTTTAAAATACACACTGTCTTTAAATATGCATTTACACCATATAAAAGACAAATATTATTAGCAAAAGTCTTTAAACGTTCTTCACCCATGTACTTCAAAATTTTACGCGATCCTGTAATATATGTTTGGACAGACATAGGATATAAATAATTAGCATACACATTTCTAATATATCTCTTAAGTATGTATATACACTATACACATATCAAAGGTTATTACCAAAAATCTCCAAAACTTTTTGACTGATTTCCTTCAAAATTTTACACGAAGCTGTTACAAACGTTCGGGCACACACAGACTACAAATTTTTAATATATATGATATACAAATATATATATACAATACAGATGGAGGGAATGTTGTTACCAACACTCGGGAAAAGTTCTTGACCAATTCAGTTCAAGGTCTTACATGATACTCTACCTACCTTCTACAGGCCATAGGTTAAATATTTTTTTTTTAATACAAGTGGTGTGTGAATGTATATATAATACGTAGAGAGTTAACGTTGTTAGCAAACACTCAAAAAAGTTTTGATCCATTTTCTTCATATTTTTACACGATCCTCTAACAAAGACGCCCGGGGTGGCCGAGCGGTTCTAGGCACTACAGTCTGGAACCGCGCGACCGCTACGGTCGCAGGTTCGAATCCTGCCTCGGGCATGGATGTGTGTGATGTTCTTAGGTTAGTTAGGTGTAAGTAGTTCTAAGTTTTAGGGGACTGATGACCTCAGACGTTACGTCCCACAGTGCTCAGAGCCATTTGAGCCAGCCTCTAACAAACTTTCGAGCGGACTTGGGCTCAAAATTTTTACATTGTAGACAAATATATAGGGAACATATAGAGGTGAATCGTTGTTAGTAAAAATCTCGAAAAGTTCTTTACCTATTTAATTCCTGTTCCTACATGATACCCTAATAAACTTTCGGGTCCGCAGCTCATGGCCGTACGGTAGCGTTCTCGCTTCCCACGCCCGGGTTCCCGGGTTCGATTGCCGGCGGGGTCAGGGATTTTATCTACCTCGTGATGACTGGGTGTTGTGTGCTGTCCTTAGGTTAGTTAGGTTTAAGTAGTTCTAAGTTCTAGGGGACTGATGACCATAGATGTTAAGTCCCATAGAGCTCAGAGCCATTTTTAAACTTTCGGACGGAAATAGGCTAAATATTTCTTAAATATTTATGGTGTACAAATATTCAAATTTTTACACGCTGCTCTAGTGTCAAATGAATCTTACTATGTAGGCGACGTAGACGCTTAATTTTCTGCGTCTCATTTAATTTTATACTGTGAATTCGAGGAGTTCTTGGAAATCAGCCGCCACTTGAAACCGGCCGTATTATTACGCAAATGATTACGGGTAAACATTGTTGTGTTGTAAGAGTCGGCCAGCAGTGTGCCACTTGCAGTTCTCGGTTCAGCCGTAGCTGACGTTCGTCCCAGTTTCCAGCCTGCTCACGGCTCATCCTCTTGGCCAGTGTTCGTATCGCTAGCCACAGCTTTCGCTCCTGGCAATTGCGACTGGATTCTCCAGTTCCGCGCAACCGCAGGCGACGACGTCGTGACACGTGCTACTTCTTATTCGAGACTTCTGCTCTTAGAACGGAATAGGTTTCACCTTGGTTTCTCTATCACTCGGTGAGACTGATTGTAGTATCGACTGCAAATCGCAAACAACTCACTTCATACAATCTGTCGCCATGTAATGATACTGTTGAACCCTGTAGCGATGCATGGGTTCTAAAGTCAGAAAGCACAGAATGGAGAGACACATATGTTAGATAAGAATCGTTTACTCTGTGAGTTGCTGAACACAAACGCAGTCAGATCCAAATTGAAGTTCCCAGGAATAGTCCATAGCTGTAGTACTGTTTTCGCGGGCGTCGATCACAATACTCACGAGGGCCTGATGGATGTCTGCGGCGGCCCTTTATCCACATCGATAGCGGCGCTGCCTGCGCCGGACGAGAGGTACGCGACCATAGGGCGGTAGTCCGTTGGCGGCCGTGTTAGTCGTGTAGCTGCCTCTCGTGGTGGTATTACGAATTTCTGGTGACAGCCGACGAACTAAAAACAGACACGAAACTTCCTGGCAGATTAAAACTGTGTGCCGGGCCGAGACTCGAACTCGGGACCTTTGGCATAGCGGGCAAGTGCTCTGCCAACTGAGCTACCCAAGCATGACTCACGCCCTGTTTTCACAGCTCTAATTCCGCCAGTACCTCGTCTCCTACCTTCCAAACTTCACAGAAGCTCTCCTACGAACCTTGCAGAACTAGCACCCCTGGAAATAAGGATATTGCGGAGACAGTTTTAATCTGCCAGGAAGTTTCATATCAGTGCACACTCCGCGGTAGAGCGAAAATTTCATTCTACGAACAGACACGCTTGGCGTGGTCTCTGTGGCGAACGACACTGCAGATGCGAATATTTCATGTGATACTGAAGCAATGTTACGTAGTTACATGTACGTGGGACGGAAATCGGTAGACGTGAAATACATGTACAGACAAACAAATGTTTACAGTTTCAGAAAACTTGGATAATTCTTCGAGAGAAACAACGTCACAAATTGAGAAAGTCAATAACGTGTTTGTCCACCTCTGGCCCATATGCAAGCAGTTATTCGGTTTGGCATTGATTGATAGAGTTGTTGGATATACTCCTGAGGGATGTTGTGCCAAATTTCGCCTAAATGGCACGTCAGATCGTGAAAATCCAGAGCTGGTTGGAGGGCCCTGCCTATAATATACCAAACGTTCTCACCTGGGGAGAGGCTCGGCTGGGCGAGGTACAGTTCAGCAAGCACCAAGACAGTGGATACTCTCTCCGTGTGCGGGCAAGGGTTATCTCACTGAAATGTATGGTAAGCCCAAGATTGATTGAAATGAAGGACAACGTAACGGGGCGTAGAATATCGTCGACGTACCGCTGTACTGTAGGGTGCCACGGATGACAACCGAAGGGGTCATGCTATGAAAAGAAATGACACTCTAGACCATCGCTCCCGGTTGTCGGGCAGTATGTCGGGCGACAATCAGATTGGCAACCCACCGCTGCCCGGGGTATCTCCCTACACGTCTTCGGCCTCGAATCTCACTGACACAAATAGAACTGTCTTCAGTGACGAGTCCCACTTCGAAATGAGTAACTATGACCAACGGAGATGTGTCTGGTGGCGTTCCAAAAACTCTACCAATCAATACCAAGCAGAATATCTGTTTGCATAAGGGCCAAAGGTGGGCCAACGCTCTATGGACTTGCTCACTTTGTGAAGCTGTTTCTCTTGAATAAATCATCCATTTCTTTCTGAAATTGTAATCATTTGTTTGTCTGGTACACGCGCATCACATCTACTGATTTTCGTCCCATTCCGATATTTCCTTCATGGTGCTCTTTTACCTTTTTTTTCTTAGAGTGTGTTTTAAACTACCTATGAAGTGACCAACGGAGGCAACAGAAGAACAGCATGGCGCACAAGTCACATTAGCGAGACATGGCTCACGGTCGCGTGTTATGTGGAATGTTTTACAACGGCCCCTTCTTGGGTCAGGGAATGAGAGCGTGGCCGTTGTGCTGAAACTCAGAGGAGAAGATATATTGTTAGTATTGCGCCTCCTTTAAAACCGATCTTACAGAGGGAAGTTCCTTGCTCATGCCTGTGGGAGAAACGTGCTTAAGTAACAAATAGGGTTGGCAACCCGGGGTGTGGGGGCTGGCGGAGGGGGAATGTGGGAGGGGGGGGTCTACTGCAGCAGATTCTCTTAAACCAAGAAACCGAAGAAAGGTCAACGGCTATCGGGGAAGTACAAGAGACAATACGTAGATGGACGGTGTTAGAGATGAGATGCGCATTGGTCTCCATGAAGGGTAAGCCTGTGTCTCCGATGCTATGTCTGTGCGCCAGTGAGATCACTGCCGCCGCAGCAAAGTTTTGGTATTGCATGTAAACTTTCCAAGCCTTCCTCATTGGATTTCTGTGCATTTTTATCATTGAAACTTACTTGTACTTTCAAAAGTATTACCGGCCGCTGTGGTCGAATGGTTCTAGGCGCTTCAGACCGGAACCGCGCGGCTGCAATGGTCGCAGGTTCGAATCCTGCCTCGGGCATGGATGTGTGTGATGTTCTTAGGTTAGTTAGGTTTAAGTAGTTCTAAGTCTAGGGGACTGTTGACCTCAGATGTTAAGTCCCATAGTGCTTAGAGCCGTCTGAACCATTTTTGAAATGTATTGAAAATATCTGCAATTTTTACCATGATACCTGCGTTTATAAATTATTTTACATGACCAGCCCAAATAATAGACCATTCATTTGCTGCCTTCCAGTCGATCCATAAATACTGATGTCTACCCTTGCGAGTAGGATGGAACCAACGGCTTTTGATTTAGATCACTTCTGTTTGAGTTAATGTACAAGGCTCCTATTATAGTGAACTCAGTCGACCTATGTTATGCGATTATTTCGACTCGTTATACAGGCGCAGTTGGTTTCACAAGAAATTACATGATCTCATGTGGAGTCTGACATACGGATACGACCACAGAAAGCGAAAAACTTTTATTAAAAAGGCCGGTTCTAGCATGTATAATAAAAAAAAATTTTGATAAGCACTTAATACTTAATTTTCATCTGCGCCCATCACTGCAGGTTTTCCACTCTGTTTTAGAGCTTAATCACCCAGACGGGATACTCAAGAGATCACTGGGGTAAAAGTTCAGGTACCGGTTCCAGTTACCTTTTGAAAGATGTTGTTCAGCATTGATCATCCAATAAATAAATCAATAAATTTCCTTTGCGCGGTTCGGATCTGCGCTGTAGTTTTTCCGTGAAAACATCGGAATAAACGCGCAACAATAATTTCGTATTAACACGTAATTTAACTATCAAACTCTTTAATACAATGGTTATACATAACAGGATAAGGGCTATACAAAAGATAAATCACAAATTTGGACTGTCGCTGACTGCTGGACTTTTTAGCCTGTTTGGATTCCTTTCGACGCGAGCTTTCCTCTGAGCAGCGTTTTACACGATTCTGAGCATATTTACGAGTTATATGAGACGTCGTCTTTATTTTTTTAATTTTTATTTTAATGCCGATTTTCACGTATATTGAGGTGAAAATTTATATTGTTTCTCTTTCGGTTATAGTAGTGCTCTCCGCATGGTCTTACAGTGACACCCCAATCAATGTCCTAGCTAAACGCGTTTCCTTGCTACACCAATTTATAACTTAAATGTTGTGGGTGGAAGCAAACAAAAGACTGTGATTTATCTCAGAAGATGCAACAGGTCTGCTAAAGAGACTGCTTACATTCGCTTTTCCGCCCTTTCCTGGAGTATTACTGTGCAGTGTGCGATCAGCATGATTGAGGATTGACGGAGGGAATCGAAAAAGTCCAAAAAATGGCAGGTAGTTTTGTATTACCGTGAAATTGGCTAGAGAGTGCCACGGATGTGATACGCGAATTGGAGTGGCAATCACTATAGCAACGCTGTTTTTCGTTGCGGGAGCATCTTCTCATGAAATTTCAATCACCAATTTTCTCAACAGTGTGGGAAAATATTTTGTTGACGTCCGCGTACAGAGGGGAAAATGATCATCATAATAAAAGAAGAGAAATCAGAGCTCGCACGGAAAGGTTTAAACGTTGTTTTTCCCGTGCGCTGCTCTAGAATGGAACGGCAGAGAAGTAGATTAAAGGTGGTTCGATGAACCCTCTGCCGCGCACTTAATTGTGAATTGCAGCGGAATCGTGTACCTGCAAATACACAAAGCTAATTCGTAACAATCATGCGCATGCGCCTGCGCCAGTACGATGACGTAACAGGCAAAGCAAATGCTGCGCGACAAAGACATACGGATATCATCTATCCCTCGTGTGTCCAACCATTGTTTGCGCATTATCAGTTTCGTAGTTATTAGCGACTCAAATCTGACGGTATTTTGCCATACAAGGATTTTGACCTACGGGAGGATAGACGTTTTCACAGCAATACGGAACATTATGTATTATTGATCTACTTTAATGGTTCACAAGAAAGAAGACTAACGGCTGTAATATCTGAATGCTTGTAAATCTTCGACAATGATGGGAGTTTCCGTTAGAGTAATCGCTTGCGGAAGAGTGAGTCTTGGCGTGAGTAATAATGTTTGTGAGACAGAAAGCCCCCCTGCTTAGCTGACTGGTTACGTGCTTGCCTACCACGCAGGGGGCCCTGCTTCGATTCACGGCCGGGTTGGAGATTTTCTCCGCCTGTGGACTGGGTGTTGTGCTGTCCTCATCACCATCATCATCGACGAGAAACTTGCCCAATGTGGCGTCACCTGAAATAAGACTTGCAACACAGCGGCCGAACTCCACCCGGATGGGGCCTCCCGGACAACAATACCACACGATCATTTCATTTTTGTTCCAAGAAAGAGAGTGGGAGAACGTAAGCATCACCAATGCCGTCATTGCCATCACTGCTATCATACGGCAAAGTGGGCTGCAGGAAATCTCCAAAAAATGGTTCAAATGGCTCTGACCACTATGCGACTTAACTTCTGAGGTCATCAGTCGCCTAGAACTTAGAACTAATTAAACCTAACTAACCTAAGGACATCACACACATCCATGCCCGAGACAGGATTCGAACCTGCGACCGTAGCTGTCGCTCGGCTCCAGACTGAAGCGCCTCGAACCGCACGGCCACTCCGGCCGGCAGGAAATCTCCAGAATTACATTATAAAACTGTTTGCATTGTTATGTCATCATCTAATTTTGGTACACGATACGTTCTGCGTAACACATATAATCAGTTCCCAGTAACAGCATCAACATTTCGTTCCGGAACCTTCGCGTATTCCAGTTTGTAACACCGGAAGGGGAAATCGTGCGGCTCTACATTTTCAATAAGTGACATAGATTATGCTTCTTTCTATTCTTACTTTCGTTTTTAGGATGACAGATATTTAATCTCAAGCTCGAAATGCCATGGAACGAAAATATGCGAAACTGTTCCTTAGGGTACTGACCAACTGACCACAGTTTTCTTTCCAATAACACTTCTTAAAGTGCTTGCCTGTAATAAATAGAAATGAAGAACAATTTATGAACATGAACAGCATTTTCCGTCCATTACCAGTGTCAGAATGTTTAAAACCATTACAGAAGCCTAAATACATAATTATTTATTTATAGTTACAGGCTCGCATTTCGTACAAAAATGAAGAGGGAAACCAGCTACAACTGCAGACAGTTTTTTGGCCTGGTACGTATGAGAATATTTTTGTACGTGCTGTGTTTCATGTCTCTTTGTTTGCGATATGAACACATAAACAATCAACAAGAAGGCGATACCTGTGTTCCACAGACGGGGAGGGTGGGGGATATAATTAAATGCATGACTGCTGCAGCTTAAATTATCGTGGATAGGTGTGTGTTTGTACCACAAAGTTTATGAGAGAGCATCCCTCATAGATACTGCGAGCTTTGTGCGCCTGTACCGTGAAGGCAGGTCGCGGAAGTTGTCCATCATACTTATTGTGGCTCCTCAGCTTGACGTATAGGTCTTGCAGTTGGTACCTGGGACAATGCCGCGACAGTGCTGCCACACCAAAATAACTCTTTGTGCAGCACGACACCTGCATGGCTTCTGCCAGTCGCATACATGTCGCCAGTCGTAAATCGCGAGCCGCATTGAATGATAATTGGTTCGTGAGTACAAACAGTCTTCCGCTGGCTGTTTTATTTCAGGTGATGACACTTTTGTCGGCTAGCAATGTCGCGTGAGGCATGGTTGTAGCAGCTGCATGTACAAAGCGGGCGACATCCGCTTCAGGAGACAGAGAACGTTTATCGCAACTGACAACCTTGAAAAACGAAAAGCGTGCACGATGAATCTCTGTGCGGGAGCTTGTCTCAGCATGTGTAGAGCAATTTTGCACAAAAAACTGAAATGTGGATGCTTTATGAGGTTTCATAGATTTTTCAATCAAACAACCTTTCACAAGCAATGGAAAAAATACATGTTTTAGCGTGCGAATCAATTTTGTGCAGGGCTAGACAAAATAACATCATATGTGTGTCGTATTTCTGGAAGCACCATGGCGGGAGCAGTAGTTGAGACAGGACGTCCCGAAGGTGAGAGAGCATAGACTTACCTGTCCTGGCGCGTTATCAGTCTTTACGCATCGCCCAACAGTGCTCCTGTGAACTGCATCATTACCAAACACTATACACAAACATTAATGGACATTCGCCATGATTTCTGTTTTTCGCAGCCAAGAATTCAATTATAGCACGTTGCTTGTAACGAAGGTCTTGCTTAGACACCATTCTGATGATTCACTATAAGTCTGCCATAGTCGGAAGTGTCGGAAAGTTCGCTCATGTGAGGAAGAAACATTCAAAACCATTCAACAGCTAAGGTCGGAGCAAAATGAACATATTTTACGACAAAAGATTTTAAGACCGGAAGATGACAGCATAGTCTGCTGAAACCAGTTGTCGTAAACAAAAAAATATTTTATGCGATTTTGTCTGTTGAATGGTTTCTAACAATTAAAAAATAACCCTACAGTTCTCGCAAAATGACAAAATTCAGTCGAAGAAACATTAAAAGCACGTAAAAAGTCGTTTTATGTACACTGAGTTTGTTTTAACTTCAGACTGCTAAAGATTTCGTACGTAAAGCTGTTGTGGGTGGAAAGTTAATATTAGTAGAGTGGACATCTATCTCTGCTACAACCAGCCAGCCTAAGTGGGCAGAGTCAACTTTGTATTTTCAAATGTGAACCTCCGATTTTTATTGGATATTCGGATTCTTCGCCAAAAAATACGTACGTTTTACCACACCATTGTTTGCCATTCGTGGTAGATGGAACTCTAATCGACAAATATCAAGTGTGCATGTTTTTGCAATTAAGAGTCGACGCATTTCATTCTGCGTTCCATTTACAGTGTAAATGCAAACCTTTGTGTTTTGAGGCCGATACTGATGTTCAAACGGTACTTGAGTGATACAAATGTGTCTTTATAGTACAAATAATATGGTTACACATTAATATTTCTGGCAAACAAGCTACTTGTATGGTAACGTAGTTTTCTGTTCCCTATGTCGAACCATCGGAATCTTTGATTCAGGGAAGGAAGGAAGGAAAGAAGGAAGGAAGGGAGGGACGGAGGGAGGAAGGAAGGAAGGAAGGAAGATGGGGTTTAACGTCCGATAGACATCAAGATCATTAGAAACTGAGCACAAGCACATCAGGGTGACTGATTTCGCTGTGAGTTTCCATCCAACAGCGGTAACTCTCGCGCTGGCCTTACGCGGCTACCGGCGGAATACAAACCACAACCACTGTAAGAAAGTAAAGTGCCCTTGAAGTGATAGTGACAGGCGGATCTGCCGTGGATACTCGCCAAAATCAAGCACCGCAAAGGTGAGAGACAAGGGGCTCACCGACAATCAAGCGTACCGATGGAACAGAAAAGTATTATATTCACACCGTTGTTCCTGGATCATGCTAACGCAGTTTGTAGCCAGACATGAAATGGATAGCCATATTGTACTGTAAAGCAAATATGCAACAGTAAAGTAAATTTCGAACATAAATGTCAATCGTCAGAACACAAATGTTTCAATTTGCAAGATATGGAGAATTGCAAAAATAGGCACACTTGATATTTGTCGATTACAGCGCCATCTACTAAGAATGGAAAACAATGGTTTGGTAACCAGTAGGCATATTTTGGGCGTAGAATACGAATATGCATTAAAAACGGGGGATATCATTTGAAAACACCAAGCTGACCCGCCCACGAGGGGGCGTGTTTAGGAGGTGGCCAGTTGTAGCACACACGGATGCCCATTTACTAATATTAACTTTTGACCTAGAATTTTTTCTTCGTACGATGCGTGGTTTTCGTGATATTAGCTGTCTCAAAGTATATGCGCTGAAGAACCAGAGAAACTGGTATAGGCATGCGTATTCAAATACAGAGATATGTAAACAGGCAGTACACGACGCTGCGGTCAGCAACGCCTATATTAGACAACGCAGTTGTTAGATTGGTTACTGCTGCTACAATGGCAGGTATCAGGATGTAAGTGAGTTGGAACGTGGTATTATAGTCAGCGCACGAGCGATAGGGCACAGGTACTCCGAGGTAGCGATGAAGTTGGGATTTTCCCGCATGACCATTTCACGAGCTTACCGTGAATATCAGCAGTCCGGTAAAACATCAAATCTCCGACATCGCTGCGGCCGGAAGAAGATCCTTCATGAACAGTACCAACGACGACTGAAGAGAATGGTTCACCGCGACAGAAGTGCAACCCTTCCGCAAATTTCTTCAGATTTCAATGCTGGGCGTGCGAACCATTCAACGTAACATCATCGATATAGGCTTTCGAAGCCGAAGGCCCACTCGTGCACCATTGATGGCTGCACGACACAAACCTTTACACCTCGCATGGGCCCGTCAACACCGACATTGGATTGTTGATGACTGGAAACATCTTGCCTGGTCGGACGAATCTCGTTTCAAATTGTATCGAGCGGATGAAGGTGTACGGGTATGGAGACAACCTCATGAATCCATGGACCCTGCATGTCAGCAGGGGACTGTTCAAGCTGCTGCGCGGTCTGTAATGGTGTGGTGTACGGTTGGAGTGAGTCTAGATACGACTGTGACAGATGACACATACGTAAGCATCCAGTCTCATCGCCTGCATCCATTCATGTCGACTGTGCGCCCAGTAGGACAATTCGACATACCAGACGTCCAGACTTGTTACAGAGTGGCTCCAAGAACGTTCTTCTGAGGTTAAACACCTCGGCTGGCCACCAAACGCCCCAGACATGAACATTATTGAGCATATCTGTGCTGTTCAGAGGAGATCTCCACCTCCTCGTGCTCTTATGGATTTATGGACAGCCCTGCAGTATTCATGGTGTCAGTTCCCTCCAGCACTACTTCAGATATTAGTTGAACAGATACCACGTCGTGTTACGGCACTTCTGCGTGCTTGCGGGGTCCCTACACGATAGTAGGCAGGTGTACCAGTTTCCTTGGCTCTTCAGTGTATTAAGGGCTGCAGAAAATACCGGGGGATCAAAAAGTTGGTCTAAATTTGAAATCTTAATAAACAACGGAATAATGTAGATAGAGAGGTAAAAATTGACACACATGCTTGCAATGACATGGGGTTTTATTAGAACAAATAAAGTTCTTAAAATGTCCGACAGATGGCGCTGGACAGCAAAACGTCAGTGACTGCGCATGACAATCGTGCATAAAAGGAGCTGTAATGTGAGATAGAATCAGATGCGCCAGCAGTCGCCGCATGTTGACGTTACCTGAAAAGGCGCTTTTAGTGAAGCTGTATTATCAGACGCGTAAAAGATCTCTTGCGCCCGTAGTTTGGTAATGATCGTGTGCTCAGCCGTCACTTTCGTCATGCTTGGCCTCCCAGGTCACAGACCTCAGTCCGTGCGATTGGCTTTGGAGTTACCTGAAGTCGCAAATGTATCGTGAACGACCGACATCTCTAGGGATGATGAAAGACAACATCCGACGCCAATGCTTTACAGTGCTGTTCACAACGTTATTGATCGACTACAACTATTGTTGAGGAATGATGGTGGACATATTGAGCATTTCCTGTAAAGAACATCATCTTTGCTTTGCCTTACTTTGTTATGCTAATTATTGCTATTCTGATCAGATGAAGCGCCATCTGTCGGACATTTTTTGAACTTTTGTATTTTTTTGGTTCTAATAAAACCCCATGTCAATTTGTACCACTCTATCTGCATTATTCCGTGATTTATTCAGTTTTCAAATTTATACTGACTTTTTGATCACCCGATATTTGGGGGGTTACATATTGAATGACCCTAGTAGAACTAGATGGGGGCTGAATAATTTCAATCGGTTGCAGCTCGTCACCGGCAGGTGTAAACGCTCGCAAAGTGGTGGGTCGACACCACCAGCACCTATGGAGTTCCCATGGGTTGCGTGCCGATCGCAGCGGCGGTGCGTGGCGACGGGCTGCGCCGCGTGTTTTTTTTGGCGCCAGTCTGCGGTTTTTTATTCTTTTCGTCGCACGGCTCTCACTTTCGCCGCTGGCGTGAGAAAGCGCGTGAGGGCGTGGCGGGAGGCGGGCCGGGCTTTCGTTTCGCGGTCTGGGTCTGGGTCGCCGCTGCGGTCACTCTGTCGCGGCACACTTGGCGTTGGTTGCTCGCTGGCTGGAGGGTGGGGCTCACGACCATCCAGAACTCACGTTCAGCAAGATAAGACAAGAGTGGACACGTCTTATTTGTTATTCGGCGTCCGAGCACGTTTTGTATTATCGCGTAATATGGGAGAAAGGGTCACACAGGATTTGGGCAGGACATCATTAAAAGAAAGGCGTTTTTCGTTGCGACGGAATCTTCTCTCGAAATTCTAATCACCAACTTTCTCCTCCGAATGCGAAAATATTTTGTTGACCCCACCCTACATAGGGAGGAACGATCACCAAGATGCAATAAGGGAAATAAGAGCTCGTACGGAAAGATACAGGTGTTCGTTCTTTCCACGTGCTATACGAGATCGGAATAATAGAGAATTGTGAAGGTAGTTCGATGAACCTTCTGCCAGGCATTTGAATGTGATTTGCAGAGTATCCATACAGATGTACCGGGTGATCAAAAAGTCAGTATAAATTTGAAAACTGAATAAATCACGGAATAACGTAGATAGAGAGGTACAAATTGACACACATGCTTGGAATGACATGGCGTTTTATTAGAACAAAAAAAAAAATACAAACGATCAAAAAATGTTCGACGGATGGCCCTTCATCTGATCAGAATAGCAATAATTAGCATAACAAAGTAAGACAAAGCAAAGACAATGTTCTTTACATGAAATGGTCAGTATGTCCACTATCATTCCTCAACAATAGCTGTAGTCGAGGAATAATGTTACGAACAGCACTGTAAAGCATGTCCGGAGTTATGGTGAGGCATTGGCGTCGGATGTTGTCTTTCAGCATCCCTAGAGATGTCGGTCGATCACGATACACTTGCGACTTCAGGTAACCCCAAAGCCAATAATCGCACGGACTGAGGTCTGGGTACCTGGGAGGCCAAGCATGACGAAAGTGACGGCTGAGCACACGATCATCACCAAACGACGCGCGCAAGAGATCGTTCACGCGTCTAGCAATATGGGGTGTTTTTTTGTTCTAATAAAACCCCATGTCATTTCAAGCATGTGTGTCAATTTTTACCTCTCTATCTACATTATTCCGTGGTTTATTAAGTTTTCAAATTTATACTGTCTTTTTGATCACCCGGTAGATGTACACTCCTGGAAATTGAAATAAGAACACCGTGAATTCATTGTCCCAGGAAGGGGAAACTTTATTGACACATTCCTGGGGTCAGATACATCACATGATGACACTGACAGAACCACAGGCACATAGACACAGGCAACAGAGCATGCACAATGTCGGCACTAGTACAGTGTATATCCACCTTTCGCAGCAATGCAGGCTGCTATTCTCCCATGGAGACGATCGTAGAGATGCTGGATGTAGTCCTGTGGAACGGCTTGCCATGCCATTTCCACCTGGCGCCTCAGTTGGACCAGCGTTCGTGCTGGACGTGCAGACCGCGTGAGACGACGCTTCATCCAGTCCCAAACATGCTCAATGGGGGACAGATCCGGAGATCTTGCTGGCCAGGGTAGTTGACTTACACCTTCTAGAGCACGTTGGGTGGCACGGGATACATGCGGACGTGCATTGTCCTGTTGGAACAGCAAGTTCCCTTGCCGGTCTAGGAATGGTAGAACGATGGGTTCGATGACGGTTTGGATGTACCGTGCACTATTCAGTGTCCCCTCGACGATCACCAGTGGTGTACGGCCAGTGTAGGAGATCGCTCCCCACACCATGATGCCGGGTGTTGGCCCTGTGTGCCTCGGTCGTATGCAGTCCTGATTGTGGCGCTCACCTGCACGGCGCCAAACACGCATACGACCATCATTGGCACCAAGGCAGAAGCGACTCTCATCGCTGAAGACGACACGCCTCCATTCGTCCCTCCATTCACGCCTGTCGCGACACCACTGGAGGCGGGCTGCACGATGTTGGGGCGTGAGCGGAAGACGGCCTAACGGTGTGCGGGACCGTAGCCCAGCTTCATGGAGACGGTTGCGAATGGTCCTCGCCGATACCCTTGGAGCAACAGTGTCCCTAATTTGCTGGGAAGTGGCGGTGCGGTCCCCTACGGCACTGAGTAGGATCCTACGGTCTTGGCGTGCATCCGTGCGTCGCTGCGGTCTGGTCCCAGGTCGACGGGCACGTGCACCTTCCGCCGACCACTGGCGACAACATCGATGTACTGTGGAGACCTCACGCCCCACGTGTTGAGCAATTCGGCGGTACGTCCACCCGGCCTCCCGCATGCCCACTATACACCCTCGCTCAAAGTCCGTCAACTGCACATACGGTTCACGTCCACGCTGTCGCGGCATGCTACCAGTGTTAAAGACTGCGATGGAGCTCCGTATGCCACGGCAAACTGGCTGACACTGACGGCGGCGGTGCACAAATGCTGCGCAGCTAGCGCCATTCGACGGCCAACACCGCGGTTCCTGGTGTGTCCGCTGTGCCGTGCGTGTGATCATTGCTTGTACAGCCCTCTCGCAGTGTCCGGAGCAAGTATGGTGGGTCTGACACACCGGTGTTAATGTGTTCTTTTTTCCATTTCCAGGAGTGTATGTGTACTCACGGACGTCCACTGTGTGGCAGCGAGACTTGGTAGATATTATAATGCGTTATTGCGGAACCGATTTACGATAGGAAAATTAGTTCCAATTTTGACCACCAGGTGTAATTCTGCCGCTGCGAATGCAAGAATCATGTACAGTAGTATTTCCGTATGTAATGGATTAGGAACGTGACGTGAGCAGAAAACGTCAAACAAGTGGGAAAGACATAATGTTTAACTTACTGTTAACCGCCAAGTACACAGTTTGTTCAATATGATCATCAGAGACATCGACGAGATGCTGTACAGCGTCAGATTAGCACTAGATGGCCAAAAGTGGAACTATTCTACAGAGTAACCCTGTTCCGCATTAACACATTACAATATCTACCAAGTTTTGCTGCTATGCGATAATTACAACTGACGCTGGACTGTGAATAGCTGCATTTTAATTATAGCCACCCAGTAAGTATACTTGAATCATCGCGGTCAATTTGCGAGACGTATGGGTGAGATGGTAATATGTTGCCCGACGCTCTTCGAACGGACGCGATCGGAATTTCTGCAGCAAACCTCTCCGAAATGCACAACGCCTCTCTTGTAGTGTCTGCCACTGGAACTTGTTGAGCATCTCTGTACTGCTCTCCCACTTACTAAACTATTCCATGACAAAATGTGCGCCTCTGAATTGGATTTTTTCTCTCTTTTGCATTCATCCAACATGATAAGCGTCCCAGACAGATAAGCAGCACTCAAGAAGCGGCCGAACAACTGTTTTGAAAGCCATTTCTTTTGTCAACGAATTACATTTAGTTAAGATTCTTCCAAGGGTCCAGTCTGGCATCTGCTTTCCCTATAATTTGTTTTATGTGAAACGACTATGTAAAACACTTTAGTTTGCTTCCGGCTGTTATTCATAGTTTATTTTTTTTTACAGTAGTTACTGTTTTTAGCGATTTTTCACCCATAGCATAGAGCAGCAATGATGAACCTCTTCGCCTGTTTATTGGGCATACATTGAGAGCCAACTGCCAGTCACTGCACCAGTCATCGATCCTCCACAGGTCATCATCAGCATTTTGCAACAGTCTTCTGGCGTTGCATCTTTCGTACAGGCAACAGCATAGTCTGTGAAAGGCTTCGCACACTCACAAGCACACCCACACCCACACTCACACCTCCCCCCCCCCCGCCCCCCTCTCCCCCACACACACATATACACACACACCCATATGAATACCCACACACACGCACATGAACATGCACATGCACACGCACATGGACTTTACAAGAAATTAGGGCAAATACGGCGGTGTATAGGCAGTCGTTTTTCCCTCTTTCGATTTGCGAGTGGGACAGGAAAGGAATTCACTAGTAGTGGTACAGTGTACCCTCCGCCACGTACTGCAAGTCGGATTGCGGAGTAACGATGCAGATGTAGACTTTGACGAATATATGTGGTTCATAGGTGAGACTCTGGATGTTTATTCGGTCGAAATCCCCATCCGGCCATCCAAAATTAAACCTTCCGTGATTCCCGTATATCGTTTAACGCGAATGCTGGGACGGTTCCTTTGAAAAGGACGTCTCCTATTTCCTGCGCCTTCCTTCCCCAATCCCAGTTTGTTCAAATGGTCCAAATGGCTCTAAGCACTATGGGACTTAACATCTGAGGTCATCAGTCCCCTAGAACTTAGAACTACTTAAAGCTAACTAACTTAAGGACATCACACACATCCATGCCCGAGGCAGGATTCGAACCTGCGACTGTAGCAGCAGCGCGTTTCCGGACTGAAACGCCTAGCACATCTAGGCCACACGGGCCGGCAATCCCAGTTTGTGCTCTGTAGTTAATAACGTAAGTAAATGGAAGCTAAAACCAATGTCTGACTCATGGGAGAGCATCAAGGAGTTGTCCACAAACTTGTGCCAAAACTGATTTGTTCTTATACCTTGCTTCTTCAAGCGGCCGGTCTTGCTTTTACGTTACAGCCTAGTACATTCATATAACTTGAGTGCTTTAGTTTTCTGTGTTTTTGTTGTATAGTGTAATCTGCTAAACTACAGGAAAGCATCCCTGGGAGGATAAGGAGCAAAAAAGGTCACACGGACATATGGCCGGAAATGAGTTCCAAGGGAGGTACTCCCATTTGAAGGCAGACAGTGCAGAAAGAATGCACACACGAGAACATAACGTCCGAAAGACACATACAGATTTTAATAAACAATTTTTAGGATCTTTGACAGGGTAACGCTGAAAAGTAGTTGAATGTACGTAGTTGAGTGACCTTGAAAAGTAGTTTGGGTAGTTGATTTCGTAGTAACAGTCTTTTCCTACTTATATGAGCTCAGAATTAAAACAGTTGGCTGTAACCTAATGACGTAATGACTTAATCACAAAATTTCACTTTTACCGTGGATGTGTGTAATATACACGGATAAACTGTCAGAGGCTAATCAGGGTTGGTTGGTTGGCTTGGTTCAAATGGCTCTGAGCACTATGCGACTTAACTTCTGAGATCATTAGTCGCCTAGAACTTAGAACTGATTAAACCTAACTAACCTAAGGACATCACACACATCGATGCCCGAGGCAGGATTCGAACCTGCGACCGGTCGCTCGGTTCCAGACTGTAGCGCCTAGAACCGCACGGCCACTCCGGCCGGCGGTTGGTTGGTTGGTTAGTTGATTTGTGGGGATACGACCAAACAGCGAGGTCATCGGCCCCATCGGATTAAGGAAGGATGGGGAAGGAAGTCGGCCGTGCCCTTCCAAAGGAACCATCCTGGCATTTGCCTGAAGCGATTTAGGAAGAGCACGGAAAACTTAAATCAGGATGGTCTGATGCGGGATTGAACAGTCGTCCTCCTAAATGCGAGTACAGTTTTATAACAATTGTGCCATCTTACTCGGTATGATCAGGATTGTTTGCTGGATATTTTGGTAGAGGACCCCTTTGTCGCAGTGACTCGTTCTCAACTGTCTGGAGTGTTTAATGAGTGCTTTCAATAACTGAAACCTCAAAGACTTTTTATCTCCATCTTCAAGTGTGTCCCTCCCTTGGAGAGCATTTTGGGCAATATGTCCAAACGACAATTTTTGCTCATTATTCTCTCAGTGACGCTTTCCTGAAGTTTGTCACCACTTAGCAAAATCGCTCTGTATACTGTGTCTTTTAAATTGTAGTTTAACACTGCCATTTAATATATACTACTGGCCATTAAAATTGTTACACCACGAAGACACGAAATTTAACCGACAGGAAAAGATGCTGCAAATGATTATCTTTTCAGAACATTCACACAAGCCGGCCGTGGTGGCCGGGCACTTCTAGGCGCTTCAGTCTGGAACTGCACGACCGTTACGGTCGCAAGTTCGAATCCTGCCTCGGGCATGGATGTGTGTGATGTCCTTAGGTTAGTTAGGTTTAAGTAGTTCTACGTTCTAGGGGACTGATGACCTCAGAAGTTAAGTCCCATAGTGCTCAGAGCCATTTGAACCATTTTGAACCAACGACCTCGTATCACTAGCAGTCGAGATGACAGGCATCTTATCCACTTGGCTGTAACGGATCTCTATCCCTGAGTCAACAGATGGGGACATTTGCAAGACAACAACCATCTGCACGAACAGTTCGACGACGTTTGCAGCAGCATGGACTATCAGCTCGGAGACCATGGCTGCGGTTACCCTTGATGCTGCATCACAAACAGGAGCGCCTGCGATGGTGTACTCAACGACGAACCTGGGTGCACGAATGGCAAAACGACATTTTTTCGGATGAATCCAGGTTCTGTTTACAGCATCATGATGGTCGCATCCGTGTTTGGCGACATCGTGGTGAACGCACATTGGAAGCGTGTACTCGTCATCACCATACTGGCGTATCACCCGGGGTGTGGTATGGGGTGCCATTGGTTACACGTCTCGGTCACCTCTTGTTCTCATTGATGGCACTTTGAACAGTTGACGTTACATTTCAGATGTGTTACGACCCGTGGCTCTACCCTTCATTCGATCCCTGCGAAATCCTACATTTCAGTAGGATAATGCACGACCGCATGTTGTAGGTTCTGTACGGGCCTGTACCAATTGAAAACGTCTGGTCAATTGTGGCCGAGCAACTGGCTCGTCACAATACGCCAGTCACTACTCTTGATGAACTGTGGTATCGTGTTGAAGCTGCATGGTCAGCTGTACATGTACACGCCATCCAAGCTCTGACTTAATGCCAAGGAGTATCAAGGCCGTTATTACGGCCAGAGGTGGTTGTTCTGGGTACTGATTTCTCAGGACTATGCACCCAAATTGCATGAAAATTTAATCATATGACAGTTCTAGTATAATATATTTGTCCAATGAATACCCGTTTATCATCTGCATTTCTTCTTGGTGTAGCAATTTTAATGGCCAGTAGTCTACTTCTTGCACGACACGGGTGACGAGCTCTCAGTTTGACATTTTTCACTTAATGTCACTGGCAAAGATTCTGTGTGTGTCGATAGTATCTGTTTCTAATGTTTTGTTTCCCACACACCAGCGTCTCTTTTGGAATCCATAAATGTCAATTTTAATCGTACGGACACAGACACTATCGCGAGCCAATGCAACAGGTTTTTCTATGGTTGAACTCAGTCAGCCCTCCCCAAAACACGTAGAGCTCAGTGATTGCTTGGTAAGCTGCTTGAGAAGCCGCCAGTGGTATGTGGGTGTGGCGAGCGCGGTGTGGTAACAGTCTCACTAGCAGCAGTGGCTCGTCCATGTCAGTGTTACGGCGAAAGTGGCAGCACGCGGCGGCTGGCCTTCAGGGGTACGTACCTACTGTACGTCGCGCACTCCGCACGTGTTGCGCTGACGGTGAATGGACTCATTACGACCTCGGCAGTGAAGGTTCCTCAGCGAGCCAATACGAACGCGTACGACATTTACAGTCATTCATAGACCTCTTGACTCCCTTCTTTGATTGAACGTGGGTCAGTATCTATGCGTATTATGAATTACAGTTCCCCGCTGCGTTTTTAGGCCTGTATGTCATGGCTAATGTCAGGAACAGCTGTAGGGATTTTGATATGGTTTTCACAGATTGATTCACGGGGAAGTTTTGTGTATACTCGTATAATTTGCTAGTTTAGTGCCCGCTGGTTAACTGTATGGTCTGCACAGATTTTTTGTTTATCTTTAATCGAATTTTATGTTGTTCACAAACTGCAACATTTTCTAAACTTTTCACGCTGATTAAGGCCATAGGTGCATGGTCTTTTCTGAATTTACTTCTGAACAGAAAGCAATCCTGGTAGCTGGAGTCCGAGGTGTTTGTTAGTACTGCCTTTTGAGATCTTGTGGTGGTATTTCCACAGAAACTTTTATCATCTAACAGACAGTTCCTTAAAAGTGCAATACCAATAGTCATACATTCAGCTTTGAAAATGTTTTAATACACCGGTAACTAAATATATTCATTAACATTTTCATCCCGTGTTTCATTCCCTTAGGGGCTGAATTTCCGAAAAACTGAAACACGTAATTTTTTACTCATAACTGAGAAGTCAAATACCAATGTTCATAGTTGTAGCTTTAAAAATGCTTAATTTGTAATTTAGTAATGATTTATTATCAAGAAACTTTCACCCACTATTATGTAGTGACAGAATTTCCAAAAATGCTGAAGCACATTTTTTTTTATTTTTGACCTAGAAACTAAATACTAATATTCGTAGCTTATATTCGTCATAGCGACATATTTTCAAGAAGCCTTTTATCCCCTACTTCATCGCCTTAGCAGTCTCATTACGAGCAATCGCTCACTAAACGATGCCTACAGTATACGATCAACGTCCTCTCCATATTTCTCGTTTCTGTCCTTAGCAGTTTGAACAGGGAAATGCTGAGTCAGTGAATCAGTGTGGCCCTGTTTCGCCCCGTTAGGGATTGAATTTCCAGGAACACTGAAACATGTAATTTTTTGTTTCCAGCCGAGAAGGAAAATGCAAATTTTCATAAATTTAACTTAAGAAATGCTTTCATAATGAAATATTTCCAAAAAAATTTTCGTCTCGTATTTCACCCCCTTAGGTATGGAATTTTCTAAAAACACTGAAAAACGCATTTTTTCAACTTCCTGACCCAGAAATCAAATACCACTTTTCATAAGTGTAGCTTTAAAAATGTTTTATTTTCAAAAAATACATTGACCCACTAATTCAGCTACTTAGGCGTTGAATTACCAAAAATGCTGAAACATGTATTTCTCTATTGCTGACCGAGAAACCAAATAACACTTTTCATAGTTCCACCTTCAAGATTGCCTTAAGAACGACATATTTTCAAAAAACTTTTCATTCCCTATTTCGCCACCTTGGAGGTGGAATTTCAAACAATCCCCTGCTAAACATTGCTTACAGTATGAGATTAACACCCTCTACAAATTTCAAGTTTCTAACCTAAACAGTTTGGACTGGCAGACGATCAGTCAGTCAGTCAAACAGGACATTTCATTTTACATACAGGGATTGTTTGGAATAATAATGAGTGTATGATGAATGTGTTGTTATCTGTTCCATTTTTAATGGGTGTTTAGCTATGATCGGAGCTACGAATTGGTTAGCTAGAGAGGAGGCGGTATCTGCCAGAAACAGCTGACGCACTACAGAGAGTAGCGAAGCTTGACCAGAATCTGTAGATATTATAGAGTCCTCTGCCACGTTTACCTCTCTGTATGTGAAGGCTAGTCTCAAGCACTACCGCAGAGGTTTTGATACGGTTCTCACTAATATGTAGACTTATTCACGAGGAAGGATTGGGTACATCATTACATATTGTAGAGAGGTCGCCTGGCTGTAGATACTGGGTGCTACCCTTGCAAAGCTGGGGTAGTTGCTAGTTTTCTGTAATGAAATTGCAATATTGGGAGATATATCTACATGTACTGCATTTACTTATTTAAAAATCGCTCGCTACAACCCAATAGACATTATGGCTTAAATTACAATATTTCAGTTTTACGATGGCTGAGTCTCAGGTATCCAGATAAACTTTCTGAGACTGATCAGGGTTGTTTGCTGCATGTTTTCATAAAGGAGTCCTTCGCCCCAGCGACTCGTTATAAAATAGCCCCTTCTCTTGGTTACCCAAATTACCGTTCTGACACTCTCAGACGGAAAATACGTTAACACTAGTGCAAATACATATATCGTGAATGTATAGAAAATATTTCCACTGACTCATATTAGTCGCTTTTGGAAAGGCAATTAAACATCTTCAAGGAACTTTACGGTAAGATTTTTACTTCGAAGACGGTACAACGTAACTCCTAGCGCCGAAACCAGCGGTTCACGGAATGTAAATGGTAACCTTGCAGGTAGGGCAACCACAGCTACGAGTATTGGGTATTAATAAACTGCTTCAGCTGTATTTAGTCTTGGGGCACTACCGGCTTCGTGGCAATAAACGCCACATCTTCAGGTGAAGATACAACTACAACTTAGAGCGGAAAAGCTCGTAACTTTGTATCCAACATTCGTTGTCCGTCAGATACGGCCCCTGTTCGCGTTTCCGTATAGGTCGGAGAAGCGGACCCATCCAGTATGTTGAAATCCGGCTGTTTTATCCTATGGTCGCAGGTTGCAGGTTCGAATCCTGCCTCGGGCATGGATGTGTGTGATGTCCTTAGGTTAATTAGGTTTAAGTAGTTCTAAGTTCTAGGGGACTTATGACCACAGCAGTTGAGTCCCATAGTGCTCAGAGCCATTTTTTTTTTTATCCTATGGCATAGCGGTATTTTGTTCTGATGAATGTTGGGTACAAAGTTCCGAGCTTTTCCGCTCAAATGATTTAGTTATATGTTCACTTGAAGATGTGACTATTGGTGCCATGAAATCGGTAGTGATCCAATTATAAATAACTAAATACAACTGATGCGGTTTATTAATACCAAAGATGAATGTAAATGAATGTTTGAGAGAGAAACTGAGATTCGACCACTTCCCTTTGTTTGTTTTACACACAATTAGAAGAGCACATCGTTCGGCGTTAGTCCATTGTGTATTTCATGTCCATACAAAATATAAAATATAAATTGCATTTTATAAGTAATTAGATCAGTTGCCCACGTAACTTTTGTCTTTTTATGTAACCAAAGGAATTGCTTTACATGCACAAACATAAAAACCTGTATAATTATTGTTGTTACTTTGTGTCTAGCACATCATGATCAAAGGCAAGAGTTAGCTCTTACTATTAAGTGCGAAAGTAGTTTATGAATAACAGAAATCTGTTTTATATAAGCTCCACCAAGTTTCGAAGCGATGTTTGATACATATTTATTTTTTGCGTTTTCTTAATTTCATCTTTTCTTTGTGGAAATTGCGTTTTCTTCCGCTATTTGATAAACCTGTGTGGTTTTTTACTTTTAGTACAACATCGCTCTGTTTCACGTTGCAAGTCAATATTTTTCGAATAAAACCTGAACTAAACATCGACAATTCCAATTTTGCTATAAATACTATTTATTTTTAGGTAACAGACTAGTGCATAATTATGAAGTTCAAAATCGTTCGAACATTAAGTCACTCAGTTTCTAGACAGTTCATCGCTTCTGGTGGTGTTTAGTAAGAGACCGACTGCATACACAAACAAAGCGATCGAAATGAAGTAATGCCTGATAGGTATGCAACACACCTAACATACAAGTAATGCTTTTTATTGACTTAACTGACCAATGCTACGTTAGTCGATGCTTACTTATGATAGTCTACAACAGCCTACAGTAGTTTTACCGCTTTACTCTCAAATGAAGTGGCAAACATTCATACCATCAACGATATACAGTCAAAAAGCATTAAGTATCAGAATAAGTTGTGGGGAGACAGGGCAGCACACGGAAGGTTCATAAACTAAGAGAATCGATTTTAAGCTGTTCTCCTTGTCATTTGTTTCAGAGCGAACAGTTGCATAACGTTTGACCCCCTCCTTAAGTGAATTTCAACCTGAGAGAGTGAAGCAATGGAGCTACATTCCTGCTTACGTGTCGCCTTATCGATCGGAGCTGCTCTCACTCGCTCCAGTTCCTTTTGCTGCTCTGCGTAGCGAGTCTAATTAACAGGAATCCAGCAGGGTACGATTTTTTTTTTTCTGTCAGCGAATGGCGGACGCGCTACCGCGGAGCTGATACATCCGCCCACGACGGCTGCTTGGCCAATGCGTGCGTCGCTGTGGGAAACAGGACGGCCGCAATTACCGGCACGGTGGAAGCGTTCACACGACAGCGAATACACACGCCCCCCGCCACTCGCCGGCGGCGGTTTGGGTGTCTTGCGGCCGGCACCTGCTGGGAACGCCGCTGCCCAGCTTCCGCCCTCACCCTGCCAACGCTTCTCCATTTACGTAACCAGACAGCGACTACTCTAGTGGCCTAACAATTCGCGAGTGGAATAGGGTTGGAGGGATCAGATAGTGGTACCGAAAGTACCCTATGCCACACACCATTTGGTGGCTTGCGGAGTATGATGTGGATGTAGAACGAAAACATACATACAAAGACCCATCACTCGCTTTTTTGCGCACGGTTATAATACATAGAAAGCTGCACCAGCACGATTCTGCTCTCAAGAGTTTTCCAGAAAGCGGAGTTCAAACTTCGGATGCTCTTGAGTACTACACTTAAGAGCCAAAGAAATAATATAATATCGTGCAGGGCTCCCACGGCACGCAGAAGTGTCGCAACAGGACGTGGCATGGACTCGACCAATTTCTGAAGTAGTGTTGGGGGGAATTGACACCATGTATCCTGCAGAGCTGTCCATAAATACGTAAGAGTACGATGGGATAGAGATATCTTCTGAACAACACGTTGCAAGGCATGTCAGATATGCACAGTAATGTTCATGGCTGGGGAGTCTGGTGGCCAGCAGAAGTGTTTAAACTGAGAAAAGTGTTCCTGGAGACACTCTGTAGCAATTCTGGACGTGTGGGGTGTCTCATTGTTCTGTTGAAATTTCCCAAGTCCGTCGAAACGTTCAATAGACATGAATGGATGCAGGTGATCACACAGGATGCATATGTACGTGTCACCTGTCACAGTCGTATCTAGGCATATCAGGGATCCCATATCACTCCAATCAGACACGCACCACACCATTACAGAGCGTCGAGCAGCTTGAACAGTCCCCTGCTGACATGCAGGGTCCATGGATTGATAAGGTTTTCTTCATGCCCGTACACGTCCATCCGCTCGAAGCAATTTGAAACGAGACTCGTCCGACCAGGCAACATGTTTCCAGTCATCAACAGTCGAATGTCGGTGTTAACGGGCCCGGGCGAGGCGCAAAGCTTTGTGTCGTGTACATGAGTGGGTCTTCGGGTTCGAAAACCCATGTCGATGATGTTTAGTGGAAGCGTTCGCACACTGATACTTGCTCATGGCCCAGAAATGAAATCTACAGCAATTTGCGGAAGGGTTGCACTTCTATCACGTTGAACGAGTTGAACGATTCTGTTCAGTTGTCGTTGGTCCCGTTCTTGCGTGATCTTTTTCCAGCCGCAGCAATGTCTGAGATTTGATGCTTTACCGGATTCCTGATATTCACGGTACACTCATGAAATGGTCCTACGGTAAAATCCCCAGTTTATCGCTATCTGGGAGATGCTGCGTCCTATCGCTCGTACGCCGACTATAACACCACGTGCAGACTCAAATCTTGTTAATCTGTCATTGTTCGAGGGCTATCCACAAAGTACATTACGTTTTGGAATTAAAAATAAATAAAGTATTGGAAATTTTTTTTATTATATACAGATGAAAGCCACACTTAAATACTACTTTTCTACATAGTTGCCATTTAAATTAAGGCACTTATCGAAACGACGGACGAGCTTGGAAATTCCTTCGTCGTAAAATTCGGCCGCCTGCGCCTTCAACCACGTGGTTACCTCTTCTTGAAGCTGTGCGTTGTCATCAAAACGCTGCAAAGTCAACCACTTCTTCATTGCTGGGAATAAGTGGAAGTCGCTCGGTGCCAGGTCGGGACTGTACGGCGGATGAGAAAACAACTCCCACTTAAAAGATTCGAGAACTTCACGAGTGGCATTTGCCGCGTGGGCCCGGCCGTTGTCGTGAATCAGCAAGATCTTTGAGCCCAACTTTCCCCTGCGCTTGTTTTGTATTGCTCTTCTGAGGTTGTGCAGAGTTTGGAAATACCTTTGAGAGTTTATTGTAGTGCTTCTTTCCAGGAAATGCACAAAAATCACACCTTTTCTGTCCCAAAAGACAGACGCCATCACCTTCCTTGCCGACATTGTCTGCATGTATTTCTTGGGTTTTTGGGGGGAATTTGTGTGCCCCCACTGCATTGACTGCAATTTTGTCTCGCAGTTCACATGCTTAACCCATGTTTCGTCACCAGTAACGATGCGATCGAGTAATGAGTCGTCATCTTTCTCGTAAGCTGATTCACGACAACGCCCGGGCTCACACGGCAAATGCCACTCGTGAAGTTCTCGAATATTTTAAGTGGGAGTTGTTTCCTCATCCGCCGTACAGTCCCGACCTGGCACCGAGTGACTTCCACTTATTCCCAGCAATGAAGAAGTGGTTGGCTTTGCAGCGTTTTGATGACGACGCACAGCTTCAAGAAGAGGTAACCACGTGGATGAAGGCGCAGGCGGCCGAATTTTACGACGAAGGAATTTCCAAGCTCGTCCATCGCTACGATTAGTGCCTTAATTTAAATGGCAACTATGTAGGAAAGTAGTATTTAAGTGTGGCTTTCATCTGTATATAATAAAAAAAATTCCAATACTTTATTTATTTTTAATTCCAAAACGTAATGTACTTTGTGGATAGCCCTCGTAGCAGCAGTAAGTGATCTAACAATGCCCCAGACGCTAGTTGTCTTATACAGGCGTCGGCGACCGCAGCGCCGTATTGTGCCTGTTTACATATCTCTATACCCAAATACGCAGTTTCTTTGGCGCTTCAGTGTATATCAGAGCGTCAGTCGACTGACAGCGGTATTACCACAACCGGAAGAAGCGACTAGAAGTCTGCTCGTACTTTGTTCGAGTCACGTCATTTTTTCAACCTTCCACCATGTTTGGAGAAAGTGAAACACCAAGAGCGAGAGATGTGATAACAATGAAGTTTATTCCACCGATTACGGACATGACATTATACTAATGGTTAAATTTACTGGTTTGTACATGCACTGTGACTGTGGAGATTCAGTATGGAGTAGCTCCACCACGTGCTACAATCAGAGCCACTACACGTCGTGGCTTGAAATCAAAATGCCCTGAATGTGCTGCTGGGAAATGCTCTGCCACCCGGTTTGTAGCCGCGTTACAAACCATCAACTCCGACAACAGGAGGACCTGTACGGACAAGTTGCCGACCGACCACATCCCAGACATGTTCGATGGGCGACGTGTCAGGCGATCGGGCAAGCCTAGGATCAGTGGTACCCGTCATATGCCTCGACACATACGACCAGGTGTTGTCCTGCTGAAATATGACCTGCGAAAGAGCATTTCCTGGGGCTGTAAAACCTCCCAGATGTACCAGCAGCTGTTCAGATTGCCCTGAAGACGTAGGAGGCGAGATAGCGAGTTATACGCGATGGCACCCCAAACCATCACACTTCGCGTTTGTCCGCTACGCCACTGAACAATACAGCCTGTCCGAATGCGTTCACCACGGCGCCGAACGCATATGCAACCACGGCTGTAGGAAAAAGTAGAAGCGGGACTCGTCCTAAAACACTACATTTTCCGTTCAGCATGCCAGTGTCGGTGATCGCGTTCCCATTGCAGTCTGATGCTTTCGAGGGTTCTGGTCAATGGAAGTCGACGCAATGACATGAGTGCCACCACTCCAACGACGTCCAACCGTCGACGCAGACATGTCCACACTCTTCGTAGTGTTCCAACGTCGCGCCGTATCCCGTTACGGCCAAGCGGACAAGATGGCGATCATCTTGCGCTGTGGTCATACTGTGTCGTCCCGTATCTTGTCGGTGCTGTGTTCAGCCCTCTTCTCTCCACTGGTTCCACATACACCTCACTGTTGAAACAGCGTGCCCTACACGAGCCATAATGTCACGGAATAACAGGTCCGCCTTCCGGAGACCAATCATTCTCTCTATTTCGAAAGCACTCACATGCCTATGTTCCATCCTGTAATGTCGGCGAGGCATGGTGGTACTTGGTTACATGGTTCAAATGGCTCTGAGCATTATGGGACTAAACAGTGGAGGTCATCAGTCCCCTAGAACATAGAACTACACTACTGGCCATTAAAATTGCTACACCACAAAGATGACGTGCTACAGACGCGAAATTTAACCGACAGGAAGAAGATGCTCTGATATGCAAATGATTAGCTTTTCAGAGCATTCACACAGGGTTGGCGCCGGTGGCGACACCTACAACGTGCTGACATGAGGAAAGTTTCCAACCGATTTCTCTTACTCAAACAGCATTTGATCGGCGTTGGCTGGTGAAACGTTGTTGTGCTGCTTCGTGTAAGGAGGAGAAATGCGTACCATCACGTTTCCGACTTTGATAAAGGTCGGATTGCAGCCTGTCGCGATTGCGGTTTATCGTATCGCGACATTGATGCTCGCGTTGGTCGATGTCCAATGACTGTAAGCAGAATATGGAATCGGTGGGTTCAGGAGGGTAATACGGAACGCCGTGCTGGATCCCAACGGCCTCGTATCACTAGCAGTCGAGATGACAGGCATCTTATCCGCATGGCTGTAACGGATCGTGCAGCCACGTCTCGATCCCAGAGTCAACAGATGGGGACGTTTGCAAGACAACAACCATCTGCACAAACAGTTCGACGACGTTTGCAGCAGCATGGACTATCAGTTTAGAGACCATGGCTGCGTTTACCCTTGACGCTGCATCACAGACAGGAGCGCCTGAGATGGTGTACTCAACGACGAACCTGGGTACACGAATGGCACAGCGTTATTTTTTCGGATGAATCCAGGTTCTGTTTCAGCATCATGATGGTCGCATCCGTGTTTGGCGACGTCGCGGTGAACGCACATTGGAAGCGTGTATTCGTCATCGCCATACTGGCATATCAGCCGGCGTGATGGTATGGGGTGCCATTGGTTACACGTCTCGCTCACCTCATGTTCGCACTGACGGCACTTTGAACAGTGGACGTTACGTATCAGATGTGTTACGACCCGTGGCTCTACCCCTCATTCGATCCCTGCGAAGCCCTATATTTCAGCAGGATAATGCACGATCGCATGTTGCAGGTCCTGTACGGGCCTTTCTGGATACAGGAAATGTTCCACTACTGCCCTGGCCAGCACATTCTCCGGATCTCTCACCTGTTGAAAACGTCTGGTCAATGGTGGCCGAGCAACTGGCTCGTCACAATACGCCAGTAATTACTCTTGATGAACTGTGGTATCGTGTTGAAGCTGCATGCGCAGCTGTACCTGTTCACGCCATCCGCGCTCTGTTTGACTCAATGCCCAGGCGTATCAAGGCCGTTATCACGGCCAGAGGCGGTTGTTCTGGGTACCGATTTCTCAGGATCTATGCACCCAAATTGCGTGAAAATGTAATCACATGTCAGTTCTAGTATGATATATTTGTCCAATGATTACCCGTTTATCAACTGTATTTCTTTTTGGTGTAGCAATTTTAATGGCCAGCAGTGTACTTAAACCTAACTAACCTAAGGACATCACACACATCCATGCCTGAGGCAGGAGTCGAACCCGCGACCGTAGCAGTCCGGTGGTTCCAAACTGAAACGCCTAGAACCTCTCGGCCACTCCGGCCGGCTACTTGGTTACATATTTCCACTTCGTATGACGGCTCTGCGGCGACTGAGCGTTGAGTAACAATGACCTATCCTGTCACACAAGAGGGCGCTGTTGGGACTACTTGCGCGCCACACCTCTTCCATTTGTATCACTTATTATAGCTCCGCTGTTCTACACGTCCTCTTATCGTGGCGTGTTGCAGACCAGTGTTTTCCTTTTTACAAACAGCAGTGTACCTGTATTGCTAGAACGAATTATATTTCTTCGGAAACGAAGAATTATGGATATGACGGTCCACGTTTTTAAAATTTTTGTTAGAGAATTTCTCAAAAATGATGTTTTTACGTCAATTTATAAAGCTGACACTTTCGTTTTTTTCTATGACGTCAGGATATTTTACAAATCTCAGATATGTCTTATAAATACTTTATTAGTAATTGAAGCACAAAAATTGAAACAAAATTTCATTCATGTCCATATACTTTAACAATTATTGTTTTTTATTTTTTACGTGACCATTCTATTACATTTAATATTCAAACTTCCTCATTTTTATTTCCTTGTGGAATGTTATCAATACAGTTCTTTCTTCCAGGTGTGCTAGAACCGCAAGTTATGCATGCGAACTTCTGCGAAGTTTTGAAGGTAGCTGATGAGATTCTGCTGGAAGTCCACCTACGAGAGCAACTTGTAACTCGTGCTTGGATAGCTCTGTCGGTACAGCACTTGGCCCGAACGGCAAAGGTCGCTGGTTGGAGTCCTGGTCCGGCACACAGTTTTAATCTGTCACGAAGCTTCAAATCATTGCACGCTCCACTGCAGAGTAAAATTCATTTTGCAGACAATTAATAAATTTAGAAGGGACCAGTTGACCACAGAAGTCATTAAAAATGTAGATGGATGCCGCCCATAATCTTGTTATACAATCACACCGGTATTTAGTGATTTAATAAAACCATAGAAGAATTAACACAGGATGAATATAAGCCGATCTGAAACTCTTTCCTCCCGACTGAGTGTCCAGTGACCGATCAGCGTGGCTCCACGGTTGAGGTGCTGGAGTCGTTTTAGGGTGGGTCGAAGTTTCAACTCTCCATTACGTAATGCCGATTGTGGTCCGCTGTGGTTACCTTAAGTTGCTAAAGAGAAAAATTGGTTTGGTGTATTCAGAAAGACCACAGCTAGAACCCTGCCCCATACTTATTCAACGCTGGCCGGGGTGGCCGAGCGGTTCTAGGCGCTACAATCTGGAACCGCGCGATCGCTACGGTCGCCTCGGGCATGGATGTGTGTGCTGTCCTTAGGTTAGTTAGGTTTAAGTAGTTCTAAGTTCTAGGGGACTGATGACCTCTGAAGTTAAGTCCCATAGTGCTCAGAGCCATTTGAACCTTTTTTGAACGTATTCAACAAATATTTTAATATCTCTGACACTCACGCCGACAGAACCAGATACTCAAATGTTTATTTTTCCGTCCTACAAATTTAGTGTCCTGAGAACTGTGCTTTCTCGCTCAGCAAATACAGTCAGAGAACCGGGGCTTAGGAGATGTAGTACAAGGTTTTTCAAATACTGCTTACGTTCATTTGACATCGTTATACGTGCACTTTGCATGCCAGGAACGGCGAGTGTTTGCCTAGCTGCGTGAGCAGCTGCTATCGCATGCCACAGCGGGCTACAAGAGAAAGGGACTTCCGTTCGACGGGTAGCAGCTAATGGGCGCAGCTAAAAGGGGCAGGCGACGCTGTTTACCGACCGTTGGCAGCCCTGCACTGGGAGTAGTGGGTGCTCTAATGTATAACATACTCACTGGTCTCCTTGTGCAATATAAAAGTACAGAGCAGTAATTAGTAGCAGAATACGATATCGGCTCAGCTCATAGAAGAGCTAGCTAATCCAACTAATTGTTTCGTTGAATATTTTCCATTATCAAACATAAAACATCGCATTTCACGTGTACGAATCTAACTATAGCATTCATCATTCTTTCGGCTACTTAGATTTAAAATGAAGAAAAAAGAAAATAAAAGTAACAAGTATGTGATTTGAGATCAGCTGATGAACTATTAAAAATACGTGAAAATCACAGTATTCTTTAAGAAAAGAATGTGCTGAAACTTCCTGGCAGATTAAAACTGTGTGCCCGACCGAGACTCGAACTCGGGACCAGGAAGTTTCATATCAGCGCACACTCCGCTGCAGAGTGAAAATCTCATTCTGGAAAGAATGTGCGTCTCTGTATAGTATGTAAGAATTTGACCAGGCAATGAGTGCAAGAATTATGAAGCAGGTGGAGAGCAAGATAAAGACTCATTAATAACTTTAAGAAATTCAAGGACAAGGAGCGAAAAAACATTGAGCAGAACCAGTGACCAACACACGAAATTGTAGGGATAGTAGCGACGAAACCTTGGAATTCTGGAAAGATACGATGTGGAAAACAAACGTCCAAAAAAACCAGTTCCGGAAGAGTGAACAAGTAATGTACTGACCCAGGAAGACGAAATCTAAAACAAATTTTCTTTCCACGTCCATCGTGACGTAACCGAACTATAGTAAAATAAAGTGCTATGGAAAAAGCCCACTGTAAAATGGTTTCAGCACATCGCGTGAGTTACACAGAAGACGACCGAATAACTGTTTTAAACGAGTGAATTCACCCCAACTGAGAACATCTGTGAGAAAGTTGGGCCGACCATTATGAAATCCCCAATTTTTCTGGCTTGACTATAAAACCCACTCCCAACGAAGAGTTGATGAAACTGTTCAGTTAGATCCCTGTCAAATCTGCAAAACAACAACGTGTGTGGCGATACTTGTACGCCGTCACTGTCTTGGAGACTGTTCATGATGCAATGACATAGGTGCGCTCCAATGAACTCATTCGCATCTCTGATGTCTTGCACTCGGAAACACGTCCCTAGGCTGTCAAAATAGTCTTCATATCCTCTATTTATAGCAGTCTGCGTTGTCCAGTTGGGTATGGGACGAAATGCAAAACAGAAAATAATTAGCCACGCACTATTCGTCTTTTGCCTTCCTTTCCACAAAGAAGTAAGTAGCTCAGTGGTACAAACCTCCCGGAGAATGAACAGTTCCGTTAAAACTCAGCCTGTCACGTCTGACTCGTCTCCTGCGGACAACTGCGTAAATCGACATCTACACTCTGCGAGCCACTTGCGTGGCGGAGGGTATTCTGTTTACCACACCCTTTTTCTGTTGCAATTGCGAATGGTCCGCGGCGAGAACGATTGATGGTAATCCTCCATGTGAGCTCAGATCTCTCTGATTTTACTTTAATGATATTTTCGTGAGAAATACGTGAGAGTAAGCGAGATCTTGATTGGCTCTTTTAGGGAAACACGCTCTCAGAATATTGACAGTAAAGCATACCGTGATGCGAAATACCTCTGTCATAGCGTCTTCCATAGGAGTTGGCTGAGCGTCTTCGTGACTCTTTTGCGCTTATTAAATGAGTCTGTAACTTAACGTGCTGCTCTTCTTCGGATCTTCTCCAATACCGCTATCGATTCTATTTGGTACGGTCCCAGAGTGACGACCAGTATTCAAGTTTTGGTCGAACGAGGCTTTGATAAGCTACCTCCTTTGTGGGGACGCTTTCTGAGGATTCTTCCGATGAGTGTCAAACTGGTATATGCCTTATTTGCAATTGTTTTATGTGGGCGTTCCACTTTAAAACACCCCGTACGCGAAGTCATAGATGATTAATGTCTGTTACTGCTTCCACTGGTCGTTGCGTAATTGTGTAATCTTACAATACAGAGTCTTTCTACCTACGTATGTACGTGCAATACGTTTACATTTGTTTATGCTGAGGGTCAACTGCCAATCCTTGCAACAAGCTATGAATTTCTGCAGGTCTTCCTACATTTCGCTACTATTTTGTAGCGTTGCAAACGTCTCTGTATGTAACGCCAGATGGAACGTCCGACGTTATGAAATTGGTCATTTATATATACAGGGTGTTTAAAAAGAAGTGTCACATATTCCTACAGAGATAGTAAAAACTAAAAGAAAAGTTAGTGTAATGATATGTCTGGGAAGCAATACCTGTTGAGATGAGGGCTGTCGAAAATCCGCAGTCCAGAGTCTGCATTTTATTTGCAGATGAGGCAGGTTTCACAAGAGACCCGTCTCTATATACGTTGATGGTGACGGGATGTTAGACCTTAATCTCCCTTTACAGGTGATGGCATACCGGAAGTAAATCACCACAATACATGCGTGGTGCAGATGCAAATTATCGAGCAAACATGTAGGTGATGCACCAGAATTGCTTCAGTATCCATGTATGAACAGGAATTGTCGGTTTCAGGCTCCTAGGTCCACACACTTTGCCAAACTGAGTATCACCGAGTCCTATTCGAGAACATTAACCCTCCAGAAAGACAACTACTGTATTTTACACAAAACAGGGCACCACCCCACTTTCTAAGGGTCGTGCAACAGTACGTTACCGTAATGTTTCATGAGCGGCTGATTGGTCAACGATATCTGGTAGCATGGCCTCCCATTCACTGGACCTGAATCCGTTGTATTTCTGGTTATGGTGACATTTAAAGGAATCGGTACGTGTCCCCACCCATCGACAACATGCAAACATTACAAGAGCGAATGACCAATGCACGTGACGCATCAGAATGGAACCAGCTGTATTTGAAAAAGTGCGTGATTCACTGCCAAGAAGGGCTGAGGACGAGTCAGAAAGCGTGGTAACCACGTGCAGCAGTGATCGTAGTGTCTGCTTCTACGTAACAGACAGTTGGGAGTCAGACGACAGATTGGCCCACGTCTCAAGAGGTGTTCCGGACATGTTATTATGGGAACTTTAATTCTAATTTTGACCGATGCTACCTGCTGTAAAAATATGTGACACTTGTCACTTTAAAAACATTATTTATATATTTTCAGAAGGTCGTTTAAACAAAAAAAGGAAATAAGTGGGCTCTAGACTACTTAAGGGCTATGAGAACTTGTTCATTTTTGATACGGTGAAACACAGCTACCTACTACTGCAAGCTCTTTGCTTTCCATATTTTGGGAGGAGGTAGTATGGACCAAACCAACAAAAAAATCAGGTAAACATGGGTTGTAAAGTGCATTCCTTAAGAATTACGAGAACTTTTTCGATAGAAGTGTTACACAGTGACGAAGATGAAGAAGTGCTCATAAATCTCAAGGAGTGCACTTTAGGGCCCACCTTAACAGCAAATTTTTTTCTTGTTTTGGTGCATACTACGTTCTCCCAAAACATGGAAAAAAAGAGCTTGCAGTAGAAAGGAGTTTCACAGTATCGATTTTGAACAAGTCTTCATAGCTCTTAAGGTATGCATTTTAGAGTCCATGTTTGCTGGACTTCTTTGTTGATTTGGTGTAAGAAATTTGTCTCCAAATTTTTAAAACGTCATACTGAAACATCATGTATATACATAGTGTGTGCTACCACAGATACTGTACAAGTGTTGGTGTGGGAACTTTCCAAAATACGATATCTCGTAAACGACTCCTGCAACAAACTCCACTGACATTCTGCATTGTTCCATTTAAAAAGGTGCATGTTTGCACAAAAAAAGGTTTTCTAAGCATTATTACTATGTATTGATTGGCTAACAATGCGAGCCTCTGATTACCAATCCATTCTGTGAAAACCGCACATCAATAGCACTTTCTATTTCCGCAATATTTACGGTGCAAGTTCTATATGATTCACCCTATATACACTACTGGCCACTAAAATTGCTACACCACGAAGATGACGTGCTACAGACGCGAAATTTAACCGACAGGAAGAAGATACCGTGATATGCAAATGATTAGCTTTTCAGAGCATTCACGCAAGGTTGGCGCCGGTGGCAACACCTACTGAAACGTCCCCTTAGAAAGATTTATCAATTACTGTACTGGTTAACCCCTTACGTTATTTGATTTTCAAACAGCTGAGCAAAACTGAACGTACTCAGACATTTCTCTCTTTACTTATTCTGATCATAACTAAACTGACACGTAATTTTTTTTTAGCGCAACGCAATCTGACTTTCAATAATCCCTACAACAGAATGGCCCTGATTAACATTAACCTATACCTTTCATGAATCACTTACCAAACAAAAATCTTCGTTACTCAAACTACTGCAATACAGCGAACGCCAATACTGCCAGCTAAATAAAAGATTCAAACTACTTAAGGCACTAACTACTGATTGGCACAGTTAGCAAATGAAAGATTTTGATAGAGAACAAACAATGTATTTACCTTAATAATGTTCAAAAGTAATCATATATAAATCAGTTCATGATATCCAGCATTACAAATTTACTCTTTCTGATGGACACACGTCCAGATCGCCCGCTCTCAAAATTCTGCCATCTCTCTCCCCACATTCACCACTGCTGGCGGCTCACCTCCAACTGCGCAACGCTACGCGCTGTTCACATCCAACTGCCCAACACTACAATAGCGAATATTCCAACAATGCCAACCAGCCACAGACTGCACACAGCACAGCCAGTGATTATCATACAGAGCGCTACGTGACGCTACCAACATAAAAACCTAAACAGCCTACTTACACTACATCGTGCTGACATGAGGAAAGTTTCCAACAGATTTCTCATACACAAACAGCAGTTGACCGGCGTTGCCTAGTGAAGCGTTGTTTTGATGCCTCGTGTAAGGAGGACAAATGCGTGCCATCACGTTTCCGACTTTGATAAAGGTCGGATTGTAGCCTATCGCTATTGCGGTTTATCGTATCGGGACATTGCTGCTCGCGTTGGTCGAGCTCCAATGACTGTTAGCAGAATATGGAATCGGTGGGTTCAGGAGGGTAATACGGAACGCCGTGCTGGATCCCAACGGCCTCGCATCACTAGCACTCGAGATGACAGGCATCTTATCCGCATGGCTGTAACGGATCGTGCAGCCACGTCTCGATCCCTAAGTCAACAGATGGGGACGTTTGCAAGACAACAACCATCTGCACGAACAGCTCGACGACGTTTGCAGCAGCATGGAATATCAGCTCGGAGACCATGGCTGCGGTTACCCTTCACGTTGCATCACAGACAGGAGCGCCTGCGATGGTGTACTCAACGACGAACATGGGTGCGCGAATGGCAAAACGCCATTTTTTCGGATGAATCCAGGTTCTGTTTACAGCATCATGATGGTCGCATCCGTCTTTGGCGACATCGCGGTGAACGCACATTGGAAGCGTGTATTCGTCATCGCCGTACTGGCGTATCACCCGGCGTGATGGATGGTATGGGGTGCCATTGGTTACACGACTCGCTCACCTCTTGTTCGCATTGACGGCACTTTGAACAGTCGACGTTACATTTCAGATGTGTTACGACCCGTGGCTCTACCCCTCATTCGATCCCTGCGAAACCCTACATTTCAGCAGGATAATGCACGACCGCATGTTGCAGGTCCTGTACGGGCCTTTCTGGATATAGAAAATGTTCGACCGCTGCCCTGGCCAGCACATTCTCCAGATCTCTCACCAACTGAAAACGTCTGGTCAATGGTGGCCGAGCAACTGGCTCGTCACAATACGCCAGTTACTACTCTTGATGAACTGTGGTATCGTGTTGAAGCTGCATGGGCAACTGTACCTGTACACGCCATCCAGGCTCTGTTTGACTCAATGCCCAGGCGTATAAAGGCCGTTATTACGACCAGAGGTGGTTGTTCTGGGTACTGATTTCTCAGGATCTATGCACCCAAATTGCGTGAAAATGTAACCACATGTCAGTTCTAGTATAATATATTTGTCCAATGAGTACCCGTTTATCATCTGCATTTCTTCTTGGTGTAGGAATTTTAATGGCCGGTAGTGTATAGACATAAAAAGTAACTGTCCTATAACACGGCCTTGTGGTATGCTGGAAGTTACTGTTGCGTGTGGAGACATGCTGATCTGATATTCCGTACGCCTGTATTTTGTTAATTAAGGGCCTTCCGGAAGTCAAGGCAGACAGCATAAACCTGGGTACCGGTATCTGCTGCTTTATGATTGTCGCGGACTAACAGAACCAACTGGATTACACACGACCGTTTTACCGGGTACTGTGGACACTGGCCTTTCTTCCCGATCTGTCCACCAGTTCCCTTTCTACGAGAAGAGTAAGACAAAAAGGAATGAAGGGAGCTTTGAGTTTAATACTCCATCGACAACTACGTTAATAGAGACGTAGCACATGGGAAGTAAATTGCCTGCGACCCTTTCAGAGTAATCAGTCTATTATCCACGTGAAGTGCTGTTGCAACTAAATGAGAAACCTAAATCTGGAGGCAGAACAGAATCACGCTCCTCTCGAATCCGAACCCAGTGCATTAGCAGATGAATGGTTCAAATGGCTCTGAGCACTATGGGGCTTAACATCTGTGGTCATCAGTCCCCTTACAACTACTTAAACCTAACTAACCTAAGGACATCACACACATCCATGCCCGAGGTAGGATTCGAACCTGCGACCGTAGCGGTCACGCGGTTCCGGTGCATTAGCAGCTGAATGGTTCAAATGGCTCTGAGCACTATGGGACTTAACATCTGTGGTCATCAGTCCCCTTAGAACGTAGAACTATTTAAACCTAACTAACCCAAGGACATCACACACATCCATGCCCGAGACAGGATTCGAACCTGCGACCGAAGCGTTAACAGCTGAGCCACGTGGTTGCGTAAAAGAATTGGATCCCTAGCGGTATGTACGTTACCCTGCTGCGAGTGCCGTTGGTCTGAGTGCATGGAAAATGGGGCAAGAGAAAGAGGCCTCGTAGGCATCTGTTGCGGACCATAAAAGTTGGCGGCCACTTGACGGGGCTGCCCTTCGCGGTCGACTGCTCCTTGTTTGCAGGGGCGCTCCGGAAACGAGAGGCGACCCCCTGACCCGGGATAAGGGTCCCGAGTCCCGCGCCTGGCCGGCCAACGGGCAGGTGGGTAACGGCGCGCTCCACAGCACGGCCCGGGCCCACCACGGCGAGCACGCGCTGCTTAGTGGGTCAGCGGCGCCGAATGCCGGCAGCGGCCACGACGCCGCAGGTGCCCGCGGGACCGCGCCAGCCACTGCCGGCTACAGCCCGGGAGCGGAGCGAGTGCAGGGGTCGGATATAAATACGGAAACACCGCGAGAAACGCATGTTTGAGCATAAATGCAGATGCTAGCCAAGCCTGCAGGTGGCGTTGCCGTATTTGACCAAGAACTGCACCTGCGCAATGTTCTCAATACGTCAAAAGTGACCGTCGTGGTCAAAACAGTGTTGCGAGTGTATGTCGGAGCTAAGTGAATTTGAATGCGGGCAAATTTTTGGTGCTCGTATGGTGAGTGCTTCTCCAACCAAGGTGGCCGAACTGTTTGTTGTTTCAAGGCACACTGTATCGGAGGTTGATGCCGCATACAGGGAAAGCGGGAAAACATCATCCATAAAAAAAAAATGTTGTGTGACGAGGGCCTCCCGTCGGGTAGACCGCTCGCCTGGCGCAAGTCTTTCGATTTGACGCCACTTCGGCGACTTGTGCGTCGATGGGGATGAACTGATGATGAGTAGGACAAGACAACACCCAGTCCCTGAGCGGAGAAAATCTCGGACCCAGCCAGGAATAGAACCCGGGCCCTTAGGACTAACAGTCCGTCGCGCTGACGACTTTTTTTTCATTTTGTTCGATATAGTTCGTTGCGTTTGGTCTGGGCGGACGTCACAAGACATCCGTTCAAGTTGATCGTTGAATCCTTGACTCAGTTTTTTTTTTTATTACAGAGAGCACGCAGCCCTCTGACCGAACACGCTGAGCTACCGTGCCGGCTATTTCCTTTGTTCGTTGAATCTGCTCGGGGTGGACGTCGTAAGACATCCGTTGAAGTTCGTTGTTGACCGATGAAATCAGTTTTTTTTTTTTATTACAGAGGGCAGCTAACCCTCTGACCGAACACGCTGATCCATTAAGTCACAACGTGCACAAAAGTGTGTACTGACTGATCGTAGCGGTGAGCCATTGAAGAGAATTGCGAAGAAAAATAAGAGAACGACAGCTGCAAAGATCATTACAGAACTGAAATGTCGCACTCGCGATCCATGTCAGCGACAAAACAACACGAAGCGAGCTCCATATGGTGGGAATTGCACGGTGAGGTGGAGTTCCAAAATCGCACGACAGCGATTAAAATGCCCCTAACTGCACAACGTGGTGCCGTAGCCATGAAAACTGAACTGTGGAGCAATGGAAGAAAGGCATTTGGGCGGATGAGTCTTGTCTCACGCTGTTTCCAACTTCCGGCCGAGTTTCCGTGCCAAGCATTCGTCGATGATTTGGCCGCCATGTAGTGGTATTCCATCATGGTCGCATTACCACCAAGGATATCTGACCAAGTTTGCTGAGCATGTCTAGTGCGTGGTACAATATTTGTTTTCCAGCGGTGATGCTGGGCTATCCGCCAGGATAGCCGAGCGCGCTAACGCGCTGCTTCCTGGCCTCGGGTAGGTGCGCCGGCCCCGGATCGAATCCACCAGGCGGATTAACGACGAAGGCCAGTGTGCCGGCCAGCCTGGATGTGTTTTTTAGGCGGTTTTCCACATCCCGCTAGGTGAATAACGCCTCAGTTACACGCGTCGCAGACATTTGGAACACGTCTTCACTATTTACACTAGACGCAGACTGATTCCGTCCTGGGGGGGGGGGGGGGGGTACGGGGTGACGGCAGGAAGGGCATCCGGCTATCCCTAACCCTAACACTGCCAAATCCGTTTGTAACGCCGGAAATGCATATTTCCATCTATTGTACTATAAATTTGTTTTCCTTATTTTTGTTACCTGAATATATGACATTTCTGTGTCTTTACATATTGTAATTGTTTTACTATTTGTATATATATATATATTTATGCATTTATGTCGATGTATAATTGGTTTGTTTCGTAAATATTATTTGTATTTTTACGCTGGGTCTTGCCTAGGGAAAACTGCTATCGAACGATTACATCGATAGGTCGTGTGAAGAATCAAAGTGTGTAGGATCTTTGGTAGTGTTAACTCTGCCGCGTGGAGCGCGGGCAGAGGGAGTCTGGCTGGAGTAGCGAGTGGAGCAGGTGTGTTGTGTGAAGCTTCCGCGAGTTGCCGCGCTTTCGGGGTTTGGCAGCATGTAATTGCGTTCGACTTGCGATGATAGTTTCTGACATGGTGTCGCGGACGGGAAGCATTAGCTGGCGCACATCAAGAGCCCGTTTCGCCTGGTGACCGTGTCGAGGAGAAGGCGCGCCAACATCCAGCTTCTGCAACAGCGACGGCCGACAATGAGTGACTGTCGCCACCTCCTCGATCGACGGCTTCAAACCTTCAATCAACCAACAAGGAAGACTGGAAGCACGTAAAGTTTTAGAACTGTATGGCAGACCTCAGCTTTTCAAACTGTACCATTTTCGTAACTATAATTACAGCAACTTAGTATGAACATTTGTTGCTCATTGTCCCAATTGCATTACCAAGCAGGGTCCCTTCCTTTTCCGAAATGAACCCGAGTGTCGTTGAAATTCAAACGCCAGCATTAAAATAATATAATTCAATTTCGCTGCTTTAATTTCAAAGTTCAGTTAAAGTATTCATAGCTGGCTACAATATTCAGATTACACAAGCACAAATTAAGAGTGCGAGTTTTGTTACCGTATTTTAGCTTACCTGTGACTGCAGCTCAGCTTGGTACGTACTAAATTTTACTATTGTTAATTGCTCAGAATCATTTAATTCAAGTTCAAAGTTAAATCTCTTATTTCTAAATTGCGTAGATTCAAGTAGCTTTTGAAATGATTGTTGAGGTAGTCCAAGACTAACCGTATTTTACTGAATTTCGATGTGCTTCAGTCACTAAATTAACTTTCGATTTTCCGGTTTTATTAATTCTTTTGCTAAATTAAGTCAGAGTGTAGCGAAATTTATTACTTCTGACAAACTTTCAATTTTCACACTACACTTGTCAACCTTCAGTTGCCACGCTTCTAGTGCTAATTATATGTGTAATAATCTTTCTTTTTCAGTTACTATAGTAATTGTCCTTAGGACTGGCGACTGTAATTTCCCCCAAATCTCAAATATCTAATTACCGCTAGTTGATTGTTAACGTAACGGCCGCACATTTACTTTCTTTATTAACTTTACCCCTATTTCAAAATTAATGTCCACCAGTTTCATTAGCATTTTTCCTTTCATTTAGATGTAACCCTTTCCTCCCTCTTTACCGACAAATTAACCTCGGTGACGATTGCTTTTCCCAAATTTCCATTAGGTACACGCGGTTTAATTTTTCACTGTCATTAAGGTCGATAAGTGAAGGGGAGGTTACACGTTGTAAGCACGCAGACCCTGCGATCGCTGCGGGACCATGGCGTAAGCGAAAGAAAGTGGTGATGCTGTGCTCCAGGACGGCAGGGGCCCTGCTCAGACAGTCGCATCGTCCAGGACTTGTTCTAGGAGCACGAGGATGAATTGCCGCATCTCCCCTGCCCACCACATTCAGTACATCTCAATACTGTTTAGCTGTTGAGCCTATGTGGCTCAGTTTGGACAGAAGTATGCGTGATCGCTAATCACCTCCCTCATAATTACCTGAACTTACCACTAATTTGCAAGAAGAATGATGCAAGATTCCCTATAGAGGACCTGAATGTATCCATTTTGAGACGGGTGAAAGCTGTTTGGCAAGCCAACCGTTTTCCTCGATTGTATTAGGCACTTTAATATTTTGTGTTCTTCGTGTTTCCATATTTTTGTCCACGCATATAAGAGTCTAATGGTGAGGGTTGCATACATTAGAATTCAAGGCGGCGCTGTTACATCATTGCTCTAGTGGCTTCCTTCCTTTCCACTGCAGTTCCGCGACTATGACGAGTCTGGGAACGGTGGTGCTGCGGTCGCTGCTTAGTCATCGACGCGTTTTCTGTTACAAAAGCGTGCAGAAACGTAAAGCCGTGACGTGACGCGGAAGTTGAGTACACGATCTTGCTACTGTAGTGTAGCAGTCACACGGCTAACGTGGCCGATCTTCGGGACCACCCTCTAACGAAGCTGTGCTTTGTAAGACTTTGGAGGGGCTGGTGGTGGTGTTCGACGAAAATTAAGTAATAGTGTGTATTCAATCGTTAATTTGCCATACAAAAGGAAGAGCGTGGTCTGGGGAAAGGTCGGTACTATAGGGCACCCTTTAGACGAATGCAAACAAAATGGTTGTATATTTACAGAAATCTTGGAAATGCAGACACACACGCACACACATATATATAAGAGCCAAGGAAATTGGAACACCTGCCTAATATCATGAAGACCTCCACGAGTACGCAGAAGTGCCGCAACACGACGTGGCATGGACTCGATCAATGTCTGAAGTAGTGCTGGAGGGAACACCATGAATCCTGCAGGGCTGTCTATCAATCCGGAAGAGTACCGCGGGTGGGGATCTCTCCTGAACAGCATGTTGCAAGGCATCCCAGATAAGCTCAATAATGTTCATGCCGGGACACTTTGGTCTCCAGCGAAAGTGTTTAAATTCAGAAGTATGTTTCTCGAGTCACTCTGTATCAATTCTGGACGTGTGGGGTGTGGAACTGCTCTGCTAGAATTACTCAAGTCCGTCAGAATGCACAATGGACATGAGGAGATGCAGGTGATCGGACAAAATGCTTACATACCTGTCACCTGTGAGAGTCGTATCTAGACGTCTCAGGGGACCCATATCACTCCAAGTGCAGGAGCCCCACACAATTACAGAGCCTCTTCCAGCTTGAACAGTCCCCTGCTGACATGCAGGGTCCATGGATTTATGAGATCGTCTGCATACCCGTACACGTTCATCCGCTCGATATAAAGAAAATGAAATGAGCGGATGCCATCGTTGGCCGGGAGGCCCCTATTCGGGGAAGTTCGGCCGCCAAGTGCAAGTCTTATTGCATTCGACGACACATTGGGCGACTTAAACGCCGGTGATGAGGATGAATGATGATGGGGACAACACAACACCCAGTCCCTGAGCGGACAAAATCTCCAACCCAGCCGGGAATCGAACCCGGGCCTGCTTGCATTGGATGCGAGCACTTTAGCATCCAGATAAGCAGGCGGACCGCTCGATACAATTTTAAACAAGACTCGTCTGACCAGGCAACATGTTTCCTGTCATCAACAGTCCAGTTGCGGTGTCGACGGGCCCAGTCGAGGCGTAGTGCTCTGTGTCGTGCAGTCACCAAGGGTACATGAACGGACCTTCGGCTCCGAAAGCCCATATCGATGATGTTTCGTTGACTGATTCGCACGCTGACACTCGATGATGGCACTGCATTGAAATCTGCAGCAATTTGCGGAAGGGTTGCACTTCTGTCAAGTTGACACGTTGTTGTATTATATAGGCGTTGGCTGTCTGTTTAGATATCTCTGTATGCCTATATCAGTTTTTTGGAAGTTTCGGTGTATGTATTCATTAGCTACGTTGTGCAAGACGCGACAGTTGGCTGCGACTACGACGTCCGCCGCTCGTGGTCTCGCGGTAGCGTTCACGCTTCCCGAGCACGGGGTCCCGGGTTCGATTCCCGGCGGGGTCAGGGATTTTCACCTGCCTCGAGATGACTGGGTGTTTGAGTTGTCCTCATCATTTCATCATCATCCAGGAAATTGGCGAAATTGGACTGAGCAAAGGTTGGGAAATTGTACGGGCGCTGATAACCACGCAGTTGAGCGCCCCACAAACCAAACATCATCATCATCATCATCATCAGCGACTACGACGCTGCCCCCTCCTCTTTTCCCACCCTGGCAGACGGCGACAAGGCCGCAACACGACAGGAGTCGTCGCTGTTTCCCAAGCTCTGGTCGGCGGCGGCGGATTCAAATACATAAGAAAAATAAGAATTCCGATTTTCTTTCTGTAAAAAATACTGTATGTTAATGGAACAAAGTTAAATCGGCTCCCAGAGTTAGTTTTTCGATACAGATTCTCCTTTTACATTAAAAAATTGAAAAGTGTCTCTTCCGGTTTTGCGTGTTTTTTTCGCTGTATATTACTTCTCTATCGATTATGAGGAAAGTAAAAGGCACAAAAAATTGATATTTGCGTATCTTACAGTTTCACATCACAGGTTGATAATGAGGTGTCTATTTTTCCGATATTCGTCACAGTTATTCCGATACTTAATTTACAAGTAACATACTGCATAAAATTTGAATTGTGTACAGTGAAAAATGTGGTCACTGGCTACTTTGCGTATGGTTCACATTAGGTCATACATCGTTGCCGATAAAAAGAAGCTAACATATAGAAATTATTTTTAAAGTTGAGATCAGAATGATATCGATCTCCGTTTCCGAGATTTGGGTTCATATATCTCCGGAAGCGTCGCGACTAGCCGCCATGTCTGTCGACGCGCAACGTGAATTATGTGGTCATCACACGATAGAGAATGCATTTGTTTTGTTTCGCTGTCACATTTGGACCTAATGAAACTATTTTGTGTCATTATTTCTCCGGTATGAGTTACTAAGATTTCTCTATATGCACTTGACAATTTCATTTAAAATGCCACAAATTGTAGGTTTCTTAAAAGTAAAGACATGCTGCCTTCAATATATTTTCTTCTCATTCTTGGGAAGAGGATAAAATACTCACCTCTAGTATTTCCTTCTGAACCTGGACGAGGATACCCAAGTAGACGTCCTAACAAAACCAACAAATGTCAAAAATTTACGTTTTTCAACAGAGCGAAAAAACGTTCAAATTAGTTTAATATCCTCTTGCCATCAATTATATTTTTTATATGATGTGGTAGGTAAATCTTAGCGACACGACTGAAAAATTTACATTATTGGGAAAATAATATATATTTCATTCACCTGCCAGTTTCAACTGTGCACCAATTTCTTCCCAAATTCTGTCTCTGAACAAAGTGTCCTTATATTTAGGGTCCTTCAAATCGTAAAGGCAAGGATGCTGCGAGACCAGCTCACAGAGCATCACATCCTGTGAGTGGCTCATTTCAGTTTTCCTTGACTGGCTCGACATCTTTCTGGCAGCCGCACGTCTTTGTGTCGTCCGACCTCCGTCGCAACACTGCTCACTGGTGCAGTGCTGCGGCAGCTGCCGCAAGAGTCGCGCGTCGCATCCCAAACTCGAACTTCTGACTTCTGACGTCACGTAGCGACCCGTCGCAGTCGCTAGTGTGCGTCGCGTCTTGGACAACGTACCTTAAGCAGGCGGCTAGTTCAGAGACGACGTTATGGGACCTGCTGGTAAGTTTAAAGCGAGAACATGCACCTTAATTCTGATCTCTAGTGACGAAGTGCAGCACACCAACACCCGACTACTGTATCAGCTGTGGTGCTATTATACACTAAAGCGCCCAGGAAATTAATACAGGCATGCGTATTCAAATACAGAGATATGTAAACAGGCAGAACACTGCGCTGCGGTCGGCAACGCCTATATAAGACAACAAGTGTCTGTGGCAGTTGTTAGATCGGTTACTGCTGCTACAACGGCAGGTAATCAAGATTTAAGTGAGTTTAAACGTGGTGCTACAGTCTGTGCACGAACTATGGGACATAACATCTCCGAGGTAGCGATGAAGTGGGGATTTTCCCGTGCGAGCATTTCACGAGTGTACCGTGAATATCAGGAATCCGGTAAAACATTAAATCTCCGACATCGCTGTGACCGGAAAAAGATCCTGCAAGAACAGGATCAACGCTGACTGAAGAAAATCGATCAAAGTGACAGAAGTGCATCCCTTCCGCAAATCGCTGCAGATTTCGGTTCTGGGCCATGAACAAGTGTCAGCGTGCGAACCATTCAACGAAACATCATCGATATGGGCTTTCTGAGCCGGTGGCCCACTCGAGTAGGCCTACCCTTGGTGACTGCACGACACAAAGCTTTACGCCTCGCCTGGGCCCGTCAACACAGACATTGGGCTGTTGATGACTGGTAATATGTTGTCTGGTGGGACGAATTGTTGTTCGGTGCTTAACCCTACGGTCATCGCAACTCTTCTGGAAGCTCTTCTTTTACCCAATATCTCCACACTCACTAATCCGCAACACTTGCAGAGAACAGCAGAAAGGTGCCTAAACAGGACAGAAACACTTTCGAATACTTCGTAAACTTCTGAACCGGAAAAATTTCTTTGCTGATCCCGAAGGTTCAGTAACTCCAGATTTCCGAAATGACCACTACTTTAAAACACGAACTGCGCCCCAGAGGATTCACGACTTGCTACATTAACCAGACGAGGTTGCCGACCGACTCGTTTTCAAGAGATCCAAGAAATTATTCAGCATATTATAGGCTTTAAAGCAAATCAGTATCACGAGCGAATTGTGAGCATTCTCATTATCATTGGCCAGTCCCTGCTACTGCGCACAGCACTTCAAGCTGCTGCCTCCTGGCGTGACATAAAGAATTTTTTCTGGAATAGCCGTCATGAGATAATTGCCCATTCTCTAAGCCAGACTTGTCGACTTCAACCGGATACATTTGAGTACGGAAAATCCAACCCATGGTCTTCAAGCCGAATAAAAATCTCTTCCCCCTGCCGCAAAAAACGAACTGAAGCGACAGCAATACCGATAAGTGCTGTCACATGTGGACGGCTAGGAAATACTATGATACAAGCGAGTGCGGAAAGTAAGCCACACATGTTGTCCCACGCTAAGACCACTGCGCAACAACAGTGGCTCATTGTCAAAAAGGGTTTCTTGGAGTCACAGTTCGAGTAGAACTGTGACACCAAGAGACGGATGACATGCGCATCTCAGTGTGAGAGTGAATTGGTGCGGTAACTGGAAATGTACTCCAGACTTGAAGTATGCGGGTGAGTATGATTTTTGTGGGCAAGACGTCTAAATTACACACAAATTCACTACGAAATTCTGTCGCTGTATGACCAAATGTAATGTCACGCCCATCCGCAGTGGAACGGTGACAACCATTTGACCGAGGCCACTCACATGTTGCACCATGCGATTTCCTTCTTTTCGCCCGGGTTCCCGGGTTCGATTCCCGGCGGGGTCAGGGATTTTCTCTGCCTCGTGATGGCTGGGTGTTGTGTGCTGTCCTTAGGTTAGTTAGGTTTAAGTAGTTCTAAGTTCTAGGGGACTGATGACCATCGATGTTAAGTCCCATAGTGTTCAGAGCCATTTGAACCATTTAGCCTTCTTTTCGACAAGCTGAAGACAACCTCTGGGGCGGAAAGAGATTTTCCCACGGTAGTGTCGTTCACACAGGGGTTCTTGAGTGGCTCCGTGGCCAAGGAACGGATTTCTGTCATTGAGGACTAGAACAACTGGTTGAATGTTCCGACCCTTTTTTACAGTCTGTCACTTTGAAGTGTGGTGTGGCATTCAACAACAGCTACTTGGCCTGCCACAGTAATGCGTAACTTACTTTGTAGCGCCCCTTCGTATCTAGGCTTAACATTACAACGTTACATGGAACTGATCAGGCGAACAGTCGACATCGGTTTATTGCGAGAATTCTAGGAAAGTGTTAATCTACTGCGAGAGGAGACAGCCTACGAATCACTTGTGCGACCCATCCTTGAGTGCAGCTCGAGTGTTTGGGATCATCACAAGGTGTGGTTAAAGGAAGCCAATCGTCATCATCATCATCATCATCATCATTGTCGATGTTTTTAGAAAGCCTGCAACTGTGTTATTAATGATTTAAACAATAAAACACTTTACAAGCTACGTTTCGTTTGGGGCTTAGCATGATGCATTCCAGGAATTTACTCCAATATTGAGGTGAAAGTATTTACCTTCGTATTTTATGTGACGTCTGCGGGGCAACAGAGACAGAACAACACACACGCAGTCTACCGATGTAAACAGCTGCTCCTGAATGTAGCAATAAATTCCTGAAACGCACTGCGCTATGCATGAAGTAAAGAAGAAAGAAAAGTGACTGGTGCAGTGTTTTATTTTTTACACCATTAAAGAAAAGACATCGAAGTAATTCAGAAGCTTGGTGCTCGATTTGTTACCAGCAGGTTCGCCCATCACCCGTGAGCTCAAATAGGGATTCATGGAGGAAGAAGACGTTCTTTTCGCGAAACACTATTCAGAAAGTTCAGAGAACCTGCATTTGATTATAGTTACTAGTTTTCATCGCTTGATAATCCTTTTCAGAGTTCTGTTTAGTTAAGTTACAAAATGACGCAATATATTACCTTTATAGCAGCTACATTCGAGACGTACCTGTAAAAGAGAGAAAAAATAAAATTATTTCATGAACTAATAGTATACTGGTTTGGTTGTCACATCTAAAATACCTGTGCATTGTTTGAAACATTTTAACCTTAGAAAGGGATGCATGCTTGTGTTTGTTCTCCGACATTATAACTCCTTAATTATATAAGTTTCTCGTATGTAACAACAGCGAAATGCACCACATTCAGTCCAAAATATTACGAGACTTGATTAAAAAAGATAGAGGAAAGTCAAGATGGTGGTATTAAATCTTCAGGTGTTCTACACAGCCTCTCCTCACTTGCGTACAACGCACAGAACGTTCATACAATAATGTGAAACTGTCGAAAAAATCCTTCCTTATGTTGCTGTTCAATTTGCGCACACAGTGGCTTGAATGTCCGTTATGTCGTCAAGGCGTTGACGCTTCATCTGAATTTCTTCACTTTGTCGTTTTGTGGAAAGATCGTATTGATAATACAACGACTCTTCACCTGTGATGATATTTCCAGAGAAGAAATGTCTGTGTTTTGCTTTTCAATCAAATCGTAGCAGGCGCGTACCCGTCGTTTGTTTTCGGGACTCAAGTTATGCGGGGCAAACTTACCACAAATTTTTCTCTTCTTCAGAACATTCTGGTGAATGTCTTGACCACTTGATTTAGAGTAGGTGCTCCACTGCCGTTTCTCAGACAACAATAATGACACACTGGTCAGCACGTCCGCTACTTAACGCTGCACGATCAGAATAGATTCGTTGAATGCACATGTGTTGTTTACGGTTGTTACTTCAAGCTGCCGCCGTAGTTACTGCGCTGACATCGCTTACACGCGAGGAATAAAATCAGTCTTGGAACATTCTGGACGAACGGTGTAAGGCGGCAGGTGGTGGACGTAGTTCAGTGGCAAGGGGCAGTGTATCACGTGACTCTCCAGCCAATAGCGTCATTCTGACGTGTCTGTATGTTGCACGCGTTGCGAAGTGGGCCTAGAACATTTAGCATCGATCTTAGCATCATCTTTAGGTATGATGAATTTACTTATCCACTGTAGGGTACATTACGGTTGGTGTAATGGAGTGGAATGCGTAACTACGGAGACAACGAGTCAGAGCCAGGCTTCCACCTACAACAAAAGTGACGCCACACCGAGACACATGACAACTAAACGGCAGTAGTGCCTTGTGCTGCTTTTTTCACACGCTCCTGTCAAAATGATCGTGGCACTGCTTTCAATACGGTTTTATAATTAATCCAAGACTTCAATAAGAAGAAGAGAAAGCACAGATGTTGCATTTGGAAGCAGAATGCACGCACAGGTAGCACAATGACGTTATAAAAAAGGAACGGAGCTACGACTTTTAAACTAAGATCCATACGTGAAACACTTTCGGATAACGATAATAATTATGAGTACTTGTAGAGATATGATTCGAGCTCAATTAAAAATTTGTTATTCACATTATAGGTGCAGTCTTGACTCAACTAAAACTAGACGCCGGCCTCTGTGGCCGAGCGATTCTAGGCGCTTCAGTCCTGAACCGCGCTGCTGCTACGGTCGCAGGTTCGAATCCTGCCTCGGGCGTGGTTGTGTGTGATGCCCTTAGGTTACTAAAATGTAAACTTTCACGGCCGGAAATATCATGTCCATTATAATTATCCGGGCTGTTATGCCGTGGTCGGTTGATGAATGCTGTGGTGATTCCCAACGTTTCGTCTCCGTCTGCGGGAGACATCTTCAAGGGGGTCCGTAGCTTGATGGAAGGTCCAACACACACACTGGCTCGCTCAGTAGCGAGCCAGTGTGTGTGTTGGACCTTCCATCAAGCTACGGACCCCCTTGAAGATGTCTCCCGCAGACGGAGACGAAACGTTGGGAATCACCACAGCATTCATCAACCGACCACGGCATAACAGCCCGGATAATTATAATGGACATGCCCTTAGGTTAGTTAGGTTTAAGTAGTTGTAAGTCTAGGGGACTGATGACCTCAGATGTTAAGTCCCATAGGGCTCAGAGCCATTTGAACCATTTAAAACTAGAAGTGACATTTTGATATCTGACATTTGGTGATTACATCTTTCCAATATTTAGGCCTGTACGACGTTCTCAAAAATACTGTTTCGAAGTTTTTGTGTGTTATGTTGGACGCTATTAATGATGTGATAAAGGCTCATTTAAAAGCTAATATTCTCACACTTGTATCTCCCACCAGTTAAATACGACGAAATATTAAGTTTATTCAATACCTAATCTTGAAGCTACGCTTCATGCAAGTTCACTAAAAGACATCTTAACATAGTTGATTTCCTTTACTAAAAGCAACACTCAATCTGAAACAATACTGCTATCAGAAACCTCGCTACTTCATTTCTCAAACCCATTGGGTAAATGTTTAAAGAGCACTGAAGTTTCCCGTGCAAGAATCTGATTATGTTAATGAACTGCTATCATTGCTTTAATTTTCGCTATTTTTGGAGTAATGGATGCTGTAAAACCACAAATTACTTTTCAAGTGTTCAACTGTGTGTGAAATCTTATGGGACTTAACTGCTACGGTCATCAGTCCCTAAGCTTACACACTACTTAACCTAAATTAGCCTAAGGACAAACACACACACCCATGCCCAAGGGAGGACTCGAACCTCCGCCGGGATTACTTTTCACTAATTGAATAATAATTCCTTGCTCAGACACAAATTTTATCTATGCATATCTATGCAACATATCCTTCCACCACGTAAATTAGCCATTACGTGCTCGTATTCGCAATGGTATAGCCCGTACACACCAAAATCGCAATCCTACTATTGTAGCATAACAAACCATACTCAAAACAACGCGATTTGGGGAGACCCTTAACGTGGTGTATCATTAAAACCATATATTTTCGTAATACAAAAGTATAAATATGAAAAGCATCAGATAAGGCGTGTTAGCTTCAATGATGCCGGTCCTTCTGACGCTAATCGGTGATGGGAGAAGAATAATCGAGTCACAAAGTTGAAGCGACTTTATCTTTTGTGGCATGGCTAACAGCGACTTTACAGGAACTTGGTTGTTTCCACACGCAACTTCGGTGACGAAACTGGAGTGGCGAACAAGCGGCGTCATTTTCGTTGTACGTGGAAATCCGGCTCGATGTTAGGTGCTGTGGTTACGCTCAAAGATGGCTCAATGTCCAGGGAGCTTAACTAAGCATCAGACTTCACATCGAACCAGTCCCTTTGAAATCTTATTATTGGGCATTGAATAATAACTTGTTCTACTGCATAGACCCATTGCCCCACAATCACCTTCTCCTTGTTGGTACACTCCAGGAAATGTTCTGGTAGAACAGGGCTGCTCAGTCTTCATGAACGGCGGCCGAACGAGACGTCTCTCGCTGCTGGATTAAAACTACAGAAACAAAAAATACCCCAGAAGGAACCTATGTTGTCGTTCATCTTCATGTTCTCACGTTGGTACGTGGGATGAGAACACACGATAGTTAATTCAAATAATAAGCACACTGCACCAGACATTTGTCAGCCGTTCGCAGACTGCATATGCAGAGCACAGAGCCACGAGTAACGGCATATGTGAGTGTGCAGTGTACGGAGGCAATACAAAGATACGACGCCGCGCGAGGAAATAGATGAGCACTTCGCGCGCCAAATTTCCAGTCTGGAGAGGAGCCAACGTCCCCGCTGCAGTAGTTCGCCAACAAAATACCGCCCCGCCGAGAATCCAAGGCTAGCCGAATCACATCACAGGCGGCCACAAAGGCGCCGCCTTCGGCTCCAAGAAACACGTCTTGTTTCCTTCCTCTTACTGGGAAGGGCTGAATCAAAATTTCGCGGAAATCTTATGGAGCCGACGCAGTTGTAAATTTATTATGTCTCTTAATATACGCGAGCACGTGGCTATTCTGGGTATAGTGAGCAGCCCTCCACCCCCGATTCTTTAAAGACAACAGCACGTTTAAACTTCGTAGGAAATCGCTGAGTGTTCTCGTTATTAAACACTGGATGAGTATACCTGGGTAATTTGTGTTCCGTTTCAAGAAAAGCTAATTTTTCACGCATCTCAATGTTTATTACGTCATACCTTCTGAACTATGCTTTGTGCAAAGGTGTAACTTCACAAGTACATTCAGTAGTAGAAGTAAGTATTCTGTTCGAAATGTGCTGCGAGAAGACTTAAAAGTTAACAAGTAACAAGTTAAAACGTCAAGCGTGATGCTGAAGTTTTGTTGCTTTAACCGCGAAAATTTAGTAAGCGATGAAGTTTTTTCCTTCCATCGTTCTTTGGAGGATGTCAGCGAGAAAAATTTTGAAATTTTGAAAATATTCAAATGTCTGTGGATCCCTAAGGCACCAAACTGCAGAGGTCATCGGTCCCTAGACTTAGACTCTACTTAAAGTAACTTATGCTAAGAACAACACACACTCCCGTGCCGGAGGGAGGAATAGAACCTCCGGCAGAGGGGGCGCGCAATCCGTCCATGGTTCCTCAAATCGCGCGGCCATTCCGCACGGCTGAAATTTTGAGTAATTCTTATTAGAAATTGCTAAGTGCTTTCATTGTCAAATAATGGATGAAAACAGTCTGGGTAAATCGCGCGGTGTGATTTACGCAGCCTCAAGACATATTCAAAGATAGCAACTTCAATGCTTGACTTACTCTATTGATTTAACTTCAGATTGTAAGTAGACTGTTTAGGTTTTTATGTTGGTAACGCCACGTTGCGCTCTGTATGAAAATCACTGAATGTGCTGTGTGCAGTCTGCGGCTGGTTTGCATTGTTGAAATTCTTGCTATTGTAGTGTTGGGCAGTTGGATGTGAACAGTGCGTAGCGTTGTGCAGTTGGAGGTGAGCCGCGAGCAGTGGTGGATGTGGGGCAAAGACCTTGTAAAAAATAACTAGACTCACTGATGGCGCTGCAGTCGCGGGATAATTTGAACCTTAGGCTGGACGCCATTATAGTGGTTGTAGTCTGATGTGTTGTGTAGTACTGTTTATGAAGACCGTGATTCAACGTTGTATATTTGTTGGGGCGTGCATACAGTATATGTTACTCGTAAGTCTACTGTCTGTACGTTCCAATCAAAAGAAGTACAATGGTGAAGAGTTGTGCAGCGATGAATTGTACAAATAAATTCGAGAAAGCAACGAATATTACATTTCACAGGTATGTGGATATTTTAAGTTGTTTTGTATGTCAGTGCACTTGCTTAGTAAATGTTTTTGTAACACGGTATTAGCATAATGTCTGTGCATATATCTGTAGGTTTCCTTTCTCAAAACCACAGCTGTTATAAAAATGGTTTCACGCTGTCAGGAGGCAAGATTTCCGACCGACAGAATACCATTTTATATGTTCCGATCACTTTGAAGAAAGTTGTTTCCTTGAAAATTACGTAAATCGCAGAAAGTTGAAAGATGATGCTGTTCCATCCATCTTTCGTTTTCCAGACCATATACAGCAGAAGATAAATTTTTCTTTGTGAACCACATTTTATTTTAACTATAAAAGTTGAGTTGCAAGTAACACGAAATTTGAGTTAGCAGGCTTTTTATCGTTATAAAATGCAACTGAATGCGTGTAATTGTAATCTGATTTCACAACTTCTCTCGATGGAACAGTTGTTGAGTTTTATTTATTATATGAAAAAACCACATATATAAACTGAAGTGTACATCTTCGAAAGTAAATATTGTGACTAATGCGGTACTGGATGCCTGCCTGAAGTCTTGTTTCTTGTAACTGGCTGATCGGTAGTGTTTTCATAGTCTAGGTTAGGTTGAAACTTGATAATTTGGTCGTGAGTTGCCAAAGCAGTACGCCATATATAACGTACTTTTCGTCATAAAATCTAAAGCAAGGTAGAGTCAGAAAATATCTATTAACATAGCGGGCAAATCTTCGAGTATTTTGATGCATTTTGCGTACATCTATCGTAAATGAACTACGAAAAATGCTGGGGGTCCAGTGCATAACTTTTAGCTACGGCAGATTCCATGTACTACGTAACATAAATTCATAAACAGTGACTAGTTGCTATTTGTTCATAAATTAAAAACTATATTGTAGTAACGTATTTAAATGAGGCATTATGTTTGTGACCTAACTCTAGGGAAGGCATTTTATAACCAAAAGCGATGTATAAACATTCGAAATCCGCGCATCAGTTTACCACTCTAATGGCCGCCGGCCAGCTATTCAATTTGTCCGCTCTTCACAGTCGACCACTCGTGCGGTTGTGAGGGCCTGATGTGGGGAGAGAGATGGCAGAGTTTTGAGCAGAAGATCTGGACGTGTGTCTGTCAGAAAAAGGAAATCTGTAATACTGTATATCATGAACTGATATATATATATATATACATATATATATCATGACTTTTGAATATTTTTAATTAAATACATTGTTTGTTCTCTATCAAAATCTTTTATTTGCTAAGTATGCCTATCAGCAGTTAGTACATTCAGTAGTTAGAAACTTTTATTTAGCTGGCAGTTTTGGCGCTCGCTGTATTGCAGTAGTTCGAGTAACGAAGATTTTTGTGAGGTAAGTGATTCATGAAAGATATAGGTTATTGTTAGTCAGCGCCATTCTTTTATTGGGATTATTGAAAGTCAGATTGCGTTGCGCTAAAAATATTCTGTGTCAGTTTAGTGTTGATCAGAATAAGTAAAGAGAGAAATGTCTGAATACGTTCAGTTTTGCTCAGCTGTTTGAAAATCAAATAACGTAGAGGTTTTCCAGCACTGTCATTTATAAAACTTTCTAAATGGATGTTACAAGATTAGACCTCTTAATGAGCAGATTATGACAGTATTTTAAATTTTTAAAATCAGTTAATAGTATATGAAATAGTGAAAATCAATTTTTTTCCGTTGGAAGCTGTTAGATAGGTATTCTGCAATTGCAAGATAGGATGATTTTAGCCTTTTAGTAATATGCAGTCAATTTACTTTTGCATTTTATTAAACACTGTATAGAGGAACGAAGAATGTAGGAGTCACTCATATCATTTGCCTTTATTGTTATATTCGCGTATAATGTACGGAGACGTAATCGTCTGTGCAGCCATAGTTCACAAACATGGACTGACGCCCTTGGTTGTTATGCATGCAGAGAGGTAAGTGGCTATACTCGCAACTTCTTCGCAGCGTTTAGTGAGTACTGACAAAAGAGACTTTATGATTTATCTCGCGTGGTAACGAATATGATGAAAGTACGTCTGAAAGAAAGCCGTGAGCTCTTATTTGAAATTCATGTTACCCAATCTTTCTATACTCGGCAAGAGTAAATCTGTACTTATCCAGAAGTTTTGTTTGAACACCTCAGTGATTCTATTGGAGGTGGTATCTGTAGTGTTGGCAGAAGAGCCAACACTGTGTTGCAAGAGGAGGCCGAAATGCACGCGTCAACTCACGCGGCTGGCGTGAGGTCTGAAACAGGATACGGAATGAATGCTATAAAGAAAAGTACGTAGCTGCTGGAATACTTAACTTTAATCCATCATTTGTATACAGCGTTCTGGATGACACAAGTGAGACTCTCTCTAGATATGGTTAATGGCGCCTTGCTAGGTCGTAGCCATGGACTTAGCTGAAGGCTATTCTAACTGTCTCTCGGCAAATGAGAGAAAGGCTTCGTCAGTGTAGTCGCTAGCAAAGTCGTCGTACAACTGGGGCGAGTGCTAGTACGTCTCTCTAGACCTGCCGTGTGGTGGCGCTCGGTCTGCAATTACTGACAGTGGCGACACGCGGGTCCGACATGTACTAATGGACCGCGGCCGATTTAAAGCTACCACCTAGCAAGTGTGGTGTCTGGCGGTGACACCACAGTATCCCCTTGCGTTCCTCATACTTTTGAACTGACTTGCTCAGCCAGTTATAGGGGTAGGTTCTGCCGCTCAATCGGAAAGAGTTTTCTTTCCCGATGTACTACGACGCCTTTCGTGACGCTGAATGAGAGTTGTGTTTTAAGTGCATCTGTTGAGTGCAGATGTGTGTGTGTGTGTGTGTGTGTGTGTGTGTGTGTGTGTGTATGTGTGTGTGTGGTGTGGCGTTATGTTTAAATCGCAGGATGATGAGGAAAGGACGACAAAGTCTACCCCCCTCTAATAGCGCAGAATGGGCCCTCAAATTAAATGTCCCCATCTGGCAGACAGATCACCATCAACAGTGTCATATGTCCTCACACCACGAGACGCTGCGGAGAGGTTTTGAGTTTAACCCAGAACACTGATGCAAACTCTGGTGATCACAAACTTCACGCCACCACGTCTCCTTAACTTGAATACTAAATACGTGCGGCGAAAATTTCTTTTAGCACCAGGATTCTACTGGAGTAGCTCCGAGCCGAGTGTTCATCACACATGCTTCGTAGGTGGGTTTCTTTTAAGAGGACATATTTACTATCTTTTAGCTGCAACTGATCCGTTATTCTCGACAACGGACGCTTTTGAAACAATACCATTATCAACAATCATCGTAAACAATAAAACATTATTTACGTTTTCCAGAGAACCTTGAGAACGGCAATTATTAGGACGTCTATAATATAGTGCCATGTACTCTTTAATAAGTTGGATATTGTTACGCATATGTAACACACTCACAGCAATGAACCATGGATCACCCACGTTTTTGTTAAACACCGTAAACCCAGTTCATGAATTACGGCATTTGCTACCAGGCGGGCAGCGCCCTCACGGGTGGAATTACGAAACTCTGCTGCTCTCAGGATTGCCGCTCGCCGTGGCCATCGGCGCATTCTGTTGTCTTGGTCTGGAGCAAATCGTGAGCATAATGATGGGGTTCCACACATCATGCAACTTGCGCCCTACCAAGCGTATTTCTACGCATTCTTTAATAATGGAGTCCCAATGTTTTATCATACTCCACAGAGTGTCCGGTTAAGATGCAATGTTCAGCAATCAAAAGTGGTTCAAATGGCTCTGAGCACTATGGGACTTAACATCTGAGGTCATCAGTCCCCTAGAACTTAGAACTACTTAAACCTAACTAACCTAAGGACATCACACACATCCATGCCCGAGGCAGGATTCGAACCTGCGACCGTAGCGGTCGCGCGGTTCCAGACTGTAGAGCCTAGAACCGCTCGGCCACCCCGGCCGGCTGTTCAGCAATACCTGACTTGTTTGGTTGCAGTGGTCGAGTGTAGCGTTGCCATTCTGAGCAGAGGTATTCCATGGTGCGCGTGGTTTGGCCTATATCATTTTAGAACCCACGTCATCTTGCACATATCCTTGATGTGTAGATGTAGTTACGGAACGTCGGGGATCGTCTTCTACTGAAATATGATCAATGTTAAATTCTGAGCTTGGACTTTCTTCTAACGGCATTATCATCAATGGACCCTCTTTCAATTTCGAACCAATTCTCAGTGGCGAAAAAACAGAAAAGAAAACAGATGACTTCTTCGACTTCTTCAATAAACATATAAATGGGCTATTTCATTTATAACTGACACTTTGAAATGACATACAACCCAACGTGTACCAAAGCAGCAAAAACAGAATGTGATTCATATAAGCGCCATTTATTTGTCAAGCTGAAAATTTTATGCTTGCGCTAATATTCTGAGGCCTAGAAACGAATAATACACACACCAAAAGAAGTTTTGCATCACTCCGGTTCCCAGAACTCCTGAAGATAGACGTTAACTGTGGATATTGCATCACAGACACAGTCTCTTTGACTGTTCAGAGATGTCACTAAACCCGCACAAAGATCAACCATGCATGAGCAGCGCCTATTAGACAGAGGGGGTCCGACAGCCGATCATTTCCAGTCATTCCACCAGGAAGGAGGTACACGGATTGTGTTGTCTGTAGTTCAGCTATGCCTAGACGGTCAATACCGCGGTTCGATCGCGTTCGCATTGTTACTTTGGCCAGGAAGGGCTATCAACAAGGGAAGTGTCCAGACGTCTCAGAGTTAACCAAAGCGATGTTGTTCGGACATGGGGCAGATACAGAGTGACAGAAACTGTCGATGACATGACTCGCTCAGGCCACCCAAGGGCTACTGCTGCAGTGGATGACCGCTACCTGCGGATTACGGCTTGGAGGAACCCTGACAGCAACGCCACCATGTTGAATAATGCTTTTCGTGCAGCCACAGGACGTCATGTTACGACTCAAACTGTGCGCAATAGACTGCATGACGCGCAACTTCACTCTCGATGTCCATGGCGAGGTCCGTCTTTGCAACCACGACACCATGCAGCGCGGTACAGATGGGCCCAACAACATGCCGAATGGACCGCTCAGGGTTGGCATCACGTTCTCTGCACCGATGAGTCTCGCAGATGCCTTCAACCAGACAATCGTCGGAGACGCATTTGAAGGCAATCCGGTCAAGCTGAACGCCTTAGACACACTGCACAGTGAGTGCAGCAAGGTGGAGGTTCCCTGATGTTTTGGGGTGACATTATGTGGGGCCCACGTACGCCGCTGGTGGTCATGGAAGGCGCCGTAACGGCTGTACGATACGTGAATGCTATCCTCCGACCGATAGTGCCATCACATCGGCAGCATATTTCGACACATTTGTCTTCACGGACGACAATTTCTGACCCCATCTTGCACGTCTTGTGAATGACTTCCTCCAGGATAACGACATCGCTCGACTGGAGTGGCCAGCATGTTCTCCAGACATGAACCCTATCGAACATGCCTGGGATAGATTGCAAAGGACGACGTTACCTACCAACCACTCTGAGGGATCTACGCCCAGTCGCCGTTGAGGAGTGGGACAATCTGGGCCAATAAGGCCTTGATGAACTTGTGGATAATATGCCACGACGAATATAGGCATGCATCAATGCAAGAGGACGTGCTAATAGGTGTTAGTGGTACCGGTGTGTACAGCAGTCTGGACCACCAAATCTGTAGGTCTCACTGTATGGTGGTACAACATGCAATGTGTGGTTTTCATGAGCAATGAAAAGGACGGAAATGATGTTTATGTTGACCTCTATTCCAATTTTCTGTACAGGTTCCGGAACTCTCGGAACCGAGGTGATGCAAAACTTTTTTTGATGTGTGTAGATTAAACACCAAGATAGATGCGTAGGAGTGACAACAAGTGTTCGTAATTTTTTTTATTGCTGGATTGGAGCCAGTATTAAACAAGAATGATGTGAGTCTACAACGAGCTACGTAACGTATTTGAGAATAGAATATGTGGACACGAGAATTTTCACACAAACATGTAAGGCCGGCCGAAGTGGCCGTGCGGTTAAAGGCGCTGCAGTCTGGAACCGCAAGACCGCTACGGTCGCAGGTTCGAATCCTGCCTCGGGCATGGATGTTTGTGATGTCCTTAGGTTAGTTAGGTTTAACTAGTTCTAAGTTCTAGGGGACTAATGACCTCAGCAGTTGAGTCCCATAGTGCTCAGAGCCATTTTGAGCCATGTAAGCTGGCTGTCTACAAACTGCAAGTTCGCAAAGTCTGCGAATAATAACTAATGTAGTAGAGTACTTGCGTAAGAGCTGATTTCTACGGAAACTCGACTCCGGTAACCGGTCAGTATCCCTTCGACAAAGACTTTCCGAAAAGCAATGGGCTAGCAGAGTCAGAAACAGGAAAATAAAGACAATTAGTACTGTAGCTCATCGGAGAAAGTTTAATACTGAAAAGCAAATTTGTAGAACCATGCATACCTATTTCAGGTGTTTAGAAAATGTGGTGAAAATGTACGCCTCATTTATTTCCCAACACCTGCAAGAGATAAGCCAATAATGAATCGTTTTTACACATGAGTGAGCTCTTCCCACACTTAATTTCTCAATCCTAAGCAACATGCAAGAGGAGCTGTGTTTTGAGTGACCTCGTTCCTTATAGAGCTCTCGTTTCTTCCACGGAAAAATAGATTACCACAAAACACAACACATGAGACAAAGTAGTAGGCATTTATTTAAATCTGGACATGGCGAAGTACTGAACCATCACAGCAACGAGCGCTGTCAACCATAGTTTCAGTGGATAAGCAAAACGAAGTACAGTGACTGCCCAATACATAGGATGCGACAAGATCGAGGTCAAAGATGTCGTCGCTCCCAACTTACACGGCTACATTCTGCGTCAATGTTTGCCTCGAGACAGGTGTGGTTGCCTCACTCAATATTTTTGGCCCCCTGCGGTGACCACAGCTACGGGAATAAACTTGTAATAGCAAGCTGTCTGTGCCGGAGCAGTTCTAAATCTGTCACGATGGACGTGTGGGAATTCAGTTCTAGCAGAATAGCTCATAGTTATACGTGGTGATTTAACGTGGTTGGCAGAAAACCTTCAAGTTACAGGAACAGAGTTTTTTCTTAGTGAATACACAATATTTTTCTGCTTTATTAACAATTACTGTCCGGCTATTTTTGCTCAATACAGTGTTCATTACTGACATGTGGAATTTGCACGAATCCAGTTTCAAGAGTTTTAATCCTTACGTACCGGTAAAATTAGTCAGGAGTGCTGCATTTACTTGCTTGTTTCATGATATGTTCTCGTAAGGAGATGGTGCTTTTTATAAAGATGGTTTATGTGACGAATGATAACATAAGCCATAGAGCCTCACATCCATTTTATTCAATTTATTTATTTTGACAGCTGCTACGTTTTCAGAACGTGATTAAGTTTTGATTGTTTCTTCAGACACATTTTTCATTGGTGTACTGTGAAACACGTAAGTGTTTTTGCGAGTGGTATGTCCAACTTTGGTGTACACACTGGCTACAGCTAACCACTTGAAAATCACCTCAGGGTGAAATTGCAGTCGTGGAAATTGTAATAAATACTGCAGCCAATGGTGAATATGATGTCATTTAAAAAAGTTGTGCAGTTTATTGTAAATCTTAATAATAAATCCAAAGAATATTCTTACTAAGAATAATGTAGAGTATCCTTGGTGGTATAATTCGTATTTAAAACAAGTTTATCTGATGTACTAGGTGCACAAAGCAATGCTCTCTAATTTGACACTGAGGTGTGATTTTAGTGACGATAACTGAGTTACAAGAACTATGTGACTCGACACAGTGACTAACCCAGCAGTTGACGTTGCTCAGTGTTTAATGCATTTAGACCACAAAACAGAATGGTATGGAATGGTGTTCAGTATGTAAGCGTCAGTCTACGGATCCATAAATCTCGGGTGGGATCCCTGGTTAGTTCTACGCTTTTTAACTGTCAGTTATCAGTTCATTCACCAATGCTAGTGTATTTTGACGTGAAAAATACCTAATGGCACCGTAGCTCGGAGTTCAGGTTCAACTACAAGTCCCTTTAAATCTTCAAAGGTCGGAAGAGACAATGTTTCACTACCTCCAATACGACCATGCCAAGCAAGCTCTGTGGTTTTCAAACCAAACTTCGGGTTTAGGACAGCTTACCTCAAGAGAAAAGAAGGATGGTAAACATTACCGAGAGATCGTTGTCTAACAGAGCAGACAGCTGAAATCGGACAAACTGACTTATAGGTTAAGACAGTGGATACGTATTTAGGCAGAGCGGCAGTGAAGCCGTCGACGAAACGTTCTGATCCAAGTTTTCTGCCATCAGTATTCTGCCATAGTCTTGACCATATGAACATGTTTCCCTGTTCGTCTTCATATATCTAAGACGTCACATTCTAACATTCCTCTTTTCATTCAGATACACGAAGAATGGCTACGTGGTAACTGATACAGCCGGCCGCTGTGGCCGAGCGGTTCTAGGCACTTCCGTCCGGAACCACGCAGCTATTGCGGTCTCAGGTTCGAATCCTGCCTCGGGCATGGATGTGTGTGATGTCCTTAGGTTAGTTAGGTTTAGGTAGTTCTAGGTCTAGGGGACTGATGACCTCAGATGTTAAACCCCATAGTGCTTAGAGCCATTTGAACCATTTGTAACTGATATAGTTGTTATCTTACAGACCAGTATTATAAAGAAATTTCAGTAAACAGTTATTCCGGGAGGAATGCCAGTAAAAAACCATTAACATGTCTGAAGAAAGATAATATTGCAGACCGTCTTTAATTTTCCCTGGTCTGTTTGCGTAGTCATTTTGCTGTCTGCAGGAACTGCCCTCTATCAAAACAATAGTTCACTTCTCTTTTTCAACTCTAAAATCATCAAAAGTTGTTTTCCTTTCCTGTTTTTTTTCTGCACAGATGTCGCTAATGTGAATGGGAGAAGACTATTTAAAGAGACATGGTACACAAGATCCCATGATGAATAGAGCAAAAGGAGAAAGTGATCACATTGGATAAAAGTATCCTTCGAAACACAAAGAAGTGATTTACAGAGTACAAAAAAAATGGTTCAAATGGCTCTGAGCACTATGGGACTTAGCAGCTATGGTCATCAGTCCCCTAGAACTTTGAACTACTTGAACCTAACTAACCTAAGGACAGCACACAACACCCAGTCATCACCAGGCAGAGAAAATCCCTGACCCCGCCGGGAATCGAACCGGGGAACCCGGGCGTGGGAAGCGAGAACGCTACCGCACGACCACGAGCTGCGGACTACAGCGTACAAACATAAACGTGCAAGTGACTTCGGAATAATCTATCGATAATTGCAAGGGAGTGAAACCTTTTAGAAAGTGTGTGATATAGAGAAAGTAGATAGTGGATTACGTACCGAATAGCCGTCTGATGAAATAGGCGTATCCTCGACGTGAGGTTACGTCGCTTTCACCGGATGAGCTGCTGGTTACTGGCCTAGCGATGCGCACGCTACTTTAGTTCCACAGCGAGAGTTCCTTCCGTTATGGTAACCTTGTAGTGTAGTTTGTTGTGCGCTCAGTAACGAGACGTGGGGTACTTGTTACGCTTCTGCAAGCCTCAACACTTTGGCGACACGAATGTATTAACCTTCTTTTTCTGAGGCAATTGTGTCTGCTTCACTTTGAAACCGTCATTGTTTTACTGTTGTCCTTGGCGTGACCAAAGATGATGAATGCTGCGTTAGTACTGTTGCCTGCAGAGACCTACTTCTGTACATGCTTACGAAGATTTCGATTTGTTCATTCGAAGTTAGCTTGCTGTTTTTCAGAAGTATACGACAGTTAATGTTGTCGTGGTAATGTCCACGTGTAGTACTCTGTGTTACTACGGGTAAACATAAAAGTGAAGAGAGAGCAAGAGGGGGAGAAGCAGAGGAAGGACGTAATGGGTTTATCTGCGGACGATTATGCATCAATTTAGAAAACGCTTTGAAAGTACTTACTTAGATTGAAGAGGATGCGAAAGCTAACACTCTCTTGCTGTCTATCGTCGCTGTTATTACCTCTGTCATCGACAGTACCTTTCGATGCACTGCCTCTTCGATTCCATTCTTCTAAATTTATTTTTACCATCTTACGACCTGTCCTTACAGCTTTTGTTAACCATAGCACTCGACCTTGGGACATTCACTGAATATATCCAAACCATTTTAACTGTCACTCCTGGATAGTCTTCTCTAAGAGGCTTTTCATTTTAAATTTGGTCTTGCTTCAGATCCTATCCCTACAAGTTTTTGAGAAAAAAACAAAATTTCTTCATTTTGGTAGTGAGTGACTTTTTAATTGGACACACAATAATTTCTTTGACGCAATCACAGAAAATTTTTTACACAGAATGATTCAGCTGCCCCTATCACTGCGTTTTATGCAACCCACAACACCTTCAAATACCGCTCGCAAGTTTTTCATATTCTCTCGCTCGCTACACACATAAAAATGAGCACGACCTTTTTGTGAGAAATTTAATATAGTTAAATGTTGTACTGGGATGCGTTTTCGCTAGAGACAATAGTTCTCGAATTATTAAAAAAAATCCATACAAATATGATTAATTTAAGAAAAGGTCATGTTCATTTTTTCTGTAGGACTAATAGTCTGCCCGTAGTAAGCGAGAGAATATGTTAATCCTGTACATACTATTTGAAGGCGTTGCAGGCTGTACAAAAGCAGCGGTAGCGGCAGCGGCAGCTCAAAAAAAAAAAATGGTTCAAACGGCTCTGAGCACTATGGGACTTAACTTCTGTGGTCATCAGTCCCCTAGAACTTAAAACTACTCAAACCTAACTACCCTAAGGACATCACACACATCCATGCCCGCGGCAGGATTCAAACCTGCGACCGTAGCAGTCGCGCGGTTCCGGACTGAGCGCCTGAACCGCTAGACCACCGCGGCCGGCGGTGGCAGCTGACTCACCCGGTATAGTTAACCGGTATCGGCCACTACTGGTCATCATCAGAACTAAAAAAAGAAAAAGAAACGAATATCTGCTGTAGCCGACGACGAGGGCTATATATAAATGAAAAACAGTTTTTTTTAAAGAAAAGAAATAGGAAAAAGAAAAATCTAACCAAGACACTCACAACAGTTAAGTAACAAATTATATAACTTGACTTTGTATTTTTCAGACAAAGACCAACACCGTTTGAAAGTTATGACCCAAGTATGCCTTTAACGCAAGATTAAATTAAGTTTCGCATGAGTGAATGAGAAATCAGTGATTCAAACATTACAGTTCGTTTCGTTCTACAATGATATATAGTGTTATAGACAGTGTGGCAGCCTGACCTTATCACAGACTTACATTACCCATCTTGATAACGCGTTTTTTTCGGGTCAACAATGACATCCTAGGTAACATAACCAGTTATAAACAATATGTTGGCGACTCTATTGTTCTTTATAAGAGATCAACACTGAAATAGAGCATCAGCTGCAAAATTTATTGACATCCCCACAAAAGCTGCGTTTACTACAGAATAGACAGCGAAATTAACTTTTCAGATTTAACATTTGGAACTCACAGTACTGTCAGAGACACGATTCGAATCCGCCACCTCTGCATCTAGAGCAAGAGAGCCCAACGCACGTCCGCCGGACCCTTGCGGCCCCAAAGCAAGCATCATTGTGGCCCAAGAAGTGAGCATGTATCACAAGTAGAAAAAGTTATGATAAACATTATTTTCAATCTGAAACTCTCACCACATGATGATATTCTCCCATTGATCCATCCTTCTTCCCTCTTTATCTTTTTTCAGCAGTTATTGTTAGTAGCGTTAAGTACATAATGTGCTGCCCCAAAAATACTCTTTCTCTTTACGATGTGGCCCAGGTAAGCTAAAAGGTTGGGCACTCCTGATTTAGAGGCAGCGATCCTCCTTCGTGCCCAAGGAAACCGATCTGCATCTTAGATTCAGAGTGAGTTGCTTCCTCGTGGCATCCAGAAGTTGTAACGTTCTTCGAAAGCTCACCGGAAGAATAACTGATAAATACAACGAATCCAGAAATCCCGCCATTTCGAACTTAAATATCGTCTTTGTTTTCCGCAGGGAATGGGCGCTAGCCAACGCTTGTGTAACTGTATTGTCCTTTAGGCAGTACTGTCACGTGAGTGACTCATAATTGTTCAGCCACCCACGATCATTCTTCACGCACGCGATAGCGCTAGCCTTGAATTCGGAACTTCCCACGTCCTTGAGGAACTTCTGTGTATGTCTCTTTCGTATGCTGCTCCCATCCTTTGTCATTTCCACACGCCTTTTCCTTAAACCATTTTATTTGACCGTGAGATATATTCTGTACAGAACAATTAAGACTTGCTTATCTTAAGCAGATCTCCTTGACATCAAATGGAAGTGCTAGACTTTTCCATTTTTAACATCAAACAGTATTTAAGACTTTGAAGTTTGTTGTCCGTTCTTTTGAATGCAGACAGCATGCAAGCATGTCTTCCTCAATTCGCACGTACTATCGATAGCGGCAGTTGCACAATTTCTCTGTAAATCCATGGTTCTTGAGTACATCGCAAGTGCTGTATTTAATCTTTATGCATCACATCTTCATTCAACGAAACAAACGTCGCAGTAATAAGGCGCTGAACTCGTATTCGGCAATCCTCATTTAGGTTTTCCGCGATTTCCCTTTGTTTAGGCCCTTTCAAAGGACACGGTGCTCCCCTACTCCGTCTTTAATGAAGTGGTCGTCTATGGGACGTTAAACTCTCCACATTTTCATGGTACACGATATACGTTTTCTTGTAATTAGCAGCCGGCCGCGGTAGCCGAGCGGTTCTAGGCGCTTCGGTCCGGAACCACGCGGCCGCTACGGCCGCATATTCGAATCCTGCCTCGGGCATGGGTGGGTGTGATGTCCTTAGGTTTAAGTAGTTCTAAGTCTAGGGGACTGATGACCTCAAATGTTAAGTCCCATAGTGCTCAGAGCCATTTGTAACTAGCACTTGAAATGTACGCAGATTCTTTAATTAATCCGACGTGTGTAAGCAACTGGCAATGCTGTGTTGTTCTACATGAGTAGATTGGTGTGTTCATCCCTTCCAGATGCTCAGTCTGAGATTATGCAGCCATCACGTGATTTTTGAGAGTACCATCAATGAAGTTATGTTTTTGATGTGTGTTACGAAAATCGAACAGCGGAGTTTAGATCAACTTTACGCAATCAAGATTTTTGTTAAACTTGGGAAATCCGCGCGTGTGACTTTTGAAAAGTTGGAACAGGCCTATGGGGAATATTCCTAACGAGGAGCACAAATTTTTCGCGGCACAAGTTATTTTTGGGAGGCCGAGAACACTTTGAGGGCGAACGTCGCTCAACCAGACCTTCATCTTCAGAAACCGAAGAGAACGTCAAACCTGTGGGTGCTCTTGTGCGATCAGACCGACGTTTAATAAGGATGATGGATGACCTGTTAAACTTAAACAGTTTCACCGTACATCAAATTTCGACCGAAGATTTGCACATGCGAAAGGGTGAGCCAAAATAGTGCCGAAAAACCGCACAACTGAGCAGAAGGCCATTAGACGAAACTTGTGTGTTGATCTTCTTGAGAGGATAGCCAATAACCACGAATACTTCACTCGTGCAATCACAGGTTATGAATCATGGATTTTTGAGTACGATTCTGAGACAAAACGGCAAAGCGAGGAGTGGCACACTGAGACATCTCATCGACCGAAAAGAGCTCGAATGTGCAAATCGAAGATCGAAACAATGCTGGTTTGTTTTTATGACAGCAGGGCATAGTGCATAAAGAGTTTGTTTCTTCAGGACACATTGGTAACCAAGAGTTTTACAATGATGTCCTTGAGAGGCTTAGGTAAAGGGTGAATCGAGTGAGACCAGACTTTGAAGACAAGTGGATGTTGCATCATGACAACGCCCCATGCCACACGGCCAGTTCCATCACTGAATTTTTGATCTAAAAGAGCATTCCTGTTATTCCACAGACCTTCTCCCCCTCCCCCCCCCCTCCCATTCACCTGATGTGAATCCTTGTGACTTTTTTTTCCGAAACTGTAAAATACTGAAAAGGACGTCATTTTTGGACTCTGGAGAACATTCAAAAGAATGTGACCGAAATGTTAAAGGCTCTACCAGCTGAAGCCTTTCAGCGCTGCTACCTAGACTGGGAACAGCGATTCCGTCGGTGTATAACTGCCGAAAGGAACCACTCTGAAGGGAATAATATTGACGTTTGAAATAATAAATTTGGTACATAAAAATCAGTCTCATTAATTTTCTCACACACTTCGCATGCTGTTACTGGATAATCCACTCAGCTGTTTTACTGACAGCAGTTAATTCACATTTTCGATTTCGAAACTGTATACTTGCATCTTTAGATGTGCTTGTGACTGTCCAACTCCATCAGAAACACTGAAGTACTAAACACGATACAAAATAAGTACGGTTACTGTAAATATATAATACGCTTGTTCTTGTGTGCGCCCAATAACGGCCAGCTGCACCTGGGTTCGGAGTCGACGTTAGACTATAGATCCGCATATAAATGGCTGAGTAGCTAACGACAGTTACAAAAAGATGCCACATTCACAATATTTGCAATCTGTAACTTTCACCTATTGCCACACCTAAAGAAATTGATGGATAGAAAACAGTTTATGTCGAATGAAAAGTTTCGACAGCCATGGGCCGATATTTTTTACACCTTAGAGATTTGTATTTTACGTAGGGAAATGAGGTAACTTCACACAGTTCTTTCACAAAGCACTATGTTTTTGTTCTAACATATTCATGCCACGTCATCTGCTTATTAGATTTTCTTGGAGATGGATGCTGTAATGTGGATATAAAAATTAAACGGAATGCGAGTCATGACTGATCCTTGAGGTAGACTATTGTTCAGAGTTGTTCATTTGCTAGTTTCTCCATTCAGAAAATGAAAAACTTGGAAACGCTAGCAGGTGGAGAACCCCGAACAACAGCGTGCCTAAAGAATCACTCCCGGCTCACCTACTGTCTAATTTGTATTTCCACGACATCATACGTGAAGAATGTCGAGTACAAAATTTTCTTAGACCTAAATTAGGAATATCTCACTCGCAAGCCGAGAAATGCTTCCCTTGCGCTCAAATTTCGCAGCAGATGGACACCCAGCAGGCCGATGTGTGTAGCAGGTTGTTGCACGTGGCTGGACATCCGGTCAGGGGCTGGAGAAATCCAGACGGCGGCGCGCGGTAACCCACATGCCCGAATTTGGCCTCGACTGGAGCGCCGTTCACCTGCGCGTGGCCCTTACTGTGCGTGCACTGCGTTTGTGCGTGAGAATGCGTGCACGCGCGACCCGCTCCCGAACTTGGAGCGCACCGAAGTTCCTTTGGGCCTGCCTAATCGACAGCGCGTGAGCCACCACAAGTAGCGAGCGGCCAGATTCACTGGTAACTAGTACTTCATTACCAGTGGCGCGTGCTGCCGCTAGAGACAAGTCGCACGGCCGGAGAATTGTAGCGAATAGCAGGAAGATCTGCAGGGGACCGACGATGGGTGCAGGGAGCGGCAGTTGATCCTCAACATAAACAAACGTAACGTATTGCGTACATATGGGAGGAAAACCTCGTTATTGTTTGATTATACGATTGTCGAACAATCGTACGAGTGGCATTCGTGAAAACTTAATATGCAAAGTCGAGAAAAATCCGTGACAAATGATTATAATTTTACTACGTTTTATTGAAGTTTGGCAACGGCCTTGCCGCAGTGGATACATAGGTTCCCGTGAGATCACCGAAGTTAAGAGCTGTCGGGCGTGGTCGGCACTTGGATGGGTGACCATCCAGGCCGCCATGCGCTGTTGCCATTTTTCGGGGTGCACTCAGCCTCGTGATGCCAATTAAGGAGCTACTCGACCGAATAGTAGCGGCTTCTGTCAAGAATACCACCATAACGGCCGGGAGAGCGGTGTGCTGACCTCACGCCCCTCCTATCCGCATCCTTCCCCGGGGATGACACGGCGGTCGGATGGTCCCGGTAGGCCACTCGTGGCCTGAAGACGGAGTGCCTTTTTTTATTGAAGTTTACGTTACTGTGAAGAGCGTATTTTCCTCGAAAAGTCAACCGAAACTATTGCTTCTTCCTGTGTAGGTTCATACGCAGGAGTATCAACAGTCTTTCTTCTCCTGCACCATTAGCGATTGGAACAGGGAAGAGGAGAAAGTACCAATTTTGCACGAAGCATCCTCCGCCATAAGCCGTACCATTCCCAGCCGACTGTGGACCTAGATAGTGTTGAAACCAGCACGTTGGTAAACATTGCTCATCTACAATGAAGTGCCAAAGAAACTGGTATACGCATGCGTATTCGAATACAGAGATACGTAAACAGGCACAATAAGGCGCTACAGTCAGCAACGCCTATATAAGACAACAAGTTCAAAATGGTTCAAATGCCTCTAAGAACTATGGAACTTAACATCTGGGGTCATCAGTCCCCTAGACTTCGAACTACTTAAACCTAACTAACCTCAGGACATCACACATATCCATGCCCGAGGCAGGATTCGAACCTGCGACCGTAGCAGAAGCGCGGTACCGGACTGAAGCGCCTAGAACCGCTCGGCCACAGAGGCCGGCAAGACAACAAGTGTCTGGCGCAGTTGTTAGATCGGTGACTGCTGCTACAATGGCAGGTTCTCAAGATTTCAGTGAGTTTGAACGTGGTGTTATAGTCGGCGCACGAGTGATGGGACACAGCATCTCCGAGGTAGCGGAAGTGGCGATTTTGCCGTACGACCATTTCACGAGTGTACCGTGAATATCAGGACATCGCTGCGGCCTAAAAATGATCGTGCAAGAACGGGACCAACGGCGACTCAAGAGAATCGTTCGAAGTGACAGAAGTGCAACTCTTCCGCAAATTGCTGCAGATTTCAATGCTGGGCCATCAACAAGCGTCAGCGAGCGAAGCATTCAACGAAACACCATCGATATGGGCTTTCGGAGCCGAAGGCCCACTCGTGAACCCTTGGTGACTGCACGACACAAAGCTTTACACCTCGCCTCGGCCCGTCAACACCGACATTGGACTGTTACGGATACGTACCGAGCGAGAGAATTTAAAAACTTAGCGCATGGTTAATGAAGGCCTTTTAAACATTATGGGCTGGATAAAACGACAGCGGCAGGTACAGCTCAGTCACCCCGCGTAATTTGCTAGGTCAGCTGGCAGTTACAGTTAATTACTAAAACTGATGGCTATTGGCAGTCGGAACCATTACGAGCGTACAGGCGCGGGTGTTTTGTTCCAGAATATGACCATGGTTGGAATAAATGTACAGCAGATAATAAGGGAGCACTAGGACAGCTGGTTCACCAGACTAACATAATAAGAGGCCAGATACACGGAAAACAATACGATTGTATTGTTCAATAAACAACGAGGGAAACTATGATAAAATACAGTACTGTTTACTGCACAAAACACGTACTGCATCTCAATGATTCATAGTAATAGTTAATAAAAGTATGTTATTATCGCGCTTAAGGTAGTGAGCAGAACAAATATTGCTTCTGACCACAGCGTACTACTGATATGAAGAATACACTTTAACACACTGCAAGTCTAATTCTCAAGACCGAAGTACTGCTAAGTGGTTGGGAAGAGCAATGGTGGGCGTCGCAAAGTTGAGAACTCATACGGAGAACTGAGCTCCAGACGTAGATTCTTGGCTGCAAAGTCTGAGATTAGGCGGCAGCATCAGGTGTTACGGCAGCTACGGCGACAGGGTTGATAAAATTAATACTCCATAAAACATGGCTTAATGTGCAGTTGAATGCCTGCATACCCATCAGTCTGCATCGGAAAAAGAGCAAGGTGAACGCCCTCGGCTAAATGTTCTTCTACAAACAGCTCCTCTTGTTTATCCTACACAGGACTACTCGTCTGCACAAAGGTCTAATCCGAACAAAGCGTAGGTACAGATTGATAGTGAGGCAAGGTGCAAGCGCAGTTTCATTTTCTCGGATTCCACAAAAGAGAAGACTGCCCATGTCTGCAAGCTGCCAACCCTCTGGCGCCGATGGAACCTCCACTTACAGCCATTCACCGGACCCGGGAGAGACTGCTGGAGCTGTATTCTGTTGGTAATCACTGTGCGTGGGCGAGGGAAGTTTCAACGAAGTAGTCTTGTTCAAACGAGCAACGGCTGCTTCACGTTAGTAGTCATATTGTGATTTTTATGATCTAACGACTAATTTCATCAAACTGAAACTTTGGATACAGTGACTCCGGTACCTAGGGACGTTATTGACAGCTCTTCTTGCTCATTTCAACGTAATTAAACATGTAAAATCTGACCGTTAATTTCCTTGAAACTAAACTAATCAGCACACGAAAATTTAAATTTTATTACTACCGCCTTTAATTTTTTTTTTTTTTTTGAGGGGGGGTAGGACGTCAAACGGGTCGACTTGAAGCAGGAGAGGCACCACAGGACATTTTATTTTCTACTGTCTATACTTTTACAAATAAATTCATGAATCTTTGCCAGCATGACCGGGAAGGATTCAGGATCCACACTCATAGCAGTGGAAGTGCAAAAGCATAACAAAATAAATTTTTTTTAGGTATGAAATTTCATCTTTTTTTCACTTACTGTTTTTGTTGCTATAGGTACATTTTTCTTCACAAGTAAGAGAGATTCTTTGATGAATTTTGCACAGCGTACAAACCATACTTACAGGTGTTTGAAACTCTAGAATTTTCCAAATCTATTAAAAACTGTGGTAAAAATTGAAATAATTAACTATAAAATATGATTTTTTTCTAAGCATAAAGTTTAAAACGTAACAGCTCATTCAGTTTTTCATAAATTAAATAGATTCTAGAGTTTCAGACATCTGTAAGTATGGTTTGTATGCTGTGCAAAATTCATCGAACAGTCTCTCTTACTTATGAAGAAAAGTGTACCTATAGCAACAAACGCAGCCAATAGTAAGTGAAAAAAATGATGAAATTTCACATGTAAAAAAAATTATTTTGTTATGTTTTTGAACTTCCGCTGCTACGAGTGTGAATCCTGAATCCTTTCTGGTCATGCTGACAAAGCTTTATGAATTTACTTGTAAAAGTATAGACAGTGGAAATTGAAATGTCCTGTGGTGCCTCTCCTGCTCCAAGTCGGCCCGTTTGACGTCCTACCCCCCTTAATTGAATGATACTGTTGTTTAAGGGAAGCTCTCGATATTGGAGGTGCTACAGGAAGTTTAATGATTACCCTTGGATCGACAAGTATGTCACTAATGGCGGACAGAAGCTCAGACTGGGGAAGAATGGGAATGAAATAGTTCGTGCCCTTTTGAAGGAGACATCCCAGCATTCACCTTGCGATATACAGGAAAATCACGAAAAACTTTAATCTTAATGGTCGGACTGGGTTTTGAGTCATCGAATACGAGTTCCATGTCTTACCGATACGGCACACTGCTCGGTGTGATGGTGGTGGTGATGGATGCGAAATGAAAGCTAAAGACAAACTGAAGAAGAGATGAGGGGCTACAGAAGAGCACGAAAAATGAATGATAACGATATAATTCGAAATGAACACGTTATAGAAAGGAAAACCTTTACCATGAGAAGGTAATTGAAGCATTTAAGGAGTCTGTGAAGAAACAGTAGAGGAGACTCAGTGTACAGCGAGACAAAATTTGGAATCAGCACAGTAGATATTTATCGAGGAAAAAATAAGCACATAATAGAAAGAGATTCAGAACTGTGTTAAAATAGAAAGAGTGATAACTTAGTGACAGGTTTGTCATAATATCCCACACCTATAGCCTCCTCGCTTGGTGTGAGCGGACAGCAAGCGGACGCCGTACAGTACTGTCAGCGATCGCGTATGGGCGCCACAAGTACGCCTGTTCATTAAGTCCCACTCGAGCGCCCTTCCAATTGTAGCGAGACTGCGTAGGCCTGGGTGACGTGAGCGCCGCAGTGGGGCTGTCTGTCTCCCAGGTGTGGTCTCGGCCTAGCCTTCCACGAGGAGCACTAACCGCCACTCACGGCTGCCTACACCTTCTCGGACACTGGCCGACACGTGTCACCTTCGCACGGGTTGTTAACCGCCTCTCTCATGGGCACACTGGGGCTAACAACGGTGAAATATGTTTCCAGGCTTCCCTGGCCGTTAACAATCAAAGCAAAATCTTATGGTTGAGCAGATCTCGTCATTTTCTACTTCTACTTCTTCAACATGTCCAAGTTTCTATCCCTTTGCTGGGATCTACTTCAGGAAACTTCTGGTGTTGACAGGTGGTTGAAAGCTGGCGTAAGCAAGGTTTTATTTCGGACTACCACCGGTCCTATTCAAAAATGGTTCAAATGGCTCTGGGCACTATGGGACTCAACATCTTAGGTCATAAGTCCCCTAGAACTTAGAACTACTTAAACCTAACTAACCTAAGGACATCACACACTCCCATGCCCGAGGCAGGTTTCGAACCTGCGACCAGTCCTATTGCCACTCTTCAATCAGATAATTAAAATATAATAAAGTGATTTTTTTAGATGATGTACTACAAAAATCGCAGATGGCGATATCGAGACTGCTGGTGTGATGTGGATGACGACACTGCTTCAGGCAGTTACTTCATCAGTTCTCAATAAATGCGTGAGAGGCAGGGAACGATGATGGCGATATGAGGGGTAATACTTTTGGATGCATCGGTCTGGGAGCAGTAAGGGGGTACGAGAGAGGAGTGAAAGGGGAGAGGAAGTAGAGCTGGGTTGGGGGTTGGGTTGTTTTGGGGGAGGAGACCAGACAGCGAAGTCATAAGTCTCATCGGATTAGGAAAGGACGGTGAAGAAAGTCGGTCGTGGCCTTTCGAAGGAACCATCCCGACATTTGCCTGGAGCGATTTAGGGAAATCACGGAAAACTTAAATTAGGATGGCCGGACACGGGATGAACCGTCGTCCTCCCGAATGCGAGCCCAGTGTGGTAGCCACTGCGCCACCTGGGAGGTGCGATCGATAGAGTGGGTTAGAACACGATGAAGCGAAAGTGGATTTATGGTGGTCAGGAGAACTGAGTGGGATGTTGGAGCCTTGATCTGAGGAAGAGATAAGGGGCTAGAGACGGTTGGAAAGGGTAGATTTCAGGACGGATCTCCAAGAAGGAGTCTGACGAAATTTCTGTGGTACAAAAAATGGAGCTTGGAGGGGAACGGTCCAAGAGAGACATACTGATACAGCCGCGACTGCATCCAAGGATCGGAAGACTATAGAGGAGACAATGAGGTTTTGATATTCGTGTTTGCCGGATGTGAACTTGTAATTAATCATCCTCCTCTAACATTCCTTTTTTTTATATAGAGATAACCGATACCATGTAAACTATCAATTCTTGCACAGGTTAAAATTATCTCAGCTGTTTCATTAAAATAATTCATATGATTTTGTGTACGATGTATTATATTTCAGGATAAAACGTATAAAAAAGAACTTAATGTGTTACAATCGATATGTACGAACAGTTAAAATTACTACTCCATTAAGAATAACTGAAATTACAAAATTTGTTGCATACTTAAAATTCATATTATTAATTGAACAATCAAACGCTAACTATTAAATTTATTTCCAGACTAAGTTTTAAAATAATGTTATATCTTGGTGGTGATTCTCCTGTTGTAAAGAACATTTGTAAACTCTTTTGCTTTGTAAACTCTTTGGAATGTGCTTGGTTCAAATGGCTCTGAGCGCTATGCGACTTAACTTCTGAGGTCAGCAGTCGCCTAGATGGTTCAAAATGGCTCTGAGCACTATGGCACTCAACTTCTGAGGTCATTAGTCCCCTAGAACTTAGAACTAGTTAAACCTAACTAACCTAAGGACATCACACACATCCATGCCCGAGGCAGGATTCGAACCTGCGACCGTAGCGGTCGCTCGGCTCCAGACTGTAGTGCCTAGAACCGCACGGCCACTCTGGCCGGCTATAATGTGCTTAGTGGCGCGGAATGTAAGTAATGGTTGGCAAGCCACAGATGGAAACGCACGTATTTTGCTAAACTTGTCAACAACAATATTATTTATAGGTTTTTTTTAATGTGGAAATTATCAAGTCGGTGTAATTCAGAAGAATGGAATAAAATAAAAAGATATTACAGCAAAAGGCAAATCTTCAATAGTTATTTACTGCAACAAGAACCCGTAAGTTAAATCAAAATTTTTAGCAGCAAGAATATACCCCGAGACAAGACTTTGAGATATTGACGACAATAACGAGTTAATCAAGATAAGTAAAAAAGTTATTATTTTGTAATCTTACTCCTCTCGAAGCTTTTGAAAATAGTGAAGATACTAAGGCAGTGAATTTAATAGTGATGTGTGGGAGGGTAAGATTACAAACTATTTGGATTGGTGATCGAAGAATATGACGAGAAGGAATGAATTCTATAGGCTGGTCGAGAACGCATGTAGGAAAAGGAAGGCGGATACGGGAAGCGAGGCAGAGTACATGGGATTCTACGAGTCGTCAGGAGTAGTAAAATTTTGGGGGTGGCATGCTACACAGCAAAGAAAGAAAGAAAGAAAGAAAGAGAAAGTGGAGCCCCCAGAAGACATGGTCGGATGTCAGTGTGGCTACGTACATACATGACCTCAGCATTGGAGATACGTAAATCATTAGAGTTGCAGTTCTCACTGACGCGAAGAACGGCCATACTTGCCATCAGAGTACGTTACTTTTGGTGGTTTTTAGTGTTGTAACCATGCCTGGTATGGTACATAAGAACATTGTACAACGTCATAGGTTCACTCTCAGGGACTACAAGATGCGGCGTACTAGAGTGAGGCAGCGTAATCAGTTCTTAACAGAGTTTGAAAGGGGCGTCATTGTTGGTCTCCATTTGGCAGGCTGGTCGAATTGTGCTGATCCAGATTTGTGGGGCCTTCTGGCGCCCCTATGTTGGACTGCACGGCAACGTGAGGCCAGGCACACTCTTCGTCATAGTTGCAGTTGACCACGTATCACCACCACAAAGGAGGATTGCTGTTTTAAGCACCAAGCGTATTGTAAACCCTTTAAATCTGTTTCCACCGTGTGAGAACAAGTAATGGACTCTCGGCAACACTTTATTGTCAACCCGCATCATTAATCGGAGATTAGCAGCAGCCATAATAAGCAATTAGCGTCCCGTGCGTTAGCTACCGTTAACACCACGACACGAACGGCTGCGTATGGAATGATGGAATGACCGGGAAGCACGGACTGCTGATGAATGGCGTCACACTGTGTTCAGCGATGATTCGTGGTTCTGCGTTACCACGGATGACGCTCGTCAGCTAGCGTGGCGGCGACCTGGAGAGAAGTCCCATTTTCCAATGTTTTGAGAGATACGGCGATGCTGGTGTTGGTGTCATAGTGTGAGGAGCCATCAGATAAGACTTGAGGTCACGGATGGTAGTGGTTGAGGGAGCTCTGACGGCACAACTTTACGCCACGGACTTCATGCATCCTCATGTGTTACCTCTCATGTGACAGTACAGTGGTGCCATTTTTCAACAACACAATACTCGTCCACACATCGCACGTCTCTCTATAACCTGACTGTATGATTTGGAGCTACTCCCATGGCCACCAAGGTGCCCGATCTGTCCCCAATAACTGAGCGAGGTTGCACAGTGGTTAACACACTGGACTTGCTTTCGGGAGGACGACGATTTAAACCAGCGTTCGGCCATCCTGATTCAGGTTCTCCGAGATTTCCCTAAATCCATCCAAATGTTTTGAAAGGGCACGCCCGACTTCCTTGGTAATCCTTCCCTAATCCAATGGGGCCGATGATAACCTCACTGTTTGATCCCCTTCCACAAATCAACCAACCAACCAATCTGTTCCCAATAGGACTTAGCTGGATCCAGTTCGGGCGTCAACTGCCAGTATCCAGGATATCAAGGACCGGTTACGATAGTTTAGCGTCAGCTAGCCTTAGAAAAGGATACAACAGCTTTTTGACACTCTTCCCAAACGAACTATGCATGCGTCCATGCCAATGGGGCTCATATTTCCAGGTTTTTTGTAAATTTAATTCGATTTTGTAATCACTGAAATAACATCACATGCCCTCTCAACCCGTGAAGTTCCGTGTCCTCCTCCGCTTCTGCACAGGACGTGACAAGAAGGGAATTTAAAAGTCTTTCGGGAAGCCACTTCTACAACTCATTAATAATATTTTTGTTACTGACGTGTTTTGGACACATTCTTCGTTCTTACCGCTGCTATCGTTCCATAACCAATGAGCCTATTAGTGAGAGCCTGAGAAACTTTTGTTCAGTAATCCTCCTCCTTCGGAGAAAGCGCTAGAGATCACCCTTGCGAACGCGACTGGGGCTTTCGACCATGCTCGGTCACCCGTGGACACCAAAGGAATTTCAGACGGGGGGGGGGGGGACATGTTGCATTGTTGAAGAAGTAGGAGAAGGAAACGCCACAACTTAATCACCCACAATATTTTGCTTCCAAATGAAAAATTGCTTCTACTTAGGGTATTTTCTTCGTTTCTGATTATTCGAGGTTCATAAAACACCAGATTCCATTCTTGAACTTTCTTTCGAAAAGGGATTGCAATTATATCGAAAATTCAGACTTAGCTGTGTGCCTTAGAGAAGGGCCCTCTGCTCATCTTTAACGTAATGTGTGTCAAGTGCATATTTGTGCCGTGGGAATCAGGAAATTGCTCTAGAGCGGTACTAAAAGCCCAGCAATTATGTTTCAGAGATGTGAGCGTCTTGGCCTCAAGGAACTAATTGTTTCCGGTGTTAGCAGTGAAAAGCACTTCCTGAGGATTTATGTGTAAGACAGAAATTAAATTAGACGTCAGTGATCGTCTATATGAGATAAAGACGCTTTAGAAGGCTCAGTCTGAGCCTGTTGTGAATAGTCCATTTCATTTGCCACTAATGATTGACTTCCCAAGGTTATTCGACTTAGTAGTTTTCCACAGCAACGCAAAGAAAGCATTACAGTCACGCGGCTAGTTTAGGAATAGCAAGCGCTAACATATTAATATGAACACCCTCGCCAGTTAAGTTTACAGCTTATCGAGCTAATGTCAACCAGTATTTCCTCCGCCATAATCCTAATTGTGTAACGAATCTAAATAGCACCTGTAAAACAGATTTAACGACTTTCATTATTTTACGGGGCTCTAAGCAAGGAAACGTTCAGAAAAGGTTTGAAATTGTTTTTGAAATTCGTTGGAAATAGTTAAGTACTCTCATTATCAAACACTGGATGAGTGTAATTTGGATAATTTGCGCTCCCTTTTTAAGAAAAACTAGGTTTTCAGGCATTTCAGTGTTTATTACACGACGTCACCTGAAGTACCTGTCATAAAATGATGTAATTTTGCAGGTACAGACAGTGGAATATGTCGATGATGTCTGCAAAAGCTGTTGCGAATAGATTTAATAGCAAAGAAGCAGTACTTTGATACGTGATGCCTGACGCTGACGTTCTACTGCATGTACCTACCTCTTAACATACCTAATACTGCACAATCGGTTCACGATATCACCATGTGCTTTTCGGCAAATGTGGTGTACAAATAAACGAGAGCTTTGCTGTAATGTTCATTCAAGGAACTTCGTTGTTTCACGAGACAGAGAAGCAAATGTAGTTTCACTTCCACTGGAACGGTGTGCTTTTATTAACAGTATTCAATGGTTAAGTAAAAGAGGGCGCATCGATAAGACAACAATATTTACAGCCAAACTTTTCGCAACATAGCCCCAAAAGTGCCAATATGAGATCGAAGTCTGCCGGCACCGCATAGTTTCGTTCCATTGCCATGTAGGCTATACTCAGTTTAAGAGCACGCCAACAGCGCCTACCATTTACCACATTTATAAGTTTATTACCTGCGAGATTTCTCACTGCCATATAAGTGTACTCTTTTCACTACCTGTTGAGCATCTTTAAAAAACAAGACGTTCGGTTGAAAATTGTACTGCACATGCTTTTATGTCTCAGTAGCTATAAAATTTATATGCCCAGCTTGAGTGTGTTTCGAGTCCTGATGATTCTACCAAGATACGCGCGATTCTATCATCATGAAACTATTGACGAAAGATGCTGAAAAAATTTCATTGAGAATGGAGAAATATGTAGGAAGTACATGTCGTGTGTAAAAAACTATGTACATAAAGTTTTATATTATTTAGAGAAGATAAAAAGAAACACTTTTATGGGATAAAAATCTCGTAGGTGTTAACATGTCCTCACTAGCGATCCACGAAGGTTTTGAGGAGAAACTGTATTCAGACCATTGTGTGAAGAATACTGGTTTCGAGATGCTCACCTGCTATGGATTCCTTTTTGCGGGGGGAGATGAAGCGTTTGGTGTACGAGGCGCGAAAGAGCTGGTTGTTCGTTTGACTGAACCTGAAGCCATTATCAGTATTAGACAATCATTGGCAAGCAGATGGCACTTGTGCAGTGATGTACACGGACTACATTTCCAGCAAACACGTCTAAAACAGTTTCATCACACGGAAGTTAGACCACCGTCACTGAATATCACCGGTGCCAAAACCTTCATGGACCTCCTAGCAAGCAAATGCTACATCAGTGACATAAAAAAAGCGTTTCTTTTCCTCTTCTCATAACACTACAATTTTGTGGACGAAGATTTTTTACGACCTGTATATCGCCAAAGAACCGTTTTTAAGAGGTGGATGCTTGTATGAGGAACGTCGTATTTTCTAGGTCAATTTCGGCGCTTTTTATTCCGTTTACTCACTATTTATTTTCGTTCTTTGCTCAGTAATAACATAAAGGTGTCATCAGTAGCTACATCAAAATAAAACATTCTCAAAAAGACCTACGATTATATACAAGTAAATTTTATGACTACAGCACACTACACAAAACGACGTATAATATAGCTCCTATCCTACTGTGTTTTCTTGTTGTTGAGGTCCTCAGTTGGAGGACTGGTTTGACCTTCCCGCTAGTATACCCTGTACAATCCAATGCATCTTTGTGTACCTAACACAGCCTACACCCCCTTGATCCGGCTTACTGGATTCTTGCCTTAGTCTCCCTCTACAAACGTTGCCCCCCTCCCCCCAACCCCTTCTACAGCGGCTCCTTGAAGCCTCAAGATGAATTCCTTCTTTTAGTCAAGGTGAGCCATAAATTTCTTTTCTCTCTAATTCGATTCGGTCACTCTTTATTATTTATTCGATCTGTGCGTCTGATCTGCAGTATTCTGCGGTATCACCATGCATCAAAAGCGTCTACCCTCTTCTTGTGTGAACTGCATAGTGTCCATTTAATCCTTCTGTACAGGGCTACCCTCCAGACGAAAAGAATACATAACACTTAAATTTAGCTACAACTATAGCAAATTCCTCTTTTTCTGTGATGTTTTTCTTGCTACTGCCAGTCTGCATTTGTTATCGTTTCTACTTTTACCACCAGCAGATATTTTGATACCCAAACAGTAAAACTCATTACTACTTTTAGTGCTTCATTTCCTCATCTAATTCCCCCAACACAGCTTGACTGAATTCTCCTAACTACATTACCCTTGTTTTGATTTTGTTGATATCTATCTTATAAATCCTTTTCAAGATATAATTCATTGTGTTCACTTGTTATTTGAAGTTCTTTGCCTTGTCTGAGAGAACTGATCGGCAAACGGCAAAGTTTTAATTTCTTCTCACTGAACTTTAATTTCCAATCAAAATTTATGTTTTGTTTCCTTCACAATTTGTTCAATGTAGACACTAAATAACATCTAGGATAGATTAAAATCCTATCGCACTCCCTTCTCAGCTACTGCTTCCCATTCATGACCTTTAACTCTTAGTAATGAAATATGTTTTATGTACAAATTCTGGATTGTTATATTTTATCTCTGCTGACTTCAAAACTTCAAAGAGTTTATTCTCTTTAACGTTGGAAATAGTTTTGTCTAAATATACAAATGCTATAAATACCAGATTTACAGTTATTTACTAAATAATTCGAGTCAGTATTTTGCAACAATAATTAACTAAAGTGATGGTTCAGTAACATTGACCCTAGTCAACGTCTTTGTAAATAGGATTATTAAGTTCTTCTTAAAGCCAGTTTATCTTGCCCACCAGGACGATTAGTTTTTTCATTTGTGGCTCTCAGAGATCTCAATAATTCTGAAGCGATGTCGTCTACTCCAGGAGCTCTGTTTCATCTTTATTTCTTTCAGCACAGTATTAAATTCTTCTCGCGATATTATATCTCCCAATCTCATCATCATCTGCTTCCTGTACGTTTTCCAAAACATTGAAGAATGATGGGGAAGAAGTTCGGCCGTATTCTTTGAAAGGAACCATCCTGTCATTTGGCTTAAGCGAATTACGGAAACAGCTGGTTCAAAATGGCTCTGAGCACTATGGGACTTAACTTCTGAGGTCATCAGTCCCCTACAACTTAGAACTACTTAAATCTAACTAACCTAAGGACATCACACACATCCATGCCCGAGGCAGGATTCGAACCTGCGACCGTAGCGGTCGGGCGGTTCCAGACTGGAGCGTCTAGAACCGCTCGGTCACAATGGCCGGCGAAACAACTGGGAACAGTGTTTCTAACCACTGCGTCGGCTCGTTCGGTTTGTGCGTGTGAAGCACTTGTAAGTTGGACCGCCAAGTGGGATTTTAGTTTGGCAAGTTGCAGAAACAACTACCGTCAGTTGTAATACTACCAGTGGAGTCAGAATGGTTGTTTTATCATGCACTGCAGCAACATATATCATAATTTGCAGCTGGTATGGCGTGTAGCGTAAGAAGCAGTACTTGGACATTCTAACGACAACTTGCTGACTCATGGAAGGTACGTGACACGGTAGCATAGTGCGCTGTTTCGAGACACCTCATTAAGCTCCACGTCAGAGACAGTAAAACGACTGTAGCAAGAATTCGTACCATTGTGAGGTGAAGCTCGCTACGTGGACTTCCTACACTGTGTTTCTCTATGTGGCAAAACGCTGTAGATTTGAGACATGGAGGCAGACTCCCATAGACAGAAGCTGCGGTGTTACACCTCGACTGCCCATCGTTTCCGCTAATTAATGGAATCCAATGAAGGTGATGCCATACACGTTGCCTAGGAAGCATCTGATTCGATCTTTCTTGTAGGTGTGAATCAAGCAGTCATTTTGAACACGGATTAATCGAATCCAATCATGGGGTGTAGATGACCAGGAAGTGCAATACCCGAATCATAACAATGGGAAGAAACCAAATTGGATTCCTTTATTGTGTTATATTCTGCATTCAAATTTTCAAAGAAACAGAAAAGGAAAATTAAGTAGTGAAACCGGGAGGAAAAGAGTGCGCTAGTGTTCAATATCAAGTTCACGTGTTATCAAACGTCAGTTGAAATAAACGTTGTAAAAATGTAATCAATAAGGGTGAGACGAACGAGAGAAATGTTGGCAACAATGGAGCATATGGCGCGTTACCTAGCCTGTAGGCGGTAGCATCTCTCGGTGTTGTTCTAATGGCGAATGGCGGTTGTCCACCAGGACCTCTGTGTTGCACACGGACGTTACGTGTCGTGTGCTCCAGGACGCCGACAAAAGTGAAGCTGAGTGAACCTGCTGAGCCCTGTTTAAAAACTTTGTTCCAGGAAGAGAAAGGCAGGCTATCAGGATAGGCATCATGTCATGGTGTCACCCTAAGCTGCCGTTTCTATTGTAAAGTAATGTCTCTCTTATCTGCGAGTTTTGTGGAAACTCTTCAGATCGGTTACATTACCTGGCTCGTACTAACCGCCAGCTACGTATCACGTATGTATCCCTGCGTATCTGCCTTCCTTCTTCAAATTAAGGAGCTTCTCTAACGTTTACAAGCATCTTTGTGTCCGCCAATAATATTACCCCTATGAAAAGGAAATAATTTCGAGTAATTTTCGTGTCACTCTCATCTAGGAGACACAAAGAAAATCGGGAGATGGGGTTTATTTTATTTTATAGCTTAACTTCCCAGGAAAACAAGTGTAATCTGACAATCCGATTTATGTAAAACGTGAGTGGAGGAATGACGTAAGTTTTTTGTACTCTGTGTAGAATAACACATGAAATATGAGCTATCTGCAGAATTAGGTTTACAGGCGTATCCACTTTTCAGATATTCTCGCGGACGTCAGGTTTCAGCTGGAAGATTAGAAATTAAATAACGCTTCTAGATTGCATGAGGACAGACGTAGTGCATACCATACACCTATCGCATGGCCTAGCGATCACCCAGTATTGCACAAACACAGGGCAAAATCCCAACATGGAATGAAGGTTACAAGATTCACATACAGACGCATTAATCCTACGATGCATGATTACCAATTTTTGCAGGAGGAGGCTTCGGTGGGAGAGCCGACAAAGGAAAGACAGAGACCAGCAGAGGAGAGAAAAAACATTTCAGGTACAACTTATCTGGGACGCCCACCAACCGTACTTTCAGCAGTAGCGGTAACTACAGACTGGCGCCGCGAGCTACTGGATACAATCTAATCAACTACAGCAGACAGCATGTCATTGTCTAATAAAATTACGTCACTGAATGCAGCGCGTATCTGATAAGATTATAGCTAGGTATCAGTGAAAATAGATTACATGAGTCACCTGACAGGCAGTAATCCCGACGTTATTCAGTACGAGACTGCACCTCAAGAAAACGTCTACGTCTATACTCCGCAAGCATCTTTCGGTGTGGGGCGGAGGGTACTTCGTGTATCGCTGGGAAGTGTCACTCCCTTTCCTCTTCCAGTTGCGAATGGTGCGCGGGAAGAACGAATATGTAGACTGGACACAGGAAACGCCGAATGGCAATGTCAAAGTGTAAGAAAACAGGAGAAAACTATGACATAATCACATTACAGAGAATTTTATTCGAAGGAATGCAAATTATCGTAGTTTGACGTCATTTGTAACATCTGAAAGAAATGGTGTTGCAATAGTGTAATAGGTTTAGAATTTAAAACAAGACGAAATTTTAAACTTTAAGATGAAGGTGCGATGGTTTCATTCTAAAGAATCACAATGCAAGGTGATGCAAATGCCCCTATCTAAAGCTTTTATGCAATGCTAACACATTCAAATACCATGCGCATGATTTTCATATTCTCTTGCTCGATACCTGCAAACTATTAGTCTTACCGAAAAAATGAACAGAATCTTTAAGTAGGAAATTTAATGTAGTTAAATTTTGTACTAGGATAAATTTTCACTAGAGGCCGTAGTTTTTGAATTGTTCAAGAAAAACATACAAAGTGACCTTCAGACGTTTTTCTGGAATAGCTCGAAAACCCCTGCGTCCAGCGAAAACATATCCCAATAAAAAATTTAGCCTTTATTAAATATGCTACCTTAAGATTCCATTCATTTTTTCTGGGACTAACAGTTTACGTGTAGCGAGCGAGGGAATATGAAAATCTCGCGCGTAATTTTTGATGGTCCTGCAGGTTGTATAAAACCTATAAGTAGGTGCAACTGAAACACCGTGTATGTGCCCAACATCACCTCACTCATTTGTGAACAATAGCAGAGAATGCAATGTTGATTTCATTGGCACAAGGAGAGCTAAAATTTCCTGTATATCTTCTTCAAGAGAAATCGATCATGGCTAATAGGTCCTTCTGTTCTCCAGCACTTAATTTAGTTCGGTATTCTTCTTTACATTTCAGTTGTGTTATTCCTTTCCATTGTAAAGCACTGGACACAAAAGATTCAAGTAGAAAACAACTCAGATGAAGGAAAAAGTACACTTGCTTCTAGGAAAGCGAGTGAGGAACAAGTTACAACATGTTTACTACCGCGGCCTGACATGCTTGGCTTTTTCATGTCACGAACGAGGGAACTTACGCATTGCTAAATCTAGCCAAGGTATGCTGGAGTACAAGAATGCTTCTGTGGTACTTCCAACCTATCTCAAGTTATTATCCATGACTCATTCCGCGGTTTACTCGAGAAAAATCGAAAATATCTGATTTTGGCACGTTCACCATTTCCCATTTCCAGTCTTCGATTGTTGAAAGCCCCGTGTAAGCTCAACTTTCTCTAATTTTACGTTCTGGGTCTTTTCGCTCGACATACTTAGAAAGACGCAGTATATTGTTTGATTCGTCTACGAAAGTACACTCTCGGAATTTTAACATTAAACCACACCGCGACGGAGGAGCGTTCCTTGTAGCGTCTTCCAACGCAGGTGGTTGAGTATCTCCGTGACGCTTTCGCGCTTAGTGCACTGAAGAGCCATAGAAAATGATACAACTGCCTAATATCGTGTAGGGCTCCCGCGAGAACGCAGATGTGCCGCAACACGACGTGGCATGGACTCGACTAATGTCTGAAATAGTGATGGAGGGAATTGACACCGTGGATTCTGCACGGCTGTCCATAAATCCATGAGAGTACGACGGGGTGGAGATCTCTTCTGAATAGCACGCGGCAAGGCATCCCAGATATGCTCAAAATGTTCATGTCTGGGGAGTTTGGTGGCCAGTGGAAGTGTTTAAACTCTGAAAAGTGTTCCTGGAGCCATTCGGTAGCAATTCTAGACGTATTGGGTGTCGCATTGTCCTGCTGGAATTGCCCAACTCCGTCGGAATGAACAATGGACATGAATCGATGCAGGTGGTCAGACACGATGCTTATGTCAGAGTCACGTCTAGACGTATCAGAGATCCAATATCATTCCAACTGCATACGCCCCACGCCATTAGAACGTCCTCCAGCTCGTAAAGTTACCTGCTGGTACGCAGGATCCTTGGATTCATGAGGTTGTCTCCATACCCGGTCACGTCCATCCGCCCGATACAATTTGAAAGAGACTCATCCGACCACGCAACATGTTTCCAGTCATCAACAGTCCAAAATCGGTGTTGACGGCCCCAGGCGAGGCGAGCTTTGGGTCGTGCAGTCATCAAGGTTACACAAGTGGGTCTTCGTCTCCGAAAGCTCATGTCGATAATGTTTCGTTGAATGATCAGCACGCTGGCGCTTGCTGATGGCCCAGCATTGAAATCTGCAGGAATCTGCAGAAGTTTCGCATTCCTGTCACACAGAACGGTTCTCTCGAGTCACCATTCGTCCCGTTCTTGCAGTATCTTGTACCGGCCGTAGCGATGTCGGAGATTTGATGTTTTACCGGACTCCTGATATTCACGGTACATTTGTGAAATGGTCGTACGTGAAAATCCCCACTTCATCGATACTTTGGAGAAGCTGTGTCCCGTCGCTCGTGCGCCGACTATAACATTACGTTCAAACTCCACTTAAATATTGATAACCTGCCATTATAGCAGCAGTAACCGGTGCAACAACTGCGCTAGATACTTGCTGTCTTATATAGGTGTTGCCGATCGCAGCGTCGTGTTCTACCTGTTACATATATCTATATTTGAATAGGCATGCCTATACCACTTTCTTTGGCGCTTCAGTGTAAATGAACCCGTAACGAAATGCGCTGCTGTGTGAATCCTATCTCGCACGGATCGCAAATTGACGAGCAGTATTCAAGTATTGGTTGAACGAGTGTTTTGTAAGCCACCTCCATCGTGAATGGACTACACTTCCTGCGGATTCATCCCGCGAAGCTTTGCATGGCATCCGTCTTACCTGCGATTGGTTTTGTGCTTTTATGCGGTCGTTCCGCTTTAAATCGCACTGTACACGTACTCCTATGTATTTTATGGACGGTGTCTACTTCCACTCGTTGTTCTGCAATCGTTTACTCGTACAATTCATAATACTGAAACCTACTGCCGAAGTAAGTCATCATCATCCATCTGACATCCGTTGCTCTATAAAGGATTACACACTGCTCTACACTTTACGGTATTCATTCACACGGATCATTGTTACTCCAGTATGTTTTAAATGTCATGTAATCACCTTCCATTTGGTCGTTTTATTCATTTTTTAATCTATTGTAATCCAGTTAGGTACTTCTTCAGTCCATTGACGAACCTGTCACTTTGCTTTTTGCTCCGCCCATTCCTTTTCATTACATAAACAATTACTTTATATACAAACATGTTTGGCAGGCTGTATTCAGGACTCTTGTTTCAAATATAAATTAAAACCCCGCGTAAGTAGTCATTAAATTTTAATTTTTTTTTATGTACGATGCGCTTCGGAAGCTTTGCTCCATTATAAGATGATTAACTCAGCTGCACTGCAACTAGTAAACCACCGATGTCGAAATATCTAGAATGTTTTATCACGTTGACTGTATAATACTTTTGACGGATTTAGTAAAAAGAAATATTTTGCTCGTGATGTGCTATATTTGGTGTTTTGTGCACATTCGTTGTGAACTCGAGAAACGAACATTATCTTACACAGGATCGAATTTAAGATTACCAGATAAAATAGAAAGGTAGTGTCGGATACAGATCTACTATATGTAAACAATTGAGTACTCTTATGAAAAAAAATTCATAGTGATTAAAATTTACTGATGATTTTAAACCGTCCGGCTCATCGAAAAGCTGATTAGAATCCGTTAGCAAAACCTTGCATCGAACTGCGTCTTCGCATTACATGTCAGCGACCGCAGTGGCAAGTGATGTGATAGGTGACTCACATCACGACGTGGAAGGCGGCAGCAAGTAAATGTCGTGCAGAGTCTACTATAGCCTATGGATGACCTCACTGGCAGACGGTGACGTATTCAGTTCAGTCTGTGCTTACAAATTAAATGGACAGCTTGACTTCAAGAAACGCTTAGTTTTAAGCGAATCCGTGTCGATTAGCTCCAGAAAGAATTCACAGAGTCATTAATACCCTTAAAAATCGTAATTGGTGGTGGTTAAGAGCTGTTAAATAATATTTTTAATGTCTTGGTAGGGTCAGTAAGTTGTTCAGATGAAATAAACTATGTTACACTACCGTTTTCAGTCTAAAGCCGACCATAATCAATTTATATAAAGATCACACTAATGGTACTCTTAGTAAAAGTTGCAATGCCCAAAGAAATGGTGACGTATTTGAGTAGCACTAAGAAGCTACCAGGGCTATTCGGAAAGTAAGGTCCGATCGGGTGCAAAATGTAAACCACAGTGAAAATCCGACGAAGTTTTGCACAGATGTGTTGGGCAGTGTCTATAGTATGTCCATCAATCGCGTCACGTCGTTCTTTCAGTTCTGAGCGCACAATGAGCACGTAAAGGTGCCTAGAAAAATACTGTCTCCCGCTAGGTATGTGACCTGGTGAGAGATTTCGCCTGATGTCATGCACCCCACAAAACGTAACTGTCCTGCATTTCATTCTTCATCAAAATTCTCAGCCGCACTCTGCAGGGGCAATGAAGATGCTCCTGCAGCGTTTTCGATGGGAAGTGTTTGGTCACCCACCGTACAGCCCGTAATTGGCTTCCTTCTGAGTTTCATCTTGGCCCACATGGAGAGCTGGCTATGGAGACAGCATTTTGGCATAGATAACGAGTGGTAGACCAGCGTAGAGAATTGGCGGAAAGCACGGGCGGCTGCCTTCTATGACGAGGATTTTGGGAAGTTGGTACAACGCTACGATCGATGTCCAAGTCCGAGCGGCGACTGTGTAAAAAAGTAGCTGGAAGGTGTAGCTAGCTGTTTCAAATGAAACATTTTTGACTTTAACAGTGGTTTCTATTTCCGAATAGCCCTCGTAATTGCCATCGACTGATGTACGACATTTTGTAAACTGCACCTCGTGCACCCAGAGAGTTAGGAGTTGAAAACAGAGGCTGTAAATGTTGTAATGTTGAATATGAGCACTGTTCTGTACGATGTTCTGTACGATGGAGGAGGAACCGATGAGCTGCTAGAAATAGGGCTATACAGCGTGAGTCACGTAAGACGAAACTCCTTTTATTTCGTGAACGGTTCAAGATATCGGAACGAGGTTTTCGGTAGATTATAGCACGCAGAGGGGCACATAATCTTGTAAGTTTTATCCACTTAACTCTTGCATCAACCGAGATACTGAAGCAAGTATGCTTTTAATGAAACAGTGCAATTTTTGTACATCATTCGGGAGCTCTTGAAAAGTCGAGCACAGTGATATAAAATTTGTTAATATTGACGTTGAAACTTTTCGCAAAAATATCAGAGAAATAAGCTGAATCTGAAAAGCAAGGCGTCAGAAATCGGCTACTGCCATGAAAACACTACGTAGTGGAGCTCTCAACGACAAACGTAGCTTAGAGGATATCTTCTGCTAAGGTCGAACTCTGTAACCATACAAAAACGTAGTTATAGCCTTATTGATTTTATCTTTCGGCTGGTTTAATATGGCCCAGCACGATTTCCTCTTTGGCGACAGTATCTTTCTCTAGCACCGAAACCCAATGTCATCAATTAAATCTCTGTCTTCCCCTACAGTTCCCTCTAGCACCAGGGATGTTATTCCTTGCTGTCTTAACATGTTCTCTCATACTGTCCCTTCTGATAATTAAAGTTTCGTTTACCACGTAATCCTTTTGTCACTGATTCTGAGAGGAAAATTCTCATTTCTTATCTTCTCAGTTCAATTAATTTTCAGCATTTTTCTGTAACATCACCCCTGAGACGCTTCGATTCTCTTTGTTTTGATTTTCGGACAGACCATGATGGCATGATGACATTTTTAACAGCAATATCTGTTGCATGTTGTAGAATCACAAGTAGTATACCGTCTCGTTCAGGAGCTATTGGTTTACATGGTTACCGCATGTGGGACGAACAGGGAATAGTGTCCAACATTTGTACGTCACAGTGTAAATGAGGCCATAGATTGCGTTTTTAATGTTCCAGGATTGATGACCTGATAAAAATGATAAAACAACGATTAAAACAACGATTAAATCGTTGTTTTTTGTGTAGGCTAAAATCATTTCTTCTTGGCACCCTTGCTAAAAGTGAGCGACAACAGTGCTCTCGTACCTCGTTTCCGATATTAAGCTGATAATCAGTGTGCTATGGACGTGAATACAGGGTTCGATTCTGCGGAGTGGTTTGGGGCCAGAGGGTGCAGACACTCTGTGTCCACCTCCGCCCTCATTATAACATGCTACCAGAACCACTTTAAACGCGACACAGATGTGAGCGATTTTAATAATAATATCAATTAAAATATTTGAATATAATAGTAATAAAATTTTAACATCATATAACATTTTAAAAATTTCTTTATAACTGAATAGACCATTGCTTTAGCATATCCTCCGAGAAAGGGCAGTTCACAAAAATACAAAAGTTAGTCTATGGCCGAAGTCTGTGAGAGGGCTACTGGCCTAACTGCAAGCAGAGAGCAGCCTTTCTTCGACGCGCCACTAGGAAGGGGAGGGTGGCGAACCCCTCGCTGCGGCAGCCTTTTATACCCGGAAAAGATCGCCGGTACTCATGTGACAGCGGGATGAGTGAAGCTGGCGTTGTCTTAGAGGGACTGGAACGAGGAAAAATCCCCGCCCCCACCCAGGATCGAATCCAGGACCTCCAGAACTGCCATCTATAAGTGCTCTATTCGCTAGACCACCACGGCCAACAGAAATAATATAGCCTTTGAGAAACGTAAGTAGGAAAATTTGAGAACTAGATGTCTCATGCAATTAATTTGAGAACTGTGATAGCAACTGACTCAAACAATTTTGATATCTCGATAATTTACACAACACAAAATCGAAGTGTGGATCTAGGATTATCAGCATTTCACCATACCAGTACACTACTATTGGGAACGCTGGTCTACAAACTATGGCTGTATGAGCGAGTAAGGAGAATGCTGTTTCTCTTAGGCATTTCGGCCTACGCTCGGGAAGCCAGTTATTCTGTTATTACACTGGAAGTATTTTTTGAAAATGTATTGAAAAACGCCTTCAATTACAAATTTGTTTAGTGATATATTAAACACACAATACCTTACGAACCCTGTGGGTCCGTAATCAGGTGTAAATCGTCTTAATAGACGATTCATTTTTGCTCTTCAATGAGGTAAAATGTATGTTCCTGTCAAGAAAAGGTTTGATGTTAGGTTATGAACTTCCTAAGTCAAGCGCGGAAAATATGTGCTATGTCCGAAACAGTGGAAAAATCAACGGTGTAAAATTACAATCCAAGAAAAACGTTTTTAACTTTTTAACACCATAATATGTTCATGCATGTCACTTCACTCTCTAGAGCGTATGCACTCTCTAGAGTGTATGCACATTTTTGTAAATACTTCACAGACGTTGTTGAACGTGGTGTGATCAAAGATGAATTTATTCGTAGTGTCAGAGATATATTTATTAAACAATTGACATATGAAGGGAATAACAAAGTTATTCATCTTTGATCATTCCACGATGAGCAACATTTGTGAAGTAATTACAAAAATGTACATTCCAAAGTGCCTCTTAGTGAAGTTACATTCATGTACAGGTAGAGAAACCAATGTACGATGCTGTTAAAAAGTTAAAAACACTTTCCTTGGACTGTTTGGTACGTTTACACCGTTTATTTTTCCACTTTTTTGCACGTATTTTCCACATTTGACTTACGAAATTCATAACCTAACATCAAACATTTTCATGACTGGAATATGCACTTCAGCTCATTCAAGAGAAAAAATAAATCATGTATTAAGAAGATTTACACACGATGATGAACCGACGTGGTCCGAATGCATCGTCTATTTCATAAAGCAGGAAAAAAATTGTGTCTGAAGGAATTATTTAATTCATACTTCCAGTGTACTGAATACAGTCACGTTTGCAGCTGCAAAATATGGATAAAATTAAATATTCAGTTGTTTTCTTAGTAGTAGATCTTTCCCTTCTGTCTTCCTGCACTCAACTTCACGCGGTTTCCCGTTTCTGCCTGCGGATTCACGACCGTGTCGGATTTGTTGTTGACAGCAGGTAGGTCAGCCCGTGCATATACCAGAGATGTACACATTCCACTTTTAACCTGCCCATGCTTGCCCGCTAGCCAGGCGGACAAGCTGCCGCACGATGTTAGCCGAAGGGGCAGGCTGCTTTACTCACATCCAAGACAAGCTATGCTCAACCCAAGCAGTATGTAAGTATCTTGCTTGCCAACCCGTCTTACCGCGTTGCTATGCTACGTAGCGGTTTATTCTGTACGCTTTCACTGTGGTGTTATGAATAAGATTCGGAAGTTGATGAAACGCCTTCTTCTACCCGACTATTACACGACAAGGCCCAATCTAACATATATTCATTTTGACTCATTACAGACCAGAAAATCGTGGACTTTGTTGCACTTTTTTTCCTTTTCTTCATATTCCGGGCTTATTTATTTGTTTTGATATGGACGGTTTTCTCTGCAGCTCCACTCTCTTACCACTAACACTAGCTATTCTCAATTCAAGCCATCATCAGGCCACCTCTAATACAGGGTGTTACAAAAAGGTACGGCCAAACTTTCAGGAAACATTCCTCACACACAAAGAAAGAAAATATGTTATGTGGACATGTGTCCGGAAACGCTTACTTTCCATGTTAGAGCTCATTTTATTACTTCTCTTCCAATCACATTAATCATGGCATGGAAACACACAGCAACAGAACGTACCAGCGTCACTTCAAACACTTTGTTACAGGAAATGTTCAAAATGTCCTCCGTTAGCGAGGATACATGCATCCACCCTCCGTCGCATGGAATCCCTGATGCGCTGATGCAGCCCTGGAGAATGGGGTATTGTATCACAGCCGTCCACAATACGAGCACGAAGAGTCTCTACGTTTGGTACCAGGGTTATGTAGACAAGAGCTTTCAAATGCCCCCTTAAATGAAAGTCAAGAGGGTTGAGATCAGGAGAGCGTGGAGGCCATGGAATTGGTCCGCCACTACCAATCCATCGGAAACCGAATCTGTTGTTGAGAAGCGTACGAACACTTCGACTGAAATGTGCAGGAGCTCCATCGTGCATGAACCACATGTTGTGTCGTACTTGTAAAGGCACATGTTCTAGCAGCAGAGGTAGAGTATCCCGTATGAAATCATGATAACGTTCTCCATTGAGCGTAGGTGGACGAAACTAAAATGAGCTCTAACATGGAAATTAAGCGTTTCCGGACACATGTCCACATAACATCTTTTCTTTATTTGTGTGTGAGGAATGTTTCCTGAAAGTTTGGCCGTACCTTTTTGTAACACCCTGTATATGTCTTCTGTAAGCAGAACCATCTCTGAAAGTCGAGATCCTTTGCGCTTGAGAATCTATAGATGCCTGTTATACTGCAACGCCAACTAAGTTAAGGTTTTGGTTCAAAATGGCTCTGAGCACTATGGGACTGAGCACTAGAGGTCATCAGTCCTCTAGACCGTAGAACTACTTAAATCTAACTAACCTGCCTGAGGCAGGATTCGAACCTGCGACCGTCCACACCGGCCGGCTAAGGTTTTGGAAGTCTTGTTTTTGTGACCTTAGAGTGTTTAAGCCAAATATGACCTCAGATATACCAATTTTAATCACCTTTTCCAGGATGTGTATTGTGAGTTCGTTGAATTCATTTTAAGTGGCCAAAACAGTTCATTCTAAATTCCCCAAAGGCAATTTAACAAGCGTGAAGTTTGTTTTCATATTATTTTTATCTGAAAAGTACATGTCTGAAAGAAGAAGCCCTTTTTAATACTAAACTTTCTTCGCACTATGTTGCATACCACCAGAATGTAGTTTTTATTAGCCACTGTGCCAGATTTTTTGTGTATTGCAATAAATGTTTACCGTAAATTTAGAAAGCCTATGTACTGCTAAATGGCCCCAAGTCCTTAGCACACACTTCCCCACATTTGGTAGAATGGGATGTCTCCTCAATTTTTTTTTTTTTCGTTTTAGTCTGGTTTTAAGGTTAGTTCAAATGGCTCTGAGCACTATGGGACTTAACATCTGAGGTCATCAGTCCCCTAGAACTTAGAACTACTTAAACCTAACTAACCTAAGGACAACACAAACATCCATGTCCGAGGCAGGATTCGAACCTGCGACCGTAGCGGTCGCGCGGTTCCAGACTGAAACTGGTTTTAAGGCACAAAAACAACTAGGGTCATACGCGCCCATGTCAAAGCTGTAGAATACGAAGACAAAGAGAGGGGTTGAAAACGTCAGTCCCAATCGACGAATAGAAGACAGCTATGAACAGGAAGGTGTAGAAAGGTCTATAAAATACGTCATTTCGAAACGGAAGTGCATAACTAAAAATTAAATGGCCTTCACCATATTGCTACGACGGATAAGAAGTAGAACGCAGTCGACAGCCCGCGTGTCGTTCGCCTAGACGGCTGATAACTCACACGGCGAACAGAAATGGGAACGTAAGCGGTTGAAAAAAGGGTAGTCCGTCAGGAAATGGCGAACATTCAAAAGTTTGGCGCAAAGGGCACAGAGTAGTGGGGGAGCACCACTTAACTAATGGCGATGGGTAAAAAGACAGTGCCCTACACGCAACCTAGTTAAAATGATCTCCTCGCGGCGAGAGGGCCGAGAGGAGGTCGTCGAAGCCGCTGGGAGAGGTTGTTCCCATCAAGGGAAGACCAGTGATGATGCCAAAGTGACACCACCTGCTGAAAGGCGGCAACACAGAGATCTTCGGAAGGAATATAAGAACTATGCGGGCTGAGAGAGGAGGACTGCAGCCTTGGCGGCAGCGTCAGCGGCCACGTTTCACGTCAGACCGACATGACCGGGAACCCACATAAACATCACAGTGGCTCCATCAAGAGTGAGCAACTGACAGGTCGCCAACGTACTCCCACTAGAGCAGAGCCGCGATTCATCGCTGAACACAAAGCCACGCCATTCAGCAACAGTTCGTGCTTCTCAGTCAAAGTACCACTCCGAACTCAGCCATTTTTGTTGTGGTTTTATGTTTGGGACGGTAATTCCCTAGCCCGAGTGCTGTTAGTGTCCGATGAATGGGGTGGCATGACACAGAATGGTTCAAATGGTTCAAATGGCTCTGAGCACTATGGGACTCAACATCTTAGGTCATAAGTCCCCTAGAACTTAGAACTACTTAAACCTAACTAACCTAAGGACACCACACACACCCATGCCGGAGGCAGGATTCGAACCTGCGACCGTAGCAGTCGCGCGGTTCCGGACTGCAGCGCCAGAACCGCTAGACCACCGCGGCCGGCCACAGAATGTTGCAGGGAGTCCATCACTTGTACTCGGATGGCAGGCGCAGGTGTGAAGGTGTTTTTGCTTGGTGCAAAATGGTTCAAATGGCTCTGAGCACTATGGGACTTAACTTCTGAGGTCATCAGTCCCCTAGAACTTGGAACTACTTAAAGCTAACTAATCTAAGGACATCACACACATCCATGCCCGAGGTAGGATTCGAAGCTGCGACCGTAGCGGTCGCGCGGTTCCAGACTTTAGCGCCTAGAACCGCTCGGACACTTGCTTGGTGCACAATCCGGCGATCCTGCCCTGTGATGGTCAGACATGGTTGGCCGAAACCTTGACGCCTGTCATCGCGTTCCCATGCAGTACAACGCTGGGTCACTGTAACATCCGTAAGCCCCTAAATGTGGATATTGCGCGATTGGACCTGCCCGCCAAATGGAGGACTACAATGGGGCCCTTTTCAACTGTGTCGCATGCTGATAACGCTGTCTCAGACAAGCACGCGGCATTTCCGTATACGGCACATCACTCAAGATCTGACGCTGTTTCCTCCCCTTGTATGTCCCAACAGCTCTGGTCACAACAGTGATGCACTATGACGGCCGTTCTACCAGTCACCGAGAATTACAACTCTTGTAATTTACATATCTGCCCATGATGTGTACATGTACAGAGGTACACTGACATCTGACCATGTCTTCTGGATGCTAAACTTTTTTGTCAGGGAGGCGTCTACTATTTTTTGGGTGGGTGGGGGGAGGAGGGGGAGGAGAGGGAGACTGGTGTCAGAGTGTACGACCTCTTACCGCCACCTCCTGACCCGCACCTGGGGTGTTAGTTGCCAAAAGTATGGCTCGTGTTTGCCCGAGCGCAGATGGCGGCGCGTTTGGTGCCGGAGCCGGGTCCGCCTCCCACGTTTGCAGGCAGCAGCAGCTGGCCTTGGCGGGCTCACGGCACGCTCCCAGGCTGCTTCCGCGCTAGCTTAGCCTACGCACTCAGTAGCAGCTTATCCGTGGCGTTACGATGCGCCAGCTGCAAGATGCAATATCTTATACCACAAGTCAGCTCGAGAAAACATGTTAAGTGAACTTTTAACATTTTTTTTTTTTTTTTTTTTTTTTTGCATCTCTTTCTGCGCGGCGTGGGGATTCAATGATGTGTACCAGGAGTGTGGACATGCGACTGCCAACAAACAAAAAAGTAATCACGTAACTTAATTTTTTCCAGTCATAAGTATAACATGAAGACTAGCCTTCATAAATGTGATGGTGTTCTTCTGACGATTCTGCACCCAGTGGAATAAATTTTATTTGTAGAGTAGTTCTCCTTTTGTGTGGCCGTTTCTGCAGAGCTCTCATACAGTACGTGATGCGGCAGTCGACGAGACTGGGACCTAGTCGTCGAGAGGTGGCAACGCGCTTGTGTCAGTGGAGTGTTCAGGTTAAAGGCGCTGTAGTAGTCACCCGGTCGTCTAGATCTATACCTACACTGAGGTGACAAAAGGCGTGAGATACCTCCTAATATTGTGTCGGACATTCTATTGACGGGCGTAGTGGCAGCAACACAACGTGGCATGGAATCAACATGTCGTTGGAAATCCTCTGCATAAATATTGAGCAATGCTGCCTCTATAGCTGTCTGTAGTTGCGAAAGTATCGCCGGTGCAGGATTTTGTGCACGAATTGACTTCTCGATTATGTCCCTAAATGTTCGATAGGATTCATGTCGGGCGATCTGGATCTCCAAACCATTCGCTGGAGCTCTCCAGAACGTTATTCAAAGCCAATCGCGAACGACTGTGAGCCAGTGACATGGCGCAACGTTGTTTAGGAACAATTGGTCTCCAGGTAGCCGAACGTAACCACTTCTAGTCAATGATCGGTTCAGTTGGACCAGAGAACCCAGTCCATTCCATGTAAACACAGATCACACCATTGTGAATCCACCCCCAACTTCCTAAGTGCCTTGTTGATAACCTGGGCCCATGACTTCGTCAGGTCTGAGCCATCCCCAACCCTACCATCAGCTCTTCCCAACTCAAATCGGGACTCACCTGACTAGGACATGGTTTTAGAATCGTCTAGGGTCCAACCGATATGGTCACGAGTCCAGAAGTTCTGCAAGCGATGTCGTGCTGTTAGCAAAGGCAATTGCGTCGGTCGTCTGCTGCCATAGCCCCGAAAAATTTCGCAGCATTAGCCTAACAGATATGTTCGTCGTACGTCCCATGTTGATTTCTGTTGTTGTTTCAGGCAGTGTTGCCTGTCAACTTCACGCAAACGCCACTGCTCTCGGTTGTTAAGCGAAGGCCGTCGGCCATTGCGTTGTTGCGTGTTGAGACGCGATACCTGAAATCTGGTATTTTCGGCACATTCTTGATCTTGTGGGCCTCGGAATGTTGATTCCCTAACGAGTTCCAAAATGGAATGTCCCATGTGTCTAGCTTCAACTGCTATTCCGCGTTCGAACTCTATTAATTCCCGTCGTGCGGCCATAATCACGTCGTAAATCTTTTCACATGTACCACCTGAGTGCAAATAAGAGCTCCGCCTTGTGTACGATATACTACTGCCATCTGTATATGTGCATATCGCTGCCCCATGACATTTGTCGTCTCAGTCCACTTTACGGCGTGTGGCGGGAAGTACTTCTGGTAGCACTATCTTTTCTCTCCATTCCTGCTTCATTCCGTAATGGCGCATGGGAAGGATGAATGTCTAATCATCCTCATGTCGTCCAGTTCCTCTGACTATTTTGGTTATGGTCTTTTCATGTGACGTATATGGGAGGAAATAATATTTTGCCCGAATCTTCCTACAACGTAGTCTCTCGAAATTTCATTAAACTTCTCCGTGACGGCAGCGTTGTCGTGTAGCGACTCTATAATGCTCTCGCACTGACTAAACCATCCCGTGACGAAATGTTCCGCTTTTCATTGGATCTACTTTATCCCTTCTATTAATCCAACCTGATAAGAGGTGCGGCTCGAACAGTACTCAAGAATTGCTCGAATATGTGTTCTGTAAACCGCTTCTTTCGTGGAATAGTTATATTTTCTTAGGACTCCTCCAGTGAATCTGCCTGGTGCCTGCTTTTCTACAGTTTATTTGTTGTGGTCATTCCATTTTAAGTAGGTCAGGATGGTTACTATTTCCCATAGCTTATAGTTAATAGCGCAGTCAAGCAGTAATGGCTGTCTTGGTATGCGTGATATGTTAAATTTACGTCCACGATAAACTGCTAGTCCTAGCTCCAATCACAGAATCTTTGCAGTTCTTGCTACATTTCGCTATGGTTTCTTGGTGATGCTAGCTTCCTCTAGATAACTGCACTAAGCTTCCCGATTAAGTTCTTCATATGCAAAGTGCCTCAAGACATCACCGACAAACTTTAAGAAATGAAAGAGTGAGCAAAGAATACACATATTTTGCTATTTTGTCTAAAGCTGACATGGTGAGACCGTGGCTGTGTACAATTAATGTAGGTTAATTCTTACAAAGAAGAAAACAGCAACCAGCCACTATTAATACTGCTATTTATTTAGGTAAATAGCGCCGTTACCGGTTTCGAACTGGCAAGTTCATCATCAGACTGCTGTTCACATGATTTTCAAGATACACTTCACATTATCGTCCGTTCTCGATTTTTATTATTCCACTGTGGCGAAGTATTTTTGGTGTGTTGTTGCCGTCGAAAATTCCGCGCGATTTTGTTGCGAAGTTGCAGGATTGTATTTTTCGCATATTCCTAAATATATCCAGCACTTACGTAACTTGTACATCACCATACTGTGCAAAGCACCACACACACACACACACACACACACACACACACACACACACACACACACCAAAAAGAATTTGCCACATGTGAAGTTATCACAGAGATTGCAGATTTACAATACTTTTTTCAACCCCCTGCTTATGCCCACTTTTGACGTTCTGAGAATGAATTGACTACATGTTAATTGATTTTTGCGTCGTTTGTTCGTAGAAAAACATAATTATAAATGAAAAGCACAGTACCGTGCGCGTTCTACAAAATTAATTTATTTTGTTAACAGGTTTTCGGGTTACAGGGCTACCATCAGACTTTAACTGAATCTCGTGGTCATAGAAGGGACAATATTTGTGAACAACATTGAAAAAGATTTCACTCATCGAGAGTGACCGACGAACAATGAGTAAATGTCCACTTTGACAGTGTAGTGGTAATGCAATTAAAAATATTAGAAGTTAAAATAGTAAATAAATGTAAAGGGAGCAAATCAGAAAAAAATATCACTAAATTCGAAAAAAATAGTGCACTATAACAATTTAATTTAAATTAACAATCCCAATAAAATAAAATTAGTACTTGACAGGAGTACTGAAGAACAGCTTGAAGAGATGTTACGTTTGGAACTTGATACAAAAACAGAATGAAAGATGGAACTACCAATTGCAACAATACAGTACATGCAGTACTCAGACAATAACAATAAAATTAATACATACCGTATAAAATGGAGGAATGGTATGGAACAATGCAGTAAGTATATGGAGTACACAGTAGATAACAACAAAATTAAGCCCCGCGGTCTTAGGCGTCTTGTCACGGTCCGCGCGGCTCCCCCCTTCGGAGGTTCGAGTCCTCCCTCGGGCATGTCTGTGTGTGTGTGTGTGTGTGTGTGTGTGTCGTCCTTAGCGTAAGTTAGATTAAATAGTGTGTAAGCTTACGCACCGATGACCTTAGCAGTTTCGTCCCATAAGACCTTACCACAAATTAAAAAAAAAAATTAACACATGCACTGAAAACGGAGGAATAGAATGTAGCAGACAGCGTGGGAAACATTAAAAAGCAGGAGTAAGTGAAGGTTAACTGAGGGGACTAAATATTCGTTGATTTCCAGTCTTTCCAACAGGTTAAGTTGTTGGCCTGTGTTTGCTAAATGGACGACATGGTTGGTAGCCGTCACCCTCACTACGGACATGCCGAGCTAATGTGGAATCATAATCATGCGACTTCCAGCTGCGTTCAGGTTGAGCTAACCTGGCTGCTATGTCTCTGCCTGATTGACCATTAGAACACTTACCGCAATCAGAACAAGTAATTTTGTGTACGTCCTGTTGGCTAATAATTGGGCCCTCTCCATTTCCACATATAATAGGAAATCCTACAGTTGCACGATTTTAGGGTTTTTTGCTGCCCTGCAACAACTGTTAACAAACTACATTTTTATACAGCCAGTCCTGAGGTTTTTAACACCAAATCGGTGAATGCTACTTGAGGTTATGACTACAGTACTACCTCAACCTCGTGATTGATCGATCGTCTGTTCTGTCGAGCAGAGCGTAGAGACGACGAGCGTGAGACGAAATGTGGATAATCTATGACGATAATCCATGTAGCTGTCACCTAGTATCCACTGTCATACACGCATTGGTGGTCACAAAGCAATTCCAGCTGCTTTCCTCTGATAGCTCAGCAACTCAACCCGGTGTCCTTCGCCCTGCAAGAGGTTGCGACACTGTCTATAAGTCATATTAGACGTGAAGCTGCGTTGGCGTATATGCGCGGAAATTCAAAATACAACTGAATTTCACAAGCAAAGGCCTCAAGCTTCCCCCACCAGTTTCTGCCCTGCGTTTACTATGCGTCTGGTGTTTTCGGATATTACAGGAAACTGTTCTCGGTTCAGTGCCTGTCAATACCGCTCTGGAACACGGTATCAATAGAAATTTTTATTTCAGAAAGTAAAAGGCCAAGGCATGTAAGTTACTATTATCCTGCTGACGTGCGCGATGGAAATCACTCGTGAAATGAAGAAAAGTTAGGGAGAGAGTGCCCCGTCGTACGAGGTTGTCAAGCACTTCCTTTTTCGGTGTATGTAGTATGGATTTCCACGGAAATAATCCATTCTCGGATATACCCTATACGCACTAGAATCAGGAATAATGTAGAGGGTGTTTCAAAGCGTTTGATACGATTTCACAAGACTGTGTCTTCTACTTGAGTGAAGATAGAAGCATGGACTAAATTTTAACTAAATGTTTACCTTGGAGCCCGTTGTAAGTTTCCGCTTCATGTGCTTGTCGATAAGGGTCTCCATGGCGCAGCTAGCGCTGTCCCTAGGTCGTTCGTTCATTATCCGACGTGTGTGTAGAGTCGAGACGGCGGTAACACAGCAACAAAAGCCGTTTTGCGCTCTCCATTTTAAGGGGCTCCGGAACGCCCTATACTTGCAATGTTAAAATAACGCTTATAAATTACATCTTTCCTCACAAAGTATTTGAGGTAGGAAGTTGAACTTTTTACAGATTATTTATTGGAATATGGGCTACAACTTAACACAGGGATTTTACAAAATTTTAGTTCAGTTATTAAAGATGATTTTTTTCAATTGTAATGAAAATTCACAACATTTTTTTGCAATTTTTTATTTATATATTCAAAAATATGCAGTTTTTTGGAAAAAGGCTGTGTTAAATTATGCAGAAGGTACTGTGTAACATTTACTGAAAGTTTGAAACAAATATGTTTGGAAGATCCTTAGAAAACATGTAATTAGTATGAGATAATAAAAGTTTTGGGAATCGAGCGACAAAGATTGGATTAACTTTTTAGTGCATTCCAGGTCCATAGGATGGATAATCTTCATCCTCTGCAAACTCCTCCTCCAGCTTCCTCTTGTTCCTCCTCCTGTTTACTCTTGCTTGTATTTCTAGACTCTTTGCAGCCCTGTCTGCAGCCCGAAGGCGTTCCTTGTCTAAAGCAAGCATCGCTCGTACCATGTTAGAATGTTATTATTTACAGTAATAACACATACCTTTGGCTTTCCAACATTTCTCCTTTTCTTAAAAGCCTTCAGAGGATTTCTAATAACTTTAATTTTACTCATTATTATACTTCAACAAAACAGAGACTCAAGAAACAGAATTAATTACGAATATTTTCGAGATAACGACAGAGTAAATAAACATGAAACAATCGACAGTCACACCAGCGATATATATTGAACCATCACAGGTTAGCCACAACACATACTTTATCTCACATCACTAAAATGTACCTGATGAACACGGACGTTAATAATAACACCATTTGACAGCAGTTTAACAGCGCCACAGTGGGTCACACCCATGTAGAATACATTTCAAAAAAAAAAATTTAAAAATAGTTGTAGTCTTCGGAATTGAATAAATTATATATCTATTAAAAGGTAGTAGTCTGCAAATTCAGAAAACGCAAAAAAGTAAAAATTGAACTTTTCATGATTTTGAGCCTTTCCGGAGCCCCTTAACACGTGCAACTCAGCTGCGGCGCGATTTTTATGTAGAGTGCAGCACTGCACATGCTACGTCTCGAAACATTCGACGGTGCATCAGCAGTTTTAAGACTGGCAGTTTATGTCAGGGGAAATACACTGATCGTCCACGTGTGCTCGTTCAATAAAAAACAAGCAAAAACCATCCGAACAGGCCGTCAAGGCCCAACGGTACCGACCAGCTGCCGTGTCATCCTCAGCCCTTGGGCGTCACGCTCTCGCGGCCATTGTCAGTTTTCGTGACCGGTGCCGCTACTTCTCAGTCAAATAGCTTCTCAACTGACCTCATAAGGGCTGAGTGTACCCCGCTTGCCAACAGCGCCAGGAAGACCCGGATGGTGTCCCACGGAAGTGCTAGCCCAGCCCTACAGCGCGTAGCTTCGGTGATCTGACGGGAACCGGTATTAGCACTGCGGCGAGGTCTTTGGTCGCTCACTGAATACATAGAACACATTCAACAGTTTTCCACATAGTTCAAAACGTCTAACCATCGTGCCAGGCGTGAGTTAGGAGTTGATCGTGCGTCGGCGGAGAACGCGCTCAACATTTGTGAAACGTAAATGAAAAATTTGATCCAAAATTTAATTGTAAAAAGTACTCTAAAAATTTACGTGTGAGCATGTAAAAGACTCATCCTTACAAAATCTAATAGTTTTTTTTGAAAATAAGAAACTATATAATCGTATGTGTAAGTTAAATTTCACACCAAGTGTCTCTCTTCATTCAGGCAGAAGATATAATTTTGTGAAATCGGATGAATTATTATTGATTTAAGCACACTAAGGAGCGTTTATGACTAGTTCTTCTTCGATGCTCTCTTCCGTTCCCAATATCTCTTGAACCCTGCTGATAATTTCTCCTTCCTCTCCTGTGAAACGGGCATTCGACGTTTAGGGACGCTAGGTGGTGGGGTCCAAGACTACCATCGCACAAGATTTGGAACGATCTTCTACCTCAAGATCAGAGATCCCAGCCGAATCCAAGTCTTTTAGTACTTCATTAAGCCACAGTTTTCAGTCTTATAGCTTTTAACCAATGAGAAGATCTTCTTGGTAAGCCTGTTGTTGTTCATTCGTTGCAGGTGCCCAAAGAAATTGAGCCTCCTAGGTCGCATACTGGTGTTGGCTGATTCTAACTGTTGATACAGTTCAGAATTAGACTTCAATCGGTAGGTTCCATGTAGGTTCCATCTGGGAACAATCTCGGGCCATGAATTTTGCTGAGAATACGTCTTTCGGTTTTCTCCAGGTCATCCATCGTGCCTTTTCTATTCATCAAGACGGTCTCTGCGGCATACAGAAACTGTGGTCTGACAGCAGTTCTGTAATGATAGACCTTAGCATTATTCGAAACGCACTTCTTGTTGTACAAATTGTGGAACAGATGGTATGCTGCGTTGCGTTCCTTTCGAAGATGGAGGTACCGTCCTTACTATTGGGGTGGACCAATTCACCAAGATAACGAAAGCGATTGACCCTCCCAATCGTTCCATGTATAGTCGTCAAAGGGGTGTTACTGGAGTGCCGATTCTCAAAGAATTTGGTCTTGTCTTACGATATTTGTAACCCTGACTTCACCGCTCTCTCATGCAGGGCTTGGACAGCAATGACAGCAACCTTAGAGTTGTTGGTTAAGATTGCAATGTCATCTGCGAAAGCAAGGCATATTTCGAGTCTCGACTCCATTGGTAAGGGGTTTGATTCCTACATTCCTCAGGGTACATTCCGAGGTTATGATGACTTTATTAAGCACCGGATTAAACAGAATGGTTGATAGAACATCACCCTATCGTACTCCCGTTTTGATGTTGAAACTCCGAGATAGTTCTCATCGCAACTTCACATTAGAGGTGAATCTTTCTGAAGCATCCTATTTACAGCTGCACAACTGCAGCGCCTAAAAAAGAAAAAAAAAGAAAAGAAAGAGAAGGAAACGAAATCAAATTCCATGGACTGAGAGTGGGTGTGACGTTATTTCAGTGATTACAATATCGAGCCAAATTTGTGAAGAACTTGAAGTATGAGCCTACTTCTCCGTATGATGTTGCGCCCCCTGTGGTATGTATGCAAACACTCATTCTCTTGGAAAGAACGTCAGTAAGACAACTGTCTCCTCCCATTGTTTCACGTGAGCCCACAACTGTTGTGACTGGTCTTTGATATCACGGGTACTGGCACTGATGTCCGAGCTGGTTCCACACGTGTTCCATCGGGTTCAGGACTGCGAAACTTGCTGGCCACAGAGCGCCACCTCAACATTATCTGCACAGTCCATAGAGACAAGTGCCATATGTCGACGAGCATTGTCTTGTTGAAAATGGCGCCACGATACTGCCGCCTGAGACCTAGTAGATGGCGACGCAGGATGTCCGTACCGTTGTGCCGACAGAGTTCCCTCAGTCCCCCAACAGCTGTGGGCTGAAGTCATACCCGGTAGCTTCCCAAACGGCAGAACACCCTAGCGTGCGGGATTGCATAGAATGATGCAGGAAGAACATTTGTTTTTGGATAGGTTTTGTCTTTAGCAAAAACAACTCTACCCGCCCGGCTAGCCGCGCGGCCTATCGCGCTGCTTCCCGAGTAGGAAGGCGTGCCACTCCCCGGCACGAATACGCCCGACGGTTTAGTGTCAGGTGCGCTGTGCCGGCCAGCCTGTGGATGGTTTATAAGGCTGGTTTCCCTTATTCCGCCTCAGTTCACACTATGTCGGCGATTGCTGTGCAGACACTGTCTCCACATACGCGTACACCGTAATTACTCTACCGCACAAACATTTGGGGTTATACTCGTCTGGTATGAGACGATCCGGGTGGGCTCCACTGGAGGCCGAACCGCACAATAACCCTTGGTTCGGTGTGGGGCTGCGGTGGGGTGAGTGGACTGCTATGACCTGTTGTGGGGTTGTGTACCACTGACGGCTACAGCGGGACGAAGCCTCTGCGTCGTTTCTAGGTCCCCGGTTCAATACAATACAATACAAATACAACTCTTTTTTGTTTGCTCAAGGCAGAACATATCCAAAACCAGATTTTATCTGTAAACGATAATAGACACAAGAGTGAGTTTCAACCTCACAGGAGTGCATTATTTGTTCTCCGACGGCAGGCGCAGATGTGAAGGGGTTGCGATGTGCTTGGTATACCATAGGGCAATCCTCCATTGTGAAGATCAGAGCCGGCCGCGGTGGCCGTGCGGTTCTAGGCGCTCCAGTCCGGAGCCGCGCTGCTGCTACGGTCGCAGGTTCGAATCCTGCCTCGGGCATGGGTGTGTGTGATGTCCTTAGGTTAGTTAGGTTTAAGTAGTTCTAAGTTCTAGGGGTTCTAATGGGGTTCTAATGACCACAGCAGTTGAGTCCCATAGTGCTCAGAGCCATTTGAACCATTTTTTTGAAGATCAGACACTGTCGATAAAAAAAACAAATGGCTCTGGGCACTATGGGACTTAACATCTGAGGTCATCAGTCCCCTAGACTTGGAACTACTTAAACCTAACTAACCTAAGAACATCACACACATCCACGCTTGAGGCAGGATTCGAACCTGCGACAGTAGCAGCAGCGCCGTTCTGGACTGAAGGGCCTAGAACCGCTCGGCCACAGCGGCCGACTCAGATATTGTCGACTGGAACCTTGTGGACAAGTACGGCTGCCCATGCAATCCATCACTCGGCAACTGTCAGATGGGAATGCCCCAGAAATCTGAGAATTGCACGATTCTACCACCTGGCCAAATGGAGACCCACAATCGCCTTTGAGACTCTGTTGGTGCTGATAACACTATTTCACACGAGAACGCGGGATCTCACTGTCCTTCAAGTGATCACTCAACATATTGTTCACGCTCCTTATGTTCCCTAATAAAGCTGATATCATCACTATGCATGAACCATACTAATGCACTCTGGTGGCGGTTGTACAGACAGTTGCAGTTCCATAGCTGAATTATTAGCATTGTTGTCTTCTGTGCAGAAGCACGCGCTTTCTATTCCCAGTATCTCCTCGGATTTTTCTGAAAAAGGGAGGTCTGGCATGGGGTCCACTCAGCATCATGAGGCCAAATGAGGGGCTGTTTGAATAAAGAAGGAACGACACCATCCGAATTCATCTACTGGAAGTAACGATTGGACGGACTGGCGACATACTGATCACATGTCCCCATGATCAAAGATCACTCCTCGCACTGCCCTGTAGGCAACAGTCGGTTAGTCGAAAGAGGCCTAAGGCCTAATACTGAATGGTGATATCATTTACAAACCCACCGGTGACGTGCACGTTTTTTTTTATTTTACTTTATTATTGAGTCATCAGTCTTCTGACTGGTCTGATGCGGCTGATCAAGAATTCCTCTCCTGCCCCAACCTCTTCATTTCGGAACAGCTCGTTTTACTCTCTATATTTACGTGTAGTACCAAGGAGTTATTCCCTGATGACATAACACATGTCCTATCATACTGCCAGTTTTCTACATGCTCCTTTCTTCCCCGATTTTACGGAGAACCTCCTCATTCCTTATCACTCCACCTGACTTTAACGTTCTTCTGAAGTGCCACGTCTCAAACGTTTCGATTCTCTAGTGTTCCGGTTTACCCACAGTCCAAGTTTCACTACTATACAATGCTGTGCTCCTAACGTACAGTGTGACCCAAAAGTCCGTTCACATTTGAAAATTCAGTACTTCACGGAGTAAAGTAGGGAGTGAGGTAAAAATTGACTCACATGCTTGAAATGACACGACGTTTTATTGACACCGAAAAAGTGCGGAAAATAACAAATAGATGGCGTTTCGTACGTTACAAAAGCAATAATTAGCATAACAACCACTTTTTGGCAAATGCGATATTCTTTATAACAATTGCTCAACGTGTGTGACGCCATTCATCAACAATACCTGTAGTGACGACCTAATGTGCGACTTGATGTGCGCTGACTTCAGCATGCGGAGATGAACTCGCTATAGTCTCCACTTCTTCTTGAACTTTACGTGCAGTAGTAGCACTTTTGTCTTGTCGTCCACTTCGGGGTTGATGGTCTAAACAACTCGTGGCCTCGCATTTCGTAATCGTTTTCTCCACAGCGACACTTGTCACAGGATCTGTACCCGTTCGAATACCCTTCATATGGCGATAGAATAGTAAAGCTGCAGTAGTGGATATACCCTTCATATGGCGATAGAATAGTAAAACTGCAGTAGTGGATTCTCCATTCTGATAGTAAAGCTTCACTAACAACGCCTTTTCTGGTAAACTCAACATGACGCCATCGCTGGGGCATTTGACTCCCTTTCTCACTACAGCTCATTTTATACACGATTCTCATGCGGCGTCATTTGAGGGGTTGCTGTCCAGAGCCACCTGTTGGTCGATTTTTGCACTCGTTTTTGGTTTCAATAAAAATCCATGCCATTTCAGCCATGGGGTCCAGTTCTACCTCTCTACCTACATTATTTCCTCGATTGCTAACGGACTTTTGGGTCACCTTGTACATTTTCAGAAATTTCCTTCCTCAAATTAAGGCTTGTGTTTGAAACTAGTAGACTCCTCCTGGGTAGGAATGCTCTCTTTGCTTCTTCTAGTGTGGTTTTTATGTCCTCGTTGCTTCGTATGTGTAAGAAGTTAACGAGGGTAAGTCAATTATTATCCGCAATTTAGTTAGATTTTTGTTTATTTTGGGAGTACTGTCGTTTTACGTTGATGACGCATGCTTTGTTTATTTGTTGTCATATCTTTGCAATTTTCAAGCTGCTAGGTTAATTTCGTATCGCTGCTGTGCTGTTGCCGGCCGCAGTGGTCTAGCGGTTCTAGGCGCTCAGTCCGGAACCGCGCGACTGCTACGGTCGCAGGTTCGAATCCTGCCTCGGGCATGGATGTGTGTGATGTCCTTAGGTTAGTTAGGTTTAAGTAGTTCTAAGTTCTAGGGGACTGATGACCACAGATGTTAAGTCCCATAGTGCTCAGAGCCATTTGAACCATTTTTTGCTGTGCTGTTAATCTTGCAACGTTCAGTGATCCGTTTTTTTTTTTTTTGTGATCGGAAGGCGTATCAGGGACCGAAATTCATCGAAGACATTCGGTACAGTAGGGGAACAGTGTTTTACCACAACGGAGTGTCCACGAATGGATTGAAAAATTTCGAAAATGGTAGTACAAGTGTCACGCACGATGAAGGAGCTGGACGACGGTTTACCGCCACAAATGAAGAAACCATTGAGCGTTCACGTGAAATGATTCCCTTAGACAAACGATTAACTGTTGACGAAGTGGCACATCGTCTGCAAATTAATCACGGTTCTGCCTACGAAATCTTCCACAACAGACTTGGGTTTCATTAAGTTTGTGCAAGATGGGTCCCATAACAACTCACACAGTTGCGTAAACAAACGCGCTTGCACATCTGCAGGAAACATTTGGATCGCTATGGTAACGAAGGAGACAACTTCTTAGACAGGATCATTACTGGTGACAGAACATGGATCCATCATTACGCGTCGGAGAGTAAACGGCAGAGTATGGAATGGAAACATCCAAATTCGCCGTGCAAGAAAAGCCCACACTGCTGAAACGCTCCAGAAACTCAAATTTGAAGCACCGGATCATCTTCCACATAGTCTCGATCTTGCCCCTTCTGAATATCACTTGTTTGGCCCACTCAAACAGGCATTAAGTGCCCATCGATTTGCCTCGGACGAAGCAATGAAGGAAGTGGTGTATTCCTGGCTCGCAGCTCAACCGAGAACCTTCTTTTATGAGAGCATCAGGAAGCTTTTACAACGATGGACCAAGTGCGCTGAAACGCAAGGAGACTATGTCGAAAAATGATGTTCTTGTAAGTTTCCTATTTGATTACAATAAAATTTTATAACTACTTTGCGGATAATAATTGACTTACCCTCGTATATTAACATCCGACCATGTCTCCTGGCTACTACAGTTTTTTTGTCAGGCAGTGCGTTTGTCCAACATAGGAGTCGAACACCATTGCACAAGCGCGTGTTAGCTATCTGAGCTACGGAGTAGCGTTAGTTTAAGCCATAATAGCTGAGCAGTTGATCCAGCTGTGATGGATAACGTAAGGACAGGGTGATACGAGATTCTATTGTCGTGCAATCTGCAGTCACGTTTCCTTTCACACTACCAAAGGCAAACTCACTTAAAAAGCAGTATTCTGGCAGTACAAATTTCCGCATTGCGTTCCGGTAGCGCAATTGTTAAGAACGGCGACCCGACGCCGTCTGAGACGGCCTCCTTCCCACGTTCCTTGCCTTCGCTCCAGTGTGGCGAACAATAGCGCTCCTCCCGCACAGAGCGCCAGCGGCGATCCAGGAAACAAAGAAGGCGGCGTGAATGGGTCGCCGCCTGAACGGAGACGGTGAGCCTTTATGTATGACAAAGGAGCTATGCTGAGGGCGGGTTGGGACTCAGTGGACGCGGCCGCGCCGCTGCAATTAATGGTAGCGAGGTACCGGTTCACCTGCCGAATGGACACAGCCAGCGTCCGTGTAGCGAATACCTGTTCTTTTCCATCAAACGCGTATTGGGGCCTCCGACATTACCGTACTAACGGGAAGAAAGTAACATTGGTGCCTAACGTCCCGCCAAAGACGAGCGCGTTAGAAACTGAGAGCAGATTCCGGATGGGGGATGATACGAAAGGGCGTATTTTCTGGCAGTTGAATGCAAGCATGACATAGTGTCAATTGGAGACAATCCGTGACAACTGAATTATGAGACGTCCTTTAACGCACCTTGTTGTCGCTCTTGTTATTATTATGTTCATCACCAATTCCATTCTTAACGGAGCATCTTCAGATCCACAGTAGCTACAGAGCCATTAGTCGATTTCACGTACTGTCTACACAGTCCATAAGTGCGAAAGTTGGAGGGAAGTCCATGTTCGGGAGGTAACATTGTAGCAATGAAAAAGGTGGAGTGTGAGAAGAATGCGCACATTGAGAACAAAGTACCAGTATGTAGTTATCATTCAAATTGTGCACATTGCTGCTTGGAAGCGAGTCTAGAATAACCAGTGTTCCACGGAATTACAGCTCGGTTGGATGTTGGTACCACATGTAAAGGTGAGGGAAGGATGGGGAAGGAAGTCGGTCTGCCTTTTCAAAGGAACCAACCCGGCATTCGCCTGAAGCTGTTTAGGAAAATCACGGAAAACCTTCAGGATGGCCGGACTCGGGTTTGAACCGTCGTCCTCCCGAATGTGAGTCCAATGTGCTGACCACTGCGGCACCTCGCTCGGTGTAGAATAATAAGTGTATTCGATTATTATTGGTACAAACGAAAGGGGCGATTAGAATCCCCGAGCACCCAAACTGCAGAGAATAAACACATTACAATTGTCTTACATGGCCACCACTCATGTCAGGCCAGGCTCAGCGATGCCTGCACACTTAACATTAATTCCCTGCTGTGTTCCCAAGGCACTGACAACTGTCCACAGCTCGTTCCAGAGTTCATCGCCCCTGTCAACAGGGTTGGAAAGCACCAAAGCTTTTAAAAATCCCCGCACAAAAAATCCATCGAAAACGAGATGAGGAAGTTAAGATTAGTTTTATGGTTGTGCTATGAGTGTCCCAGAGGTTATTCAATCTGTATATTGAGCAAGCAGTGAAGGAAACAAGAAAAATTCGGAGTAGGTATTAAAATCCATGGACAAGAAATAAAAACTTTGAGGTTCGCCAATGACATTGTAATTCTGTCAGAGACAGCAAAGGACTTGCAAGAGTAGTTGAACGGAATGGATAGTGTCTTGAAAGGAGGATATAAGATGAACATCAACAAAAGCAAAACGAGGATAATGGAACTTAGTTGAATTAAGTCGGGTGATGCTGAGGGAATTAGATTAGGAAATGAGATACTTAAAGTAGTAAAGGAGTTTTGCTACTTGGGGAGCAAAACAACTGATGATGGTCGAAGTAGAGAGGATATAAAATGTAGACTGTCAATGACAAGGAAAGCGTTTCTGAAGAAGAGAAATTTGTTAACATCGAGTATAGATTTAAGTGTCAGGAAGTCGTTCCTGAAAGTATTTGTATGGAGTGTAGCCATGTATGGAAGGGAAACATGGACGATAACTAGTTTGGACAAGAAAAGAATAGAAGCTTTCGAAATGTGGTGCTATAGGAGAATGCTGAAAGATTAGATGGGTAGATCATATAACTAATGAGGAGGTACTGAATAGGATTGGGGAGAAGAGAAGTTTGTGGCACAACTTGACTAGAAGAAGGGATCGGTTGGTAGGACGTGTTCTGAGGCATCAAGGGATCACCAATTTAGTATTGGAGGGCAGTGTGGAGGGTAAAAATCGTAGAGGGAGACCAAGAGATGAATACACTAAACAGATACAGAAGGATGTAGGTTGCAGTAGGTACTGCGAGATGAAGAAGCTTGCACAGAATAGAGTAGCATGGAGAGCTGCATCAAACCAGTCTCAGGACTGAAGACCACAACAACAACAATGAGTATCAAAACTACATGAAAGGTCTTACGAGGGTAACGGCAAAACGAAAAGGTTAGTGACGATTCAAATATTGCGGGAAGTCGTAAGATAAAGTAGCTTTTTTTTCAGCCAAACAAGATGGTGCAAGGATTAAGGGTGGACATATTTGAGAACGGTAGAATACAAAAGATCGACATCATTTGACATTCATGTTTAGCAAAAGACACCTCAACGAATGCATGATTCCTTGAACAGATTACGACGTATCTTGTGTCCCTTTCTTCCACAAGTGTACTGCTGCTCCATCTCTAGTGAGTAGGACGACGATTAAACTCCTCCCTCCTCTCTCTCTTTCTGTCTGTCTGTCTCTCTCTCTCTCTCTGTGTGTGTGTATTTTTTTTATTGTTAAGAAAAATTGCTACATGCCAGCACGAATCATAATCTTCCATCTGTACCATCTGTAACACAAATAACAAAACTTCATTCAAAGTGAATTTTTACCCTCAGCGGAGTGTGTGCTGGTTTGAGAATTCCCGCTACAGAATTAAAATTCATTTGGCAAACAATCCCGCAGATTGTGGCTAAGTCATGTCTCCACAATATCCTTTCCTCCAGGAGTGCAAGTTCCGCAAGGTATGCGAGAGAACTTGAGTGAAGTTTGGAACCTAGGAGATGTACTGGCGGAAGAAAAGCTGTGGGGGTGGGTCGTGAGTCACGTTGGGATACCTCAGTCAGTAGAGCAATTGCCCGCGAAAGTCAAATGTCCCAGGTTCGAATCCCAGTCCGGCATACAGTTTTAACCCCTCGACCGCGCTTGGCGAACTGAGTTCGGACTGCCTGGCGGCGCTGCGCTGCGTGCTCGACGAACGGCACTCCGGCCCGCAGTTGGCAACATTTGAGAGGCTCTACAAAGTGTATTTAGAGTCTTACATCAGACGCAGGGACCCATTTGATATTTTCACATTCGTTTTTGACAACATGTTGTTAGCATTAATAATTAAAGAGACGAACAAATATACTGAACAGTTTGTAAGTGAACATATGGGTACACTGAAACAGCGAACGCATATGCACAGGTGGGTACCAACCAGCAGCTGAGATTTCTGTTCTTTGTTCGCAACGTTATTCATACAACGCATTGTTCATGATCTCGATTTTCAAATGTATTACTCGAGAAAAGAAATTTTTGAAACATGTATTTTCCGAGAAGTATTGTGTAAGCGTTCGACCCTCCAGTAAAAACATTTATGAGACTGTCAGAATAAATAAATTGTATCCTGCTCATTTTCATAGTACACTTTTTGTTACTAAAAGCTTCAAATTGTTGGCAACTTACAATCGCAACAATCACTTGATTTGAGAAAAGTGAACTGAAACGTGTCAGAGTGCACTGAAACGTGTCAGATTACGCCGCGCTGCAAGAAAGCGCCGCGAGCCACGGGAAATAATTACACGGTGGGCGGAGAGAGATAGCGGCGCAAGGAACAAACCGGAGCAGGCAGAGGCTATTAGTGTTTGACGTCCCGTCGACAACGAGGGCATCAGCGTCGGAGCATAAGCTCGGATTAGGGAAGGATGGGGAAGGAAATCGGCCGTGCCCTTTGTCGCAGGAACCATCCCGGCATTTGCCTGAAGCGGTTTAGGGAAATCATGGAAAACTTAAAACAGGATGGGTTGAACCGGGTTTGAACCGTCGTCCTCCCGAATGCGAGTCCAGAGTGGGAACAGCCCGGTCAAGGGGCTAATCTACTAGGCAGTTTCAACAAAACCTCATATTCACGCATAACAATTAATTAATGTGAACACGTCCATTAGAAACACAATATAAGTAATTACCATTTAAAGGAAACATATCAAGTATGCGCGTCTGCAAAATGCCTTGAAGGCGACTCAAAAATAGTTGCGGATATCCCAGCTAATAAGATTTTCCTGTTGGTGTATTCTTGTTAGACGAACTGAACTTTGGCAATAACGAGAGGAGCCACATCTGTATTTTTATACATTTGTTGCTAATAGTCGCAAATGATCACTAGTGTCTGTCATTTAATGATCATTTTCAGATTTCATTGATCAGAAGTTTTGAAAAGTCAGAAATTCTTGTAAAAGAACTCAGTCATAAGCCGTAAAATAAGTGGAATAAGTCTATACCAGACTTTTAAAAATTTGCGAGAAGTGTTTAAAAGACGTTTTTTTAAAAAAAATGTATGTTCGTGCAAATGGCCAAGTGAGGAGGAAAAGTGACTAAGACACTAAACTCGCGTTGAGCAGAAATCCCCGAGCGACCATCCAGATTTACACTTTCCGCGGTTTCCCTAAAACATTTAAAGGCAAATGCCCGAATGTCTCAAGACATGGCCGACTTCCTTTCTCAGTCTTCCATAATTCGAAATTGCGACCAATCTCTAATTTCCTAGATGTCGTCGGGATGTTAAACTCTAATTTTCCTTCCTTCGAGAGAATAAATAATTGGAAATGCCGTGGGGATACGGCCTCCCGTCGGGTAGACCGTTCGCCTGGTGCAAGTCTTTCGAGTTGACGCCACTTCGGCGACTTGCGTGTCCATGGGGGTGAAATGATGATGATAGGACAACACCACACCCAGTGCCTGAGCGGAGAAGATGTCCGACCCAGCCGGGAATCGAACCCGGGTCGTTAGGCATGACATTCCATCCTGCTTACCCCTCTTTTTTTTTTTTTAATAGTCTCATTTTGTTCGCTTTTGTCCGTAGCATCTACTCGGGGCGGACGTCGTAAGACATCCGTTTAAGTTCGTTGTTGATCGATTAACTCAGTTTTTTTTATTACAGAGGGCAGCTAACCATCTGGCCGAACACGCTGAGCTACCGTGCCGGCACCTCAGCTACCACGGGCGGACTAATAAATAATTTTTTTTATTTGATTAGTAGTGAAGAAACATCGAAAAACACCTACCGCTGCTAGACGCAGTTTATAGATTCGAATTTCATAGTCCACAGCTCGTGGTCGTGTGGTAGCGTTCTCGCTTCCCGCGCCCGGGTTCCCGGGTTCGATTCCCGGCGGGGTCAGGGATTTTCTCTGCCTCGTGATGACTGGGTGTTGTGTGATGTCCTTAGGTTAGTTAGGTTTAAGTAGTTCTAAGATCTAGGGGACTGATGACCATAGATGTTAAGTGCTCAGAGCCATTTGAACCATTTTTTCGAATTTCATATGCGCTTCCGCCTTCGAAATGATGCCAGCGATTACGTATTTCGACGTCCTTTTTGACTGTTTTCAGTCCAAGGAGAACAGGTTTTTAACAATAATACGCAATGAGTCCGGGATTAAAACCAACCTTATATAGTGCTTATATGAATGTAACAAAATTATCCAGACCTAAAACGTGACAATGATCCATTTAGCAGGCCTGGCGTCTTCCAGGTGCCGGCCAGAAAAATCTCGGTCGCTGATAACGAGGAAAGAATACTTCTCACTTCCGCGTGCGCCAGTTTCCCCATTCGTCATCCACGACTACGAAGCGTTACGCTACAGGCTTCCCGCCACCTTGGGTAACTCGGCAGCTCCCACAGTAGTTTCCCAGCCTCGCGTCCGTGATCCCGTTGCCTGACGAACCAACAGAACACTGCTAAGTGAAGGCCACCTTAAGGGGCATCCAATAATTCTAGGCTACTAAAATAGGCGTTATCTGCCTGCATAATAGATGGAGTTGGTTTGAACACAAAGGTGCTTCACTAGGTATGGTTCCAATGGAGATGACTTACCAACACAGTTATAGGGGACCATCAGTTAATGCAGACTCCGAACCACGAAACAACTTGGCATTCTTCACATAAACAATAGCTAACAGATGTAGGACGTGAAAAACAACAGATAAAAAATCACTGACGACAAAACTGCAGTCACACACACTTCTGAACAGATTATTTATTTTACAGCAATTAGTTTGAGGCGTAGTCCCATTGTACACGGCGGCCACGATTTGTCGTACAAATTTAACATTTTGATCTTGAGGAAAAGTACTGTTTCACACATTACAGCTTAGAGGTTTGTATCAGTTATATGAAACATGCTGAAGCTTGAGCTAGACTGGAGGCCGTAACTCATGGTTCAGCATGTCACATGTCAATCACGCTGACCTCTTCGCCGGGATTCCAGAATGACGGCGAGGCAGTTTTCGAGGTGAAGCATTCCCTGAACAGCCAAAAGGAACGCTCCTGCTACCGTCTCCAAAAGCCATCCACTGCTGGGCCAAAAAATCTCTTACTGAAGGGTGAATATCTGAGAAAGGATTAACACCATCAACATACCTCGTCAGCCCAAAAAGTTTCGTGACTGAGTTAATAGAAGAGAAAAATTATGATGGTTGTTTCGGTGTTTCAGCGAGTTCCACATAGTTTCTCCCCTAGCCCCCCTCCCACTTGAATATATCGCACAGAATATTCATACAACCAGGTGAAACTGCCAGGAAAAGTCCTTCTTTGGGATGGTGTTCATCTCGCGGTCATGTTGTCCGGAACGTCAGTTATGACATCAGAGCGTTGATCATTCAAGTGAATTTCTGCAATTTGTCGTTTTTCGGCGGCTTCGTTACTCGTGATGATTTTTTTTCCAGAGAATTCATTGTTTTGCATCTCATTCAAGTCGTGACATGCGTCTATGCGTCCTTTCTTGTTGCGGCGTCAAAGTGTCCGGGACAAACGTTGCACGCACTTTTCTGGAGAATGTCTTGAACACTTGTCTTAGAGATGTTGCTCCACTGTGATTTGTGACACAATAACTTTGACACACTACGGCCACATATCCACTACTCAACACTACCTGCTCACAAATGACTGGAAGAATGCACATCCGTTGTTTATAAGCTGCAACCGTAGTCACTGCGTTGACGTTGATTATACGCCAGGAACAATTTCAAAAGAGTGTACAACATATAGTACGAGACTTTGTTAGTTATTTTCATACTCAAAGCATGATGGGATGAATGTAAGCACCAGCAGACTCATGACCAGAGCTGAAACTGTTATGACGAGTAAATTATCTATCTGCCAAAAATTAACTGCCTCCTAAATCACTTTCAATCAAAGGAATGATTTCTGTTATTATTACGTTTTAATTTGAGGACAGGTCTGCTTACGCTTGGTGGCTGGTGTAATTTCGCGCGAGGTGCAATGTGTGTATGGTTGCGCAACTAATACTTAGCGCTAAGTTTCAAATCGTTACTAACAGAAATCGGAAAGAAACAATCTCCGAAAATGCAGACCCTAAGGCATTTACCGTAAACCCGCAACTTATATCGTACCACACAAGCAATCCTATACAACGGGAAAAGGACTGATGTTCAGGTTAAAAAATCTCCGCCGCGAGGAGTGGCCGCGCGGTTTGAGGCGCCATGTCCCGGATTGCGCGGCCCTTCCGGCCGGAGGTTCGAGTCCTCCCTCGGGCATGAGTGTGTGTGTCGTTCTCAGCATAAGTTGGTTTAAGTAGTGTGTAAGTCTAGGCACCGATGACTTCAGCAGTCTGGTCCCTTAGAAATTCACGCACATTTCAACAAAAAGTCTCCAGAAAAGTAGTTAATTGCCTAAATCAGTCCCACCACAGTTTTATTCCACCAGTCATCAATGTAGGTGAACAACTAGCACGTCAGATATTAATCGTGCAGATATATCGAATACTTTTTCACAAAATGGTGATATACACCTCTAATTGTGAACGCGTCTATCTCTATTGAAAGTCAACCTAGTAACTATTTAACATCTTCCTTTTTGGTAAGGAATTGTCGAACGTTTGAAGTGTAGCAGCGATAACAACACAAGCACAGCGGCTCTTTACTGCAACAACTTCCGTAATAGCTAGTCCACTTAGTCAAATGTCATATTATTATAAGCCAAAAGACGATGTCTAGAACGATTAAACGTCTCGTATAATCGGATCTCCGACGTCGTACACGGTGCATGTAATGGATCAAGGACTCATACACTGTTCATGCTGAGTATTGAAAACAGAACACAAGTAGCGTAAAACAGTTTGAAGCGTACGTCTATAACCAGTGATGTGCAACGGCTTTTTAACTCGCAAAAATCTGAAATATTCTTGCGCTGTTTTATTTGTTCTGCCGTTTCTGTTCTTATTGAGAAAAAAAAATCGCAGATATTACGTGTAGCTGATGATGAAGATCTGAATTCTGAAACGTATACTATAATATATTGATAATAAACTGCAAGTAGTCGATAATTTTACACTGAGTGGCGCTCAATGTTTTTTACGTTGTCGCATGCTGAAGCAATCGCGGTAAATTTGTCTCCGCGTAGCACTGTCAACAAGGCGTTCCCGACGTCTCGCATTCAAATCGGCTGCTGTCTGACTGTTAGTACACCGCTGACCGCTCCGCATGTGTTTGCGGAGGCGATGTGACGTGCGTTCCGCAATCACTTGTAGTTGTACTGAACTGCGGCCCCCATGGAAACATTTCCTCTCTGATGCTCATAATCCTCCCTAGACACCGGCCGTAATCTCCGATACGCTATTATCTATGCGCCTTGGAACGACTATCACCCACGTCCGAAGTCTGTTAACTCACGACATCGGGCTGTCGTGTTCACTTAAACATCTTCTGTCCAGATATTGCGTCTACAATAGCGCGATATGCCGCATATAGCGGCGACATTCGGGCGCCATACTCGGCACATCTTCAGATGGGTCAACCCTTTCCTTGGCTTTTGGCCGCTTTATTTACTTTGTTTTGGTAAAGGTGGCGCTTACACGGGCCAGATTTTACGGCAAAGTGTAGCGACAGTAGTGTAGCCGCCAACATTTCTGCAACGTGGCGACCATATACAACAATACTGTGATACGGCAGGGCAATATTGCTGACGGAAAAGGCAGTTGCAGGTAGTTGCCGATATATTGCTTCCGTCTCACCGTCACAATTAGCCTTGCTTCCTCTTTCGGAAGTCAACGCTGAAGTGCCAAATCACGAGAGACAATATTATATCGCTTCATTTCGAAAGTTGGAGCACGAGCGTAGAAACACTCGATTTGTTTGTTTTACGTAAAAATACACAAGTGGGCAAACGAGAGAACCAAGAATTTCATAAATGTGACACGTACATTCTCGATCAGAGCTATGGGGCATAGAAAATTATACAATGTGAGTCACCTCTTTCCTTTCGTGAACAGCTCCAGGTATCAAATATGAGGTTTCCGCGCTTAGAGGTATGTATGTGATAAAGTGTCTTCATTCTTTTATCAAATGGCTCTGAGCACTATGGGACTTAACATCTATGGTCATCAGCCCCCTAGAACTTAGAAATACTTAAACCTAATTAACCTAAGGACAGCACACAACACTCAGTCATAACGAGGCAGAGAAAATCCCTGACCCCGCCGGGAATCGAACCCGGGAACCCGGGCGCGGGAAGCGAGAACGCTACCGCAGGACCCATTCTTTTATCGATCGAGATATCGAAGCAAGTAAGATTTTTAAAAAAATAGTGACATACATTTTTAACAGCATCCGAAGCGCTTGAAAAAACGAATATAGCGATATAATGTTTGTTAATGTTGAGATTGAAACTCTTCGCTAAAGAATCCGAGAAATATTCTAAAATTGAGAGGAAAGTCTGCCAGAATCGGCTATTGAATTGTAAACACGTTCATGCCATACTACGTCGTTGTATCAAACCTTTCGACTGGTTACTTGTCTGCAGTGCAGAACTAGCAGGACCTGTGGTGACTATCGGAAGGTTATCTCTACTTCAAAATTCCTTACATATAGACATGTACACCAATGAGGAGAAGTTAGACATGCTACTTTTATACGGCGATGGAATGTGGGAATCAGCCAGAGGAGTGTCATTCGCATCATGCGTCAACATAAATTCCACTCTTATCACCTGTCGCTACATCAGGCACTCGCAGGACGTGATTTCAGAAGCCGTATGGAATTTTGTTGGTTTGCTCTATGAATCGCTTGGGAGACGACACTTCATTTTTCCAACGTGTCCTCTTTACCCACGAAGCAACGTTTACGAACCACGGTAACGTAAATTTATCTACCATGCACTACTGGGCAGCTGGAAATCCACGCTGCCTTCGTCAGGTGCAACAACGATCGTGAAACATAAACCTACGGTGCGGCATCATAGGAAATTCCATTGTGGGACCTTACTTCCTTCCAGGGATGTTAAATGGAAATAATTATGCACACTTTCTTACGAACATTCTATCTGTCCTAGAAGAGGTACCATTGGATAAGCGACAGTGTACGTAGTTCTAACACGACGGCTGCCCACCACACTCTTTACGTGTTGCAACGCAAATAGTAAATGAATAGTTTCCTGAACGTTGGAAAGGATTGAATGCAGCAGTAAAACGGCTGGCCAGGTCTCTTGATTTTACTCTTCTTGATTTCTTTCTATTGGGAGCGCTGAAAGATGCAGTCTATAATGAAGCCCCAGCTACTCACGATAAGCGCCTCAGATTCCATAGCATGGAACGCCATATCATCCAATGTACTTTTACCTATTACTATTATTTCTCGAATGGCAACTGTAGATGTGCCTTGCAGTCGGTGGTAAACAATTTGAGTAAGTACGTAACTTAAGTAAAATATAAAACTAGGTTTCTTTAAGAAAACTATTTATTTTGTGAGTGACATCTCGTCAGTCATTCTGAATAAATTGTTCGGTTTAATGAAAGTGTATTACCTCTAGTTACAATTTCGAGTATTATTTGTAGACACATTTGTCCTACAACAAGTGGTTTACTTTAAGAAGCATTCAGGCGTTTTTCAAATCTAAGAAATTTAATAATTAATGGCTATGAGCACTATGGGACTTAACGTCTGAGGTCATCAGTCCCCTAGAACTTAGAACTACTTAAACCTAACTAACCTAAGGACATCACACACATCCATGCCCGAAGCAGGATTCGAACCTGCGACCGTAGCGGTCGCGCGGTTCCAGACTGAAGCGCCTAGATCCGCTCGGCCACACTGGTCGGCTGAAATTTAATACAGTAGTTTCATTTTTCCCTTAAACATGGCTGTTGGTCATTATGATGAATGATCGACGTTTGTGCTTCAGCTCTGACAAGTAGGCAGCAGGGGGGAGGGTTTAAATGGTAGGTTGGTTGGTTGATTTGGGGGAGGGGACCACACAGCGAGGTCATTGGTCCCATCGAATTAGGGAAGGATGGGAAAGGAAGTCGGTCGTGCCCTTACAGAGGAACCATCCCGGCATTTCTATGAAGCGATTTAGGGAAATCACGGAAAACCTAAATCAGTATGGCCGGACGCGGCTTTGAACCGTCGTCCTCACGAATGCCTGTCCAGTGTGCTAACTACTGCGCCACCTCGCTCGGTGGTTTAAATGGAAAACTGTCTGGAGGAACTGTAGTTACTTCCACAAAAACCTGGAAATGTACAAACATGTGAAATAGTCTTCCTAAACCCCATCTATGCGCCAGAAGCTAACATATGCCATAGTTCCATATACAAAAATCATAGATGTCCCTGTATCAATCTAGTATAGGAAATTAGGTTTCATGTTAGTAGCGTAGGACTGCCTTGGTGCATTTAACGGCGGAGCCTCGCATAAAGACTCTGCTTGGCGGTGTTTACGCCGCAATAGCTGACTGCCCACAGTGCTTTCCAGTTTTAGTACATTTCTCGGATTATTTTACGAAGAGTTTCAGTCTCCCCATTAACAAGCATTATATCACTGTACTCGTCCTTTCAAGCGCTTTTGGATGCCGTTAATAAAAGTATATGATTGTATTTAAAAAGTCACATTTACTTCAGTATCTCGATCGATAGATGAGATAAGACACTTTATCACATACCAAAACATACTAAAGTACATGACCCTTAGCGTATTATCATTTGCCAGAATCATCGTTTCGATACCTGGAACTGTTCACGAAATAAAAGGGGTGTTACGTCTTACGTCACTTATTCTGTAAATGCAAAAACCAAAAAAATGAAAACTACATTCTCTCTGATACTATACCGTAATTGAAGATCTGTAGTAGTGCGCCATTATTCTATGCGACATAGTAGTAGATGAGTTTTGCTATTTGGGGAGCAAAATAACTGATGATGGCCGAAGTAGGGAGGATATAAAATGTAGACTGGTAACGGCAAGGAAAGCGTTTCTGAAGAAGAGAAATTTGTTAACATCGAGTATAGATTTAAATGTCAGGAAGTCTTTTCTCAAAGTATTTTGTATGGAGTGTAGCCATACATGGATGTGAAACGTGGACTACAAATAGTTTAGACAATAAGAAAAAAATGGCTCTGAGAACTATGGGACTCAACATCTGAGGTCATAAGTCCCCTAGAACTTAGAACTACTTAAACCTAACTAACCTAAGGACATCACACACATCCATGCCCCAGGCAGGATTCGAACCTGCGACCGTAGCGGTCGCGCGGTTCCAGACTGAAGCGCCTAGAACCGCTCGGCCACATCGGCCGGCTTAGACAATTAAGAGAATAGAAGCTCTCGAAATGTGGTGCTACAGAAGAATGCTGAAGATTAGATGGGTAGATCAAGTGACTAATGGGGAGGTACTGGAGGAGGAGATTACTGTTTAACGTCCCGTCGACAACGAGGTCATTAGAGACGGAACACAAGCTCGGATTAGGGAAGGATGGGGAAGGAAATCGGCCGTGCTCTTTCTAAGGAACCATCCCGGCATTTGCCTGAAGCGACTAAGGGAAATAACGGAAAACCTAAATCCGGATGGCCGGACGCGGGATTGAACCGTCGTCCTCCCGAATGCGAGTCCAGTGTGCTAACCACTGCGCCACCTCGCTCGGTGTGGGGAGGTACTGAATAGAACTGGGGAGAAAAGGAATTTGTGGCACAACTTGTCTAGAAGAAGGAATAGGTTGTAGGACATGTTCTGAGGCATCAAGGAATCACCAATTTAGTATTGGAGGGCAGCGTGGAGGGTAAAAATCGTAGAGGGAGACCAAGAGATGAATACACCAAGTAGATTCAAAAGTTGTTGAGTGCAGTAGTTACTTGGAAATGAAGAAGCCTGAACAGGATAGAGTTGCATCAAACCCGTCTCTTGACTGAAAACCACAACAACAACAACAACAACAGCAGCATCTTTTGACGTCTCAATTTTTTTAAGTTTCATGGGCCCCGACTTTCCAAATGTCTTTTTTTTTATTGTGATGTTTGTACACATTATTTTCAACATCCCATAACTGTGGTAGTAGTTGTACTGCGTTTTGGAAATTCATAGTTATTTCACTGTAATGGTGAACCTCAACAAAATACACTACTGGCTATTAAAATTGCTACACCACGAAGATGACGTGCTACAGATGCGAAATTTAACCGACAGGAAGAAGGTGCTGTGATATGCAAATGATTAGCTTTTCAGAGCATTCACACAAGGTTGGAGTCGGTGGCGACACCTACAAATTTTCCAACCGATTTCTCATACACAAACAGCAGTTGACCGGCGTTGCCTGGTGGATCGTTGTTGTGATGCCTCGTGTAAGGAGGAGAAATGCGTAATCTCACATTTTCGACTTTGATAAAGGTCGGATTGTAGCCTATCGCGAATGCGGTTTATCGTATCGCGACATTGCTGCTCGTTTTGGTCGAGATCCAATGACTGTTAACAGAATATGGATTTGGTGGGTTCAGGAGGGTAATACGGAACGCCGTGCTGGATCCCAACGGCTTCGTATCACTAGCAGTCGAGATGACAGGCATCTTATCCGCATGGCTGTAACGGATCGTGCAGCCACGTCTCGATCCCTGAGTCAACAGATGGGGACGTTTGCAAGAGAACAACCATCTGCACGAACAGTTCGACGACGTTTGGAGCAGCGTGGACTATCAGCTCGGAGACCATGGCTGCGATTACCCCTGACGCTGCATCACAGACAGGAGCGCCTGCGATGGTGTACTCAACGACGAACCTGGGTGCACGAATGGCAAAACGTCATTTTTTCGGATGAATCCAGGTTCTGTTTACAGCTTCATGATGGTCGCATCCGTGTTTAGCGACGTCGCGGTGAACGCACATTGGAAGCGTATATTCGTCAACGCCATACTGGCGTATCACCCGGCGTGATGGTATGGGGTGCCACTGGTTACACGTCTCGGTCACCTCTTGTTCGCATTGACGGCACTGTGAACAGTGGAAGTAACATTTCAGATGTGTTACGACCCGTGGCTCTACCTTTCATTCGATCCCTGCGGAACCCTACATTTCAGGAGGATAATGCACGACTGCATGTTGCAGGTCCTGTTCTGGATACAGAAAATGTTCGACTGCTGCCCTGGCCAGCGCATTCTCCAGATCTCTCACCAATTGAAAATGTCTGGTCAATGGTGGCCGAGCAATTGGTTCGACACAATACGCCAGTCACTACTCCTGATGAACTGTGGTATCGTGTTGAAGCTGCATGGGCAGCTGTACCTGTGCACGCCATCTAAGCTCTGACTGAATGCCCAGGCGTATCAAAGCCGTTATCACGGCCAGAAGTGGTAGTCCTGGGTACTGATATCTCAGGATTTATGCACCCAAATTGCGTGAAAATGTAATCACATGTCACTTCCAGTATAATATATTTGTCCAATGAATACCCGTTTATCATCTGCATTTCTTCTTGGTGTAGTAATTTTAATGGCCAGTAGTGTATTAACAAAGACTGGAATATTATTTCAATTTGCCTGAATGAATTCGTTGACTCCTTACACGAAAGCCTTGTAAACTTGTTGTTCCAAGAGACGTATCGATGAGAAATGCACTGTAAAGACGTACATTAAACTCCTGTATGAATCACCACTAAATAAAACTGAAAGCTGATCGACGACCTGGTTGAAACTGATATACAGGTCGCACTCACCACTTCACTGACGAGTTGCTTTTAGAATAAATTTTTTTTTTGTTTTTTTTTTGGGACCGTAGACTACCGGCTTCGGCCAGCGATGACCATCTTTCGATGCTGATCCGTTGCTTCAAGTTACAGTCTTTTGATTCTGTCGTATAGTTTCACAAGCTGCGACATAGTTGCAGCAGTCTAGGAATTGTAGAGTAAATTTCCTTTCATTTCCGTCAATGGGCAAAACGGTTTGCTAGCACTTCCAGCTCGGAAATGCATGCCCGCAAACATTGCCAGACAACAGTGGTCGGCTATGTTGCCGTGTATGTAGGTGCCGTTCTTGTGGCCGCGAAGTTACCGGACAGTATTGCTGCGTTATATAGTCGACAATATGCAATTTTTATGGCCGTCTAAATGAAACTCAACAGTTGGGTCTAACCCAAACCGTTGCTTTTTTTTATCGTCTGCATAAGTGTGTACAGCATTTCATTGCTCCGAATGACGAATGCGTACAGCAGTGAACGATTTGAGTTGTAGATTTTAAGTGCTGTCAGTTTGTGACTCATAGTTAGATGATAACGCCCTTAAGCAAGTTACGAGTTGGGCATCTACATTCACGGCAATTTTGGCACATCAACTTGCCATTTCAGGAGGGGGAAGAGGGAGCATGCTAACCTGTTGCCCAACGCTGCGGCTGCGTCGTTCATTTAATACGATTAACGGGCAGAGATTACATTCGGGTCCCCCGTTTCTTAACAGACAATTTCCGTCCGACAGCAATTTTGTTATTAGATTGGCGCTTCTCCGCTAGTGACGTCGCAGTGCCGACTCCAGTCCATCTCGCGTTCTAGTGAGGTCTGACACTGTCCTGCATTTCCCAGCGACTCGTTTAAGCAACTGCACACACGTACCCGTAGTACGCCTGCCCCATTACCGCGAACTGCTTGCGCGGGATTTCCTTCTTGCTTCGTTAGCGACGGCACGACAGCTTGTAACCTGGAAGGCGTCTCGGAATGCTACTGTGGCATACAAATCTGTTCACTTCATGTAGTGGTACATTGCATCAGAATACCATGGCAGCAGAAACAGTCAGCGAACCATCCTCGCATCCGGGAGGACTTTTTTTTCACAATTTCTCTGCATATATATTCAGCAATCTACCTTTTTGTTTAGTGCAGAAGATACTTTCGATACATCATTTCCTCCCTTTCGGTTTCCACTCGCGAATGGTGCAAGGGAAGAACGACCTTCGTTACGCAACCGTATGAACTCTACTGACACTTTCTCGTCGTGCAGTTTGTGAGACGTGTGGAGGAGGGCGGGGGGCAATTCTTCTTGAAACTTACGCTCTCGGAATTTCAGCAATAAAGCTCTCGGTGATGCGCTACGCCTGTATTGCGGCGTTTGCCACTGGAGTTTGCTGAGCGTGTCCAAGCTTACTAAATGATCCACAGATGGAAAGTGCCGCTCTTCTCTATCTATTCTATTAGTTCAACTAGGTGAGGGTCCTAGGCTGACGAGCAATACTAATGAATCGGTCGAACGAATGTTTAGTACTGACCTCTTTCCTGGATAGAATAGATTTCGTTAAGATTCTTCCAGTGAATCAGCCTGTCATCTGGTTTTCCTACAACTACACTCATGCTCATAAATTAAGAATAATGCTGATACAATTCTGATACATGGTGGGTGCATTTGACCTACGGTCTTCGCGCAGTGGCGCTGGCAGCAGTCCACATACGCAGAGGTGTATTGGTGCATGTCAGAGTACGGTGCAGCGAGTAAGTGTGCAGACGTTTTCAGACATGCTAATGGTTGACTGTGTGTTCAAAATGGCCCAAAGGACACATACTGATGACGTTATGAGGGGTAGAATACTAGGGCGACTGGAGGCTGGTCACACACAGCAGGTCGTAGCACGGGCCCTCCGTGTGCCACAAAGTGTGATCTCAAGACTATGGCAACAACTCCAGCAGACAGTAAACGTCTCCAGACGCTATAGTACGGGACGTCCACAGTGTACAACACCACAAGAAGACCGTTATCTCACCATCAGTGTCCGCAAACGGCCACGGAGTACTGTACGTAGCCTTGCTCGGGACTTTACCGCAGCTACTGGAACAGTTGTCTCCAGACACACAGTCTACAGACGACTGAACAGACATGGTTCATTCGCCCGGAGACCTGCAAGGTGCGTTCCACTGACCCCTGGTCAAAGGAGAGCCCATAAAGCCTGGTGTTAAGAACACAGTACAATGTCAATGGAACAGTGGCCCCAGGTTATGTTCACGGACGAGTCCAGGTATAGTCTGAACAGTGATTCTCGCCGGATTTTCATCTGGCGTGAACCAGGAACGAGATACCAACCCCTTAATGTCCTTGAAAGGGACGTGAATGGAAGTTTGATGGTGTGGGGTGGGAGGTGGGATTATGATTGGTGCACGTACACCCCTGCATGTCTTTGACAGAGGAACTGTAACAGGTCAGGTGTATCGAGACGTCATTTTGTGCAGTGGGTCCCACCTTCCTCCTGATGGATGATGACGTACGGCCCCACCGAGCTGCTATCGTGGAGGAGTACCTTGAAACAAAATATATCAGGGGAATGGAGTCGCCTGCCTGTTCTCCAGACCTAAACCCCATCGAGCACGTCTGGGATGCTCTCGGTCGACGTATCGCTGCACGTCTTTAAACCTCCACGACACTTCAGCAGCTCCGGCAGGCACTGGTGCAAGAATGGGAGGCTATACCCCAGCAGCTGCTCGACCACCTGATCCAGAGTATGCTAACCCGTTGTGCGGTCTTTGTACGTGTGCATGGTGATCATATCCCATATTGATGTCGGGGTACATGCGCAGGAAACAGTGGCGTTTTGTAGCACATGTATTTCGGGACGGTTTTCTCAACTTACCACCAATACCGTGGACTTACAGATCTGTGTCCTGTGTGTTCCCTATGTGCCTATGCTATTAGCGCCAATTTTGTGTAGTGCCACGTTGTGTGGCACCACATTCTGCAATTATCCTTAATTTATGAGCATGAGAGTAGTTAGTGGTCATTTCACTTTCAGTCGCTCCTCGGAATTTTGCGTGTGCCACTGTTCCCATGGTTTATCAATAATAACATAATCGAACAGCAACGGATTAATCATTCCATGTAGGCTTTCACGGCCGGCGTCTTTATCAGTAAACTCTTCCGGGCTAAGTTGCCGTGGTCGATCTGTAGAACTTCTTCTCCCTGACGTTTCGTTCTCAACTACGGAGAACATCTTCCGAGGTGAGTCTACTCACCTCGGAAGATGTTCTCCGTAGTTGAGAACGAAACGTCAGGGAGAAGAAGTTCTACAGATCGACCACGGCAACTTAGCCCGGAAGAGTTTACTGATAAGCAACGGATTAAGGTCACTGCTGGGATAGTTACTTTGAAAGGACACAGTCGAATACCTTGGCGTGTCCGAGTTGGTGGCCTCTCCATACTGACTTCATCATCTCCCACGGCTTCAAAATGGCAGCTGAAAACATGCCGCAGCCCCTGTAATGTGAAGAGGATGAGACAGTCGCCTAGCAGACATACTTGATGAGTTCCACAGCAGGACTCAAACCTTCTGCTACGTAGGCCTCTCCTTAGCGAGCACGGCTAACCAGTTGGCCGTGGTCACGAGTAACGGGAGAAACAAAAAAATAGAATTATTTTTATTACTTCTGTGTCAGCTTCCGTTTATGGATAACAAGTGGTAATTGGCTTAGTGCAACTTCGACCCATTGTGGATCTGGTCTGTACGTCCCACGCTTCATCTAATGAACACAGCGTTAATACGTCTTATGGCTCACGCGAAAGCGTGTCTGTTGCAGCAACAGCCTTCCAACAAAAGTAGAATTACTCTACCATGCTTAACGAGCAACTGATGAACTGACTGAATGAACTAGACTTCAGTTTTTCAGTTTTTTGTATTTAGCGGTCAGGTTACAAAATATAATAACCGAGAGCCTGCCAGACACGTTCACCGATAACAATCCCCATTTCATTCGCTACATTTTCTTCAGCGGCTAGATTATTAGCCGTGTAAACTTCGCATAAAGTTTAGTACACTCATTGAAAAGACAGATAAATTAAACATTGGATACCTAAGATCAGTCAGTAGCGCTTGAACTTTATAGAGGAAGTACTGCGCATACTGCAAAGATACAGGTAACTAATTGCTGATTATGGGAAATTTCATTCTATAGCGTGACATTTTACTCTGTAAGTTACAATAATGTTTTCATTCGATACAGAGTCTGCTACAGACGGGCATAGAGCAACTTAAGTTCTGCACGACAGCTTGCAAAATTTCCATTTGAATTATTTTTCTACAGATGGATCTCTACATTGTGTACCAAACTGGGTAGCCACATGTTGCGCATTACCTGATCGTACACAGGCTGGGAGGAGCTGGGAGGAGCACACCACTGGAGGATGTAAATGCTACAGACGCATTCAACGATAACCTACGTGTTTGCGGCAGTGTATTGCCTGCTGGGAAATGTCTCCTGGAAGCCTTTATACGGCAGCTGGATACCTCTACATAGCGTTTTGCTATCACTGTTAGCTGCATGGGATGACCGTTCAGATCAGTAGTGGAACGTCATTGCAGCAAGTTTATTAGCTACCTGTTCCAGACATCACTCGAATGATTCTTTTTCATCGAAATGACAGGAACGATTTTGTTTGCAAGATATTATACGTGATTAGTTTCAGTAGATGGCTACGCGCTGGCCATTTACAAGTTTCTAAACGACTCTCTGAGCCAAATTTAACATTACTGATTGGTTGGTTTATTTGGGGCAGGGGACCAAACAGCAAGATCATCGTTCCCATCGGATTAGGGAAGGACTGGGAAGGAATTCGGCCGTGCCCTTTCAAAGGAAACATTCCAACCATTCCGGCATTGCCTGAAGCGATTTAGGGAAATCACGGAAAACCTAAATCAGGATGGCCGGACGCAGGTTTGAACCTTCGTCCTCCCGAATGCGAGTCCAGTGTCTGTCCGCTGCGCCACCTCGCTCGGTAACATTAATGAATATATTATTTTCCATTCCTACTCACTGCGGCGTAATTAAGCCTAAGGCACATTATCACCTCTCTTGATACCGTTGAGTATCGTAATTTCATTTGTACTAGAGTAACCTGATATAAAACTATTTGTATGTCAGTGTCATATAATATTATGTATTACTTCTTACATTTGATATGAACCATAACATAACTGTTAATTTATAAAGTTATTTACAAAATTTACAATAAATTTATTAATCTTTACATAGAGAACGTGTATAAGTTAATTTAAATACTGCCTTTGTCAGTGATCTAAATAGATTATTTGCCTACGTATGTAATCTCATTTTTTTTCCTCGCTTGGCAGAAAGAGTAGTTGTAAGAGAGAGTCGTGTGAAGTCGTTCGTAGAAGGTAGACATGTTTTGTATTTAGCTGTAGTTTGTAGCTCATGGAGTAATAAAAGTTAGTTTTGTCAACCAGTTGTCGGAAGTGTTTAAGAATACAGAAGTTATAAGTGTGAACATTAATAAAAAAAAAACTATGTAATGTGAGAGTTCCCACTTTTAACATTCCGCAAGTTGACATATATCTATTGTTAGATTCGTAAATTGTATCTCGACGTTCGAGTGAAAGTGGCATTTTACATCACTATACTTAACACTAATATGATTTCTTTTAAGGGCTACCATTTTTAAGTAAAAATTTATATATGGAATGAAAGAAGTTACTTTATTACCTGTCAGACAGTTTACGTTATTTAGCAAATGACCAAAACTATTTGTTGATGCATAACAAAATTGTTTCTGAATCACTGACAGCATTAATAATGAGTAATAAAGATATTTTTTCCTTATTTTGTAGGTACGGCTATCATCATTCTCTTCTAATTATGATGGACTATTTATGAGGCATTTTGTTAGTGAATATAATGTACGGTGGAGGTGCTGTTGTAATTCCCAACTCCTTGAAGAGGTATCTACAAGAAGACTTCGTATGAGCACCACATATTATTCTTGCTGCTCGCTTTTGTGCAATCAGTACGGCCTTCCTAAGTGATGAGTTACCCCATAAAATTTTTCCATAGGAGATTATTGAGTGAAAATATGCAAAATATGTTAGACGGCTGATTCGCTTGTTTCCAACACCAGTAATTATACGAAAAACAGAAATAGCTCAACTTAATTGTTTGGGTGCCTCAGTAAAACGTATTTTCAGCAAACGTAGGTTTGACAAAGCCCTCTTCCTCCTTCCCTTCCCCGCTTCTATTTGAAGTGCTGCTGTAAACAGGATGTATTGTTCTGCTACAAATGCGATCCACTTTTGACTTCAGAGGCAGACATAAGTTCCGTCTGGGCGCTGGTGGTGACTGTATGTATATCTGCAGGCTTTGTCGTGAGCACATCAGTCCTTTGTTTCTTCTCAGGGGAAGTACCAACGACTGAGAAGACGCAGTGGTTAAGACATTTCACTCATTCTCGATTGAGGCGAGCTTAAAATCTCTGACGCCGGATGATTCCTTAACGAAGGCCACCTTCAAATATTTTCCCCGCCCTTCTGTATCCCCAGGTTGTGCTTCGTCTACACCGAGTGAAGTGGCGCATTCGTCCGGACGACGGCTCGAATCCAGGTTTAGGTTTCCAGTGGTTTCTATAAATCTATCGGGGCATATGCTAGGGTGGACTGTCGATTTCCTTCCCCAGCTTTCCCCATTCAGAGTTGGTGTTCCACGCTAACATCGCCGTCGACGGTACGTTACACCGTAATATCCTTTCCTTCTGTTCTTCCTTCGTCTATGTCAACAGGGCGTAAACCCAACAACTTCCTCTTTCTGCCCACGCCACTGCTGAGGTGATACGAGCGATGGTATATGACTCCTAACAATCCCCAGTAACACTCCATGTGACGGTGAGAGCTCAACGCCTTGAGGAGGACATCCTCTGGGTTGTCTTTCATGAGACGGCCTCCAGAAGCATTGTCTAGCAGGACAATGCCTATTACACAAGTCAAGTGTCACCGGAAATACTCGGAGACATTGGCACACTTCTGTGGCCTTTCGCTAGTCAGATCCTTTAGTCAAAGTGAGGCTCTCCGTCGGTTAATCATCCCTTTTCTGTTTCTTCTTTCCCAACAATAACCTTGTTTACAAAACAGATTATAAGACTGAGCTACGCCTGTTTATGCAAAACACTAATTTTTTTTATGTTTCTTTCCTCGCCCTATCATCTTTCAGCTCATTTGTACCACCTGTAGTGGGTTCTTATTTTATTGAAATCTGAATATACAACATGCTTAAGATAAAAATTGTGAAAAAAACGAAACATGAAATTATTTTTGTATCTGTCCATCTGTTATGTCACATACCTTCACAAAAATCACCATGTTGTTGCAGATAAAACTTATCTTACTAGCAATAAAGGCCAGACAAACTCTAACTAGTAATTAAGGTAAGAGATCGCAGTAGATAAAGTGTTTTAGGTGTGGTTTTCATTTGCAAATACTATCACACAAATCATGTAAATCCAGATACAATAAAATAAGGACACACGGTTGACGGCAAAAGACGCGTTGACACATATTTTGCAGAAAAGAAACATGAATTTGTATTTTGCACCAACAGGTGGAGTCCAGTCCGATAACAGATTAGTTAAGAGTATCCTACTACGCATAAATTTTCCGCACTGTACCTTTCCTCACCTACGACTTGACCAGCCACTGTGGATAACTGCTTTATACGCCGACAGCTTCTATCGTGCATGTTGACGGTTGTGTTAACTCGTCACACATTTCAGCACTGAAAATCTTTTCGTATGACGGAAATTTGTAGCAATACCTTTTTATTTCTCTTTCGACACAAAACTTAGATGTTTCTGAAATATGGAAAGCTGGTTGGAAGCACTGCAGCAGATGACGAGACTGTCGGTGGATGTTCCTCTTATTGGACGCATATTTCTACAACCAGTGGTTACGACTGTTTAAAACGAAACTGAGGTAGCGCTGAATGATATTTCGACTACCTCCGAGACGCTGTAAACTGTTAAACGAGAAATAATACCGCTATATTCAGGCTGTTGGTTCGTCTGCGGGATGGCAAACAAGGACGTTGGGTAAGATATTTGAAACACAGCTGTTTCTTTTAATCTTATTTAATATGTACAGGTAGCAGTTAATACCTTTGCAATACCATTGTCAAAACCAGAAAAAAATCTAAACTCCAACAACATTTATCCCTATGATTAGTACGCATTTCAGTACTGTCTCTCATTTTATTTCAGTACTGTCTCTCATTTTTTAAAAAATTTTTTGGCAGTGTTTACATTAACTTAAAAAAATCATTTTAAAATCGAGGTAAATGTGGACGAAGGAGAAAGTACTATTATCATGCGAAGCTGCAGTGAGAGTGATTAAAATAACCAGAATCCTACCTTGCATGTATCTCAGAGTAATAAGTCGTTAGATCGTAGTTCTCCACAGAAGAGCGTATAGGATATGCCATTTGTGTTCCAGATGCAGAACTACAATCAGATAATAGCTGACAGTGCACAACACATTTGGTCTTAGAGTTCAGGTGGTGTAGTGACTAATGATCTTCGCATTTAGAGAAATTTTTCCTAGAGACAGGATGCGTAAATGTTTCATTACAGTAATTTCTCAGTTCAAAAAATTTTGTAGTATGTACCGTTGTCTAAAAGGTGTCACATACCACAAGTTCAGTATCTTATTTGCTATGTTATAACACGGGGTTTTGCCAATGTCTGCGTTCTGCTTACTTCTATGAAAAGATGATTCCACACTGAAGAACTAGTTCTCCATACGCAGAAACTTTGCATTCTTCGAAGACTCGTCGGCCCAGCTTGCGAAAGAGGAACGTAGAGATGGAAGAGGAATAGGAGGGGGAGGTACATTCACGAGCTGTGCATTGTTTATGAGGATCCTCCTCTTACAAGAATAGTGCAATCATCCAGTGTTTATAAGGATCCGCCTATTACAAGAACAGTGAAATCATCCAGACTGAGTCCGCTCCCGGGAGCTGAGTGGTCAGCGCGACAGAATGTCAATCCTAAGGGCCCAGGTTCGATTCCAGAGATTTTCTCCGCTCAGGGACTGGGTGTTATGTTGTCCTAATCCTCATCATTTATCTCCATCGACGTGCAATTCGCCGAAATGGCGTCAAATCGAAAGAATTGCACCCGGTGAGCGGTCTACTCGACGGGAGACCCAAGTCACACGAGATTTATTTTATCCAGACTGAAATGGGCGGGGTATAGTACGGATGGCCGTTACGGAAGTAGCTAAAAGGATGGAAATCCAGAGGGCCAAAGAAGGCGAGGTCGACCGAGAACCAGATGGGTCGATGGAGTGATGGAAGATCTTGTGATGTTTCCATCGGAATCGACGGGTTCCTTTCCGAGTATAGTTCTTAAAAATTGTCGCACTGGGTCAAGTCTCCTTCAGCGCAAGAAAGCGAGTGATTTAAAAGTCTCGCACTGAAAGAACTATCGATGCCAGTGGAGCGGTAGGTAGCAGTGGCTGGGATAACAGATGGTCTCTTTGGTAATGTTCGTTGAGAGAACAAGCGCTGATCGTAACACACACAGTTGTTGCAACTTAAAAACAGCTAGCGACATAAATGTAATTATATTAAAAAACCTTAATGCTTTAGAAACCCAAAACTCAGGAAAAGTCTCAGTAATAATAAAAATATGCGTCATTGATATAGTAATTCATAATAAATAGAATGTATAACAATGAATGAAGATCGTATTGTGAAATCGATCATCCACGCGAGTTTACATAGACGCACGACGTTCAGTTCAAACCTGCAAGATATCAGTCAGTGGAGATGTGGCCTCCAAAGGGATCGGATGTAGGATGCAATGCAGTCGTACTGCGTCCTCCAAAAACAGTGTATGTCGGTCAGTTTAACACAACTTGGTCTGAATAGGCCCTATATGTGTGAATAAAGCTAGGTGAAGAAATACACTCCTGGAAATGGAAAAAAGAACACATTGACACCGGTGTGTCAGACCCACCATACTTGCTCCGGACACTGCGAGAGGGCTGTACAAGCAATGATCACACGCACGGCACAGCGGACACACCAGGAACCGCGGTGTTGGCCGTCGAATGGCGCTAGCTGCGCAGCATTTGTGCACCGCCGCCGTCAGTCTCAGCCAGTTTGCCGTGGCATACGGAGCTCCATCGCAGTCTTTAACACTGGTAGCATGCCGCGACAGCGTGGACGTGAACCGTATGTGCAGTTGACGGACTTTGAGCGAGGGCGTATAGTGGGCATGCGGGAGGCCGGGTGGACGTACCGCCGAATTGCTCAACACGTGGGGCGTGAGGTCTCCACAGTACATCGATGTTGTGGCCAGTGGTCGGCGGAAGGTGCACGTGCCCGTCGACCTGGGACCGGACCGCAGCGACGCACGGATGCACGCCAAGACCGTAGGATCCTACGCAGTGCCGTAGGGGACCGCACCGCCACTTCCCAGCAAATTAGGGACACTGTTGCTCCTGGGGTATCGGCGAGGACCATTCGCAACCGTCTCCATGAAGCTGGGCTACGGTCCCGCACACCGTTAGGCCGTCTTCCGCTCACGCCCCAACATCGTGCAGCCCGCCTCCAGTGGTGTCGCGACAGGCGTGAATGGAGGGACGAAAGGAGACGTGTCGTCTTCAGCGATGAGAGTCGCTTCTGCCTTGGTGCCAATGATGGTCGTATGCGTGTTTGGCGCCGTGCAGGTGAGCGCCACAATCAGGACTGCATACGACCGAGGCACACAGGGCCAACACCCGGCATCATGGTGTGGGGAGCGATCTCCTACACTGGCCGTACACCACTGGTGATCGTCGAGGGGACACAGAATAGTGCACGGTACATCCAAACCGTCATCGAACCCATCGTTCTACCATTCCTAGACTGGCAAGGGAACTTGCTGTTCCAACAGGACAATGCACGTCCGCATGTATCCCGTGCCACCCAACGTGCTCTAGAAGGTGTAAGTCAACTACCCTGGCCAGCAAGATCTCCGGATCTGTCCCCCATTGAGCATGTTTGGGACTGGATGAAGCGTCGTCTCACGCGGCCTGCACGTCCAGCACGAACGCTGGTCCAACTGAGGCGCCAGGTGGAAATGGCATGGCAAGCCGTTCCACAGGACAACATCCAGCATCTCTACGATCGTCTCCATGGGAGAATAGCAGCCTGCATTGCTGCGAAAGGTGGATATACACTGTACTAGTGCCGACATTGTGCATGCTCTGTTGCCTGTGTCTATGTGCCTGTGGTTCTGTCAGTGTGATCATGTGATGTATCTGACCCCAGGAATGTGTCAATAAAGTTTCCCCTTCCTGGGACAATGAATTCACGGTGTTCTTATTTCAATTTCCAGGAGTGTATGTACGTTACCCTGGTAATTTGATGATGCCGATTCCGTGTATTTTGTGACTGTTGATCAATACTGAACTGCCTTCGGCACTAGAAACAAGACTGAATGAAATAATGATGTGCAAAAAAAGCGTGCTGTATTAAGTATGCTAGAATTCTCAACTATTCAGTCAAAGACAGTCTCGTACATAGTTTGAAATGGACCCAGCAGGTAAGGGAGCCACAAGACAGCCACCACACGGTAGGTGGAAAGGAACAATACAAGGCTGCAACTTCAGAGGAAAATGTCAGCAGGTACGTCAAATGATATATAGGGTGTCCTATTGTTCCATAGGTCAGTCAAAGGATTTTATAGAAAACACTGTCATCCAGTAGCAGCGTATTAAAGAATGACAGCAGCAGTTAGGTTCTAGGTACGCTAACAATGAAAAAGGGTCGGACTTGTACCCCTAGTGTTACAACATACACTACTGGCCATTAAAATTGCTACACCACGAAGATGACGTGCTACAGACACGAAATTTAACCGACAGGAAGTAGATGCTGTGATATGCAAATGATTAACTTATCAGAGCATTCACACAAGGTTGGCGCCTGTGGCGACACCTACAACGTGCTGACATGAAGAAAGTTTCCAACCGATTTCTCATACACAAACAGCGGTTGACCGGCGTTGCCTGGTGAAACGTTGTTGTGATGCCTCGTATAAGGAGGAGAAATGCGTACCATCACGTTTCCGACTTTGATAAAGGTCGGATTGTAGCCTATCGCGATTGCGGTTTATCGTATCGCGACACTGCAGCTCGCGTTGGTTGAGATCCAATGACTGTTCGCAGAATGTGGAATCGGTTAGTTCAGGAGGGTAATACAGAACGTCGTGTTGGATCCCTACGGCCTCGTATCACTAGCAGTCGAGATGACAGGCATCTTATCCGCGTGGCTGTAACGGATCGTGCAGCCAAGTCTCGATCCCTGAGTCAACAGATGGGGACGTTTGCAAGACAACAACCATCTGCACGAACAGTTCGACGACGTTTGTAGCAGCACGGACTATCAGCTTGGAGACCATGGCTGCGGTTACCCTTGACGCTGCATCACAGACAGGAGCGCCTGCGATGGTGTACTCAACGACGAACCTGGATGCACGAATGGCAAAACATCATTTTTTTCGGATGAATCCAGGTTCTGTTTACAGCATCCGCGTTTGGCGACATCTCGGTGAACGAACGTTGGAAGCGTGTATTCGTCATCGCCATACTGGCGTATCACCCGGAGTGATGGTATGGGGTGCCATTGGTTATACCTCTCGCTCACCACTTGTTCGGCACTTTGAACACTGGACGCTACATTTCAGATGTGTTACGACCCGTGGCTCTATCCTTCATTCGATCCCTGCGAAACCCTATATTTCAACAGGGTAATGCACGACCGCATATTGCAGGTCTTGTACGGGCCTTTCTGGATACAGAAAATGTTCGACTGCTGCCCTGGCCAGCACATTCTCGAGATCTCTCACCAATTGAAAACGTCTGGTCAATGGTGGCCAAGCAACTGGCTCGTCACAATACGCCAGTCACCACGCTTGATGAACTGTGGTATCGTGTTGAATCTGCATCGGCAGCTGTACCTGTGCACGCCGTCCAAGCTCTGTTTCACTCAATGCCCAGCCGTATCAAGATAACGGCCAGAGGTGGTTGTTCTGGGTACCGATTTCTCAGGAGCTATGCACCCAAATTGCGTGAAAATGTAATCACATGTCAGTTCTAGTATAATATATTTGTCCAATGAATACCCGTTTATCATCTGCATTTCTTTTTGGTGTACCAATTTTAATGTCCAGTAGTGTACATAAAATGGGATGAGGGGAAGAAAGCCGGCCGAAGTGGCCGTGCGGTTACAGGCGCTGCAGTCTGGAACCGCAAGACCGCTACGGTCGCAGGTTCGAATCCTGCCTCGGGCATGGATGTTTGTGATGTCCTTAGGTTAGTTAGGTTTAACTAGTTCTAAGTTCTAGGGGACTAATGACCTCAGCAGTTGAGTCCCATAGTGCTCAGAGCCATTTGAGGGGAAGAAAGCTCGAGGGCTGGATCGTGATGACTGGCGGAAAATTGCTAAAATGGCCAAGGAACGCTATCAGATGTAAGGCCATAGAAGAACAAGAGAAGTAGAAGGAATTTTGCACTGAAGTGAGCTTTCAACCTGCAGTCCCAAGTTCGTATGCTCTACCAAATGTGTATCACAACGCAACATAACGCTGTTATCCCTCAGTTAACTAAATAACTTTTATTATTGCCGTAGAAAGTATTAGTTGTCGAATATGACTTCCGGCTGCTGTCGCACATCTGAACTCAACGGCTGCCTCGGGGCCGAAGTCTGGCCGCAGTGCATTCGCCCCGCCCTCGCCGTTTATTTCGGTCGCCGTCCCGAAGGTAACGATCCACTGGTCGGCAGCGGGCCATGCGTCACGATTTGCCCGCTAGTGCAACCACAACTAGTCCGCTAGACCTACCGCCGGCAAAACTGCGGACCCATTGTTTTATCGTCCGTGAAGCGACGATCGCGCACCGTGACGTAAACAAACTGCTCAGGGCGTCGTCTTCGTAGCGCAGAATTACGACGCACTGCCGTATAATCACGGTGAGTGCCCAGGCGGGCTCTGTAGATCTGCGTAGTCTACTACAGACGCATGTTCTCAGGGTCCACGACGACACTGCTGGATGAGATGAGGTACGCCTTCGGCTACATGACCACTAAACGTCTACCATTCTTGCATTGATCTCGATCTGAACAGTTAAATTTGTGGTACAGGTTAATACTACTGGATATAGCCGGACGTAATAGCTTCAAAACCCAGTAGCGGAAGTTAGAGCAGTAAACTACGGATTCACAAAATGCTACTACATCTACATGGCTACTCTATCACCTCCACAGTAATTATCTATTATTCGACCTGTATCTTTCCACGCGAGCTCTTATTTTCCTTGTTTTATTATGACGATCGTTTCTCCTTATGTAGGTCGGCATCAACAAAATATTTTCGCATTCGGAGGAGAAAGTTGGTGATTGAAATATCGCGAGAAGCTCAAAAATGGTTCCAATGGCTCTGAGCACTATGGGACTTAACATATGACGACATCAGTCCCCTAGACTTAGAACTACCTAAACCTAACTAACCTAAGGACATCACACACATCCAAGCCCGAGGCAGGATTCGAACCTGCGACCGTAGCAGGCGCGTGGTTCCGGACTGAAACGCCTAGAACCGCTCGGCGACACCGGCCGTGAACCGCGCGGCCGCTACGGTCGCAGGTTCGAATCCTGCCTCGGGCATGGATGTATGTGATGTCCTTAGGTTCGTTAGGTTTAAGTAGTTCTAAGTTCTAGGGGACTTATGACCTTAGAAGTTAAGTCCCATAGAGCTCAGAGCCATTTGAACCATTTTTTTTGACACCGGCCGGCACTAGAAGCTCCTCCGGAACGAAAAACTCCTTTGTTTTAATGATGCCCATCCCATATCCTGTGTCATGTCCGTGACAGTCTTTCGCCTATTTCTCGATGTTACAAAACGTCCTGCCTTTTTTTGAAATTTCTCGATAAACTCCGTTAATCCTGTCTGGTAAGGACCCCATACCACGTAACAGTACTCCAAAAGAGGACAGGCGAGCGTTGTAAAGGCAGTCTCTTTAGTAGACCTGTTGCATCTTCTAAGTGTTCTGCCAATGAATCGCAATCTTTGGTTCGCCTTCCCACAACACTTTCCATGTGTTCTTTTCATTTTAAGCTGTTCGTAATTGTAATTCCTAGGTATATAGTTGAATTTACAGCCTTTAGATTTGCTTGATTTATTGCATAACCGATGTTTAAGGGATTTCTTTTAGCATTCATGTAAATGACTCACATTTTTAATTATTTAGGGCCAATTACCAATTGTCGCACCATACAGATAACGCATCTAAATAATTTTGCGATTGGTTTTGATCTTCTGATGACATTAAAACGTAGGCTCTGTCCACAGGCCCTGGCGACCCAACGGTACCAACTGGCCGCTGTGTCATCCTCAGCCCTGTGGCGTCACCGGATGCGCAGATGGAGGGGCATGTGGTCAGCACATCGCTCCCCCGCCCGTATGTCAGTTTCCGAGACCGGAGCCGCTACTTGTCAATCCAGTAGCGCCTCAGTTTGCCTCACGAGGGCTGAGTGCACCCCACTTGCCAACAGCGCTCGGCAGACCTGATGGTTACCCATCCAAGTGCTAGCCAGGAACTGCTAATAAATACGACTTTATTGCAGTGATTTCAGTCCTCACACCATGATATCTTAAGACATTTGAACCATCTTCGATGGCGATATGAAGTCTATGGCGTCTATTAACATAAAATCCATCAAAAGTCATTGTTGTCAAGTAGTAAACTATATTACGAGCAGACTTCAAAGTAAGTAACATACTGCAACGGCAGGACAATTAAATTTTATAGACTTCTGCATTATACTTGAAAGTGACACAGATACCCGATGTTATTTTTCAACAAAGTGACAAAGTGTCCGTAAATAACGATTGGAACGTTCTAGCAATTACTCAGTTCCTCCTCGGTTACGGAGCCATTCGAGGACTACTGTATCATCATCTTTCTCAAATAAGCTATTCGATAGTGTTCGATTTCTGTCATCTTATATTCTTTCCTTGTCTTTCGAAATAGCTTTTTATGTGCCCCGACCAGTTTCTCGCGCACTTCTCTGCCTCGTGATGACTGGGTGTTGTGTGCTGTCCTTAGGTTAGTTAGGTTAAGTAGTTCTAGGGGACTGATGACCATAGATGTTAAGTCCCATAGTGCTCAGAGCCATTTGAACCATTTTTTCTCGCGCACTACACAATTTCAGCGAGCGACACACCAAACATGAAACTGTAACAGGTTAGTCCAGCAGCATTCAGACTGCCTCATTGTGTAAGCTCAAGAGCACAGTAACGTCTGTTTGAGGATTTCTTATGTTATCACCACGGAGTACGGATAACTGGGTTATCGCCCTTTTTTTGGGGGGGGGGGGGGCTTTCGATAGCCATGTTGTCAATTTTCGACCGATAAGGTGCTCGCCAGATACTATCCTACCACAGAGTCATAAATGAGGAAATATCTGTTGCAAACATTTCAGTTGTGTTCCTACAGATTCTCAATTATTGCTTGTTGAAACATCAACTAAAGTTATCTCTTCTATATTCTACAGGGATCTCACATTATTTGGGCACAACTCAATAAAAGAATTTTATACTCGCTGAATCCAAGCCTATGGTGCAGAGCATGGCAGAGGATGTCTATGCACTCAGTGGACTGATCCCTCTGCGTTACCCCGTTATAATTATTGTAGGAAGGGGGTGGGGGGGTGGGGAAGGGGGGTTATGGAGTAGCTACTGAATATGATGTAAGTAAATTTTATGACTATGGTTTTGTATGATACAGATTTTGAGACGGTAACAGACCCGTAACATGATTTGTGAAGCTAGGTGACAACTGCTTGTAGAACAGCACTTGATATGATCACGCCTTTCCAGTATGCTTCTCCGTCGGTTTGTTATAAGCTTCTGTTTCGTCATCGGTTCGACCAAGTAAACTCGCCTAACACAGTTCTACAATTCTTTGAACATTTTCACTTTCTTCGTCGTTCCCAAGTTATGCAGGACGGAGATAGCTATTTTGTAAGCCACTTCTTTCACAGGGGGATATACTCTTGCCAAGAAGCGACCAATGTACGATAGCTGAGCATTATATCTCTCGCTATTACATCAAAAGACTCTAAGTCATTCGAATGTCTTCATCCAATAATTTATCGTTGATTCTACATTCTAATAACATAGGAATTTTGTCTACTTATTGGCATTACGCTGTTGAAGGTTAAAACTACGATTCCTCAGGAACTGTAAACTTCTGCCAAAATTTTAAAAAAGGATAACGTTCACCCCGTTCTGCTTTTAAGCCGTTGTCAAAACTTAGTAACAGAAATGCCACTGAAGTATGTGTGAAAAAGTTTATCTTGATGGATACGTATGGCAAAACGAACACGTTGTCAAGCAGAAATGTTGCTATCGCGGCAGACAATGACTTAAAAGCCAAAACAGGTTTTAGAGGATGTTGATGAATTGATAAATTTTTAGAAAACTCTACAGTCTCTGTGGAGTCACGGTTTTAACCTTCAACAAATTCTTGTCAACTGTGGAATCTAACATAAAGAAAATGGTGGCAATACACTCCCTTTACTTATGTTTAGAGAGAACTCCCACTATAAGCAGAAAGAGTTAAATTTTTTAAGTATTGGCTTGAAATATACAACTGTACACATTGTATAGCAACAGCTAAAAAACATTGCATTTTCATATCCGACTATAAATGAAGCTCTGAGAGATAAGAAATCATAGACCCAGTAGAATTTTCTCGTAGAGTATTCTGTCTAGTTTTCTGAATATCGTAAATAAAACAATCATTTCGTTTTGTCACGATCATCGTCTCAAAGTTCTTGCTGAATTCAGCAGAGGAGCTGCTCCGTCTCAGGGAAAATCATCACATTCGACAATAAAAATGCCCAGCAACTCTACAGCATACTAACATCAACGATGTGGGTCTACTTGTATAGTTCCAAGTATCCGCTTATGACATTTCTCGAAAATGGGTGTTACTTCAGTTCTTTTTTTCCATTGAGGTTGGACACAAGGCTACTCAAACTATAAAAGTGATGCTGGCCCGGTTTCACCCTTTGGCTTATCATCAATCAGAATGCATTGAGGTAAAGCCGTGATAATTCTGAAGGTTTAACTATGAACAGCAGAATGCTTTACTAAGCGTGGCAGCCGGCCGATGTGGCCGAGCGATTGTAGGCGCTTCAGTCCGGAACCGCGCTGCTGCTACGGTCGCAGGTTCGAATCCTGCCTCGGGCATGGATGTGTGTGATGTCCTTAGGTTAGTTAGGTTTAAGTAGTTCTAAGTCTAGGGGACTGATGACCTCCGCTGTTAAGTCCCATAGTGCTCAGAGCCATTTGAACCTTTTGATTGTTGATGGGTGTGATTTCTTTGACATAGTTGATGATAGATCTGCGTTCGAGAAACGCAATGCCGAAGATTGGTACGTCTTTCGCTACCTTCTGTTGTATTTTGCTCTTGAAGATGCAATGGTTTCCGTAATGCAAGGTTTCATAGTCAATTAGTGTTTACATGGAATGGAAAGGGTCCTCTGGTGCAACTGAACCGATGTTCGACTGGAAGTGGTTATATTCGGTTACCTGGAGACCATTTGTTCCCAAATAACGACGACCACAGCTGTTCGTCACATTATGGACAATCTGAGGGAATGATTTGGCCACCCAGGTCGCTCGACATGAATCCTATCGAACATTTCTCAGTGTAATACTTAGCCACTGAGCCGCCGAGCCGCATAATGTTCAGCTATTGCAGCGTAACACGAACATTCCTATTTGCAAATAACTATGAACAACAAAAGGAAACGAAATTGAGGACAGTTGGAGCAATCAAATAAATTAATGCCTGCAAAAGTAATGAAGGACAGGCAATGTAAGAGCAGCGTGGTGGCCGACCGCGGTGGTCGTGCGGTTCTAGGCACTTCAGTCCAGAACCGCGTCACTGCTACGGTCGCAGGTTCGAATCCTGCCTCGGGCATGGATGTGTGTGATGTCCTTAGGTTAGTTAGGTTTAATTAGTTCTAAGTTCTAGGGGACTGATGACCTCAGATGTTAAGTCCCATAGTGCTCAGAGCCATTTGAACCAGCAGCGTGGTAACGGAATAATGGCAGCAAAACTGGCGTAGTAATAGTGATTTCTTTGTATATAATCACAGGTCAAATGGGCAACGTTGGCTTTGGCGGTGTGTCGAAAAAATACGTCTTGGACCTTTTTGCTGATGCAGTAAAAAGAAGTACATTTCCTAGAAACATGGTTTTATTTCCGTGACATACATACCGCAAAACGTTTTCTGTTAAAAATTTGGATGACAAGGAAAAACATTTACTGATCTCTCACGGCAATATCTGTAATTGGCATTAAAGAAGTTTCCGTTCGAAGACCGTACAGTCCAGAATCGGTATGCCAATCAGGCAAAGCGCCATAAGCATTGAGGCAGTCATCTCACTGACTTACTGTGTTGAAGATACCGGTTCGATAAAACACCGTGTCCTACTGTATGAAGAACTCCGTAACTGCTGCCTGCACGTCTCCGTCCGATAGGTATCGTCGTCCCGTCAAGATCTTCTTTAAGGGACCGAAGGCGTGATAATCGTATGGAGATCAGGACTATAGGCTGGGCGGTCGAGTGTCCCACGCTTGAGTTGGCGATAAGGGCGGCCTCCTGAATCGACCGGGGTCCTGTGTCGAACCGCGACCAGTACGGGACTTGGCGCGCCATTCCACAGCTATGGTTCCCCACACACATGCTGCGCCATACACACTCCTCATTTTCCGATGGGTATCTCCCGGTGTTGGCCCTTCAGCAGCCAAGAAAAGAATAACAGCACGTTGGTCCTGTTTGAACGCATTTGGTAAAACCGTCGTCATAGTTCACGTTTCCGCATTTGCCGCACACACGTTGGAAAGACGCGAATGCCAGACTACATGTCGGTGCTTATATACCCGCATCGTAGTCGCCTTGTGTTGCATATAAGCTGTAGCAACATCCTCAAACCGCCACCTTTCCATCGGCCCTTACAGATCCGGGTCAATGGATCACTTGTAGAAGTTATTGTACATACGATTTGCAAAATACATCTTTCAACAGGAAAAACAGGAAATAATAGATTTCTCAAAGTTAGCGAGCGATCCCTTGGGGAAAGCTTACACATGGTTGGTATCATAGTCTGAACAATTACAGCGGTACCATACGAGTGAATAATTACAATCGTGTCTGACGTTACTTAGAGGCAATGAAGAAAAATACTCGTAGTAAAACATCTCTGAAAATGCAGTTAATGGGATTATTTTTGCGTGTCACTATAAGTAAAAGTCAAATAATTCAATCTGGGTGATAGAGTGAAGCTCGTCGTTTAGTCTACGTATCAGCGAGTATTCTGCACCATATTTTGTGAATGGTAATACGGGAGTATAACTACCAGTTAACAGCCGCATAATCTGTTACGAAAACGTTTTCAAGCACAGGAAACTGAACGTGCTGGTGCAGCGCACTAATCACACGACTAGAATTATTTTTGCTTTTCGTGGTTTCCCTCATAGACACTAAATGAGTAGCTGGTTGTATACTTCCTTCGAAAGGGCTATTGCTGATTTTCTTCTTCTACTTTATGCTGTCTCCAACGGTAGCGACCTCGGACAAACGTTCAACTTTTTCCTCCCTGCATTCCGAGAGCCACAATGAATTTGAAGTCAGTACAGTCTTAACAACTTTGCTATATTCAAGAATCCAACTATTTTTGAAGCCAGGAGGTCTAGACTATCAAAACGTTGTTACGGAGATCCCAAAGGACAAATGCGAATTGTCTGCAGTAGGACAATGTTTGTCTCACAAAAATACGTAGAATAGATTTAGAAACCAGCATCTCAAATAGAGCGTAAAATTATTCTATTCTCTCCGTCCTGATTTTTTTTCGTAAATGCGATGTCTTTTCAAAAGGTAACCGAATCATCCTAACTACATGGTATATCAGCCTTGTAACCGTCACATTCTCCCGAATAACCACACTATTTTACATCGTTGACACCTCGTTTGGTTTTAAAAATGTAAACGTCTCATACCAGACGAGTGTAACCCCATATCTTTGCGTGGTAGAGTAATTATGGTGTACGCGTACGTGGAGACAGTGTTTGCGCAGCAATCGCCGAAATACTGTAACGGAGGCGAAATAAGGGCAACCAGCCACATTCGCCGAGGCAGATGGAAATCTGCCTTAACAACCATCCACAGGCTGCCCGGCACACCGGACCTCGACGCAAATCCTCCGGGCGGATTCGTGCCGGGGACCGGCACACCTTCCGGCTCGGGAAGCAGCGCGTTATACCGCGCGCTTAGCCTGGCGGGCTAGCACTCCATTAAGTCGACAATCTACGTCCAGTTATGTTGCCCGTCATGGCATGCTATCCTGTCGTGACATTTCAGCAAGACAATGTCCGCCCGCACACAGGGAGAGTTTCTACTGCTTGTCTTCGAGCCGGCCGAAGTGGCCGAGTGGTTCTAGGCGCTACAATCTGGAGCCGCGGGACCGCTACGGTCGCAGGTTCGAATCCTGCCGCGGGAATGGATGTGTGTGATGTCCTTAGGTTAGTTAGGTTTAAGTAGTTCCAAGTTCTAGGGGACTGATGACCTCAGAAGTTAAGTCCCATAGTGCTCAGAGCCATTCGTGCTTGCCAAACCCTACCTGGACCAGCAAGGTCGCTGGATCTCTCGCCAATAGAGAACATTTGGAGCATTTTGGGCAGGGCCCTCCAACCAGCTCGGGATTCTGATGATCCATCGCGCCAGTTGGACAGAATTTGGCACGATATCTCTTAGGAGGACACATAGCAACTGTATTAATCAATGCCAAGCCGAATAACTGGTTGCATATGGGCCAGGGGTGGACCTACGTGCTATTGATTTGCTCCATTCGTGGAGCTCATTGGCTCAAATGGCTCTGAGCACTATGGGACTTAACATCTATGGTCATCAGTCCCCTAGAACTTAGAACTACTTAAACCTAACTAACCTAAGGACAGCACACAACACCCAGCCATCACGAGGCAGAGAAGTGGAGCTCATTCTCCTGAATAAATGTTCCAATTTTTCTGAAGTTGTAATATGTGTGTCTGTGCATGTACATCAGATGTGGCGATTTCTGTCCCATTCGAATAATTCATTAGAAGTGCGTCGTTTTTTTGTCTTACAGTGCACAAAACTGCGACAAAAACCTCTCTACCTGCGGCTAGTACGACAACTTCCGCGAATCAGCACGCACAGTCGTAACACGAGAGCGGTATACACACCTGACGTCTCAGCCGGTAATACGGCGCCGTCATTCCTCTCTCGAGCAGTGCCACTTACGTGTCAGCGGTTGTGACAGACACGAAAGTAAACGTGGAACCTCCGTAATGGCGGCCTCGACTTCAGGACGCTGCGAGCACTCTCCTCCAGCAGCTGCCTGCCGGCTTTTTGTACACGGGACAACGGGACAAAGTGTTTTGTCAACATTCGGGAGGCGGTGCGGTGCGGTGCTGTGGGTGCGCCCACGGCGGGCTATTTCTAGACGCTGCACCGAGAAGTGCCTGTCGAGATTCTCTGGCAGCACAGCCTCAACGCAGCAACAAGATCTACATCTACATCTACATGCACGTGACTACTCTGCTATTCACTATAAAGTGTCTGGCAGAGCGTTCAATGAACCACCTTCATGCTGTTTCTCTACCGTTCCACTCTAAAACGACACGCGGGAAAAACGAGCACTTAAATTTTTCCGTGCGAGCCCTGATTTCTCTTATTTTATCGTGATGATCATTTCTCCCTATGTAGGTGGGTGGCAACAGAATGTTTTCGCAATCGGAGGAGAAAATTGGCGATTGAAATTTCATGAGAAGATCCAGTCGCAACGAAAAACGCCTTTGTTTTAATGATTACCACTCCAATTCACGTATCATGTCTGTGACACTATCTCCCCTATTTCGCGATAATACAAAACGAGCTGCCCTTCTTTGTATTTTTTCGATGTCACCCGTCAGTCCCACCTGATGCGGATCCCACACCGCACAGCAATACTCCAGAATAGGCCTGACAAGCGTGGTGTAACCAGTCTCTTTAGTAGACCTGTTGCACCTTCTAAGTGTTCTGCCAATGAATCGCAGGTTTGGGTTTGCTCTACCCACAATATTATCTATGTGATCGTTCCAATTTAGGTTATTTGTAATTGTAATCCCTAAGTATTTAGTTGAATTTACAGTCCTGAGATTTGTTGACTTATCACGTAATCGAAATTTAGCGGATTTCTTTTAGTACTCATGTGAAGAACTTCGCACTTTTCTTTATTCAGGGTCAATTGCCACTTTTCGCACCATACAGATATCTTATCTAAATAATTTTGCAAGTCGTTTTGATCATCTGATGACTTTACAAGATGGCAAATGACATCATAATCTGCAGACAATCTATGACGGCTACTCAGATTGTCTCCTATGTCGTTAATATGGATCAGGAACAATAGAGGGCCTATAACAGTTCCTTGGGGAACGCCGGATATTACTTCTGTTTTACTCGATGACTTTCCGTCTATTACTACGAACTGCGACATTTACATCTACATCTACATGATTACTCTGCAATTCACATTTAAGTGCTTGGTAGAGGGTTCATCGAACCACAATCACACTATCTCCCTACCATTGTACACCCGAACAGCGCGCGGGAAAAACGAACACCTAAACCTTTCTGTTCGAGCTCTGATTTCTGTTATTTTATTTTGATGATCATTCCTACCTATGTCGGTTGGGCTCAACAAAATATTTTCGCATTCGGAAGAGAAAGTTGGTGACTGAAATTTCGTAAATAGATCTCGCCGCGACGAAAAACGTCTTTGCTTTCTGACAGGAAATCACGAATCCAGTCGCACAACTGAGGCGATACTCCGTAGGCACGCAGTTTGATTAGAAGACGCTTGTGAGTAACGGTGTCGAAAGCCTTCTGGAAATCTAAAAATATGGAATGAATTAGACATCCCCTGTCGATAGCACTTATTACTTCATGAGTATAAAGAGCTAGTTGTGTTTCACAAGAACGATATTTTCTGAATCCGTGCTGACTATATGTCAATAAATCGTTTTCTTCGAGGTACTTCATAATGTTCGAATACAGTATATGTTCTAAACCCTACTGCAAATCGACGTCAGTGATATAGGCCTGTAATTCAGAGGATTACTCCTACTTCCCTTTTTGGGTATTGCTGTGATTTGAGCAATTTTCCAATCTTTAGGTACGTATCTGTCTGTGAGCGAGAGGTTGCATATAATAGCTAAATATGGAGCTATCAGCATACTCTGAGAGGAACCTGACTGGTATACAATCTGGACCGGAGGCCTTGCCTTTATTAAGTGATTTACAGTGCTTTGTTACACCGAGGGTATCTACTTCTATGTTTCTCATCTTGGCAGTTGTTCTTGATTGGAATTCAGGAATATTTACTTCGTCTTCTTTGGTGAAGGAGTTTCGGAAAACGGTGTTTAATAACTCTGCTTTAGTGGCACTGTCATCAGTGACTACACCGTTGTTATCGCGCAGTGAAGGTATTGATTGTCTTGCCACTGGCGTGCTTTATGTATGACCAGAATCTCTTTGGGTTTTCTACCAGATTTCGAGACAGAATTTCGTTGTAGAAATTATTAAAAGCATCTCGCACTGAAGTACGCGCCATATTTCGAACTTCTGCAAAACTTTGTCAATCTTGGGTATTTTGCGTTCTTTTAAATTTGGCCTGCTTTTTTCGTTGCTTCTGCAACAACGATCTGACTCGTTTTGTGTACCATGGGGGATCAGCAACCATCACTTATTAATTTATGTGGTAAATATCTCTGAATTGCTGTTATACTATCTCTTTGAAAACATTCCACAACTATTCTACACTTACATGATCAGATCGGAAAGAGTGAAGAGTGTCTCTTAAAAACGCGTTAAGAGCATTTTTATCAGCTTTTTTAAATAGATATACTTTGCGTTTCTTTTTGAAGGTTGTAGGTGTTACGGTATTCAGCCTAGCAGCAACTGCCTTGTGGTCGCTAATCCCTGTATTCGTCACGACACTCACTATTGTGCATCTAGCGAGGCAGTTGACTGTATGCGCTATGCAATTCTTCGGTCTTGTTTCTGAAAGGCACTGAGGAACCATGCCAGCAATAAATTCGACCCTTAAAGAAAATTCCACCCGACTTTCTTCGCCAATGAAATGAGCGGTATTAAAACTATTCTGTATTTTGCCCGTGCCAGTGGCAGAAGTTTTATGGTCGTTACTCGTTTCGAACTAACAAGAACACCTTCAGACCTCTGCAGCAGCTTATGCAATCAGTCATATTCATATTGCTGACTGAGTTCATCCCTTTACAACGGACATTAAAATTTTAAACTTTGTAACGGAGTTTACTCTGTCACCAACATGCTATAAATTGCTACATAGGCAGATGTATAGGTCTGAAGACGGCCTTGTTGGACCGAAACCAGTAATCACCACAAAAGTTGTGAACCTGAAAAGCAGCTCCTGTACGATGATTTGGTGGAAAAAAAGAATGGAAACATCTTATAAAATTTTCAACTGTTTCAGTTTAATGCAATATATATCTGTCGATTTGAGAAATCCTCTATAATCTTTTATGTTTAATGTTCTGGAATGGTTTATACTCAAATTATTTCAAGATAGTATTTTTAAAACCGTCAGCACGCGAAGAGGGCACTTACAACCACTACAGGGTTTTTATACGAATTAAACTTTTTAAAATTTTTATATAAAGTGACAGGATAGAAGTTCGGTCTTAGGTTATGACAGTGAAACTGATAGTATTTCTATTAAGAATGGTTACTCTGTAACTATAAGAACGGTATGTAATACAAAGTTTGTTTTCTAAACAGACAGAAAATTCTTTTTCGCTTTGTAACACTATAATCACAGGATAGAACTCAACCATAATTTAGTTTTTTTTTTTTAAAAAAAAAAAAAAAAAGATCGGAAGATGAGCGACACTGAGTGAATTTTGAGACAGTGAAACAGTAATCGACGGATTGAAAATAAGTAAATTTTCTATAAATAAGGATCGCTTACGTCTCTCTACTGACAAGTATATCCAGTTTTGATAGTTGCTTGGTTGATTTGACGGAGGTGGCCAAACAGCGATCATCGTCCTCATCGGATTAGGGAAGGATGGGGAAAGAAGTCGGCTGTGCCCTTTTCACAGGAACCATCCTGACATTTTTCTGAAGCGATTAAGGGAGATCACGGAAACCTAGATCAGGGTGGCCAGGGGCGTGTTTGAACCGTCGTCCTCCCGAATGCGAGTCCAGTATAGTTTTGATGAATTCGAGTGTTACTCATTCACATATCTAACTTAAAATCCTGTTCGAAACACAAGAAAGCCACGACCACATTACTGTGTTCAAGTTGTTAACAAGCTGTGTTCATTGTGTCAAAGAATGCGGTTTCCAACCTATAGCTGGTGCCAGAGAGCTCTTTGCTTCGAACATTTTCATGTCGCGATTCACAAATACAGTGTAAATGAACGAAACGAATTAGTGTGTGGCTAAAGAGGCTGTCTAATGATTAACGTTCCTGTTGTGCTCAATTTTCTTCTGATTTTAAAGTTAATACTGTTAAAGTGAAGTACATTTGCAGGAGTTGCGCTATTCTTCAACGTGATCGGCTCGAACGAGTTCATACGTACGAGTACTATAAAAATTGATATGTGTGTGTGTTTTTTGTATGTTCCACATTTCCTTCTCAACCACTGGAACGACGTCAACCAAAATTGGTATACCTTACTGTCAGGCAACAATCGTTTGGGTGTAAGAACCACCTATCAAAGCGGTCAGGATAGCGGTGAAAAAGAAGTGTCGCCGGCGGCACGCGAGTTCACAGACTTTATTTACCCAGTATTTAAGAATGAGAGCACCTAACGTCTTGAAAAATACTTTACACAAAATCTAACTTTTTCTTGCTGACAATCCGTACAATATGACGACAGGAAAAAGTTTATCGCTTACTACTATTCCGCTATTCATGCAGTACAAGCACCGCATGAGGCACGACGTTATAATTTATTATTTCTTTACTATTAACTTTTATCTGCGACGCATTTTGCAGACAGTATGCACATATACACCGAAGAGCCAAAGAAACTGTTACAATCGTGTAGGGACCCCGCGAGCACGCAGAAGAGCCGCAACACAACGTGACATGGACTCGACTAATGTCTGAAGTAGTGCTGGAGGGAAATGACACCATGAACCCTGCAGGGCTACCTATAAATCCTTAAGAGTACGAGGGGACGGAGATCCCCTCTGAAGAGCACTTGCAAGGCATCCCTGATATGCTTGATAATGTTCATATCCGGGGAGTCTGGCGGCCAGCGGAAGTGTTTAAACTCAGAAGAGTGTCTGTGGAGCCACTCTGTAGCAAGCTGGGCTTCTGGGCTGTCGCATTGTCCTGTTGTAATTGCCCAAGTGCGTCGAAATGCACAATGGCCATGAGTGGAGGCAGGTGATCAGACAGGTGGCTTACGTACATCTCACGGATCAGAGCCTATCTAGACGTATCAAGGGTCCATGTCGCTCCAACTGTACACGCCCCACACCATTACAGAGCCTCCAACAGCTTGAATAGTCCCCTGCTCAAATTCAGGGTCCATGAATTCATGAGGCTGTCTCCATACCCGTACACGTCCATCCGCTCGATAGAATTTGAAACGAGACTCGTCCGACCAGGCAACATGTTTCCAGTCATCAACAGTCCAATGTTGCTGTTGGCGGGCCCAGCCGAAGCGTAAAGCTTTGTGTCGTCCAGTCATCAAGGGTACACGAATAGGTCTTCGCCTCCGAAAGCCCATATCTATAATATTTCATTAAATAGTTCGCACGCTAACTCTTGATGATGGCTCTGCATTGAAATTTGCAGCAATTTGGGGAAGGATTGCACTTCTGTCACACTGAACGATTCTCTTCGGTGGTCCCGTTCTTACAGGATCTTTTTCCGGCAGCAGCGATGTCGGAGATTTGATATTTTACCGGGTTCCTGATATTCAAGGTACACTAGTGAAATGGTCATACGGCAAAATCCGCACCTCATGGCTAGCTCGGAGATGCTGTGTCTCATCGCTCGTGCGCCGACTATAACACAACGTCCAAACTCTCTTAACCCTTGATAACCTGACATTGTAGCAGCAGTAACGGATCTAATAAATGCGCCAGACACTTGTTGTCTTGTATAGGCACTGCCGACCGCGGCGCCGTATTCTGCCTGCTTACTTATCTCTGTATTTGAATACGCATTTCTATTTCAGTTTCTTCAGCGCTTCAGTGTATTACTGTCGCATCAATGTGACGAGTAGTCAGGCCTGGTGAGATCCCGCATAGACCTCTAACAGAAATGAAAACAACAAATAAATGGGGTGAAATATGTTACAATAAAGAAATTCAAGAGTCAAAACTTAAAAAAAAAACGGAACTGAAGAGTCGTAACATGTGGTACTTGTGTGGAACAAATAGGACGACCCTTCGGCACACCTGGCTGTTCCAAACGGACGTTAGCCCAGGAACAGACACAATTTTAACATAGAGAACAGACATGTCGATGATCGGACGGAGAGTTCATAATTTTGCGAAAAAAAGGGGGCACGGCTGAGATTTGAACACGTGTCTCCCTCTTCAGACTCCAACACCGTGATCACACAAGCACGATGGCTCGACTATCCGATTGCGCTCGATGTTACACATCTTGAGCTTGAACCGTTCACATTTCCTTCTGTATTTTGCTTCTTTTTCCAGAGTTCAATTCGCCTTTTTCCTGTTTTCATGCTTGATCAGTGTTCAGTTTTTGACAGGCCATTCACTGGACTATTTTATCACGAAAACTGAGAGGAGTTCCTCTTGTTTAAACACTTTGAGAACCGTTGCGATACTGCAGTGCCTATGCGTGTCCGAAGGAAGATTGCATCGTTCTTCTTCATAACACAGGCACTGTAATATGGCATTTATCATCCGTTACCGGGCAGCGACTTTCATTTAAAATGTCCTCTCTCGTACGGGAACTACATAATGTGTGTACGAGTACAGGTTGTGACTGGTCGTGAGTCGTGCAAGGACAGTCAAAGATGTTAAGGCGAGCGCTCGCGTAAAAAGATAAATTAAATTTCGAGACCTGGCACGGCACAAATTTTCAGTGTCGGCATTCCCTTATAGGGGTGACTGCTGTTCGTATTCGCAACTGCGAACACATTTCATGAACTTCAATAAACATTCTTCGGGGCAGAGACTACGAATATTCTTGAGTCCCCTACGTCAGTGTCCCGTAGAGATCGTGCATTTCACATTCCATCCGTGAATGCCTAACTCGGTGCAGCAAGGGACTGTGACACACCTACGCCAGGTTTCTGCCTGTCAAGCAAAACGGATCGACACTACAAGCTAACACGGCAGCTGTTGCTTCATAATTAGCACGACGTCGAAACAGCGTATCACATTAGTTACATCGTCTCGATTCATCTCCTTCAGCTCATGGATTAATTGATTATCTGTACAGATATGATAACGTTTGTAAGCTGCTGCATCGCGAGCACTGAGCTGTATCAGTAACGGCCAACTTCTCTGTCTGTTCACCTGTGCAGCCGACGTCGCTGAGATAATGGCATTCTGACATTCAACACGGGGTAGCCTGTTCGACTCCTGTGAGAAAGGAAAATTTCGTCAGTTACTGATTAGTACCAAGAGGAAAGTTGTGGAGGTTAAGCTCTGCTCCCTACTGGTACTATTCGAGAAAGCAAGGGCTAATTTTATCCCTTTCATCATCATCATAATCATCAATAAGAGAACATTACGTCTACACGGTCACAGAACCACCATCGACACTAAGATTTCCACATTTGATATGCAAGGCCCCGAAAGCCTGTTGCCAGGCGATGGATCATAACGGAGGAAAAGTGTTACACCATGAAAGCCACGGTCCAACGTAATCAAACGGATTCTCCAGCATTTTCGTGCCTGTAGGATATGTAGATTAAAATTTCATCGGTATGTGACTTATTTTTCAGCACAAAAAAGTCACTCCTACAGATAAAGTTTGGTATGGGGGTGTGTATGAGAGGCTACTTCACCACAATCAGCGTCCAAGATATCTGGGGGTTACATTGGACCACACACTGTGCTAGAAGAAGAATCTGCGAAGATGCGAACAAGGAACATCTTACATAAACTGTGTGGAAGAACCTGAGGCTCCGCTGGTGAAACTCTGCACACTTCAGCACTTGGGATAGTTAACTCTGCTGTGGAATATGATGATATGTATTGCTCAATAGTGCACACACACCAACTCTCGACTCTCAATGAACTTACAACGAGAATTTCCAATGGCTCTCTAAGACCAGCCCCCGTCGAATGACTGTCAATAATATGCCACATCCCGCCCCTGGACTTCGACGAAAAGCAGCTTGACTCCACGAGTTCAAACGCATACAAGGCAACCCGTAACTCCCTATCGACCACGATGCGGTTATCCTATAAAGGCACCGACTTCGATCAAGAAAATCATGCATGGAACAGCCGTGGAGCTGCACACGTCTACAGACTCACAAGAACGAGATTGGACAACAGAGGATTGCCCTCGACGTTGCCAGAACTTGCCTGTATAAGAAAGAAAGAAACATCATGCCTCTGACCAACCGCGCAGAACATGGACAGTATTTAAAAGAATACGCAACAATCGTGCCCAAAGCATGGACTCTCTTCATAGGTGGTGTAAGGCTCCATCTCCAAATTGCGAGTGTGGGCCTTTTGGTCACATATTTGAAAGACGTCCATACAGGGCATATAGTGGTACTTTAGACGATTTCCTCAGTGTCAACGACTGACGCAGTTGATTATATTAAAAATTTAGATGTCTGTTTGTAAATTACATGTTGTTGTGGACTGGCAAGACAGCCAATCCACTAGGACGGGAGGCCGAAGGGCACGCGTTTAAGCTCACGCAGGATGGCGTGAGGTCTGGAACAGGACAATGTAATTAATATAGCCAATAAGTTACGTTGCTGCTGGAATACTTAACTTTAATTCATAATTGGTGAACATCGGTCTGACGGTACAGGCATCACAAGATAAATAGCAATTGATAATGGCGCCTTGCTAGGTCGTAGCAAATGACGTAGCTGAAGGCTATGCTAACTATCGTCTCGGCAAATGAGAGCGTAATTTGTCAGTGAACCATCTCTATCAAAGACGGCTGTACAACTGGGGCGAGTGCTAGGAAGTGTCTCTAGACCTGCCGTGTGGCGGCGCTCGGTCTGCAATCACTGACAGTGGCGACACGCGGGTCCGTCGTATACTAGCGGACCGCGGCCGATTTAAAGGCTACCACCTAGCAAGTGTGGTGTCTGGCGGTGACACCACACATGTGTTATTATTTGCGTTATACACTGACGGAAGAAGCAGTTGTGCAACATAAACAAAAGTTGGTAGGTGTGTTTCTACATCTGAAAAATTATGTGTATTCAGATTTCATACCAGTCGTATAAGAGTGGCGCTTGTAGCGACACTATGAGGATGCACAAAAAAATGGTTCAAATGGCATCACACACATCCATGCCCGAGGCAGGATTCGAACCTGCGACCGTAGCGGTCGCTCGGTTCCAGACTGTTGCGCCTAGAACCGCATGGCCACTACGTCCGGCGAGGATGCAGATCAAGTTGCTTTAAATGGACGCTTTACCAGTCATGAACGCTAGTTACCTTAGAGACTGGGCGTTGTGAGATAATGTTAGTCAAGAATGCCTTTAAGGCGACGACGACTCCATTATGAGCACCTCGTTGAGCTTGAACGAGGTCATGTACAAGGGCAACGAGTAGCTGGATGTTCCTTCTGCGATACTGGAGAGAGGCTTGGCAGGAATGTAGACAATGTGCATGACTGCCGACAGCGGTAGTCACGGGAATGTGTGGTTGCAAGAAGACCGGCTCCGGACAACACGTGGTACCATCGAGAGGGAAGACCGTCGTATTCGGCGTATGACTGGCTCGTCGTACTGCAACTGCAGCAGCAATATGAGCAGCAGTTGGTACCATACTGACACAACGGACTATTACAAGTCGGTTTCTTCGAGGACAGCTCCTAGTCAGACGCACTGTAGCGTGCATTCCGCTGATCCCAAACCACCGCCATTTGAGATTTGAGTGGTGTCGAGCGTGATTTCATTGGAGGGCAGGGTGGAGGTCTGTTGTGTTTTCTGATGGAAGATCGTTTTGCCTCGGTGCCAGTGATGGCCATGTGTTGGTTAAAAGGAAGCCACATGAGGGCCTGTAACCAACCTGTCTGCGGACTAGCCACACTGGTCCTACAAAAAAAATGGTTCAAATGGCTCTGAGCACTTTGGGACTTAACTTCTGAGGTCATCACTCCCCTAGAACTTAGAACTACTTTAACCTAACTAAGCTAAGGACATCACATACATCCATGCGCGAGGCAGGATTCGAACCTGCGACCGTAGCGGTCGCGTGACTCCAGCAGACTGAAGCGCCTAGAACCGCTCGGCCACTCCGGCCGGCACTGGACCTACACCTGGAGTGGTGAGATTTCGTACGACAGCAGAAGCACTCTCGTGGTTATCCCACGCTCCCTGACTGTAAATTTGTACATCAGTCTGTTGATTCGACCTGTTGTGCTGCCATTCAGGAACAGTATTACACAGAGTGTTTTCCAACAGGATAACGCTCGTCCACATACCGCTGCTATAACCCAACATGCTCTACAGAGTGTCGTCATGTTGCCTTCTCCTGCTCGATCACCAGATCTGTTTCCAATCGAGCACATGTGGGGCATCATCGGACGACAACTTCATCCATAACCACCATTAACTGTCCCTGTACTGACCGACTAACTGCAACAGGCGTGGAACACCACTCCACAAACTCACATCCGGCACCTGTACGACACAATCCATGCTTGCATTCAACATGTTGGCAGTTGCACTAGTTACTAACGCACCAGCGTTTCACATTTTCAATGTCTTTCTGTGTCTGTGATCTTGGAACTTTAATCTCATAAATACGTTACCTAGACAAATGAATCCCCGAAATTTCATTATTCTACATTACTTCTTTCTTCGTGTTGCGATTTTTTTCCGCCAGTGTATTTCAGGGTGATAGTCGTGCAGTTACACTATACATACAGAAAAACGTCATTTCAGTGATTAGGCCAGATAGTTTACATTCAGTTTGGAAGTTATTTTCTTGCTATACAAAGTACATTTTAGTGAATAGTGTGATAAATCCGAGGCTGAAACATTATTCGTATTCTTAGTTTTGCTTCGCAAAGTTAGCTGCGTAAATCAGCAATGAACTTTTATTGAAGTAATTTGGATAATTTATTCAGACACAAAATTTAGTAGTTCTTTTGATGTGCAATTTTTATTGCTTTTATTTCGGAGTATTTTTGAGATGCTGAATCACTGTGGCATCAGGCAACACACCACTATTCACTCGACTGAGCAATACAAGGCTTCAGTAATCACAGTTTTCAGTAATTAGTTTCGTGCACTTACACTACACTACACACAGAGAGAGATTCGTAAAGCAGAAAACTTACAACGTGCAACTTGTTACTATCTTTCGGACTCTGAGAATAGTCGAGGAGCATGGCAGTACAGACAGTCGGCCGTAGTGCGATAAATGCAGAACAAGTGTGACCAGATGGAGTCAAGACAACAACGTGGCAAGAAGACTAGGTTCAGGACTTTCCAGAAGGTGTACACCACGAGACGAACGAACTGAGTCTGACGGAAAGATGGATCACTGCTACTCAGAATACGACAAAGGACTGATGTAGTAATTTCTGAAAAAAGGCTGAATATTCGCCAGCATGTGGAAAGTGATGGATACCAAACGACATACTCCAGCATTATAGCACAAGAACCTGTACCACAGTTCACATCACAAATGATTTGAGCAAAGTACAGATCCTTCGCTGGCCCGCTCGATCCCCTGATCTGTCACCCGTAAAGCATGTCTTGCATGTAATGGAAAGACAAACTTCCATAGCAGCCTTCAGTCATCAATCTTCACGGACTGACTCAGCGTATGTTACAGGCACGCTAAGAAATTCCTCGTGCAGAGGCTGTTCGCTTTCATGTCACCACAAATCAGAGAGCATATTCATGACCCAGCGGGAGGGGGAGCGTCACGCTTCATACCCATGTTGATGATGGACATCATTTCCAAATGGAACGAAAGTTTAATCAATTAGTACCCGTTATGTGATAAACATATTCAGAAAGTTTGATAAATGCACGACTTGTACTTCACAGTCCCACACTTTCCATTTTCCTCAGTGTATTTCTTCGGTTCAAATGGCTCAAATGGCTCTTAGCACTATGGGACTCAACTGCTGAGGTCATTAGTCCCCTAGAACTTAGAACTAGTTAAACCGAACTAACCTAAGGACATCACAAACATCCATGCCCGAGGCAGGATTCGAACCTGCGACAGTAGCGGTCTTGCGGTTCCAGACTGCAGCGCCTTTAACCGCACGGCCACTGCGGCCGGCGTATTTCTTCGGATGAAACGGAGTATCCACGGATAAAAGTCGTAATACGCACGACAGCCAGTGGACGCTTGAAACTATACAAAAATTTACATGAAAAGTGACAAGGAGCAAATTATGGCGCTATTTATACGTACAGTAGCAATTACTCATATGATCAAGCTGGAGACCTGATGGGTAACTTCTGATCCTGGAGAACGCCAGTGGGTACACCGGCTGATGATGCATTCCGCTCCTCGCTTTGGCTTGATTGTCGGCAAGGGGTGAAAGTGTCAGCCGGCAGATGGCCTAGTCCGTCGAAGGACACGAAGATATCCGGCCTCTTCATGTCCACCTGAACCAACGGCGAGTGTGTAATCCACTAGTATGCAGACCCCATAACCACACGCACTGCAGGTCTGGTATTTGCTCATCTGACCAGAGATAGCACTCCAAAATTTTGTCTTTGCCGGAACATCCACACATGCGATATTGCCTCATCAGGCAACTGGAAGTCGTGCAGAGTACACAGTAACGCGCGTCTGATCGATGAATTCAGAGGTTCAAATATGCGGAAGTTGCTCAGTGCGAAACCAGTATGCGTTTCACGTCCCTCTCCTGAATTCCTAAAGACAATGGTACGGGTGAAGCTGCGGTTTAAGCATTAGTCAGATCCGGTTGTGAAGGTTCCCCCTCTAATGTAATCAATGGAGGTACCGCGAAGCAAACTGTGCTAAGCTCTAGGAACGAATAGCGTTATCGTAATTATGACAGTGGGTGTACTTCAACGACAGGCGACTGCATGAGGTACGATATAGTGCCCTGCAACGACATCGATAAAGTTTCTAGAGCAATCATTGATTCAGTTGGACTGTAGCAATGCAGCAGACACGGCATTAAAATCTGATTCTTTTGAAGAGGGGAAATTTAAACTTGCAGTTAAACGATTACATTTTTTGTTATACACGCGACCTGTGCGACCAGTTTACAATAAGTTGCTACCTTCGATATACTTACTCTCATCAGAAATTAATAAAGCCGCAATACGCCAATTACGACAAAATGTTCAAATGTGTGTGAAATATTATGGGACTTAACTGCTAAGGTCATCAGTCCCTAAGCTTACACACTACTTAACCTAAACTATCCTAAGGACAAACACACACATCCATGCCCGAGGGAGGACTCGAACCTCCGGCGGGACCAGCCTCACAGTCCATGACTGCAGGCAATTACGACAAACCATGAAAGGAAATGCCATTGCTTTCAATACAAATGACGGAATTCTTATGGGGCTAAATGGACGTATGTTTCGTCTCGCCATGTTTAAAATATCATACTACTGGTCTAAGGATACTGGTTTCAAACGGAATTAGACCTTTTGGTGTTGTTCTGCTGCTTAGTATGACAAAACCTTAACAGTACCTGTGGGCGCAAAAGCATTGAGTAGTGCAGTTGTTCAGGTTACACTTCAAAGTTTAAACTATCTCATTCACAACTAATTGGTTGTTCTGATGTATGGGTCGGAAGTCAGTCCCCTTAGGATTATGTCTTGTAAAACAGCATAATGTTCAAAAGCCGGCTTCGTGTTGATAGAAGTCTTTTGTTTTTAACGGAAACTAAGCTTTATAAGATAAAACAAAACAAAAGCTATAAAAACGTACAAAACGATTCAGATGTGTGTGAGTTATAGCGATTTATATGAATGAAGCTGCCTCTAATACAACAGTGTCCGAATGACAACGATGGTGATCTTGGCAATATACTGGTAAAAATCGTCGAACTTCGCAGTGTTAATTCTTCAACAAACATTTCGTAAGATATTAGTAATTGTTTCTGTTCTATTTGGATGAATTCGAATCCTTACGTGAAATCAAATGTCATCTGGAGGTCACGTGTAACGATACAGTGACCACGCCTGGGCAACAGAGCAGTAACACAACTAGTAGTGCAGGTATTCACGAGGTACGGCTATCGCCAGTCAAGTCGGCGCACATGTGCTGAAACAGATTTACACACAAATGTTCGATCCGAACCACTAGCTGCCTAGATATGCACACTTCTCTCCCAGGTAGCACACATTCGTACGAAGTAGAGGGGAAAAAATAACCAACTGTCCTGGCGTAGCAATGCGCAGGCGTAACGTGCGTCGGTTACGGAGCAGCAGCGGGCGCCGGCACGCTGCACTGACCTGCAGGGTGACGCTCGGTCGGCCGAGGGGTCGCCGCGTGTCGTGATGTCGGCTGGCTGGTGATGTGACGCCGGTCTGACCCGCGCTCCTCTGACGCGTGCTGACCCTTCGGAGTGCACCGCACAACTGACGCGCGCTGCCACCTGTAGCTGCCGCGGCGGCCCACGCGCCGTGCCGGTGCGCATGCGCACTGCGCTTCACCTACCTGCTCACCGGAGGGAGGACGGCTGAAGCCTACTTCCCGGCGCAGCTGTCGCCGCGCCCGCATGTGGCACCGTGCGACCTGCGTTCTCCCATACTGGTGAGGGGACGCTGCCAGATTCGTATCAGTTTCGTGCACGCACAGTATTTCTCCAACGTGCTAGTTACAGCTGGCGCCATGGACGTCGGCAGAAATGTATGCAAGAGGGGGCAAGAAAAATTTAAAATTGCCATTGTTGGTACCAGAAAACTTGAGAAATTCCTGTTGATTATTAACAAAAATGACGAGCAAAAATACCACCGAGTAACCCTTCTCACCCCGCGGGATTAGCCCAGGGGTCTAAGGCGCTGCAGTCATTGACTGTGTGGCTGGTCCCGGCGGAGGTTCGAGTCCTCCCTCGGGCATGGGTGTGTGTGTTTGTCCTTAGGATAATTTAGGTTAAGTAGCGTGTAAGCTTAGGGACTGATGACATTAGCATTTAAGTCCCGTAAGATTTCACACACATTTTAACCCTTCTCAAATTGAAGAAACAGAAAACGAACTTTTAAAAACGTTTGTTGAACTTATACCGCGTATAAAACTGTTTGTTTACACAACTTCAAATATGAAAATGTTGATAGATTTCTTGTATATGTGTTCTAGTCTTTAAAGTTGATTGACATAGTTAAAATTCACTAATATGTGTTTTTAAAACTCCTTCATTGGTTTGCTTCCATAAAATTTTACTCAGCCCAGCATTCGACGAATAAATGTCGGAAACCTTCTAAAACAAACTGCCCGGTACAGTCGACTCTTACCGATCAAGGCTGAACCAGTATTACAGCATACTCTGTGGTGTCGCATACCATGGCACTTGAGAAGATCCAATTTCTTCAGTAGGAGATTCTCTCCACCTTGATTTTTCTGAGCTTTTGTCCTTACTTCTTGGCCACAAATGGCGTTTCCTCTGTACAACTGAAGCACTTGGGTCCATCGATTAAATACACATTAATGTACATGCAGTACCGTATAGCGAGACAGTGTTTTCAGAGGCCGGCTCCGGTGGCCGAGCGGTTCTAGGCGCTCAGTCTGAAACCGCGCGACCGCTACGGTCGCAGGTTCGAATCCTGCCTCGGGCATGGATGTGTGTGATGTCCTTAGGTTAGTTAGGTGTAACTACTTCTAAGTTCTAGGGGGCTGATGACCTCAGAGGTTAAGTCCCATAGTGCTCAGAGCCATTTGAACTATTTGTTTTCAGAGTCTATTTCAGTCACTCTACGTTCGTACACCAAATTACAAAAATCATGGGATACCTCCTAATATCGAGTCAGACCTCTTTTTCCCCGGCATAGTGTAGTAGTTCGACGTTGTATGGGCACAAGTTGCTGGAAGCCCCTACAGATATACAGAGCCATCCTGCCTCTATAGCCGTCCATAATTGCGAAATTGGTGCTCGATGTTGTGCACGAACTGAACCCCCAATTATGTCTCACAAATGTTCGATGGGACTCATGTCGGGCTATTTCGGTGACCAAATCATTCGTTCGAACTGAGCGGAAAGTTCTTCGAACCAATCTCCAGCAATTGTGGCCTGTTGACATGGCGCTTCGTTGTTTTGGAACATGAAGTCCATGAATGGCTGGAAATGGTCTCCAAGTAGCCGAACGCAGCCATTTCCTGTTGGTGACCTGTTCAGTTGGACCAGATGACCCAGTCCACTCCATGTAAACACAACCCACACCATTATGGAGCCACCAGCAGCTTGCACAGTGCCTTGTGGACAACTTGGGTCCATTGCTCCATGGGGTCTGCACCACATTTTAATCCTACCATCAGCTCTTACCGATTGAAATCCGGTCTCATCTAAACGGGTCACGGTTATCCAGTAGTGTAGGGTCCAACCGACATGATCACGAGCGCAGGACAGGCGCTGCAGTCGATGTCGTGCTGTTAGCAAATGCACTCGCGTCGGTCGTCTGCTGCCGCACACCAGCAGCGGCAAATATCGCCTCACTGTCCTAACGAATATGTTCGTCGTACGTCCCTCGTGGATTTCTTCGGTTATTTCACGCAGTGTTGCTTGTCTGCTAGCACTGACAAGTCTGTGGAAACTCCGCTGCTCTCGGTCGTTATGTGAAGGCCGTCGACCACTGAGAGGTAATGCCTGAAATTTGGCAGTCTTGACATACTCTTGATACTGTGGATCTAGGAGTATCGAATTCCCTAACGATTTCCGAAGTGGACTGTCCTACGTGTCTAGCAGTCTGTTAATTCCTTTCATGCAGCCGTAATCACGTAGGAAACCTTTTCACCCCTGAATCACCTGAGTGCCAATCACAGCTTCGCCAACGTACTGCCCTTTTATACGTTGTGTATGCGATACAACTGCCATTTGCGTATCTGCATATAGCTGTCCCACAACTTTCACCACATCAGTGTGTAACTGAATGTTGTTTCAGCAAGCCGTGGCAGGTCTTCTTTGACCACGGACGAATAGTAAGCTCCTGTTGTGTGTACGATGTTCAGTGGTAGGAGGAGGGGGTGCCCATGTGTGAATTAGGGATGGACTTCGGGCAGGTATACTGCGGCTGCGTTAATGTTGGAAACGGGTCGCAGAACTCGCGCGCCAGCGTTTTGGTCTCTTTCTGGAACTCGACAAGGAGTCTGTGGGGAGGGCACACAATGGTGTGGCGACTCCATTTTGGCACACATCCGTCTTGGATTCAGGACAACAACAAAAATGCTTCAAATGGCTTTGAGCACTATGGGACTTAACTGCTGAGGTCATCAGTCCCCTAGAACTTAGAAATACTTAAACATAACTAACCTAAGGACATCACACACAGGATTCGAACCTGCGACCCTAGCGGTCGCGGGGTTCCAGACTGTAGCGCCTAGAACCGCTCGGCCACTCCGGCCGGCTGCAGGACAACACTGAAATCACTGCGTGTAAAAGAAAATGCATCATTTCTCGTAACAGCCCGTGTGAAAAGTCTGTACCCCTGATTCCAGTTGGGGCAAGTATCCCCTGTTGCGACCCAACCCCTTCCTTGGTGACAGCTATGGCTGGCGCTAAGCTGATAGTATATAACTTGATATTAGACGTGAAACACACGTCAGTACTTTCGTAAGTAATGTTAATTGCACAACTGCTCGTAGCTACGAGGTGCATTCAAGTTCCAAGGCCTCCGATTTTTTTTTCTAATTAACTACTCACCCGAAATCGATGAAACTGGCGTTACTTCTCGACGTAATCGCCCTGAAGACGTACACATTTTTCACAACTCTGACGCCATGATTCCATGGCAGCGGCGAAGGCTTCTATAGGAGTCTGTTTTGACCACTGGAAAATCGCTGAGGCAATAGCAGCACGGCTGGTGAATGTGCGGCCACGGAGAGTGTCTTTCATTGTTGGAAAAAGCCAAAAGTCACTAGGAGCCAGGTCAGGTGAGTAGGGAGCATGAGGAATCACTTCAAAGTTGTTATCACGAAGAAACTGTTGCGTAACGTTAGCTCGATGTGCGGGTGCGTTGTCTTGGTGAAACAGCACACGCGCAGCCCTTCCCGGACGTTTTTGTTGCAGTGCAGGAAGGAATTTGTTCTTCAAAACATTTTCGTAGGATGCACCTGTTACTTTAGAGCTCTTTGGAATGCAATGGGTAAGGATTACGCCCTCGCTGTCCCAGAACATGGACACCATCATTTTTTCAGCACTGGCGGTTACCCGAAATTTTTTTGGTGGCGGTGAATCTGTGTGCTTCCATTGAGCTGACTGGCGCTTTGTTTCTGGATTGAAAAATGGCATCCACGTCTCATCCATAGTCACAGCCGATGAAAAGAAAGTCCCATTCATGCTGTCGTTGCGCGTCAACATTGCTTGGCACCATGCCACACGGGCAGTCATGTGGTCGTCAGTCAGCATTCGTGGCACCCACCTGGATGACACTTTTCGCATTTTCAGGTCGTCATGCAGGATTGTGTGCACAGAACCCACAGAAATGTCAACTCTGGAGGCGATCTGTTCAACAGTCATTTGGCGATCCCCCAAAACAATTCTCTCCACTTTCTCGATCATGTCGTCAGACCGGCTTGTGCGAGCCCGAGGTTGTTTCGGTTTGTTGTCACACGATGTTCTGCCTTCATTAAACTAACTGTCGATGAATTTCAATTGGTTTCACACCACGCAAATTCAGAAAACGAATGATTGCACGCTGTTCATGTAAGGAAAACGTCGCCATTTAAAGTATTTAAAACAGTTCTCATTCTCGCCGCTGGCGGTAAAATTCCATCTGCCGTATGGTGCTACCATCTCTGGGACGTATTGACAATGAACGCGGCCTCATTTTAAAACAATGCGCATGTTTCTATCTCTTTCCAGTCTGGAGAAAAAAAATCGGAGGCCTTAGAACTTGAGTGCACCTTGTAGAACAGTGTGGATCCAAGGTTCGGGTTCTGGGAGTGGGGTTACAGTTCGTTAATATCTCTGCCCCACATCCAAATATAACTTTCTGTTATTCTCATATTTAACATGCCAAATACATATAATAATAATAATAATAATTACAGAGAAAGTAAAGTGGAAAAAGAAAACACTACATGGCAAGGGCCCGCATCATCTAACACAGCCACACATCGACCAAGATACATCCAACACATGGCTAAGAAAAGGCAATATATACAGTGAGACGGAAGGATTCATGATCGCAATACAGGATCAAACAATAAACACCAGATATTACAGCAAGCATATTATTAATGATCCCAATACCACAACAGATAAATGCAGACTTTGCAAACTACAAACAGAAACAGTAGATCACATCACAAGCGGATGTACAATACTAGCAAATACAGAATACCCCAGAAGACATGACAATGTAGCAAAAATAATACATCAACAACTTGCCATACAACATAAACTAATAAAACAATACGTTCCCACATACAAGTATGCAATACAAAATGTACTGGAGAATGATGAATACAAATTATACTGGAACAGAACCATTATAACAGATAAAACAACACCACATAACAAACATGACATCATACTCACCAATATAAAGAAGAAATTAACACAACTAATCGAAATATCCATACCTAATACAATAAATATACAGAAGAAAACAGGAGAAAAAATTGAAAAATACATCCAACTGGCTGAGGAAGTCAAGAACATGTGGCATCAGGGTAAAGTTGACATTATACCAATTATACTATCAACTACAGGAGTCATACCACACAATATCCACCAGTCCATCAGCGCAATACAGTTACATCCAAACGTATATATACAACTACAGAAATCTGTAATTATTGATACATGTTAAATTACCTAAAAGTTGCTAAATGCAATATAACATATACCGTACAGTTAGAAGGAAGTCACGCTTGATCAAGGTCCGCGTCACTTTCCATTTTTAACCAGGCATAATGTCTGAGAAAGGAAAGAATAATAATAAAGTATATAAATTGTTTTAATGTAGTAAAAATAAATGTCTTAATTTCTATGAAAAGTATAAAATATTTCAAATAATGATGATTATTAATCTTATGGCAGTTAGTCATAACTTTGGACAAACGAATACAAAATGTACATAACTTACAATTTCACAGACATATTATTTATACAGTTTATCACATCCGCTTTGTTACCCAGGAGATCCGAAGGCTTCCAGGGTAAGAACTTTAAGGGCTTTCTTCCACAATGTGTCTGACACTGTCTTGTGAACCTACAAGCACACTCCGCAGATGTAGCCCTTCCCCATCCGCGTAGTTCATCATCGCATTTCCCATATTTGGGCCGGATCCTTTTAAGTGTACTCCAAGTCTTCCGGGTCAAATCAAGTTCCCATGATTTGTTGTCGCCTACTCTGGAAGCTCTGGTGGTGTCTTATTATGCCTTTCTTTCGTCCAAGCTACGTAGAGGTTGAAGTTATGGTAGATCTGGTCTGAGTGCAGGGTGTTTGGAGCGGAGTCTGCTGATTTGAATGGCAGGCATGTCCTAGTGAATTGGCAGCTGCTGGTTGTTGCAGATTTCATTATATTCCCTCAGGAGGATGTTCTTTCTTCTCAAGTCAGGTGTTGGAATGCGGCTCAGGGCAAATAGCCAGAGTACTGGAGTAGACTTGATTGTGCCAGTAACAGTCCGCATGGTTTGATTTAGTCGCACATCTACCAGCTTCGTGTGGCTGCGGTTTATCCAGATAGGGCCGCAATATTCTGCCGCTGAGTAGATAAAGTCAACGGCAGATGATTGTAAGGTGAAGCTGCGGAACCCCACGTTGAACCACATAAATTTTGCAGAATATTATTTCCTGACCTCAATTTAACTGTAGTCTTTCGTTAGATGCAGTTTAAATGACAGTGTTCGTTAAGTATATCTGCAGGGTACCACTGATATTTGTTATGTCCAATTCTCGGTTGACAAGTATATTACTCAGATGAAAGCAAGTGGATTTACTTTTGTTAGGTTTTGGTTGGAGTTCCCATTTACGAAAGTTTTGTCGCATTGTACTTAGGTCTTTCGTTAAGATATCTTCAGTGACCTCTGTGTCGTTTGCGCTATGCTGCTATCACCCAATCATGAGCATAACAACCTTCCTGGACTGAGCGGCTGGCGTATCTGTAGCGAAGCTAGGACCGACACTTGAAGCATTCCATTGTTGAGTGTCTTCCGATCTCTAGTGGTATTGCATTTAATTGTCAGAAACGGTCTGTCAGTCAGCATGTTGTTAAAAGTAGTGCTACTCTTCTGCTGGGTATTACACGGAACAGTTGATAGACAACATATCATAAACCGCAGACAGGTAAATAAATACGCCAGATATCATTAGTTGTTTCTGGAAGCCAGCATATTTACTTGATCCACACAGCTACTGTCTCATCGGGACCCGGTCGGTTGAACAGAAATCTTTCCAAGTATCTTGATACGTATTCTGTTATAAAATAGTATCTCAAGCAATTTCTACATCTTACTCAGAATGACAATAGACCAATAATTTTGAGGTTGTTGGGTTTACCTGGCTTTAATATACCAATTATGTTCTTCTGTTTCTTAAGTCGTGGATTGGATCCTGTTTGCAGAATGTTGGAGAAACATTGGGGTTTTTGTCTTGTAGCATATTTACCGAAGTGCTGAAGGAATTCTTGGTGTATGCTATCAAAACCTGGATCTTTACCTGATTTAATGTCTTGTGAAACCGCTGAAATGTCTTCAGGAGTGAATAGTAGAGACTATGGGCTATGATGTAAACGCTCTGTCATCGTGGTTCTCGGTTCTCGCTTCACTTTCATGGCGAGAGGTCGGGAAATATATCGTTTTGATGTTGAGACGATGTGTGCACTAACTGTATTCGATTTAACGAGTTTGTTGTTCCACGTTATTCTATTTGCACCTCCCAAGTTGAGTAGCAGGGACCAGGCTTTTCTGTTTGTTTCTTTGAAGTCACGTTTTTCAACAGTTTCCAGCCATTCCTGTCATTATGTGGCGTCAAAACTATATAGTAGAACGTCTGCCATTTGTTGTTCAACAGTTGGGAGACGGTTCTAACTGACCTCAGACCATCCAGGAGTATATTCCTTCTGGTGACCTCTGAAAATAAACTCCCTTGCTTTTCTAGATTCCAACCCACAGATCTTCCACAGTGATTACTAAGGGAGGTATCGATCCCATCTTATCAAGGCTTTTAGAGAAGTCGGACCAGTTTGCTTCCCGAAAGCTCCAGCGTGGTCCGGGAACGGAATTTGCCAATGGTTTTTGCAAGCCTGCTTCCCATATTACTGAGCGGTGCTGATTGTGTGCGAAGTCAGACAGAACTCTCCGTGTGATTGCTAACGGCTGGAGGTTATCGTTTGAAGATAGAAAACACAGATCAGGATTGTAGTCTTACCTCATCGCAGCTGAGCTGAATGTGTGTCGGTCCTTGGCATCAAAAATTAGGCGGTGATTGCTTAGTTCTGCCTATGAAATTAAAGCTACTCCATTGGAGTCATTGCAGTTATATTTAATTGTCCATGGTGGTTGTTGAAATCACCCATCTAAATACACTCCTGGAAATGGAAAAAAGAACACATTGACACCGGTGTGTCAGACCCACCATACTTGCTCCGGACACTGCGAGAGGGCTGTACAAGCAATGATCACACGCACGGCACAGCGGACACACCAAGAACCGCGGTGTTGGCCGTCGAATGGCGCTAGCTGCGCAGCATTTGTGCACCGCCGCCGTCAGTGTCAGCCAGTTTGCCGTGGCATACGGAGCTCCATCGCAGTCTTTAACACTGGTAGCATGCCGCGACAGCGTGGACGTGAACCGTATGTGCAGTTGACGGACTTTGAGCGAGGGCGTATAGTGGGCATGCGGGAGGCCGGGTGGACGTACCGCCGAATTGCTCAACACGTGGGGCGTGAGGTCTCCACAGTACATCGATGTTGTCGCCAGTGGTCGGCGGGAGGTGCACGTGCTCGTCGACCTGGGACCGGACTGCAGCGACGCACGGATGCACGCCAAGACCGTAGGATCCTACGCAGTGCCGTAGGGGACCGCACCGCCACTTCCCATCAAATTAGGGACACTGTTGCTCCTGGGGTATCGGCGAGGACCATTCGCAACCGTCTCCATGAAGCTGGGCTACGGTCCCGCACACCGTTAGGCCGTCTTCCGCTCACGCCCCAACATCGTGCAGCCCGCCTCCAGTGGTGTCGCGACAGGCGTGAATGGAGGGACGAATGGAGACGTGTCGTCTTCAGCGATGAGAGTCGCTTCTGCCTTGGTGCCAATGATGGTCGTATGCGTGTTTGGCGCCGTGCAGGTGAGCGCCACAATCAGGACTGCATACGACCGAGGCACACAGGGCCAACACCCGGCATCATGGTGTGGGGAGCGATCTCCTACACTGGCCGTACACCACTGGTGATCGTCGAGGGGACACTGAATAGTGCACGGTACATCCAAACCGTCATCGAACCCATCGTTCTACCATTCCTAGACCGGCAAGGGAACTTGCTGTTCCAACAGGACAATGCACGTCCGCATGTATCCCGTGCCACCCAACGTGCTCTAGAAGGTGTAAGTCAAATACCCTGGCCAGCAAGATCTCCGGATCTGTCCCCCATTGAGCATGTTTGGGACTGGATGAAGCGTCGTCTCACGCGGTCTGCACGTCCAGCACGAACGCTGGTCCAACTGAGGCGCCAGGTGGAAATGGCATGGCAAGCCGTTCCACAGGACTACATCCAGCATCTCTACGATCGTCTCCATGGGAGAATAGCAGCCTGCATTGCTGCGAAAGGTGGATATACACTGCACTAGTGCCGACATTGTGCATGCTCTGTTGCCTGTGTCTATGTGCCTGTGGTTCTGTCAGTGTGATCATGTGATGTATCTGACCCCAGGAATGTGTCAATAAAGTTTCCCCTTCCTGGGACAATGAATTCACGGTGTTCTTATTTCAATTTCCAGGAGTGTAGATTGTGGGGGCGTGTGTGAACGACTGAGATGGCCCCTGACTTGTTGGAAGCTCGTAGATATGTACAATACGTACATTGAGGTGTCAGAAGTCATGGGACACCTCCTAATATCGTGTCGAACCCTCTTTTGCCCGGCGTAGTGCAGCAGCTCGACGTGCCATAGACTCAACAAGTCGTTGGAAGTCAGCTGCAGAAATATTGAGCCATGCTACCTCTACAGCCGTCCATACTTGCAGAAGTGTTGCTGGTGCAGGACTTGGTGCACGAACTATCCTCTTGATTATGTCCTGTAATTGTTCAGCGAGATTTAAGTCGGGCGACGTAGGTGGCCAAGACATTCTCTCGAATTGTCTGGAATGTTCTTCAAACCAGTCGAGAACAACTGTGTCCCGGTGGCTTGGCACTTTGTCATCCTTTAAAATTGCATCCTCGTTTGGGAACATGAAGTCCATGAATGGCTGCAAATGGTCTCCAAGTAGCTGAACATAGACATTTCCAGCCAATGATCGGTTCAGTTGAACCAGCGCACCCACTCCAGTCCATGTAAACGCAGCCCACACCATTATGAAGCCACCACCAGACTGCAGAGTTAGTTGTTGTCAAGTTGGGCCCATGGTTTGGTGGGGTCTGCGCCACATTCGGACCCTACGGCCAGCTCTTACCAACTGAAATTGGGACTCGTCTGATCCTGCCATGGTTTTCCAGCCTTCTAGGGTGCAACCGTTATGGTTATGGTCACGAGCCCAGCAGAGGTAGGAGCTGCAGACGTTGTCGTGCTATTAGCAAAGGTACTCGCATTGGTCTCTTCTGCCATAGCCCACTAACACCAAATTTGGCCACACTGTCCTAAAGGATACGCCCGTCGTACGTCCGCCATTGATTTCTACAGTTATTTTACGCGGTATTGTTTGTGTGTTGCCTCTCACAACTCTACCCAAACGCGGTTGCTCTCGGTTGTTAGGTGAAGGCCTTCAGCCTCTGCGTTGTCTGTGCTGAGAGGTAATGCCTGAAATGCGATACACTCGGCACATTCTTAAGACTGTGGGTCTCGGAATATTGAATTCCCTAACGATTTCCGAAACGGAATGTCTCATGCGTGTAGCTTCAGCTACCATTCTCCGTTCAAAGTCTGTTAATTCCTGAATGAGATTTTCACTCTGTAGCGGAGTGTGCGCTGATATGAAACTTCCTGGCAGATTAAAACTGTGTGCCCGACCGAGACTCGAACTCGGGACCTTTGCCTTTCGCGGGCAAGTGCTCTACCATCCGAGCTACCGAAGCACGACTCACGCCCGGTCCTCACAGCTTTACTTCTGCCAGTATCTCGTCTCCTACCTTCCAAACTTTACAGAAGCTCTCCTGCGAAACTTTCCCGCGAAAGGCAAAGGTCCCGAGTTCGAGTCTCGGTCGGGCACACAGTTTTAATCTGCCAGGAAGTTTCTATTAAATCCTGTCGTGCGGCCATAATCAAGTCGGAAAGCTTTTCACATGAATCACCCGAGTACAAATGACAGCTCCGCCAATGCACTGCTCTTTTACAGCTTGTGTACGTGATATTACCGCCATCTGTATTTATTGTTATCCCATGACTCTTGTCACCTCATTTCAAATCTCCGGTTTTTACAACACCTTAGTAGATGTCATTAAAAGTTCCCGTTCAGATCAAGAAAGCATTATCTATTGTACTACACAGATATGCGGTGATCGCGCAATGTGGTTGGTAGGTTGCATCGATGAGGTCGTATCTTGGAATTTAACCCTTGTCTTGAGTTGTTCTACATCGTTTGCATGTTTTTCTTCAAAATCGATCACGTGAAAATTTTTTTCCAGGTAGCGTGTCGACGAATATTGCCAGTTAGATCTGCTAATATTCTCAATGTTAATGTTTAAAATCCTAGCACTCGATCGAAAGTCCTTAAAAGACCCGTTGTTGATGTTAGGAGCCATAGTGACGCGTTGTGCTAGGAGATCACGAGGATTGTCGAACAGCCAGTGTTGTTGCTTGCTTAGAAGGCCTACCACCCACGGGTCACGTGTAGGGCTTTTTAAGGTTACGGCTACAGACGGGGAGCAACAGGACCTCCGTAATAATAATAATAATAATTATTATTATTATTATTTGTGACCTTTGGAGAAAAGAGAACCACTTGTATGAATATCAAGAGCTCAGATGGAAACCCAGTTCTAAGTAAAGAAGGGAAAGCAGAAAGGTGGAAGGAGTATATAGAGGGACTATACAAGGGCGATATACTTGAGGGCGATGTTATAGAAAGGGAAGAGGATGCAGATGAAGATGAAATGGGAGATACGATACTGCGTGAAGAGTCTGATAGAGCACTGAAAGACCTAAGTCGAAACAAGGCCCCAGGAGTAGACAACATTTCATTAGAACTACTGACAGGCTTGGGAGAGCTAGTCCTGACAAAAATCTTATCATCTGGTGAGCAAAATGTATGAGACAGGCGACATGCCCTCAGAAATCAAGAAGAATATAATAATTCCAATTCCAAAGAAAGCAGGCGTTGACAAATGTGAAAATTACCGTACTATCATTTTAATAAGTCACGGCTGCAAAATACTAACGCTAATTCTTTACAGACGAATGGAAAAACTAGTAGAAGCCGACCTTGGGGAAGATCAGTTTGGATTCCGAGAAATATGGGAACACGTGAGGCAATACTGACCCTACGACTTATCTTAGAAGCTAGATTAAGGAAAGGCAGACCTACATTTCTAGCATTTGTAGACTTAGAGAAAGCTTTTGACAATGTTGACTCGAATACTCTCTTTCAAATTCTCAAGGTGGCAGGGGCAAAATACAGGAAGCGAAAGGCTATTTACAATTTATACAGAAACCAGATGGCAGTTATAAGAGTCGAGGGACGTGAAAGGGAAGCAGTGGTTGGGAAAGGAGTGAGACAGGGTTGTAGCCTCTCCTCGATGTTATTCAATCTGTATATTAAGCAAGCAGTAAAGGAAACAAAAGAAAAATTCGGAGAAGAAATAAAAACTTTAAGGTTCGCCGATGACATTGTAATTCTGTCAGAGACAGCAAGGGACTTGGAAGAGCATTTGAATGGAATGGATAGTGTCTTGAAGGAAGGATATAAGATGAACATCAACATAAGCAAAACGAGGATAATGGAATGTAGTCGTATTAACTCGAGTGATGCTGAGGGAATTAGATTAGGAAATGAGACACTTAAAGTAGTAAAGGAGTTTTGCTATTTGATTTGAGGAGGAAAATAACTGATGATGGTCGAAGTAGAGAGGATATAAAATGTAGACTGGCAATGGCAAGGAAAGCGTTTCTGAAGAAGAGAAATTTGTTGACATCGAGTATAGATTTAAGTGTCAGGAAGTCGTTTGTGAAAGTATTTGTATGGAGTGTAGCCATGTATGGAAGTGAAAGATGGACGATTAACAGTTTGGACAAGAAGAGAATAGAAGCTTTCGAAATGTGGTGCTACAGAAGAATGCTGAAGATTAGATGGGTAGATCACATAACTAATGAGGAGGTATTGAATAGGATTGGGGAGAAGAGGAGTTTGTGGCACAACTTGACTAGAAGAAGGGATCGGTTAGTAGGACACGTTCTGAGGCATCAAGGGATCACAAATTGAGTGTTGGAGGGCAGCGTGGAGGGTAAAAATCGTAGGGGGAGACCAAGAGATGAATACACTAAGCAGATTCAGAAGGATGTAGGCTGCAGTACGTACTGGGAGATGAAGAAGCTTGCACAGGATAGAGTAGCATGGAGAGCTGCATCAAACCAGTCTCAGTACTGAAGACCACAACAACAACAACAACAACAATAATTTGTGTACATTAGTGAGTAGCACAAAGATGTTTTGGTTACTTTTTTATGTAATTTATTGTATCGTACCTTGTTTCTCAACACTTTTCAGATCACTATTGGAAAACGGTCTTGGTGGCCGTAAGCAGTCGTGGTAATCAAAAATAAAAGTAAAAGAACAGTTCATGCTGTCAGCTGATTTCAAGTAAGACTCCAGCTGTGGAATTTGCTCCAACGTGATCCATATGCCGGGTGAGAAAAAGTTATCACAGTGGAGAAATGTGAGCCTAAAAACAATGCGTACGACTAAGTGTGGACTCCAGTGTCAGTCATGTAGCAAGAACGTGCTTTACGTTATTCTCAATGGCTGTTACATCAGTTTCCACCTTCAGTCTTGCTGGCTCACCACGAAGTTCTCAAGTACTGTGAAGTGAATTCTTGGGAGTCACAAGTGATTTCTTGGAGTCACATGTTTGTCGCAAATTGTGTAGAATTTCTTGGGCTCATAAAAAGAACTGGAATCTGCCTGACACGATACGCTACTGCCAGTGAATTTACAAACTCGGTACGCTGTTCCCTACGTGAAATGACGTAGCAAAGGTTACGTTGACTAAACTGCGAGAGTAAGTTCTTATGGGCTGAAATCCATAGATCACTGGTTATTGAAAGAGAGAGCTGTTGATCTGAAGTCTTCTGAAGATGTCTCTTTGTCTCCACTGGAATTATTCTCCGTAGGTAGCGGCTTCTATCATAGCTATTTTCAATACTGAAAGTTAGTGTGATTATAGCGATCGCTTTTGTTGTCAACACAACAATATTAAAAGTCTTTAAGAAAAACGAATGCTGCTTTATTTATTTGTCCAACTGCTTGAAATAAGGAAACTTTCATATCTGGAGGTGTGATAAAATCAACGCCGGTAAAAATCCACAAGTCGATATTACGATCGCGATATCTAATCACAACATTGAGCATCTTAACTATTATACATATCACTGTCTTTTCTTGAAAGCCATTTAAGACGGATCATTTAAGAGGCCTCTTTAATATTTATTACATTGTTAACTACAAAACTATAACTCTTTCGTTCGACGAGGACTTGTGTGTTAACATAAACGAGCACCGAGTAAGGCTGCTTAATGACCACACAGTTTCCCACTTGCCCGCGTCTGAGATTGACTATCTCCGCCAACAATCGTCATGTTAATTTGATTCATTTGTTTACCTTCCGAAAGTTCTTTTTAATAAATAATATTGCAAATATGTAACGTCAATATAAGTTTGGTTATTTCTTACCATTACTTGAAACAATGAACATTACAGCCATTTCTATACGGGAGTTTCTATGGTGTACCGTAACTCAAGGACAGAGTCTCCTACCGACTGGAACATTCTCACTCTGCAGATCCAGATTTCTTGATCATTTGTCACAGTCGACTGTTTGACATGCCATTTCTTCGGAAATGCAAAGCCACAGCAGTGAATATAAACTATCGGATTAATCTCTTTGACTTCAACACTTGGCAAGCTGCTTGAAAGAATAATTCTAGATTAAATGGAATCCTTCTTCTGTAAATACATACTATTAAACAAAACACAACATGGATTTCGAAACGGACGATCTACCATAACAGCATTAGCAACTTTTTTCCATGAACTACTGAACAGGCTGGATGAAGGAAACAAAGTTATAGGGACTTTCCTAGATCTGTCTAAAGCATTCGATTCTGTGAATCATGCAGTAGTGTTATCCAAGTTAGAAAATTACGGGATAAGAGGAGTAGCTCTAAAATTACTAAGTTCTTATCTCCGTGATAGAAGACAGTGCGCAAAACTAAATTATAAGAATGAAAGTAATATCCAAACAGTAAAGTCAGCATACAGAACTCTCAATTGTGGAGTTCCCCAAGGAAGTATACTTGGACCATTCTTGTTTATAGTATATATTAATGATATAACACAGCCACAAACTCCAAACTAGTGAACTATGCTGATGATACATCTTTTATTAGCTGGGGCTGTACAGAGAGGGCAGCATTCCAAAGCAACAAAGAGAACTTTGAAATGATCACAGAATATCTAACAGTGAATAAGCTTACGCTGAATAAGGACAAGACTGTAGTAATAAAGTTCTTCCTACATTTTAATAATACTCATACTCAATCACTTTCTACAGTTGAAACATCTGACAAACATAAGTTTTTAGGTATATTGATTGATGAACATCTAACTTCGAAAGAGCATATCGGATCCACCTGTAAAAAGGTCTCTAGTAATATTTACTTACTAAAACGTCTTGCAAATATAATAGCCCCCCTTGTCCTTAAACAAGTGTATTATGGGTTAATATACTCACGTCTGCAATATGGGATCGAGGTCTGGGGAGGGGCACCCACTGTCTACATGGATCGCATTTTCAGGCTTCAAAAGAGAGCAGTTAGGATAACTGCTAATATGAGCAAACACCATTCCTGTAGGGACTATTTCAAAAATTATAAATTACTGACTGTGTACTCATTGTATGTATTTAAGACCATAATGTTTGTAAAAGAGAACGAGGAAAATAGTGTAAAGAGCAGTGACACCCATAATTACAATACTCGAGCCAAAAGTGACTATCATAGGATACAGACTAACAAGGAGGTTACAGACCAGAGTCCATATGTAAGTGGGAGACAATTCTATAATAAGTTGCCAAAAAATATAAAGCTACAGACCACGGTCCATATGTAACTGGGAGACAATTCTATAATAAGTTGCCAAAAAATATAAAGCAACTCCAAGGCAATCTTTACAAGGGAAAGTTGAAAAATTTGTTAATAGAAAGATGTTTAGACTCATTAAAAGAATTCTGAGCTGCAGTACTGTTAGTTTATTCTTTTATATACTGCAGTATATTAGTGGTGGTATTGTTATAATTGGCTAATTGGTGTATATAATCATTATATGTATGGAGTGATATATAATGTGCTAATGTGTTTATAACATTATTGCATGGAATGATATATAATGTGTCACTTGATGTATATATTCATTCTTGGAATGACATGATATTGATATAATTGTACAAATAATGACGATGTCCAAGACTGTAAAGTTAACACGGACAAATAAACATTATTATTATTATTATCGACTTTTTTTTCTCAGACTTAAGTCTGGTTAAAAATGGAATGTGACGCGGACCTCGGTCAAGCGTGACTTCCTTGTAACTGTATGGTATATGTTATATTGCATTTAGGAACTTTTGGGTAATTGAACATGTATCAATAATTACGGATTTCTGTAATTGTATATATAAGTTTGGATGTAGCTGTATTGCATTGATGTACTGGTGAATATTGTGAGGTATGACTCCTGTAGTTGATAGTATAATTGGGATAATGTCGACTTTATCCTGATGCCACATGTCCTTGACTTCCTCAGCCAGTTGGATGTATTTTTCAATTTTTTCTCCTGTTTTCTTCTGTACATTTGTTGTGTTGGGTATGGATATTTCAATTAGTTGTGTTAATTTCTTCTTTTTATTGGTGAGTATGATGTCAGGTTTGTTATGTGGTGTTGTTTTATCTGTTATAATCGTTCTGTTCCAGTATAATTTGTATTCATCATTCTCCAGTACATTTTGTGGTGTGTACTTGTATGTGGGAACGTGTTGTTTTATTAGTTTATGTTTTATGGCAAGTTGTTGATGTATTATTTTTGCTACATTGTCATGTCTTCTGGAGTATTCTGTATTTGCTAGTATTGTACATCCGCTTGTGATGTGATCTACTGTTTCTATTTGTTGTTTGCAAAGTCTGCATTTATCTGTTGTGGTATTGGGATCTTTAATAATATGCTTGCTGTAATATCTGGTGTTTATTGTTTGATCCTGTATTGCAATCATGAATCCTTCCGTCTCACTGTATATATTGCCGTTTCTTAGCCATGTGTTGGATGCGTCTTGATCTATGTGTGGCTGTGTTAGATGATACGGGTGCTTGCCGTGTAGTGTTTTCTTTTTCCAATTTACTTTCTTTGTATCTGTTGATGTTATGTGATCTAAAGGGTTGTAGCAGTGGTTATGAAATTGCAATGGTGTAGCTGATGTATTTATATGAGTGATTGCTTTGTGTATTTTGCTAGTTTCTGCTCGTTCTAGAAAGAATTTTCTTAAATTGTCTACCTGTCCATAATGTAGGTTTTTTATATCTATAAATCCCCTTCCACCTTCCTTTCTGCTTAATGTGAATCTTTCTGTTGCTGAATGTATGTGATGTATTCTATATTTGTGGCATTGTGATCGTGTAAGTGTATTGAGTGCTTCTAGGTCTGTGTCACTCCATTTCACTACTCCAAATGAGTAGGTCAATACTGGTATAGCATAAGTATTTATAGCTTTTGTCTTGTTTCTTGCTGTCAATTCTGTTTTCAGTATTTTTGTTAGTCTTTGTCTATATTTTTCTTTTAGTTCTTCTTTAATATTTGTATTATCTATTCCTATTTTTTGTCTGTATCCTAGGTATTTATAGGCATCTGTTTTTTCCATCGCTTCTATGCAGTCGCTGTGGTTCTCCAATATGTAATCTTCTTGTTTAGTGTGTTTGCCCTTGACTATGCTATTTTTCTTACATTTGTCTGTTCCAAAAGCCATATTTATATCATTGCTGAATACTTCTGTTATCTTTAGTAATTGGTTGAGTTGTTGATTTGTTGCTGCCAGTAGTTTTAGATCATCCATGTATAGCAAATGTGTGATTTTGTGTGGGTATGTTCCAGTAATATTGTATCCATAATTTGTATTATTTAGCATGTTGGATAGTGGGTTCAGAGCAAGACAGAACCAGAAAGGACTTAATGAGTCTCCTTGGTATATTCCACGCTTAATCTGTATTGGCTGTGATGTGATGTTATCTGAATTTGTTTGGATATTAAGTGTGGTTTTCCAGTTTTTCATTACTGTGTTTAGAAATTGTATCAATTTAGGATCTACTTTGCATATTTCCAATATCTGTAGTAACCATGAGTGGGGTACACTATCAAAGGCTTTTTGGTAATCAATGTATGCGTAGTGTAGGGACCTTTGTTTAGTTTTCGCTTGATATGTCACCTCTGTATCTATTATCAGTTGCTCTTTACATCCTCGTGCTCCTTTGCAGCAGCCTTTTTGTTCTTCATTTATAATTTTGTTCTGTGTTGTATGTGTCATTAATTTCTGTGTGATGACTGAAGTTAATATTTTGTATATTGTTGGTAGGCATGTTATGGGGCGATATTTAGCTGGGTTTGCTGTGTCTGCTTGATCTTTAGGTTTCAGATAGGTTATTCCATGTGCAAGTGTATCAGGGAATGTGTATGGGTCTGCAATGTAACTGTTAAATAATTTAGTTAGATGTGAATGTGTTGAGGTGAACTTCTTTAGCCAGTAATTTGCTATTTTATCATTTCCAGGGGCTTTCCAATTGTGTGTAGAATTAATTGCTCGGGTGACTTCATGTTGCAAAATTATCACTTCAGGCATTTGTGGTATCATCTTGTATGTGTCTGTTTCTGCTTGTATCCACCGTGCATGCCTGTTATGTTGTACCGGGTTTCACCATAAGCTGCTCCAGAAGTGTTCCATGTCTGTTATGTTTGGTGGATTGTCTATTTTAATGTGTGTGTTATCCATTGTTTGGTAGAATCTCTTTTGGTTTGTGTTGAATGTTTGGTTTTGTTTCCTTCTATTTTCACTTTTTTTGTATCTTCTAAGTCGTTTGGCCAATGCTTGCAATTTCTGCTTTTTTTCATCTAATTGCTCTGTTGCTTCTTGTTGTGAGATTTTACCTAACCTTTTTCGTTTTTTGTCTGATATTTCATTTCTTATAAGTTGTGTTAGCTGTCCGATGTCTTTTCTCAGTTTTTCTATTCTGATCTGTAGCCTGTGTTGCCATGCTGGTTTTGTGGGTTTCTTCTGTGTGTTGGTTTGTTCTGATTTCTGCCTAGTGTGTATATTTAGTGTAGTGAGTGCTCCTATGTAAACCAGTAGTTGTAACTCTTCCATAGTTGTGTTTTCATTTATTTTGTTGTGTATGATTGTGTTGATAGTTTTTATTGTTGTTTCGACTTGTGGGTTATTTGGCGGTCTATGCAGGAATGGTCTAATGTCTGTATTTGTGTCTTTGTATTCTATATATGTCAGCTGAAATTTCTCTTCTATGTCTAACACATGTGTCTTTTCGTGTTCTATTTGTGCTTGTTCTGGTGGCTGTCTTAAGATTTCGTTTTCCTCTGATTGTTTAACTGATGCGTGTTGGTCTTTGTTTGTTTGCTCTGGGATGTTTGAGTCCATAACTGTATTTTCTTCTTCTTCTGATTGCACATTATTTTGTTCCAGTATTTGTTGTACTTGTTGTTTGATGTTTTCTAATTCTGACTGGGGTATCCTGTTATTTTTGATTATTACACGGATCTGATCAGCTAGTCGTTGTTCTGTTAAAAATTTTAATTCCGGGTATCTGGTAATAAATGTTGTGTATACTTGTGATCTGTATCCAGTTGTGTTGGTTCCTAGGTTTGTTGCTTGGTAATAACAGAACATGAGGTGTCTATTGACTTCATCTGACCATCTCATCCTCTGTCTTTGTTTTCCTTCTAGGGTGGTTGCAGGAAGCATATCCTGCAAAACACCTCTATTTGGATTTAAATCATTTTCCAGTTGGCTAGCAGTGTTGTTACCATTGTGGGCGGGCATAGGGTTCAAGCGTCGTCCCCGACCATGACGGCGCTTGTCCGAGGCTTCTTTAGTTCTGTCCTGAACCAAGTAATCACACTAAAAGGGGGGTTAGCCCTATCAGTGGTTTGTTCTTTTCGTCGCCTTTTACGACTGGCAGAACATACCGGAGGCCTATTCTTATCCCGGGCCTCCACGGGGTTTATTATTATTATTATTATTATTATTATTATTAAAAGTGTCCGGACACCTCTGTATAATGTTGAATTGACCACTAGATGTCAAAGAGACGGACCCGCCGGAACAAAGAGAGGCGAGGAGTATTGTGTTGTCAACAGAGAGGCAGTTAACAACAAAATATATCGGTCCGGAGATCTCAATGACTTTGAAGCTTTCAATATGTCACATCACTTCAATATGTCACATCACTTGAGTAAAACAAATCCATCATGGACATGTCAACCCTTCCAAAGCAGATGTCGGTGACGTGAATGAGGCAGAAACGTGAATGAATAGTCACAGCTACAGCAAGACCAGCCAGGCCTCGTGTACTGAGAGGGACCGTAGAGCATAATGCAAGGTGCTTGTAGTCACACGAAATCAGCAGGAGTCACTCGTGAGTTCCAAACTACAACCAGCAGTCCAGCCAGCACAATGACTGTCCTTAGGAAGTTAAAAAGAATGGGGTACAGTGATCGAGAACCTACTCATAAGCCACATATTTCTGTAATCAATACTAAGCTACGATTGAGGTGATTTAGAAAGTCATGCCACTGGATAGTGGATGACTGTAAACGAGTAATTGTGAGTGATGAATCTCGCTATAGACTGGATTTGGCGAATGCCTGGAGAAAGTTACCTGCCATCAAGCGTAAATGCTCACAGTGCAGTACACTGCAAGTGGTGTTACGGAAAGGTGGGAGGGGGGGGGGGGTTTCGTGGTTCAGCCCTGTGTACTGTGCAGTAAAGGAACAGTTCGAAGACGGTGGTTGTTCTTATAAACATCACAATGCACGCTGTAATAAAGCAGCGATAATCTGTAGACGGTAACATTCATGAAAAGGACTGGCCTCCCCGGAGTTTCGACCTGAACCCAAGTGAAAAGCTCTGGGTTTAGTTATATTGTCGACTTCGCTCAGTCACACCGCACCAGCATTACTACATCTTCCGGTTTCGGATCTTGAGGAAGAATGATCTGGCATTTCTCCACAGGCATCGAGACACCCCACTGAAAGTGTCCCCTGCGGAGTTCAAGCCGTCATAAAGACGAAAGGTGACCAGACCCATATTAATATGCAGCAATAGGTGTCCGGATATTTTTGATCAGATAGTGTAATTCTGCACTGAAAATACACTACTGGCCATTAAAATTGATACACCAAGAAGAAATGCAGATGACAAACGGGTACTCATTGGACAAATATATTATACTAGAACTGACATGTGATTACATTTTCACGCAATTTGGGTGCATAGATCCTGAGAAATCAGTACCCAGAACAACCACCTCTGGCCGTAATAACGGCCTTGATAAGCCTGGGCATTGAGTCAAACAGAGCTTGGTTGGCGTGTACAGGTATAGCTGCTCATGCAGCTTCAACACGATACCATAGTTCACCAAGAGTAGTGACTGGCGTATTGTGACGAGCCAGTTGCTCGGCCACCATTGACCAGACGTTTTCAATTGGTGAAAGATCTGGAGAATGTGATGGCCTAGGCAGGAGTCGAACATTTTCTGTATCCAGAAAGGCCCGTGCACGACTTGCAACATGCGGCCGTGCATTATCCTGCTGAAATGCAGGGTTTCTCAGAGATCGAATGAAGGGTAGAGCCACGAGTTGTAACACATCTGAAATGTAACGTCGACTGTTCAAAGTGCCGTCAATGCGAACAAGAGGTGACCGAGACGTGTAACCAGTGGCACCCCATACCTTCACGCCGGGTGATACGCCAGTATGACGATGACGAATACACGCTTCCAATGTGCGTTCACCGCGATGTCGCCAAACACGGGTGCAACCATCATGATGCTGTAAACAGAACCTGGTTTCATCCGAAAAAATGACTATTGCCATTCATATACCCAGGTTCGTCGTTGAGTACACCATCGCAGACGCTCCTGTCTGTGATGCAGCGTCAAGGGTAACTGCAGCCATGCTCTCCGAGCTGATAGTCCATGCTGCTGCAAACGTCGTCGAACTGTTCGTCCAGATGGTTGTTAACAGTTATTGGATCTCGACCAATGCGAGCAGCAATGTCCCGATACGATGAACCGCAATCGCAATATGCTACAACCCGAACTTTATCAGAGTCGGAAACTTGATGGTATGAATTTCTCCTCCTTACACGAGGCATCACAACAACGTTTCACCAGGCAACTGTAACATCCACGAGATAAATTTTAGCTACTGTGCGACGAGAGGAAATTATACCTCTAACAGTTATAAACATTATCTATTCGATGTATGAAAAAACAGTGAAAACGATGATAAATATTAATTATTTATATAATATTCTATGATGTAATTGGACATACCGATGTGTATCATACAAAGACAATGATAATTGTAAATTCCTTTTATGATCTGCGTTTGTCTTCCTTTGTTTTTACCTTTTGTTGGTTGGCTTTTGTAGGTTGCGGATGCATATCAAACAGAGGTCTGTTAAGAAATTGTAATTACTTGTTAATTATTACTTGAAAATAGAGTTCATTATTATTATAAATATGAGTGAATAATTATTTGTAACTTTAATTCCTCTCTCAGTAAGCATTATCTGTGTTAATTATTTCTTTCCGCTGCAACGAGCGCAGCCATTGATGATAGCGATTTGTATCGCGTTTTTGTCTGTGTTTTCCTTAGAAACAAATTAAATGTTTGCTTGATGAAGTCTAAATAGTGCACAATACGAAAGTAGAGTTTATAGAGTTTAATAAGCATTTCAAATACTTAAATATTTGGTCTAAGAATAGAAAGTCTCTATCAATTGTCTGCCGCCATCTTAACAATTATCTAAGCGGCAAATTCAAATTACGCAACTCTGCAGACATAAATGCCGAACGTAATGCAAATGTGTAAAACTAAATGTGCACCGGTGGTCCCGAACTCATTTTAATGAAAATGATTCGAATCAGATTGGTTCTTTAAAAACAGTGCTCATAGCACGATCCTTATAAGAAACTTTTCTAGCTGATGTATGGAGCCGAAATTAATTACGCACGAGTTGCGAAGAATATTATTTCAGGTAACATACGTCAGTGTTGTGCGCGGCTGATATTCGGTGGTTTTAATGATCATTTTGCTGAAGATAACTATTTCCATCAAAATCAATAGTTGTATAGAATCTGTTGTATGAACCGTGATTTAGTGACACTTACACAACTTACAGACAACACTTTACCACGACGTTAACTTGAAGTTCTTTATCAACTTGACCAAATCTTTAGCCGGGAGAAAAATTATTTAGTAATTACTCAATGTAATAAAATAAGATTATCATTTTCATTTACAAATTAGTTAAATACCAAACCACTGAATAACACAGCGAACGCCACACAACACCGGTCAACTGCTGTTTGTGTATGAGAAATCGGTTGGAAACTTTCCTCATGTCAGCACGTTGTAGGTGTCGCCACCGGCGCCAGCCTTGTGTGAATGCTCTGAAAAGCTAATCATTTACATATCACAGCATCTTCTTCCTGTCGGTTAAATTTTGAGTCTGTAGCACGTCATCTTCATGGTCTAGCAATTTTAATGGCCAGTAGTGTAAATTACGACGCGCTATGTGGCGTAAACACCAAAACTGGTTATACTGTTTTTTGATTGTTATAATAGTAGATACGGTACGCTATTGGTCAGGTGTCAGTATGCCATAGGGTTTTCCGGAAATCGGAGCAAAGATATGATGCAGGACGGGACGGATGTTCATATCTGCGTCGCAACGGCCTCTGGTCCGAACTGCTGGATTCTGGACCTCTCGGACCTCGGCCCCATTCTGCTCCAACTGTCCGGACCACAAGCCTCCAAGCAACGCCCACAGCTGACCTCCGTCATCGCCTCTCCACGAGCGCCGCTAAACTGAGTCAAGATCAAAAATAATGACTCTGCGACTACGCTAACAAGTCGCTCGCCTCGCATGTTACAGCTCTCTGTCAAGTTGCAAAGGGTGACCGACAGAGTCTACGTCGCGGTTAGCGTACTTCTCAGGTTAACAGAAAAAAAACCAGGAAGAATCGATCATGCGTGCAGAAGGGTAATTTGATTACATCTAGCGACTCACGACATATACCAGGGTTGCCAGGAAAGTAACGTACCTCACTTTTCTTCAACAATTCTTTCTTGAACATAGTAAGAATGACACACACACAAAAGAATGGTGTTTTATCTACACACCCTGTTTTTCCACGTAATATCCATCCCGTTCTATGGCCTTCCTCCAGCGCGAAACAAGGGCGTTCTTTTCCTGGTGGAGGAGTAGGCTGTTTATGTTTTCTTATTGGCAACGTTACGTAGCGCTCTGTATGAAAATCACTGGCTGTGCTGTGTGCAGTCTGTGCCTAGTTTGCATTGTTGTCTGCCATTGTAGTGTTGGGCAGCGGCAGCTGGATGTGAACAGCGCGTAGCGTTGCGCAGTTGGAGGTGAGCCGCCAGCAGTGGTGGATGTGGGGAGAGAAATGGCGGAGTTTTGAAATTTGTAAGACTGGATGTCATGAACTGTTGTCTATATTATGACTTTTCGACACTATTAAGGTAAATACATTGTTTGTTCTCTATCAAAATCTTTCATTTGCTAACTATGCCTATCAGTAGTTAGTGCCTTCAGTAGTTTGAATCTTTTATTTAGCTGGCAGTAGTGGCGCTCGCTGTATTGCAGTAGTTCGAGTAACGAAGATTTTTGTGAGGTAAGTGATTTGTGAAAGGTATAGATTAATGTTAGTCAGAGCCATTCTTTTGCAGGGATTTTTGAAAATCAAATTGCGTTGCGCTAAAAATATTGTGTGTCAGTTTAAGCACAGTCGTGTATAAATTGCTTAAAGGGGACGTTTCATATGTCGACCCTTAGCCAACGATATCTCACTGGAATCTTCTGATTTTTTCTGGTAGTTTGTGTATTTAGTGTAGATTTTGTTTATTGCTAGCGCGTAATTATAGAGAGAATTTCCTTGGTAGTTGTGGTTTTTCATTGTTGCACAGTAAAACAGTTGTGGCATGCATGTAGATTTGCACCAAGTATTTCGCAGCTGCAATTAACTAGATATTATTTTCAGTGCTATGTTAATGTGTTCTCTTATTTTTTGCTCTTCAAATTGTGTTTTTCTGTGCTATCGTGTGAAATATTGTCACAATAATGGCGTGTGAAAAACGTAACACTAGGCTCCAAAGTAAACAGAGAAATAATAGTGACGACGAGCGTAGCTTATCAGCACCACTGTGTAGTGAATTAACAGACATTCCAAGTAGTAATTTGGTAATTGTGCATAGGGAAATGGAGCGGGCGGCAAATAATGGTGTAGACAGTGAAACAGGTTGTGAACAGGGAAGCATTATCGATCGATCGGTCGGCAACAGCTCGCCTCAGGAATCCGAAATGACAGGACACAATTTTACAAATACTGTAGATTCAGGTTTTGCGTCCTCACCGTTTTCTCAAATAAGTCAAGACACATTTTCAGCTTGTCAAAATGTGAATGTTGCCGGTGCAAATGCACTGCCGAAAAGCGTAGAGGAACAGATTCCAGACACTAATGCATTGTTATTACAACTAATGCAACAAATGGAACAAAATCAGAGACAAACACAGCAAAAGCTTCAAAAGTTAGACACAATGGAACAAAATCAAAGACAAGCACAGCAAAAGCTTCAAAAGTTAGACACAATGGAACAAAATCTTCGGAAGTTAGACACCACACTTCAACAAACACGTGAAGATTTAACTACTGAGTTACATAACATTGAATCGAAATGTCAAAAAGTCTGTAATGACGTAAAAACACAAATTTGTGAGCATTTTCAACCTATTTTTTCGCGGCATGAAAATGCATTACAGAATCACGAAGCAGCCATAAAAGAACTGCAAACCATTGTTCATGAAAATCATGAGACCTTGTGGGCTAAAATTGACTCAGTTGCATCTACCGATTCGGTTACGCAACTTGCAAAAACTCAGGAAAATTTAAAGGACACATTAGATTCGATTTCAACACAAATGGACACTCTGAAACTTGGTTCAGAAAAACACACTGAGGAAATGTGTTCACTATCGGAGAAAGTAGCCGAACTTTCGGATCAGGTCACTAACTTATCTACAAAGGTAGATGATGATCTGAATGACACAAAGACATAATTGATTTGGCTCTTAAAAATATAAAATCTGCAGCAGACAAAAGGAGAAAACTACACGGTAAAGCAAATGCAAAGAAATTATGTATTGGTCAGAAAGTTCTCATTAAAGCTCATTCATTGTCACATAAGAAGAAACACTTGAGTCACAAATTCTTTCTAGTTTACAATGGACCTTACAGAATCCGACGTATACCACATGATAATTGCGTTGAAGTTGAAACTCTGCGTACTAGGAAGAGTAAAGGTTTACACCACATTTCTCATGTAAAACCATTTATTGACAGATAATCTGCTTTTTAACTTAGTCTTTGCAATTTTCACTTCACGCTACTTGTACAATTTGTCACACTGAGAAACTGTTACCATGCAACAATGTTTAAAATTAAATATCCAGTCAAGAACCAAGAGAACTTATTTAAACAGAAATTACGAATGCATTGTTATTGCGAACAGACGACACAGTGTTATTGTGTGTGTACATTCTTGCTTGTTAGTTGCACGATTACGTAACGACTATAAGGCTCACATACTTAGAACATTTACCAGTACTGCTAATGAGATTTTAATGCAACATTTTGGTTTACTTGAAAATACATTCTGAATTAAAGTACTTTCTGAGAGATACCAGATGACACAGTGGTTAGTTTATGTGACAGCTACACGATTATATCACGACATTACTAATGAGTGACAATTTACAATGTTGCTTTTGCGGTGTATCTGTTTTATATCGGCACAGTTTTTTCTGAAACCTTCTGGAAAGCAAAACATGTTTTAGTAGTAACTTTTGTGGTATAGCTACAATGAGACAGCCTTTTCCGTAGCAGAACAATACGTTACAGCACAGTAATTTCTTCATCACAACAATAAGCGTAATAACTAAGAAATCTATACGCAAAGCATTTCACTTTTGTTTATCATGAGGTAAGTACATTGACTTCTGCAGAACTTAGCTTTCGGAGGACGATAACTACGACACTTCCACAGAGATTATCTTGCAGCAAGACACACATTTAGCGCTACAGGACACGTATTTGAGTGATTAATTTTGTACTTAAAACATTTATTTTTAAAGATTTGTGAATTACAAAGAAAGTTTTCCGTGATACATTTCATTCCATTGCTGTCATCTGTAACACCTGAGGGTATAATTACATTAATCCTCAGGGGGGTACACGCTTACTTTGTGTACCATGTGTTTGGCAAGCACAAGGAGCCCTAGCTAATATGGTATTTGCTTACACAACTTTACACATCGGTACCATATTTCTCTAACACACAAATTACACAGCTATCTGATCATTTAACTGAGAGATAAACATTTTTTTTTTACTACATCAGTGACACATGTTTACTCAATTACACCGTTGGATAACTTCACACTTACGAAATTGTATTTTGTCTGTACTTTGTGAACTGTTCATATTTTTTTGGAACCATTGTGATACTATGAGAGCTTTGAATGATGTATCTGGTATGAGATCATGATTTTTAAAGTACGTTTGAGGTAGATGACACTACTGAAATGAGCAGAGAATTTTCTTTAGGTTTTGAAATTATTGCAGAAAGCTACGACGTTTTTGAGATTTGACTGAGGTGTTATGATGATATTATTACAACTACGATGTGTATTATGCTGCTGAGGTATGTTTATGATTAATAGGCTGAGGCTATATGAGTTATTTGATTATGCTTCATATTTATAATGATGAAATATTCAAGAGTGTTGATGAATATGTATATGTGTAATAAGGTAAGGAGTAATGAATAGTGGGTAGGGACTCTTGACTTGTGAATAAGGATGTTGGAAACCAAGAATCGTACTTTAAGAGTTATGAAATGTGTGTAAATGCGTGAATGTATCACAATGCCTGCGAAATTTTTTGGACACTGTTATATTCATAAGATTTTGTTTCTACACATTTGCAACGCAAATTCTTGACCTGTGAAATATTTTTATATGAGACTGTCACTGTAGCGGAAACTGTTGTCGTAAATATTTCCGTAAGAAAGTTAAGTGACCACCTGCACGTAATGCGTCGTGGGCACCCAGCTGTGCGACAGACGCCCGGAAAAAAAGCCTTTCAGAGGCACAGGTAGAGAAAAAAAAAGGGAGGCCATTATCCTCGCTTTTGACATACCTTTGTAGAAAGCACCGCAAACACGACACGCTTACATCTGCACACCTGATTATGACAAGCGTCTTTCTCTAGAATTGAGGGAATTTTTACTGCATTATGAAATGCCATATGGCTAATGAATGATGTTTCATGCCATCCTTTGTACATATTTGCTCATTTTCTTTAATATCTAGTTTCTAGCTGCACTGCAGCATTGGTTAAAATAAAATTTAATATATGTACTAATATAGTTATTTTATGCCTACAGATCCAGTCAATAAGAAATTTATGATCTACTTCCAAGAAAACGAGGGCACATAAATAGACATTTCCCTTCACAGGAATTGCATAAATAATTTCTTTACGATTTGGTAACTTATCTGCTAGTGTAAGTTCTCGTGATGCATCACTCTAGTGTTAAGATGTGACATAGGTATTAGACATGGCCATTTTAGTGTAATATTTTTTCTGCTTGAGCTATGTCATGTTTAGATATAAGTTTTTTTATTTGGTGCTGCTGTTTGCCAGGCATAATCTTACAGAATTTGACTTTGTATTACGCTGTTAAGCCAGTTTTACTACGGATTTAGTTTACTTGTTTGCTGCACAGTGCCTTATATTAGTTGTAATATTGCAATTGCTTTGCCAATTTGAATTTTTTTGTCATTGATGTTTGTGTTAATTGTTTTATGCTGCTGCATTGCCTCGTCCCTTAGTTTAGCATCTGAGCTCAGTAGATTTAAGTTAGCTTAAGAGGGGGTAGACTATATAAGAAACTAACTATGATGAATTGGAAGAAATGCATTAAGAAGCTATAAGAAAATAGTTTGGCCAAAAAAGTAGTGCACAGTGGAGAAAAACTATTTTTGAAAGAGGATGTGAACAGAATACAGAAAGCATGCTTGGATAGGATGTTTTTTTGGCTGGAGCAAATGTTTAAATAAGAGGGACGATATATGGAATGAAGTTTTGGGTTGGACTGCAGTACCAAATGTTACACTGAAAACGAACCCTGTCCTTTCCTTTTGTGTTATCCCACTATGTGTTTGTGTACCCTTGTGTATTTGTTTTCTTCCTGTCTCTGTGTAGTTTCATAGAATTTTTTCTTCTAATATTATGCTACATTCACTATGATGAGGAATACTGTTATCCTCAAATATAATTGGCATTAATAATATGTTATTTACATTGTAAATATGCTTAGACATTATTTATTCTGTTTTGTTTTAATGCTCATGTGTAAAGTTGATGTTTCAAAAGTTATTCTGATCTTTTATGTATGCACTCATGTCATAATTCCTGTAACCCTGATGTATATGTTATTTCGATTCTTTTGTAAAGCCTGTACTACAAATGTTATCTGTATTGTTATATTCTTTAATGATGTATTTTGTACCTTTGTTATTGTATTCTTATGTTATAAAATTGTAATTGACACCAGTTCATCAAATTAAGTAATTTGTATGTTACATTTCACTGCACACGTTTCTGTTGGTCATAGTATATGGACAATATGTGAGAAGTAGGGACTGATAGTGTTTGCACGTGTGTTAATAATTCAGCAAGGGACTGGATAACAGCATTGCTGGTTCTAAGGACATTTCAAACAAATTTTTTGTGATTGGACAAGTGGTGGTTTATGGACTTGCTATATTCTCCGCAAGACTCTTCGATGGTGATTGTGCACCTGCACAGTCGCAACAGATGGCTGCTGGCCATCTCTACAAGGACTACAGTGGGTCTGCATTTTTGATGGCCCACCAGTACCATTATCTCTACAAGGACTACAGTGGGTCTACACCTTTGCTGACTCACCAGTACCATCATCTCTACAAGGACTACAGTTGGTCTGCACCTTTGATGATCCACCAATACCATTATTTCTACAAGGACTACAGTGGGTCTGCATCTCTGGTGGCCCACCAATACCATTATTTCTTCAAGGACTGCAGTGGGTTTGCACCTCCGGTGGCCCACCAATAACACAATCTCTACCAAGACTATAGTGGGTCTGCTCTGGGATGACCTACCTACCAATATTCTTCAAAACTTCGAATGACTCTGCTGTGGGTTTGCTCTGTTGTGGCCCATTACCTGTCTGCATGTCAAGAGTCAGCACTGTCTTTCCATTGGAAGGACAACACTACTTCTTCAAGACTGCATGGAAATCCACTACTTCCGTGTGCATTGTCTTTTACTGTTCAGACTTTGAAAAAAAAAAAAAAAAAAACACTGAAATTTTACTGTGATGAACAATCTGGACTGTCTTTATGGACTGTGAGAAAATTTTAGCTTTTGACCAACATTGTATAAATAAGTGTGTGCATTTGATATCTTTGTTATTGTAATTATGAAAAATTTTTTCAAATCATTATTGGCCACTGCCCAAAACAATTTGTAAAATTTTTTTGGGGTGCATGGGGGCTATGTAAGTAGGCTGTTTATGTTTTCTTATTGGCAACGTTACGTAGCGCTCTGTATGAAAATCACTGGCTGTGCTGTGTGCAGTCTGTGCCTAGTTTGCATTGTTATCTGCCATTGTAGTGTTGGGCAGCGGCAGCTGGATGTGAACAGCGCGTAGCGTTGCGCAGTTGGAGGTGAGCCGCCAGCAGTGGTGGATGTGGGGAGAGAAATGGCGGAGTTTTGAAATTTGTAAGACTGGATGTCATGAACTGTTGTCTATATTATGACTTTTCGACACTATTAAGGTAAATACATTGTTTGTTCTCTATCAAAATCTTTCATTTGCTAACTATGCCTATCAGTAGTTAGTGCCTTCAGTAGTTTGAATCTTTTATTTAGCTGGCAGTAGTGGCGCTCGCTGTATTGCAGTAGTTCGAGTAACGAAGATTTTTGTGAGGTAAGTGATTTGTGAAAGGTATAGGTTAATGTTAGTCAGAGCCATTCTTTTGCAGCGATTTTTGAAAGTCAGATTTCGTTGCGCTAAAAATATTATGTGTCACTTTAGTGAATGTTTGAGTACGTTCAGTTTTGCTCAGGTGTTTGAAAAGCAAATAATGTAAGAGGTTTATCAGCACAGTAATTCATAATTTTTTCTAAGGGGACGTTTCAGAGTCAGTGCTTCACTCTGTGAATCACCTCCTCATCGCCCTCAAAATCTCTTGCAGAAAAGGCATCATTTACTGGCCCAAAAAAGTGGAAGTCCGAGGGCGTTAGGTCAGGGCTTTCAGGTGTGACAGCCGTGGATGGTGTCCCCGACCGCTGCAAATCGTGGAGCTCCGCCGAACCGCCTTCTGATAACACCCTTCGTGCCCAGCGACTAACTGCACTTCTGTCGACAGCAGGTGCTTCATAGACTTTGCGCATGCATCTGTGAAAATTCTCCATAGTTCCTTTCTCCGCAGTGAGAATTTTGTGTTAGCAGAAGAGCGAACACCGTGTTTCGAGTGGAGGCCGAAATGTACGCGTTTTAGCTTACGCAGGCTGGCGTGAGGAGGGAAGAACTATACTGACGTGAGGTCTGGAATGAGAATTCAGAAAGTGGACGTAGTTAGTTTGATACTTAACTTTAATCCATTAATGATGAACGTCGCTCTTGACGGTACATGATTCACAATATTATCTGTTCTTGAAGTAATTATAGTAACTGAATATGGCGCCTTGCTAGGTCGTAGCAAATGACGTAGCTGAAGGCTATGCTAAACTGTCGTCTCTGCAAATGAGAGCTTATGTAGATAGTGAACCATCGCTAGCAAAGTCGGCTGTACAACTGGGGCGAGTGCTAGGAAGTCTCTGTAGACTAGACCTGCCGTGTGTCGGCGCTCGGTCTGCAATCACTGATAGTGGCGACACGCGTGTCCTGGTGTCTGGCGGTGACACCACATAGAAATTCCATGACGACAAAATACCTGTAATTACTGGAGTCAGAGGAACACATTTTTTTTAGGTTAGATTCAGGTTACAGACAGAGAGTATTGAAAGAGATAAAACAGAACAGTGCCATAATGTCTGTAGCAGTATACAAAGAAATAAAATTTGTGTATTTCATCAGAATATTAGAGGATTGAAAAATAAGGTATATGAGCTTCTTGTATGCCTAGAAAATGGGATAAATTCTGAAGGTATAGATGTTTTGTCTCTTTCTGAACACCATGTAACCGCGGAGATGGAGCAGTTAAATTTAAGGGATTCCAGATTAGCATCTTATTCATGTAGAATCAATATCGATAAAGGAGAAGTTGGTACAAACTGGAGTCTGGCGTGAGGTCGGTCGCTTGACGGCGCGTTCGGCACGGGCCCGCCCGTTGCCGGCGCGCCGTAAGGCACAGAGGCTCGCACTGGGGCGTATCGCTTCCAGTCGGGCGTGCCGCGGCAGTCCTCACAGGGGAAGTGATGCGTCTCTCACAGCCTCTCCTTCCCAAGTGGCTCTTTCCGCTTTCCCGTGGTGCCAGATGTTAAGCTTGGCGTTCTGCCTTGCGACAAAAGGGAGAGCTGCGACCCAACCCGATGCGAAAGCGAAGGGTGCGTGGCACAGGGGGAGCTGTGTCGAGGGACCGAACACCAGTCCCTTTCTGTTCGCAGGGCACAGACCAGCAGGTGCTCTGCATGCCGGCGATCTCGTTTGTCGGCGTGGGATCGCAGCGCGAGTAGGCAAGGGTGCTTCGCCGCGCCCCTGGGTAACCGGGGCGTGTTCTGCCAAACCCAGGAGGTGGTGACATCGCCTGGGCCAGGTTAGATGGGTCCAGACCACTGAACGACTGGGTGACCGGCCCGCCACCTGAGTAGGAGTGGGTCCTTGGTCGAGAGGTGGAAACTCGGGCAAGTAGGCGGCGAAGGGCGAGAGGTGCATCCGCCTCTCCGGAGTGCGGGGTGCAGTTGCCGAGGAGCGTCGCGTGAAATCGTCGAGGGGGACCAGTGCACTGGCGACGGTGCGCTGAACCCGGCAGCTCGGAAGTGTCCTTGACCTAGGGGCGAGGTCGGTGGGCGAGCTGCAGAAGTCCCCCCCCCCCCCCCCCCCCCATGCTAGAGGAGCCGGTCCGGGGCAAGAGACGGGCTCCCACCTTTTTCATCACTCGTTACAATCATGGCCACAAATGAAACGAGTGATTCGTGTGCGCCTCAACGGGCTTCCGCTGCGCCTGATCCCTCTCCCCAGGACGAGCAGGGACAGGCAGAGAATGAGACAGTTATGCAGAGATACTCTAGAATCACGTTGCTCGTGGAGCAACAAATAAAGAATGGGAAGATAAGCCAAGCAGGACTCGCTATCATCAAAAATGAATTGGCAGCATGGGCTATTGCCCACGCTAAACTTGAAGGCAGGGCTGAGGAATTAGAAAAAGAGAATGACAGATTAAGGAGGCAACCGGCAAAGACGTGGGCGGCCGTAGCCGCGCAAGCGCCCACTAAGCGCCCACAAAACACGACCAGAGACACAATTGATAAAATGACAAAGAGAACAGAAACAGCAATCTTTCTTAGGACACTGCCTGGACAGGACACGAGCGTAAAGAAAATACAGGAACTTTTCACAAAAAACATAGATCCTGTAAAAGACAAAATTAGAATTAAAAAGATTAAACCAAGCAGAAACTCTGTAATTGTCGAAGTTGCCTCTGAGCAGGACAAAGACAAATTGTTGAACAACCAGAAACTGAACTCGGTGGTCAAATGTGAACCACCGAGGAAAAGAAATCCTCTCGTTATTTTATACGACGTTCCCACGATTATGACAAATGACGAACTTTCAGAGACAATCAGACAGCAAAACTTTGACGGAATGAACGAGGAAGAATTTAAGAGTTGCTTTAAGTTGAAATTTAAGACTGGGCCACGGGGTCGTGATGTTGTTCATCACGTCGCCGAAGTAACAGCGCCAATGTAGAGAAATATAACACCAATGGGCAGGTTATATGTTGGTTTTCATGCCATCAACACACGAGATTATGTCGTGGTACCTCGTTGCCACAACTGTGGTGGCTTGGATCACGTCGAAAGGCTGTGCACCAGGGAGCCGGCGTGCACTAAGTGTGGGGAAAACGGTCATAGCCGCAAAGACTGCAAGGCGGCGACAGTTTGCATACCATGCAAAAATCGAGGGAAAAAGTCTTGCGGAGCCACAGGCAGGAATTGCCCGACATATAGAATGCTGGAGCAGAGATTAACCTCTAGAATTGATTATGGTTGAGCTCGGCATACCGATCAGGATGCCAAAGCGAATGTCCCCGAGCAAAAGGAGGAGGGACGCCATGAGGGCAAATAGATTCAAGGATTTTCCGAGGTCGCTCTCGGGCGCCGCTGAAATTGAAACAGAAGACAAAGCCATACAAACTGAATTCCCAACAATGGACATAGGCATACAAACTAACTTCCCCCTCATGGCCGAAACTCTCTCCTCTGAGAGCCGGGGAACAAAGCCGAAATTACACCAACAACGGCAAGGGCATCCTGTGGCTGTGGCAACCACTAAAGACGATCACACGAACAAAAAACCAATTCAAGAAAACATAGTGACAAGCTCAAGCACGAGCTCTACTGTACAAAGTACATCAATAGTGAGACTACCACCGGTCGATCCGGTAAGGGTGTACCCCAACTTGGAGTACACCATGCAATTATCTAGACTGGAGCAGCCGGCTACCCTGACCACTGCCTTACGACATGTGATCCGTGTAGGACATGAAGACGGCAGGAAGATAACCTTCTCGGTTATGGAGGCTGTTGACAGAATCCAGCTAAAATCAGTGAATCTCCCCACCGACTTCGGAGCCCTGCGAGACCTGCTCAAGAAAGTGTTCAAAAGACGAGGTGAGAAATTCGATCTTGACGACATTTATCGACAATCTGTTCTAGCACATGGACGAATTGCGTTCGACTGGAGTAAGACCTGGCCACATGACCGAATACATACGTACTTCCCCTAATGACAAAAATAAATATTGGACAACTTAACACTCATAACAGCAGACTCGTAATGCAGAAGCTCCTAAGGGAGATAGAGGAGAGGAGACTAGATGTACTCTGTCTACTGGCTGGGAAAATCGCATTTGCTGCCGCAAGCTGGCAAATAGTCAGCAGAGGCGATGACCCGAAGGCGGCGATTATAATTACCAACAAACTTTTGAGAGTCACCACACTTTCACAGTTTACAACTAGCCACTGTAACGTCGTGGAGCTGCAATCCACCATGGGAATTATCACTATCATAAACATGTATTTCCAGTATGGTGATAACATAGAACACTATATAGACCACCTAGCGAGAGTTAACACGGCGTTACGGGGAAGAAAAGTTGTAATAACAGCCGACATTAATGCTGAATCCCCCCTGTGATACAGTGGCACAAGAGATGCAAACGGTGAAAAAGTCGAGGAACTCATTATGGCATCACAACTTGTGGTAGCCAACAGGCCTGGCAATCCTCCTACCTACGCTGCAGGAGGAGGACAAGGCACAAATATTGATGTCACTCTTGTAACACCAAACGCAGCCAATAATATTCAAAACTGGAGAGTTACAGATAACGCCACCACAAGCGACCACAACTTGATAACTTTCACCTTAGGAGGAAGAGAGTACCGCTGGGCCATGGGGTGGGAGGTACAACTAAATTACAGAAGAGCTGATTGGGAACGCCTAGCAAGGGAGTGTGACATTCCTCCATTGCCGGAGGGTGACATGCATGTGGACATGGATGTAGACCAGAGAGTGGAGGAACTGGTGAATGCAATGACAAGAGCGGTGAGGGCAGCTGTACCTACTGGGAGGAGGGCCATGGCGGCCTCTCCGTCACCATGGTCTGCTGAACTAGGAGAACTGCGTCAATCTGTCAGAAGGCTGAGGAGGCACTACCAGCGCAGTGTCGTCTGGCACGAACGACAAAGGTGGCAGTTGCTAGATAGGGAGGAAAAGCAGAGGTTCCAAAAGGAACTGTGCGAAGTAAGGACGCGAAGCTAAACCAGCTAGTCATGGACCCCTGGGGGCTTCTCTATAAGCTGGTAAGAGAAAAACTCCACTCTCCTCTGAAGCTATCAACAGTCAGGCACGGGGACAGGATGACGGAATCTTGGCAGGAGACTGCAGGGGTCCTCCTCCGGTCCCTGTTGCCTGACGACAATGCGGATGGGGAGGCAGAGGGGCAAAAGCAACAGAGGGTTGAAGAACAAGAAAAATACATTAATGAGACGGCTGTCTACCCCTTCTCAGAGGAGGAGGTAGCAACCCATATAAGATCACTGCAAAGAGGAAAAGCACCTGGGCCAGACGGCATTGTGGCGGAGGTAGTGCAGTTTCTGGCGCCCCAGCTGACTGCGACACTTACGCATCTACACAATGAATGCCTCAGACAAAGAAAGTTCCCAAAGAAATGGAAAACGGCAAATGCAGTCATTATAAAGAAAGGACCAGACAAGGACCCCGCAGAAGTGAAATCATACAGGCCGATTTGCTTGCTGGATTTATTTGGTAAAATACTGGAGAAATTGCTAACTGACAGATTGGCAGTACACCGAGTGTTGTGCGGGATGAGCAACAGGCAGTTCGGGTTCAGACCGGGGCGGTCGGCATCTGATGCAATCGCCCTGGCGGCCGAGGTCTGTGGCTCGACCCCGCACAAATACGTGGTTGGCATCATGGTTGACATCAGTGGCGTCCTCGACAACCTGTGGTGGCCTTCGCTCTTCTCCTGCTTGCGGGAGAAAGTGTGTCCAGGGCCGCTATATGGTTGCCTGAGGAGCTATTGCAAGGATCGAGAGGTCTGGCTGTCATCCCCTAGCGAAAGAGTTGGAAAAACAATTACCAAAGGATGTCCCCAAGGTTCTGTTTTAGGACCCCTCTTCTGGGACATCCATATGGAGCCTCTATTAGACAGACTACAACAAAGTGATGAGGTGCTAGAGGTGATAGCCTATGCGGATGACCTCCTCCTGTTGGTTGGCGGCCGTAGCCGCGAAGACATTGAACCCAAAATAGAGACAGCTATAGACAAACTCCAGCAGTGGTGCCATACGACTAAAATGACGACATCGCCCAGCAAATCCACTTACCTGTTGCTAAAAGGACATCTCATCAGAAATCCGACTGTCAGAGTTGACGGTTCACCAGTTCTCCGACGACGTGAGACACGCTATCTAGGGGTTATCATTGATGAGAGGTGGAGCTTCGGAAAACACATTGATACCGTTACCCAGAGAGCTCTCCAGATATTAAATAACCTCATTTCAATAGGCCATAAAAGATTCCATCTCCCTCCACACCTAATTAGACTCTACCACAATAGCATCCTAACCTCAGTCGTGGGTTACGGCTCGGGAGTCTGGGCGCACAGGCTCACGAGGGTTGTGCCCGCCATGGCAGTGAGAAGGGTCCAGAGAAGCATGGTATTAAGAGCTGTGGGAGCCTACAGAACATCTCCAGGGAGGGCCCTATTAGTCATAATGGGGCTCTGCCCTCTGGACATAAAGATAAGATCAAAAAAATGGCTCTGAGCACTATGGGACTTAACATCTATGGTCATCAGTCCCCTAGAACTTAGAACTACTTAAACCTAACTAACCTAAGGACAGCACACAACACCCAGCCATCACGAGGCAGAGAAAATCCCTTAATCGCCGGGAATCGAACCCGGGAACCCGGGCGTGGGAAGCGTGAACGCTACCGCACGACCACGAGATGCGGGCATAAAGATAAGAGAACAGGCGGCTTGGTATTGGGCCAAAAAGGGGAATCATGAGAAGATAGTAGAAATTATGGGTATTAGGGTGAGGGATAAAAGGGAAATAAGGAAAAGAGGGGAGGAACTCTGGCAAGAGTCTTGGGAGATAGAAGAGGCTGGACGCAGAACTTTCCAGTTTATACCTGATGTAAGGGAACGCCTGGAATTGAAATACTTTGAGCCCACACGAGGTCTGATCCATTTTCTCACTGGCCATGGACCCTACCCGACATACTTATGTCGATTTGGGAAGAGGGCTACACCAGCGTGTGAATGTGGCGATCCGGAGGGTACACCCGAGCATGTAGTTTACGAATGTCCCCTCTTCAATGATGTCGCAAACACACTACGTGACAGACTAGATTAGATTAGATTAATACTAGTTCCATGGATCATGAATACGATATTTCGTAATGATGTGGAACGAGTCAAATTTTCCAATACATGACATAATTAGGTTAATTTAACAACATACTTAAGTTAATATAACAACTTTATTTTTTGTGTGTTTTTTTTATTTTTATTTTTTTTATTTTATTTTTTTTATTTTTTAATAATTTTTTTTCTTAATTTATATCTAAAAATTCCTCTATGGAGTAGAAGGAGTTGTCATTCAGAAATTCTTTTAATTTCTTCTTAAATACTTGTTGGTTATCTGTCAGACTTTTGATACTATTTGGTAAGTGACCAAAGACTTTAGTGCCAGTATAATTCACCCCTTTCTGTGCCAAAGTGAGATTTAATCTTGAATAGTGAAGATCGTCCTTTCTCCTAGTATTGTAGTTATGCACACTGCTATTACTTTTGAATTGGGTTTGGTTGTTAATAACAAATTTCATAAGAGAGTATATATACTGAGAAGCTGCTGTGAATATCCCTAGATCCTTAAATACATGTCTGCAGGATGATCTTGGGTGGACTCCAGCTATTATTCTGATTACACGCTTTTGTGCAATAAATACTTTATTCCTCAGTGATGAATTACCCCAAAATATGATGCCATATGAAAGCAATGAGTGAAAATAGGCGTAGTAAGCTAATTTACTAAGATGTTTATCACCAAAATTTGCAATGACCCTTATTGCATAAGTAGCTGAACTCAAACGTTTCAGCAGATCATCAATGTGTTTCTTCCAATTTAATCTCTCATCAATGGACATACCTAAAAATTTGGAATATTCTACCTTAGCTATATGCTTCTGATTAAGGTCTATATTTATTAATGGCGTCATACCATTCACTGTACGGAACTGTATGTACTGTGTCTTATCAAAATTCAGTGAGAGTCCGTTTACAAGGAACCACTTAGTAATTTTCTGAAAGACAGTATTGACAATTTCATCAGATAATTCTTGTTTCTCAGGTGTGATTACTATACTTGTATCATCAGCAAAGAGAACTAACTTTGCCTCTTCATGAATATAGAATGGCAAGTCATTAATATATAATAAGAACAACAAAGGACCCAAGACTGACCCTTGTGGAACCACATTCTTGATAGTTCCCCAGTTTGAGGAATGTGCTCATCTTTGCATGTTACGAGAACTATGACACATATCAACTACGTAGACGAGAAGAAACTTTTCAGATCTTAAACCCATTGGCTAATGAGGTATCGCGAAATGTTCTAACTGAATACTTAAGAGAGATACACTAAATAATAAAGACAATAACCACCGAATGCGTCCAAGAGCCCTATTCCCATGCCGCCTGTGTGTGGACTGGCCGACTTTCATCTCTGTTGGAATCCGCCACCTGCAGGATTAGGGGGAGTAGGGATCAACACCACCGATTGTGACACACACCCGATATGACGTAGGATAAGTTAGTTTGTAGGACTTAGTTTATAGGAAATTACGTTAGGAACTGCAGCGATTTTAACATCGAGGCCTGCCCAGTGCCAGGGTCATGCTCTTCGGGATTAGCTCGAAGAGCAAGGCAGATTAAAAGTAGGTTTATATCTTACACTGGCACACATGTGACGCTGCAGAATACATAAATTAGTTATAGGAATTAGATATAAACTGTAGATGTTAGATATTAGATGCCCATTGATTGTTAAATAATAACTGTAGCTCACTTATCAAAATTGGAACTTGCTGCAAACTTAGTATAAATATATAAGTGTTACGACCCACTAATGAATTGGGTTAATTTTGTGTAATTATAATGGTCTGATAATAAAGAAATTAAAAAAAAAGACTGGACACAAAGTCAAAAATACTGAAACCAATAGTTTTTGTGTAAATCAGATCCTTGAAGCATGTGATTATGAATTGCTACTGCAATGTACTTCCATAGTAATTGTAACAATCTACAGATCCCCTCAAGGTAACTTTCAGTTGTTCATGAGAAATATAGAGGCATTATTGAGCTACCTGTCAGACAAAAAGAAGCAGTTAGTGGTTTGTGGTGATTTTAATGTAGATTTCTTAAAAGATACAGATAGGAAAAATGAGCTAGAATCTTTGTTTCGTTGTTTCACTTTAGTATCTGTTGTAAATTTTCCAACTCTTGTGCAGCAGGATAGTGCGTCACTTATCAACAACATTTTCATAGGCAGTGCTCAGGTAGAAACAATTAATGTGTACTCAGTTGTTAATGGGCTATCTGATCATGATGCACAGTTAATGAAATGCCAGATATAGCACTTTACAGGTTCAGGTTCATACAAGGCAGTGAGGTTTATAAATGCGAACAGGCTACAGAGTTGTAAGAGCAGCCTAGAAGAGGTAGAATGAGATGAAGTATACACAGAAAAGGATGCTGATGCCAAATTCAATTTATTCTACCGTAAATTTGTCTAAATGTTTTAGAGTTGCTTTCCTGAAACGTTATCCAAAAAACCATTACGAAGTCAAGTAAGCCATGGATTACTAAGGGAATTAAGATATCGTGTAAGAGGAAGAGGGAAATACATGGACAGACCAGAATAAGTCAGGATCCGACGTTACTTGCTCACTACAAAAGGTACTGTAATATTTTAAGGAAAGTCATTAAGAAATCGAGAAGCTTGTGTGTTCTAACAGAAATTAGTAACTCGGATAGTAAGATTAAAACTATATCGAATATTATCAAACGGGAGAAGGGGCAACCTGACAGTGCACAGCATACCATAGCAATACAGCTAAATGATGATGTTGTGAGTGATAATTCACAAGTTGAAAGTATTTTTAACGATCACTGTCTGAATGCAGCAGGACTTTAGGCATTTAAAAATGGCTCTGAGCACTATGGAACTTAACATCAATGGTCATCAGTCCCCTAGAACTTAGAACTACTTAAACCTAACTAACCTAAGGACAGCACACAACACCCAGTCATCACGAGGCAGAGACAATCCCTGACCCCACCGGGAATCGAACCCGGGAACCCGGGCGTGGGATTTAGGCATTTAGAAATAGCACCAACATCCCCCACTGAAATTAAGGGAATTATAAATATACTGAAGAAAAGAGCTCATGTGGTGTTGATAGAGTCTCTAACAGAATTTAGAAGTGCTGTTCTAATTTAGTAAGTGGACTCCTTAGTGATATATGTAATGCTTCTCTGGCACAGGGAATTTTTCCAGACAGATTGAAATACACAATTGTCAAACCTCTTCATAAGAAAGGGGACAAGAGTGACTTAAATAATTACAAAACAATCTCATTGCTGACTTCATTTTCTAAAATACTGGAAAAAGTTATGTATTCAAGACTAGTCTCACATTTAGGTGAAAATAATTTACTCAGTATGGCACTGTTCGGATTCTGAAAGGGTTGCTCGACTGAGAATGCTATCTACACTTTACCCATCAAATAGTACAAGCCCTAAATAACAAATTATCGCCAGTTGGTATTTTTTGTGATCTTTCCAAGGCATTTGACTGTGTGGATCATGTCACACTCTTAGATAAACTCAGGTTTTATGGAACTGAAGGCTATACACACAGCTGGTTTGAATCATACTTAACGAACAGAAAGCAAAAAGTTGTGCTGAATAGCACAAATAATGTTGGGAGGATGGTAAATTCTAGTGAATGGGGGGATATCACAAAGGGAGTCCCACACGGTTTAATTTTGGGTCCTCTGCTGTTCCTTATTCACGTAAATGACCTCTCACTTAACGTTCAGCAAGCAAAACTAGTACTTTTTGCAGATGACACGAGTGTTGTAATAAATCTCATTCCAGAAAAAGCAGCTGAAGATATTGTTAAGGATGTCTTTCAAAGAATTATTAAGCGATTCTCAGAAAATGGACTCTCCCTTAATTTTGGAAAAACTCACTATATCCAGTTCTGTTGTAGCATATGAACAGGGCCCAGCAACAGGTTAGATTTCTCTCAATTTTTGGGTGTTCACATTGATGACAACTTGAACTGGAAGAAGCATATTACTGAGCTTCTCAAACAATTAAGTTCAGCTTCTTTCGTTCTTCGTATAATCTCTAGTATTGGTAATAAACAGATCAGCCTCCTAACGTACTTTGCATATTTCCGCTCAATAATGTCTTATGGAATAGTTTTCTGGGATAACTCACCTCTTAGACATAAAGTATTGATTGCACAAAAGAGAAGACTGAGAATAATTAGTGGTGTTCACCAAAGGACGTCATGTAGGAGCGTATTCAAGGAGTTAGGTATTTTAACTGCGCCATCGGAGCACATATATTGGCTAATGAAATTCGTTATAAATAATCCATCTCAATTCGCGAAGAACAGTGATGTTCATACGTACAACACTAGAGGGAAAAATGACCTTTCCTATCCGTTATTGAAGCTGTCAGTTGCTCAAAAAGGAGTACATTATTCAGCATCAAAAATCTTTGATCATTTGCCTGACAACATAAAGTGTCTGGCAGGTCGCAGATCAGGTTTTAAATCTAGCTTAAAATCATTTCTTTTGGACAACTCCTATTTCATGGACGAGTTTCTGTTTCTGAACTAAAAAAAAAATTATACCTCTAAATGTAGTTGCATGTGTAGCAATAAAAATTGCAGTAATATTAATAGTAGCACTATTCATATGTATATATATATCTTGTAATCTGACTTGTTCCACATCATATCGATAAAATAATCGTAAAAATGGTCTACGGAACATGACATAACTAAACTAAACTGAACTGTTTGCAACGTACATCACCTACAGGCGCCATTTTGAAACTGTCCTGCAACTACGCTATCTGTCGGAAGTGACGGAAACTTCGCGCGCTCACTCAGAAGACTTCAAATAATACATAAGTAACGTTTCGCATTCGTAGCTTCTTTTCGGCTGAGCAAAAAATGCGGTGCATTAGTTTCTGGGCAACCCTCGTAGCAAGCCTTTCTAGTCTACCCTACTTCAACGGTCTGCGTGTCCGGCATCTTAATTGTAACTATATTATTTAAAGTAAGCTTGACGAGAACGTACAGGCCGGAATGCCATATTAAATGATATTACTAAGGAGTGACCACGGGCAGTATTTGGAGAGCAGATGTTAGCAATGTGTCATCATGTCGCGTTGCAGGTAGCGAAATGGAAGATGGTACGTACTAGCCACGACAAGCTCTCAACCATTCCACGACCATATGCTGGGAAATGTGAACTACTCGCATTCCGTGGTCGTCGCCTACTCATCCTCTACGTTTAACTCATATTAAACTTTTCATATACAACTTTTACCCTCACTGGATACATTGTAATCGTCATTAATGACATCATCAGAACTGCAACATCTTGGTTCTGGTGACAGATTTGTAGATCTCTCCGAGGCTAGATCATGTAGGAACGTAATAGTTCGACTGTTGCGCACAAATGACGTAGTCGTGTCAACGCTATTACTTAACATTTCTCTTGTTGTTGCGGTGGTCTTCAGTCTAAAGGCAGATTTCATACAGTGCTCTGCGCTAGTCTTTTCTGTGCAAGCCTCTTTATCTTTGCGTAAGTGCGGCAGTCCATTTCCACTTGAACCTGTTTACCATAGTCAAGCCATCGTCTCCAACTACAATTTTACAATTTATAACTTCTCGACGCCTCAGAACGTGTTCTATCAACTGATATGTTCACCGAGTCAAATTATATCAAGCATTTCGTTTCTTCAGAGTTAAGCTCTTTAGCTCGACATTAATTGTCAACTCCATCCATTCCACCTTCTCCATTTTCCTGTAGCATCACATTCCAAAAAATTGCAATTTTCTTCTTGTCTGTATTGTTCAGGGCCCACGTTTTTATTTCGTACAAGGCGACACTTCAACTGTTTTCAGAAAACATTTCCTAGTGCTAAGAGGTACATCCTACGTAACCCTATTTCTCGTTTTCAGAAAAAGTTTTGATACTCTCGTCAGTTACGCTACTCCCCAAACAGAAAAACTCATCTACTACTTTTAGTGTCTATTTTCCTAATCTAATTCCCTCAACATTCCTTTATTCGATCTGCTACACTACATTACCCTTGTTTTACCATTGTCGATGTACATCTCACAATGACTTTTCAAGAAATTATCCTGTGGGTCAACTTACATTCCAAGTTCTTTGCTACCTCTGACAGAATTACAATCACATCGACAAACGTTAAAGTTTTCATTTTTTCCTCCTCTGAAGCTGTATTGTCCTTCTAAATTTCCCTTTAAATTCTTTTCCCGTTTACTATACAGAGGGAATACAATTGTGGATAAACCACGCCACTTTCTCGCTCCCTTCTCAACTAGTGCTTCATTTTTATGTCCTTAAACTTTTGTAATTATAATCTGGCTTCTGTACAAGTTGTAAATAATATTTGGCTCCCTGTATTTTATCAATGATATCTTCAGAACTTCCGAGATGTATTCGTTTGACATTCTGCAGTCTACGTTATGAGATATAACGTAGTGTCAGCACTGCCTCGCGTGTTTTTATGTTTCTCCGGAAATATAGCGGATCCTCCCAGATATTTGCTGCTGACAATCTTTCCGTTCCTCCGTGATTATTAAGTGCCAGTATTTTACAACCATGGATTAATAAATTGATGGTTCGGTAGTATTCACACCTATTATCAGTTGCCCTTCTTTATAACTGGTGTTATTAAATTCTTCATACATCTTGCATATCAGATAGAATAGTTTTGTCATGGTTGGTTCTTTCGAGAATCTCAGTAATTCTGAGAGAATGTCGCCCTTTCCCCAGATGCCTTGTCTCGACCTCTTCCAGTGCTCTGTCAAGTTTTTCTTTCAGTATCATACATACTATCAAATTTTCTTCATTTACTTCCTTTTCCGTTTCCAGAACATTTTCTTCAAGTTGGTTTACTTAGAGTAAATTTTCATTATGTGTTTTCAATTTTCATCCTTTCCTTCGTTCTCGTAACACTCACTTCTCGGCTGTGCTCCTGATATAGAGCCGTTTTCTTTCCCTCCAAATGTTTCCTTAATTTTCTTATAGGCAGGATAGATCTTTCCCATAGTCACGAGTGACTCCAACTTTGTATTTCCCTCTTAGCCATATTCGTTTGCCGTTCTGCTCTTCCTGTCAATTCCATTTTTTCAGACGTCTGTTAGATGGGGATTATAAAGTTTTAATTATCACCTCGCAAAAATTATGTAAAACTTTTTTGGTGGTCCCAGGTAAACCTCTGTGCCCTGGTACAAACTTAAATCAATCACCCCACAATACCTTAGCATGCAGCTAGAGGAACAAAAAGAAATTGGTCTAGCCCATTGGTAAGCAGAGTATCGTGTGGTAATTCGTTTACTGCATTCCAAGGATAACAATACTGCAATGCTCTATTACTGATTTGTTCTCTACAGACGCATGATAGAAGACTGGCAGTGTGAATGGAAGGAAACAACAAAACACAAAGGCAAGAATTACGCAACAATTGACCTGACGGTTCCCTGTTCCATGAGATCCTACACAAATTTAACCTAGCTGTTTCTTCTCTCTACTGACCAGTTACAAATTTAGCCATGCTTCTGTAAACATCTTCACTACCTTGAGCAGTTAAACAGAGAACCGACTCGTGGCGATAACATATTAGACCTTCTGGTGACAAACAGACCCGAACTATTTGAAAAAGTTAACGCAGAACAGGGAATCAGCGATCATAAAGCGGTTACGGCATCGATGATTTCAGCCGTAAATAGGAATATTAAAAAGGGTAGGAAGATTTTTCTGTTTAGAAAAAGTGACAAAAAGCAGATTTCAGAGTACCTGTTGGCTCAACACAAAAGTTTTGTCTCAAGTACAGATAGTGTTGAGGATCAGTGGACAAAGTTCAAAACCGTCGTACATTATGCGTTAGATGAGTATGTGCCAAGCAAGATCGTAAGAGATGGAAAAGAGCCACCGTGGTACAACAACCGAGTTAGAAAACTGCTGCGGAAGCAAAGGGAACTTCACAGCAAACATAAACATAGCCAAAGCCTTGCAGACAAACAAAAATTACGCGAAGCGAAATGTAGTGTGAGGAGGGCTATGCGAGAGGCGTTCAATGAATTCGAAAGTAAAGTTCTATGTACTGACTTGGCAGAAAATCCTAAGAAATTTTGGTCTTATGTCAAAGCGGTAGGTGGATCAAAACATAATGTCGAGACACTCTGTGACCAAAATGGTACTGAAACAGAGGATGACAGAATAAAGGCCGAAATACTAAATGTCTTTCTCCAAAGTTGTTTCACAGAGGAAGATTGCACTGTAGTTCCTTCTCTAGATTGTCGCACAGATGACAAAATGGTAGATATCGAAATAGACGACAGAGGGATAGAGAAACAATTAAACTCGCTCAAAAGAGGAAAGGCCTCTGGACCTGATGGGATACCAGTTCAATTTTACACAGAGTACGCGAAGGAACTTGCCCCTCTTCTTGCAGCGGTGTACCGTAAGTCTCTAGAAGAGCGTAGCGTTCCAAAGGATTGGAAAAGGGCACAGGTCATCCCCGTTTTCAAGAAGGGACGTCGAACAGATGTGCAGAACTATAGACCTATATCTCTAACGTCGATCAGTTGTAGAATTTTGGAACACGTATTGTGTTCGAGTATAATGACTTTTCTGGAGACTAGAAATCTACTCTGTAGGAATCAGCATGGGTTTCGAAAAAGACGGTCATGTGAAACCCAGCTCGCGCTATTCGACCACGAGACTCAGAGGGCCATAGACACGGGTTCACAGGTAGATGCCGTGTTTCTTGACTTCCGCAAGGCGTTCGATACAGTTCCCCACAGTCGTTTAATGAACAAAGTAAGAGCATATGGACTATCAGACCAATTGCGTGATTGGATTGAGGAGTTCCTAGATAACAGGACGCAGCATGTTATTCTCAATGGAGAGAAGTCTTCCGAAGTGGGAGTGATTTTAGGTGTGCCGCAGGCGAGTGTCATGGGACCGTTGCTATTCACAATATACATAAATGACCTGGTTGATGACATCGGAAGTTCACTGAGGCTTTTTGCGGATGATGCTGTGGTGTATCGAGAGGTTGTAGCGGTGGAGGATTGTACTGAAATGCAGGAGGATCTGCAGCGAATTGACGCATGGTGCAGAGAGTGGCAATTGCATCTCAATGTAGACAAGTGTAATGTGCTGCGAATACACAGAAAGATAGATCCTTTGTCATTTAGCTACAAAATAGCAGGTCAGAAACTGGAAGCAGTTAATACCATAAATTATCTGGGAGTACGCATTAGGAGGGATTTAAAATGGAATGATCATATAATGTTGATCGTCGGTAAAGCAGATGCCAGACTGAGATTCATTGGAAGAATCCTAAGGAAATGCAATCCGAAAACAAAGGAAGTAGGTTACAGTAAGCTTGTTCGCCCACTGCTTGAATACTGCTCAGCAGTGTGGGATCCGTACCAGATAGGGTTGATACAAGACATAGAGAAAATCCAACGGAGAGCAGCGCGCTTCGTTACAGGATCATTTAGTAATCGCGAAAGCGTTAGGGAGATGATAGATAAACTCCAGTGGAAGACTCTGCAGGAGAGACGCTCAGTAGCTCGGTACGGGCTTTTGTCAAAGTTTCGAGAACATACCTTCACCGAAGAGTCAAGCAGTATATTGCTCCCTCCTACGTATATCTCGCGAAGAGATCATGAGGATAAAGTCAGAGAGATTAGAGCCCACACAGAGGCATACCGACAATCCTTCTTTCCACGAACAATACGAGACTGGAATAGAAGGGAGAACCGATAGAGGTACTGAAGGTACCCTCCGCCACACACCGTCAGGTGGCTTGCGGAGTATGGATGTAGATGTAGATGTAGATGTAGACCGGACATCGTAGAGACACGTTTCCGCTCTTGTGGAGAAGAAGATGACCCACATCACCTTTCCTTTGGGTTCCCCGACTACATGGAAGTACTACAATCCCTGTACAATAACTTGTGAAGCTAGGTGATCCGTTGCCACCTTGCGTGACGGCTTTATTGGGAACACAGAAACACAGACATGTGAGTTCTGTCTACAATTTGCGTGGGAATTCAAATAAACAAATATTCTAACATAAATCTTGTTTCGATACCTGTATATTATATGGAAGTAAGAGCTGGCTGTAAGATGTATGCTACAGACCAATATGTTCAACCAAATTCATATATGTTCTGAGTTTGTGGAAGTGTAAGGCAACAATGCATCGTCATGTGACATAGGGATTGTGTGACGCAGGAGCTACTAGTCTGGTCAAACAAGTCTGAATGGTGGACAAAGAGGCAAACTATCTCTCTGTGAAGAAACGGAATCAAAAGAGGAGGCCCTGGTGTTCGAAGATCAGCATATCACATTCGAGGGACAGTGGAAAAAATGAAGGTCCACCTTGACTCAGTTTTAGCATCTTGTGCGACAGTTTTAATATGCCAAAGATAGCCACTCGTAGCTCAAATTAAAAATAAAATAAAAAATTAAAGAAACACCTTATCGAGGCAACAACAGAAATGTTGCAGCTATGTCGTGTCAGTCAAGTGATAAGTGTTACAACGGTTGAGGTGCAGTAAGAACACAGCACAAGTAAACAATGGAGAATAATTTTATTAAGAAATAAATAAACAAACCCAAAATTGTCTCCTTGGAGAAAAAGTTATCATAACAACTACTTGTAAAAGTTCATAACAAGCACTGGATTTACACTAGTCTGAGCTAGGCTGATGGCCCTAGTTGAGATTCCTTTGATATCAGAAAAATATAACGTGATGTATGGCCGATTGCGTATATCAAAAACTGCTTGTAGTCCTGGTGTACAGGCCACACCCTGGAGATGGCGGAGACAGACGCTAGTGACCTCCTCAGTTAGTGTCGGCTGGTACGTGGTATGGCGTCGCAGGTTGCTAAGTTCCCACCAAGACTCTAACTGAAGAACTGCAGGTGGTGTCAGAACCTGGTCCGGAAACTTGATGGAAGTCCAATCAGAGTGGCTCTGCACCAGCTTAAAAATTCAGGCAGCACAGCAGTACTAGAGGAACTATTTGGAGTGATGTGGCCCATAGTAGCAAACAGGGCCAGTGTCCTCTAGTGGTGTTCATGCTGTTGCCTGCTGAAAAAGTCAGCATGCTTTATCGTGACTCCATCATTTGCCTCTGCCATTCGCTGACGTAGCGCCTTCCAGGTTAGGCCACTCGCACACCACAGCTGTGAGGGGGAGCTGTTGGTCTATAGGACGAATGGCCTGTACATAGCATCGAGAAGACTTCTTTAGCCACCTAACAGCTATGGACGGATGCTGGGTGTAACACTATGACCCTGGAACGAAGGAGCAAAGATAGCAGTACAAATATGTGGATCCATTACCACTGAAAAACGTGAAGACCAAACTATCATCTGGAAAGGTGATATTGGCTGCGTTTGGGGACTGCCACGGAGTGATGCTAACAGATTATGCTCGTAAGAAGCAAACTGCCACAGGAGCATACTACCAAAATCTCCTGCCGAGGCTACATGTGGCTGTCAAGACGATCTTGCGTTCCAGGGCAGTGTTTTTGCTCAACAGTGATGCCCCAGGTCAATGTGCACAGAATATGATCACACTCGCTGCTTCTTTGTGCTATCAAATTTTGCTTCATCCTTGTAATCTTTTGACATGACCCTCATCGACTCCTTCACCTTTCCTCAGATGATGAAATCGTTCCATGGCAGGCATTTCCGGAATGACAACAAGGTGATTTTCTATGTGGAACGTTTCCTGAACAACCAAATGCAGACTTCTGCAGCCAAGGTTCCGTCCAAGTCATCCATTCTTGGGGAAAATTTGAGGTCTTGGAGGGTGAAAATATAAAGAAAGACTAATATCACTATTAATTTTCACAGTTGCAGCTTGATTTTTTCGGAATAATTAAGACTTTATGACTACACCGCCACCCCACCTCCCCCGTTTATTGCCTTTTCTCTGCTTCATTTGCTACATTTTTTATTTTCTCCTTTGTCAGTTAATTCAATATCCCGAGTCTTAACCAGTGATTTCTACAGAGAGTTGTCTTTTTGCTTATTTTAGCCACTGCTATCTACACTATTCCATATTTTAAAGGTACCCATTTGTCCTGTATTTTATTACCTTCCCTTGCTTCAGTTAGTAACTCTAAAAGCAAAAGTTAACTGTGATTAAATTGTGCTCTGTGCAAAAGTCTACCAGGTGGCTTTCCCTTTCTGTCCTCTCCACCACTCCGTTTTCTCCTGTTACTTTACTTTTTCATCTGTTTCCTACTATTGAATTCCAATCCCTCGCCGCAATTAAATTTTCGTATCCCTGAACTGACCGAATTATTTCTTTTAGCTTATCATGAATTCTTTCAATATCTTCGTTATTTCCGGAGCTAGTATGCATATACACTTGTGCAAGTGTGGTGTGTGTTGGCATAGTGACAGTCTTGCCTACGATAATGATGGCGCTGGTCATAGTAGCTTGCCTGTTTCTCTACATCCTTTTCCATCGTTTGACGTACTTCCGCATTGCCTCTATTTGATTTTGCGCTATTAACCGTGTACCAACCTGATGAGATGTCCTTTTCTTCCTGTCACCACAGTTCAGTAATTCCTACTATATCTAACTTCAGACTTCATATTTCTCTTTTTAAATTCTCTAACCTAGCTACCCAATTAAAAGATTAAACATTGCACGCCACGACCTATAGCACGCCAGATTTTGTTCTGATAAGAGGAAAATGCTGAGCTTTCCTTGTCCAAACGCCCAAAGGGGAATAATTTTGGCTCCAAAGTACTTTATCTAAGAGGTTGCTATCATCATTAAATCATGTAATAGAACTGTATATTTTAAGGTTTTATAGCGGATGAAGTTTCCCGCGATGACCTTAGTGGGTATTCTCTGCGGGATGTCTCCAATTAGTGTATTCGTACCTAATCAGTAGGCAACTGTTAAATAAATAAAGAACGGTAAACTAAAACTGGACATGAAAAACAACGGTCTTGTTCCCTTCTAATGTACTTCGAACATAGTACGGGCACAGTTTCCAAAAACTGTGAGGTATTTATGTCCAAGAGCACAATGAAGACGGAGGAATTTATTATAGCGTTTAGCAGAATCTTAAAATACTGTGTAACTATTAAGACAGTTTTCTGTCTAGTCATTCTCTGCAATACCTACTCACATTTCACTGATATTCAAGCCTTTTTCAGGACACAATAAAACAATATTCTGCTACCTACTGCGTAACTGGCATTATAACGAATTATATGTGAGTGTGGTTTATAGGTCTTAAGTAAGCCTTATGCTACCAGGGATGAGACTGGTCATCGCTTTAACAGCGGTCTTCTTGTGTTAAGTCGGTCAGGACACTTAACTTATTCAGCCTAACTGAAGTGTTCCGGTCAATTCTTCGGAATGTACTATGTATTGCTGATTTTATCCATTGTCGAAGTTTGCTTTGTTCTTTTGGAACATTGCGGTGTGGAGTGCGCTGCACAGAATATGGTAAGGCTGAGTTAGGGTGCCTTTAATGTTGCGTGAATTTGAAATTAATTATGACTTCGTGTGTGTGCGATATTTTTATTCATTTATTGTACTTTTATTTCACCTGTAATACTGCGTGCTTGTTCTGGTGTTGTCCCACTTGTTCTTTATTGTGTGAGCCTTCTGCTCAGTTATTCCATCTCCATGTGTTGTCTCTTCTAGTGCCGGGTGCATTAATTGAGTTATCGTATTTTCGTGTTTTACGGGAACCATTGGTAACCACTTTTGTTTAGTGCGGAGCATGTGTTTCTCGAACCATTGGGGTCTTCCACCTTGGTGGGTTTGGTGTCAGCTCGTGGTGATTCATGATCTGTTCGTTCTTGTAGCCGTGTTCCCTCTGTGATTCTACATATTTCGTGATTTTCTTTAATTTTTATTTGAAACGGTTAAAATGTGTGACTTAGTCCACCACGTGGTCAATTCGGTTCATACTACGTTGTGTACGCGAATTCTCGCCGCGCGTGCTTTTGTTGACAAGATGTTCGAAACGGCATAAACCTTTTTGTTGAGCCGGCCGGTGTGGCCTCCAGTGTACAGCACAAGTTTGTAAATGGCAGTATTTCACATGCCAGTGATTGCAAAGTGCAGGGAGGTACCGCTACAGCAGTAAAGTACAAAAAGGAGAGGGAGTAGCTTACGTGGGTACAACATACGACGCGACGATTAACGGGACCTTCTAAGACGATACACCAGTGAGGAAGAGCGTTGCGTAAGCTCATTACGCAAACCGACGTTTCGATGAGCCGGTTCTCCAGCCAGGACAGTACTGTTGACTTCATTATCTTACCGGCCGTCCTGCAGGCGCCATTATAGCTGTTCCCAAAACGGCTATCAGATCGTGGGAACTTCCTGGTTGTTCCCATCTCATTATGGCTCCTGAGCTGTAGGTTCCTTATTTATTAGCTATGAAGTTCCGCTGCTCGCCCCACCAAGCAGAGTTAAATGTTTTCACTTAGCTTTCAACGATCATGCGTCACGTAACGTTGTTGTGGAAGAATAAATAACTCAGAGGAAAACATTCTAAAGGATTAAAAAGTTTTGTAATAACAGGTCCTAGAAACCTAACAACTTTTTAATGTTACGATCTGTTTGCAGTATTATTTAAGCATAAAACAAACAATTACAATGAAAAGTTCTTGAGCTTTCGTACAGCGTCATTATTTCCAGATTCTATCGATCCGATGTTTCGGCCTTCTTGCCGTGTACATCTTTTGGGATGTGACTGTACCCGAGAACTTTTTACCTCATCGACAACGATCGCAAAAGGTTATGTTCTCATGAAACATATATGTCACACGACTTTATCTTTCTGCTGGTAAGGTAGTTAACTGAATCGACCTATGTTAAGTACCAGTTTGCGTGCGCACTTAACATTTGTACGCAAACAGTGGATAAATGCGCAATTAAATCACAGGGTCGTCACCAGCTCGTGTCCTTCCTAATACACAAGAAAAGATTGAACTGGAAATTATTGGACTACTTGTTCAAAAGAAAGCGTAATAAAATTTGAATAGTAGTGAATTGGATAAAATAGGGGAACGCAATATTTTAACCAACGGCTTATTTTTGGGCAGTATGTAAAACCACACTAGTATTATAAAGAAAAAGGCACTAAAAGCGTTAGCTTACGCACTATGTAGTTATATGATGAGCTACAAAAAAAGGTAACAGGACACACGCACGATATGAGCTTTCACTGAACACAGTTACCCACAGATAGCCACAAAGAAACATCGGTGGACATTCTATCAACATTCTCAATTGATGCCTGAGCGTGAAATAAATGAATCTAATTTGATAAAATGAACTTACGCTGCCCAATTTAACTAGGCGTACATGAGGGGGAAGAGACGAAAAGGAATAGGAAACACAGGACTTCATTCATCCAATCTAAATCCGTACGAAAAAAGACGAAGTTTGGAGGAACAAACCACCATCATTACGTCCATGCACTAACAACAAAGAGGTTTCAAATGGTTCAAATAGCTCTGAGCGCTATGCGACTTAACATCAGTGGTCATCAGTCCCCTAGAACTTAGAACTGCTTAAACCTAACTAACCTAAGGACATCACACACATCCATGCCCGAGGCAGGATTCGAACCTGCGACCGTAGCGGTCGCGCGGTTCCAGACTGAAGCGCCTAGAACCGCTCGGCCACTACGGCCGGCCATTGCGAGACACACAGATGCCTTGCTATGCTACGTGTACTACGCTGATGTTCTTGGTGTATGACCTCCAGAATAGCTTCCTCAGTAGCTGGAGTACGGCGAGTCCGTGGACGACCTCTGTCACGCGACGGTGGAAGGAGAGAACCTGATTCCCATAGGCGCAGCTCCAGACGACAAAAAACACTTTTATCTGGATGGCGTCGACGAGGATATGTAGCAGCATATTCACGAGTGTCAACGTCAGCTCGGTTATCAGATGCACCAAGGACCAGAAGCGTATCCACCTATTCAAGGTTGTTTGTGCCATACGTCTGCCACACTGCTTTAGAAGTTTACGATGAGAAAATTCGATACGTGTACACATGAACATTGGAGTCCGTCGTCGGCGCGTTACTCCACTCGCAAGTAGTCCCTGTCTGGTGCACTGCCAGTATAGTATGAACACGCCGTCCTGCGCGCTATTCCACCAAAAGCGCAGTACCCCTCTGACAGATATTGTTCTGCATGAGCCATCCCGACACCGTTAATTGTGAAATGTTCGGTTTCGAATTTCATGTTTCCCTAATGGTAATAGGCGTGATGTTTCCACAGTCCCATCCATAGAATAATAATAATAATGCATTGCGATACATACTAAACAGCATGTGGTTACCACACTCAATGTTGAAAGGCATAATTATGGGACCATGTTGATAACACATACAAATAGTAACCCAGTTTGACATTATTCGCAAAGTACGTTACTAGTCCTAGTCGTAACGTAAGGACCTAACGAAATGTAATGGACATGAGCGAGGCACGAATAATAGCTGCATCTAATCTGTCAGTCCATTGGAGGAGGGTACATGAAAATAGGTTTCGCATCTAGTAGATGCAGTGGTGCGAATAAATTCACGCATACGATGTGGAAAGGGCTGTTCTCAAAACTGACTAATCTTCCATTTCTACGATTGTAGTATGTAAGTGCAAATGCTTCTTCCATAGGACCCACTGCAATCGCTGTTGACGGTTAATATGCCAGATACCGTAGCACTTGGACTAGATTTAACGAATAAAACACATATGCCTCAACCCAGGATCGAACCAGCGGCCTCTTGCATGCTAACCCAAAATTCTATCCACTACATCAACTATACAGCACGAAGAAAACATGATGACAAAGGTAGTTAACATACATATGGTTACAGTGTTGAAAGATTGCCACTCTTTAACGGCCTTTTTTCTGCTGGATGTACTCGACGGACGAAATTTTGTGACAGACGTTTTTTCATCTCTGGCATGTGAGGAGTCGTGCTGGGAATTCCGAGTGCGCGGATTTCGCTTCACCCTGTATAGTGCATGAGCAATATTACAGTTTTTGCGCAACACCTGATACAAGTAGGGCTAACTTCCCGCACCGATTCGTTTCCACACTCTAATCGAACACGAAGTGTGGAAAGGGTTACTTTAAAAGTTGTTGCGGCCCTTTTAGTCAGAAATCCCGATGAAGGTGTTTCTTTGGACTTTCACACACAGTTTGACAGTATTCTCTGCACCCACCTAAACATAAGGACAGATTACTTTATACAACATGCGATCAAACATGTGATCCTATTTCATGACTGTTGTTCACAAAAATAGATCTCACCTTCGAGTCCAATTCATTTTCATAGTGTGAAGATAGTAATACCATATATAGAAATTCTGTAACACTTTAGTGCACACACTGGTTGTTGAAACGATCTGAATAATGAACCGTCGAATGGTTGGTCTCGGTAACTAGAATTAACCTATATAGGTCACAGTTACCGATTCTAGTATTTGTTAGACGCTAATTTTTGTCAGTTTTCGTTACATGTGTACTCGTTCCGTTAGATTTAACAATTAGTGTTAAAAGTTAACGCTAGTTCATAATATTATGACTTCGCCATGCGCTATACTGTACTAGATTTAAAAGTTCTTTGTGCTTTTCTTACTCGCATAACTTACGATAGTATACTACGATAGTAGAAACATGTATATTTCTCTTTTTCCGTTCTTATTTCTTTTCGTTACCTTTCTTGTAAGTATAAATTATGGCCAAGTAATTAATCACGTGAGCTGTTCAAAAATGTGCAAATGTGTGTGAAATCCTATGGGACTTAACTGCTAAGGTCATCAGTCCCTAAGCTTACACACGACTTAACCTAAATTATCCTAAGGAGTAACACACACACTCATGCCCGAGGGAGGACTCGAACCTCCACCGGGACTAGCCGACGTGAGCTGTGATTGTAATTTTATCGTGTGCTACATTCGTTTGTTTATGAATATGATTAGTTCCTTTCAAAGATAGCACCTATGTAGCATCTCTGCCTTAGGTATTACGTCATTGCTCAAAGCCGAAGAGTGGAATCGGACACTAGAACTGACAGATGAGTTTGACAGTATCATTTGTACTCATCTGAAATATGACATTAGATCACATTAGTTTATACAACATGAGTTCAAACATGTGATCCTACTTCATAACTGTTATTCACCAAAATAGGTCTTACCTTCGAGTCAAATACATTTTCAGTGGTTAAGCGGCCTAACAACGAGACTTTTTTAATTTGTCTTTCTGTTTACTAAAAAAAACTGTGCATTGTTTTTATCAAATAACCAGCACAATCAGCATCTTACGAATTACACAAAACTTCAGCAGCATTTTCTACTAGTCTGAAAAGTAAAACATGCCTATATTAGTATCCACAATATAAGCAAACAAAGGTGATATTACGCGCCAACTATATCATACACAGCGATACTCCCTTAAAAAATAACTCACCCCTCCTGCTTTATTGGACACGCAATGTGCAAGGAAAATCTCGAATTGTTTCCTGAATCAATAATCGTGAAAAATGCGTTGTTTCACTACATGCAGATACTTTGGAGGTAATTGCTCCCCATCTGAAACACAAAAACCACATGACTACGTACATAGTGCGTGCACAATATTGCATGATTTTACGTAACACCTATTTGATACGTATGTAAGACTAACGTTCGAGTCCGTATTATTTTCAGCTTTTCATCGAACAGGAAATGTGGTAGGAGCTACATTAAAAGTTGTTGAGGCCGTTTAAGTAAAAAATTCTGACGATGGTTTTTCTTTGGACTTTCACACATCGTTTGAAAGTATCTTATGTACACATGTGAAATATAATTTATTCAACATGGGATCAAAAATGTGATTTTATTTCCTTACTATTATACAGAAAAATGTCTTATCTTCGACTCAAATTTATTTTTACTGTTTAAGCGTCTTCACAGGGGATAGAGTAGTATTCAATATCATTTAGATCCAGTTCTAATCAGAAAAGTAACTGAAATGTTTCTTTTGCTTCTGGGAAACATGTTCAGTCATATTTGTAATTATCTAAAATATAAAGAGAAAATTAGAGAAGGCTTTGGAAGATGAACAATATTATTTGTTTCTGCATTTAATTCATTGAGTTATAGTAGGACGTACCTTCGAGTGTGTTTAGTTTGCTCTTTTTGTTTTGTTTTGCAGTGTGCTGTAGACAGATTTGAAGTTAAAGCTGGTTTTTAAATCAAATAACCATCAGAATCATATACTTTCGCATTACACAAAACTTCGGCAGCGTTTTCTACCAATACTGAAAAATAAAACAGAGATATATTAGAATCTACAGGATAAGAAAACACAAGTGATTTTACGTGACAAATACATATTACAAGGGGAACATCCTTCAAAAATAACGACTTCCTTCTCCTTTATTTATCTCGCATTGTGTAAGGAGCACAATAAATCTGCAACTGTCTCTTCAATCAATAATCCTTAAAAATAGTTTGTTTCACTACTTGCAAACAGTTTGCAGTCAATTGCCCCTCATCTGAAACACAAGACACAGAAGAATAAGAATATAGTGCATGAGCAACATTATATGCTTTCATATAGCACCTGACAGAAAGTAGTACTAGCCTTCCAAGCCGAATCATATGCGCACTTTAATAGAACATAAATTGCGGAAAGTCCTTTTTTATGATTTGTTACCGCCCTTTTAGTCAGAAATCCTTACGAAGGTGTTTCTTGGAATTTCACACATCATTCGACAGCGTCTTTCGTACCCACTTGGAAGATAAGAATAGATGAGATTACTTTATAACACAAGGAATCAAATATGTGGTCCTACTTGACAACTATGATTCACAAAAATCGTTTTTACCTTCAAGTCAAATTCAGTTTCACTGTTTAAGCGGCATCATCTTTGGCAAGGTAGTATTTGAAATACTTTACATCGATTTTTAATCAAAAATTGGTAGAAATTTCTTCTGTTGCTTTCTGGAAAGCATCTCCAGTCAAATTTATAATCATCTAAAATATAAGGAGAAAATAAGAAGGGGATTTCGAAAATGACCAATACAATTTGGTTCTACACATCAGCTGATTGAGACATTTTACAATGTACCTTTGAATGTGCGTGGTTTCCACTTTTCTTTGCCTTGGAGTATGCTACAACCATTAAAACTTAAAGCTGGGTTTTAAATCAAACATCCAGCGACAACAATTTCTTTTGAATTTCACAAAACTTCGACAGCATTTAATACTAGTCTGAAAAGTAAACATGGATATATTAGAATATACATAATAAGCAAACACAGGTGATTTTACGTGACAACTCTATGATACAAAACGGTACACCCCTCAAGAATAACTAATCCTAACGGTCTCGCATTGTACAAGGAGCACAAAAAACCTGCAAGTGTTTCCTGAATCATTAATACTGAAAAGCAGTTTGTTTCACCACTTGCAAATACACTGCAGTAAATTGTTCCTCATCTGAAACACTAGGAACAGATGAATAAGTATATAGTGCATGAGCAATAATACACGCTTTTACGTAGCGCCTGAGTCAAAGTAGCGCTGACATTATACTAAGATTCATATTCACACTTTAATCGAACAGAAAGTGTAGAAGGGCCTATTTTACAAGTAGTTGTGTCATTTTTAGTCAAAGTCCTGACTAAGGTGTCCATTTGGCCTTCAGCACATCGTCTGGCAGTATCTTTGGTACCCATCTAAAAGATGAAATTTGATCACATTAGTTTCTATAATTTGGGATCAAACATGTGGTCCTATTTCGTAACAATTATTGACGAAAATAGGTTTTACCTTCGAGTGAAATTTATTTTCAAAGTTTAAGCAGCCTCACAGTGCGAAGGATAGTATCTGAAATCATTTACATCCATTTCTAATCCTAAAAGTAGCTGAAATGCCTTCTGTTGACATCTGGGAAACAACTCCTGTGAAACTTGTAATTATCTAATATATAAATAGAAAATAGTAGAAGACTTTGGAACATGAGCAGTATTATTGGTTTCTACATATCTGCTAACTCAGATAGAGTAGGAAATACCTTCGAGTTCGTTTCATTTGAACTTCTTTTTGTCTTGCAGTTTGCAATAGACGTATTGAAAGTTAAATCAAACAACCAGCAGAATCAGCTTCTTTCAAATTATTCAAAACTTCGCCAGTATTTTCCAGCAGTTCTTAAACTAAAACAGGGATATGATTATCTACAGGATAAGCAAACGTAGTAGATTTTACACGACAGCTATATGACACCTGGCGCTACTCGCTTCGAAAGTAACAGATCCCACCTCCTTTATTGGTCACGTGTCGTGCTGTGGAGCACGAAAAACCTGCATCCTTTTCCTGAATAAGTAATCCTGAAGCAAAGTTTTTTTCTTCACTTACAAATACTTTGCAGTCGGTTGCTACTCTTTTGAAACACAAAATACAGAAGAATAAGTACTCATACATAGTGCTTAGCAATATAACATGCTTTTACATAACACCTGAGACAATGTAGCGGTAACCTCCTATGCCAATTCATTAGCACACTTTAATCGAACACAAAGTGTGGAAAAAGTTATTTTATAATTTGTTGCGGCCCTTTTAGACAGATATCCTTACGAATTAGTTTCGATCGACTTTCACACATCAGTTGGCAGTGCTTTTCGTACCCACCTTAAATATATGGATACATAAGATTACTTTATACAACATGGGATCAAACATGTGGTCCCACTGATAACTGTGATTCACAAAAATAGCTCTTACCTTAGAGTCAAATTCAGTTTCACTCTTTAAGCACCATCACCGTGGTCAAGGTAGTATTTGAAACCGTTTTCATCAATTATTAATCCAACATTAGCCAGGAAAGTCTTCTATTGCTTCTAGAAACAATCTCCAGTCAAATTTTTAATTATTTAATTATCTAAAATATAAAGATAAAATAACACAAGGATTTCGAAGATGAGCAATTTAATTATGTTATACATATCAGCTGAATGAGACATTGTATAAAGTACCTTCGAATGATTGCGGCTTCCACTTCTTTTTGTCTGGAGTGTGCTAAGAATTATTAAAAGTTATAGCTGGTTTCTAAATCAAACATCCAGGAGAAATAGCTTCTTTCGAATTGCACAAAACTTCGGCAGGATTTAAAATGAGTCTGAAAAGTAAAACAAGGATATATCAGAATGAAAATAATCTGCAGATGTTATGATTTTACGTGAAAAACAAATGATACAAAGCTGTACTCCTTCATGAAAAACGCATCCGTCCCCCTTCCCTGGTTTCCCATTGTGCAAGTAGCTCAAAAAATGTGCAATTGTTTCCTGACTCAATAATCCTGAAAAATAATGTGTTTCACCACTTGCAAATACATTGCAGTCAACTGCTTTTCATCTGAAACAAAAGATGAGTAAGTGCATAGTACATGAGTAATATTACACGCTTTGACGTAAAACCTCAGACAAAGTAGCGCTGACCACATTCTCCGATAAATTTTCACATTTTTATCAAACACAAAGTGTAGAAGAGCATATTTTAAAACTAGCTGCGGTCTTTTTAATCAAAGTCCTGGCTAACGTGTCCAATTGGCCTTTAGCACATCGTCTAGCAGTATCTTTGGCACTCTCTTTGACTTCTGAGAAACATTTGCAGTCAAGCTTGTAATTATCTAAAACGTAAACAGAAAATAAGAGAACGCTTTGAAAGATGAGGAATATTACTTGTTTCTACATATCTGCTAATTGAGGTATGGTAAGACACACCTTCGAGTGTTTTACGTTTGCATTTTTTTTTGGTCTTGCTGTGTGCAGCAGACAGATTGAAAGTTAAAGCTCGTTTTCAAATCAAATAACCAGCAGAATCGGCTTATTTAGAACTACACAAAACTTTGGAAAGTATTTACTACCATTCCTTAAAAGTAAAACAGAAATATAATAGTATCAATAGAATAAGCAAATATAGTTGATTTCACTTGACAACTATATGAAACAAGCCGGTTCTCCGTTCAAAAATAATTCATCACACGTCCTTTATCCATCTCCGGTTGTGCTATAGAGCACGAAAAATCTGCATTCTTTTCCTGAATCAATACCCCTGAAGAATAGATTGTTTCATAACTGGCAAATACTTTGCAGTCGATTGCTCCTCACCTGAAACACAAAAAGCAGATGAATAACTGTTTAGTGCATGAGCAATATAACATGCAATTACGTAACACCTTAGACAAAGCAGCACTAACCTTCCATGCCGATTTATTTCCAATCTTTAACAGAACACAAAGTGCAGAAAGTGCTATTTTATAATTTTTTGAGGCATTTTAGTTAGAAATCCGAAGGAATTAGTTTCTTTCTGTTTCAGAATTGTTTTGACAGCGCATTCCGTACCCACCTGAAATATGAGGATAGATAAGATTACTTTATACAAATTAGGATTAAAAATATGCTCCTATTTCATAACTATGATTCAGAAAGATTAGTCTTACCTTCGAATGAAATTCTTTTGTACTGTTACAGCAGTATTAAAGTGGGAAAGGTAGCTTTTGAATACTTTAATCCATTTATAATCAAAAATTAGCAGAAATGTCTCCTTTTTCTTTCTGGAAACTATCTCCAGTCAAATTCTTAGCTATCTAAAACAGGCTGAGAAAGTAAGAGAAGTGTTTCCAACATGAGGAATATAATCTGGTGTACATATAAGCTGACTGGGAGATTGTACAATGCACCTTCGCGTGCATGTTGCTTCCACTTTCGTTTGCCATGCAGTGTGCTCAGAATCATTAAAAGTAAAAGCTGGCTTTTAAGTCAAACGTCCAACACAAAGAGCTTCTTTCAAATTGCACATAAGTTTGAGAGTATTTAATACCAGTCTGAAAAGTAAAACATGGATGTATTAGAATATACGTAGTAAGCAAACACAGGCGATTTAACGTGACAACAATATGATACGAAGCAGTACTCCCTTTAAGAACCACGGATGCCATTTCCTTTGTTGGTGTCGTATTGTGCAAGGTGCGCAAAATATCTGCAACTCTTTCCTGAACCAATAATCCTAAGAAAATAGTTCGTTTCTCCAATTGCAGATACGTTGCAGTCCATTGCTTTTCATCTGAAACAAGAAAAAATGAATAAGTCTATAGTGCATCAGTAATAGTACACACTACTACGCTGGACCTGAGACAAAGTAGCGCTGACCTTACACTCCGATGAATTTTCACACTTTAATCGAACACAGAGTGTAGAAGGGACTAATTTAAAAGTAGCTGCCGTCTTTTTGTTACCGAAGTTCTAGATTAAAGTGTCGATTTCGCCTTTGACCTGAATGGGGTAACTTCAACAGAAACAAGAGTAACTTCAGTTGTGCCCCAGGGCAGCGTAATAGGTCCTCTGCTTTTTACGATTTATATAAACGATATGGTTGATGGTATTGACAGCGGCCTTAGACTGTTTGCCGATGACGCTGTAATCTACAGGAAAGTAGTATCACACGAAAGTTGTGAACAAGTAAATGAGGATTTGCAGAAAATATGTGCGTGGTGAAATGACTGGCAGTTATCTCTCAATATTAGTAAGTGTAGCCTACTGCGTATAACTAGGCGAAAATCCCCATTAATGTATGAGTACAAAATAAATGATCAGTCTTTGGAAGCGGTCACATCAGTCAAGTATCTGGATACGACTATTCGAAATGATCTCAAATGGATTGTTCAGATTACAAAAGTAACGAGTAAGGCGAACTCTAGATTGCGTTTTATTGGTAGAATCCTGAAGCGATGCAGTCGTTCAACAAAGGAAATAGCTTACAATATGTTAGTTTGTCCATTTTTAGAGTATTGTTCGTCTGTATGGGACCGTTACCAGTTGTGTCTGATTCAAGAGATTAAGAAGGTCCAAAGAAGAACGATATGATTCGTGACTGGTACATTTAGCCATCGCGAGAACGTTGCAAATCTCACAGAAAGTTTGAAGTGGGACACACTTGCAGATAGACGAGGCGGTAAACAGAAGGGTCTGCTCACTAAATTCCGATATCCAATCTTCAGCGAGAATGTAGAGCATATATTATTACCACCAACTATCAAATCGCGTAATGATCATCATTCAAAGATATGGGAAATAAGAGGTTGTACTGAGGCGTTCAGACAGTCGTTTTTCCGTCGTGCGATCCGCGAGTAGAACAGAGGGGGAAAAATATGACTTTGATGCGAATTGTGCCCTCTGTCACACATCGCTTGGTGGCTAGCGGAGTATATATGTAGATGTAGATGTAGCACATCGTCTGACAGTATCTTCTGTACCCATCTGAAAGTTAAGCTTCGATCACATTAGTTTATACAACATGGGCTGAATTATGAGGTCCAATTTCGTAACAATTATTCAATGCAATAGATTTTACCTTCAAGTGAAATTTATTTTGAATGTCTGAGCGGCCTCACAGTGGGAAGGATAGTGTCTGAAATCATTTTCATCTCTTTCTAATCAGAAAAGTAACTGAAATGTCTTCTTTTGTCTTCTGGAAACATCTCGAATCAATCTTGTACTTAACTGAAATAAAAGGAGAAAGAAAGCGAAGTCTTTGGAACATGACCAATACATATCTGCTAATTGAGTTATCGTAGGACATACCATAGAGTATGTTTAATTTGAACTTTTTTTTTGGTCTTGCTGTGTGCAGCAGACAGATTGAAAGTTAAAGCTCGTTTTCAAATCAAATAACCAGCAGAATCGGCTTATTTAGAACTACACAAAACTTTGGAAAGTATTTACTACCATTCCTTAAAAGTAAAACAGAAATATAATAGTATCAATAGAATAAGCAAATATAGTTGATTTCACTTGACAACTATATGAAACAAGCCGGTTCTCCGTTCAAAAATAATTCATCACACGTCCTTTATCCATCTCCGGTTGTGCTATAGAGCACGAAAAATCTGCATTCTTTTCCTGAATCAATACCCCTGAAGAATAGATTGTTTCATAACTGGCAAATACTTTGCAGTCAATTGCTCCTCACCTGAAACACAAAAAGCAGATGAATAACTGTTTAGTGCATGAGCAATATAACATGCAATTACGTAACACCTTAGACAAAGCAGCACTAACCTTCCATGCCGATTTATTTCCAATCTTTAACAGAACACAAAGTGCAGAAAGTGCTATTTTATAATTTTTTGAGGCATTTTAGTTAGAAATCCGAAGGAATTAGTTTCTTTCTGTTTCAGAATTGTTTTGACAGCGCATTCCGTACCCACCTGAAATATGAGGATAGATAAGATTACTTTATACAAATTAGGATTAAAAATATGCTCCTATTTCATAACTATGATTCAGAAAGATTAGTCTTACCTTCGAATGAAATTCTTTTGTACTGTTACAGCAGTATTAAAGTGGGAAAGGTAGCTTTTGAATACTTTAATCCATTTATAATCAAAAATTAGCAGAAATGTCTCCTTTTTCTTTCTGGAAACTATCTCCAGTCAAATTCTTAGCTATCTAAAACAGGCTGAGAAAGTAAGAGAAGTGTTTCCAACATGAGGAATATAATCTGGTGTACATATAAGCTGACTGGGAGATTGTACAATGCACCTTCGCGTGCATGTTGCTTCCACTTTCGTTTGCCATGCAGTGTGCTCAGAATCATTAAAAGTAAAAGCTGGCTTTTAAGTCAAACGTCCAACACAAAGGGCTTCTTTCAAATTGCACATAAGTTTGAGAGTATTTAATACCAGTCTGAAAAGTAAAACATGGATGTATTAGAATATACGTAGTAAGCAAACACAGGCGATTTAACGTGACAACAATATGATACAAAGCAGTACTCCCTTCAAGAACAACGGATGCCGTTTCCTTTGTTGGTGTCGTATTGTGCAAGGTGCGCAAAATATCTGCAACTCTTTCCTGAACCAATAATCCTAAGAAAATAGTTCGTTTCTCCAATTGCAGATACGTTGCAGTCCATTGCTTTTCATCTGAAACAAGAAAAAATGAATAAGTATATAGTGCCATCAGTATATAGAACACACTGCTACGAAGCACCTGAGACAAAGTAGCGGTGACCTTGTACTCTGATAAATTTTCACACTTTTATCGAACACAAAGTGTAGAATGATCTATTTTAAAAGTAGCTGCGGCCTTTTTTGTCAAAGTCATGACTAATGTGTCCATTTGGCCCTCAGCATAGCGTCTGGCAGTATCTTTTGTACCCATCTGAAGGATAGGACTTGATCACATTAGTTTATACAACTTCTGCTCAAATGTGAAGTCCAATTTCATAACAATTGTTCGCTGCATTAGGGTTTACCTTGGAGTGAAATTTATTTTCAATGTCTGAGCGGCCTCACAGTGGGAAGGATAGTGTTTGAAATCATTTACATCTCTCTATTCAGAAAAGTAGCTGAAATGTCTTCTCTTGTCTTCTGGAAGCATCCCGAATCAATCCTGTACTTATCTAAAATATAAAGAGAAAAGAAGGGAAATATTTGCTAACTGAGGTATAGGAGAACATACCTTCGATTGTGTTCCATTTGCTCATTTTTTGGTCTTGCAGTGTGCAGCAGACAGATCGAAAGTTAAAGCTGATTTTTAAATCAAATAGCCAGCAGAATCGGCTTATTTCGAATTGCACAAATCTTTGGAATGTATTTCCTACCAGTTCTGAAAAGTAAAACAGTTTCACAGCAGAATCTACAGCATAAGGTAACATGAGGCAATACTGACCCTGCAACTTATATTAGAACGTAGATTAAGGAAAGGCTAACCTACGTTTCTAGCATTTGTAGACTTAAAGCAAGCTTTTTACAATGTTTGCTGGAATACTCTGTTTCAAATTATGAAGGTAGCAGCGTCAAATAAAGGTAGTGAAAGGCTATACATTTTATACAGAAACCCGGTGGCAGTCATAAGAGCCGAGGGGCAGTGAGACGGTGTTGTAGTCTATCCCCGACGTTATTCAATTTGTGTATTGTGCTAGCAGTAAAAGAAACACAAGAAAATTTGGAGTAGGAATTAAAATCCATGTCGAATAAATAAAAAGTTTGAGGTTTGCCGAAGACATTGTAATCTGGCAGAGGCGGTAAAGGACCTGGAAGAGCAGTTGAAGCTTTAGAAATGTGGTGCTACAGAAGAATGCTGGAGATTAGATGGGTAGATGACGTTACTAATCAGGAGGTACTGAATAGATGTTCTCAGGCATCAAGGGATCACCAATTTAGTATTGGAGAGCAGCATGGAGGGGAAAAATCGGAGAGGGAGACTAAGAGATGAATACAGTAAGCAGACTGAGGAGGATGTGGGTTGCAGTAGGTACTTGGAGATGATGAACCTCGCAGAGGATAGAGTAACATGTAGAGCTGTGTCAGACCAGTCTCTAGTCTGAAGACCACAACAACAACAGTGTCTTTTTAGTCAAAAATCCTGACGAAGGTGTTTCTTTGGCCTTTCACACATCGTTTGGCAATATCTTTTGTAGTCAGTTGAAATATACAAATGGATAACATTAGTTTTTAGAGCACGAGTGCAAACACGTGGTTCTATTTCATAACTATTAATCACAAAACAGGATAAGCAACAGCAGGTGATTTTTAGCGATGGCTATGTAATACAATGCTATACTACCTTGAAGAATAGCTTATCTCTCCTTTATCAGTTTCGAATAGTGGTATGGAGTGCGTCAAATGTTGTAGCTGTCGTTTGAAACAATAATCCTGAAAAATAGGATGTAGATAATATAGTATTTAGTGCATGAGCAATATCACGTGATTTCACAGAAAACGATGGAATACAAAGTAGGACTAACGTTCCAGTCAGATTTATTTTCACACACTAATCGATCACGCAGTGTGGCACGGGCTATTTTGAAAGTTGTAGCTGCCCCTTTAATTAGAAATCCTCGAGAAAGTGTTTCTTTCGTTTTCGCACAATTGTTTCCAGTCTCTTTTGTATCTATTTAATATCAGAATGGATAACATTAGTTTTAGTAGCATGAGTAGTAAAATATGGTTCTATATCACAATTATTCTTCACACAACAAGAGAGCAGAATCGAAAGCAGCTATTTTTGCTGGTTGATTAATTTGAATGGCAGCTTTAATATGTAAATTATTTATAGCTCCCTGTAATACAATTTAAAAACTGGAAACTTAATCGCACTCGAAGGTAAGTCGTACTATGTCTCGAAGAGGTGGGGTTTAAAGCCTCTTTTAACCACTCATCCCCCTAAAACCCATCTGGTGCTTTCTTAAAATTTAATGTTAAAAAATGAATTGGGACTTGTTTGCGAAAAGCAAAGGAACACATTTTGTAAGTAGGCTGTTTAGATTTTTATGTTGGCAACGTTGCGTAGCGCTCTGTATGAAAATCACTGGCTGTGCTGTGTGCAGTCTGTGGCTAGTTTGCATTGTTGTCTGCCATTATAGTGTTGGGCAGCGGCAGCTGGATGTGAACAGCGCGTAGCATTGCGCAGTTGGACGTGAGCCGCCAGCAGTGGTGGATGTGGGGAGAGAGATGGCGGAGTTTTGTAATTTGTCATGAACTGCTATATATATTATGACTCTTAAGGTAAATACATTGTTTGTTCTCTATTAATATCTTTCATTTGCTAACTATCCCTATCAGTAGTTAGTGCCTTCCGTAGTTTGCATCTTTTATTTAGCTGGCAGTAGTGGCGCTCGCTGTATTGCAGTAGTTCGAGTAATGCAGATTTTTGTGAGGTAAGTGTTTTCTGAAAGGTATAGATTAATGTTACTCAGGGCCATTCTTTTGCAGGGATCTTTGATAGTCAGATTGCGTTGCGCTAAAAATATTGTGTGTCAGTTTAAGCACAGTCTTGTACAATTTTTCATAAGGGGACGTTTCATATGTCGATCCTTAGCCGAGGATACCTCACTGGAATCTTCTGATTTTTTCTTGTAGTTTGTGTAACTAGTGTAGATTTTGTTTATTGCTGCCGCGTAATTGTAGAGAAAATCTCCTTTGTAGTTGCAGTCTTTCATTGTTGTACAGTAAAACAGTTGTGGCATGCATGTAGATTTGCACCAAGTATTTCGCAGCTGCGCTTGCAATTAACTAGATATTATTTTCAGTGCTATGTTAATGTATTCCGCTTATTTTTGCTCTTCAAATTGTGTTTTTCTGTGTTGTCGTGTGAAATATTGTGACAATAATGGCGTGTGAAAAACGTAATACTAGGCTCCAAAGTAAACTGAGAAATGACAGTGAAGACGAAAGCAGTGTGTTAGCGCCACCATGTAATGAATTAACTAATGTTCAACATAGTAATTTGGTAACTGTGCATAGGGAAATGGAGCGGGCGGCAAACAATGGCGTAGGCAGTGAAACAATTAGTGAACAGGGAAGCATTATCGATCGATCGCTCGGCAACAGCTCACCTCAGGAATCCGGAATGATAGGACACAATTTTGCAAATACTGTAGATTCAGGTTTTGGGTCCTCACCGTTTTCTCAAATGAGTCAAGACACATTTTCTGCTTGTCAAAATGTGAATGTTGCCGGTGAAAATGCACTGCCAAAAGGCATAGAGAAACAGATTCCAGACACTAATACATTATTATTGCAATTAATGCAACAAATGGAACAAAATCAGAGACAAATGAGACAAAGGCTTCAAAAGTTAGACACAATGGAACAAAATCAGAGACAAACACAGCAAAAGTTAGACACAATGGAACAAAATCTTCAAAAGTTAGACACCACACTTGAACAAACACGTGAAGATTTAACCACTGAGTTACATAACATCGAATCGAAATGTCAAAAGGTCTGTAATGACGTAAAAACACAAATTTGTGAGCATTTCCAACCTATTTTTTCGCATCATGAAAATGCATTACAAAATCACGAAGCAGCCATAAAAGGACTGCAAACTATTGTTCATGAAAATCATGAGACCTTGCAAGCTAAAATTGACTCAGTTGCATCTACCGATTCGGTTACGCAACTTGCAAAAACTCAGGAAAATTTAAAGGACACAGTAGTTACCCTGAAAATTGGTTCAGAAAGACACATGGAGGAAATTAGTTCATTATCAGAGAAAGTAGTTGAACTTTCGGATCAGCTAAATAATTTATCTGCGAAGGTAGATGATAATCTGAATGACATAAAACCGGTAGTCTTTAATGACACAGAAGAGTGCGATCAAATTAGGAAACTGAAACAAAATCAGAATCAAATTAATACGCAACACTAAAGAGAAATCCGGTAAGTACAAGATCAGCTGACACAGGTAATACAAGAATTACGTACTTCAGAGGACACTCGCGCTCCAATACGGGAAGAGGGACATAGAAATACGGAACAGCCACAAAATAATAACACAGGGCATTTCGGAAGTTATGAAAGAAATTGGGAATGTGCACCGAATTTTGAGATCGAACCGCCGACACGACGTAACAATGATCAACATGCTACTCGCCGACACGATGATTTTGACTATAAGCTGTTCATTACTACACGTAAATTCAAAACGTTTAAGAATTCTGCCAACGACATTCATCCACAAGCGTGGCTCCATCAATTCTCTCATTGTTTTCCTCCCAACTGGTCATTGGAGCACAGGTTAGAATTTATGTGTGGCTACTTAGAAAATGAACCAGCTGTAAGAATGTGATCGGTCATTCACGATTGCCACAGTGAAGGAGAATTTTACCATGCCTTCCTCTCAGCATATTGGTCTCAAGCCACACAAGACCGAGTAAAACATGGCATCATAATGATGAAACATTTCGAACAATCTGAATTTTCCAGTCTTATGAAATATTTTGAAGACATGTTGCATAAGAATTAGTATCTTTCAAACCCATACAGCCCCTCAGAACTCATCCGCATTTGCTTAATGAAATTGCCCGAACATTTAAGAAATATTTTTTGGCAGGTCGTTGCAAAGACGACATTGAAGCTTTTCAGGGACTCTTACAAGAATTAGAAATTGACACAGACAGTCGCGGGATGCGAAAACAGGAAAACAATCACTACAGGTCACATACGTCACAATTCCGTGACGACAGAAACAATAACTGGACATGACAAGGCTATTCTTACAAAGCAAATCGTGATCAAAACAGACACCACCCATATGACAACCAATGGCAGAGTAATAATAGTTACAGAGAAAGACCGCATTTCCGTAGTAATGAATAAGACAGAGACAATCATAGAAACAGACAATTTGGCAACCAGAACTATTATTATCACGGGAGACAGAATAACGTCAGACGCAATGGTCCAGCGCGCAGTTACGACTCAGGGAGAAATTCTCCACCACGTGACCGACAAGAAAGAAACTATGGAATCTACCGACATGACGACAGACGATATGATCGTAACGACAGACCTGAACTGCATCAGAACTGGCGGGATTCTCGTCACGGTGAATTTGTAGAAGTTAGGTCTCCAAATCCCATTAACGACGCGCGCCAACAAAGAGACAATAGGCAATGACTCACACCGCTGGCAGCCACAAGACGTACTTATGAAACTGACGATGCAGCTGCCGTAGCTAGTAATTACGTAAAAATGGAAGACATTAGGGACATCTTACTCCAGGAATACGACGTAAAACATAACAACATTGCATATCCTGTGATTCACATTACTGTAAATGACTTAAAATTTACGGCAGTACTTGACTCTGGCAGTCCCATTTCAGTAATTAGTGAAACAGATTTTAGCAAATGCAACAAATCGAACGATTGCCTCACACTTCCGTTACGTAAGATTAAATTACCAGGTGCAATCTTTGGAAAAAGTGTAGATGTACGCCAACAAACCAATTTAGAATTCTTTTGCCAAAGCCACAGCTTCTCTATGAACTTTCTTATTGTTCCATTATTGTCGACGGAAATTATACTGGGAGTAGACTTTTTGAATGAATACAAAGCAATCTTAAGCTTTCACGATGCTGAAATAAGTTTAGAGAAAGAAGGTAAGTCAATAGCTTTGAAATTTGAAGACTGGCTCTCAAACCATGATGAGGAAATTAATCGGCTTTAAGTTCTGTTAGACAACAGTTCGGAATTTTCTACGGAACTAGACACTAACAATCACTCTGCAAGTACTGACAGGGATGATATCGACGGCATATTTGAAATTAATGAGTTAATTCAGAATAAAATTCAAACAATTGAGAATTGTAATGACACTGATAGGCAGGACCTTTTTGAGATTTTACAAGCACATTCCACAGTTTTTACTCACAAAACAGGAACAATCAAGGGATTTCAATACCAATTTCGTGTTCGTGAGCATACTAAATTTTGTGTTACACCATACATAATTCCAGCACATTATAGGGACCGTGTTAGAACAGAAATACAATCTATGCTTGACGAGGGCATTATTGACCCTGCAGTAAGCTCATACAACAATCCATTACATGTTGTTGAAAAGAAAAATGGATCGATCAGGCTTGTCTTAGATTCGAGACATATCAATACTATCATTATTCCTGAAACAGACAGGCCGCAGACGATGGAAGAACTTCTTCAAAATTTTAATGGTGTAAAAGTGTTGTCTTCCATTGATCTCAGATCCAGCTTTTATCAGATCGAACTTCATCCAGAATGTAGAAAATACACAGCTTTCCTTTGTTTCGGCGTTTGTTTCCAGTTTCGGAAACTTCCTTTTGGTTTTAACATTTCTTCGGCAGCATTCATTCGCGGGTTAAATTCCATATTACCTGAGTTCTTAAAACGTCACATCACCTTATATGTGGACGATATTCTAATAGCAGAAGCTTCATGGGAACAACATAACCGCATCCTCAACAGTTTGTTACGTATTTTTGCAGAATCTGGAATTACAGTTAACTTGGAAAAGTCTGAATTCGGTAGGTCAAAGGTGAAGTTTTTGGGACATATTATTTCTTCTGAAGTCATTCAGCCGGATCCTGAAAAGTTAGAAGCAATCAGAGCCATTCCAGTTCCATCCACAAAAAGACAAGTCCGCAGTTTTCTAGGTCTCATAAATTTTTACCGTCGTTTTCTGAATATGCAAATTCTAGTTACACCAAAACTTTGTTCTCTCACTGGAAAAAATACTATTTGGAACTGGGACGAACAAGCACAGTTGGAACTCAGTTCTTTGAAAGAAGCGTTACTTCACGCGCCAATACTAGCTCATCCAGATCTTTCACAAGATTTCTGCCTTAGCACGGATTCCTCTAAAGTCGATCTTGGTGCCCACTTATTTCAAGAAGCCATAGAAGATGACATTACTGTTCAGAAAACCATTGCTTTTGCTAGCCGAGTGCTAACAAAATCTGAAAAAAATTATTCCGTTACTGAATTAGAAGCTTTATCTATCGTTTGGGCATTTAACAAATTCCGTTTCTTTCTTTCTGGTAAGTACGTAAAAGTATACAGTGATCATCGTGCATTACAATTTCTTATCTCTTCAAAATTAAATCATGACAGGTTAAAACGTTGGGCATTGTTTCTGCAAGAATTCCGCTTCACAATAGTCTACATTCCCGGCAAGGAGAACATTGTTGCGGACGCACTGTCACGCGCACCGGCTGGGCTTGAGAAAAGTAACACAGAAGGCAACCTCGAGAAAAATTTCAGTATTCTTTACATTCAGAAAGTCGCCTTTGAAAACTTCATCACCACATCTTTAAAGGACATTGCTCATGAACAAGATAAAGATCCGATTTGGAAAGACATCAAAAGTAGATGGCATGAAAAGACACACACTCAGATTTGGCATTATTACCTGGTTAGAAACAACATACTCTTCAAACGCTGCACTGTTGATGACAAGCTATGGGTACTTTGCATTCCAGACGATTTTGTTAATAAGCTCATTTGGTACATTCATTTCAGCTATGCACATTTTGGTCCACGAAAATGTTATCATATTCTTCGAACGACTTGTTATTTTAACAATATGGAAAAGAGAATTCGAAGAGTCTTGTCTATTTGTAAACTTTGTCAAAAGGCGAAACCATCTACTGTCTCACATCGTGCTCCGCTGTTTCCTATCATTCCTTGTAAATTAAAAGAATTTGCTGCTGTTAATCTCTTGGGACCCCTTGTCAGAACATCGAATGGATTTTCGTACGTTCTAGTCGCTGTTGAACTTACTTCAAAATTTGTTTCTTTCACACCGTTACGTAATGCCACTGGATGGTCTGTATCCAACGCCTTTGTTAAAAATTTCTTACGTGAAGTTGGACACGTCAGTAAAGTCATTTCAGATAACGGACCGCAATTCAGATCTGCTGTTTGGTCACGCATGCTTCGGAACAATAAAATCAAACCTGTTTTTATTTCATTGTACTCACCACATTGTAACCCGTCTGAACGGATTATGAAAGAAATCAATAAGCTTTGCAGACTTTATTGTCACAGAAAGCATCAGCATTGGGACAGATATTTACACTTATTTCAAAATGTGCTGAATGAAATGAATCATGATTCCACTGCTTTACCACCTACTCTTGTACTGAAGAATGAAGAACCACCGAACAGAATCAGAGAGCTCTTACCTTTCCCGAATACACGTAAACTTCGACACAGACATAATTGATTTGGCTCTTAAAAATATAAAATCTGCAGCAGACAAAAGGAGAAAACTACACGGTAAAGCAAATGCAAAGAAATTATATATTGGTCAGAAAGTTCTCATTAAAGCTCATTCATTGTCACATAAGAAGAAACACTTGAGTCACAAATTCTTTCTAGTTTACAATGGACCTTACAGAATCCGACGTATACCACATGATAATTGCGTTGAAGTTGAAACTCTGCGTACTAGGAAGAGTAAAGGTTTACACCACATTTCACATGTAAAACCGTTTATTGAAAGATAATCTGCTTTTTAACTTTGTCTTTGCCATAAAACGTTTCACTTCACGTTACTAGTATGCTTTAGAAACTGTTAACATGCAACAATGTTTGAAGTTCAATATCCAGTGAAGAACCAAGAGAACTTATTTAAACAGAAATTACGAATGCATTGTTATTGTGAACAGATGACACAGTGTTATTGTGTGTGTGCATTCTTGCTTGTTAGTTGCACGATTATGTAACGACTATAAGGCTCACATACTTAGAACATTTACCAGTACTGCTAATGAGATTATAATACAACATTTTGGTTTACTTGAAAATACATTCCGGATTTAAAGTACTTTCTGTGAGGTATCAGATGAGACAATGGTTAGTTTATGTGACAGCTACACGATTTTATCACGACACTACTAATGAGCGACAATTTACAATGTTGCTTTTGTGGTGTTTCTGTTTTATATCTGCACAGTTTTTCTGTATTATTCTGGAAAGTAAAACATGTTTTAGTAGTAACTTTTGTGGTATAGCTACAAGGAGACAGCCTTTTCTGTAGCACAACAATACGTTACAGCACAGTACTTTCTTCATCACGGCAATAAGCGTAATAAGTAAGATATCTATACGCAAAGCATTTCACTTTTGTTTATCATGAGGTCAGTACATTGACTCCTGCAGAACTTAGCTTTTGGAGGACGATAACTACGACACTTCCACAGAGATTATCTTACAACAAGACGCACAGTTTAGCGCTACAGGACACGTATTTGAGTGATTAATTTTGTACTTAAAACATATATTTTTAAAGATATTTGAAGTACAATGATACAAAGGTTTTCCGTGATACATTTCATTCCATTGCTGTAATCTGTAACACCTGAGGGTATAATTACAATAATCCTCAGGGGGGTACACGCTTACTTTGTGTACCATGTGTTTGGCAAGCACAAGGAGCCCTAGCTAATATGGTATTTGCTTACACAACTTTACACATCGGTACCATATTTCTCTAACACACAAATCACACAGCTATCTGATCATTTAACTGAGAGATAAACATTTTTTTACTACGTCAGTGACACATGTTTACGCAATTACAGAGTTGGATTTCTTCACACTTACGAAATTGTATTTTGTCTGTACTTTGTGAACTGTTCATATTTTTTTGGACCCATTGTGATATTATGAGAGCTTTGAATGATATATTTGGTATGGGATCACGATTTTTAAAGTACGTTTGAGGCAGATGACACTTTTGACATGAGCAGAGAATTTTTTTAGGTTTTGAAATTATTGCAGAAAGCTACGACGTTTTTGAGATTTGACTGAGGTGTTTGATGTTATTATTACGACGACGATGTGTATTATGCTGTTGAGGAATGTTTATTATGATACATACTTATAATGATGAAATGTTAAAGAGTGTCGGTGAATATGTATATGTGTAATAAGGTAAGGAATAATGAGTAGTGGTTAGGGTCTCTGATTTATGAAAAGGATGTTCGAAACCAAGAAACGTACTTTAAGAGTTATGAAATGTGTGTAAATGCGTGAATGTATCACAATGCCGGCGAAAATTTTTTGGACACTGTTATATTTATAGGATTTTGTTTCTACAGATTTGTAACACAAATTCTTGACCTGTGAAATATTTTTATGAGACTGTCACTGTAGCAGAAACTGCTGTCGTAAATATTTCCGTAAGAAAGGTAAGTGACCACCTGCACGTAATGTGTTTTGGGCGCCCAGCTGAGAGGTAGTCGTCTGACAAAAGAAAGCCATTAGGTGGAGGAAAAAAGAGGCCATTAACCTCGCTGTTGACATTCCTTTGTAGAAAGCATCGCAAAAACGACATGGTCGAACTTGAAAACATATGATTACACTGTGGAGCTCTTAATTTATGATATTTACTGAAATGCCTAACGAAATGACGAGAAATATTTTTATGTCTATACACCTGATTAATACTACTGTCTCTCTAGTTGAGACATTTTTCTACTAACTTATGAAATGCCTCATGACTACTGAATGATGTTCTTATGCTTTACTTTGTACATATTTGCTCATTTTCTTTAATATCTAGTTTCTAGCTGCACTGCAGCATTGGTTAAAATAAAATTTAATATATGTACTAATATAGTTATTTTATGCCTACAGATCCAGTCAATAAGAAATTTATGATTTACTTCCAAGAAAACGAGGGCACATAAATAGATATTTCCCTTCACAGGAATTGCATAAATAATTTCTTTACGATTTGGTAACTTATCTGTTAGTGTAAGTTCTCGTGATGCATCACTCTAGTGTTAAGATGTGACATAGGTATTAGACATGGCCATTTTAGTGTAATATTTTTTCTGCTTCAGCTATGTCATGTTTAGATATAAGTTTTGTCATTTGGTGCTGCTGTTTGCCAGGCATAATGTTACAGAATTTAACTTTGTATTATGCTGTTAAGCCAGTTTTACTACGGATTAAGTTTTCTTGTTTGCTGCACAGTGGCTTTTATTAGTTGTAGTACTGCAATTGCTTTGCCAATTTGAATTTTTTGTCATTGCTGTTTGTGTTAATTATTTTGCACTGCTGCATTGCCTCATCCCTTAGTTTAGCATCTGAGCTCAGTAGTTTTAAGTTAGCTTAAGAGGGAGTAGACTATAAAACTAACTATGATGAATTGGAAGAAATGCATTGAGAAGATAAAAGAAAATGGTTTGGCCAAAAAAAAAAAGTAGTGTACAGTGGAGAAAAACTATTTTGAAAGAGGATGTGAACAGAATACAGAAAGCAGGCTTAGATAGTACTTTTGGGAATAATGATGAACAAAGGGAGATCTCCATGCAAAATACTGCAGTAAAACGAACCCTGTCCTTTCGTTTTGTGTTGTCCCACTATGTGTTTGTGTACCCTTGGGTATTTGTTTTCTTCCTGTCTCTGTGTAGTTTCATAGAATTTTTTCTTCTTCTAATACTAAGCTACATTCACTATGATGAGGAATACTGTTATGCTCAAACGTAATTGGCATTAATAATATGTTATTTACTTTGTAAAGATGTTTAGACGTTATTTATTCTGTTTTGTTTTAATGCTCATGTGTAAAGTTGATGTTTCAAAAGTTATTCTGATCTTTTATGTATTTACTTATGTCATAATTCCTATAACACTGATGTATATGTTTATTTCTATTCATCGTAAAGCTTGTACTACAAATGTTATCTGTATTGTTATGTTCTTTAATGATGTTTTCTGTATCTTTGTAATTGTATTCTCATGTTATAAAATTGTAATTGTCACCAGTTCATCATATTATTAACTTGTAAGTTGCATTTCACTGCACACGTTTCTGTTGGTCATAGTATATGGACAATATGTGAGAAGTAGGGACTGATAGTGTTTGCACGTGTGTTAATAATTCAGCAAGGGACTGGATAACAGCATTGCTGGTTCTCAGAACAATTCCAAAAACTTTGTGAGTGCACAAGTGGTGGTTTATGGACTTGCTATATTCTCCGCAAGACTCTTCAATGGTGATTGTACACCTGCAGTCACAACGGATGGCTGCTGGCCATCTCTACAAGGACTACAGTGGGTCTGCATCTTTGATGGCTCACCAATACCATTATTTCTACAAGACTACAGTGGGTCTGCTCTGTGATGACCTACCTACCAATATTCATCAACTTCGACTGACTCTGCTGTGGGTTTGCTCTGTTGTGGCCCATTACCTGTCAGCATGTCAAGAGTCAGCACTGTCTTTCCGTTGGAAGGACAACACTACTTCTTCAAGACTGCATGGAAATCCACTACTTCCGTGTGCATTTGCTTTTACTGCTCAGACTTTGAGAAAACCACTGAAATTTTACTGTGATGAACAATCTGGACTTTCTTTATGGACTGTGAGAAAATTTTAGCTTTTGACCAACATTGTATAAATAAGTGTGTGCATTTGATATCTTTGTTATTGTATTTATGAAAAATTTTATCAAATCATTATTGGCCACTGGCCAAAACAATTTGTAAAATTTTTTGTGGGGAGCATGGGGGCTATGTAAGTAGGCTGTTTAGATTTTTATATTGGCAACGTTGCGTAGCGCTCTGTATGAAAATCACTGGCTGTGCTGTGTGCAGTCTGTGGCTAGTTTGCATTGTTGTCTGCCATTGTAGTGTTGGGCAGCGGCAGCTGGATGTGAACAGCGCGTAGCGTTGCGCAGTTGGAGGTGAGCCGCCAGCAGTGGTGGATGTGGGGAGTTTTGTAATTTGTCATGAACTGCTATATATATTATGACTATTAAGGTAAATACATTGTTTGTTCTCTGCGCAGTTGGAGGTGAGCCGCCAGCAGTGGTGGATGTGGGGAGAGAGATGGCGGAGTTTTGTAATTTGTCATGAACTGCTATATAGATTATGAATATTAAGGTAAATACATTGTTTGTTCTCTATTAATATCTTTCATTTGCTAACTATCCCTATCAGTAGTTAGTGCCTTCCGTAGTTTGAATCATTTATTTAGCTGGCAGTAGTGGCGCTCGCTGTACTGCAGTAGTTTGAGTAATGAAGATTTTTGTGAGGTAAGTGATTTCTGAAAGGTATAGGTTAATGTTAGTCAGGGCCATTCTTTTGCAGGGATCTTTGATAGTCAGATTGCGTTGCGCTAAAAATATTGTGTGTCAGTTTAAGCACAGTCTTGTGCAATTTTTCATAAGGGGACGTTTCAATTTCCGTTGCCATTTTTATTAAAAAGTGAATTACATCATTTAAAATTCTACCCAGCACATTGCAAGGCCGCTTAAACAATGAAAATTAATTGGACAAGAAGGTAAGTTCTTTTTTGTAAAGAAAAGTTGTGAAAGACAGATACGTCTTCGTACTCGTACTGCAAAAACCAATGTTATCCACTCTTATGTTACAGATGGCTACACAGCGAGCTGAGAAATGATGTTCAAAGGGTCAAACAAACACCTTCTTCAGCATTTGTGATTAAAAACCCTGGTACAACTTCTAAAATAGCCCCTACAACACTACGTGATCGCTGAAGTCTTAAAATAAATCGGACTTTAAGGGTAGGTCTACTTTAAATCACTTAGTTGTCACGTAAAAGCACGTTATATTACTCATGCACTAGGTACTAGTTTATCTGTTTTTCCATGTTTCAGATGAGTAACACTTGACTGCCGAATATTTGCAAGTGGCGAAACAAGATATTTTCAGGGTGTATACGCGGACAAGGAAAAAAAATTCCCGGATTTTCCAGCTAAAAATACGCTTTCTCCCGGGTGAAAGCACACTTTTTCGTGTTAAGTGACAGTATATTTTCCCTTGGAACTGCAAAAATTATCAGTTCTTTGAATGGTTGTGGTTTTTTACACGGGCGTAGAATTTCCCCGCACTTTAGAAAACGAAACACAGGGAAAAAGTCACGTTTTGGAAATACCTTTCATATGCAGCAACACGTACGCTGCGTATTTTCGTATTACGAAAGTATACATTGGAATTGCACCAAACACCTCATGTTACTTTGCGAATCATTGAAATCCAGATTGCGGTGCGCTTTTGTAAGCCAGTCATAGCTCATGTCACGTGATCTCGCCAGCCGATGACAGCGTATATTCAGAGCATAAGACACGTGATGTAGTCAGCCAACAGCAACATCACTTAAGTAACACGAACACACAAACAGGAAAAGTTAATACTTTAAATTAATATACATATGTTGCTACAAGAAAAGCAAAGCTTTCACTTATAATATTGGTCTCTAAGGTTAATAAGCTGCAAGAGAAGCTAAGCTTTCGCATATAATGTTGATCTTTTTTGCGCGTGTTACACTTTAAGATATATCACACAAATGTGCCAGTAAAATTTTTAATGACATAAATGCCTGATCTTTTGAAATTTTTATATAAATTTGGAATCGTCTTACTCTTCCATAATTTGTGTGACGTCCCCGTTTCTTCTCCTTCCTCGTTCTAACAAACAATCTTGTCATCACCAAATCTGTAGCTATTCTTGCCATTGTTAAAATTTGTTCGCCGATTAACTTCACTAACCCCTCCAGAATGGCAGGTTTAATTATCCCGCCATTATTTCCGGTTAGGCGTTGTTACATGTTCGTACAACACGTTTTCCGCGTTACTTCCAGAATAGAACTTAAGCGGCTGCTAGCCGGGGACTGTACAACTGGTCCTTACTAGTATAGCGTTCTGGCCTAAAATTTTCTGTCAAAATTTCATTTTCTTGGATACACTGAGAAGATAAAACGTAATCTTTCTCACCTGTTACTCGTTTATTTCCATTCTGGTAGTCTGAATCTATGGATTTCGCTAGTAATTATAACAACGGTGATCAATCACAAACCCAGTCAACCACATAATCAAGACGATTGCCATTCATCCGTTCAGCTTTACTCCGCTCAACTCGTATATCCCCGTCCCCTTTTTTCTGCGGAAAGTTTATTTCTAGATGCGACGAGGATTCACCTGACAGAGACATCACGTACACTATGCACGTAGTCATCCTAAGGCCTTTGACACATTTTGCTGCTGGCAGATGCTTGCATGAGCACTGTGTGTCGTTGCCTTATAAGACGCATTTCCCTTGCAATTTATTTTCGATTTTTTCTCTCGTTTATGTTTTATTGTTAAAGTATTATTCTGCAGTAGCGGGATACAGTAATATCCTTTTTTAGAGTATCGGTTCTTACAATTCAAAATTACAAAAATTTAACAGAAAACTGAAAGAATGAAAAATTCCCGGAATTCTAAAAAATTCCCGGGTTTTTCCCGGTTTTCTCCCGGATGAAAAAATTCCCGGATTTTTCCCGGATCTCCCGATTGTCCCGGGTCGTTTACACCCAGTATTTTTCAGGATTATTGTTTCAAACAACACCTACAGCCAGAATGAAATTTTCACTCTACAGCGGAGTGTGCGCTGATATGAAACTTCCTGGCAGATTAAAACAGTTTTCACTCTACAGTGGGGTGTGCGCTGATATGAAACTTCCTGGCAGATTAAAACAGTTTTAATCTGCCAGGAAGTTTCATACCAGCGCACACTCCGCTGTAGAGAGAAAATTTCATTCTAGAAACAACCCCAAGGCTGTGGCTAAGCCATGTCTCCGCAATATCCTTTCTTCCAGAAGTGCTAGTTCTGCAAGGTTCGCAGGAGAGCTTCTGTGAAGTTTGGAAGGTAGGAGATGAGGTAATGGCGGAATTAAAGCTGTGAGGACGGGGCGTGAGTCATGCTTGGGTAGCTCAGTCGGTAGAGCCGACCGCGAAAGGCAAAGGTCCCGAGTTCGAGTCTCGGCCCGGCACACAGTTTTAATCTGCCAGGAAGTTTAACACCTACAGCTTTTTATGTACTCAGTAGGACAATAAAAGATCGGTAAAAGAGGGGAGATGAGTTATTCTTAAAGGGAGAATGCAGAAAATTTGTGAAATTCGAAAAAGCTATTCCTGCTAGCTGATTGATTTAAAAGGCAGCTTAAACTTTGAAAGTATTTCTAGCATATTTCAAGACAAATTAAGAAGTGGAAGCCAATCTTATTTGAAGGTAGATCATAACATGTCTCAAACATCTGACGAGTAAAACCACTTCAACAACAGATTTTATTATTATTTTTTTCATTTTATATGGTTACAAAATGGACTGGAGGTGATTTGCGGATGGTAGAAGAACACATTCCTGCAGACTTTTCGATTAAAATGTGATTTAAGTCATTTAAAATACTATCCAGCACATTAAGAGGCCACTTAAACAATGAAAATTACTTGGAATGAATGTAAGATCTGTTTGGGAAGAGTAGTTGTGAAACAGATACACATGTTGGTATTCGTGCTGTAAAAACTAATGTTATCCATTCTTATAGTTTTGAGACAGGTACAAAATGGACTGCCAAAAAGATGCGCTAAAGACCAAGGAAACAATTTCGTCAGGATTTCTGATTAAAAAGGCACATAGTTGTCAATGAAAAGCAACATTCTAATGTTTCTACTTTTTATGTGTCAGGTGAGCATTAATTGGCGGTGAACATTTGCAAGTGGTGAAACAATCTATTTCTCTGGATTTTGGTTAAAATGACAGCTATTACATTTTATGTAATCCATGACACAATTAGAGACTGATAAAAGAGGGAGATGAGTTATTCTTGAAGTCCAATTCATTTTCTCTGCTTAAGCTGCCTCACAATGTGCTGGGTAATATTGTAAATGATTTAAATCCCTTTTCAATCAAAAAGCTAGCATAAATGTATTCTTTTGGCTTTCTTAACCAAATCCAGGTTAGGTAGTTTTACTCCTAAGGTGTTTCAGACGTATCTACAGTGCGATTTGTTTCCACTTTTTATAACTCAAGGATTGTGGTAGAAATAATTCAAAAGTATAAGCCTTCATTTAAATAAATCAGGTGGCAGAAATATATTCTTTCACACTTCACACATCTTCTGCCATTCCTTTCCCACCAATGCAAAAAATAAAGCATGGAAAAATAAGTATGTACAGGATAAGGAACAGCAAGTGGTTTTCGTGTAAGCTATATGATGCGAAGCTTCTCTCTCTTCAAGAATAACCCATCTCTCCTCTTTTATCTTTCTCGCATTGTGCTATTGAGTACGTAAAATGTAGTAGCTGTCATTTGAACCAAAACCCTGAAAAATAGCATATTTCGCTACTTGCAAATATTCTGGAGCCAATTGTTACTCATCTGAAACTTAAAAAATAGATAACTTTGTACCTAGTGCATTAGCAACATCACGTGCTTTTACTTGACAACAATGTGATTCAAAGTAAGACTAATCTTCTAGTCCGATTTATTTTCACACTTTAATCGATATGCAGTGTGCTAGGAGCTATTATAAAAGTTGTAGCTACCTTTTTAATCAAAGATCCAATTTGTACCCATCTGTAAGATGAAAATGGATAACATCAGTTTTTACAATATGAGCTAGAAGATATGGTCCTATTTCCGAACAGTTCTTCAGAAAACAGTACTTACCTTCGAGTCCAATTTATTTTCAGTGTTTAAGTGGCTGACAAGGTGCTGAGTAGTATTTTCACTCGTTTAAATCCATTTTTAATCAAAAGACAGCAAAAATGTGGTATTTTGCCTTTTGCAGACCATCTCTAGTCCATTCTGTAGCCACCTAAGTTACAACATACGAGTAATATCAGTTTTTGGAGGATGACGATATGAAGTCACTTTACCCAGGTGTTTGGACCTACAGCAGGATGTGATTGTTTTCCACTATTTAATTTGTATTGCAATGCTCTAGAGGTACTTTAATAGTTTAAGCTGCCTTTTAAATTTGTCAACCAATTGACATAGCTTCTCACGCGTTTCACAAATTTTCTGGAGTCCATTTTGTACCCACCTAAAAAATAAAATATGGATAAATTAGTACCTACAGGATAAGCAACAATAGGTGATTACACCGGGCAGTTATACGATATGGAGAGGGACTCCCTTCGATAATAGTTAGTCAATCATTGTCCTGGGTGTACTTTAAATGTTGTAATTGTCTTTTGGATAAAAAAAGTGCAAAAATAGCTTGTTTGGCTTGTTGGAAATATTCTGCCGTCAATTTTATTCTCGTCTGAAATATAAAAAATAGATAAATTTGTTTCTAGCGGATGAGCAACATCATGGGCTTTTACTTGTCAACTATGTAATACAATGTTAAGACTTACCTTCCGGGTCGATTCATTTTCATACCTTGATGGAACACACCGTGTGGGATGGCGTGTTTTAAAAGCTGCAGCTGACTGTTTAATCAGTAACAACGTTTTATATACAGTTCTGAAGGAAAAGATTATGTTGGTTTCTTCACACACCTTGCGCAGTTCATTTTGCACCCACCTGAAACATAAAAATGATAAAGTTAGCTTTTACATCTGAGCACAAACACGTGGTTCTACTTGGCAACAATGTCTTTCAGATTAGAACTTACATTCGACTACAACTTATTTTCACTCTTTAATAAGCCTACCAATGAGCTGGAGAGTATCTTAAATGACATTTCAATATACAAGGAATTATAAATGTGTTCATTTGCATTCCACAAACCATCTGCAGTACATTTTGTAACCATGTAAATTATAAGAAATGGATAAGGTCAGTTTGTTGAAGATGGGACCCATAACGCTGTTTATTTCACAGCTTTTTGAGACAAGGAAGAACTTACATTCGATTGCGACTGATTTCCACTCCTTAATATGTCTTCTAGTGCGTCACAGTTACATTGAAAGTTTAAGCTGCCTTTTCAATCAATAAACCAGCAGAAATAGTTTCTTTTACATTTCACAAATTTTCTGTGCTCCTCTTTGTACCAATGTGAAATATAAAAAATGAATATATTAGAATCTGCAGTGTGACCAACATTAGATGATTTTAGTTGACAGTTATATGATACAAATAGGGACTACCTTCGAGAATATCGTCTCTCCTTGTTTACAAGTCTCACATTGTGCTAGGATGTACTTCGAAAGTCCTAGCTGTCTTTTTAATCAATAAACTTTCAAAAATAGCGCGTTTTGTCTGTTGCAAACATTATGCAATCGGTTTTGTACTCATCTGAAACATAAAAATGGATAAGATAAGTTTTTACAGTGTGAGCAACAAAACGTGGTCCAACTTTACTATTTCTTACGTAGTACCCCTCACCTTCGAATCCAATTCATTATCACTTTTTAATCTGTCTCAGTAAGTGCTGGGTAGGGTTTTAAAGAGGTTAAATCACTATTTAATCAAGGCAGCAGAAGTGGGTTCTTTTCCTTTTCCTATGCATCTCCCATCTACTTGGTAACCACCGGGTGCAGTTTTTTTCCACTCTATAATCCTTCTCTCGATGTTATAGGAAATGCTTTAATATGTTTAGCTATTGTTTTAAAGTAATTAAGTGCAGAAGTGCCTTCTTTTGTCTTCCATAAATTCTCTGCAGCTCTTTTTTAACAGAGTGTGGTACATAAAAGTGGATGAGATTAGTTTTTGCAGGATAGGCAAAACGATACAGTGTTACTCTGTAACTCTAGGATACAAAGGACTTACCTTTGACTGCGATTCATTTCCACTCGTTATTCGATCTCACACTGTGCTTGTTAGTATTTTAGACGTTTTAACTGCCGTATTAAACGATAAACCTGGAGAACTTACTTGTTTTGCGTTCGCAAATCTTTTTCATTTCATTTTTTGTCCATATGCAATTTACAAATAGGATGGTGCTTGTTTTTAACGCATGAGAACCGCCCTTGGTTTTACTCGATAACTGCGTGATACAAAGTAGGAAATACTTCCGAGTCCAGTCAATTACAGCCCCCTTAAGCTTTCTCGCTATGTGCTAGGAGGAACTTTAAAAGTTTTAGCTGTCGTTTTAGTCTATGAGCCTGCAGAAATAAATTGTTTTGGCTGTTGTAATTCTTCTGCATTGTAATTCGCATCCATCTGAAATATAAAAAGTTTCAACAGAATGAGTACCACCATGTTGTTTTACTTCTCAGCTATGTGGTACAAAGTAGATCTTACCTTTCACTCCGAACTATTCTCATTATTTAATCGATCACGCAGTTATTTAGGAGGTATTTTAAAAGTTAGAGCTGCCTTTTTAATCTATAAACCTGCAGAAATAGTATGCTTCGCATTCGCAAATCGTCTGCAGTCCGTTTTGCACCTATCAGAATTTTTTTAAATGATAAAGATCCGTTATTGTCGGAGGAACGTCACCATGTGGTCCTACTTCATAGCTGTTTCATACAAAGCAGGACTCACCTCCGAATGCAATTTATTTACACTCCTTAATTTTTTGGCAGTGTTCCACGACGTATTTTGAAAGTTTTTCTTAATTTTCGATCGATAAACGTGCAGAAATAATGCGCTGGAAGGTATTTTAATATCTTGTTGCCTTCCGCAAATCTGCTGCTTTAGTACACGCCTGAATCATAAAAACTGGATAAGATTAATTTTTACGGGATGAGTCCCATCATGTGGTTTTGCGCGTCGACTCCGTGCTACAAAGTAAAATCTCCATATTTTAATGTGTTTCACAATGGTCTAGGAGGTATTTTAGAAGTTTGAGTAGCCTTTTTAATCCACAAACCTCAAGGAATAGCCTGTTTTGCTTTTTGCAAATCTTCTGCAGCCCATTTCGTGCCTATCTGAACAAAAAACATCGATAAAATAACTTTTCACAGGATGAGTACCACAACGAGGCTTTACTCGACAACTATGTGACACAAAATATGACGTACAATTGATTCTGATTCATTTCCATGCTTTCATATGTCTCGCAGTGGGCTAGGAATTACTTTAATAGTTTGGGCTACCGTTTTAACAGATAACCCTTTAGAAACAGCTTGTTTTGTATATTGGAAATCTTTTGTAGTCCATTTTTTACCTATATGAAACATAAAAAATAAGTAAGGATGAGCACTGTCGCATGGTTTTACTCGAGAACTATGTGATACAAATAGGTTTACCCCTAAGTCAGATGCATTTCAAATTTTTTATCTTCCTCGAAATGTGCTAAGAGGTATTATAAGAGTTTGAGCTGCCTTTGTAATGGATAAAACTGCAGACATAGTTTGTTTTGCCATTTGCAAAGCTTCTGCAGTCGATTTTGTATCCATCTCAAACATAAAAATAGATCAAGTTAGTTGTCTGAAGATGAACACCACCACGTTGTTTTACACGAGAACTTTGTGACACAAAGTATGACTTGCCTCCTGCCCTGATTCATTTCCACTATTAAATCGGTCTCACACTGTGCTAGTAGGTGCTTTGAAAGTTTGAACTGCCTGTTCAATCAATAAACTTGTTTTGGATTTCACAAATCTTCTTCATTCCTTTTTGACCACATCTGAGGGATAAGAATGGCATAAGTTTAACTTGTAAAAGATGAAGACCACAATGTGATTTTTCTCGACAACAATGTTCCACACAGGAGGACTTATCTTTGAGTTCGATTCATGTCGCTCTTGAATCTGTATCGCTGTGAGTTGGACAGCTGCAATTTTAGTTATGAAATTTGCTGACATAGCTTGTTTTACCTTTCGCAAATATTCTGCAGCCCACTTGATGTCTACATGAAACACAAAAAACGGTTGACATAATTGTTTACAGGATTAGCACCACCAAGTGATTTTACTCAACAACTATGTGATTCAAAATTGGACCTAAATACGAGTCCCATTCACTTTCGATGCTTGATTTGACTCATAGTGACTCATAGTATTTTGAAATTTTCAGCCTGTCTGTTTAATCGACAACCTGCATATCTTCTTCAGTATATTTTCTATCCATACTACACATAAAAAATGGATAAGCCCAGTTTTTTCAGGAAGAGTGTAGGAAGAGCAACAACACGTGTTTTACTCCAGAACTATATGATATGAAATATGATATATCTTAAGTACGAGTGATTTCCAACCCTTAATCTCTCTTAAAGTGTGCTGCGCGGTATTTTAATAGTTGTAGGTGGTTTTAAGCCATAATCCTGCAGAAATAGATGGTTTTCCTTTAACCAGTCTTCTGCAGGAAATTTTGTTCCCATCTAAAACATAAAAAAGATATTAAATTAGTTTTTGCAGGATGAAAGCTCCCTCGTAGGTTCACTCAGCAACTGTGTGACACAAAGTAGGGCTAATCTTCAAGTCCAATTCACTTCCAACCTTTAATCTGTCTCGCAGTCTCCTGGAAGGTATTTTAAATGTTTTAACTGTCTATGTAATCTATGAAACTGAAATCACAATTTAATTTACTTTTGCAAATCTTCTGCAGTATGTTTTGTACCCATCTGAAACATAAAAAAATTAAAACGTTTTTTATAACTTTTGCTTTTACTTGGCAACAACATGATAGAAAGTGCGACTTACTTTCGAATCCGATTAATTTTCATTCTCGAATGCCAAGCGGTACTTTAAAAGTTTTATCCGTCTTTTTAATCAATAAACCTGAAGAAATAACTGGTTTTGCGTTTAGTAAATCTTCTGCTCTCCATTTCGTACCCATATGAAACAAGAGATATGGGTAAGATTTGGTTTTACAAGACGCGCACGACCGTCGTGTTGTTTTACTCGACAACTCAAGAAAATAAGTTTTACCTTAGATTCCCATTCATTTCCACTCTTTGATCTCTATGTGTACTAGAAGATATTTCAAAAGTTTTAGCTGTCTTTTTAATCTATAGACTTGCACTAATCGGTTTTTGCCTTTTACATTTCCCCCACAGTTCATTTTTTCCAATGTGAAACATATAAAAACCGGCCAGGTTGCGAGTAGGACTCTCACACTGAGGATTACATGCGAAATAAATTATGTAACAGACATTTTGTTCATTCCGGGAATCGATTATTTCCACGGTTTTTCTATTTGTTCGACATTGATACTGGCAATATATCAGTCCCAGGGATTCTAAGACTTTCCAGACTGTTTTAATTTCTAGTTAGATGTCCGATAACAAATGGCAAAAAATTATTTTTTTCATGTCATATATTTACAAATTAAACAACACTTTGGATGGAGCAGGAAATATTCAGCTGATAGAACGTAGCTAGTTAGTTACTTTCATGTTCCATGGATCTTTTGCACAATAAATAGTCATGATGTGGAATGAGTCATTTTAAATTCATATTACAAATTAATTTGTATATCTACATGTACTCTCAACACCACCATATAATTTCGTTTTTTCCCGAAATGAAAACAAGATATATAAATTGAGTTAGCAATTCCTATACACCATTTTTTACACATTACAAACATATAAATTCTTCTACGGAATAGAAGGAGTTGTCAAGGAGAAACTTTTTCAATTTATTTTCAAATTTTACCTTGCTGTCTGTTAGACATTTTATGTCACTAGGTAAGTGGTTAAAATTTTTTGTTGCAGCATTGTGCACCCCTTTCTGTGCTAAAGACAACCTTAATATTGAGTAATGAATAACATTTTTTCTTCTAGTATTGTAATTATGTACCTCATTGTTCCTTCTGAACTGTAGTGGATTATATACAACTTCATTAGGGAATAAATACACTGTGAAGCAATAGTCAGAATGCCCAACTCCTTAAACAGATGTCTGCAAGATGATCACAGGTGAGCACCACATATTATTCTTTGAGCACGTTTTTGGGCAATGAAGACCTTCTTTCTTAAAGGTGAGTTACCCCAGAACATTATTCCATATGACATTACTGAATGAAAATAATAAAATAAAATAAGCAAAATATGTCAACGTATTGATTTATCTATTGCCAAATTTTCTATGATTCTAATTGCAAATGTGGCCGAACTAAGTTGTGTTAGGAGTTCCAACATGTGTTTTTTCCATTTTAAATTCTCATCAATAGGGTCGCTTAAGAATTTTGAAGTTTCCACCCTATGTATTATTTTATCACCATGTGTTACACTTATCACTGGTGCAGTACCCTTAGGGGTGCAGAACTGAATATGATGTGTCTTAAGGTTGAGACCATTCGCAGAAAACCTGTCAATGAGAACTTTGTTCATCATTTTATCCATTTCTGTATGTGTACCGGGAGTGATTATAATACTGGTGTCATCTGCAAAAAGAACTAATTCTGCTTGTTGTACATTAGATGGTAGATCATTTACATATATGAGAAAGAGTAGTGGATCTACGATTGAGTCTTGGGGAACCCCGTACATGATTTCTCCTCAGTCAGAATTATGTCCCTGGATTCTTTTGGTTGAATTACTACTAACTACAACTTTCTGCATTCTTTTGGTTAGATATGATATGATGTATTTGTTGGCTATACTATCAATCCCATAAAACTACAATTTATCTAGGAGTGTACTATAATTTACACAAGAAAATGCCTTGTATAGGTCACAGAAAATATCTACCGGCACTGTTTTGTTATGCTTGGAAACACCATCAAAACCAGAAGAGTTTTTATTCTTGAGAGAATTTATGACCCTCTTAATTTCAGAAGTAGAAGTTGATGGTACATTCAGATGATGTAATTTTATGAGAGTTACTTCTTCAACCTATTGTTGCGATCTTCCTTTGACAAGTATACGTAGAATTTCTCTACATATCGATGTTCCACATACACACAAGAATATGGAGCACAGAGGGGTAAATAGGCTGGGACAAAGTTACGGTCCACCCAACTATAGCGGCCGCCTGGCGCTCAAGGTAAAGAGAAAAAGGTAAAAATAAAGACAAATTATAATAGAAACGGATCTCCTTAAGCGACTTAGGAAAATTAGAGCAAACGGTAAGTACGGATAACCGGACGGGGATCTGAACCCTCGGCTATCCGAACAGCAGTCAATAGTGTTGATACTGCACATATTTTACAAACAACAAAAATGGTATGACGCAGTTCCCTTCTGACAATCGAGAGTGAATGCTAGCTGAGCTGAAAACGGTCATTAAGAAAGAATTTAAGTTAAGGGTAAATAGAGTGGTAGCAAAATCTTTTATAGTCGACATTAGCAATTGTTTAAACTCACTGCATCTGTTAACGGAAGGGGGATCATTTGGTAACAGATATGGTGGATAAGATTGATGCTATCAAACAAAAATTAATCCTATGGAAAAATCAGCTTCAAGTTCATAACATGGAACAATTTCCGGAACGCAGGACAGCTCTTTGTAGCCCAGACATCACTGACTAAGTTTCAGTATTTCAAACATTTCATCGTGAGTTCTCAAAAGGTTCCAGGACTCTGCACGACTGAAGACTGATTTCGATTTATTTGTCAGACGGTCTTCGCTTTTGGCTGCTGACGTACCTCATTACTTCCAACTTGAGGCGATAGGTGTACAGTGTAGAATCTCCCCCAGCGAACTGTTTGCCCAATCCACGAATTTACAACATTTTTATAAAATGTTACCCCACGAGCAATATCTTCGACTGCAGAGACAAGCCACTAAAGTAAATAGAATGTTTGGTTCGACATACGTGCCTGCACATTTTTTTCTGTTACGAAATTGACAAAAAAAATGTTTTTCTGTTACGAAATTGACAATGGTTCATGGTGTGGGTTCCTGTAGTCATGTCCTAGTTCATGAACCACGAGCAACGTATGAGTGGCCAAGTAAGTGGTCCCGACAGTCGGGATACCAGTTACTTTGGAATAAGGCTGGGCATCTCGGACGTATTCCGAGTCGTGGTCACCTTTGTGCTCATACGGCAAAGACTACCAAATCCACCGGTTAGTCCCTCAGCCATTAGGGGTAAAACCCAATGGGACTCGGGGCAAGTAAGGCTAGCAACCTGCTTCCCTGGTACTTTAAATATGATGCTGGCAACAATCAGAGCAAAATGCCTCGGACCTTTGGAGGTGACGGAGTCCCACCTCTAACTGACAAACCAGGGACTCCTAAGATACGACTTGGCAAACAAATGGTAATGAGATGGGGAGCTATTAATATCAATGGGGGCTACTCTGGGAAGAAGGTAGAGCTGGCAGAGGCTGCAAGTAAGATGGGGCTGGACGTTTTAGTTGTTAGTGACATTCGGGTAAGGGGTGAGAAAGAAGAGGAAGTAGGAGAATACAAGGTCTACCTGTCAGGAGTCAAAGCAGGAATAGCATAATGGGGTGTAGGGCTTTACATCAGGAAAGAAATGGAACCCAGCGTAGTTGCAATAAGGTATGTAAACGAACGACTGATGTGGATAGATTTGACAGTGTCTAGCAAGAAAATTAGGATTGTGTCAGTATATTCGCATTGTGAAGGGACAGATCAAGATAAGATGGATAGTTTTTATGAGGCACTCAGTATTGTAGTTGTTAGAGTAAAGGACAAGGACAGTGTTCTGCTCATGGGTGATTTTAACGCCAGGATTGGAAATCGAACAGAAGGGTATGAAAAGGTTATGGGTAAATTTGGAGAGGATATGGAGGCCAACAGGAACGGGAAACAACTCTTGGATTTCTGTGCCAGTATGGGCTTAATAATCACAAACTCCTTTTTTAAACATAAGAACATTCACCGGTATACTTGGGAAGGCAGGGGAACCAGCTCTGTCATTGACTATATAATAACAGATCAGGAATTCAGGAAGGCTGTGAGGGACACACGTGTATTCAGGGGATTCTTTGATGACACTGATCATTATTTAATCTGCAGTGAAATTGGGATTGTGAGGCCGAAAGTGCAGGAGGTCAGGTCCATATGTAGGAGGATAAGAGTGGAGAAACTTCAGGATAAGGAAATCAGGCACAAGTACATAACAGCGATCTCAGAAAGGTACCAGTTAGTTGAATGTAGTCAATTACAGTCATTGGAAAAGGAATGGACAAGGTACAGGGACACAGTACTAGAAGTGGCTAAAGAATGTCTTGGAACAGTAGTGTGTAAAAGTAGGATGAAGCAAACAGCTTGGTGGAATGATACAGTCAAGGCAGCCTGTAAAAGGAAAAAGAAGGCGTATCAAAAATGGCTACATACCAGAGCCCAGGTAGACAGAGAAAGTTATGTTGAAGAAAGAAACAAAGCCAAACAGATAATTGCAGCATCCAAGAAGAAATCGTGGGAAGACTTTGGAAACAGGTTGGAGACTATGGGTCAAGCTGCTGGAAAACCATTCTGGAGTGTAATTAGCAGTCTTCGAAAGGGAGGTAAGAAGGAAATGACAAGTATTTTGGACAGGCCAGGAAAACTGCTGGTGAATCCTGTGGATGCCTTGGGCAGATGGAGGGAGTATTTTGAAGAGTTGCTCAATGTAGGTGAAAATGCGATCAGTAATGTTTCAGATTTCGAGGTAGAATGGGATAGGAATGATGATGGAAATAGGATCACATTTGAGGAAGTGGAAAAAATGGTCAATAGATTGCAGTGCAATAAAGCGGCTGGGGTGGATGAAATTAAGTCGGAACTCATCAAATACAGTGGAATGTCAGGTCTTAAATGGCTACACAGGATAATTGAAATGGCCTGGGAGTCGGGACAGGTTCCATCAGACTGGACAAAAGCAGTAATCACACCAATCTTTAAACATGGAAACAGAAAAGATTGTAACAACTACAGAGGTATCTCTAATCAGCGTTGTGGGTAAAATCTTCGCAGGTATTGTTGAAAGGAAAGTGCGAGTATTAGTTTAGGACCAATTGGATGAAAATCAGTGTGGGTTTAGGCCTCTTAGAGGTTGTCAGGACCAGATCTTTAGCTTACGGCAAATAATGGAGGAGTGTTATGAGTGGAACAGGGAATTGTATCTATGTTTATACATCTAGAAAAGGCATATGACCGGGTTCCTAGGAGGAAGTTATTGTCTGTTCTACAAGATTATGGAATCGAAGGCAAACTTTTGCAAGCAATTAAAGGTCTTTACATGGATAGTCAGGCAGCAGTTAGAGTTGACGGTAAATTGAGTTCATGGTTCACAGTAGTTTCAGGGGTAAGACAAGGCTGCAACCTGTCTCCACTGTTGTTCATATTATTTATGGATCATATGTTGAAAACAATAGACTGGCTGGGTGAGATTAAGATATGTGAACACAAAATAAGCAGTCTTGCATATGCGGATGACTTAGTTGTGATGGCAGATTCGATTGCAAAGTAATATTTCAGAGCTAGATCAGAAATGTAAGGACTATGGTATGAAGATTAGCATCTCCAAAACGAAAGTAATGTCAGTGGGAAAGAAATATAAACGGATTGAGTGCCAAATAGGAGGAACAAAGTTAGAACAGGTGGACGGTTTCAAGTACTTAGGATGCATATTCTCACGGGATGGCAACATAGTGAAAGAACTGGAAGCGAGGTGTAGCAAAGCTAATGCAGTGAGCGCTCAGCTACGATCTACTCTCTTCTGCAAGAAGGAAGTCAGTACCAAGACTAAGTTATCTGTGCACCGTTCAATCTTTCGACCAACTTTGTTGTATGGGAGTGAAAGCTGGGTGGATGCAGGTTACCTTATCAACAAGGTTGAGGTTACGGATATGAAAGTAGCTAGGATGATTGCAGGTACTAGTAGATGGGAACAGTGGCAGGAGGGTGTCCACAATGAGGAAATCAAAGAAAAACTGGGAATGAACTCTATAGATGTAGCAGTCAGGGCGAAAAGGCTTAGATGGTGGGGTCATGTTACACGCATGGGAGAAGCAAGGTTACCCAAGAGACTCATGGATTCAGCAGTAGAGGGTAGGAGGAGTCGGGGCAGACCGAGGAGAAGGTCCCTCGATTCGGTTAAGAATGATTTTGAAGTAATAGGTTTAACATCAGAAGAGGCACCAATGTTAGCACTGAATAGGGGATCATGGAGGAATTGTATAAGGGGGGCTATGCTCCAGACTGAACGCTGAAAGGCATAATCAGTCTTAAATGATGATGATGATGATGATGATGATGATGATGATGATGACGAAATTGACAAAGGGTCGCCAATGTTCGAGTTTTAACAGATTTTAATCTGCATAACTCGGTGTGTTTTTGTTTCACGAGCCATAGTTCGAGATATATTATATACTCTAAAATCGAAATGAGTATAAATTTATAAACTTCATAACATAATGTTAAATACCTGTGTATACAGCTTGTAGATTTCCTCACAGTATTGGCACTATCTAACGTACTTAAATTGAGTAGGAATGCTGAAAATAAACCCTAGTGATCAAATCCTGCTTATACGAGTATGTTGCCACATTCGCCTCCTGGAAGTAGCCGCACTGTGTTGTAAACACGTCTTTCTAAGTTTCGCACGAGTACAGCTTTCAGTATAGAACTGTTTCACTCGCACACCTTCTAGGAATAGCGCTGTGATGGGGAAGCCGGAGCACTGGACCGACTTGGTTACGCACGTATTTCTACTGCAGTTAGAATAGGTAAAAAACAGTTTTCATCTCCGATATTAGCAAACAATGTCTTCCGTTAGCATTCTAGAAGGCGTAACAGCATAGTTTCTTCTTTTGGTCAGAACCTCTATTTCCTTCTTACACAGGACCCCGACAGACAGTATGACTCATATCTGAAGGCAGGAATGATCCTTTCTTCTCATGCAATCTGTCGAATTTGTGCTTCTGTTTATTAACTGGTGTGGCATAATCTACTTCTATGTTTCGGTAAGTTAAACTATTGCTCTTGTACCAAATATCGTGTCACAGCTTATTACTGTGAAGAATTTGTGACTCCATTCACTTACAGTAGACAGCGGCCAGCTCGCGTCGCGTGCTATACGTGCGTCATCGAAGCAGCGCTGACTCTGTGCGATCGTAGATCCGATGCGCAGCTTCCAAATGAAGTTTCTCTTCATCCTCAGAGTATTCGGTGTTGTTGAGGTGTCTCCGTATCATAGCAAAAAGGTGAGAGAAATAAGTAAACGAGACATCTTCCATGTGTCTTCCAAAAGTATCTTTTCTCGACGAGTCCTCCCCATAAAGGCGTTTAACCATTGAATGAAGGCTTTCGCTGGTGTGTACGTAGTTGCTGATATTTGTTTATCGGCATAAGGTCGTGCTCCAGGACTTAATTTTCTGCCAAAAATTTCGTTTTCCAGTGTTGCAGGCATTATCCGAGGCTTTAACGACTCAGAAAGTAGTTCCAGATTTGAACACGCTCACTCACTCACTTGACTTTAGGATGTCTCTTGATCTCGTTTCTTTCATAGTTCTGGCACTTGTAGTGTCTTGCCTATTTGTTTGGCTTTTTATGCTACTCTTTCCGGTGTGTCTGTTCTAGGTGTCATTCTTGTTTTCTTAACCTATTGCTCAGATTGCGCGCTTTATACTCGCAGTAGGTCTGGCCACCTTGCTGTCGGACGCCAATGTATGTGGTTGCCCAGACTGATGGTCAATGGGTTTTCAGATCACTGCGCCTTTTCACAGAATTGGTGGCCGGTCTGTTTGATGCGGTCCTTTAACATTGGAACACCTGCTCGGTAAGCTCCGTGGTGGGGAAGCGTCTGGGTAGCGGCAGAACAAGGCGAAGAGCTTTGATCACCACTCTCTGTACTTTTTCAATGTGGATGTTGGCAGCTTTGTCCCATACCACAGAAGCGTACTCGACCCTTGCGGCACTCCCGCCCGGATTCGTCTTGCTGTAGATTTGAAACCGTCCGCGAGAACATGGAAGGTAGGATTTGAGCAGGCTCAGCAAGCCGAACGATTTATATCAATCCACGCATATCGTGACGTCATCAGACCACTGTCTAGATCGCGTAGCCGAGCCGACGTACGCTATGGAGCTTGAACTGGGAGAAGAATTGGCACTGTTTGTTTTATTTAGCACTATGGATCACTAATTGTCCAGTTCCAGCCCTTCTTTTGTGCTGAAATTGTTTTCGTGCTTTTAAATTGTTATTGTTTCTTCGTTCATCCTAGAGTAGTAATAATTAGATCTTGCTAAACCCGCTGTGCCAGATAAACGAATTTGATGGTTTTCCGGTCGTAGTGCGTGATCTGCTACTGCTGATTTATCCTTCTTGCCTATGCGACAACTGATTTTCTATTCCTTTAGGAAAGTGTTAATACTTCTTTTTGTAGTTCATATTGTAAGTAGGCTGTTTATGTTTTCTCTATGTAAGTAGGCTGTTTATGTTTTCTTTATGTAAGTTTGCTGTTTATGTTTTCTTATTGGCAACGTTACGTAGCGCTCTGTATGAAAATCACTGGCTGTGCTGTGTGCAGTATGTGGCTAGTTTGCATTGTTGCCTGCCATTGTTGTCATGAACTGCTATAGCTGGATGTGAACAGCGCGTAGCGTTGCGCAGTTGGAGGTGAGCCGCCAGCAGTGGTGGATGTGGGGAGAGAGATGGCGGAGTTTTGATAATCTGTAAGACTGGATGTCAATTATGAATATTAAGGTAAATACAGTGTTTGTTCTCTATTAAAATCTTTCATTTGCTAACTATCCCTATCAGTAGTTAGTGCCTTCAGTAGTTTGAATCTTTTATTTAGCTGGCAGTAGTGGCGCTCGCTGTATTGCAGTAGTTCGAGTAATCAAGATTTTTGTGAGGTAAGTGATTTGTGAAACGTATAGTTTAATGTTACTCAGGGCCATTCTTTTGCAGGGATCTTTGATAGTCAGATTGCGTTGCGCTAAAGTTATTGTGTGTCAGTTTAAGCACAGTCGTGTATAAATTGTTCAAAGGGGACGTTTCATAAAATAAGTGTGTGCATTTGATATCTTTGTTATTGTAATTATGAAATTTTTTTTCAAATCTGTATTGGCCAGTGCCCAACACCATTTGTAAAATTTTTTGTGGGGAGCATGGGGGCTATGTAAGTAGGCTGTTTATGTTTTCTCTATGTAAGTAGGCTGTTTATGTTTTCTTTATGTAAGTTTGCTGTTTATGTTTTCTTATTGGCAACGTTACGTAGCGCTCTGTATGAAAATCACTGGCTGTGCTGTGTGCAGTATGTGGCTAGTTTGCATTGTTGCCTGCCATTGTTGTCATGAACTGCTATAGCTGGATGTGAACAGCGCATAGCGTTGCGCAGTTGGAGGTGAGCCGCCAGCAGTGGTGGATGTGGGGAGAGAGATGGCGGAGTTTTGATAATCTGTAAGACTGGATGTCAATTATGAATATTAAGGTAAATACAGTGTTTGTTCTCTATTAAAATCTTTCATTTGCTAACTATCCCTATCAGTAGTTAGTGCCTTCAGTAGTTTGAATCTTTTATTTAGCTGGCAGTAGTGGCGCTCGCTGTATTGCAGTAGTTCGAGTAATCAAGATTTTTGTGAGGTAAGTGATTTGTGGAACGTATAGTTTAATGTTACTCAGGGCCATTCTTTTGCAGGGATCTTTGATAGTCAGATTGCGTTGCGCTAAAGTTATTGTGTGTCAGTTTAAGCACAGCCGTGTATAAATTGTTCAAAGGGGACGTTTCAATATGTACACTTGACCGCAGGTGCAAGGAATTTTATATGCCCCTGCTGTGGCAAGCGACGGGTGTAAATCCTTTGCAGTGTTTAAATATTCACCCATCTTTATTGTTGGTTCAAACACAGTATCAATATCGTGTTTTGTGAGTACTTTGTTGATGCGATCTGTGACAGTTTTTAGAAATGGAAGGAAACCTTTCCCTTTAGTTGGTTTGTAACCTCCCCCTCACTTATCGATCTTAACGACAGTAAAAATTAAACCGCGTGTACCTAATGGAAATTTGGGAAAAGCAATCGTCACCGAAGTTAATCTGTCGGTAAAGAGGGAGGAAAGGGTTACATCTAAATAAAAGGAAAAATGCAAATGAAATTGGTGGAAATAAATTTTGAGAAAGTGTAAAGTTAATAAAAAAAGTAAATGTGCGGTCGTTACGTTAACAATTAACTGGCGTTAATTAGATATTTGAGATTTGGGGAAAATAATGGTCGCCAGACCTATGGACAACTACTATAATAACCGAAAAAGAAAGGTTATTGCACATATAATTAGCACTAAAAGCGTGGCAACTGAAGGTTAACACGTGTTGCACGAAAACTGAATGTTTGTCAGAAGCAATAAAATTCGCTACACTCTGACTTAATTTAGCAAAAGAATTAATAAAACCGGAAAATTGAAAGTTAATTTAGTGACTGAAATTAATAGTGAACTTTGTTTCTGAAGCACTACGAAATTCAATAAAATAAGGTTAGTCTTGGGCTACCTCAACAATCATTTCAAAAGCTACTGGAATCTATGCAATTTAGAAATAAACTGAACTTTAATTAAATGATTCTGATCAACTAACAATAGTAAAATTTAGTACGTACCAAGCTGAGATGCAGTCACAGATAAGCTAAAATATGGTAACAAAACTCGCACTTTTAATTTGTACTTGTGTAATCTAAATATTGTAGCCAGCTACGAATACCTTAACTGAACTTTGAAATTAAAGCAGTGAAATAGAATGATATCACTTTAACGCTGTAGTTTGAATTTCAACGACACTCGAGTTCATTTCGGAAAAGGAAGGGACCCTGCTTGGTAATGCAATTGGGACAATGAGCAACAAGGGGTCATGCTAAGTTGCTGTATTTTAGTGATGCTAATGGAATAGTTTGAAAAGCTGAGGTCTGCCATACAATTCTGAAACTTTACGTGCTTTCAGTCTTCCTTGTTGGTTGATTGAAGGTTTGAAGCCGTCGATCGAGGAGGTGGCGACAGTCACTCATTGTCGGCCGTCGCTATTGCAGAAGCTGGATGTTGGCGCGCCTTCTTCTCGGCACGGTCACCAGGCGAAACGGGCTCTTGATGTGTGCCAGCTAATGTTTTCCGTCCGCGACACCGTGCCAGAAACTATCATAGCAAGTCGAGCGCAATTACATGCTGCCAAACCCCGTAAGCGCGGCAACTCGCGGGAGCGTCACTCAACACACCTGCTCCACCGCCCTGCTCCAGCCACACTCTGCTCTGCCCGCGCTCCACGCGGCAGAGTCCACTTCCAAAGATCCTAAACACTTTGGTTCTCCACACGACCTATCGATGTAGTCGTTCGATAGCATAGTTTTCCCTAGGCGAGACCCAGCGTAAAAATACAAATAAGATTTACAAAACAAACCAATTATACTTCGACATAAATGCATATATATATATAGTAAAACAATTACAACATATAAAGACACAGAAATGTCATATCTTCAGGTAACAAAATAAGGAAAAAAATTTATAGTACAATAGATGGAAATAGGAGGATATGCATTTCCGGCGTTACAGGTTCTTTTTCATTAGTAGCCCTAGACCTTTTAGGACGTAATGCCCTGTTTAATCTCTTTGTCAGAGTAGCCGTTTCTTCTGTAGGCCGTTCTTAAATGATGAAATCGTCCTCCAAGTACTGTGGTTCATAGATTGTCTTAGCCCAGTACGCCAATGTTTTGATCACTCCTCTTTCCTACCTGAGATAGTAATTGGAATTTCTGAGCACGTATCTATCTGAATGAGGGGACTCTCCGTAAACTTTATGCCCTGAATTTACGTCGGGTTTTCTACGTATCTGTACATCCAAAAATGAAATTTGACCTTCTTTCTCTTTCTCCATAGTGGGCTTTCAATTATAATTAACATTATTCAAAAAGTTTAGGAATTCAGGGATTTCTTTTCCTCCTTGAGGCCATTAACGAAAGTATGAGGGTTTCTTCTTCTTCATCTGAAGGCCAACGTCTTCAAATTTTTCCATATAAAAATTCGGGGCAACTGCGCCCAGTGGGTTCTCTAAAGCCATACACCATGAGGTTGCCCACAGAATTTGTTGTCCCATTGACAATAAGTTGATATGAGACAATGTGTAAAGAGATCTACTACTTCCTTTGCAGAAATACTTTCCACATGTGACATCACCTAATTAAGAAGCACATAGGAACTATAAAAAAATACATTAACACCTGCCTTAAAGAACACAAGAGCAATTGTCACCTAGGCAAGATGGATAAATCAGCAGTAGCACATCATGCACTAGGACTGGGAAATTACCAAAATCGTTTCTCAGATACTGTGGTTATAGCAAGATCTGATAATTTCTACACTATGATGTATACAGACTCTTTAGAAATTCAAAACAGTTTCAACAGAAAAGAGGGAGGACAGAAATTAGGCAAGTTGTGGACGTTACTGTTAGTGCTCAATAAAAGAAACACCGCCAACTTGTAAGTTGGCAGAATAAACGAAAGTCAATTTCGTACCTTACATTAGTGTTTTATACGTCATAACGGGAAAGTGAATATGACACCTAACTTACTTTGGCGGTAATGAGGATTTGCCTACAGTATGGAATGCAAAAGAGATGACAATCGACAGTATTAATACACCTCTCCTATATGCATGTCAATGAGCAGAAGGTGAAACATTTTGGAAACATTCTGTGTGGAAGCCAGTGTGGGCACACACAGAGGCCACACCCTGGGAGGCACTACAGAAAGCTCTTAAAGGGAGGGGCAGGGGTTTCCCACGGCGGGTCGGCGACCCGACAGGTGACACGTACTGCAGGACGAATAACACGCTACCAGAAGTAGGACAGAAAGAAGCTTTAGAAAACTGGGTTTTTGAATGCCAAACGGATACGAACAAAACCAGTGATGTTCGATCACGTGAACTGAAAGTGGTACACACGTAATAGACACATATAACTTTTTAGGCGTCTGGAGCAGACACAAAACGTCCGATTGGTGGAAACGCACTAGGAAGGAGTTAAGTGCCAAAATTTCGACACAATTTAATGGTAGGACCCTTGCGATTGGTAGAGTGAGTTTCCACAAAATAAGAGGAATGCTTCTATTGGTCGAAAAAAGCTGTGGCATGGAGAACGAAAGAACCCAGGTGGGGAGACAGTTCGGCTATGAGAAAGATGAGAGCGAAATTTTCGGGGAGTCTTCTCTGAGCTGGCGTCAAGTGCAGAAAGGAGCGCATAACATTCCGTATGACGCAGAGGAGAAATTTGTGTGAACACTGCGTTCACAACAGCTGACCTCCAGCTAGAAATTAGCTGTAGCGTCGTTGAGCTCCAACTGTTGAGAAACGAACCAGCCAGTTAGTTAATTGTTCTTGTGAGAACTGAGAGGGCATTATAATATGCATGCTGCCAGCCATGAGCGTGTATATCGCCATAGTCTGAGACTAGGGATGAGTTCATGTTTTCTCGCATACCGTGAAACATAGAAAGAGTTTCTGCTGGAAAATTAAAAAAAAATGGTTCTGAGCACTATGGGACTCAACATCTGAGGTCATCAGCCCCCTAGAACTTAGAACTACTTAAACCTAACTAACCTAAGGACATCACACACATCCATGCCCGAGGCAGGATTCGAACCTGCGACCGTAACAGTCACGCGGTTCCGGACTGAAGTGCCTAGAACCGCACGGCCACCGCAGCTGACTGGAAAATTCAGAAAAGGTTTAATTAGATTTTATAGGAATTTCAGTGGGCGAGAGCAACCAAGCAGATAACAACTCATCACAGCTAAGGTAAATACCGTGTACAGAGGCGTAAACTTAATTGTTCACCAGCTTGCATCCACTGTAAACTCGAGCGACCTTGGGTAATCTTTTGCTCGACTTGTCACAAAACTAACCATTCTCCATAGACGTGATTGTCATCCTAAAATTAGTACCGAACTTTGAAGAGGAATCGGATGATTTATCGTGGTACTGGCCGACATCATAATGTAATCGTAAGAATAAATTTGTAAAGAAACTTCTAGTTAAAAATTTAATATTGTTGTGTTTAGGATTATTTGACTTTCTGAGAGTTAAAATTTAACGCTGTTGTGTTTAGGATTAGTTCACTTTCAGAGGACGAGATGCGTCATTTTGACAACTGTCTTAACATTGTCACATAGTAAATTGTGTAAAAGCATGTATTTCCGTGACAAACTTGCTGTATTAAACTATGTCACTACAGCTTACACAGTCGTGTTCAGTCATAGAATAAGAAACCAACTAATCGTAACTTTAAAAACTGTTCCCCTCTACAAGTTCTATAGCATACCTCTGTAACTACCTTCTGAGTTGTCAAAGCCTCTGAGAGAAGCATCAGAAGTTACGCAAAATTCCGGCACCCGAAAGCTTGCATTCCACGATAGCAGTAAATGTTCCACAACACAATTTCTTGACACAGAGCATTCAAAATAATAGTTTAAATTACTTGGAAGGTGGCGATGTCGATGAAGTCGGCCGGTTGTAGGCGATATAGTTGCCGAAACTGTCAGCGATAGATCGATCGCTGTCTCTTAAATGAACCTGTGATCGAGGGGACTATTGGACGTGTCAGACCAGGCACTCAAGTTCGTAAGACGTCATGTGCAAGTGATATTTACAGCTGTTAATAATTTGTCATCGTAATTTACTATAAGGTGTATTGCGAACATAATCACATGATCCCCAAAATTGGCAGCGAGACGAATCGAAATATTAGCAGCGCGGTTTACAGCAACCACTACGGATTCAGTGCCAGGGAGACGAGGAACCAACTACAGGTCTATATGGGTGCGCTGCAGTGAATTTGAGGAACTACAGTGTCACAAAGCTGAAGCTGATTCACGTCGTTTTGTTCTACGTCAGCAGAAAAAAAATAGTTTCAAATCGCAACAGTGTCAAATTACATTTCATCTCGTTAATATCTACAGTTTTTAGGACTCAATGAAACGGAAAATTAGTAGTTTTCTGACACAACAAAACCGGCTTAAAGTATGAAATTCGTCTGTTATGACTTACAAATTCTTATAAAAAGGTATGATTTGGAGAATAGAGCACTGTCCGATTCCACTCGTCTGTTTTCACCCATGACGTCATTTTTCGAGTAGACAGCAGAGTTCACACAAGATACTAAGACAGCCAGAGATAACATTTAATAACAGACCGAGTATATCGTTCAAGATGACGAACAGAAGATAGACTATTACGGTCGAAAACAAACATAAAAATACATGCGAAATATTTCAAGCAGCCAGTGAAATGAAAGTAACGGAACAATAGCAGGATTAGGAACTTTTGGGCGGCTACAAACTACAGAAACGACAATAAATCTAAGATTATTTCCACGCAATCAAAAATCCGGAAAGTCACGAACACGAATCCCTCCAGAATAAACTTAACGAAAAAGTACAAACAACACAAAATTGGAATCAAATATTTCACATAATCTATACAACTCAAACCCATACGGCTCAAACGAAGACAGCGACACCAGCCGGCCTCTACCTCCCTCCCCGCCCCTTTCCCCTCCCCCTCCCCTCCACATACAGGAACATCATAATCGAAAAACAACACAGAACTTCCGGATAGACGGAACAACAAAATAAAAAAAAGGGTCAATTGGAATCGAATATTTCGCTTGACCTAACACAAATTCCCTCATGTCAAAGAGATTCCCGTCCCACAAAGAAACTAAAATCTCACAATAAATGATAAAGCTCATAAAACGATATTTATGAACCACAGACAACTTCAAATTAAGACGGCCGCCCACGAAACTTATTAAACACACACACACAATCCGTACTGCAACGAGCAAACATTCAAACACAACTCAAAGCAAACGACAAACATTCAATCTAAAAAAAAAAGTTCAATGAAAACTAATACCTCAAAAACCAAAAACTACCAAACACTCGATCCCATTCAACTGAACCATTACTACAAACCATACCACAAACACAAGCATCCACCGCAATTAGTGAGCAACTTAACAACAACACGACCCCTACAAAATTAATCGACGCACTAAGAACCATAAGGGCCTAAAGCACGCCATTACCAATGTTGGGATCATATATTCACGCTCCAGACATTTGCGGATGTTGTTGTGCGTCAGACTTATCTGTGCTGCAGTCCTGCGTTGTGAATATGAGCATTCACGGAAATCCGTCTTATCAATTTTATGATATTCACTTCATGTGTGTCAGATGGCAGTGTGCTTTAAGCCCGTTTGGTTCTCGGCGCCTCATTCCCTTTCAAATACACCGCGCCTCCTCGACGTCACTTTCGAAAATTTTTCTTGGAAATTACTCTCATTTCATTCGCAAGCATTTGAGCTATGCACTTAGGCTTCTGCCTGATTTCACATCTAACAAACTTGCCACGTGACGGAAAGAGCCAAATAACGAGAAACAATTTTTTAATGATGTTGTCCTTTAGCATCAAGCCTAATCTTACCCTCGGAAATCGTGCAAAATACCGAAATAAACAGGCAAATTTTTGTCAGAAATAAGATTATAAATGTAATGGCTACTAATTTTTCTAGCGATAATTTAAACCATGTTCTCGGGTTCCACCTTAACCACACGCTAATGGATCACGACATATTCGGAATAAACAGCATAGTTTACAAACATCATAGTTTGCACCAGTTAGAAAGACAACCACAGATAACAATTAATAAAAGGCCGCTTACATCTTTCGCATCGTAAACTCAAGTCGTCACACGGCATGGAGTCAAAGCACGATCGTGCCCTTGACTCATGATTTGTTATAGTATATTTGCGGAAAACGTATGTTTAAATACACCATGCTGATATAGTCGACTTACACTAATGTATATTACCAATATGAGAGAATGCAGAAGTGCTCATAGCACGGTAAATTCGTAGGAGAGTGTATAATTTCTAAATTCCGATTTTTCTGCAGCTACAAGATTTATAAACATTCAGGTTTCTCCAACACAAATTGCTTCACACAGGCATGATACACAGTTCGTAAAATTGGTTTGCAAAATCAAATTACTCTAAATGTAACTGCTGCGTCGAAGATCTCCATATTCATTACACATATGAACTTGTAAGAATTTATATTGTTAGTCCACTGAAATGTTTAATGAATCTGTGTTTTGGTTGTCACGAGTTGGCAGAGCTGAGATATTTGTTGAAGCCTTACCCTCTGACTTCTATCGTTGCTTCGTGCTCTTCTCCACTATACGGTGACTGGATCCCGATAAATTTATGTTGCTCACCAATCGTCTCGTCTCGAACTATTGCTAGGCAAAGCTGTGGGCCACTGCAGGGATTCTTGCTGCAAGGTCTCCTGTATTGAAAATGCGGCACGCCGCGATTCATAGAGTGGAAATATCTCCGCAGTGAGCATTCATATGCGCAAAATTGATTTTGTGTCGTCAGTATGCATTACCTCTATGATAACATGATCTCGGGATAGCGTTGGTTTGTCTGTAATGCGTTCTATCAATTGCGAATGTCTTCATATCGCTACTACATATAGATTCCCGTCGTAGGTGCTACGGATTTGATATTGGCGTTTTGTGGATATCGTAACAATTTGCATTTGATACCTGAAATAAACTGGGCTCTTAGCTTTGAAGAGCAAAATGAATGGGCACCACGTCGTGGTGCCACCACGTCACAGTTTGTTCACATTGTCCATCATGTTTCGTCACGTCAGTTCGCGTAGCCCAGTACCGAAGTGCGAAAGTGAGGCTGTAAGTTACCATCTGTGATAGAAAAAGTCAGAGTATAGGAAATGATATTGATGGCCAAAGCAAACTTCGTAAAGTATATTCTTGATCAATTTAGTTTGGTAAATTGCTGAGAAGTGAAACAACATTTTAAAACATCGAAATTTACCTACTTGCGAAAATGTAGACATACGAACACAGCAAACAATAGCTATAAAGAAATAATTGAAGCCTGTTTGCCTAATCCATTAAGCTTTTTCCATGCAGCTAACAGCGTCATAAAGAACTGCATTTTTCTCCTTCATTAAAGCTGACCTGTTCACTAAAAATGTTATGTAATAGAAACTGTTTCGTAGACTTATGTTCTTATTTATACACATTGTGTGCGTCAGCTCTGTTCTGTTATTGTAAAACCTAAATAATTTTTCAAGTTCCGATGTCGGACAGCGCTTGAGTCAGAATGATTAACGTAAAAAATATCTAAGTCATTATGGAACATTTGCAATTTGTCACGAAAACAAAGCATAATAATAAAATAAAGATTATGAAAACTCGAAAGCACAATCTATTACTAAAACACGAGTGAACGCGGAGAAAATAGATTAACTTATGATATTAGCATATGACGATACCGTCAATAATTTCTTCCCAAGAAACCTTGACATGTCGGGCAGTGACGTGACATGAAGGCCCGTTGACGACCTGTGTGCATGCCGTCATGTGGAATGCAGTGTAAAATGTTTAGAAGTGACGTGACGGCCAATGTTAGTTAGCCTTAAACAAATAGCGTAGTCCAGAGACCTCGTGACAATTCCAGTTTAATGTTAACTACATGCACAGAACACAATGCTGACTCCAGAGACGTTCTACGCGAGATACTAACACGTGTAAGACAACCAGAGATAACATTTAATAACAGACCGATTAGATCCTTCAAGATGAGGAGCACAAAATAGACCACTACGGTAATATTTCGAGCAGTTAATGAAATGAAGTTAACGGAACAGCTGCAAGAATTAGGTGATTCGGGGCGGAGAGAAACTAAAGAAACGACAGTAGATCTAAGATTATTTCAAATTACCCAAAAATCCGAAAAATCATGCCCACAAATTTCTCTCGAATAAACTGAACGAAAAAATGCAAAAACACTTCATCTATATAGCTCAAACGAAGGCAGACAATTGACAATCCTCCTCATCCCCCCCTCCCCCCGCTCCCCCATCCCCCCCCCCACCCACACACACACACGGTAAAACCACATAATCGAAAAACACCACACAGAGCAATCTCCAGGATTAATGGAGCAAAATAATTAATGGAGCAAAATAAAAACTGGAATCGAATATTTCGCTTGGCCTATCACTAACTTGAAAATCGTCGTTTGAAAGAGATTTCGCTTCCACGAACTATAATCTCACAATAAATGTTAAAGCTCATACAGACAAACTTACGAACCACAGGCAACTTTAAATTAATCAAAGGCTAGTCACAAACACAAACACAAACACACACACACACACACACACACACACATACAATCCGAATTGCAAACAACAAAATAGTCAAACACAACTCCAAAGCAAACGACAATCACAAACATTCAGTCTAAAAATCTAACAAACAGTGTAGCAAACTAACAGCTCAAAAATAAAAAACAAATAGATAATCAATTAATAGCAAATACTCGATCCCATCCAAATGAACCATTATTAAAAACCATATCAAAAACACAAACATCCACCATAATAAGTGGACCATCACTAACAACAACACGACCTCCACAAAAAAAAAGAATCCATTTCAAATACACCACGCCTCCAAGATGTCACATTCGAGAGAAAGTAGCCAAACATTTGTAAGCAACGAGATTATAAAAAATATCACTACTCGTTTCACTCGCAGCCATTTGAACTATGCCCTTGGGTTCCTGCCTAACCTAACCCTCAACAAACGTGCCACATTACAGAAACAGCCAAATAATAAGAAACAACATTGTAATTATAATCACTAATCGTTTCACTCACAACAATTTAAGTTATGCTCTTAAGTTCCAGCCCAACCCTGCCCTCGTAAGTAGTGCCAAGTACGAAAAGAAACAGGAAATATTTACGGTGTTGCTAGGACAACCGCAGATAACATTTAATAACAGGCCGCTTCTATCCTTCGCATGGTAAACTCATGTCGTCACAAAGGATGACATGGATTAAAGCAGATGGGTGGAATCAGACCGTTCCATTGAGCCATGATTTGCTATTATATAGTTAACGGAAAACGTCGTTTCAAAACACCATGCTGATACGGTCGACTTGCTATACATTCCCAATACGAGCGAATGCAGGAGTCCCCTTACCACGGAATACGCGTAGGAGAGTGGGACGGCTGGTCCCGGCGGAGGTTCGAGTCCTCCCTCGGGCATGGGTGTGTGTGTTTGTCCTTAGGATAATTTAGGTTAGGGACTGATGACCTTAGCAGGTAAGTCCCATAAGATTTCACACACATTTGAACATTTGAGAGTGGGTAATTTGTAAAATTCCGATTTTCTTACAAGACTTATAAACATTCAGGCTTCTCCAGTGATAGTCCGAATGTGTGGTTTGCAAAATCATATTTCTCTGAATATAACTGCCGTGTCGAAGATCTCCATATTCATTAAGCATGCATTCTTATAGGAATTTATATTGTTCGCCGGCTGAAAGGTACAATGGATTTGTGTTTTGAGTGGTACGAATTGGTAGAGTGGAATGGAAATGAAGTCCCATGCTTCGTGACAGAGCGTAGGGGAACAATGCGGGAGACCCGCACAGCCGTAATAGGCAAGGTCTGCCGTTGCCTTCCTCCGACCGCAATGGGGTTGAATGATAATGATGAAGACGACACAACAACACCCAGTCATCTCGGGGCAGGTGAAAATCCCTGACCCCGCCGGTAATCGAACCCGGGACCCCGTGCTCGGGAAGCGATAACGTTACCTCCGAGACCACGAGCTGCTGACGAATTGGTAGAACTCAGACGTTTTTCGATGCCTTACCTTCTGTCTGCCGTCGTTGCTCCGTGCTCTTACTTCACTATACGCTCTTCTTAGGATTTTGGTGACTGCGTTCCGATTCATTGATGTTGCTCGCCAATCGTCTCGTCTCGAACTGTTGCTACGCAACGATGTGGGCCGCTGCACGGACTGCTCTATTGTTGAAAAATGCGGCTCTTTGCGATTCGCTGTTTACTGTTAGAGAAAGTGCGGAAAATTACTATAGCTTATTAAGATAATTATCCAGCGTTATAGCAGGACGCAACTAGACTGGAGCACTTCATGCAAAGCCCTGGGACTCCCGACGACAGAGAGAACGAGAAAGAAAGGAAAAATTTAAATGGAAAGGAAAAGCGGAAATTTACTGAACTTGAACAGTCAAGTGAACTCTTTCGTTCCGTTCAAGTAATAAAAGGTGGTTCTACAAATTCAGAGGTAAAGGTACGTGAATCATTTTACCTCCTCCATGCAGGTCAAATATCATTACAGAGTGATACTCGAACATGCTTCAAAAATGGCTCTTAGCACTATGGGACTTAACTGCTGTGGTCATCGGTCCCCTAGAACTTAGAACTACTTAAACCTAACCAACCTAAGCACATCACACACATCCATGCCCGCGGCAGGATTCGCACCTGCGACCGTAGCGGTCACGCGGCTCCAGACTGTAGCGCCTAGAACGGCACGGCCACTCCGGCCGGCGAACATGCTTCAATTCAGTCGCTATAGCTCCTTCACTCCTAGTGTAAGCATATTTAGATACTCAGAAGATTTCAAGGAAGATCATCAGAGCACATAGATAAATAGTGTTAGCGTCTCATTTCCAACTAAATTGTCTAAAGTGAACGTAATAATTGGCGTTTCCTTTGACCACGAAGCTAACATTCACAATTATACAGTTTTTAAAGCAATATCCGGAAGTAAAATACATCTATACCGACGGCACCAAAACCAGTGACCCTATCGGAAGCTTGTACTGTATAACATGTTTGCAGAAGTCTGGGCTATTCAAGATAATAACAGCGGTGAATATAATGACTGCGCAAATTGTTACGATACTATGAGGCGCCGTCAGTAAGTAATGTCAATATTTCTCTCGGCAATTTCGGCTGAAAAAACGCCGAATTTGTTGTGGGACATCCTGGAATATTCCCGCTTCAGCTTATAGAGTTCCATGAAATTGCGATTGGTGGCGGCGCTATATGTAAACTAAAAAAAAAAAAAAAATGGTTCAAATGGCTCTGAGCACTATGGGAATTAACTGCTGAGGTAATCAGTCTCCTAGAACTTAGAACTACTTAAAGCTAACTAACCTAAGGACATCACACACATCCATGCCCGAGGCAGGAATTGAACCTGCGACCGTAGCTGTCGCGCGGTTCCAGAGTGAAACGCCTAGAACCGCTCGGCCACACCGGCCGGCATATAAACTTCAAAATGCGTCTGTAACGGAGGTGCTTTCCAGAGATCTGTCATTGTTTGTTTTGGCGGAAAACCAGAACATCGCAGATATTCATAGGCGCTTGCAGAGTGTCTACGGAGATCTGATAGTGAATAAAATCGGGGTGAATCTTTGGTTGAGGCGTCTGCCACCATCGTGACAAGGTCCGAAAACCTGTCAGATTCCCCGCGTGCCGGCCGACCGCACACAGTTGTCACTCATGCAATGTTACAAAGTGCCAACACTCTCATCCGAAGTGATCGACGGATGACAATCAAAAACCTCGCTGAACAACTGAACGTCACTGTTGGTAGACTGAGCGACGTGATGCAGTGGTCAGCACATTGGATTCGCGTCCGGCCATCGTGATTTAGATTTTCCGTGATTCCCCTAAATCGCTTCAGGCAAAGGCCTGGATGGTTCCTTTGAAAGGACACGGCCGATTTCCTTCCCCGTCCTTCCCTAATCCTAGCTTGTGTTCTGCCTATAATGACCTCGTTGTTGTCGGGACGTTAAACGCTAACCTCCTCGTACTCTCTGTTGATAGGGCTGACGGACTCATCCACCAGTTGGGGTACTCAAAGGTGTGTGCTCACTGGGTCCAAAAAAAAAAAAAAAAAAAAAAAAAAAACCTCTCTAAGCACGATGGGACTTAACATCTGAGGTCTTCAGTCCCCTAGACTTAGCACTACTTAAAGCTAACTAAACTAAGGACATCACACACATCCATGCCCAAGGCAGGATTCGAACCTGCGACAGTAGCAGCAGTGCGGTTGCGCACTGAAGCGCCTAGAACAGCTCGGCCACAGCGGCCGGCCCCAATGGGTTCCTCGTCGCCTAACAGAACACCATAAAGAGCAACAAAAGACCATCTGTACGGAATTACTGGTGCTTAGGGGCTGATCGTGATAATTTTTGTCAAACATTATCACAGCCAATGAAACATGGGGTTCATAACTTGGAACCGAAAACAAAATGTCAATCCACAGAGTGGCGCTACGCCACCTATCCTCCGAAGTAAAAGTTCAAAGCTGTACCCTAAGCCGGTAAAGACTTCTGCGATTCTGAAGGGAAAATTCTGTTTGATGTCCTCGTTCATGGTGCAACGGTTAACTCTGAAGTCTGTGCTAGCCTCATGAAACTGAAGAATCGACGTCAGCGTGTTCATCCCAAAAATGCAAAACTTCACCTGCTCCATGACAAAGCGCGCAAAGGTGCGCGCACCCGAGAGGAGCTTACGAAACGTCATTGGACTGTTCTTTCTCACCCAACCCACTGTCCGGACCTCACACTTTCCGACCTATATTTGTTTGGTCCTACGAAGAATGCACTCTGCGGGAAGCAATAGGTGGGTGATGTCGAGTTTATTGATGCAACAAGACATTGGCTTCGACGTCGACCAGTACAGTGGTACAATGCCAGCATACAGGCCCTCACATTAAGGTGGCATAAGGCCGTCGCATTGAATGGAGATTATGCTGAAAAATAGTGTCTGTAGCTAAAAAGTGGGGAATAATATGGTATATTTGAACCTTGAATAAAACCAACCTGCTTTCAGAAAAAATGTGTTACACTACGTATTGAACGTTCCTCGTAGAACCATTTCGTTTCTGCTGCCAGGGAGCAAAATCTCTACATTTCCTACTCAGTGATTCTTTACTCCCGTATTCCACAAAAACACACACAAATTCAGTGCCTAGGCAATTCGCCTCTCTGATAGCCAGACTCAGATTTATCCACGGATGTTTCTGTGAACATTTTCGCAGGATGAACATCGTAGAGAGACCTTTTTATACTTTTGGAGAAGAAGAGAACGCAACTGACCATTTCTTTGGATTCCAAGAGTACAGGGAAGTACTACAATCGTTTTACAAGAACTTATACAGCTCGGTGACCCGCTGCCACTCTGCGTGACGGTTTAGTTACCAACAGAGGATCACAAATTTTTGTACGTGGCATTCTGATTCACTGCTACCGTAGATATCCGCATCTAGGGACAATATGTCACTGACAATGGACAGCAAAAAAGTGTTCTGGAACTAGCAGGTTAATGATTAGTAATTGCTTATATTCCGTCGTCAGTAACAAATTTCATTTTATAATTGCTGTCGATAGCGTTTTGGAGTAGCAGATCCATTTTCAAGGACCGTATGTATGGGCTTTTCTTGTTTTTCACTCAATAGTGACAGAACGACACAGTTGTTAAACTTACAGAGATAAACTATACCCGAGACGGGATTAATGAGATAGACCTAGGGACCACATGACTTTCGTCTTATGTATTGGTGAAACACTTCTACATTCGCACCTACATTTTGAAACTATTTAACATGTTTATTATAGTACTACTAGTATTACATGCCCCTCCATGAACCATGGACTTGCCGCTGGTAGGGAGGCTTGCGTGCCTCAGCGATACAGATGGCCGTACTGTAGGTGCAACCACAACGGAGGGGTATCTGTTGAGAGGCCAGACAAACGTGTGGTTCCTCAAGAGGGGCAGCAGCCTTTTCAGTAGTTGCAGGGGCAACAGTCTGGATGATTGACTGATCTGGCCTTGTAACAATAGCCAAAACGGCATTGCTGTGCTGGTACTGCGAACGGCTGAAAGCAAGGGGAAACTACAGCCGTAATTTTTCCCGAGGGTATGCAGCTTTACTGTATGGATAAATGATGATGGCGTCCTCTTGGGTAAAATATTCCGGAGGTAAAATAGTCCCCCATTCGGATCTCCGGGCGGGGACTACTCAAGAGGACGTTGTTATCAGGAGAAAGAAAACTGGCGTTCTACGGATCGGAGCGTGGAATGTCAGATCCCTTAATCGAGCAGGTAGGTTAGAAAATTTAAAAAGGGAAATGGATAGGTTAAAGTTAGATATAGTGGGAATTACTGAAGTTCGGTGGCAGGAGGAACAAGACTTTTGGTCAGGTGACTACAGGGTTATAAATACAAAATCAAATAGGGGTAATGCTGGAGTAGGTTTAATAATGAATAAAAAATAGGAGTGCGGGTAAGCTACTACAAACAGCATAGTGAACGCATTATTGCGGCCAAGATAGACACTAAGCCCACGCCTACTACAGTAGTACAAGTTTATATGCCAACTAGCTCTGCAAATGATGAAATTGATGAAACGTATGATGATATAAAAGAAATTATTCAGATAGTGGAGGGAGACGAAAATTTAATAGTCATGGGTGACTGGAATTCGAGTGTAGGAAAAGGGAGAGAAGGAAACGTAGTACGTGAATATGGATTGGGGGTACGAAATGAAAGAGGAAGCCGTCTGTTAGAATTTTGCACAGAGCATAACTTAATCATAGCTAACACTTGGTTCAAGAATCATAAGGTTGTATACATGGAAGAATCCCAGAGATACTAAAAGGTATCAGATAGATTATATAATGGTAAGACAGAGATTTAGGAACCAGGTTTTAAACTGTAAGACATTTCCAGGGGCAGATGTGGACTCTGACCACAATCTATTGGTTATGAACTGCAGATTAAAATTGAAGAAACTGCAAAGAGGTGGGAATTTAAGGAGATGGGACCTGGATAAACTGACTAAACCAGAGGTTGTGCAGCGTTTCAGGGAGAGCATAAGGGAACAATTGACAGCAGTGGGGGAAAGAAATACAGTAGAAGAAGAATGGGTAGCTTTGAGGGATGAAGTAGTGAAGGCAGCAGAGGATCAAGTAGGTAAAAAGACGAGGGCTAGTAGAAATCCTTGGGTAACAGAAGAAATATTGAATTTAATTGATGAAAGGAGGAAACATAAAAACGCAGTAAATGAAGCAAGCAAAAAGGAATATAAACGTCTCAAAAATGATATCGACAGAAAGTGCAAAATGGCTAAGCAGAGATGGCTAGAGGACAAATGTAAGGATGTAGAGGCTTATCTCACTAGGGGTAAGATAGATACTGCCTACAGAAAAATTAAAGAGACCTTTGGAGAAAAGAGAAACACTTGTGTGAATATCAAGAACTCAGATGGAAACCCAGTCCTAACCAAAGAAGGGAAAGCAGAAAGGTGTAAGGAGTATATAGAGGGTCTATACAAGGGCGATGTACTTGAGGACAATATTATAGAAATGGAAGAGAATGTAGATGAATATGAAATGGGAGATACGATACTGCGTGAAGAGTTTGACAGAACACTGAAAGAACTTAGCCGAAACAAGGCCCCGGGAGTAGACAACATTCCATTTGAACTACTGACGGCCTTGGGAGAGCCAGTCCTGACAAAACTCTACCATCTGGTGAGTAAGATGTATGAGACAGGCGAAGTACCCTCAGACTTCAAGAAGAATATAATAATTTCAATCCCAAATTAAGCAGATGTTGACAGATGTGAAAATTAGCGAACTATCAGTTTAATAAGTCACAACTGCAAAATACTAACGCTAATTCTTTACAGACGAATGGAAAAACTGGTAGAAGCCGACCTCGGGGAAGATCAGTTTGGATTCCGTAGAAATATTGGAACACGTGAGGCAATACTGACCTTACGACTTATCTTAGAAGAAAGATTAAGGAAAGGCAAACCTACATTTCTAGCATTTGTAGCCTTAGAGAAAGCTTTTGACAATGTTGACTGGAATACTCTCTTTCAAATTCTAAAGGTGGTAGGGGTAAAATACAGGGAGCGGAAGGCTATTTACAATTTGTACAGAAACCAGATAGTAGTTATAAGAGTCGAGGGATATGAAAGGGAAGCAGTGGTTGGGAAGGGAGTGAGACAGGGTTGTAGCCTATCTCCGATGTTATTCAATCTGTATATTGAGCAAGCAGTAAAGGAAACAAAAGAAAAATTCGGAGTAGGTATTAAAATCCATGGAGAAGAAATAAAAACTTTGAGGTTCGCCGATGACATTGTAATTATGTCAGAGACAGCAAAGGACTTGGAAGAGCAGTTGAACGGAATGGACAGTGTCTTGAAAGGAGGATATAAGATGAATATCAACAAAAGCAAAACGAGGATAATGGAATGTAGTCGAATTAAGTCGGGTGATGCTGAGGGAATTAGATTAGGAAATGAGACACTTAAAGTAGTAAAGGAGTTTTCCTATTTGGGGAGCAAAGTAACTGATGATGGTCGAAGTAGAGAGGATATAAAATGTATACTGGCAAATGGCAAGGAAAGCGTTTCTGAAGAAGAGAAATTTGTTAACATAGAGTATAGATTTAAGTGTCAGGAAGTCGTTTCTGAAAGTATTTGTATGGAATGTAGCCATGTATGGAAGTGAAAGATGGACGATTAACAGTTTGGACAAGAAGAGAATAGAAGCTTTCGAAATGTGGTGCTACAGAAGAATGCTGAAGATTAGATGGATAGATCACATAATTAATGAGGAGGTAGTGAATGGAAATGGGGAGAAGAGGAGTTTGTGGCACAACTTGACCAGAAGAAGGGACCGGTTGTTAGGACATGTTCTGAGGCATCAAGGGATCACAAATTTAGCATTGGAGGGCAGCGTGGAGGGTAAAAATCGTAGAGGGAGACCAAGAGATGAATACATTAAGCAGATTCAGAAGGATGTAGGTTGCAGTAGGTACTGGGAGATAAAGAAACTTGCACAGGATAGGGTAGCATGGAGAGCTGCATCAAACCAGTCTCAGGAGTGAAGACCACAACAACAACAACAACAACAGTGCTACATGACGCAGATGGCGCATATTGACTTTTACAGTACCAAGGGCGGGAGGACACGGGGCGGAAGGAACACTGTGCGCCCACCTTTTGTAAATATTTTAATTTTGATTGGTATTTCATATTATAAAATTCTGATAAAAATTCTTATTGTTTCCTCTACCACAGTTTAGAAATATATAATGTTTTTCAGCTAAACTTAATCCGTTAATCTAAGTCTAATAGTGGTCGTCATAAGATCTACCCCCTTAGTGGTAGATGCGACTTGCAACGAACGTCTTATTCCATAAATTATAATATTTAAGTAGCAATAATCGCAATAAATTTACAATTCTCCATCTGTCTGATGTCTTCTTTGGTACATTGATGGTGGCAGTTCCCCTGTGACTAGTGCTTTGCTCTGTGATGACATCATAAGTTGCGGGATGGCAAATTTTTACCGTAAACAGTTGTAAGTGATGGAGGATTCAATACAGTTTTCGTTATGCATATCGTTTATATCCAGTCAGATTTCTATATTGTGTTGTTGGTGTCACCAGCAACTTCTTCATAGCTGCCTTCTTGGCTCCAATCCAATGGACCCCTTTATGCACATATAGCAGATATACTGCTATTTTGCTTCTGTCTATGACCTCTATTTGACCTGTCTAGCACCTCTAAATTAGCGACTAACAACCCCTTTAACAAACTTACTTCATTGGCGTTACAATTATCCACATTGATGGGAAACTCTTCTGTGTATAAATCTCCATGACACATTCAGAACATAGTTCGCCTGTAGTAGTTCTACACACATGTCAACAGGTAGTTCTGCCCCACACTCACCCAAAATAATTTACTAGTGCCTTGCAGAACTTTATCATATGAATAGAGTCTCTGTGATTTTTCCTGCCGTGTAATTGGTTTGTCGTTCATGATAGACGAATCTTGGGACATTAAGTGCCTGGTGACAGTTTTCTCCAGCTGGAACAATGTTCCAACAAGTTTTAATGTGAGTCGCTGAAGGTCAATTTTAGCACAATGACTAAACAGAAAATCTAACCCTAAAATCATGCAGTACTCGTACCCTGCATTGGACACAAATTCCAATCTGAGAACTCATAAACACTGAACCTAGTGGTGTCACAAAACTGTCCTCTAACCACGTATCCTATAAAATAGAGAATTCAACAGCTTTTTACCCAAGAGGTCGAGACTCTCCACTGACATATATGCTTATGTGTCCAGTAAAAATTCATGTTTATTACCATTTACAGCATCTTCTAAGCAACACTCCACATCTACATACATTTTCGCGACAATGAAACTTACTGGGAATGTCCATTGGCTGATTTGGAGTCCTGCTGGTGTTTGACGCTTGATTATTCCACCTCCGCCCTTTTCGTTTTACATTCCTGCGCTCCTGTTGCCCAAGCATGCCATATTTCCTCCATAATTGTTGGATACACTGCCTCTGTACATGGCCCAAACGTCCACATCTGCAACACCTTACGTCAATTGAGAAGACGCCTATGTTAGCACGTACTGCTGTTCCTACATCTATCCGCTCAAGCTCCACAGCTAACCTGGTGGCAACAGCCAGGCCCTTTGAGGTTTCCTGGTCAAAGCCTCCCCACCGTATCACATGGCAGTCCCTTTGGAAAAGCATCTGATACAGTGTGTCCCGCTTCCTGGAGAATCTTGTTTACTTCGCCATTCTCTGTCAACGCTTATCTATTTGCATTAAGTTTCCTTACTCTGTCGACAAAACTTTCTACTGACTCATTCTCCATTGGTGATATTTCACTCAGTTAATAGACTCATGAGCTATTCTGTTTCTTATAGCATTGCATGAGACCCTCCTTTTCTTTCCTCAATGTAAGCGTCTTCCGTAACCTGCCATTGTGTTCCACAACCAGAGATCGTGATCATAGGCTTGTATTATGGCAAGCAATATGCGAGTTTCCTTTTTATGCATAGTGTTAGGCTACACCCTTACTTAGGGAGGAAATTTGGTGGTGTATCTTCATTAAAGTATAAGTCTCAAGTATTTTCAATTCGAGATTTCACTCCCAAGTGAGCACCATGTTACACACAGGCAACTGTATACAACAACAAAAGTAAAAAGCAAGATAATGACAGCCAACTGTTAACAACGGTACTTTGCCTTACATGAGGGATCTCTAAAAGTATGGAAGACATTTATATACTTTTAGCAGAACAAATTTTTCTATAAAATAACATGGAAATAACGTTGATTACTTTGATGCAAAGATCAAAAGAATTTTTCGTCTGTAATAAACATCTATAATAATACTTTTTATTATGATAATCAACCTGCTAATGTATAAATAACACCTGTACATGTAAGGAAAGAGACTCTAATTGGATGACAATCAGTAAAACAATATGTAAATATTTTGGTGGTCCCCACCTACATAGGGAGAAATAGTCATTGTAATGGAATGGTCAAAAATAGTTTCCACTGGGATTGCAAGAACACTATAAGGTGCTGTAGAAGCTGGGAAACAACTTGCTGAGTTATCAGAACGTCCTGTTACTATATTTAACGATCAATTGTTTGCTAAAGTGATTAACTTGTATCTAAACTATGTCGGAATCGATTACACTTATTTACGATTGGGTAACCATCTTACTGATCTTACAAAAATGGGGTATACAAAACAATCAAATGTTCCTGGATAGTGCAATTATTACAGAACATGTGCTACGTGGAGTATCATGTCAGAGATCAGTGTCCCAGGCTATGTAAACACTTAAAACGTGTAGAAATTACAGGAACTGAATTATAGGAACTGGAGTAAACCACTCCTACTGTATTACTTAAGAGTACTGCCATCATGCTACTGATTCCTTTTGCTTATAAAAACAATTATGACTCCATTATTTAAAGAAACTGGGAGATGCTGACTTATGTTTTTTTTTAAAAAAAATCATGCATTTACCATTGATACTTAGTTTTCATGCAACATACAGCTATATAACTCAGATTTACAAATCCACATCATGGCCGGAATGTGATGTTAAAATATGTATTAAAAATATCTCCCTTAGTGATCATTAGCTGTAAGAAGACAGAATACAGGCATGTGTTAGACAGGCTCTTTCTTTGACGGATTATTCTTTTGTCTTAATCGTTTGCCACAAAAGTGTGAACTGTAAAAGATTCTGACGTAAGGGTGTAGGCATCGAATTATACAAGGTGTATCAAAAAGAATCATTTGATTTAAAAAAATCATAACTATTATGTTATTTGAGATATGTGCGTGAACAACGTACTGTTGTAAAAAACAAACTGTCGAGTTTTACATGGTTCCCGCTAGGTAGCAGCAGTGTGCGCCCACTTCAGTTCAGTTTAAATCAAAGGATTACTGAACGATGGATTAGTCGCTCTAGACCAAATGATTCAGCCTTACATTACTGGCCTCCAAGGTCACCAGAACTGACTGTCTGTGATTATTTCTTGTTGGGGTTTATAAAAGACTGTTTATGTGCCTCCGTTACCAACAACAATGAGTGAACTGAGACATCGCGTAACAGCAGCTGTGGTGCTACCTGCAGTGTGGGAACAATTTGAATACCGCATTGACATGTGCCGTGCGTCTCATGGGGAGGAGGGGGAGGGGGGCTGTATTGAACACGTATGAAAAGATATTAAAAAAACTTTTTGAGTTTCCCGTTTATCAAACAACAAACTTAATTGTATATGTTTATTAGTATATGTTTATTAGTTTCAGAAATAAAGACGTGCTAAATCTGTGATTCTTTTGATACACCCTGCTGTTCTCCAATGGAGTGGTTGTGTGGTATGCGTCTCGCTGCAACCTTGAGCTATTATTGGATTACTAGATTAGCGGAGTACACAGGCTGCCTTTGGCATGCTGTTCCTACATCATAAAGCAATCGTTACTGAATGATTCGTAACTGTGCACTACAGGTGTAAATGTCTTAATAATAGCACTCTGAAGGGAATAAAATGATGTTTCTAAGCCTGTGGAAGTCTGTCTATGTTGTCAGACAGTGGCACTGCGCAGACTTGTGTCAGACAGTTCTATGTTTTGATGATAAAATCATGATTGCTTAATGTTTGTCAGTTTTTTTTTGTTTTCAAAAGAAGTGTTAAGCTCATATCGTAATCTCATGCTCATACTGGTGACCTAGGTGGCGTTGATGTAAGAGAAAAAAAGAGAGACTGTATTTTAATGATGGCACTTTATTTTCCACAATGTAATTGTTTTATTTCCCCCCTCCCACAACATTGTAATTTTTTTTTATTTCTCATGTTTATATAGATGCCCAGTACCGTAATTCCAAAAGCTTACACAAAAAAGAGTAGTCCCATTACTACCCATCCCCAACTGGAAAATTTATATTGATAAAGCATTTTTGTAAGGATTTTAAGAAAGAGAAACACACAAAATACACTGAAAAAATTATTTAATTTGTTCTCCTTTTACACCCCTCACAGCGCTGTTTAAAAGTGAGATTTGAAACGAAAATTGGAAAAATCTGAAAAAAAGGAAAACATTGGTGAAAGCCCTGACAGTCACATGCTTTTCCGATGATGCTTTTGGGATAACAACTTTAACAGCTTTCTAAAGATTTAATATTAGTTGCGTTCTTTGCAGTAATTCTTCCGTTTTTGCTCTGAAAGACTTTAATCTTCACAAGAATCACAAACCAACACTTGGAAAACCACTCAGCATCTTCAACTCATGAATTGTGCATTTCTTCCCAAGCTGTCAACTGTCCACTGCAATGGAAACACACAGCCTGATCTCCGTTACTGATATAAAAGAATCCAGCTTCATTTAGTTTGGCTGGATATTGCTTAATAGCTAATAGCTATCCATAGAAGTATGCTAGCCTTGAGTCATCCGTTCTAGATTTACGATGAGCTAACTCATTTACAACACCTTCCACTCATTAGAGTAGAATGCCATGGAATACGGTGGTAACGGAATGGCTGTACATGCGAAGGCTGTCTTCGGCAGTAAACTGTGTATGTCTTTGTGGAGCACTCACCTCGTGTCTTATAAAGAAGCTCCTCTCGCTGCATTGGATATCCTTCTCGCTTAGAAGTGGCGCTGTAGCCGTGAGAATCGTAGGAAAATCCTTAACCACTTTTAAGTAACGAGAACACAGTTATTGTTGCATGAGATGCCTTTTATTAAGTGCTGTAATTTTAAACACAGAACGTTCGATATTACACATGATCTTTGCACGATATTTCATTTAATTTGATCTGTATAACACACTCATAAATAATGATAATTCAACTCTGTTTATTACTAATTAGTATTCATTTACGTGGACGCACTCGTATCCGGCCTGTGCTTGTATCAAATTATTAACCCGAATCACAACTTGTGAGCAGCGACATGAACTGTTCAACAGTTCGCTGTGGCTGCTGTCACCCAGCTCCTTCTAAGAAACGATTAACACTATCTCACGACATAACTGTTCTCGTATGAGGCCGCACTCAGATCCGAATCGCGCCTGAATCTTTCTTAAAACAGTACTTCGTAATAACCAGTCAGAGTCATAACCGACGCGGCTCTGAGCACTATGGGACTTAACTTCTGAGGTCATCAGTCCCCTAGAACTTAGAACTACTTAAACCTAACTAACCTAAGGACATCACATACATCCATGCCCGAGGCAGGATTCGAACCTGCGACCGTAGCGGTACCGCGGTTCCAGACTCTAGCGCCTAGAACCGCTCGGCCACTCGGGCCGGCAGTCATAACCGATGTGGCCATCCAACTTGGCCCTCGGATCTCAGTTTCTGCTGCCCGCGCAAGGCAGCTTCTAGGTCGAGCATTTTAGCCAGTCACATCAATGGAAATTTCGTGCTACCAAATATGGTGCAGGTTTGCCTAGACAAGGGCAAGCGCGGGCGGTTACTCCACGAAAGGTCAGTAAAATGCCACGCTGGAAGTGTCATGCTGTCCCGCTGCGCAGACTGTAGGTCTTTTGACATACTGCACCATATTAAAAATATTCAAAATCAGTTTTAACGTAAGTATTACACGATGTTTCACTCAACGAGCGTTGAACTTCACAATGGCTTTGGTTCACGAGGTAAAGGCAGAAGTATTTCATTCTGCACAGGCTACAAGTATCATACAAAAAACAGTTCGAGGTATAATATTTGACTCATCACAGATATAGTAACACAGGTTTATCTCATCACACCCTAGACACCCACTATGTTACAGAGACTTACTTTCAAAGCTTCTTATATATTCTGAAGATCCAAGATGGTGTCACTTTCAGTTATGTGATCATGATGTCACTTCCGGTTACATCTTCTACATTTCCTTGTTGAAGCAATCCAATTGTAAACTCCAAACCCAGTTGCACTGTTGAGTGTGTGTATGTGTGTGTGTGTGTGTGTGTGTGCATGCATGTGTGTGTGTGTGTGTGTGTGTGTGTGTGTGTGTGTGTGTGTGTGCATGTTTCCGTCCAGAGCCCAACACTGACCTAGCGCTGGTGGATCCACTCTCGGGTCCCATACAGACCTAATGTTGATGGATCCACCTCAGGACGTTATCCTAGACGTACTGCTTGTGGATCCACCTCCAAACACTATCCATACCTAACGTAGTTGATTACTGCTCCAGACCTAGTGCGTGAAGATCAATCTCCGAATTCTATTACGGACATAACGAAGTGAATCCACCTCTGAACACTACCCTGGACCTAACGCAGGTGATTCCACCTCTAGACCCAACCCCAGACCAACACACACCCACCCACCCACACCCACACACACATACACACACACACAAGCAAATCTAGACGGCATGAGCAGAAGTGCCATGTTTGGAATTCGTTTACCTCTGAGTCGAGCACTACCGAATGGGTAGTCGTTAGTGATCTTGGCAATAAAGACGGGTGCAGGTAGAATAATTTGAATACAACATTTCATGTAACATCTGCCCGTCCAATTTTTATTGGTTATAGAGATAAAGCTGTTAGAATGTAAATAAGAAACTAACATAAGGTGTTAAGCAAAGACAAATGATTAAGTTCAAAGTTGATTTTCATCAATTCCATCTCCACCTTCAACACAGTTTCCAATTTTCTTGACACGAACACATGTAACACTTCTGACACTGTCTTGGCGTACGTTTAGGTGGGCTGCGATATTCGTAATCCACACAATCAATTCCTCTCTTGTATGTACTTTTGATTTTAAACTTCACTTATCAATCATGTCTGCAGGAAAAAATCTTAGGGGTAAGGTCCAGGGACTTTTGTGTCCAAGAAACGTGACCATTTCTTCTGATTCATCTTCCAGGAAACCTACCCGTGACAAATCTACAGCACGTCTCTGAACTGCTTTGACGCGTTCCTTTAATCTGGCCTGTTGGGGGTTCCAAATACTCGAGCAGTACTCAGAAATTGAGCACAAGTTTTCTACATGCGGTCACCTATAGAAATGGACTACACTTCCCTAAAATTCGCTCACTAAACAGAAGTCGACTGTTCGCATTCCCTACAACTGTCCTTCGTTCCATTTTATATCTCTTTGAAATGTTACGCCTAGATATTTAATGGAATTGATGGTGTCTAGCAACACACCACTAATACTGTATTGGAACAATAATGGATTGTTTTTACTACACATCTGCATTAGCTTAAGTTTTTCTACATTTACAGCAAGCTACCATTCATCACATCAAGTGGACATTCTGTCTAGCTCCTCTTATATCCTCCTCCAGTCAGTTAACGGCAACACTTTCCCATACACAACAGTATTATCAGCAAACAGTCCCACACACCTCCTCACCCTACGTGTCACATCGTTTATGTGTAACGAGAACGAGAGCAGTGGTACCACACTTCCCTGCGGCAGTGTTGACGACACTCTTGTCTTTGACGAACACTCGCCGTCGAGGACAACGTGCTGGGTTCAATTACATTACTGGCCATTGAAATTGCTACACCACTAAGAAGACGTGCTACAGACGCGAAATTTAACCGACAGGAAGAAGATGCTGTGATATGAAAATGATTAGCTTTTCAGAGCATTCACACAAGGTTGGCACTGGTGGCGACAAATACAACCTGCTGACATGACGAAAGTTTCCAACCGATTTCTCATCATACACAAACAGCAGTTGACAGGCGTTGCCTGGTGAAACGTTGTTGTTATGCCTCGTGTAAGGAGGAGAAATGCGTACCATCACGTTTCCGACTTTGATAAAGGTCGGATTGTAGCCCACCGCGATTGCGATTTATCGTATCGCGACATTGCTGCTCGCGTTGGTCCAGGTCCAATGACTGTTAGCATAATATGGAATCAGTGGGTTCAGCAGGGTAATACGGAACGCTGTGCTGGCTCCCAACGGCCTCGTATAACTAGCAGTCGAGATGACAGGCATCTTATCCGCATGGCTGTAACGGATCGTGCAGCCACGTCTCTATCCCTGAGTCAACAGATGGGGACGTTTGCAAGAGAACTACCATCTGCACGAAGAGCTCGACGACGTTTGCAGCAGTTTGGACTATCAGCTCGGAGACCATGGCTGCGGTTACCCTTGACGCCGCATCACAGACAGGAGCGCCTGCGATGGTGTACTCAATGACGAACCTGGGTGCACGAATGGCAAAATGTCATTTTTTCGGATGCATCCAGGTTCTGTTTACAGCATTATGATGGTCGCATTCGTGTTTGTCGACATCGCGGTGAACGCACATTGAAAACGTGTATTCGTCGTCGCCATACTGGCGTATCACCCGGCGTGATGGTATGGGGTGTCATTGGTTACACGTCTCCGTCACCTCTTGTTCGCATTGACGGCAATTTGAACAGTGGACGTTACATTTCAGATGTGTTACGACCCGTGGCTCTACCCTTCATTCGATCCCTGTGAAACCCTACATTTCAGCAGGATAATGCACGACCGCATGTTGCAGGTCCTGTACGGGCCTTTCTGGATACAGGAAATGTTCGACTGCTGCCCTGGCCAGCACATTCTCCAGGTCTCTCACCAATTGAAAACGTCTGGTCAATGGTGGCCGAGCAACTGGCTCGTCACAATACGCCAGTCACTACTCTTGATGAACTGTGGTATCGTGTTGAAACTTCATGGGCAGCTGTACCTGTACACGCCATCCAAGCTCTGTTTGACTCAATGCCCAGGCAATCATGGCCGTTATTACGGCCAGAGGTGGTTGTTCTGGGTACTGAATTTTCGGAATATATGCACCCAAATTGCGTGAAAATGTAATCACATATTAGTTCTAGTATAATATATTTGCCCAATGAATACCCGTTTATCATCTGCATTTCTTCCTGGTGTAGCAATTTTAGTGGCCAGTAGTGTACGCAAAAGGTTTTCAAGCCACTCACATATCTATGAACCTATTCCGTAAGCTCAGACCTTCGTTAACAGTCTGCAGTGGAGCACTATTTGCAATTTAGAGATTACCAATGAAGTCTCGCTCAGTCTTCCGTTAAAACTTTGTCGAATCATTTTTGTAGGTACAGTGTTATTGTTTATTCTAACAGGGGATGTGTATGCTGAAAAAATTGTCACAATGCAGCACGGGACTTAGGGCAATGCTGAAGGGATCAAAATAATTTATTTACAAAGAATGACCAGCGCATTCAGTCAGTTCCAGCAGCTTTCGGCTATTGTTGTGCTGCAGGTTATAGTGGAAGAATATTTTTAAAGGCTTGAAGTAAATGTGCAGAACTGTTCTTCCCTCTCATCGTCAGTGCATCTCGGTGTTCTTGGGGCACGTGGAGGGCGCAGCCTCCTGCCGTTGCACAACCGGAAATGAATTTTCCTCCGTCACGGCCCTAGTAACACCAGGGACCGTGCCCCGCCCAGCCTCGCCAGAAACTAAGTAACCTTAACAGCTTCTTTAAGCGGTTTTCTCACTTGACCAAACACGTATTCAACTCTGATGTCCAGTTACGGCTCACAGAGACACACACACTCACAGAGGCATAGGGGCGTTGCAGAGAGCATCCCAGAGTGTCCCAGTGAGCTAAAACATCAAGAATAACGCTTCTCGCTTTTGGCATTGGCAAGATCATTGTGTAGTATTTTCATTCAGGGTCAACATTTTATTTAAGTTAATGCAGATGGAAGTCACCAACAAGTGACAGATCTTCACACCAACCATGTCCTTTACACCAAAAGTATACAGCCTCATCGTCATCCACCTTCCTGCGACCACGGGTACGTATAAACAAAGCTTGCGCAGGAACTAAATTAGAACTACTATCACCTACAACGTTATAATGTGAAAAGTATGATAACAGAACTGAATAAGAACTACAGCCACCTACAGTTTCGTGAAAAGTACGAAAACAGATCACATCTCTACGAGCAAAACTCTCAAGGCCACCGTACTCACTTATGCCTCCACATGTAGCAAACACAACAGTTAACCAATCATTACGGCTACCAGGCGGAGTAGCACCAGCCCGACCTACAGCAGAATCAAATCTACAACCTAAAAACACACACGGTCCATCAATAACAGCACGAGAAGCGATACCTTTAACTCTAACTTTATTCTTCGCTGTGTTAACAGCAGTCTTTAACTTAACGTTGTCTATTGCCTCATACACAGTCCAAAAGAAAAAAAAAGAAAAAGCATTTTAGTGATGGTATTTGTATTTTTACGTTAGTAAATTTCCAAATTTATCAGCCAACTTTCGCAGAATATACACAGCCGTAAAAAAATGCAACACCGAGAAGGACATTTTATTGATTAGGAGTATATAGGTAGGAGTATTGATAGCAAATTCGGATGAAACCAAAGACACACGTCACAAGAATGGGTGCCCGAACAGTCTCGTCAGTACTCAGTGTACCCCCTCTGGTGGGTACTCAAACGCCTATTCTCGCATGCAAACGAGCATAAAGTCGCTAAATTGTATTCTGCGGTAGATTTTCCCAAGCATCTTGCGCCTTTCTTTGCAGTTCGGCAATGGTTCTTCCAGGCTCTGGAGAGTGAGTGAGTCCTCGCTTCATCACGCCCCATACACGTTCAATTGGCGAGAGATCCGGTGATCTTGCTGGGCTGGGCAGTTGATGTGCAACACAGAGGGCGCGTTGCATCGCAGCAGACGTTGGTTGACGTGACCTGTCCTGCTGAAAAATCGCATCACGTTCCTGTCGAAGAAACGACAGTAGCACGGGCACAACAGTCTATGCAGTCTAGCGATCACTGATTGCCTTACCCTGAAGAAACAGCAGACGTGACCATGAGTTGTATCGGATGGACCCTCACACCATGACGCCTAGGATGGGGACGTCGGCGAATGCACTCGGGAATAGACAGATCACCAGGTCTGCGTCATACACTTGTACGTTCATCACTCGCATGCAGAAAGAACCTACTCTCATCGCTGAAGGCAACAGAGCGCCATTCCAGTCTCCAGTCGATTGTTTCACGACACCAGCGTAGCCAACCTTGGCGATGGCGTTGTGTCAGTGGTATCCTTGCCGGAGGCACACTTAATTTTAATTGTGTGCAAACAGACGATTCCTAATGGTTCCTGATGATACAGCAGGTGCCAAATGTGCACGGATTTCGTCCCTGGACGATGTCCGGTCGGCTACACCAGTTCGCACAATGTATCGATCTTCACGTGCGTGTGTACTACGCGGACGTCCAGAACCTGCTCTACAGGTGTGGGAATGTTCCACAGACCACTGTTGGAAGCAGCATCACACCACAGACACATTGTGACCGTCATTTGCAGGAATCCGTAGATGCGTCCACTCCAGTTTCCCGCAGGCCCAATATGCAACCCCGCTCAACTGGCTGAAGCTCTTTAACATGAACACGTATTCGTCGGTGGGCGTGGTTGTATCCTTTGCCTGTAGACTCAAAACAGAGAATCCACAGACAGGTCTCCTAAGCGCCATCTGACAGCCGATGACCGAGAAAAATAAACCACTAACACTGCAGCCTCTCACTATGCACATATTATACTCTTGTGCCACTGCACACATTCTTTTTTTCTTCCGGATGTGTAGTAGCGCAAAAATTAAGGCTCTGGAAAATGGCATGGAGTTATAGAGAATTACAAACGGTGCTTAGCGCAGGCTACTGTTGTTTTTCTTGACCAGCGGATGGACTTACGTCCTAACCGCCTACGGAGAACATTGAACATTTCAGCCAGGTAAAGTCCCACATTCGCAGACTGACAGTACCTTCTGTCACCAACGAACCCCGACGCAGTTTGTCACAACACAGGTAGAACCGGCAAATCATAGTAAGTTCAATAAGACAGTTATGGAAATACCCTACCTCCTCACCCATAGACACATACACCACACACACACACACACACACACACACACACACACACACACATACACACATACAGACGCTCACGCACTAAGAAACACTTGCTGAAGGTCTCGCCTCTTGAATGCAAGTAGAAATGAAAGAAATACGTAGCATACCCTTCATTTATTTGCCCGCATAGCCAAAGTCTGGAAAGCTGTGTTCTCAAGCGTATTGATATGTGAAGTACCGAAAATGGTTAACATACACTTCGATTTTATATTGTGTTAAATTTTTATGTCTTCACAATTGGGAGAGGTTTTTGCTATTATACACACAAAAAGTTTTGCATCACCTCGGTTCCGAGAGTTCTGGAACCTGTACAGAAAATTAGAATAGAGATCAACATAAACATCATTTCCGCCCTTTTTATTACTCATGGAAAGCACACATTGCATGTTGTACCACCATACAGCGAGACCCTCAGAGGTGGTGGTCCAGATTGCTGTACACACCGGTACCTCTAATACCCAGTAGCACGTTCTCTTGCATTGATGCAAGGCTGCATTCGTTGTGACATACTATCCGCAAGGTCATCAAGGCACTGTTGATCCAGATTGTCCCACTCCTCAACGGCGATTCGGTGTAGATCCCTCAGAGTGGTTGGTGGGTCACGTCGTCCATAAACAGCCGTTTTCAATTTATCTCTGGCATGTTCGATAGGGCTCATGTCTGGAGAACGTGCTGACCACCGTAGTCGTTATCTTGGAGGAAGTCATTCACAAGACGTGCAAGATGGGGGCGCGAATTATCGTCCATGAACACGAATGTCTCGCCAATATGCTGTCGTTATGGCAGAATTATCGGTCGGAGGATGGCATTTCTCCATGGTACTATCAACGACTTGTTGAGTCAACGACAATTATTTTGGGCAAAAGGAGATCCGACAAGATATTAGGACGTGTCCCATAACTTTTGTCACCTCTGTGTGAGACACTCCATGGTTTAACAACGAAATTCGGACGATGGTGAGGAAACAGAGGCTGTTGCACTCGCGGTTCAAAAGGGAACCCACAAATGACGACAAACGAAGGTTAGTAGAGATTCGTGTGCCCGTGAAAAGATCTATACGCGAAGCAGACAACAACTACCACTGTCACACCATAGCAAAAGATCTGGCACAGAGACCGAGAAAATTCTGGTCTTAGGTAAAATCGCTAAGCGGGTCTAAGGCTTCCACTCAGTCCCTTGTTGATCAGTCTGGTGGCAGTTGAAGATAGAAAAACGAAAGCAGATAGCAAGCTGAAGTTTAAAATTTCACGTTCAAGAAATCATTCACACAGGAGAATCGTACAAACATACCGTCATCAGACCATCGGACAGGCTCCCGTTGGGACGACATAGTAATATGCGTGCCTTGCATAGGGAAACAACTGAAAGACTTGAAACCAAATAAACCACCAGGACTGGATGGAATCCCTGTTCGATTTTGCAATGTGTGCTCTACGGCATTGGCCCCTTACCTAGCTTGCATTTATCGTGAATCTCTCGCGCAGCACAAGGCCCAAGCGACTGGAAGAAAGTGCAGCTGACTCCAGTATATAAGAAGGGTAAAAGAACGAAGCCACAAAATTACAGACATTGTTCTGTTTGCTGCATAATCCTTGAACATATTCTCAGTTTGAATATAATAAACTTTCTTGAGATTGAGAAGCTTATGTCCACCAATCAGCATGGTTGTAGAAAGCACCTCTCGTGCGAAACTCAGTTTGCCCTTTTCTCACATGATGTACTGAGAACTATGGATGAAGGGCAACAGGCAGAGTCCATATTTCTAAATTTCCGGAAAGCATTTTACCGAGCGAGGTGGCGCAGTGCCTAGCACACTGGACTCGCATTCGGGAGGACGACGGTTCAATCTCGCGTCCGGCCATCCTGATTTAGGTTTTCCGTGATTTCCCTAAATAGCTCTAGGCAAATGCCGGGATGGTTCCCTTGAAAGGGCACGGCCGACTTCCTTCTCGTCCTTCCCTAATCCGATGAGACCGATGACCTCGCTGTCTGGTCTCCTACCACAAACAACCCCAACCCGGAAAGCATTTGACACGGTGCCCCAATGCAGGCTGTTAACGAAGGTACGAGCGCATGGAATGAGTTCACAGATATGTGAGTGGCTCGAAGACTTCTTAAATAATAGAACCAAGTACGTTGCACACGACGGCGAGTGTTCATCAGAGACAAAGGTATCTTCAGGAGTGCCTCAGAGAAGCGTGATAGAATCACTGTTGTCCTCTATAAACATGAACGATTTGGTGGACAGGATGAGCAGTAACTTGCTGTTGTTTGCCGATGATGCTGTGGTTACGGTAAGGTGTCGAGGCTGAGTGACTTTAGGAATGGCAGCTAGACCTAAATGTGAAAAATGTAAGTTAATGCTGATGAAGAGGAAGATCAGACGCCGGCCGCGGTGGTCTAGCGGTTCAGGCGCTCAGTCCGGAACCGCGCGACTGCTACGGTCGCAGGTTCGAATCCTGCCTCGGGCGTGGGTGTGTGTGATGTCCTTAGGTTAGTTAGGTTTAAGTAGTTCTAAGTTCTAGGAGACTGATGACCACAGATGTTAAGTCCCATAGTGCTCAGAACCATTTGAACCATTTGAAGATCAGACCTGTACTGATACAGTGTTACAACTGTTCTGCTTGACACAGTCAAGTAGTTTGTATATCTGGGCGGAACGTTGTAAAGCGATATGAGGTGGAACGAGCATGTGAGAACTGTGGTAGCAAAGGCGAATGGACGACTTCGGTTTATTAGGAAAATTTTAGGAAAGAATATTCAGGGTGTTACAAAAAGATACGTCCAAACTTCCAGGAAACATTCCTCACACACAAATAAAGAAAACATGTTATGTGGACATGTGTCCGGAAACGCTTAATTTCCATGTTAGAGCTCATTTTACTTTCGTCAGTATGTACCGCACTTCCTCGATTCACCGCCATGATTTCATACGGGATACTCTACCTGTGCTGCTAGAACATGTGCCTTTACAAGTGCGACACAACATGTGGTTCATGCACGATGGAGCTCCTGCACATTTCAGTCGAAGTGTTCGTACGCTTCTCAACAACAGATTCGGTGACCGATGGATTGCTAGAGGCGGACCAATTCCATGGCCTCCACGCTCACCTGACCTCAACCCTCTTGACTTTCATTTATGTGGGCATTTGAAAGCTCTTGTCTACGCAACCCCGGTACCAAATGTAGAGACTCTTCGTGCTCGTATCGTGGACGGCTGCGATACAATACGCCATTCTCCAGGGCTGCATCAGCGCATCAGGGATTCCATGCGACGGAGGGTGGGTGCATGTATCCTCGCTAACGGAGGACATTTTGAACATTTCCTGTAACAAAGTGTTTGAAGTCACGCTGGTACGTTCTGTTGCTGTGTGTTTCCATTCCAAGATTAATGTGATTTGAAGAGAAGTAATAAAATGAGCTCTAACATGGAAAGTAAGCGTTTCCGGACACATGTCCACATAACATATTTTCTTTCTTTGTGTGTGAGGAATTTTTCCTGAAAGTTTGGCCGTACCTTTACACATAGGCGACCGCATAGAGGAATGCGATCTGTTATTGAGTACTCCTCGAGTGTTTGGAATCTGTACCACTTTGGACTGAAGGAAGCGATCGAAGGAATTGAGAGGCGGGCTGCTAGATGCGTTAGCGCTAGGTTCGAACAACACATAAGTGTTACGGTGACGCTGCGCGAACTTAAATGAGAATCCCTGGAGGGAAGGCGACGATTTTATGGAGAAGCGCTGCTGAGAAAGTTTAGAGAACCGGCATTTGAAGCTGACTGCCGAACGATTCTCCTACCGCCAACATACATACCACGATGATAAGATACGAGAAATTAGGGTTCATTGTAATGTTGTTGCATTAATTTCTTCTGTAAGCGGTGCTGATAGACAATAAAAGCGGGTTAAAAGCTGTGAGCTGTCTGGGGAAGTTAACCTTGCATTACTGAGCAACTGTTTCACCAGGTATCCAGTCTAGCTTACCAAATTCCCAACCAGACTAACATTAATTATGATCTTTTAATCGTGATACGACAACCGGTGATATATATATATACATATATATATATATATATATATATATATATATATATATATATATATATATATATATATATATATATATAAGAGAATTTAAATAAAAAGAAATAAATCAGTTTATATTTGGAAATTTATTTTAACATTGATCATTGAAATCTGAGCATATTAAACTTGATTCATAACTAAACTGGTGCCTTATTTAGGATTGTGAAAATGTGAGTTTGTAATCCTACGGAACACATCAAATAGGGAGCCAAGATTGGGAGACTACATACAACACTGCATTCATAAAATAACACACGAAGAACGTTGAAGCATATGCAAGAGGAAATTAACCACAACCAACCGATTCAATTTTCACCCAAAGAAGTTACGTTCGTAGCGCAATCCTGTCCGTCATGTAATTACCACACACTGGTATACTAAATTCATATTAACTCTCTGTGAAATCTTCCCGAAAAGAATAGCTGAGGGCTACTTTGATGATTACACCACATGCTTCACGTGGTCAACTTGGTTTACACAAAGAGTGTAACTCCACAATAATTTTGATAATTAAAATAAATTAGATCGAAAAGCAATTTACAAAACAAAAACCTCGAACTGGTTACTATCGTCTTACTATTAACCAGATGGGTCAGACATTTGTATAAGCACGTGGTACTGGTCTCACAAAGTACAGCCCACGTGGGTTGAACATAAAGCAAAGTTGCTATATTGAAAAATATTGTCAAGACGAGACGTTATAATCTCACGCACATTCGCATTTAAGATTGATGATCTTAGTTAGAGTTACTGATCAACACGTGGTTCCACTTTACTCACAAAGTAGTGACAAAGCAACTACCGGAAGATATTCTGAACTTCACACTCGAATTACACTGCGTTGCAATTTAAGATAGCATTAGATATTTTAGAGCTAAACCTGAAATAAAGGTGATTAAATTTCCAGTTAGGCTGAACTTAAGAAATCCATTGTCCTACGGACTTAGCAGACACGCGCTTAGCCGGAGATCTTATTTCAGACGCTCGCTGCGGACAGCCTGCCCTGCTGGGCTCCTACCGAGCGTGCTTCACAAATACAAACGGAAGTGACCAGAGAGGCAGCTCCCTATACCAACATGAGAAGGGACGGACAGGACCATACTAAGAATAGAAACTTCTTTGCTTCTAGAAAGCGTAGCTACCTGTTCCGACGTTGGTCCTACTGTTCTCTAGCAGACAGGCTTGTCTGCTACCATCAAGCATGCAGCTAGAAACACATTTGCTCATTCATTCTTTCACACAGAAGGGAAGGGGAATGACAGTATCTTATCATATACAGTATATAAAAGAAAGCGGATGTAGGTTCCGTATGAGACTGTGTGACATGAATTACATATAAACTGTGTTTTAAAGTGTAGTAGTGTGATAGATCGTTCTTGTTTATGTGTAAAAGTAACACGTTTCACTGCTCAGTCTCCTCCCAGATAGTCAGAAACACCACAGCAAATTTAGAAGAGGAATTTATGCCGTAAATGACAACAGATTTAAGAAATTAACATGAAAGAAATCCAACAGAGACCTTTCATCATACTGTGGCATATAGGCAGTCGTTTTTTGCTCGCTCTATTTGCAAGTGGAACAGGAAGGGAAATAACAAGTAATATCGTGGCTTGCGTATATCTATGCAGATATAGATGTAGATAAATGAAAATATAGAGCTCACATCGCATTTTTTGAACACCAAAAATAAACTGAAACCTTACAAGCTGCATTAAAGAAGTCTTCAGATCGCAACAACAGGTAAAAATATGGCGCCCTTGGTTCTCAGTCAAACAGTGTCGGTATCAATGTCGTCCGCCGTCTCTCCATGCAGGACCTCTACCTCAGCCGCAAGTCCGTCCCGCGATAGCGGCGTCAGGCACCAAGTACCGCGGGAGGTCGAGATGGCGCCTTTGGTTAGCGGGTGACCTGTTGGGTAGCGGGCAGTGATTGGCGTGTGGCGCGTAGCTACCGCCGTGTGAAGGGAATACCGCAAAGGCGGACGGTCCTGCATGCGCCGTTTCCGTTTCGCGACACACACTCACTCAGCACCACAGCACACCGCGCAGATGCTTGCGGTTCTGGGGTCGCGCGTGCCACTCTGGCGTCCATGCACGTTTCGACGGACGTGGGGGGTCACGAGTAATCACGCTGTCCCGTTCCGCCGGCCTCTGACCTCTGGCGCGAAAGCAGCTCGGTGCACGGCGACGACTCCAGCACCCCAGTTCACCGCTCTGGCCGCTTACGCAAGATGAGTGTTTACTTTGAAAATTACGAAATTGGGTGTGAGAAGTAAGAGGGAGCATTCTGTGTGGACCTGATGGTGACTTGGAATGCATTCTGAGGCTATCATAGATTTTTTACCTATCTTAGCGTCCGCTGTTTCGCTCGCGTAGATTGTATGGTCTTCGAAGATTCTCTTTGTTCCTCTTCAGTCGAATTTGGTCGTTGTGTCAATGGTTTCTAAAATAGTCTATTTGGGTTCCATTTTCCTCCGTATTTCCTCATTTCTTATGTGATTAAATCTTGAGATTCCGCTACTCCCTGTCCAGTAGCCCACTTCCGTTGCAATAAGCCTCTGTTTATCTCTCTCATTAGAGTCCCCACGTTTCTGACCCATACGTTGCAATACTTTCCACAACTGTGTGGTGTATTACTGTTCTGATTTTGACTATTACTTTTTTACTCCATAAAGCAGAATTTAACTGTTGGATTGCCTTCTTCCTTTGTCCAACACTATTTTTTTTTCTGTGCTCTTTCCACTAACAGATAAAGTTGTACCAAAATATTTAAAAGCTTTAATTTTTTTAACTCGCCAAAATCAGTTTCCAAATCCATTGCCTCACATTCTCCCACTGCGAGCTATTCAGTTTTGACAAGATTTATTGAAAGACCTCGTTGCACATACTGTTCTCTGCTTTTACGAAACATACATTTCACATCTTCAGTATCTGTTGTGATGATCACTTGGTCGTCCGCAGAAAGTAATGCATACAACGTTTCTGCTCCAGATGGAATTCCCATACCGTGGCATGTAAGTTTCCATTCTTGTAAAGCTCCCTTTAAATAGATTTTGAACAGAATAGGAGCTAAACGACATCCATTTAAACATATCTAATTGATCCTATTGATGGAGATTTTTTGGAGGAATTTTTCAAGGTAACCAACCCATGCTTTATTTGTCAGAACTATTAAGTGGCGTAAATCTTTGTTCCTCAGATAGCTAATAACATTTATGATTAGTGTTAATTTTATCTCTTTGTTTTCACTATGTCATAAACAACGCAGTTGGTTCGAATGTCTATAATTTTTGGACGGAGAGAATTCCGTAATTGTTAGAGTCTTCCTATGTTGTACAATCTTTTTTGGCAATAAAAAGATTTTAATTTTACATGACCGACTTTCCTTAACGTAAAATCCTCCTCCATCATTCTTAGTAAAGTTTTTAATATTTTGTCGTGTGTGCGTTTTATCTTACACCAAACGAATACACGGATTGTTCTGATAAAAAAGTTGTTGTGAGTAGTTTATTTTTTTCTTTATCTGCTGCATCTGCTGATTTCTATTTGCTTTCGAGAACGTGACTACACCAGACACAAAACAACACGCTAAACGTGAAGTAAGTTACTTTTATTTCAGGGAAAATCTCACTTTACATTCTTATGAGGAAATAGTTCGTAATCATAATTATAAGGTATTGTGCTAAGCAAGCAAATTAATTAACAGTGAACAGTGTACATAATCTTAACAGTTTTTTTTCTTCCGAGTAGAGCGGTATTTTATTTTTGTGGACATTTCAAATCGGAAATTGAGCTTCATGTCACTCAATTTTCATAATGTACATCAGAATAGAGTTTCAGTTAAATAGTTTTCACTGAGCACAAAATTAGTTACTTTTGGCTTTTAATTAGACTAGTATTCATTATTTCAATTTCCGTATTTCATTAAGTTTAAAGTGTTGTTTTACGGCACTGTTCACATGCCCAACATAGGGCCAACGCCTGAATACAGTATCTGAAGGAAACGTGACACGAGGCCAAAAATTTTTAATGACGAGTTTTGAATATTTTCATTCACAAACAAAGTTTTATAGAAAGATTACAGCGTCAACAAAGCAAGGTCATGTTGGCTAATGTTACAAGAACAGATCAATGAGTCATCTAGACCCTTAGGCCTAAACTACTGGTAAGGTTGCTGCCCCTCTACAGGAACCGTATGCTGGTTTGGCCTCCCCATGTATATCCCTCTGTTTGGTTACTTCTACAGTATAACTGTCCGTATCGTCGAGGATCGCAAGTCACCCTACCGCAGATAGGTCCACTATTCCACTCTTATAAAAATAAATATTAAGGCATTTTATGTAATGAACGAGCGTATTCACTCTGATAAAAGTATTACAGCATTTATAGTAACGATCAACAAATTTCTGAATTCCACTCTCACAAGCATCTGCCACCTTATTTTTCAACCACTCAGCGTTAGCACTGTTTCCACAAGTTTTTGGATTCCGTAAAAATTACATAAAGAACATTTCCTGAAACTTTAGATAGTCATTAGATAAGGAAAAAACCATAAAACATCTGTTTCGCTGAACATTTCGTCAACTTACTGCTCCATGTCTTCTGTGATACCAGATGGTCACCCACTTCGTGCTTCATGGTGAACGGCCATCTTTAACCGTTCTAATCCATTTTCTTGCTGTTACATAGCTCATAGTGGTAGATAACAATCTGCTACAGTGCTATCTGGTACTGTCCAGTCAACCGTCAGTAGACGAAACGTTGAACAAATTGTAATAACAATTGACATTTGTATAGTTTTCTTGTTAACCAACTGCTGCTGTTTTTATTGAACTGCCGTGTGTTACTTAAGTCAGGTGTTTATGCAATGTCTGCTCGGAAGTCAGTCTGAAGTTGTGAAGTCGAAAAAATTCACTAGGCTAATTTTAGACCTCTCCCAATCAAAAAATATTTTTCCGACCGAAAAAATTGGTTTATAAAAGCTCTGCCCGAGAGAATGTTTCTCGTTTTCACTGTATCGAAATGAACATGCCAATTCATTACGGTCTCCTTGATTTCAACTCTAAAAATCTATCGCGTTAGGACACTCGTCTATTTCGTCAAAATACTTTCTGTTTTATATATATATATATATATATATATATATATATATATATATATATATATATATATATATATAATGTAGTTGTAACATTCACTAGTGTGACCAAATGCAATGGTTGTATAGAATTCACGAATTTCGCATTTGTACATGCATTTTGTTTCTATTTCCATGACCAACGATTTTTTTTCGTAGCTTTCTTACGTCACAGGGTACAGTTGGATGCTGCGTGGTCTCACGGCATAGCTGATCGTCGGTATCTGCTACAGATGGCTGCCCACGATTCTCCAAGATAAATAAAATTATGCAATAAAAATCTTGCTCTGCAAGGTAGTCTGTTCACAACTTGACGTAAATAAAAGTGTTAAACAACCCCGCGAAAAACCTATGGACAGAATTGATGAGGGACTCAAACGAAAGCACAATTTTTCATTAGTAAAAACTACAAGCCTTCCAGTATTCTTTTTTGTTCAAAGGAGTGCACAATTTATTAAAGTTTAATCGAAACTTCCTGGCATATTAAACTGTGTGCCGGGCCGACACTCGAACTCAGACAAAATTCGAGCTACGCTCTTCTTGTTATTGAGCAGTTCTAATTATGTTCTCGGACTCAGACGTTCAAGTAGTGTTTTAATCTTGCCAGTGACACAGCTCATTCACAGGCACGTTTGGTGTCCCACTAACAGTATGATTGACGGTAACTGTTTCTTTACACATTTCCACATCCACCTGTTAATTCAGAGCCTATCAGCCTCTAAACATTTCTTGACGCAGACGATATCCGGCAATGAAAATTTCCAAAATGCCTTCGGCTCTTCTCTTCTCGCTCTTGGATTTTTAGCATTAAATATCTGCATCCGCTCTTCACCTTCTCTGTCCTCTTCTCTGGCTTTCTTTAAACATCCACAGTCCTTGTATGCTTCAAGTAAAAGACAGTTTAATACAAATTCGCCAAAGAGCGCTAACACACGGCCTTTACACAAAGACACAACACTTATTTTTATCACTCTGCATCTCTCAAATCCAGCTCCACATTATCCTAAACAGTTAAAGAAATTATATTAACACATTTGTCCGCAAATCATCGCCCAAACACTATTCCACAACTTTTCCACCTTACAAAATTTCATAAACGATTAACACTAGTGTACTTCCACTCCAGCTGTAAACTGCCAGCGTCCTCCAACCAATAAGTGAGAAAGGAATTTACACTGAAACAAAAACGAGGCATAACAAAATGGTTCAAATGGCTCTGAGCACTATGGGACTCAACATCTTAGGTCATAAGTCCCCTAGAAGTTAGAACTACTTAAACCTAACTAACCTAAGGACATCACACACACACATGCCCGAGGCAGGATTCGAACCTGCGACCGTAGCAGTCCCGCGGTTCCGGACTGCAGCGCCAGAACCGCACGGCCACCGCGGCCGGCGAGGCATAACATCTTACTGGAACAGATAAGGGTCTAACAAAGTTTGTTACAGCTGCCCCGAAATTTCTTAAAATCAGAGAATATTTTATAAAATGTTTGACAGTTGTAAAAACAAACTGAGTTAATATTCCACAACTAATGATCACAAAAAATTTAAGGTAACACACTTTCGTTCTATAGTGAAACACTCAGTGCAGTGCCACATCCCGTTCTGACGCTTCACTGTCGGCTGTCCATTTTGTAAACATACCGTTCTGAAAATGGTTCAAGTGGCTCCGAGCACTATGGGTCTTAACATCTGAGGTTAATTAGTCCCCTAGAACTTAGAACTACTTAAACCTAAGTAACCTAAGGACACCACACACATCCATGCCTGAAGCAGGATTCGAACCTGCGACCATAGCAGTCGCACGGTTTCAGACTGAAGCGCCTCGCTCGGCCACCGCGGCCGACCCCATACCGTACTAATATCTTGATTCTGTTTTTGACGCTGGTGCACTGCTGAGCACGTAACTGGACCACCAAGCGCACTTTTCTCTGGCATTCCGTCAGTCTCTGAAATTTCGCAAGGAAAAACCACTCATCTCGGCAACTTTTCTGTCTAGATATCTCAGTAATAATCAGCAGAAAGCTGCGCTGCTTCGACAGTTTAATCTATGCTTCATTCTCACAGGTCACACATTCTTTTGCTCGCTCGAATCTTCGAGTAATATAAATGCAGCAGGCAATTAATTACTTTGACTAACTTCTCTGTTTTCTGCTTGCCGTATCTCGTCCCTATTCCTTCATTAGAGAAGTACACAATAATTCGGTGGCATTCCTAATACCGTATTGTTATTTAGATTTTGGATTACTGGCTTTGTACATATTATCATCAAATTCATTTATAATCTTCAGTGAACGAAAATCCGCTATACATCAATTCAGAATAGGGAATTCAGACTGGGATTTGGCGTGGTGTGAAAACTAACTTTAGGAAAAATGCTGGGATGATACCTTCAATCTTTTCTAATGTCCTCATCGTACAGTTGTGCTAGTCCTCCAGATCTAAAGACTTATATGTGGACGGGCAATTCAATTTTAACCTTCCTACGAGCTAACTTGAGATGTTTCCATAATCATTTTCAGTCAGCGATCATCCATCGCACCTGGGACTACTGCCAAATCTGCGAATTCCCCCTCCTCCCCCCCTCCCCCCTCAACGTAAACCTTCCCTTTTGCAATTGGTTCTGTGTAAATGTAGCTAATTTTGTTGGAAGGTTTAACAAAAATGATGCGTTAATGAATGTATTACGTAAATGAACTACATTGATAAAAAATGTTGCACACAACGAATTAAATGTATAATTACTGTAAATAAATTACAAATTGAGTAAACTATGTAAAAATCGTATGTAAAACAAAACATGTATGTTAATGTTTATTACGCAGAGATGGAACTAAAACGCTAATTGCCGGCGTATTTGCCCTGTAACAGCACTGCCCACCTCGATGTGGTTCGCTCAGATATGCACATACGAACGACACGTCGATATTGGCACGAGAGTGCAACTTAAGCTGAACAGAGTATGGCTGTCTATAGGCACAACGACTGACAACTCTCGTAATGTTATTACTCATCCACATAATTCTTTTTTATTTAGACAGCAGATGGTACCAATCGAAACTAGGAGCAGCAAAACTACTGCCTGGAGGCACAAGTAAATAATGTGTCCTCTCCGAGGCTTTTTGCTTTCTTCCTCCACTGTCTCGTCTTGCTCCAGTGCTCAGCAGAAATCAGTAAAAAGTCAGAAGCCAATCAGCGTATTTGCTTCTGCACCCTCTCCACCGACGACCTTTGAGATCCTACTACACCGAACCAAACAAGCAGCAAGAACTCGATTGATGAATTGAGATAATAAATAGCCTTGGCTGCAAAACAGGCTTTATCATTTTATATTTTGCCAATGACTCGTTTCGCCTTGTCTAAGCTATCTTCAGATTGGCTTACAAAGAAAAAAGCAAAGTTTTCTTTGAAAATGGTATGACCCCAATTTAGCAAAACTTTGGACCACCAAGGAAAATATAAAACGAATTTACTGAAATAACAACTGTTAAATTCATATGCTGCCGTCCGTGTTAATCTCTTAGCAGGCAAACACCGTTGTCAACATTTTAAGAACATTGCGTGGTGCCATTTAAAATAAAAATAAATGGAATGTAATAGCCGAAAGTATTCAGAAGCCAGCAATTGATCTTGTCCATCAAAGACATCAATACAATAGAAAAATTTAAAACAACATACTGATATAAAATAGTTTTGAGTACACGGGAAGTCACGTTTAAAAGACATAAAAAACCTCAGCGGGTAATTACCCTTGTCGAGCTGCCCTATTAAAACAAAAAGGCATCCTTTCGTAGGCAGAGGATAGGAACACAAGGGGTGGGAGAACTCACGTGCTTCTCCCTGATAATTGTTAAACCGTCTTTCTTTCTGCTTTTTTCGGTTTTTGCGCCCTCTCTGTGCCTGTGACCTTGACGGGGGCGTAGCTCGGCATCCCTTCAGTGCGGCCCTGTCTTCAAGGTCAAATTTGAATACAAAGAGGAAAAAAACAAAAGTGGGTTGTTAGACTAGCACGACCGATTTTGTGTTGTTGATTTCACGCCTCTCAAGTCGGAATACACTATGCGCTTTACATCAGGTCAAGCATTCCACCTTCTACCTCCGGTGCAGAACTCTAATCCTACCTATCGGTATGCATGCGACAGCAGGCGTACCTAGTATGTTCCAAAACGCTGGGGATAAAAACGGGAGTTTGCGGTGCTCATACTTCGGGTTCTATTGGTGATAGAAAGGTAGGGTCTAGTGTTTTGGATAGCCCTTTGGCTAGGGACCATTTTTATACCCGACAAAAGGATCTCTCAGTGTCGCTATTCTACAGTGATGGTCAAAGTATGAATAAATCACACTTCCTCCTACTTAGGCAAGTGGAGCAAATCGGTTGGGTCTTTTTGCATGTGATGTGGTCTACGGTGGGCTTGATGGGAGTTATGGAGGCACCATTGGTTCGTTGATGGTTTCCCGGAAAACCCCACACCATTGGTTCGTTAATTGTTTCCCGGAAAACCCCAAAAAAGTGATTTTTGCGATATTTTCGCCATCACCAGCGTACCAAAACCCATCCAGGGATTGCAAAACGGCTATACACAGAAGTGTCTGAAATTTTTATCATATACTCCTAAGATCCCTATCTCGGACGACCTCGGAAATTTCTTGATATCTTTATTGCTTCTCAAGATACAGAGGTTCAAAGCTACGATACTTCTACATGTAAAAATCGGTATGAGATTAAATCTAAATAATAAATAACACCAGCAAATTGCTCAAATTAATTGTATATTCTCTAGCAAATTAATTGTATATTCTCTAGGCATTTATCTAGAAAAGCCATCTCCCCGTTTCCAAACATATTTATCCGTTATCCAGAAACACCCCCAAAAATTATTTTTTTGGGTACCAAATCCCAGCCACTGAATCCGAGACATGATATGCACGGCAAATGGCTGCAATTTTTATAATGTCTTCCTAGGATCCCGATCTCGAACAATCTTAAAAATTTTCTACAAATCTTTGTTTCCAAAATGCAGGGGTCCAAAGTTACCCTACTGGTTTCCGTAACATACACATGTAAGATCCTGAGTGAGGCAAAAACCTACACTCCTGGAAATGGAAAAAAGAACACATTGACACCGGTGTGTCAGACCCACCATACTTGCTCCGGACACTGCGAGAGGGCTGTACAAGCAATGATCACACGCACGGCACAGCGGACACACCAGGAACTGCGGTGTTGGCCGTCGAATGGCGCTAGCTGCGCAGCATTTGTGCACTGCCGCCGTCAGTGTCAGCCAGTTTGCCGTGGCATACGGAGCTCCATCGCAGTCTTTAACACTGGTAGCATGCCGCGACAGCGTGGACGTGAACCGTATGTGCAGTTGACGGACTTTGAGCGAGGGCGTATAGTGGGCATGCGGGAGGCCGGGTGGACGTACCGCCGAATTGCTCAACACGTGGGGCGTGAGGTCTCCACAGTACATCGATGTTGTCGCCAGTGGTCGGCGGAAGGTGCACGTGCCCGTCGACCTGGGACCGGACCGCAGCGACGCACGGATGCACGTCAAGACCGTAGGATCCTACGCAGTGCCGTAGGGGACCGCACCGCCACTTCCCAGCAAATTAGGGACACTGTTGCTCCTGGGGTATCGGCGAGGACCATTCGCAACCGTCTCCATGAAGATGGGCTACGGTCCCGCACACCGTTAGGCCGTCTTCCGCTCACGCCCCAACATCGTGCAGCCCGCCTCCAGTGGTGTCGCGACAGGCGTGAATGGAGGGACGAATGGAGACGTGTCGTCTTCAGCGATGAGAGTCGCTTCTGCCTTGGTGCCAATGATGGTCGTATGCGTGTTTGGCGCCGTGCAGGTGAGCGCCACAATCAGGACTGCATACGACCGAGGCACACAGGGCCAACACCCGGCATCATGGTGTGGGGAGCGATCTCCTACACTGGCCGTACACCACTGGTGATCGTCGAGGGGACACTGAATAGTGCACGGTACATCCAAACCGTCATCGAACCCATCGTTCTACCATTCCTAGACCGGCAAGGGAACTTGCTGTTCCAACAGGACAATGCACGTCCGCATGTATCCCGTGCCACCCAACGTGCTCTAGAAGGTGTAAGTCAACTACCCTGGCCAGCAAGATCTCCGGATCTGTCCCCCATTGAGCATGTTTGGGACTGGATGAAGCGTCGTCTCACGCGGTCTGCACGTCCAGCACGAACGCTGGTCCAACTGAGGCGCCAGGTGGAAATGGCATGACAAGCCGTTCCACAGGACTACATCCAGCATCTCTACGATCGTCTCCATGGGAGAATAGCAGCCTGCATTGCTGCGAAAGGTGGATATACACTGTACTAGTGCCGACATTGTGCATGCTCTGTTGCCTGTGTCTATGTGGCTGTGGTTCTGTCAGTGTGATCATGTGATGTATCTGACCCCAGGAATGTGTCAATAAAGTTTCCCCTTCCTGGGATAATGAATTCACGGTGTTCTTATTTCAATTTCCAGGAGTGTAGTTTATAAAGCGAACATGCAAAAATACATTGCACGTTAACTCCGGTATGAGATGTATAACGTTTCCTGGTAAAACATGCTTTATACCTATGCAATTACAATTTTATTTATATATATATATATGCACTGATTACGTCTGTGGACTCTGAATAATAATATAATAGAGACAATTACGTTATATTTTGTATTTGTAAAGGATTCAGTAGTGGATTTGTGAAATAATATCTGTGTCGGCGAGTTCTGAAACCGCCACAGAAAAGAATTAATAAAGAAAAACGTAAAGATTTCATGACAATCAGCCACTGTATAAACAGTAGTGTAAGAATAATAATGTCGTTGTCATCTTCTTGGAGTCACGCAGAGAGAAGGAACCTGTGACGCTATGTTTAACGCATAGGTAACTTTCATTTGTCAAGACTGAAAGCTGGACGCCATTAGGCGCTGATTATAAAGAACGGTGTGTGAACTTGTTATTATTCGAGTTTTAAATATAGTTATTTAATGAGAAGTCGTATGGTATTATTTGAAAGCTTGCCTGGTATTTTACCCATTTATTTAAGACTTTTTCTGCTTTTTAAGTAGTGTTCGTGGTGCAGGGTTGCGACACGGCGGAACGAGCCGCCGCCGCGGCAGATCCAAATCTGATAATAAGGGCAATCATACCGCAATAAGGGGTCAGGTAAAAAGTGAATTTAAAATTATTTCTTACAGCAGCTTGAGATCGGCGTACAAAGCAGCAGATTTTACGTTGTCTTTCACAGGCGGACGCGGGCTGCTAATATTGTGTCAGAGTTAAAATACTTTCATGTTTCAAAAGGAAACCTAGCTATGAAAACTTTCTGGACTGGTAAAAGTTATGGAAAAATCATTTTCTGTTTAATAATGATAGTCTCATGCTCTAGTGTTAGCCGTGGCACTGATTAATAATTAATGTTGACGAAAAATCCACTGCAAGGTTTGATGGTCTTTAAGCATTGCGTACGGTAACTTCATTATTTTTTATAACAGAAATAATCTCATAACAGTTTTACGATAGTTGTAGCAGAGATGGATATTTTATGCATTCTATTGAGTTACAGTAACAAAACTGTTCATTTAATAAGAAGCCAGTTCCAGTATAATAATAATTAATCTCATTCGTTCGCAACATACAATTAACCAAAGTATACCAGTGTACAGAAAAACAGTGGAGCGCGAAAGATGCTTAATTAACTTTGCGTTGTTTCAATTTTCACAAGTAAACTATCTAAATTTTACTGATACGTTTCTTTTCATATGAGTTACGTACCCTGCTGCACCAGGGAAAAGAAGGGAACCAGCGGAAAAATGCTCCTATCGGAGCACAAAAAAAAACGCAAATTTGTTTCTGTTTATTTAGAAGACTCTGACCGATGAGGTACCAGCGGTCACATTTTACCTTCCTCAGCACCTTTAAAAATTTTCCCCGAACTTTTGTCATGCGATCATTTTCGTGCTTGCTTATGCTGAAAGAGAATAATACAGCGGCAATGGCAGGGAGACGGAAAAGTAATAAATACTGGAAGATAGTAGACAGTGGTTGTGTTATACAAAGAATGGCAGTGTGAGAGAAAGGGAGGGACACAGTGGCAGTGAAACACAGCTGACAGTGAAGAACTATGCTAGGAAAAGAGTGAAGGAGTCGGTGCCAGGGCGGGGTGGAAGTGGCGGGAGAGAGGAACAAAGAAAGAAGTAGGTGAGAGCCAGTGATAAGAGACAGCAGCAGTAGGAAAGAATGGGATATTAGGAGTAAGAGAGAGCAAGAGGGAGACAGTGACAGCGAGAGGAGAGTGTAGTGAGAAGGACAGAACGAAGGAGATTGTGGCTCTGTTACAGAAGACAATAACAGAGAGACTCAAAGAGATAAAGACCATCAGTTGGGCTGAAAAAGAGCAACTGGGTGTGGATGGGTATGAACAACTTACAGCGATGGACTAGTGAGTGTGAGTGAGTTACAGTTAGGGGAGCTGGTGGGAGTTTGGGGTGAGTTGCCTGTTAAAAAAGACGCTAATACGTCTAATACGTTTACATGCGACAATTTTTCGGAAAATTTTTATAGGCGCAGAGTAAGGTTGAATGAAGCAGAGTCTTTGAAATAAACAGGAACATCTTCGCATTTTTTTGTGCTCCGATAGAACGTTTTTCTGCTGGTAATTACTGTTTTGTTTTCCGCTTGTACTGTATCATCTCTGAGTATGTTCTGAACGTCTGTCACCAGTGAGGTGTTGGGTTTCCGTGTTTCAGTCTTTAAAGTCATTCAGTGAGTGCGTACTGTTGGTGTTTGCCAACGCTCAATTGCAGCAGCGCGGCTGTGTGTCGATGCAAGGCTCGTAGGCGGCTGTGGCTGATTCGAATCCTGATGGCAGCAAGAATATTCATTGCCTTCATTTGGCACGCAAGGGAACGAGAGGAGGTTGCATCCAGTTTCTGGCAACCAGACTTTGGCATGCGTCATGGACTGAGGGTATGTGGCAGTTTTGATCGTGATATGTCTATCGGATAGGGACGTTAAGGTTGGTGGCCCCTATGGTGCTATTCGAGGGAGTAGGCTATTTGCCTACACCTGCCTTCTCTCGTCGCCGTACAGCACAACGCATGACACAACACGACGCACTTTATGCGTGCCATACCCACCAGCGCCATCTTCTTCGGCGGACGGACATTCCATGGGGATTGTATGACTGACAACGGGAAATCTAGGGTTCGAGTGCGTGTGTTTCCATCTAGTAAATGGGTCTTTGAAATCAGCGGAGCCAGTCAGAAATTTGAGGAACGGGATTTCATGGAATAATAACGAATATAAAAAGAGATATTAATGCAGACGACGGGTAAGTAGGGGAAACGTGACACAATGAAGACAATCAATTAGTAACGTAGAGGAAAAGATGACAATAAGGAGTTATTAAACTGGTAGCGTTCGGTTTTAAAGTGGCTCTAGTAGTTAACTATCACAACTTGATGAGTAGAAACAGTAACTGTTCCATATGAAGTTTCATCTAAATTTTCATGATTTTCAAGGGAAATACGCCCTTTTCACACTAACTGGAATGAAAGTAACACTGTAACGATAGTGATGACCGTGATTGTGACCTGGAACTTTTATGGTTCATATGCTTGTCTGACAACCAGTAACTACATTTACATACTTTGTTCACGTGAATAATGTTAACAAAAAGCATTCTATTATCTATATGAAAAGAAATGATTAATGAAGCTCTATTTAAATATAGGTAATCTATGGACACTGTCTCAGTTTTTAACCTTCCAGTACTTATTAGTGTACAGGGTGGTCCATTCATCGTGACCGGCCAAATATCTCACGAAATAAGGATCAAACGAAAAAACTACAAAGAACGAAACTTGTCTAGCTTGAAAGGGGAAGCCAGATGGCGCTATGGTTGGCCCGCTAGATGGCGCTGCCATAGGTCAAACGGATATATTTTTTATTAAATATTCGTGTAGTACGTAAAGAAATAAGAATGTTTTAGTTGGCTCACTTTTTTCGCTTTGTGATAGATGGCATTGTAATAGTCACAAACATATGGCTCACAATTTTAGACGAACAGGTGGTAACAGGTAGGTTTTTTAAATTAAAATACAGAACATAGGTACGTTTGAACATTTTATTTCGGTTGTTCCAATGTGACACATGTACCTTTGTGAACTAATCATTTCTGAGAACGCATGCTGTTACAGCGTGATTACCTGTAAATACCACATTAATGCAATAAATGCTCAAAATGATGCCCGTCTACCTCAATGCATTTGGCAACGACATTCCTCTCAACAGCAAGTATTTCGCCTTCCGTAATGTTCGCACATGCATTGACAATGCGGTGACGCATGTTGTCAGGCGTTGTCAGTGGATGACGATAACAAATATCCTTCAACTTTCCCCACAGAAATAAAACCTGGGACGTCAGATCAGGTGAAAGTGCGGGCCATGGTATGGTGCTTCGACGACCAATCCACCTGTCACGAAATATGCTATTTATACCGCTTCAACCGCACGCGAGCTATGTGCCGGACATCCATTATGTTAGAAGTACATCGTCATTCTGTCATGCAGTGAAACATCTTGTCGTAACATCGGTAGAACATTACGTAGGAAATCAGCACACATTTCACCATTTAGATTGCCATCGATAAAATGGGGGCCAATTATCCTTCCTCCCATAATGCCGCACCATACATTAACCCGCCAAGGTCGCTGATGTTCCACTTGTCACAGCCGTCGTGGATTTTCCGTTGCCCAATAGTGCATATTATGCCGGTTTACGTTACCGCTGTTGGTGAATGACGCTTCTTCGCTAAATAGAACGCGTGCAAAAAATCTGCCATCGTCCCCTAATTTCTCTTGTGCCCAGTGGCAGAACTGCACACGACGTTCAAAGTCGTCTCCGTGCAATTCCTGGTGCATAGAAATATGGTACGGGTACAATCGATGTTGATGTAGCATTCTCAACTCCGACGTTCTTGAGATTCCCGATTCTCGGGCAATTTGTCTGCTACTGATCTGCGGATTAGCCGCGACAACAGCTAAAACACCTAGTTGGGCATCATCATATGTTGCAGGTCGTGGTTGACGTTTCACATGTGGCTGAACATTTACTGTTCCCTTAAATAACGTAACTATCCGGCGAACGGTCCGGACACTTGGATGATGTCGTCCAGGATACCGAGCAGCATACATAGCACACGCCCGTTGGGCATTTTGATTACAATAGCCATACATCAACACGATATCGCCCTTTTCCGCATTTGGTAAACGGGCCATTTTAACACAGGTAATGTATCACGAATTAAATACCGTCAGTACTGGCGGAATGTTACGTGATACCACGTACTTATACGTTTGTGACTATTACAGCGCCATCTATCACAAAGCGAAAAAAGTGATCCAACTAAAACATTCATATTTCTTTACGTACTACACGAATATGTAATAAAAATGGGGGTTCCTATTTAAAAAAACGCAGTTGATATCCGTTTGACCTATGGCAGCCCCATCTAGCGGGCCAACCATAGCGCCAACTGGTTTCCCCCTTCAAGCTAGACAAGTTTCGTTCTTTTTAGTTTTTTCGTTTGATCCTTATTTCGTGAGATATTTGACCCGGTCACTATCAATGGACCACCCTGTATAAGTTCTTTCCTTCCTCCAACCGCCCTTCCCTCCCACGCCTTCGATTTGCCTTTAATTAAATGTGTGATTGAACACGTCCATTTAAACATATGGCGAGTCGGGATGGAAGTCTATGTCACCTACACTCACATTAACTTTTTACAATTTTATTTTCGTGGCGGTCCACAGCCTCAACGTGTTCTGAGAATGAAAACATGTTCCAATTAGGCTGTATTCTTTTTATTATCTATCGACCAAGTCCAACATTGGGTCATTTTCAAACGCGTACACTTATGATACATGTGGACATAAATACGTCTTACTACTGTGTATGTGTGCGTGTGCGTGTGTGTGTGTGCGTGTGTGTGTGTGGCACAAAAACACCACATACGCACAGAAAAAGGCGTATTTCTGTCATCATGTATCAGTGATGTACTACAATATAATATGACCGGAAGCTTAAGGCACGTGCTTGAAAATGATCCAAGGTTGAAATCGGCCGATCGCACAGCTAATAAAAGAATACGCCCTACTTTGAACACGTTTACATTCTCAGCTCATATTAACACTTGAGCAACAACTCTTCTGCTTGCCAAGGAAAGATATTCTGCGCGAAGGAAGAAACCTGTCATATTAGGCGGCTAAACTGATCTCTCGGGGCCTCCCAACCGTACAATCTGTGACTCCTTTTGTAGGCTTAGTCGATGCATCCACTATGTGATTAGTAAATCTTCAAGGATTATCTACAGCAAGTGAACCTGGTGTAAGCATTGCCCACAGAGTCCATTGCTCATTTCTTTATGGTGAATAGAATTGTAACATGGGTCTGAACACTATGGGACTTAACATCTGAGGTCATCAGTGCCCTAGAATTTAGAACTACTTAAACCTAACTAACCTAAGGACATCACACACATCCATGCCCGAGGCAGGATTCGAACCTGCGACCGTAGCGGTCGCGCGGTACCAGACTGAAACGCCTAGAACCGCTCGGTCACAAGGGCCGGCAGAGTTGAAACACAAAAATTAAATGTGTTAGAAAGATAAAAGGACATTAATGATTGTTGTTACCTGCAAAATGGGCACCACTGCCGTGATGGGTTTTTATTTAGTGGAATGGCTCACAGCGTAGTGTAAACCTTTCTGGTTGACGCCAGGTGAGAGGCTTGCGTGTCACGTATATCACCTGTAATGTCTCGTGCGTGTGGCTGTGCTTATAGAGTCCCGGCATGTTTGCCTTGTTTATGTTGATGAGAGAAGAGAGAGGGTGAAAGCTGCAGCCAGCAAATAGCTTACTTGTCACGAAGGATGCTCAAGGAACCGCCTAGCTTAACGTCCCCGATCAGATGGGTCACTTGCCCTTATTCCGGGAGACACTGCGGAGAAATTTGGGTATCAACCAGAACAAAAGCAAACTAGACGATCACAAATTTTACACCAGCATCTCTCTTACAGGTTAAACATGAAACCGTAATTTTTTTCCCCGCACGATTGTTATTGGCTGCTTTCGATTCCAGTGTTGAAAGTTAGTAGGACTGAGCTCTTAACACTGTGTATCCAAACTCGAACCCTACATCATCCGCAGTCCGGAACCGCGGGACTGCTACGGTCGCAGGTTCGAATCCTGCCTTGGGCATGGATGTGTGTGATGTCCTTAGGTTAGTTAGGTTTAAGTAGTTCTAAGTTCTAGGGAACTGATGACCACAGAAGTTAAGTCCCATAGTGCTCAGAGCCATTTGAACCTACATCATCTGTTAACAACTGAAATGTTGTCCCATTTGACCAGGCCAAGGTTTTCCAGTCGTCTAGGGTTCAACCGATATGGTAACGAGCCCAGGAGAGGCACTGCATGTGTTATCGTGCTGTCATCAAAACGACGGATATGTTCGTTTTACGTCCCACATTGATTTCTGCGATTATTTCACGCAGTGTTGCTTGTCTCTTAGTACTGACAAGAGCCGCTGCTTTCAGCCGTTAAGTAAAGAAAAAACGGTTCAAATGGCTCTAAGCACTATGGGACTTAACATCTGATGTCATCAGTCCCCTAAGAACTACTTAAACCTAACTAACCTAAGGACATCACACACATCCATTCCTGAGGCAGGATTCGAACGTGCGACCGTAGCAGCAGCGCGGTTCCGGACTGAAGCGCGAAGAACCGTTCGGTCACAGCGGCCGGCTGGTGTTAAGTAAAGACTGTCGGCCAATGCCCTGTTCGTGGTGCCTGGAATTTAGCATTCTGAGCACACTCTTGACACTGTGGATCTCGGAATATTGAATTCTGTAACGATTTCCGACACGGAATGACCCATGCGTCTAGCTCCAATTACCATTCCGCGTTCAAAGTCTGTTAATTGCCGATATGCGGCCATAATCATGTCGGAGACCTTTTCAAATGAATCACCTGAGAAGAAATGACAGTTTCGCCAGTGAACTGTCCTTTTATACATTGTGTACGCGATATTACCGACATCTGCATGTGTGTATATCGCTGTTCGTGGCTTTAGTCACCTCGTGTACAGTACACATTTGTTCGCAAGAGAATACACAATACTAACCACTAAACGGAAAATTCGCCATGAGGAACAACTAAGGATAATGAGATGAGTCGCAGCTGAATTATTTAACTACTCTTTAGCAAAAGATTAATGTGCACAACTTTCGTGACTGCATGAAATTGTCCCCTAATAATTCTGCTTCAGTTGTTGCCTATGTGACCACGTGTGAAACGTTCAATTAGGCCTACGAGGAACAGGAGGACAAATTTCCACTTACTTGTAATCTCATTAGTATAGCGTCCGTCGCTGGATCAGCAGAGTGAAAAAAGGTATAATACGTTGTCGTCCTGTGGACAACAGTCGACCTGACAACGTGTGCAGACGGGAAATACAACTCTCATAATCGAAATAAGTTCCTGAAAGTACATTATTATATTCTAAAATTCTAAAATTCGGTGAACCACAGACACAATACAAACAGAATACATGAAGAATAGCTAAACCAAAGCTGTACTCGAGTCATGAATAATACTCAGACCAGAGTCTTCAAATTTTCTACTCCACGGAGTGACACACTCACCGTATGTCTGTAATCAGCTTCATAATTACTATGGAAGCATTTAATGGACACATAGGTAATTTAGATTTACAGTTGCCTTCAAAAAATTCAGATGCTGCCTATACACGAGTAGCCAATAGATTTATTCAGAGACTGGCTTAAAACCAACGAGAAATTCTTAAAAAGAATCATTTCTCTGTCGATATTACAGTTTTCTGGTCATCGTTACACATAAGCTGATGAGACAAACGGCTCGTCAGAGTGCTCATTAATGATCATGTTTGTTCCGGGGGAACAGTTTGCAGATAAACAAATACAGAAATCTTCTGGACAACACTGTTACTACACTATAAATATTCATCGATACACTTCAGCTTAACGACTAGTCCTCTTCCGTCTCAACTCACTCTACACAACGCCTGAATAATCAGGAACAGGATCCCTCCTGCGCTGGTAGTCAAGGCCGTTATGTCTCTCTTAGGTTTTTCAGAATATATATGGTTGTAGCACTCAAAAGCTACGAGTAATAAATGAGAGCATCTGTAGTCTATTGTTTGCGAACTGACGAAATGATTGCAGCTGAAGATCGAGAAGAAATAAGTTATATGTGCATCTTCATATTTTCTGGCCGCAGTGAATAATCCATTATATTTCGGGGATGGAACTACAGTAGGCCTATTTTTTCAGTTGATATTTCGGCCGTATCCCATTCCCGATAGATTCTCAGCACTCGTTCCGTCCTTGTCAAGACGAGGAGCGCGCCACTGCGTATGCGGTCACAAACACACACAAGCGCCAAAGATGTTGTTCTTTGACAAGAACTACGCGTAAATTGAATCTGTGGTACAGTTGCGCTCTACCACAACTACGGTTACAATACGTAAGTGCTGTAGTAAACAGTAGTATTACCGGTAGTATTGGTAGAATTGGTAGGAAAAGAAACATAAATAAATGTGAAAGAGAAAAACTGAGAGCCGACGGCTTCACTTTGTTTTTTGTTTGTTTGTTTTTCACATGATAAGAGCTGCACATCGTTCAATGTTAGTCCATTGCAAATTTTATAGCCTAATAAAATATAAACTGCATTTTATAAGTAATAAAAAATAGTTGACGTTTAACGTCTCCGCTTTTATATAACCGAAGCAGTTACTTCTGATGTATGTACACTTTAGATGCACAAAAATAAAACAATCTATATAATTATTGTTGTTATTTAGTACTCAGTACAACGTACTTCATCATGATCAAAGCCAAGAATTTCCCGTTGTTATTGATAATTGTGAAAGTTGTTTACGACTAACAGAAACATGTTTCATATGAGCTCGACGAAGTATTAAGTGACGTTTGATATGTCTTTCTTTTGCGTTTTTTTCTTAATTTTATTTTTTTTAGAAAATTGCGTTTTCTAGCTTTAAATCTGTATATTCTTTTACTTCTATTACGACATCTCTCTGCTTCACGTTTCAAATCAAACATTTTCGAATAAAATTTGAATTGTACACTGACTATTTCAATTTTCCTACAAATAGTGTTTAATTTTGAGTAACGACAGGAGGATAACTATGTAGAACAAAGATGTTCCATAGGTTATTCGGCCTTTTATATATCCTCAATATGTTTCTAGATGGTTCATCGCTTCCGGTTTCTAGGGGAATCTACTCATACTTACAGTAAGACACCGATTGCTTACGCAAACAAAGCGATCGAAGTGGGGGTAACGCCCGATAGGTATGCAACATACCTAACTTACAGCTAACATGGTAACGATCTTAACAGACCAAGGCTACCAGGAAAACTACTTTAGTCTACCCTTACCTATCTCGGTCTACAGTAGCCTTCGGTAGTTTTACAATTCTAATTTCTGCTTGTAGGGTCGATTCATGATGCGGTTTATGCAGGTGAGTTTGAATGCCAAAATTTTAGGTTTGGCTTCACCATGATTTCCATTGATATCGATTCGAACAACAAGTTTACTATTACTAGTCACGAATTATTTTATTTCCGCTACCATTTCAGAGGTATAAATCTCCATCGCCAGGTGAATTAATGTGAATAAATACATGTATGTGTTGTATGTTTGACTTTGGGGAAATTTGTGGCATTTTCTAGGAGCAGAAGACAAAAATAAGACGCTATTTTGGTATATGATTCATAGTTTTATTCTGCAGACAGTGACTCGAAAAATTTTCAGTCACAAAAAACTACACAAATACTTTTGATCGATTTGGAATTCCATAAAAACAAAGCGAGTTTCCGTTTCGTTCAAGTTTTATTTCCTGTGTCGTGTGTCATGTAGCAATATAGTTAAGACGTATTGAGATCTACACTATGTGATCAAAAGTATCCGGACACCCCCAAAAACATACTTTTTCATATTACGTGCATTGTGATGCCACCTACTACCAGGTACTCCATATCAGCTACCTCAGTAGTCATTAGATATCGTGAGAGAGCAGAATGGGGCGCTCCGCGGAACTGACGGACTTCGGACGTGGTCAGGTGATTGGGTCACTTGTGTCATATGTCAGTACGCGAGATCCACTGTTTCCGATGTGATACTGAAGTGGAAAAGTGAAGGAATACGTACAGCACAAAAGCGTACAGGCCGACCTCGTCTATTGACTCACGAAGGAAGTGGCTTATAAGGTGCTCGTTCGACCGATTCTTGAGTATCGTTCATCTATCTGGGATCCATACCAGGTAGGACTGATAGAAGAGATAGAGAAGATCCAACAAAGATCGTCGCGTTTCGTCATGGGATCGTTCAGTTGGCGCGAGAGCGTTACGGAGTTGCTCAACAAACTCCATTAACAGACGTTACAAAACAAGGTGTTGTGTCGATAAATCTCGCGTAATGATCACGAGGAGAAAATTCGAGAAATTGGAGCCAATACGGAGGGGTACCGACAATCATTCTTCCCACACGCCATTCGCGAGTATAACAGGGTTGGAAGATTCAGCTAGTGGTACAAAAGTACCCTCTGCCACAGGTGGCTTGCGGAATATGATATCTGTAGACTACAACTTCGGATACATCTTTCTCACAATATGCAATACAAAATAAACGTGCAACACTCCACTCAACGGAGCACCGTCTGTTATCTGTTCCCAGTCTAGAAAAGATAATTCAGATCATAGTTAACACTATAAAATTTATTGCCTCAACCAGCGGTTATGAATAACACAGTCTGATTGACCACATCTTACATATAAAACAAAAATTGAAAATTAATATTCCTCCTCTATGCTCCATGTGCTGTTCCTTTGTTTCCAGGAAGTGGTGTACTATTCCATACCAAGAACAAGTATCACATACCGTAGGAAAAACGCTTAAATCCTTTAACTATAAGATTTCCTACTATGTGAGCGTATTTTCAGCAGCAAAGATAAGATCCAGTTACTACTCAACACTGCGTATACAAAATTGCTTGGCCTCAATGAAATAAGTTTTATAGTGTCAAAACATTCAGAGACATAGCAACTAGGTTGGCTGATCATCAACGCAGCTGTAGCTTGCAGAATTCTTGCTCCACATTTACGGAGCCACAGGTGCCAGCCACAGTCCTATGTCCTCCACTTAGTAAACAAACGCCAAAAATTTTACCTGTTTCAAGCACTGGAAATCCAAGATTGGCCCACAGTCGTGATTTAATTATTAAATGACCAAACACTGATCAATACTTCTTCTCATAAATTTTACATAATCATTACATTTCTCTGTTTCTTTCCATACTATCTGTTCGATTCTGTTCTTCAGTTTTCTTGTATTTATTTATTTTAGTATTATTGTCTACTCGCTCCACACATCCTGTTGTTTTGTAATATGTACGCTTTCCTACAGTAAGAAACATTCTTCCCGTTCCTGATAAACATATTTAACTCACGTATCCACTGTTGCAGTTGTTAGACCTATCTTTTACTCTGTTTCTGCATCATCTTCCATGTGTAATACCTCTTCAAGCTACTGTTAAGTACTCTTGTCTTGTATCACTTTTATTTTACCGAGAAAGGTGGCGCAGTAATTAGCACACTGGACTCGCATTCGGGAGGTCGATGGTTCAAACATGCGTCCGGCCGTCCTGATTTTAGTTTTCCGTTATGTCCCTAAATCACTCCAGGCAAGTGCCGGGATGGCTTCTTTGAAAAGGCACAACCGATTTCATCCCCATCCTTCCCTAATCCTACGGGACCAATGATCTCGCTGTTTGGTCCCCTCCCACGAATCAACCAACCAACTTTTATTTTGCTGTGATTATTTATTTAATTTAAATTGTTACATAAGCTGTTAAGTTGTTTTACCGTATGTAGGTCTTTGATTTTGTTAAGTGTAATTCTTTGGTAATTTTGTCCTCCTCCCTTCCACCTCATCTTCGTCCGCACCCATACCTTTTTTTCAGCTTAAGTGTTTATGTTATTGTAGTTTCTTTCCTTTATATTTAATTTCTGACTACATTTTCAGTTACGTTAGCACTGAATTATTAAAGATGACATTTACTCTGTGTTTGCACCTCGCTCTCCCTCTGTAAATCCCTTTCCAGTCTTATTTACCAATACTGTATCCTCTTTGACGATGATAATATGAAGATAGCCTTGTAGGCTGAAAACTTATTAACAGAATAAAATAAAACTGTAGAAAATGGCAATATTATCCTTTTCATTTTTAATTGTAAATTTTTTCTACGAAGAAGTGACAGAGGAATCAGTTTTCACTTTACGTTCTTTCTGTTGTGATGATTAGATTTTAAAAATAGAATGTCACCGAGTTTTCTCTTTGTAAGTCCTTAAACGTTAGGGTTTCCCGTTATCAGAGAATCAAGTAACTAATTAATGAGTCACACTGAAACATACAAAGACCAAAATCCATACAGAAAGACTTAGACTAATTAATATGTGTAAGTAGGAGGAACAAGCAAAGCCTAATTTATACACATGATGATGATGAACTTACAACCTTGGGCAGTTTGACTGGTTTGGAGTTTGGAATCTGAAGTCTGATGACCTCTTGTCGAAGCAGGTAACCAAAGATTTCCAGAAATAAAATTACCTTTATATTATTGACGCATTCAAACACAACAAACTAATATGGCGACCGAAAGGAAGAGTGGCTTGAAGAATATATAAAATACTGGTTGATAGTTATAATGCTCATTAGGCTTTCTGTTTAACCTGACCGTGTTGATATTCATTCGTGATTTTACCTAAGGATAAGGCTGAATCGATGTCTTACATAAGTATAAAGATCGAAAGCAATTATCAAGCATAAGCAAAGCATAAACCCAAGGGTATATTTTTACCCAATCTCATTGTAATAGACTGTAAGAGAAAAAAGGAAAAGACGAGCCACGAAGAAATTATCCAAATGGGATGAAAATCGGTAGGATGTATTACATGTACAGACAAACAAATAATTACAGTTTTAGAAAAACACGATGATTTATTCAAGAGAGAGAGCTTCAGAAATTGTACACATCAATAACGCGTTGGTCCACCTCTGGCCCTTATGCAAGCAGTTATTCGGCTTGGAATTGATTGATTGTTGGATGTCCTCCTGAGGGATATCACGCCATATTTTGTCCAACTGGCGCGTTACATTATCAAATTCCCGATTCGGTTGGAGGGCCCTGCTCATAATGCACCGAACGTTCTCAGTTTGGGATAGATCTAGCGACCTTGCTGGCCGAGGTAGGTTTTAGCAAGTACGAAGACAAGTAGTATAAATTCTCGCCTTGTGTGAGGAGGCATTATCTTGCTGAAATGTAAGCCCAGCATGGCTTGGCATATTGGGCAACGGAACGGAGCATTGAATATCGTAGAGGCACCGCTGTTCTGTAAGGGTGCCGCGGAAGACAATCAAAAGGGTCCTACTATGAAATGAAAAGGTACTCCAGAGCACCATTCCTGGTTGTCGGGTCGTATGGCGGGCTACAGTCGGGTTGGTAGCCCACCACTGTCGGGGGCGCTATCAGACACGTCTACGGCCTGGAATGTAATTAGGATAGAACTGTCTTCAGTGTTGGGTCCTGCTTCGAATAGAGCCCCAATGTCCAGCGAAGGCGTATCTGCAGATGTTCCACACAGCAGTGGGATACCAATCTGAGAGTTCTACATCTACATCTACATCCATACTCCGCAAGCCACCTGACGGTGTGTGGCGGAGGGTACCTTCAGTACCTCTATCGGTTCTCCCTTCTATTCCAGTCTCGTATTGTTCGTGGAAAGAAGGATTGTCGGTATGCCTCTGTGTGGGCTCTAATCTCTCTGATTTTATCCTCATGATCTCTTCGCGAGATATACGTAGGAGGGAGCAATATACCGCTTGACTCTTCGGTGAAGGTATGTTCTCGAAACTTTGACAAAAGCCCGTACCGAGCTACTGAGCGTCTCTCCTGCAGAGTCTTCCACTGGAGTTTATCTATCATCTCCGTAACGCTTTCGCGATTTCCTTCCTCGGGAGGTTTAATTAGGGGGAAGCAATATATTCGATACCTCATCCAGAAACGCACCCTCTCCAAACCTGGACAGCAAGCTACACCGCGATGCAGAGCGCCTCTCTTGCAGAGTCTGCCACTTGAGTTTCCTAAACATCTCCGGTTACCAAATAACCCTGTGACAAAACGCGCCTCTCTTCTTTGGATCTTCTCTATCTCCTCCGTCAAACCGATCTGGTACGGATCCCACACTGATGAGCAATACTCAAGTATAGGTCGAATGAGTGTTTTGTAAGCCGCCACCTTTGTTGATGGACTACATTTTCTAAGGACTCTCCCAATGAATCTCAACCTGGTACCCACCTTACCAACAATTAATTTTATATGATCATTCCACTTCAAATCGTTCCGCACACATACTGCCAGATATTTTAAAGAAGTAACTGCTACCAGTGTTTGTTCCGCTATCATATAATCATACAATAAAGGATCCTTCTTTCTATGTATTCGCAATACATTACATTTGTCTATGTTAAGGGTCAGTTGCCACTCCCTGCACCAAGTGCCTATCCGCTGCAGATCTTCCTGCATTTCGCTACAATTTTCTATGCTGCAACTTCTTTGTATACTACAGCATCATCCGCGAAAAGCCGCATGGAACTTCCGACACTATCTACTAGGTCATTTATATATATTGCGAAAAGCAATGATCCCATAACACTCCCCTGTAGCACGCAAGAAGTTACTTTAACGTCTGTAGACGTCTCTCCATTGAGGACAACATGCTGTGTTCTGTTTGCTAAAAACTCTTCAATCCAGCCACACAGCTGGTCTGATATTCCGTAGGCCACCTTACGTCCGACAACCAGGAGTGATGGTCTGGGGTACCATTTCATTTCATAGTAGGACCATTTTGACATCCGCAGCACCATTGTAATATCTCTTTCTATTCTACTAATTATCCCTGCACAATTCTATGAGTGAATTACGTTTCCTACTTGACCAATCGATGCGCAAAGTAGTACAGTACTATTACTATTCCATAAGCGCATAATTACTCTTTGTAATATTCTCTCCGGTGTGTTGAGGGGACTTCTAGGATCTTCTCCGTGCCTAATAGCCGCATTGAATAACTGTAATTTTGCTGTCGAGATTACTGGAAGAAAGAGATTGAAAATATATTGTATGCTACTCAAGAAAATATATACTGAGCATTTACATCAAAAGTGTGTAAGGAATTTCATTATATATATATTCTCTTCCGATGAATTGGAAACGAACCTGCAATTATTAGATCCAAGAGCTCCATTATTTCATCGGATAATTAAACTCTATCAAAGCAAACTTTCCGCTTGATCTGAGGTTTCCCGACTGACTACGCAACGCAAAAAAAACCAAGACATTTTATTTACACTGGATTGCAGATCGCTTCGAATCATCGACACTACAGAAAGGAGAGTCATCGTCCGATTCTGATTAAACAAGTAAAGCTTAATTATAACTTTCTTGAGCGACTGTGATGACTGTGATATGGCTGCTTATGAATGAGATCATTAATAAAATACTAATAATTAACTTTCCTCCTCACCAGCAACCAGTATAAACACAATATTAATTAAAATTATACCCTTATACAACAGCGATACGTCGACGATATTTGCAGGACATTTCGACCACCATCTTCCTCCTCCGAATGCAAACACTTTTGTTGCCACCGTCGTGCAAAGGATGATATTATAACAGTAATAACTTAAGAGGAATTAGAACTCGCACATAAAGAATTTGATGTTCGTTCTTCTCGAGCTTCGTACGTGAATGGACTGGTCGAGAAATTGAAGCGATTCTGTGAATCCTTTACGAAATACTTAACTGTGAATTTTGGAGTAAACGTGTATCATTGTGATGTAAAGTGCCTCAGCAGAACGTAATTTCCGTCGTGCAGCACTTATTGTTTCAGAGACGTTGAATATACTTTATAAGTGCTCAAAATGTGAATAATAACGTACGTACACAAAATTATTTGGCAAGATTGCCACCAAAACTTTTTACTTTTAAAATACGCTTCTTTATCTGGGTAGAATGCATATTTTCTTAAGGCGAGATCTAATGCAGATCGCTTACAAGAAATAATAGTTTGCTTCAAGAACGGTGATTTTAACGTCGTAGACCGGCATAGTGGTGGAAGAGAGAATGTTTTCGAAGATGCAGAATTGGAGGCACTGCTGAGTGAGGACTCGTGTCAAACTCAAGAAGAAGTGGCACGATTATTAGGAGTGACGCATCAAGCCATTTCAAAACGTCTCAAGACTATGGGCATGATTCAGAAAGAAGGAACTTGGGTCCCGTGTCAGCTGAAACCAAGAGACGTTGAACGGTGTTTGTGTGTTTGTGAACAGTTGCTTCAGAGGCAAAAACGGAAGGGGTTTCTGCATCGAATTGTGACCGGGAACGAGAAATGGGTTCATTACGATAAATCATGGGCATATCCCGGCCATGCTTCCACGTCGACTGCCAAACCGAATATTCACGGATCCAAGATCATGGTCTGTATTTGGTGGGACCAGCTCGACGTCGTGTACTATGAGGTGTTAAAACCAAGTGAAACAATGACAGGTGCTCGTTATCGAACGCCAAAAATGGTTCAAATGGCTCTGAGCACTATGGGACTTAACATCAGAGGTCATCAGTCCCCCAGAACTTGGAACTACTTAAACATAACTAACCTAAGGACAGCACACACATCCATGCCCGAGGCAGGATTGGAACCTGTGACCGTAGCGGTCGCGCGGTTCCAGACTGAAGCGCCTAGAACCGCTCGGCCACACAGGCCGGTTATCGAACGCAATTAATGCGTTTGAGCTGAGCATTAAAAGACAAACGGCCGCAATACAGCGAGAGGCACGATAAAGTGATTTTGCAGCAGGACAACGCTCGAACCGAGCGAGGTGGCGCAGTGGTTAGCACACTGGACTCGCGTTCGGCAGGACGACGGTTCAATACCGCGTCCGGCCATCCTGATTTAGGTATTCCGTGATTTCCCTAAATCGCTCCAGGCAAATGCCGGGATGGTTCCTTTGAAAGGGCACGGCCGACTTCCTTCCCCATCATTCCCTAATGCGATGAGACCGATGACCTCGCTGTTTTGTTTCTTCCCCCAACAACCCAACCCCAACCCAACCCAACCCAACAACGCTCGACCCCAAGTTGCAAAAGAGTTCAAAATGTACTTGGAAACGTGAAAATGCGAAGTCCTACCCCACCCGCCGTATTTTCTAGACGTTGCTCCCTCTGACTATCACCTGTTTAGATCAATGGCGCATGGCCTGGCTGACCAACACTTCCGATCTCATGAAGAAGTCACAAATTGGAACGATTCGTGCATCGCTTCAAAAGATGAACAATTTTTTCGACGTGGGATTCGTACACTGCCCGAAAGTTGGGAGAAAGTAGTGGCCAGCGATGGAAAATACTTTGAATGATACGTGTGTAACCAATTTGTTTTATTAAAGCCTCAAATGTTGGGGAGAAACGGCGGAAGCAAAGTTGTACGTACACCTTATATTTTTCGTTAAATACACTCCTGGAAATGGAAAAAAGAACACATTGACACCGGTGTGTCAGACCCACCATACTTGCTCCGGACACTGCGAGAGGGCTGTACAAGCAATGATCACACGCACGGCACAACGGACACACCAGGAACCGCGGTGTTGGCCGTCGAATGGCGCTAGCTGCGCAGCATTTGTGCACCGCCGCCGTCAGTGTCAGCCAGTTTGCCGTGGCATACGGAGCTCCATCGCAGTCTTTAACACTGGTAGCATGCCGCGACAGCGTGGACGTGAACCGTATGTGCAGTTGACGGACTTTGAGCGAGGGCGTATAGTGGGCATGCGGGAGGCCGGGTGGACGTACCGCCGAATTGCTCAACACGTGGGGCGTGAGATCTCCACAGTACATCGATGTTGTCGCCAGTGGTCGGCGGAAGGTGCACGTGCCCGTCGACCTGGGACCGGACCGCAGCGACGCACGGATGCACGCCAAGACCGTAGGATCCTACGCAGTGCCGTAGGGGACCGCACCGCCACTTCCCAGCAAATTAGGGACACTGTTGCTCCTGGGGTATCGACGAGGACCATTCGCAACCGTCTCCATGAAGCTGGGCTACGGTCCCGCACACCGTTAGGCCGTCTTCCGCTCACGCCCCAACATCGTGCAGCCCGCCTCCAGTGGTGTCGCGACAGGTGTGAATGGAGGGACGAATGGAGACGTGTCGTCTTCAGCGATGAGAGTCGCTTATGCCTTGGTGCCAATGATGGTCGTATGCGTGTTTGGCGCCGTGCAGGTGAGCGCCACAATCAGGACTGCATACGACTGAGGCACACAGGGCCAACACCCGGCATCATGGTGTGGGGAGCGATCTCCTACACTGGCCGTACAACACTGGTGATCGTCGAGGGGACACTGAATAGTGCACGGTACATCCAAACCGTCATCGAACCCATCGTTCTACCATTCCTAGACCGGCAAGGGAACTTGCTGTTCCAACAGGACAATGCACGTCCGCATGTATCCCGTGCCACCCAACGTGCTCTAGAAGGTGTAAGTCAACTACCCTGGCCAGCAAGATCTCCGGATCTGTCCCCCATTGAGCATGTTTGGGACTGGATGAAGCGTCGTCTCACGCGGTCTGCACGTCCAGCACGAACGCTGGTCCAACTGAGGCGCCAGGTGGAAATGGCATGGCAAGCCGTTCCACAGGACTACATCCAGCATCTCTACGATCGTCTCCATGGGAGAATAGCAGCCTGCGTTGCTGCGAAAGGTGGATATACACTGTACTAGTGCCGACATTGTGCATGCTCTGTTGCCTGTGTCTATGTGCCTGTGGTTCTGTCAGTGTGATCATGTGATGTATCTGACCCCAGGAATGTGTCAATAAAGTTTCCCCTTCCTGGGACAATGAATTCACGGTGTTCTTATTTCAATTTCCAGGAGTGTATTTCAATGAAATGTCAAAAGCAGATGTGCCTGCTCATGTTACAGAAAAATAACTCTAGCTGGGTGAGTTTAAACTACAGACTTGGGTTTGATCCTTCAAAGGGTGAGCATGGCTTTGCAGCCTGGGCCTGTACTAGCCACGGCTCGCGAGGTACGGGACAGCCTGGCTGGACGGCTGACGAGCTACCCAGCCAGCTATAGCCTGGTGCCGAGGCGAGGCCAAAGCGTGGGGAGAGGGTGGAGGGGGGAGGGGCGGCGCAGCCCTCCTGCCCGGGACGGGCCAGCACGGCCACACCGCATGGCGCTGCCTCTGCCACTCGTTTTGACGTAAATATGTTTACTTCCTCTCCTGGCGTCAGAATAACAACGGCAAGCAGAAATTCACTTCAGGCCAACTGTTGAACTGGCTCACTGGGAGAACAACTCGAGGTAGAGTCGTCGCTCTTGTTGAACAAGGTGGATGTTTCATTAGAGAATAATGCAGAAGGTACGGCGTGCCACACACCGCAGCAACAAGATGGTGGAGCAACTGCACTACTGGCCATTAAAATTGCTACACCAAGTTGAATGCAGATGATAAACGGATATTCATTGGACAAATATATTATACTAGAACTGACATGTGATTACATTTTCACGCAGTTTGGGTGCATAGATCCTGAGAAATCAGTACCCAGAACAAACACCTCTGGCCGTAATAACGGCCTTGATATTCCTGAGCACTGAGTCAAACAGAGCTTGGATAGCGTGTACAGGTACAGTTGCCCATGCAGCTTCAACACGATACCACAGTTCACCAAGAGTAGTGAATGGCGTATTGTGACGAGGCAGTTGCTTGGCCACCATTGACCAGACGTTATCAATTGGTGAGAGTTCTGGAGGAAGCGCTCGCCAGGGCAGCAGTTGAACACTTTCTGTATCCAGAAAGGCCCGTATAGGACCTACAACATGCGGTCGTGCATTATACTGCTGATATGTAGGAAGGTATCAGATAGATTATATAATGGTAAGACAGAGATTTAGGAACCAGGTTCTAAATCGTAAGACATTTCCAGGGGCAGATGTGGACTCTGACCACAATCTATTGGTTATGGCTTGTAGATTAAAACTGAAGAAACTACAAAAAGGTGGGAATTTAAGGAGATGGGACCTGGATAAACGGAAAGAACCAGAGGTTGTACAGAGTTTCAGGGAGAGCATAAGGGAACAATTGACAGGAATGGGGGAAAAAAATACAGTAGAAGAAGAATGGGTAGCTTTGAGGGATGAAGTAGTGAAGGCAGCAGAGGATCAAGTAGGTAAAAAGACGAGGGCTAGTAGAAAGTCATGGGTAACAGAAGAAATATTGAATTTAATTGATGAAAGGAGAAAATATAAAAATGCAGTAAATGAAGCAGGCAAAAAGGAATACAAACGTCTCAAAAATGAGATCGACAGGAAGTGCAAAATCGCTAAGCAGGGATGGCTAGAGGACAAATGTAAGGATGTAGGGGCTTATCTCACGAGGGGTAAGATAGATACTACCTACAGGAAAATTAAAGAGACCTTTGGAGAAAAGAGAAACACTTGTATGAATATCAAGAGCTCAGATGGAAACCCAGTTCTAAGCAAAGAAGGGAAAGCAGAAAGATGGAAGGAGTATATAGAGGATCTATACAAGGATGATGTACTTGAGGACAATATTATGGAAATGGAAGAGGATGTAGATGAAGATGAAATGGGAGATACGATACTGCGTGAAGAGTTTGACAGAGCACTGAAAGACCTGAGTCGAAACAAGGCCCCCGGAGTAGACAACATTCCACTGGAACTACTGACGGCCTTGGGAGAGCCAGTCCTGACAAAACTCTACCATCTGGTGAGCAAGATGTATGAAACAGGCGAAATACCCTCAGACTTCAAGAAGAATATTATAATTCCAATCCCAAAGAAAGCAGGTGTTGACAGATGTGAAAATTACCGAACAATCAGTTTAATAAGCCACAGTTGCAAAATACTAACACGAATTCTTTACAGACGAATGGAAAAACTAGTAGAAGCCGACCTCGGGGAAGATCAGTTTGGATTCCGTAGAAATACTGGAACACGTGAGGCAATACTGACCTTACGACTTATCTCAGAAGAAAGATTAAGGAAAGGCAAACCTACGTTTCTAGCATTTGTAGACTTAGAGAAAGCTTTTGACAATGTCGACTGGAATACTCTCTTTCAAATTCTAAAGGTGGCAGGGGTAAAATACAGGGAGCGGAAAGCTATTTACAATTTGTACAGAAACCAGATGGCAGTTATAAGAGTCGAGGGACATGAAAGGGAAGCAGTTGTTGGGAAGGGAGTAAGACAGGGTTGTAGCCTCTCCCCGATGTTATTCAATCTGTATATTGAGCAAGCAGTAAAGGAAACAAAAGAAAAATTCGGAGTAGGTATTAAAATCCATGGAGAAGAAATAAAAACTTTGAGGTTCGCCGATGACATTGTAATTCTGTCAGAGACAGCAAAGGACTTGGAAGAACAGTTGAACGGAATGGACAGTGTCTTGAAAGGAGGATATAAGATGAACAGCAACAAAAGCAAAACGAGGATAATGGAATGTAATGGAATTAAGTCGGGTGATGCTGAAAGAATTAGATTAGGAAATGAGACACTTAAAGTAGTAAAGGAGTTTTGCTATTTGGGGAGCAAAATAACTGATGATGGTCGAAGTAGAGAGGATATAAAATGTAGACTGGCAATGGCAAGGAAAGCGTTTCTGAAGAAGAGAAATTTGTTAACATCGAGTATAGATTTAAGTGTCAGGAAGTCATTTCTGAAAGTATTTGTATGGAGTGTAGCCATGTATGGAAGTGAAACATGGACGGTAAATAGTTTGGACAAGAAGAGACTAGAAGCTTTCGAAATGTGGTGCTACAGGAGAATGCTGAAGATTAGATGGGTAAATCACATAACTAATGAGGAAGTATTGAAGAGGATTGGGGAGAAGAGAAGTCTGTGGCACAACTTGACCAGAAGAAGGCATCGGTTGGTAGGACATGTTCTGAGGCATCAAGGGATCACCAATTTAGTATTGGAGGGCAGCGTGGAGGGTAAAAATCGTAGGGGGAGACCAAGAGATGAATACACTAAGCAGATTCAGAAGGATGTAGGTTGCAGTAGGTACTGGGAGATGAAGAAGCTTGCACAGGATAGAGTAGCATGGAGAGCTGCATCAAACCAGTCTCAGGACTGAAGACAACAACAACAACATGTAGGGTTTCGCAGGGATCGAACGAAGGGTAGAGCCACGGTTCGTAACACATCTGAAATGTAACGTCCACTGTTCAAAGTGCCGTCAGTACGAAAAAGAGGTGACCGAGACGTGTAACCAATGGCACCAATACCATCACGCCGGGTGATACGCCAGTATGGCGATGACGAATACACTCTTCCAATGTGCGTTCACCGCGATGTCGCCAGACACGGATGCGACTATCATGATGCTCTAAACAGAACCTAGATTCATCCAAAAAAATGACGTTTTGCCATTCGTGCACCCAGGTTCGTCGTTGAGTACACCATCGCAGGCGCTCCTGTCTGTGATGCAGCATCAAGGGTAACCGTAGCCATGGTCTCCGAGCTGATAGTCCCTGCTGCTGCAAACGTCGTCGAACTGTTCGTGCAGATGGTTGTTATCTTGCAAACGTTCCCATCTGTTGACTCAGAGATCGAGACGTGGCTGCACGATCCGTTACAGCCATGCGAATAAGATACCTGTCATCTCGACTGCTAGTGATACGAGGCCGTTGGGATCCATCACGGCGTTCCGTATTACCTTCCTGAACCCACAAATTCCATATTCTGCTAACAGTCATTGGATCTCGACCAACGTGAGCAGCAACGTCGCGATACGATAAATCGCAATCGCGATAGGCTATTATCCGACCTTTATCAAAGTCGGAAACGTGATGGTACGCATTTCTCCTTCTTACACGAGGCATCACAACAACGTTTCACCAGGCAACGCCTGTCAACTGGTGTTTGTGTATGATGAGAAATCGGTTGGAAACTTTCTTCATGTCAGCTCGTTGCAGGTGTCGCCAACGGCGCCAACCTTGTGTGAATGCTCTGAAAAGCTATTCATTTGCATATCACAGCATCTTCTTCCTGATGTTTAAATTTCACGTCTATTGCACGTCACCTTCGTGGTGTAGCAATTTTAATGGGCAGTAGTGTACTTTGAAAGACGCGCTACCAACAGAGTTCCTCGATCAGGCAGGAAGAGAGTGAACTCACAGCAGGACAGGGAGCAAGTACTGTACCACACAAGCGGCTCGTAGTGAAATTGCGTGCTTATGGAATATCGTCTCAATTATGTGACTGGATTTGTGATTTCTTGTCAGAGAGGTCACAGTTCGTAGCAATTGACGGAAAGTCATCGAGTAAAACCGAAGTGATTTCTGGCGTTCCCCAAGCTAGTGTCATAGGCCCTTTGCTGTTCCTTATATATATAAACGATTTAGGAGACAATCTGAGCAGCCGTCTTCGATTGTTTGCAGATGACGCTGTCATTTATCGACTAATAAAGTTATCAGAAGATCAAAACAAACTGAAAAACGATTTAGAAGAGACATCTGAATGGTGCGAAAAGTGGCAGTTGACCCTAAAAAACGAAAAGTGTGAGGTCATCCACATGAGAGCTAAAAGGGACTCGAACTTGGGTTACACGATAAATCAGTCTAAACTAAAAGCCTTAAATTCAACTAAATACCTAGGTATTACAATTACGAACAACTTAAATTGGAAGGAACACCTAGAAAATTGTATGGGGAAGGCTAACCAAAGACTACGCTTGTCCGTCCTCTTTTAGAACACTGCTGCGTGGTGTGGGATCCTTACCAGATAGGGCTGACGGAGTACATCAAAAAGGTTCAAAGAAAGGCAGCACGTTTTGTATTATCGCGAAATATGGGAGAGAGTGTCACAGAAATGATACAGGATTTGGGCTGCACATCATTAAAAGAAAGGCGTTTTTCGTTGCGACGGAATCTTCTCACGAGATTCCAATCACCAACTTTCTCCTCCGTATGTGAAAGTATTTTGTTGACACCGACCTAGATAGGGATGAACGATCATCATGATAAAATAAGGGAAATCAGAGCTGGTACGGAAAGATATAGGTGTTCATTCTTTCCGCACTCTATACGAGATTGGAATAATAGAGAATTGTGAATTTGGTTCGATGAACCCTTTGCCAGGGACTTAAAAGTGATTTGCAGAGTATCCATGTAGCTGTAGATGTAGATGCAGATGTATCTAAGAGCAGAGAAAATCCCTTTCTGAAGGTGAAGCAGTTGTGGTGGGAGACCAGGTTCCTCGATTCCAGTGACACGATTCGCTGAAGGCTGAGAGACGCTGGACTGCACGCACGACGATCTGTAACGAATCAATTGCTCAGAGAATACGCTGTTTTATATTGGCTGGCATTTGAAGAGCTCCATTTAAGTGCGTCGTGGGAAACCAGTAACGACTGTTGCAGAGTCGTTTACAGACAGCAAGGGATCTGCCACCGACGGGAATATGTAACCTTGACGAGAAGAAGTGGACAGCTATCTACTTCCTCCTGGGGATGTATTTCTGCACAGAAGCAGGATAGAAGGAACCCCCGATAGCGAGCAGTACGTCCACATATCGGAAAATGTAACGCTTCCGAATGCTGTAGGGAGAAGGGGGACTCCAAATGCAAGTGGACCATTCTCCTGTCCACAAGTACACAATCGTTCAGCAGCAGCTTTCCACAAATGACGTCAACGTCATGGACTGGCCACTAAGGGCTGCTGGTATGAACCATATGGAAAAGATTTGGGCTGAGGTCGGCCAGAACATTAACAGAGCACTGTCCACGAAACCAATCAACTACAGCTGACGCTCTTTGAGGCTGCGTTCTTGAAGTCTGGGAGGACGTTGCTTTTTCAGGCTGCTACGTCTGACGGCTTATAGATTCTATGCAATGACGCATAATAGAAGTACAAAATAGTGTGGGATTCTGGATAAAGTATTAGAGTCTTTAAAACATTTAATTTTGTCGTCTTATTCGTCCTTTTCCTCACTGAGAACCAGTGGAAGATCATTTGGCAACAGATAAGTACAGTTTGAGTCAGTTTTCCCGTCTGTTACCTTTTTAATTGAAGTGAGTTTCTTTTCAATACACAGTTTTTTAGATATTCTGTTTTTATTTCCTGCCTAGATATTTCAAAGTAATCAGTTTGGATGGACGCTTTAAAAGTATTTTGTGTTATTTCAAATACATCTCTTTCTTCCCCTCCATTCATTAATACACCTTACTTCCTCCAAAAATTGTGCACACGATTTCGTCAAATATTTATTTATCGTCAATTTCTCCTCCAGTCTCTCTCGTTCTTTCCTGTCTCTCTTACTTTATAATTGCCCTTCTACTCCATTCTTCCAAAACGTTATAAACAAATCCAGCGGTTTCCATTGAAACTATACATTCTCGTTTAATTTCTGCTTTCTTTACTGTTTCTACCATTCCTCTCAAAACCTATGAAACCATATTCTTTTACATTCACTCACCTATAATCCATTCTTTATTCTAGAAACATCCCTTCCTTTTCGCTCTGTCCTAAGATAAAACGAACTGTGGCATTCGTCTAAGTAAGGAATACTTTGTAAGATTTCCACTCTTTTATTTTGCACTTCTGTACGCCTATCCATTCCTAGATCCCTCACGCCATCCTGCTACCCCTTCCTTGACATCTGAATCCACATCTAAGTGAATATTCTGCAATTCACAATTAAGAGTTTCGCAGGGAGTTCTTTGAACCACTGACACATTATTTCTCTACCTTTCAACATGTGCATGGAAACAGTGAACAACTAAACCTTACCGTCGAAGCGCTGATGTCACTTATCGTAATGGTCATGTCTCGTGTGTATGTCGGGGTAAACAATTTAGTGAAAACACCTTGGACGCGATGTCAAACGCCTACATTTCAATAATTTTCATCTTTACTAGCTTACCATATCCGTGACACAATCTTCCTATTTCGTTATAAAACAAAACAAGCTGCCCCTCTTTGAAATTTTTCGATATCTTCCGTCAGTTCCACCTCGTACGGATCTCATACCACGCAGGTATATTCACGAAGGGGACGGACAAATGTGTTGTAGGTGGCCGCTTTAATTGATAGTTGCATCTCCTACGTATTCTATCAGTGAAACAGGATCTTTGGGTTTCCTTTCCCACAAAATTTTTCAGATGTCGGTTCCAATTTAAGTCGTTCGTGATCGTGGCTCCTAGTCGTTAAGTTGAATCCACAACTTTTAAATGTGACTGATTTATCGCGTAAGCGAACTTTAACGGAATTCTTTTGGTATTCATGTGGAGAACCTCACAAATTGTATTGTTTAGTGCCAATTTTCACGTTTTGCAGTGTGAAGATATCATTTTGCAATTCGCTTTACTCTTCTGAGGAGTTTACTACACTGCAGCACAGGAAATCACGAATCCAGTCGCACAACTGAGACCATTGTTTATAGGAAAGCAATGTGGTTGGAAGCCGCTTATCAGGAGTGATAACAGTGGATTCAAATTCGGATCGCGAACAACAAATGGTTCAAATGGCTCTGGGCACTATGGGACTTAACATCTGAGGTCATCAGTTCACTAGACTTAGAACTACTTAAACCTAACTAACGTAAGGACATCACACACATCGATGCCCGAGGCAGGATTCGAGCCTGCGACCGTAGCAGCAGCGGGGATCCGGACTGAAGCGCCTAGAACCGCTCGACCACAGCGGCCGCCGCGAACAACAACTCGTCATGTCATTTAATGAGTGTGATAAGACTTCTGCAGTGTCACTTAGTGTAATGAAGTTTCATTTACAAACATTAAGGACTGTCTCATCTCTAATATTTATTGTATGACGGTACTGGATTGCGTCTGGACGGACTGCCATAAATACAGTGTTCTCTAGTAGCCACTTGTGGTGTAGTTCAGCGATTGTAGTGCATGTGATTTAGAGGACCTGCGACACAGCTATGCTATGTTGGTTGAGAACAGTCTGGAGAGACCAACATAATAGGAATTAGATGGTTCAAATGGGTCTGAGCACTATGGGACTTAACATATGTGGTCATCAGTCCCCTAGAACTTAGAACTACTTAAACTTAACTAACCTAAGGACATCACACACATCCATGCCCGAGGCAGGATTCGAACCTGCGACCGTAGTGGTCGTCCGGCTCCAGACTGTAGCGCCTAGAACCGCTCGGCCACTCCGGCCAGCTAGGAATTAGAGAGTGGCCCGCTTTTTGTGCTGTCGACTGTACATCGCATCTACCGATTCCCGTCCCATTCGGACAATTCCTTCATGGAGCGTGTTTTCCTTCTTTTTTTCGCCTTAGAGTGTATGATCGGTTGCTACTCTGAAATCATAGACAATTAACGTCAGTAGCTATTTTGGTATTTTTGTTATTGTACTTTACTGCAAGGAAAGAATATTATAGAACCAACTCAGGTGTAAGCAAATACACATTAATCAACAATGATATTGTGTTGCTGACACGAACACACTGAAATGTTCAGAGAAACAAAACATAGCTTCATCAACTCGAAATAACTGTGTAATTTTTAAATTTCATTGTTGTTATTCAACTGAGTGTCTAATGAGCAGTAACCTATACATTTTCAGATAGTCTACACACATTTTTAACCACACTGAGCAAAAACTATTTTCATTCAATACTGGTAACATCAAGGACTGTATAACCACTGTCTGGCTTTTTTCATGATTCCAAAATTATGGCGCAAGGCACGCGTGATTGCGATACTAAAACCTGGAAAGTCACCAACGGATCTGAAGAACTTCAGGCCAATATCTCTCCTTTGCCATCCCTGTAAGATTCTGGGGAGAATGATTCTTCATCGCTTAACTGCGGTAATTGATCCAATTCCAACCTCGCAGCTTTAGACCAGGCAAGAATTGCTCCTCACAAATCCTTTATCTTTCCCAGTTCATAGAAGATGGCTTTTAGCAGAGAAAGATAACAAGTGTAGCTTTTGCTGACCTTTCGGTGGCCTTTGACACCCGTAAACCACAGAGTGCTACTGCAAAAAATCTACAACCTGACTAACGACTACACGATGACTAGGATAATTGCAACACTCCTACAGAATCGACGTTTTTCCGTGGACTTCCAAGGAAAACACGGCCGATGGAGAACTCAAAAGAACAGTTTCCCTCAAGGAAGTCTACTGTCACCTATTTTATTTAATGCTGTCACCTACAAGGGACATTGTCTGAAGTTGAAGCAGAAAGTATCCTCTAGAAACTGCTTTCTTCGGAAACTGGCGGGATGGAACTGGGATACACATACACAAACATTAAGAACAACAGTTCTTGCTTTATGCTATTCTGCAGGAGAGTATGCTAGCCCAGTGCGGTACAATTCAGTACATGCAAAGCAGGTTGATGTAGCCTTAAATGACAACTGTAGGATCGTTACAGGCTGCCTAAGGCCAACCCTCATGGATTGCTCAATGTGACATCAGAAGAGAGGTCGCCGCTAACATCGAGAGGCATAAATCAAATACAGTGACCACACATCCACTCTTTGGATACCTACCTGCCAAGTCCAGGATGAGTTTCCTAACAACTTCACAGCCCTTAGAATGATCAGTTGCTGCTACCCGACTCACCAAGTGGAGAGAAAGATTCCACCTGGACACATGGAGAAGTGGGTCATCTGGAAGTCCCTGAACAGATTGCGGAAGTCGCAATATCGAGGGACAATCTCCTTAAATGGAGCTTCCAACTGCCAACTGCCAACACAACACTGTGAACTGCAGACAACGCGTCATCTTTTCAAATGTAACTCATGCCCAACCAGCTGTAGCATGAAGGACTTAACGTCTGCAGCACCCAATGCTATCAAAGTTCCCCAATTCTGGATGAATACTGTATAGGTTTTTTGTACGTATTGTATATGTGTTCATTTTAGTGTACCTCTGACATGAATAAAGAAAGAAAGAACAAAGAACCTCGATACATTTCCACTTTACTCCAGACCAGAAAAAATGCCGAATTTCAATTACATGTAGTGAGTAAACAGCTGCAGAACCTATTAAGTATCACATTACAGTCAGTACCGCCATTATCCCCCCCCCCCCCCCCCCATGAACCATGGACCTTGCCGTTGGTGGGGAGGCTTGCGTGTCTCAGCGATACAGATAGCCGTACCGTAGGTGCAACCACAACGGAGGGGTATCTGTTGAGAGGCCAGACAAACGTGTGGTTCCTGAAGAGGGGCAGCAGCCTTTTCAGTAGTTGCAAGGGCAACAGTCTGGATGATTGACTGATCTGGCCTTGTAACAATAACCAAAGCGGCCTTGTTGTGCTGGTACTGCGAACGGCTGAAAGCAAGGGGAAACTACGGCCGTAATTTTTCCCGAGGGCATGCAGCTTTACTGTATGATTAAATGATGATGGCGTCCTCTTGGGTAAAATATTCCGGAGGTAAAATAGTCCCCCATTCGGATCTCCGGGCGGGGACTACTCAAGAGGATGTCGTTATCAGGAGAAAGAAAACTGGCGTTCTACGGATCGGAGCGTGGAATGTCAGATCCCCTAATCGGGCAGGTAGGTTAGAAAATTTAAAAAGGGAAATGGATAGGTTAAAATTAGATATAGTGGGAATTAGTGAAGTTCGGTGGCAGGAGGAACAAGACTTCTGGTCAGGTGACTACAGGGTTATAAACACAAAATCAAATAGGGATAATGCAGGAGTAGGTTTATTAATGAATAGGAAAATAGGAATGCGGGTAAGCTACTACAAACAGCATAGTGAACGCATTATAGATACGAAGCCCACACCTACTACAGTAGTACAAGTTTATATGCCAACTAGCTCTGCAGACGACGAAGAAATTGAAGAAATGTATGATGAAATAAAAGAAATTATTCGGATAGTGAAGGGAGACGAAAATTTAATAGTCATGGGTGACTGGAATTCGAGTGTAGGAAAAGGGAGAGAAGGAAACGTAGTAGGTGAATATGGATTAGGGGTAAGAAATGAAAGAGGAAGCCGCCTGGTAGAATTTTGCACAGAGCACAACTTAATCATAGCTAACACTTGGTTTAAGAATCATGATAGAAGGTTGTATACATGGAAGAACCCTGGAGATACTAAAAGGTATCAGATAGATTATATAATGGTAAGACAGAGATTTAGGAACCAGGTTTTAAATTGTAAGACATTTCCAGGGGCAGATGTGGACTCTGACCACAATCTGTTGGTTATGACTTGTAGATTAAAACTGAAGAAACTGCAAAAAGGTGGGAATTTAAGGAGATGGGACCTGGATAAACTGACTAAACCAGAGGTTGTACAGAGTTTCAGGGAGAGCATAAGGGAACAATTGACAGGAATGGGGGAAAGAAATACAGTAGAAGAAGAATGGGTAGCTTTGAGGAATGAAGTAGTGAAGGCAGCAGAGGATCAAGTAGGTAAAAAGACGAGGGCTAGTAGAAATCCTTGGGTAACAGAAGAAATATTGAATTTAATTGATGAAAGGAGAAAATATAAAAATGCAGTAAATGAAGCAGGCAAAAAGGAATACAAACGTCTCAAAAATGAGATCAACAGGAAGTGTAAAATGGCTAAGCAGGGATGGCTAGAGGACAAATGTAAGGATGTAGAGGCTTATCTCACTAGGGGTACGATAGATACTGCCTACAGGAAAATTAAAGAGACCTTTGGAGATACGAGAACCACTTTGCCGGCCGCGGTGGTCTAGCGGTTCTGGCGCTGCAGTCCGGAACCGTGGGACTGCTACGGTCGCAGGTTCGAATCCTGCCTCGGGCATGGGTGTGTGTGATGTCCTTAGGTTAGTTAGGTTTAAGTAGTTCTAAGTTCTAGGGGACTTATGACCTAAGATGTTGAGTCGCATAGTGCTCAGAGCCATTTGAACCATTTGAGAACCACTTGTATGAACATCAAGAGCTCAGTTGCAAACCCAGTTCTAAGCAAAGAAGGGAAAGCAGAAAGGTGGAAGGAGTATATAGAGGGTCTATACAAGGGCGATGTACTTGAGGACAATATTATGGAAATGAAAGAGGATGTAGATGAAGATGAAATGGGAGATACGATACTGCGTGAAGAGTTTGACAGAGCACTGAGAGACCAGAGCCGAAACAAGGCCCCTGGAGTAGACAACATTCCATTGGAACTACTGACGGCCTTGGGAGAGCCAGTCCTGACAAAACTCTACCATCTGGTGAGCAAAATGTATGAAACAGGCGAAATACCCTCAGACTTCAAGAAGAATATAATAATTCCAATCCCAAAGAAAGCAGGTGTTGACAGATGTGAAAATTACCGAACAATCAGTTTAATAAGCCACAGCTGCAAAATACTAACACGTATTCTTTACAGACGAATGGAAAAACTAGTAGAAGCCGAACTCGGGGAAGATCAGTTTGGATTCCGTAGAAATACTGGAACACGTGAGGCAATACTGACCTTGCGACTTATCTTAGAAGAAAGATTAAGGAAAGGCAAACCTACGTTTCTAGCATTCGTAGACTTAGAGAAAGCTTTTGACAATGTTGACTGGAATACTCTCTTTCAAATTCTAAAGGTGGCAGGTGTAAAATACAGGGGGCGAAAGGCTATTTACAATTTGTACAGAAACCAGATGGCAGTTATAAGAGTCGAGGGACATGAAAGGGAAGCAGTGGTTGGGAAGGGAGTAAGACAGGGTTGTAGCCTCTCCCCGATGTTATTCAATCTGTATATTGAGCAAGCAGTAAAGGAAACAAAAGAAAAATTCGGAGTAGGTATTAAAATCCATGGAGAAGAAATAAAAACTTTGAGGTTCGCCGATGACATTGTAATTCTGTCAGAGACAGCAAAGGACTTGGAAGAGCAGTTGAACGGAATGGATGGTGTCTTGAAGGGAGGATATAAGATGAACATCAACAAAAGCAAAACGAGGATAATGGAATGTAGTCGAATTAAATCGGGTGATGTTGAGGGTATTAGATTAGGAAATGAGACACTTAAAGTAGTAAAGGAGTTTTGCTATTTGGGGAGCAAAATAACTGATGATGGTCGAAGTAGAGAGGATATAAAATGTAGACTGGCAATGGCAAGGAAAGCGTTTCTGAAGAAGAGAAATTTGTTAACATCGAGTATAGATTTAAGTGTCAGGAAGTCATTTATGAAAGTATTTGTATGGAGTGTAGCCATGTATGGAAGTGAAACATGGACGGTAAATAGTTTGGACAAGAAGAGAATAGAACCTTTTGAAATGTGGTGCTACAGAAGAATGCTGAAGATTAGATGGGTAGATCACATAACTAATGAGGATGTATTGAATAGAATTGGGGAGAAGAGAAGTTTATGGCACAACTTGACCAGAAGAAGGGATCGGCTGGTAGGACATGTTCTGAGGCATCAAGGAATCACCAATTTAGTATTGGAGGGCAGCGTGGAGGGTAAAAATCGTAGGGGGAGACCAAGAGATGAATACACTAAGCAGATTCAGAAGGATGTAGGTTGCAGTAGGTACTGGGAGATGAAGAAGCTTGCACAGGATAGAGTAGCATGGAGAGCTGCATCAAACCAGTCTCAGGAGTGAAGACCACAACAACAACAACCGCCATTATACTATTCTTTATTTGCAGTGTCACATTTACACTTACACAGTCATGATTTCGGCTTCAAAGTGCCATTGTCAAGTGTTTTAAGTGTTATACAGTGCCTAAGATGGCATACTCTCGTATTTTAAATACACTATTAGCCGAAATCATGATTGTGCAAGTGTAAATGTAACACTGCAAATAAAGAACAATATAATGGCGGTACTGAATTTAAAGAAATATATTAGGACTGTGGCCCGGCATTATGAAAAAATTATTAAATATCAATTTTTTAGACACTCGCCGTTTCATTTACTACAAGGCTGAATATACCATAGCAACTATTGTTCTTATCAAATTGTTTCAAATGTGTGTCATTAATCGGGTACATTAATTTGATTGACAGTCATTTCATTTAAGAACCGGGTAAGAAACCTCATACAAGTGAAGCGATTCTCGTTGGAAAGCTCAGTTAATTGTTAATTCAGTTAATTGTTACACCAACAGAGAATATGGTGCACCAGTCCTGTTCTTTTTACAGAACTAAAGAAGTCGCAGTACCGTTGGGTGCGATGATTTACACCAGGCAATCGTAAATTTTGCCCGACTCAGCGCTGCATTTGTAGCAGTCTCCGCTCGCTCAAACGCACAGATACGTTTAGCGATCTCCACAATATTGTATAATGGTAGCATTTTTTAACCACTGCGCATCTGTGGGCCTTAAATACTGAACCACTCCCCTAATTTCACAATAAAAACACTGGTGCGCTTGGGAGCGCTCCGTTCAAGTTCTGCTGTCCGGTAGTTTGTTCTAGCCCTGACTGCTTGCAGCGCCTTGCCAACTTACCCTGCGGTGCTTCTCTCCGTCTGTCTGTTCTGTCTTTCAGAGATTAATTATGTGGTGCAAGTTTGTTACGTAGGCTATAACAAAAAGGTATGCCCAAACTTTCAGGAAACATTATTAACACACAGAGGAAGAGAATATGTCACATGGACATTGGTCCTAAAATGTTTTATTCCCATATCAGGGCTCAGTTTCTGCAGTTCCTGAACGCTTTAATCATGGGAAACACACAGGAAGACACGGTATCAGCACATTATGAAACAAGATTCTAAATGAGACGTTTAAATGCCCTCTGTTAACTAGGATAAACGCATCAACTCTTTGTGGCATTGAATCTTAAAATGTGTGTGAAATCTTATGGGATGTAACTACTAAGGTCATCAGTCCCTAAGCTTACACACTACTTAACTTAAATTATCCTAAGGAAAAACACACCCACCCATGCCCAAGGGAGGACTCGACACACACACCCATGCCCGAGGGAGGACTCAAAACTCCGCCGGGACCAGCCACACAGTCCACGACTGCAGCGCCTTAGACCAGGCATTGAATCTCTGACGCGCTTATCGTCTCTCCACTGGAGGTGTACTCGTCCTTCTAGCCCTTCTCCCGTAGTGGGCTTAAAAGTCCCATGCTCCCTAAGACGATGACCACTTCCTCCAAACGTCTTCCTGCTGGGGCAACGTCGTTCTGGAAATCTCTCCCAGAACAGACATTGAGCGCCACGGCCATTACCACCTGCTAATCCGTACAGAAAATGGTTATCTGCCAACTCCGCATTTGAGTACACATCCATTGCACTGTACAGGAAACCAAGTCCGCGCTGATCATAAACAGTTGACGCTACACGTTTGTTGCTAATAGAGAGATGAAGTTAGCTGCATGTCAACACAAACAATGAAGTGTGTCACATGTCGACATTATCTCATTCAATTGGAACACTGGCGGTGAACCTACGTATTATAACTTACCGTACATTCTAAGCAAACGTAACTATGAGAGTATTTTGAACATTTCATGTAAGGCGACGTGTCACGCAAAGCTGCCACGTTCTGTTTTTGTATTTATACCACGATTAATGTGTTTATGAAGAGAAGTAGAAAACGAGCTCTAACATGGAAACAAAGAGTTTCTGGATTCATGTCCGTATACGAGGGGATTTCAGTAGGTAACGCAACACCTTTATTTCTGAAAACAGGATGGTTTGATACAGGATTCCAATACACCATAGCCGCGCGGGATTAGCCGAGCGGTCTAGGGCGATGCAGTAATGGACTGTGAGGCTGGTCCCGGCGGAGGTTCGAGTCCTCCCTCGGGCATGGGTGTGTGTGTTTGTCCTTAGCATAATTTAGGTTAAGTAGTGTGTAAGCTTAGGGACTGATGACCTTAGCAGTTAAGTCCCATAAGATTTCACACACATTTGAACATTTTTCCAATACACCCTATCATTCCCCACTCTTTTGGATACAAAAACCAGTTTTTCAATATAATCTTCTTTCAATACCATGACCTTAAGCCATATTACTGGGAGGGCCTGTATGCCGATATTGTACCACAGTACTGGCCGACGTCGTGCTGCATCAATAACCTCCACAACATCTACGTACTGCTTCCGGCAGAGCGCATCCTTCATTGCACCGATGGTCCTTCATTGCCGTTTGTGGTCTCCTTTTAGGCAATGAGGAACCGAATGGGCACACGTTTTTGAGTATACCAACTGGTGCGCCGGCCGGTGTGGCCGAGCGGTTCTAGGCGCTTCAGTCTGGAACCGTGCGACCGATACGGTCGCAAGTTCGAATCCTGCCTCGGGCATGGGTGTGTGTGATGTCCTTAGGTTAGTAAGGTTTAAGTAGTTCTAAGTTCTAGGGGACTGATGACCTCAGATGTTAAGTCCCATAAAAAAAAAACTGGTGCAGGAGTGTGTCAGCACTACCAACAAAGACGTCTAGCTGACCAGCGAGGTGTCTGATTGTGATACGTCGATCACCTCGAATGAGAGTGTCCGGACGTTCCAAAACTGCAGGAATCACAACTGCGCATGGACGGCAGGTACGCGGGATATCGGACACGTTTGCGCGACCTTGTTGCAATGATGACAGACGCCTCGCCCAACGACTCATCCTGCTTTTGTTAACTGTCGGGTCTTCGCCGTTATTCTACAAGCGCCTATGAACAGCTGTGATGCTGCGGTTTTCCGCCAAAAGAAACTCAGTCGTATCTCTCTGCGTGGAATGTGCCTTCGTTACAAACGTCATTTCGAAGGGTACGTGTAACGCTACCACGTACCGGAACTCCATGAAACTATAGGGGCGAAAGCGAGAATATTCTACTATGTACCACAACAGATTCCGCATTTTTCCAACCGAAATTGTCGGAGAAAAAATGTGTTGCTCTGTTTATTGAATGTTCCTCGTAATACATTTTATTCCTCTATGTGTGAGGAATATTTCCTGAAACTTTGGCCATAGCTGTGTGGTACAACGTGTATCTCACCTGAACTAGGCACCACTGGAAAAAAAAACATTCGCGGTTAGACTTTTCAAAGTAAACTACACTGAAGAACCAAAGAAACTGGTACACCTGCATAATATCGTGTAGGGCGCCGGCGAGCACGGAGAAGTGCCGCAACACGACATGCCACGGACTCGACTGATGTCTGAAGTGGTCCTGAAGGGAATTGACACAATGAAGGCTGTAGGGCTGTCCATAAATCCGTCACAGTACGAGGGAGTGAACAGCTCGTTGCAAGGCATTAAAGATGTGCTCAATACTGTTCACGTCTTGGAGTCTGGTGGCCAGTGGAAGTGTCTAAACTCGGAAGAGTGTTACTGGAGCCACTGTGTAGCAATTCTGGACGTGTGGGGTGTCGCATCGTCCTGCTGGAATTGCCCAAGTCCGTCGGGATGCGCATTGGACATAAATGTATGCAGATCACCAGACGGCGTGCTTACATACATGTCACCTGTCAGAGTCGTATCTAGACGTATCAGAGGTCCCATATCACTCCAACTGCACACGCCCCATACCATTACAGAGCCTCCATCAGCTTGAAAAGTTCCCTGCTGCTATGCAGGGTCCATGGATTCATGAGGTTGACTCGTTACCCGTGCAAGTCCGTCCGCTCGATACATGTTTCCAGCCATCAAATTTCCAATGTTTGTGTTGACGGGGCCAGGTGTCGCGCAGTCATCAAGGGTACACGAGTGGGCTTTCGGGCTCCAAAAGCCCAATCGATGATATTTCGTTGAATGGTTTGCACGATGATAATTGTTGATTTCCCAGAATTTACATCTGCAACAGAAAGGTTGCACTGCTGCCACGTTGAAAGATTCTCTTCAGTTGTCGTCTTGCATGATTTTTCCGGCCTCAGCGATGTCGGACATTTTATATTTTACCGGATTCCTGATGTTCACGGTACACTCCTGAAATGGTCGTACGGTAAAATCCCCACTTCATCGCTACCTTGGAGATGCTGTGTCCGATCACCCGTGCGCCGACTGTAACACCACGTTCAAACTCTCTTAAATCTTGATAATCCGCCATAGTAACCGAGCTAACAATTGCCCCAGACACTTGTTGTATAGACGCTGTCTTCGCAGCGCCGTACTCTGTCTGTTTAGATATCTCTGTAATTGAATATGTACGCCTATACCAGTTTCTTTGGCTCTTCAGTGTAATAAGCGGTATCAGATACCTTAAACAAATATTTAAAACTAATGACAATCGTTTTAGGACGAACAAGAAAAAAATTAAACGATTGCTTTATTCGTAGAAAGTGTATAGTGTTGTGTGTATTTGTGTTACAAAGTCTATTTGGCAGTCGTCAGTTACATAGGTACGCTACTCACGCCGAATGAGATGAACGCAACGTAAGCGGAGTGAGACCCACAAGAAAAACACGGAAGAACCGAATGACGACGACTGACTAGGCCAACGGATTCAGCAGTGCTCAGGACTGCGGCTCGGAACTGCGGTACGTCATCGCCCGCAGGTGAAGGCGCAGTGGCGATTGTGGAGCAGGAGGCGTGCCGGGCCGGGCCGGCGCGTTCTTTCCCCGGTCAGCCAGCCGTCACGCCCTGCCTGGAGAGCGCGCCACACCAACCCACTCCCAGCAACGTCTCTCTTCTCTCCAGGCTCACAGGGCGCGAACATAACCAGGAGCGGGGTAGCGTCTACACTGTTCAGGACTGGTTCGAGGGCCCAGCGACACAAGCGACCGCCTAGGATGCAAAGTTGAGGTGATACGAGTACAAAATTTGTGCACGGGGTATATCATAATTAATAGCGAAATCTGTAGTAGGTTAAAGGGTACGATAATGAAAGAAAAAACAAGACAGTAAACACGGATCCATAAACGAGTCGTTTGTCAGATAACTGTGAATGAGACACTGAAAGTAGTAGCCGAGTGAAGGTAATTGTCGATGGCCGAAGAAGAGAGGATATGAAATGCAGATTTGCACTAGCAAGAGAAGTGTCATTGAAAAAGACAAATATTTTAACATCTAATTTAAATCTGTGGGTTAGACAGTCTGTTCTGAAGTCTTCTTTAGGTTATATTCCATAGCTTTGATAAGACTTTTTGTGATAAATATTGCAAACTGGGTGGGGAGGCAGACAAAAAACGAGTTAGAAAATGTACAGACTGAACAGTGGACCTACTCAATGGAGCCAAATCCAGAGTAGAAGTCAAGAGATTCAAAGAAAAGAAAAAATCAGACAGAAAAGCAACTGGCATCAAACAGCCGGATGAGAGGGAAAGAGCTCATTCAGATAAAAGAGAGAGTTTGGGAGAAGGATCAAGGAAAAGAGAAATAATATCTTTACGTGTTTCTTTGTTGCCTGGAACCACATTTGAAGAGAAAACGTAAACTTTTTCAACTTTTGTAGTCCTGCCGCCCTCAGTTGCGTATAATATTACTGTATGTTTATAATTTTTATTTTGGGGCCCTCTAATTAGAACTGAATGAAACACAGTTTCTGTGTCGTTCGCGTTTCGCCTTTATTCTTCGCAAGGCATCATCAGTGGTCTGAAATATGTACATATTTTTGTTTACACTAATTAGTTTACATTTACGATGTATGTATACGTTGTAAGCAGTTCTGGCAGTTTTTGCTTTTCTGTGATGCAGGTATAATTTAAGGTTCTCCTTGCATATTTCGTGAATGTTGATCTATATGTTGTGTTTTTGTTCCATTGTTATCGCTGTTCTGCTTCTTATAACTGTCATTTGAAATGTTGTTTTCAGACTTCACAATACTAAGAACTAAACATTCGTTTTGAAGTTTTGTTCTTATTTGTGTTTCCAACTGTCGAATGTTATTACCAACTATCTAATGCTATTGTCAATAATTGAAAGTGCCTTTCTAATATCTGTGGTGTGTGTGTGTGTAATTGTATTTGATTTACTTTTATTAGGTGATAATATTTTTATTAATGGTGTATGTGTGTGAACTGCCTTTGGTTGTGTGTGTGTGTGTGTGTGTGTGTGTGTGTGTGAGAGAGAGAGAGAGAGAGAGAGAGAGAGAGAGAGAGAGAGAGAGACAGAGAGAATATGTATTGTTTTTAATATGGCTGCATGTACAGGACTATTACAAATGATTGAAGCGATTTCATAAATTCACTGTAGCTCCATTCATTGACGTACGGTCACGACACACTACAGATACGTAGAAAAACTCATAAAGTTTTGTTCGGCTGAAGCCGCACTTCAGGTTTCTGCCGCCAGAGCACTCGAGAGCGCAGTGAGACAAAATGGCGACAGGAGCCGAGATAGCGTATGTCGTGCTTGAAATGCACTCACATCAGTCAGTCATAACTGTGCAACGACACTTCAGGACGAAGTTCAACAAATATCCACCCACTGATAACTCCATTCGGCGATGGTATGCGCAGTTTAAAGCTTCTGGATGCCTCTGTAAGGGGAAATCAACGGGTCGGCCTGCAGTGAGCGAGGAAACGGTTGAACGCGTGCGGGCAAGTTTCACGCGTAGCCCGCGGAAAATTGGCTCATGCCACAACTGGAGACCGACAGCGCCGACTTCATCTTTCAACAGGATGGTGCTCCACTGCACTTCCATCATGATGTTCGGCATTTCTTAAACAGGAGATTGGAAAACCGATGGATCGGTCGTGGTGGAGATCATGATCAGCAATTCATGTCATGGCCTCCACGCTCTTCCGACTTAACCCCATGTGATTTCTTTCTGTGGGGTTATGTGAAAGATTCAGTGTTTAAACCTCCTCTACCAAGAAACGTGCCAGAACTGCGAGCTCGCATCAACGATGCTTTCGAACTCATTGATGGGGACATGCTGCGCCGAGTGTGGGAGGAACTTGATTATCGGCTTGATGTCTGCCGAATCACTAAAGGAGCACATATCGAACATTTGTGAATGCCTAAAAAAACTTTTTGAGTTTTTGTATGTGTGTGCAAAGCATTGTGAAAATATCCCAAATAATAAAGTTATTGTAGAGCTGTGAAATCGCTTCAATCATTTGTAATAATCCTGTACATGTGGAATAATTTTTATCTTATGGTTTCTTTCATTAACTTTAGTAGAGAGTTCGTACTCATGTGGATTTGCTTTGCTCGTTTATCACATATTTTTTCTCAAGAATGGCTATCTGGATGTGGTAGTTTTCCTGAATTTATACAGGTATTTGTTATGGTTCTTTATTCTGATTATTTTAATTTCTTACTCCATCTTTATGGGATGGTGGTTGTGGCGTTTTCAGTGCTCTGCAAATGCGGAATGCTCTGTTTCATACTTCCAATGCCTAATGTGTTCTTTGTACTGTGTTTTAAAATTATTGCATGTCATGCCTATGTATACTGTATAACAACTTTCACCTGCCGGCCGGTGTGGCCGAGCGGTCTAGGAGCTTCAGTCTGGAACCGCACGACCGCTACGGTCGCAGGTTCGAATCCTGCCTCGGGCGTGGATGTGTGTGATGTCCTTACATTAGTTAGGTTTAAGGGACTGATGACCTCAGATGTTAAGTCCCATAGTGCTCAGAGCCATTTGAACCTGACCCCTGGAACTGTGCGAATCGTCCATCAAAGTCCAACCAAGCAACAATCAAGAGGGACAAATTCCAAGGACCAGGAATAGAAATTATCAACATATCCCTGTGATATCAGACTACAAGGTGCGAAAGAATCGAAATTTTTTTCCAATAGATTTCTCAAAATTGAATGAGAGAGAATGAATAGCGGAGAACACTCGCGAATCCGAAAAGAGATGTTTTAACTTTTTATGTGGAAATTAAAAGTTTTACTAGGTTACTAACTACAGAGATGGATTAAGATTTGTTTCATCTACATAAAATATGAACTAAATTGACGAAAGTCGGAACATCTTCATCGTCCGAAGAAGACATGCCGCCTTACTTCCAAATGCGTAGAGCTGTGTGAATACCATGCTGCTGATATGTATCTGCTACATCACGGGTCACGTCACTTGTCAGGCAATGTCACTGGGCGACCTGCCTTTATCGTGGACTATAGCATCGAATTCTTTTCCAGACATCACATCATATTCGCAATTGTATGCGCTGCGTCACTATATTTTCGTCTTAGCCGTCCACATTCTCACAGCAGACAGCTCTGATAAAGCCCATATTTGGATCCCGAGAATCGGTCATCTGCGCCGTGTCAGGGCTAGGAAGTACAGTAAGATCGTACATTCAGTTTCCGAACTACGAGTAAGTCATGACTAGCCTCACACTCCAGCACACTTCAGTAAGAGGGAACAAGGCGATGAGTAGGATGCGACCATAGCGCCACCGTTCCTGGAATCGTCATACTCGCGACACTGCAGTGGAAAGCACGAAGCCAGCATAGCACTGAATCTGAAAGCAGCGCCTCGATTTTTAATGTATGCAACCCTCAACACTAGACTCGTACTCCCTCCGTTTTTGATCTCTATTTGACGCACGTGGCCACTTTTTAATCATCGATAAGAGCCACCGCTGCCCTCCACCTATTGTCCATGGCAGCGAATGGATTCTGATACATAGCCACCACATTCCACGCGAATTTCGTTCGACTTTGCCTGCAGGTTAGAGCCCGTTTGGAAGCCACAGACACGACAGTCGAAGCAAGCAGTTACACCGCTGCGGACCGCTGTGCCCTGCGGCAAGCTGCCTGCCAAGAGGCCAACAAGGTCAGACAAGATATGTGCATCGCAATGAGATGGCAGAGAAGTAAAAAGTGGGATCGTTGGCACACTATCACTGGCACGACAAAGGATTTTAGAGGGCGACTTCTTTAGGTAACTCTGCTACCCAGAGCAGGCGTCAGGTATCTTGTATCAGTATTACCTGAGCTAGAATCATAACTTGTGCCAATTTTTATTGATGTCATCGTGTGCGCAATAGTCCTTTGCGCCTACTTCCTACGGTGTTGAGGTTAGGAAAATCATCAGCATGTAACTACCTACACACACTTTTTTCTTCTTTTATTATTTTGTTTTACCCATCATAGAGCGTGAAAGTTAACAAACCCGACAACCTGTGGGGACAGATTCCTGGCTGGAAATGGAATATAAAGGTCCTATGAACACGTGTCTGGAAACGGACGCCGTGTGTGCAACGAGGAAAAAATAGTCCTGGGACACATTACAAAGCTGAATCGCATCCACGTCACAAAAGACGTTCAAAGTGGTTTCCATGGGATTCAATGTATGCGTTCACACATAGCATTATGGACTGCCACACTCTTTTCCACGGTCTGGCCTCTCTCCGAATAGTATCACAGGCGTCGTGAACACACTGTTGAACTATCTGCACATCAGGGACCGGTTCAGCATGTACAACGCTTTTCAGATGCACTCAGAGGCAAAAACCCAGGGGGTTTAAGACCAGTTATCTAGCAGGTCATGCTATAGGGCCTTCTTGTTCCATCCAACGTCTAGGGAAGATGTTGTTGAGGTGTCGGCGAACTGTAATACAGAAATGGGGTGGTGCTCCGTCATGCAGAAACCACATAATCTGTCGTATAGCCAAAAGGCACATTCTCAAGCAGCCCAGGCAAAGTATTCCGCAGGAAGTCCAGGTACGTTCCACCGTCGAGGCCTTATAGAGTAATAACCAGTCCAAGTATTTGGTCGTCAAGAATCCCTGCCAAAACACTGATGCTAAACCGATGCTGATGGGACGCTTCAGCCGTTCCCCGAGGATTGTCTGTAGCCCACAGATGACGATTTTGCCGATTGATGATGCCGGTTCTGGTAAAGGTAGCTTCGTTGGTAAGGACATAATTGTGATGACATGGGACAAAAGTCATCTACAAAATCCTTTCTGCAGAGAGAAATCCGCTGCTGACAGTCCTTGCACTCGTTGCAGGTGATAGGGATAATAGCGGATGTCACGCAGGATATACATAATAGTACTTGGGCCCACGCCGGCCGCGGTGGCCGAGCGTTCTAGGCGTTTTAGTCCGGGACCACGCTGCTGCTACGGTCGCAGGTTCGAATCCTCCCTCGGTCATGGATGTGTGTGATGTCCTTAGGTTAGTTAGGTTTAAGTAATTCTAAGGTCTAGGGGACTGATGACCTCTGATGTTAAGTCCCATTTTTACTTTGGCCTACACCATGTTGGTGGATACTTGCCTGGATCTGTACTTGGGATCGTCTCAGTATACTGTAGAACCCGATCTTCCAAATCTGGTGTACGTCCTGACCGCCAATCACTGCACGTTCACCTATCTTAAAAGGAACGATGATCGCACAAACACCTAAAAAGGGCTTGAAACGTTGTGAGATGTGGTTGGTGTCTGTGGTGTTTTGGTACAGTCATGCTGGCACTCGACTGTTTCCATCTGCTTGGCCGTGCACAGGCTTGTTTCCGACTCGAATAAGGGACCATTCTGCTGCTTAAAGTACTCTGCGTCAATCACACAGCCTGCAACACACAAGAAATACACGGTACGTGCCATCAGTCGTGGCAACAGTGCATTTCTAGACACATGTTCATAGAACCTATTTTGCTCTATTCCCAGTCACGAATCCCGTCCTTGCAGTATGTCGGTTTTGTTAATGTTCTCCCTGTATTTGGTAATATACGTTATTACATTCAAATATTGCAAATCCATGTATCTGTAATATGTTTCAGTGTATCTTTGTGTATTTATACATATTACTAAATTAGTGCCCACATCGTGTTTTCTGTGTGTATGTAAAAGCTAATCTCAGGAACCATCGTAGTCATTTTGACATGGTTTTCACTATTAAAAACACTGATCAACGAGAAACATTTGTGAACATAATTTACTAGCTGTAGTACCCGGCGTTGCCCGTCATATTTAGTATCTGCCACACAACTTGATTGGCCCTGTGCCTCGTTGATACTCAAAGCGAATGCAAGCCACATGAGAAACTGTAGTCACTTTAAATCGAAGAACCTATTTGATATCACTGGGTATCAGTGGAGTGCGATGAATGAATATGTCTTCACCTGCGACATACGTCGTGATGATGGTGGCCTCTATTACGTTCTGCAGTAGGTTCTTCACGGCCCGCCTTGTTCCTCTGGATATGTAACAACGGCAACCAATCAACAAATTAGAGTTTGCAATCATGTTTCTGTCAAATTCTCGAGTTTGCGCTCGTCCTGCGATCTAGTGAGGTCTGATGGTACTGTCCCCAAGATGGGCATTGCAGCTGAATTTTATTATCGCGACAGAAATTACGGTCAGTTTACCAGGGTCTATTTTGCATGTTAGTCATTTAATTTTTCATGAATTTTCTTCATTGTTTCATCTGAATGTAGAAATCTGAAGTAAATCGGTCAAGGGCTTTGCAGTACATCGGTCAAGTACTTTTCGAGATGTCTGATAACAACGTTTCTCCTCCCTTAAAACTTCCGGGCTACTAGGCCGTGATCGGTGTATAAAACTTCCTCCTAACGTTTCCTCTCCGACTGCGGGAGGTATTTTCAGAAGTAAAATATATAACTGCAATCAGAACTCGATTGAGCGCCGATTATATAAGCAGTGTAGATGGCACCACAGTCCATCACGTGAAGTCGGTTACGATATGATCGCTGATACCGCCAACATTCTCGATTGAAAGGGCAACCTTACGTCGGTGGAACGGATAGTCATATTAAAAATTCATGTCATTTGACTAACAAATTAAAAGAAATGCGCGTGGCCCAAGGTGATTTCCTGTTAGTTTTGATGTCGTGTCGTTGTTTACCACGATTCCAGTGAACGAAGCTGCCTCATGTATCGCTGATATTTTTCCAGCAGATATTATGGAATTATTCAGACACTGCCTCACCACGACCTATTTTCAATACAATAATGATTTTTATGAACAGATTGACGGAGTGGCTATGGGCAGTCCTCTTAGTCCAGCTGTTGCCAATTTGTTTATCGAGAGCTTTGAATAGCAGGCGTTTCAGACCTTCAGAAAAAGACCAGCCAGGTTGTACCGCTACGTTGATGATACTTCAGTAATATGGACACATGGTGCAGAGGAACTGGATGCCTTCCTGGTACATCTTAATAGTAGTAGCATTCCGAAAATACAATTTGCTATGGAGACGGAGAATAACGGCCAGCTGAATTTCTTGGATGTGCCTGTCATGAAGCGAGGGGACGGGACGTTGGGCCATAAAGTACACAGAAAATCCACTCATACTGACCGTTACCTGCCTAAAGTTTACAACCATAAACCTAGACAGAAAAAGAAATAATTAAAACGTTGGGAGATAGTGTGCACAAAATATGTGGTTCAAATGGCTCTGAGCACTATGCGACTTAACTTCTGAGGTCATCAGTCGCCTAGAACTTATAACTAATTAAACCTAACTAAACTAAGGACATCACACACATTCATGCCCGAGGCAGGATTCGAACCTGAGACCGTAGCGGTCACGCGGTTCCAGACTGAAGCGTCTAGAACCGCACGGCCACAGCGGCCGGCACAAAATTTGTGAATCGGCTTACTTAAAAGATGAGCTTCAACATCTACGGTCGACGTTCATGAAGAATGGTTAATGTGACAAGGAGATAGACCACTTCGGCCTAGGGAGAGAATCAAGACGAATGAGTAACGACAGATGCCCAAAGGAGAAGCTTTCCTTCCGTTCATCAGTTCGATTACAGATCGCTTTGGGAAAGTGTAGAGCAAGTACGGTGTGGAAACTACCTTCAGACTAGCAGGAAGATAAAAGAATATTTAAGCTCGGCAAAAGATAGACGACATGCTTCGGCTACACCGGATGTGTGTAAGATTCCTTGTAATTGTGGACTGATTTCTATTGTCACCACAAAAAGAAGTGTTAACACCAGTCTCGTTGAACACAGGAGGAATTGCCGCCTAGGATATCAGGTAAATATGCCGCAGCGGAACATATTTTCCAAGAGGGTGATCACGAAATAAAATTCATTGAGACGAGTGTCATATAGAGAACATCCCACGCGCGTATGTATAGAGAGGCTATTGAGATCCATAAACACCATAATACCTTTAACAGAAAAGAGGAAGGTGTTAAATAGACTAAACTCGGATTGCAGCTTAAGAATGATGATCGATTACTTTCAATCGAAAATGCTGGCAATACTAGCTAAAATCTTGTAGCCGACATCACGTGATAGAGTGTGATGTTGTCTACACTGTCCCTATGATCGGCGCTCCCGGGAATTTTGGTTGCAGTTAGCCATTTTACCTCTGAAGATCTCCCCCACTGTCGGAGCGGAAACGTTAGGAGACAGTTTTGTACTTCGACCACGGCTAGCAGCTGGGAAGTTTTAAATGATATCCGTACCAGCCGTGAAAGCTTATATTGTACGAACGGACAAAACATTTAAATTAATATGAGTATGTGCACCATATCAACGTGGACTGCAGAAAGACAATGATTACTACCGAGTAAACTGCGAGCTGTGCACTGCGCTTTCATTCGTGGATGAACTAAGCGTTACCGCGTTTGTGAGGGAGCCTCATCGGTGCGCCGTTGGTGAACCAACGCTTGTGCACGATATTACATATGAACATTACAAGCACTGCGAATTGATCTGTATCGTGTCTATCAATGAACTGAAAAAATTCAGCAGTTGCCACGGAGTAGGAGATCGTACGAACTAATATGTTCTGTGAATACAGGGGGTAGTCGAAAACATGAAAACACCCTGTGAAACGTACGCTTGAATGTAATGCAGATGCTAGGCAAGCTTGCAGGTAGCGCTGTTGTAACTGACCACGAACGGCACCTGTACATTATTGTCACGTAGAAGAAGGTGTAATTAGATGAATGATGAACACTGACTCCACTTAACGAAGGTTTATTCAGCACTTGCACATACAACAGCGCGGAGTGAACTGCCTCTGGCCAGAACACATACGGTATACAGGGTGTTACAAAAAGATACGGCCAAACTTTCAGGAAACATTCCTCACACACAAAGAAAGAAAAAATATTATGCGAACATGTGTCTGAAAACGCTTACTTTCCATGTTAGAGCTCATTTTATTACTTCTCTTCAAATCACATTAATCTACATCTACATCTACATTTATACTCATCTACATTTATACTCCGCAAGCCACCCAACGGTGTGTGGCGGAGGGCACTTTACGTGCCACTGTCATTATCTCCCTTTCCTGTTCCAGTCGCGTATGGTTCGCGGGAAGAACGACTGTCTGAAAGCCTCTGTGCGCGCTCTAATCTCTCTAATTTTACATTCGTGATCTCCTCGGGAGGTATAAGTAGGGGGAAGCAATATATTCGATACCTCATCCAGAAACGCACCCTCTCGAAACCTGGCGAGCAAGCTACACCGCGATGCAGAGCGCCTCTCTTGCAGAGTCTGCCACTTGAGTTTGTTAAACATCTCCGTAACGCTATCACGGTTACCAAATAACCCTGTGACGAAACGCGCCGCTCTTCTTTGGATCTTCTCTATCTCCTCCGTCAACCCGATCTGGTACGGATCCCACACTGATGAGCAATACTCAAGTATAGGTCGAACGAGTGTTTTGTAAGCCACCTCCTTTGTTGATGGACTACATTTTCTAAGGACTCTCCCAATGAATCTCAACCTGGTACCCGCCTTACCAACAATTAATTTTATATGATCATTCCACTTCAAATCGTTCCGCACGCATACTCCCAGATATTTTACAGAAGTAACTGCTACCAGTGTTTGTTCCGCTATCATATAATCATACAATAAAGGATCCTTCTTTCTATGTATTCGCAATACATTACATTTGTCTATGTTAAGGGTCAGTTGCCACTCCCTGCACCAAGTGCCTATCCGCTGCAGATCTTCCTGCAATTCGCTACAATTTTCTAATGCTGCAACTTCTCTGTATACTACAGCATCATCCGCGAAAAGCCGCATGGAACTTCCGACACTATCTACTAGGTCATTTATATATATTGTGAAAAGCAATGGTCCCATAACACTCCCCTGTGGCACGCCAGAGGTTACTTTAACGTCTGTAGATGTCTCTCCATTGAGAACAACATGCTGTGTTCTGTTTGCTAAAAACTCTTCAATCCAGCCACACAGCTGGTCTGATATTCCGTAGGCTCTTACTTTGTTTATCAGACGACAGTGCGGAACTGTATCGAACGCCTTCCGGAAGTCAAGGAAAATGGCATCTACCTGGGAGCCTGTATCTAATATTTTCTGGGTTTCATGAACAAATAATGCGAGTTGGGTTTCACACGATCGCTGTTTCCGGAATCCATGTTGATTCCTACATAGTAGATTCTGAGTTTCCAAAAACGACATGATACTCGAGCAAAAGACATGTTCTAAAATTCTACAACAGATCGACGTCAGAGAGATAGGTCTATAGTTTTGCGCATCTGCTCGACGACCCTTCTTGAAGACTGGGACTACCTGTGCTCTTTTCCAATCATTTGGAACCTTCTGTTCCTCTAGAGACTTGCGGTACACGGCTGTTAGAAGGGGGGCAAGTTCTTTCGCGTACTCTGTGTAGAATCGAATTGGTATCCCGTCAGGTCCAGTGGACTTTCCTCTGTTGAGTGATTCCAGTTGCTTTTCTATTCCTTGGACACTTATTTCAATGTCAGCCATTTTTTTCGTTGGTGCGAGGATTTAGAGAAGGAACTGCAGTGCGGTCTTCCTCTGTGAAACAGCTTTGGAAAAAGGTGTTTAGTATTTCAGCTTTACGCTTGTCATCCTCTGTTTCAATGCCATCATCATCCCAGAGTGTCTGGACATGATGTTTCGAGCCACTTACTGATTTAACGTAAGACCAGAACTTCCTAGGATTTTCTGTCAAGTCGGTACCTAGTATTTTACTTTCGAATTCACTGAACGCTTCACGCATAGCCCTCCTTACGCTAACTTTGACATCGTTTAGCTTCTGTTTGTCTGAGAGGTTTTGGCTGCGTTTAAACTTGGAGTGAAGCTCTCTTTGCTTTCGCAGTAGTTTCCTAACTTTGTTGTTGTACCACGGTGGGTTTTTCCCGTCCCTCACAGTTTTGCTCGGCACGTACCTGTCTAAAACGCATTTAACGGTTGCCTTGAACTTTTTCCATAAACACTCAACATTGTCAGTGTCGGAACAGAAATTTTCGTTTTGATCTGTTAGGTAGTCTGAAATCTGCCTTCTATTACTCTTGCTAAACAGATAAACCTTCCTCCCTTTTTTTATATTCCTATTAACTTCCATATTCAGGGATGCTGCAACGGCCTTATGATCACTGATTCCCTGTTCTGCACTTACAGAGTCGAAAAGTTCGGGTCTGTTTGTTATCAGTAGGTCCAAGATGTTATCTCCACGAGTCGGTTCTCTGTTTAATTGCTCGAGGTAATTTTCGGATAGTGCACTCAGTATAATGTCACTCGATGCTCTGTCCCTACCACCCGTCCTAAACATCTGAGTGTCCCAGTCTATATCTGGTAAATTGAAATCTCCACCTAAGACCATAACATGCTGAGAAAATTTATGTGAAATGTATTCCAAATTTTCTCTCAGTTGTTCTGCCACTAATGCTGCTGAGTCGGGGGGTCGGTAAAAGGAGCCAATTATTAACCTTGCTCGGTTGTTGAGTGTAACCTCCACCCATAATAATTCACAGGAACTATCCACTTCTACTTCACTACAGGATAAACTACTACTAACAGCGACGAACACTCCGCCACCGGTTGCATGCAATCTATCCTTTCTAAACAGCGTCTGTGCCTTTGTAAAAATTTCGGCAGAATTTATCTCTGGCTTCAGCCAGCTTTCTGTACCTATAACGATTTCAGCTTCGGTGCTTTCTATCAGCGCTTGAAGTTCCGGTACTTTACCAACGCAGCTTCGACAGTTTACAATTACAATACCGATTGCTGCTTGGTCCCCGCATGTCCTGACTTTGCCCCGCACCCGTTGAGGCTGTTGCCCTTTCTGCACTTGCCCGAGGCCATCTAACCTAAAAAACCGCCCAGCCCACGCCACACAACCCCTGCTACCCGTGTAGCCGCTTGTTGCGTGTAGTGGACTCCTGACCTATCCAGCGGAACCCGAAACCCCACCACCCTATGGCGCAAGTCGAGGAATCTGCAGCCCACATGATCGCAGAACCGTCTCAACCTCTGATTCAGACCCTCCACTCGGCTCTGTACCAAAGGTCCGCAGTCAGTCCTGTCGACGATGCTGCAGATGGTGAGCTCTGCTTTCATCCCGCTAGCGAGACTGGCAGTCTTCACCAAATCAGATAGCCGCCGGAAGCCAGAGAGGATTTCCTCCGATCCATAGCGACACACATCATTGGTGCCGACATGAGCGACCACCTGCACCATGGAATGGAAACACACAGAAACAGAACGTACCAGTGTGACTTCAAACACTTTGTTACAGGAAATGTTCAAAATGTCCTCCGTTATCGAGGATACATGCATCCACCCTCCGTCGCATGGAATCCCTGATGCGCTGATGCAACCCTGGAGAATGACGTATTGTATCACAGCCGTCCACAATACGAGCACGAAGAGTCTCTACATTTGGTACCGGGGTTGCGTAGACAAGAGCTTTCAAATGCCCCCATAAATGAAGGTCAAGAGGGTTGAGTTCAGGAGAGCGTGGAGGCCATGGAATTGGTCCGCCTCTACCAATCCATCGGTCACCGAATCTGTTGTTGAGAAGCGTACGAACACTCCGACTGAAATGTGCAGGAGCTCCATCGTGCATGAACCACATGTTGTGTCGTACTTGTAAAGACACATGTTCTAGCAGCACAGGTAGAGTATCCCGTATGAAATCATGATAACGTGCTCCATTGAGCGTAGGTGGAAGAACATGGGGCCCAATCAAGACATCACCAACAATGCCTGCCCAAACGTTCACAGAAAATCTGTGTTGATGACGTGATTGCACAATTGCGTGCGGATTCTCGTCAGCCCACACATGTTGATTGTGAAAATTTACAATTTGATCATCAGAATCGAGGAAGTACAGTACATACTGACGAAACTAAAATGAGCTCTAACATGGAAATTAAGCGTTTCCGGACACATGACCACATAACATCTTTTCTTTATTTGTGTGTGAGGGATGTTTCCTGAAAGTTGGCCGTACCTTTTTGTAAAACCCTATATATACAGTAACAGAACATTCCAGTACAATGATTCTTGATATTTGTGGAAACGTCTAGAATATACTCGAACCGAATATAGAAATTAAAATTTTAGAGGTCAGGGGAGTTTTGAACTCACCACGGCCCCCCTCCTCCTCCTCCTTCTCCTCCTCTCTCCCTCTGCAACAGTGTGGTATCATTACCACGACACCACATTGACTGTGCTGCTGAGCTTCTTCTGTGACAATATTCTCAACACGTTGGAAGTGTCAATCGTGGTCAGGACAGTGTTCTGTGTAGTTGTGGGTACATCACGTCAGAGCTGAGTGAACTAGAACGTGGGTTAACTATTGGTGCTTATATGGATGTTGCTTTCGAAACCAAGGTAGCTGAAGTGTTTGGTGTTTCAAAAGCCACCATATCGAAGACTTGTACCACATACAGGAAAAGTGGTAAAATATCGTCCACTAAGCGACAACGTGGGCCAAAAGTGTGTGTTGAGTGATCGTGACAGGTAGTCACTGAAGAGGACTGTGATGAAAAATGAGAAGACGACAGCTACATAAGTCACTGTAGAACTGAATGTTACACTTGCGAACCCTGTTGGCACCAAAACTACACAAAGGGCGTTCCATAAGAAGGGAATTGCAAGGCAAGCTGGAATTCCAGGACCACTCGTCAGTGATGGTGATGCCTGTAACAGGAAAACATGACGCCAAAGCCATAAAACCTGGTCTATGGATCAATTGAAGAAAGTCATTTCGTCGGGTGAGTCTTCTTACACATTTTTTCCAACCTCTGACCGTGTTTATGTCCCAAGATTGAAAGACGACGGGGGCTCGCTGACGATTTGGTATTTCATGAGTCCCATGATTACTCTGCAAAGTTACATTACTGCCACGGATTATGTGACCATCTAGGTTAATCAGATCTGTCCCATGAGCCAACGTTTGTTCCCTAATGGTACGCTTTTCCAAGAGGACAGGGCCCATGTTCGTACTGTAGCAGCACCACCGTTCAAGATGGGAAAAGGTTAGCTTTGATGCAATATTTCTGAGCGCACAAGTTAGAGCCAGGTGCGGGGCTGTTGACAGTAAGTGACACTACCAGCGATTGTGAAGTAGAATGGAGGACACAGGGCTGTAGACCTGCTGAAAAGAGTAAATGCAGCGGTTTGCATGGCGCAAGTAACTGGCAGAAGGGGAGCACTGGCACAACCCAGGTGCTATGAGTACATGACTAGGAGTGGCGCGTCAGCAAAACAGAGGCACATAACCTCACATACACTCCTGGAAATTGAAATAAGAACACCGTGAATTCATTGTCCCAGGAAGGGGAAACTTTATTGACACATTCTTGGGGGCAGATACATCACATGATCACACTGACAGAACCACAGGCACATAGACACAGGCAACAGAGCATGCACAATGTCGGCACTAGTACAGTGTATATCCACCTTTCGCAGCAATGCAGGCTGCTATTCTCCCATGGAGACGATCGTAGAGATGCTGGATGTAGTCCTGTGGAACGGCTTGCCATGCCATTTCCACCTGGCGCCTCAGTTGGACCAGCGTTCGTGCTGGACGTGCAGACCGCGTGAGACGACGCTTCATCCAGTCCCAAACATGCTCAATGGGGGACAGATCCGGAGATCTTGCTGGCCAGGGTAGTTGACTTACACCTTCTAGAGCACGTTGGGTGGCACGTGCATTGTCCTGTTGGAACAGCAAGTTCCCTTGCCGGTCTAGGAATGGTAGAACGATGGGTTCGATGACGGTTTGGATGTACCGTGCACTATTCAGTGTCCCCTCGACGATCACTAGTGGTGTACGGCCAGTGTAGGAGATCGCCCCCCACACCATGATGCCGGGTGTTGGCCCTGTGTGCCTCGGTCGTATGCAGTCCTGATTGTGGCGCTCACCTGCACGGCGCCAAACACGCATACGACCATCATTGGCACCAAGGCAGAAGCGACTCTCATCGCTGAAGACGACACGTCTCCATTCGTCCCTCCATTCACGCCTGTCGCGACACCACTGGAGGCGGGCTGCACGATGTTGGGGCGTGAGCGGAAGACGGCCTAACGGTGTGCGGGACCGTAGCCCAGCTTCATGGAGACGGTTGCGAATGGTCCTCGCCGATACCCCAGGAGCAACAGTGTCCCTAATTTGCTGGGAAGTGGCGGTGCGGTCCCCTACGGCACTGCGTAGGATCCTACGGTCTTGGCGTGCATCCGTGCGTCGCTGCGGTCCGGTCCCAGGTCGACGGGCACGTGCACCTTCCGCCGACCACTGGCGACAACATCGATGTACTGTGGAGACCTCACGCCCCACGTGTTGAGCAATTCGGCGGTACGTCCACCCGGCCTCCCGCATGCCCACTATACGCCCTCGCTCAAAGTCCGTCAACTGCACATACGGTTCACGTCCACGCTGTCGCGGCATGCTACCAGTGTTAAAGACTGCGATGGAGCTCCGTATGCCACGGCAAACTGGCTGACACTGACGGCGGCGGTGCACAAATGCTGCGCAGCTAGCGCCATTCGACGGCCAACACCGCGGTTCCTGGTGTGTCCGCTGTGCCGTGCGTGTGATCATTGATTGTACAGCCCTCTCGCAGTGTCCGGAGCAAGTATGGTGGGTCTGACACACCGGTGTCAATGTGTTCTTTTTTCCATTTCCAGGAACGTAAATAGGTGCCGGTTCAATAACAAGGCATTCAAGTGTGACAGCTCTCCTGGACGGCGGGGAGTGTCTCACCACCGGCTACACGCAGCAGCAGATGGGGTGCTAGCATTCCAGTCCACGGCGGGTCGCTGGTTCGACCCTCTGAGGCCAACGCAGGGTCTGCAGCCAGTCAGCGGCAGGCCACACCACGGCTTGCTACCGCGGGCAGTCTTGTTGGCTCCCAACATACGCTGGAGGCATCTCAAGGAGAGAGCCACAGATTCAGATGCCGGATCGCAGGCGCTTATTTTCGCTGCGATCTTAGCCACGCTGGTGAGGAAGCACGCCATGGGCTGCCTTGCAGCTCATAGTGGGCGGCGTTGAGGCTGCAGGGATGGAGACCACTGAGTCGACTGCCAGCACATCCTGACGTCGTCACAACTCCGTGGCCGTTCAAGGTCGACACACAGCAGTGTGCTGTGCGGGTCGTTGTGGCAGCCTTTCCGCAGAGGGTGAAGTGATGTCCTCAGCATTGCAGGAGCCGGTGATGCAGACCGAGAGGAATGGGGACACTGTAGCTGGGAATAATAAATCACTTGGGAAACTGGGACAAGTTTTAATACGGCGCATCCTGACAGTTTCCATCCACATCCAACATTCCTCTACAATACTCATCGTGAGGTACATTACTGGTTTTGTGAGCACAAGAATGAACTGTTGCATCTGTCCTGGCCACAAGAGTCGCAGAATGTCAATATTACAGAGCCTTTGGGCTCTACTTTGTAGAAAAGGGTGCGTAATCGCTATCCACCTCTAGCACCATTACCCGAACTTGCCACTATTTTTCGGGAAAAATGGTAAAATATTCCCTTGAAAAGCAATACAGGACCTGTATTTACCCATTCCGAGACAAATGGAAGGTATTTTGAATGCCAGCGGTTTTCCTACACCGTAATAGGCTTGGTCATGTGTCGTGATTTCGGTGTCTCAATACTTTTGTCCATCCCCTGGACGTAAGGGCCGCTTGTTTCAAATTGGGTGCACTCAGAAACTCAATCCCACCGATTCTAGCTCCCGGCGACAGCTGCAGCACTACATGAAGCAAATCATTTCTCGGAACAGTTACACAACGGATCTGGAGACATTATTTCCAGCCCAGAATCGTCAAATAGCATCTCGCGTCGTCGTCGCCACAGTACCGCGAAGTGAGACACAGCCAAAGCGCAAAGTTTTTGAATAGACTGCTAAACAGGATCAGGGCCTCAACTGCAAGAATTATGTATTATGTGTTTTCTTTTCAAAATAAATCTTTGTTCCACCTGTGATATTGTCTTTCATTGAGAGTATTGTCACGAATCGCTACAACAATACTAACATAAAGCTTTAGTGTTTGTTTCATATGCTTTCATCCAATTTTTCAGTTATTTCGTACACACGCTGCCAGTCATTCAGTATATTTGGCACGTTGCGCAGATTCTGACTTCTCATGTTAAAAAAAATGGCACTGAGCACTATGGGACAACATCTGAGGTCATCAGTCCCCTAGAACGACTTAAACGTAACTAGCCTAAGGACATCACACACATCCATGCCCGAGGCAGGATTCGAACCTGCGACCGTAGCGGTCGTGCGGTTCCAGACTGAAGCGCCTATAACTGCTCTGACTTCTCATGTGTTAAATATTTTGAATAGTGAAGTGGACGGATTTGCAAACCGACATCATATGGCGTGCGTGCGAAACTACAACAGATGTTGAAACTTCCTGGCAGATTAAAACTGTGTGCCCGACCGAGACTCGAACTCGGGACCTTTGCCTTTCGCGGGCAAGTGCTCTACCATCTGAGCCACCGAAGCACGACTCACATCCGGTACTCACAGCTTTACTTCTGCCAGTACCTCGTCTCCTACCTTCCCAACTTTACAGAAGCTCTCCTGCGAACCTTGCAGAACTAGCACTCCTGAAAGAAAGGAAGTTGGGAAGGTAGGAGATGAGGTACTGGCAGAAGTAAAGCTGTGAGTACGGGACGTGAGTCGTGCTTCGGTAGCTCAGTTGGTAGAGCACTTGCCCGCGAAAGGCAAAGGCCCCGAGTCCGAATCTCTGTCGGGCACACAGTTTTAATCTGCCAGGAAGTTTCATATCAGCGCATACTCCGCTGCAGAGTGAAAATCTCATTCTGTAACAGATGTTCTTTGTACAGGCTGGTCGAGCTCCAAAATGACGCTACATTCAAATTTGACAGTTGATGTACACGTGTTGAGCGCTGGTTTATTTACAATACTGCAGACAATGCAGGGACTGAGCTCTTCAGTGTACTAAGAGTACTCGTATTTCGAGTGCCTGAGAGCATTTCTGGATGCATGCATACTTATTATTCAACAACATTGATAGTATATACTTGTGGGAAGTCTGTTTAATCTCAGAGAATGATGCTTATTTAATTTTATTAATACTGATTTTTGAATGTTTGAGTGAAGTTACACGACGCGAATAAGGCACCAGTTTATTGACTTTGACTTGGACAGAGAATTTAATTTAATGCTCACTAACTAAGAACCCTGCACGTGGAATTAATCACGTTCGGCTAACATACTTCAGTTTAATCAGTGTAACATAATGAGAACATACCACCACCTGATTACAGGGACATGTACGCTGTCTAAATTTAGGCCGATCATTTATTTATTACCACCAGGCACTATTTTTGTATCACAACGGAGTCAGTGACGTGAGGTGAAACTTAGAAACGACGATTTTCATCACTGTTAAGGACCAAGTAGTGTACTCTACTTTTTCTTACTTTTTTAAATAAAGGTGGTATCGTGTTCAGTAAGTGGCATTCTGTTAACAGCTGCAAGGAACAACGTACTACATAAGCTCAGTGGTAGACCCTGGGGAACCTCTGCTGACTGTCTGCGTTTAACTGGCATCAGCCTTGTGTACTCTGCTGTTGAGTACTGTGCATCTGTCTGGTTGGAAAGTGTACATGTCAAGAAGGAAGACACAAAACGTAACGACACAATGCGCTGCATTACTGGTTCCATCAAATCAACCCCACGGCACTGGTTACCTGTACTGAGTCACATCCCTCCACCTCACTTAAGGCGGAAAAAGCTCTACTGAGGGAGGCCAAGAAAATCTCTGCATCACCCTCTCTACCACTGCACCAGGAATTCCGTCGTCCACCACAGCAACGATTGCGATCAAGAAGACCAGCAAGTGTTACTGCAGGACAACTCATTGCGGATGGTTTTGATCTAAATGATCAACAAAAACATTGGGAACAAGAGTCTATCACCTAGATCCCACAAAGAAGCCAAAAGGTTTTGACCTACCGAGGAACCTCTGGTGCCGCCTCAACAGGTTAAGGACTGGACATTGTTGTTGAAGCTACTTCAGGTACAAATGGGGCTGGATCAGTTCACCAATGTGTGAATGTAATCAAGAAGAGTAGACAATTGAACATTTACTCCAACGCTGTCCAATTCATTCATACCCTGGAATTCCCGACGACTTGTTCACTCTCACACCCAGCTTAATTAATTGGTTGAAAAACACGGACTTTAAGGTTTAATCTTGTCTTATATGTATATTGTATAAAATCACTTGCCTCGTATCAACTGTATATTGTATAAAATCGCCATACGATAAAATAAAACAGCACAAATGGTGTTATTCCTAATTCGCATAGCAATCATATAAGTAGCAGCTGTAAGTGGAGACGTCTGCCTACCGACAGCTGAAGTAGTGTAGTTGGGAGTTACACTATTGCGTCTGCTATTTTCAGTTTTCTCAATTCACTGTGGATCTTAGATCTTCTGACAGTTACAGTAATAAGATTTAAACTTGTCTAATTGTTTGAATTGTGTTCGGTGCCATTCTCATGAGTTCTAGTGATGAAGACAACATCGAGGAGCCAATTATCAAGCGATTCTCGCACTATCAAGCGAGATGTTGCATTAGTAATAGAGTAAATTAAGAACAACAATGACATTGATTAGTACAGTACATTCGACGCCGTGTTTACTATCATCAGAAACGGAAGAGATAACGAAAGTAGAGGAGATTAACAGTGCCAGTAGCCGACAACGAAGGACATACTTACAATAGAGCACTTTGAAGATAAGGGAGAGAGAAAAGCGACAGAAAGGTAACACAAACACTTAAAAAAAAGAGGTGCTAAGCAAACCTACGTGGACACTTTCCAAGTGGAGCAGAAGAAGACTGTCACTTATACAATGCATGTCCCTATTTACCCATGTTGTCCAAATTTAATAGACTTTTGACAGACTCAGCCTAAAACTACAAGGAAGGTAGATATATTTTCTGAGTTTCTGAATTCACTTGTAGTTACAGGAATTGGAAAAGCAGTTGACATAATGTCTGAAATACTGCATGTACGAAATGGAGCATGCGATTATCAGAGAAGCTGTACTCTCCCACTGCCATTAAAACCACATACAGGGTCGATTTAAGGCGCAAGCGGTACTAGCCGGCGCTTGGGGTGTCAAGATGAGAGGGTTCCCAGAGGTCCCACAACTGTAAGAATTCTGTGCAGGACGTACCACATGTAGTGGCCACATGGGGCGCCAATCCGAGAGGGACGTCCAAGTGCAAGATTTGTATACGTTGCGTATCACAATTAGCAGCTAAAACTGACACGGGTGGAAATGTACGAGGGGAAGGGTGGGGGCGCCAAATGATAAGTCCCTTGTATGGAAAAATGTTCTCGAACCGACACTGAACACAATTCAGACAAATATGAAAAAAATTGTACAATAGTAAGAAAATGAAACGCCTATAGCCGTCCTTATGATCTTACTTATTGTGTAGCTACCAATTTCGGTGATTCAGTGCGCCATCTTCAGGCCTTAGTTGATGCTGAAAGCCTGAAGATGGCGCACTGAAGCGCCGAAACTGGTAGCTATACAATAAGTAAGATCATAAGGACGGCTGTAGACTCTTCATTTTCTTACAGTAGTGAACGGCCGTGGTCCCAAAGACCTCCAGTCAAAAGGATGGACATATAAAAGCTTTTTTTACACTCTGTCTGACATCTTATGTTCATGGATGAAAAAGAAGAAATGTCGACTAGAGCCTCCCGTCGGGTAGACCGTTCGGCGGGTGCAGGTCTTTCGATTTAACGCCACTTCGGCGACTTGCTCGTCGATGAGGATGAAGTGATGATGATTTGGACAACACAACACCCAGTCCTTGTGCGAAGAAAATCTCCGACCCAGCCGGGAATCGAACCCGGGCCCTTAGGATTGACATTCTGTCACGCTGACCACTTGTTTTTTTTTTTAATTTTGTTCGTTGATGATCGTTGTGTTTGGTCGTTGCGGACGTGACATGACATCCGTTCAAGTTCGTTGTTGATCCTTTCACTCAGTTTCTTTTTTTTTTTATTACAGAGGCCAACCAGCTCTCTGACCGAACACGCTGAGCTACCGTGCCGGCGACCACTCAGCTACCGGGGGCGGACATGTTTATAGATTATGACATGGGGTATGAAAGGACAACCTGAACAACGAGAGCAGGATAAATGTATAATCATAGTTCATTCTAGCTTCGAAAAATGGTCTTGGGCTTAAATCGTTGACCTCGAGTTGTTGTGGCATTATAGAACATGTTCTGTGCTCACGCATTATGACGTTCCTGTATTACGAAAATCACCTCTATAAAAACCAGCATGGATTCCGTAAACAGAGATCTTCCGAAACGCGGCTCGTTCTGTTAGTCCATGACCGGAGCTCCAAAGACAAAGACGCCCAGATAGGTACAGCGTTGCTTGATTTCCTGAATGGGTTCGATGAAGGTACTCACTGTCGTTTAGTGAACAAACTTCGAGCTTACCTAATATCGGACTGGATTTGTGGCTGCATTCAGGACTTCCTGATAGTACGTCGTTCTGAACGGGATGGAACTGACAGATGTAAGTGTAATTTCTGGAGTACCCAAACGGAGTGTTATAGGGCCATTACTGTTTAGAACATACTTGGCGGTCAGAAACCGCCTGAAAAGCTTGTAAGGGTGTTGCACGGTAGGTTGTGCTGACAAAAAATTGTTAAGATAAAATTCGATATTTTGCGTCAAAATGGCTCTGAGCACTATGGGACTTAACATCTATGGTCATCAGTCCCCTAGAAACTTAGAACTACTTAAACCTAACTAACCTAAGGACAGCACACAACACCCAGCCATCACGAGGCAGAGAAAATCCCTGACCCCGCCGGGAATCGAACCCGGGAACCAGGGGGGGTGGGAAGCGAGAACGCTACCGCACGACCACGAGATGCGGGCCCGGATATTTTGCGTCGTTTCCGAGTTAATTAGCATTGAAATTAGCTAACTGGGTACGCAAATTTAAGCTGTCTGCCAAAGACGGTGTCGCCGAACGTACTGTTCGTTTGGTTTCCTAAAAGCTAACAAGAGAGCGATACAGAATTTGGACATGAAACGCTGGAAAGATGGAACCCGAACCATAGGCTGTGTAGTCACGTGCGCTATTATCTTTGCTATGAGAAAAACTGTCGCTAACTGAATGTGACAGACTGCTTAAATTTGCTCGCGCAGTGACTGATTGGCTAACTTGCATGCTAAATAACTCGGAAACAGCACAACGCATCGAAATTTTTTCTTGAAAGTTATTTCCCAGCACAGCCTCCCCTGAAACATCCTTACCTGCTTTTCAGTCTATTTCTGACCACTCTCTATATAAATGTTCTTGTGGAAAGCGTAGGAAGCTCTATGATGCTTTTTGTAGACGATGCTGTTGCCTACAGGAAGGTTACAACTCCAGAACTCTGAAGCAAAATCCAGGAAGAGCTGCTGAGGATCGATGATTGATGCAGAGACTGGCACTGACCCTGAACGTAAACACATGTAATATATTGCCCACAAATAGACGAAGATGTCAATTGTTGTTCGATGCGCTAATGGTGAGAAATCACTGGAAACGGGAACAACTGACAAATGCTGAGGAGTAAGAGTCCGGAGGGAGGGACATTGCAATGGCCACATGAAGTTAATTGTAGGAATAGCAGAACCTAGCCTGAGGTTTACTAGAAGAACCTTAAGGAAGTGTAATTCATCAACGAAAGAACTGGCACATTAAACACTTATTCGACCGATGCTTCATTATTGTCCATCAGTCTGGGACACTTGACATATAGGATTAACAGAAGATTAGAGAAGATCTATCGAAGAGCGGTCTACATCTACATATATACTTCGCTAGCCACCAAGCAGTGTGTGGCGGAGAGCAAAATTCGCGCCAAAGTCATATTCCCACCCCCCCCCCCCTCCCTCCTCTGTTCCACTCGTGGATCGCGCTAGGGAAAAACGACTGTCTGAACGCCTCAGTACGAGCTCTAATTTCCCTTATCTTTGAATGGTGATCATTGCGCGATTTGAAAGTTTGTGGGTACAATATATGCTCTACATCCTCGGTGAAGATCGGATTTCGGAATTCAGTGAGCAGCCACTTCCGTTTAGCGCGCCGTCTATCTGCAAGTGTGTCCCACTTCAAACTTTCTATGAGATTTTTAACGCTCTCGCGATGGCTAAAAGTACCAGTCACGAATCTTGCCGCTCTTCTTTGGACCTTCTCAATCTCTTGAATCAGACCCAATTGGTAAGGGTCCCATACAGACGAACAATTAAGACTGGACGAAATAACGTATTCTAAGCTATTTCCTTTGTTGAAGGACTGAATCGCTTCAGGATTCTATCAATAAACCGCAATGTAGAATTTGCCTTACCCGTTACTTGTGTAATCTGATCATTCAAAAATGGTTAAAATGGCTCTGAGCACTATGGGACTTAACATCTGAGGTCGCCAGTCTCCTAGAACTTAGAACTACTTAAACCTAAATAACCTAAGGACATCACACACATCCATGCCCGAGGCAGGATTCGAACCTGCGACCGTAGCGGTCCTGTGATTCTAGACTGTAGCGCCTAGAACCGCTCGGCCACCCCGGCCGGCTCTGATCATTCCATTTGAGATAATTTCGAATAGTCACACCCAGATACTTGACGGGTGTTACCGCTTCCAAAGACTGGGCGTTTATTTTTTACTCGTACATTAATGGGGATTTTCGCCTTGTTATACACAGTAGGTTACACTTACTAATATTGAGAGATAACTGCTAGTCATTACACCACGCATTAATTTTCTCCAAATCCTCATAGATTTGTTCGTAACTTTCGTGTGATACTACTTTCCTGTAGACTACAGCGGTATGTACCATTATACGATCGTTTAGTAATCACTTGAGTGTTGCGGCGATGCTCAACAAAATCCAGCGACATTCGCTAAAAGAAAGGTGCGGCGTATCTAGGAGGAAGTTACTGCTGAAATTCCGAGAGCATAGCATCGAAGAACAGCAGGGCAACATATTACTTCCTGTAGTGTTGGCAGAAGAGTCAACACCGTGTTACTAGAGGAGGCCGAAATGCACACGTTTTAGCTCACGCAGGCTGGCGTGAGGAGGGAAGATCTATACTGACGTTAGGTCTGGAACATGAAAGGAATTAGAATTCAGAAAGCGGACGTAATTAGTTTGATACTTAACTTTAATCCTATAATGATGAACGTCGCTGTTGATGGTACATGATTCACAATGTTATCAGTTCAGAATACATTCAGTAACTCAATATGGCCCCTTGCTAGGTCGTAGCAAATGACGTAGCTGAAGGCTATGCTAAACTATCGTCTCTGCAAATGAGAGCGTCTGTAGTCAGTGAACCAACGCTGGAAAAGTCGGCTGTACAACTGGGGCGAGTGCTAGGGAGTCTCTCTAGACTAGACCTGTGTGGCGGCGCTCGGTCTGCAATCACTGATAGTGGCGACACGCGGGTCCGTCGTATACTAGCGGACCGCGGCCGATTTAAAGGCTACCACCCAGCAAGTGTGGTGTCTGGCGGTGACACCACACTTCCTGCCACGTACCTCTCGTGAAATCATCACGACGAAATAATCAAAGAAATTAGAACTCATACAAAAATTTGTCGACGGTCGTCCTTCCGCGCACCAATTTCGGATAGATCAGATAGGTGGGAAAATGATAGTGGCCGGCCTGGGTGGCCGAGCGGTTCTAGGCGCTACAGTCTGGAACCGCGCGACCGCTACGGTCGCAGGTTCGAATCCTGCCTCGGGCATGGATGTGTGTGATATCCTTATGTTAGTTAGGTTCAAGTAGTTCTAAGTTCTAGGGGACTGATGACCTCAGAAGTTAAGTCCCATAGTGCTCAGAGCCATTTGGACCAATTTGAAAATGATAGTGGTACCAGAGGTATCAAACGTCGCACACCTTAAGGTGACTTGCAGAGTGTAAGTGTAGATATAGAATGCCTTTCGTTACCTCTGCAAGCGAGTTCTCACAACGCGAAGATTGCTGAAGGATAGCACTACGGCCTTCTGCGTTGTTAATTCACCCAGTGGCACAACGTGAGAGCTGGGAGGTGAGAACAGCTGGGTGACGCCCTCTTGTGAGCCCAGTCCTCAGCAGTCCGTAAGCGGCCGCGCTAGGCCGGGCAGCAGTGAAACCAGAGGGGCGCGCGCGGGGAACGAGGAAGTGGCCGCAGGGACCGGCAGCCGTGCGTTACGTGAGCGGCCGCCCCACGTCCGGGGGCAGCGCGGCTCGCATACCATACCAGGACCGTACGCGCTGCCCTCGCCGCTACTGGGCGTGCATGCCAAAGCACACCGCCACGGATGTGGAGCGCTTAACTGCTCCGCGGGGTCTCCTCTGTGTTTACCAACAAGTGAACGGTCAAGTGAGCGAACACATCCATTACTGACCGATTTCACTAGTGACGACAAATCACGGGAGATAGCAAGAGTCGTTCAAAAAAATTGTTCAAATGTGTGTCAAATCTTATGGGACTTAACTGCTAAGGTCATCAGTCCCTAAGCTTACACACTATTTAAATTATCCTAAGGACAAACACACACACACACACACACACACATGCCCGAGGGAGGACTCGAACCTCCGTCGGGACCAGCCGCACAGTCTATGACGCAAGAGTCATAGTGTACACTATATTATCAAAAGTATCCGGACACCTATTAGTGGATATTGATACGAGGTTCGCCCAGCCTTTGTCTTTACAACGGCTTGAACTCTGCTGCGGACACTTTTCGCGAAGTGTCGGACTGTCTGTGGAGGATTGGCACCCCATTTTTCCTCAAGAGCCAAAACTAGAGTAGGTAGTGACGTTGGATGCTTGAGTCTGGAAAGAAGTCGACGTTCTAACTCTTTCTAAAGGCACAGGTCGGGAGATGAAAGGAGAAAATACAAAAATGCAGTAAGTGAAGCAGGCAAAAAGGAATACAAACGTCTCAAAAATGAGATCGACAGGAAGTGCAAATTGGCTAAGCAGACATTGCTAGAGGACAAATGTAAGGATGTAGGGGCTTATCTCACGAGGGGTTAGATAGATACTGCCTACAGGAAAATTAAAGAGACCTTTGGAGAAAAGAGAACCACTTGTATGAATATCAAGAGCTCAGATGGAAACCCAGTTCTAAGCAAAGAAGGGAAAGCAGAAAGGTGGAGGGAGTATCCAGAGGGCCTATACAAGGGCAATGTACTTGAGGACAATATTATGGAAATGGAAGAGAATGTAGATGAAGATGAAATGGGAGATACGATACTGCGTGAAGAGTTTGACAGAGCACTGAAAGACCTGAGTCGAAACAAGGCCCCGGGAGTAGACAACATTCCATTAGAACTACTGACGGCCTTGGGAGAGCCAGTCCTGACAAAACTCTACCATCTGGTGAGTAAGATGTATGAGACAGGCGAAGTACCCTCAGACTTCAAGAAGAATATAATAATTCCAATCCCAAAGAAAGCAGATGTTGACAGATGTGAAAATTATCGAACAATCAGTTTAATAAGTCACGGATGCAAAATACTAACGCGTATTCTCTACAGACGAATGGAAAAACTGGTAGAAGCTGACCTCGGGGAAGATCAGTTTGGATTCCGTAGAAATGTTGGACACGTGAGGCAATACTGACCCTACAACTTATCTTAGAAAATAGATTAAGGAAAGGCAAATCTACGTGTCTAGCATTTGTAGACTTAGAGAAAGCTTTTGACAATGTTGACTGGAACACTGAAGGCGGCAGGAGTAAAATACAGGGAGCGAAAGGCTATTTACAATTTGTACAGAAACCAGATGGCAGTTATTAGAGTTGAGGGGCATGAAAGAGAAGAAGTGGTTCAGAAGGGAGTGAGACAGGGTTGTAGCCTCCCCCCGATGTTATTCAATCTGTATATTGAGCAAGCAGTAAAGGAAACAAAAGAAAAAATTGGAGTAGGAATTAAAATCCACGGAGAAGAAATAAAAATTTTAAGGTTCGCCGATGACATTGAAATTATATCAGACACAGCAAAGGACCTGGAAGAGCAGCTGAACGGAACGGACATGCTCTTGAAAGGAGGATATAAGATGAACATCAACAAAAGCAAAACGAGAATAATGGAATGTAGTCGAATTAAATTGGGTGATGCTGAGGGAATTAGATTAGGAAATGAGACACTTAAAGTAGTAAATGAGTATTGCTGTTTGGCGATCAAAATAACTGATGATGGTCGAAGTAGAGAGGATATAAAATGTAGACTGGCAATGGCTAGGAAAGCGTTTCTGAAGAAGAGAAATTTGTTAACATCGAGTATATAGATTTAAGTGTAAGGAAGTCGTTTCTGAAAGTATTTGTATGGAGTGTAGCCATGTATGGATGTGAAATATGGACGATAAATAGTTTAGACAAGAAGAGAATAGAAGCTTTCGAAATGTGGTGCTACAGAAGAATGCTGAAGATTAGATGGGTAGATCACATAACTAATGAGGAGGTACTGAATAGAATTGGAGAGAAGAGAAATTTGTGGCTTGGTGGGACATATTCTCAGGCATCAAGGGATCACCAGCTTAGTATTGGAGGGCAGCGTGGAGAGTAAAAATCGCAGAGGGAGACCAAGAGATGAATACACTAAACAGATTCAGAAGGATGTAGGCTACAGTAGGTACTGGGGAGATGAAAAAGCTTGCACAGGATAGAGTAGCATGGAGAGCTGCATCAAACCAGCCTCTGGACTGATGACCACCCTCGTGATGACTGGGTGTTGTGTGATGTCCTTAGGTTAGTTAGGTTTAAGAAGTTCTTAGTTCTATGGGACTGATGACCATAGCTGTTAAGTCCCATAGTGCTCAGAGCCATTTGAACTCTTTTTTACTGATGACCACAACAACAACATCAACAATGTCCACAAACCATTGCTCACAGATGCAGCTTAGGATTTATTGTCATGTTGATACAAACAATGATCATCTCCGAAACACAAAGCTGTAAAATTAGTTCAAATCCTTTCGCATTTAGCGTTTTCGCAAGCACAGTAATGGGACCACAGCCCAGTCGCGAAAAACACCATTTTTTCGTATTGAAAAAAGAAAAGTGTTGCCTGTGTGTGAAACAAAAGGAAAACATTTGTAAACTAGACTGAGTTAGAGAACATCTTTCTGTTGTGTACATATTAGACATTAAGTGTGGTAATTCGTTTTATTTTATATTCTTTAACATGTACACGTGTAACTTGCAGGGGTTACGAAGCGACATATGATCTTGCGCGATATTGGTTAACTCAGGAAGCGAAGTGTCGGTCTAACTCACTTTTCCGGACTTTCCGTTACATGGGGGAGCCACCCCTCTTCCGAGTCATTAGTAACACAGACTTCATCTTCATGTGTGTTTTGTCTTTACACCATACCCATTACTGTGTCTTTGTTGAGGAAGAGCTATTGGATGCATATCGACAGTGTTCTGGGCACGCCTTACAGCGTTGCACCATTTGTTTGTTTGCACGGTATTCGTCTATTTGTCATTGGTGTCGTGGGCACATAATTGCAGTGTTTCACCCATTTTCAGTGAGGCTTTTTTTTCGTTGGCGTGTTAGGCACGTCACAGCTCGTTGCACCATACTCTTAGGGTTTGGAGACGGATATACGAAGGTGACCATTGTGCCCGCCCATGCCGATGTTGCTGGGAGCAACCTTTCTGGAGTGCGGCGAGTTTCTCGTACGATGGATGGTACGTCACGTCTCTGAACGTGTGCGGTGGTCGGGATTTATCGTATGAGCGGTGTAATGCAGAAGGTATGGAGTTCCTCAACAAGTCCGGTAATTGGTGTCTTGATGTGAGACCTAGCACACAAGAAAAGTCTAAAAGTATGATATTTATAAGAACTTGTTTACAGAGGTAGAGTCTTTGCATTGTAACTTGCGAAGTCCTTCATGCTTCTTTTGTGTAAATTTTCCACCGTAAGTTACAGTACATCCAGTTCCATCTCAGATGAGTAGCGACCAACTCAGCGTATCGGCCACGCCAGAGACAGCAACACCCATGGAGTTGTCTCAGCGGGGCAGAACGGGGGTGTATGTATGGTAAACGGGTGTAGCCGGTAAGTTACATATAGTATTTTTATTAATTTCCATTACTAAGGCCATTGCAGCTAATTTTATCTCGTCATTGTGTATTTGTGTGCGGCCGCCATGTCTTGAGCAGTTTCAGGGATCCATCGAGGCCTCTGGGATCAGAGACAACGGGGGACGTGCAGTGGCACCTGTAGATAGCGCAGTTAGGGAAGTTAAAGAGTCACCCGTAGTTGTGAGCATGCTCCAGTGATGGGTAGGCCATAGTTGGGATAACATATAGTATTTTAGAGTTATGGGTAGCGTACTTCAGCTTCTCTTTCTCTTAATGAATCACTAATTACACATACCCTGGTATTAACAGTGGGCCCATAGGTTAAGTCACTATTCTTTACAATAAGCATTAATTATAAAGTCTCTCAGCAGAGTACAATAATTTTGTATTGTATTAGTGTAACAGTTCTATTCATGTAAATATTCATTTCTATTAATTTTTTTTACTGAATGTACAAAATACGATCTTAACAAATTATGAATGCTTTTTTTGTAAAAATTTTGGGGGGGGAGGCACAGTTTATAAAAGAACTTAAGTACTGCGCAGATACTGGGAACAGCGAGTGACTGCTGGACGAGGACGCTACAAGGTGGCGGTGTGAAGTAAATGGGGGCCGAGCCGCAGGGACACGCCTGAGCGAGGCGGCTGTCAGTCACGAGCTTCGACCATAGATACTAGTAGACTGGCCTTGCTGTGCAGAAGCTATGGGGCTAGTGTGGCTCCAACATAAACCACGTGACTGTTGGCAAAACGTAGCGGGATTTCAAATCAGCGGTCTGCCATCCTATGTTTGCATCGGATTTTCCCCACATTTCTCAATTGACTGCCAAACGCTTCCAACAAAAACTACTTTTTTATTTGTGAAAAATTATGCCAGAACTACATTTGACCTGGATTTGTTCAAAGTACCATTTATAAAATCTAACAAATACATCGAACGCCACTCTGGTGGGCAGCGGGACGAAATTACTATAAACTATCAATTATAGTAAAAAGTCGTTAAAATTCTTTTAAACAGTAAGAGTGGGCTCGTGTCAAAACTTTAAACATTGTATTCGCCACGTTTCGAGCTTTAGTCACTTATAAAAGAAAATGGGCTATGGGAATTATGTCAACTATAGGTGTCAAAATTGTTTACTTTAGGAGCAGGTCCATTTTATAGTATCAATTTTAGGTGCACTTCAAAGGTTCAGTTCCCACTATTTTTACAAAAGTTTAAACTATCAGTTTTAAAAAAATGATATTTTAGATGAAAGGTGAGACTTTGCAGTTTCAGAAAATAATTTTGGAGCCTAGGTTTAAAAATGACAGACACTGTAAATACAAATTATAGATATACATTGTAAATAATAACTAACCTATCAAAACACTTCTCCGCAAAGTGCTTCGAGCAAAGGCGCGTTTGTGCAAATGGCTTAAAGTTTTTCCGTTTCAGGGCCTGTATCCAAAGCTGCCTTCGGTTTTCATCCTTACGGAACCTATGAGTAGCAACGAGAAACGATTATACTCACTTCTGTAACCGAATTATCACAGATACTTTCCAAAATGTAATATGAGTCTGACTTTACAGGCATCACTTTCAACACTTTAATTTACGTGATAATCTATTTCAAGTGTAAAAAACATATAAAAGTCACTTCAGCAGATTTCAATAAACGTATCTGCACCATCTTAGACACACTTACACGTGAAATGTAATGCCATTTCCCCGACAAAACGCTGAGTACAGCCATAAGTGCAACACGAAACAACCATGTTTTGCCAACATTCACGTGACTTCAGCCCAGAGATGTTGGAGCCACGAAAATGACGTCAGGGCCAGTCTATTATATTTATGGTCGAAGGTCACGAGACATCCCTCCTCTCCCCGACGTCTCAGAGGCGTGTACTGCCTACCTGCTCAGCGCAGTGAAAGGAAGGCGGCGGCTCACCTGGTGGACAGCTCTGTGTCAGCTGAGGCCCGACACAACACTCGGAAGCCCACCGGGACAAAACCCGTTAGCGGCTGGCCGAGGAGACAGCGCGGCGCCGCTCAGAGGTGACGCAGAAATGGGGATTCCACTGCAGAAGAGGTGCCGGACGACGAGGGCGTGCTCTAACAATGGTGGCATGAAGCACTGGAGAGATCTCTTGAGCTGTACTTTCGACGGACGCCGTTTACAGTTCCTGCATGAGTTCGTATAACTCACTCTAATAGGCCGGACTGCATGCACATAGCAGTTCCGTACTGGGTATTGCTGGATTGCAGTTTGTCGTGATTATCTCCTCTCCTACAGAGAGCAGTTCGGAGCAATCGGCCACAGTGATCGATCTGCTGTCCTTGTATCAGCCTGCATCAAATGAGTGTTGGAGTCACTCTAAGAGTAGTATCCTGTATTGCAATTTTTCGGTCTAGATAAGACCAAGCGTTACTGTCTTCGGACAGCCAACTTCTTGTCCTATGGCTCTGTCCCGAATCTTGCAGTCCTCCATACAATCAGAGCCTGTACATGTGCTTGCCATTGTACCGCACTGTACTGCACATCAACAACAGGCTGTCGTACCACCCCACGACAGACAACGCCACTACAGAGAGTGAAGGATGACTGGAGCTACTTCCGGATGCCGCGCCTGGTTCCGAGAAACATTAGATTGGTGGCCCACACCACCAGTCGCACTTCTCCCAGCTGGGGCCGCTTTCCCCACGCCAGGAACCACCATCCCGCTCCACAGACGAGTGAGGTAATGTCAGAGTGTTGATTCGTTGTGTGATGTTAGCGTGTGAAGGATGTTACGGTCAACTTTTTTTTTTTTTTTTTAGACAACTGCGTGAACACAGTAATATTCGTGCCTTTAGTGAAAACATTGTTTTTTTGCCCCCCAAACTTTATTTAAGACACTAGAAACTGGAAATACAATGTTAACGACATGTATATTGTTTTGTTTTATATCTTTCAGTCTTATTTTTTATATATACATGTTCATGTTAAAGATATCTTGGTTCCCCATCATCATGTCACTTTGAAACGATTTTTTTTTGGTGATGCACACTATGTTACATAATCTCCGATCACATTGGTATACTTACAAAATTTCTGTCTTTTTTGTGTACACTACATCTCTCTGTCTCACTTATGTTGATGCCTGTCAATTGTCACTATGCGTACAACTTTCTTGTGTATGTGTCAACAGTTACAAAATGTTATACACAATAATATGCTACAGTTACACAAGAATATTTTTGTTTGTTTATGTGAGCGGGATATCTGCGGTTACAATTCTGGTTAATGGTGAATGGACCATCAGTCAATCAATTACTGTGAAAAATTATCATCCTTTCTGTTCAGGGAAACGGCGTGGACGTGGTTAAATGTTTCAACCATGAAGCATAGAAATATTGTTTGCTTTTTGGCTTCATGCAGAAGTATGTGTGTGTTTGAGTTGGGCCCCAGTAGCTAATTCTTAAACGTTTCCTTAATGAAAAGCTTGCACGTCCTTTAGGTCAACATTTTACTGCAGCTTAGAACTTGGCCTTCTGGCATGTGTTCAACATTTGTATGACTGTGCGAGTATGTCCGTGTATGACAGTGGGCTCCCTGAGGGTGAATCTGTGTTGCGTGTGACTTATTCGTCAATGTGAGTAAGATGTTGACAAAGTCATAAGGAAAATTCCAACTTTCATTTTATAATCAGTTTCCTATTTAATCTGCTAATTTGTTGTGACATTCTGGAAACTGTTTAGAGCGATTCTTTTTGAGTGATTGACACGCTACTTTCGTCAAGTGAGTCAACCACTACCAAAAATAATGTAAAGTGACTGGGGGGTAATGAGAGGTTCCGTGCCCTCTTTTGCGTGTATCCTCTCATTTTCATCAATTTCATTAATGTTCTATGTCATTGCACGGTAGTAACAGACCGAATAAGGTTATTGTAATGAGAGTATTTGTACTGAGAGCTCAAAAAATAGTTTTCCCTTGATTCCTAAACATGTTGTTTTACTTCCCTGGGTGGCCTGCGTGAGGCGAGCATCGGAAGACGCGGCACACTGCGTTTCCGGTTGGGGGCTGTACTTCCCTGAATTCTGAGGGGTTCGTACAATAGGCTTAAGCGCCTGGTGGAACGACTGACGTCGGTCGAGTTTCGCCTATTGTGTGCAGGGCGAAACGACCTGCGAGACGTCTGAGTGTCGCCGCAGTTTTTGTGTTTACCGTTCTGGCGCGTCCGGAACGAAGATTCCTGGCACCGACAGACTGCATTGTCCTCTTGATTCTGAGAATACTTGTGGACTGTGCCCTGCTGGATGTGAGTGTCTGGCGCCAGATGGCCCATGGTCTAGGCAGATTGTTTTCTAAGTCAGTCAAACGGCAAGTTCAGTGCCCTCAACTGAATAGCAGAGGCATGATTGGTCAACTTAAACAGAGGCTAGTTGACGTCATAAAGCCCTGCTCGAAATTGGAGGGAACGGTCGCTATTGCCGCGAATGATGCTCTCAGACAGTGTGGGGGAATTTTGGAATCAGAACTGAATGCTGATTCGCAGTTTTCGAGGAGAGCAGGGAGTAGAGCAATGTTGGCTTCGCTCTTGCGTTGTGTGGGCAGTGGGATTCGGGATCTGATCTTCGTCGGAGTCGGATGGCCTTGCGACTTGGTCGCTCTTTTTCGGAAGAACTTAGAAATTTTCAGACAGCCTTCGAGGCCAGTTGGTGCACGGCAGAATCCGGTGCCTGCATCATCAGGACACTGCCTACTGACGACGTGCTGCAGATTTCAGGTCTGGTACAGTATTTTGCGGCTCCGACATTGTAGGACCTTATCAATTTTATACTGAATCCCTCAGCAGCATGTGCGCTAGCTTTGCTACAAGTCCACCTTGCTTGTTTCTCCATGTGATCCCATTTGAGCTCTCACTACTAATTGCGATACTGCTATATAGTCGGGAGATTAATATTTGATTCATTAGGACCTCCAGTCGTTATCGTCAGTTTATTGCGTCACAGAGAGTAGGAGCCCCTTGTTCTCGAGCCAACTCTTATTTTCATAATATTTCAGTATATCCTATCTGTTAGCCTACTGTGTGTGTGTCGACAATCATGTGCATTTATGTTTTGATGTATAATAAATCTCATTGTGATATTTAATCCGCATATCATTTCGTAGATATAGGCAGAATCCCATTTCCTGTTGTTTATTATGACAAAATTCTCTTTTCTGAGTAGATTACGATTTTTATTAAATTATTGTGAGTGTGCACTCCTTATTTTACCAACTAGCAGGGTCCACCATCATTTCCTTCCGTTACAGTTGTGCGCATAATTAATTAGCTGGTAGGTAAGCAGGGGGTCGAGTGCATGTCTCGTTCTCATGCAAGATTCGTCTGAATTAAAGAGGTTCAAACTCTTCTCCACCCCGGCACCTCCCAAAGTTGTAATGAGACAGCATGAGGAACTACACCATAGCTTCACAGTCTCAGACAGCACCTGATGAAAGCAACGAGTCACGTTTCCAAAATACTGTGCGTGATATTCGGCAGAACACCCGACTCCTCGAGATATCACTAGATCGCTGGCAAAGCCTGTTTAATGAACACATTATTCTGTGACTGCCTGTTTCATAGTCAGTCTATTCGACATCTTTGAGATATGGACATTATTTCCTGGCTCGATTTAAATGAACTTACAGCTAAAATACTGTTACTGTTTACGATGAAGATAGTGCCTCACAACAGTTTGAAACTCACTTTTGACTGATAACTTAATACAATCCTGGAAATGGAAAAAAGAACACATTGACACCGGTGTGTCAGACCCACCATACTTGCTCCGGACACTGCGAGAGGGCTGTACAAGCAATGATCACACGCACGGCACAGCGGACACACCAGGAACCGCGGTGTTGGCCGTCGAATGGCGCTAGCTGCGCAGCATTTGTGCACCGCCGCCGTCAGTGTCAGCCAGTTTGCCGTGGCATACGGAGCTCCATCGCAGTCTTTAACACTGGTAGCATGCCGCGACAGCGTGGACGTGAACCGTATGTGCAGTTGACGGACTTTGAGAGAGGGCGTATAGTGGGCATGCGGGAGGCCGGGTGGACGTACCGCCGAATTGCTCAACACTTGGGGCGTGAGGTCTCCACAGTACATCGATGTTGTCGCCAGTGGTCGGCGGAAGGTGCACGTGCCCGTCGACCTGGGACCGGACCGCAGCGACGCCGTAGGGGACCGCACCGCCACTTCCCAGCAAATTAGGGACACTGTTGCTCCTGGGGTATCGGCGAGGACCATTCGCAACCGTCTCCATGAAGCTGGGCTACGGTCCCGCACACCGTTAGGACGTCTTCCGCTCACGCCCCAACATCGTGCACCCCGCCTCCAGTGGTGTCGCGACAGGCGTGAATGGAGGGACGAATGGAGACGTGTCGTCTTCAGCGATGAGAGTCGCTTCTGCCTTGGTGCCAATGATGGTCGTATGCGTGTTTGGCGCCGTGCAGGTGAGCGCCACAATCAGGACTGCATACGACCGAGGCACACAGGGCCAACACCCGGCATCATGGTGTGGGGAGCGATCTCTTACACTGGCTGTACACCACTGGTGATCGTCGAGGGGACACTGAATAGTGCACGGTACATCCAAACCGTCATCGAACCCATCGTTCTACCATTCCTAGAACGGCAAGGGAACTTGCTGTTCCAACAGGACAATGCACGTCCGCATGTATCCCGTGCCACCCAACGTGCTCTAGAAGGTGTAAGTCAACTACCCTGGCCAGCAAGATCTCCGGATCTGTCCCCCATTGAGCATGTTTGGGACTGGATGAAGCGTCGTCTCACGCGGTCTGCACGTCCAGCACGAACGCTGGTCCAACTGAGGCGCCAGGTGGAAATGGCATGGCAAGCCGTTCCACAGGACTACATCCAGCATCTCTACGATCGTCTCCATGGGAGAATAGCAGCCTGCATTGCTGCGAAAGGTGGATATACACTGTACTAGTGCCGACATTGTGCATGCTCTGTTGCCTGTGTCTATGTGCCTGTGGTTCTGTCAGTGTGATCATGTGATGTATCTGACCCCAGGAATGTGTCAATAAAGTTTCCCCTTCCTGGGACAATGAATTCACGGTGTTCTTATTTCAATTTCCAGGAGTGTATTTTAGATCTTCTCGAACACATTTTACGCTTTTTATCGGTATTGTTAATTTTAAACATTGTATAGATTTAAGTGTCAGGAAGTCGTTTCTGAAAGTATCTGTATGGAGTGTAGCCATGTATGGAAGTGAAACATGGACGATAAACAGTTTGGACAAGAAGAGAATAGAAGCTCTCGAAATTGGGTGCTACAGAAGAATGCTGAAGATTAGATGGGTAGACCACATAACTAATGAGGAGGTAATGAGTAGGATTGGGGAGAAGAGGAATTTGTGACACAACTTGCCTAGAAGAAGGGATCGGTTGGTAGGACACGTTCTGAGGCATCAAGGGATCACCAATGTAGTATTGGAGGGCAGCGTGGAGGGTAAAAATCGTAGAGGGAGACCAAGAGATGAATACGCTAAGCAGATTCCGGAGGATGTAGGCTGCAGTACGTACTGGGAGACGAAGAAGCTTGCACAGGATAGAGTAGCATGGAGAGCTGCATCAAACCAGTCTCAGGACTGATACCACAACAAAAACAACAAAAAACATTGTGGGCAGTTTCCGGAACGAGACAGAATGAGGTGGCGCAGTGTTTGAAGAGAGGAATTCAAATTTTCTTCCTGTCATCGAAAAAAGAAGATAAGAGTTTAACGATCGATCGAATTTATAAACAGAGCACAAGATCGAATGGGGAAGAAAGTTGGCTGAGTCCTTTTCGATAGAACCATCGCGGCGTTTGACTCGAGCTGTTTAGGGGAAAACACGGAAAACCTGCTACGAAGTTTCAGTGATCGGTTGGTTCTTCCCACAGTTCATTTCGACACATTTCTCTGACACACTACCGCTATACACTGAGGTGACAAAAGTCATGGGATACCTCCCAATATTGTGTCGGACCTACTTCTGCCCGGAGTAATGCTGTCCCCTTCCGAAATAATGAGCCATGCTGCCTCTGCAGCAGTCCCTAATTGCGAATGTGTTGCGGGTGCAGGATTTTGTGGACGAAGTAACCTCTCGATTATGTCCCATAAATTGTCGATCGGATTAATATTGGAAGATCTGGATGGCCAAATCCTTCGGTCGAATTGTCCAGAATGTTCTTCAAACCGATCGCGAGCATTTGTCGCCCAGTGACACGGCGCATTGTCATCTATCGAAGCTATATCATTATTTGGGAACACAACACGTCTACTGGTAGCCGAATATAACCATTTCCAGTCAACGATCGGTTCAGCTGGCCGGAGAACCCAGTCTATTCGCAGTAAACACAGTCTACACCTTTGCAGAGTGCCTTGTTGAGAACTTCGGTCCTTGGCTTCGTAATGTCTGCGCCACACTCGAACCCTACCTTTAGCTCTTACCAACTGAAATCGGGACTCATCTGACCAGGGTGCCTATTCTGTATCTTTCCGCCATTGTACCGATCGTTTCGGTACTCAAGAGCACCGAACAGTCTAGTACTCGAATTAAATTCAGTATGCATTTCGGTAGCGATACCGTTCGGGTCTAGAGAACCGAAGCGCTGTTGTCGGTTCGCGTCGCGCAAGCCAATCAAAAGCAAGCGGCCGCACATCCGCGCATGCGCACTGTAGCGCGCACAGCGCCACGAACACAAAGCGGCTAGCGGACGACACAGGCGCGCTATTCTTCTCAGTACCGAATTTTCGTTTTCGCAGTACGAAGTGTTGCTAAAATACTAGCGGAAATGACAGACGAAAATGAGGTTGTTCACAGTTCAGTGACACTGAAAGAGCGTTAAGGATTGCTATTGTGATTGTCGTTTATGGGTATTTTATTTGAAACAAAAACACCAACCCTGAGCATGTAGAGGCATTTATTATTGAACAGTTTTGTCCAGTATTTATGTGTAGTACGACATTGCACTGATACATCTATAAAAATACGCGAAAAATTGATTGAGAGTTTCAAAGAATAAGAAGATAAACAGAATGTGGTTATAACTCGCTCCTAGAGATCCAAATGATTAAGTAGCCCATTTCCCTATATGATACGTCAACGATATCGGTCTTAAAAACAAAACTGAAAAAACGCGTTTTCGAGAGCTCCTGCAGTTTATAACATGCACCTCATGAAGGAAAATGTTTCGTATATGGTGCTACATTCTAAAAATATTAAGGTGGAGATCTTTCATCTCTTTGTACTGTTGTTGAGGATTCGATTGCAGATAACGACTTGTGACAAGCAAGATTATGAAGATGACTGCTGTTAGTTACATTCCCAGTAATTTAGGTTGGTTGGTTGGTTTGGGGAAGGAGACCAGACAGCGTGGTCATCGGTCTCATCCCAGTAATTTAAATTGTGCTCTTAGATTCCTGTCTAACCGCATACTCGGAAATCGCTACATATTCGGAAAAAATGGTGAAATATTTCTGACAAGAAAAAATATAATGGTCACTGTCGGTCGTTTCACTGACAGCAATTTCATCTCCAACAATTCATATTTCGTATTTTAAACACACAGAAATCACAAAATCATTACTGAGGAAGTGCGCTCTTACATGTAAGTAATATTGCAGAAAAATCTTAGCTTACACGAATAACAATGTCTTAGAAAAAAATGGTTCAAATGGCTCTGAGCACAATGGGACTTAACATCTTAGGTCATCAGTCCCCTAGAAGTTAGAATTACTTAAACCTAACTAACCTAAGGACATCACACACATCTATGCCCGAGGCAGGATTCGAACCTGCGACCGTAGCAGTCCCGCGGTTCCGGACTGCAGCGCCTAGAACCGCACGGCCACCACGGCCGGCAATGTCTCAGAACGTGTTGCATATATGAAGAGGAAAAATTTTTTTTGCACCCATCCGTGCACGAAACTGTGTCCTTACGTATAGCAATCCCGAGCGCTATCCACATAGCTACGCTAAACAACGGTTACAGCTGGCCGTATTCTTGTACTATTGCGGAGGAACGAAGGCTGACTTCGTTGCCAAACGATGCTGCGTAAGTCATAAATGCGTAATAGTTTGGAAGGTTTCCAATATCAGGCTTCACATAATTGCTTTCCATTGTTACTTGAAAGTTGTAAACACGTTTCGATAATTACTAACTAAACCACTTGTGGCAAAAAGTACACAAAGTCACTAGTAACGTCAGTTCACACTCATGTAATATACGTAAGCAGAGACGATGTCTTGCTATTTAATGATCTTTAAACTCTTATTTGCATTAAAATAAGTATTTTGAGAGAATATTGATCGAAAACGTTTTCTTTTTGGATGTAATCATTCACAATAACAACCTAACCTAACCATATTTCTAACAAAGGAAAATAGTCTATTATGAACTCACTTTCCAACCGGATGCGTCCTCTGGTGATTCTTTAGTAACACATTCACTAAATCAAAAGCTGAAATCACTAAACATGTTTAAAATAACAAATTATAGGTGTACATAAACCACAGCTCACCGATCGACAGGGCCACACCGAAATCCAAAACCTCTCGGTACAATTGTCGTAAAATCGGTGGGAGAACCGTTCGGTAAAAGGTCGCAGAATCTTACTGAATAGTATATTTCGATAAAGAACCGAAAATGACGTCACTACCGAAACGAACCAACTACACCGATCGATATGGACGATACAGAATAGGACCCCAGGCAAACGGTTTTCTTGTCGTCTAGGGTGCAGCCGATGTTTTCACGAGCCCAGCAGAGGCGCTGCAGGCAACGTCGTGATGTTGGCAAAGGCACTCGCACCGATCGTCTGCTGCCATGGCACATTAACACCAACTTACGCCTCACTATCCTAACGGATACGATCGTACTACGGCCCTCATTGATTTATGAGGTTATCTTGTGCAGTGTTAGTTGTCTGTTATCACTGACAACTCTAGGCAAAGGCCGCCGCTCTCGGGTGTTAAGCGAAGGCCGTCGGCCACTGCGTTTGTCTGTGACGAGAGGTAATGACTGAAAGTTGATGTTCTCGGCACTCTCTTGACACTGTGGACCTCTAAATATTGAATTTCCTAACGATTTTCGAAATCGAATGTACCATGCGTCTAGCTAGAACTACCACTCCGCTTTCCAAGTCTGTTAAATCGCGTCCTGCGGCCATAACCACGTTGGAAAGCTTTTCACACGAGCAACTGAGTACAAATGACAGTTCCGCCCATGCACCGTCCTGTTGAACCTTGTGTATGCGATACTACCGTCATCTGTATATGTGCATATCGCTATCCCATGACTTTTGTCACCTCAGTATCTACGGGTTCTTCTTATTTTTCTTGTGGTTTTACTCGTAATCTGCATAGGGTGTCTACTGCCCACCATATACGCTTGCTGACAAGAAAACTGAAGCAGTTGAAAGCACTCATTGGATAATGACGGAAATTCGTGACATACGAACAGTGGCTAAGTAAATGACTACAGCTGCAACCATCCGTGACGGCTAGAAGAGACGCCTTGAGTGCACTAACATTGTCACCATGTGGCCGTATTATCAAGCGTGTTACGGCGTACAATCGGCGCGCAATGTATCAGATAAAGAAAGAAATAGTGGTTTGGAATTGTTGTCTGTAAGATTTTAGGGGTCGGTAAACGACCTAATTTCCAATGGTTTTCTTCCTCTGTACACAATGAACCCTTAACTGATGTATGATGTTTGTGTCCTAAGCGTCCGTTTTGTGTAGGTGACTAAGATGTGTGTGTGTGTGTGTGTGTGTGTGTGTGTGTGTGTGTATAGTAGGGTGTCATGTTCATGACGTAGAGTAAATCCGGGAGATATGGCGCACATTTTAAAAATCGCGTTTGTAAAGTCCCATGGTCCACATTTTTTTGCACAACTAAATACAACCGTTGCCTATGAGATACATTTTTTAATTTTTTCAATGTAATATTTAAACATAATATTGGACCGTGAAAACCATCTTTACGTTGGGGAATCTATCCCTTATGCTGAGGGTAATATGCCGCATGCTAAAAACGGAGTTTTGCGGTTTTTAGCATGTGGCATATATATATATGGTCTTAAATATGTTGTGAAGTCAAGAAAAAATGATGAAGTGTTAACAATAGATTTTTACTGATATCTTATTTAGACGGCCTTGGTGGCCGAGCGGTTCTAGGCGCTACAGTCTGGAACCGCGCGACCGCTACGGTCGCAGGTTCGAATCCTGCCTCGGGCATGGGTGTGTGTGATGTCCTTAGGTTAGTTAGGTTTAAGTAGTTCTAAGTTCTAGAGGAGTGACGACTTCAGATGTTAAATCCCATAGTGCTCAGAGCCATTTGAACCATTTTGATATATTTATACATGTATATCTAGGTAGTTCACTGGATTAGATAACTAGTTTACTTATTGATTAAGTTAAAAATACAATTTTATGTACAAACTGGGTATACTATGTACAAACGGGGTATACTTACTTTGTCAGTATCCGAGGAATAAATTGACCAAAGTATATATTAGAGAATATTGAATAATATTGTACGTTGATCTTGATGAGACTGTGGAAACACCCTGAAAATGCATGCTAAGTCATTTGATCGAGAATACAAAGCGAAATATTTTCACTTCCTTAAAACTGTTATTTGATTTGTGCGGCAGGTATCCCTAACTACAAAATGAGCGGCTTATGTACCGGAATTTATTGTAGCATGCATAGCGATCTATAGGGGAGAGACGCCACATCTTATAAATTTACAACCATGATAGCCAAGACGGCAGCACTAGAACCAAATGACGCCCTGTATAACTTATTTTTAATAAAACTATTCACACGTTTAGAAATATTTGACTATTTAGCATACACTAAAAACTAAAGAGGGGTTGAAAGGGATGTTTATAGATTTATCTCAGTTATCCCCCCAGAGTTTCTGTGAAACTTCGTCGACCGAAACATAAACACTTTTATTATGGCTAGCGTTCACTGAGCAAATGCAGTACCGAAAGTTGCACACTCTGTTGGGGTGCGCAGTCTATATAGCATGCGACACCTCTCCCGGATTTACCCACTAACGAAGAGAGAAGGCCGAGGGTGAATCCTGGTACCGTAACATAGCTCACTGCTGTCGAGTACCACCAAGTGGAACTCCGGACTTAACTCCCATCCGGGACGGATTACCATCACCAGTGTCACGTGCCCTCACTTCATAACACACTGTGGAGAGGTTTGTGTTTAATCCAGGACACTGGGGTAAAGTCTGGCCATTAGCGACCTTCTTCCATACCTCATCTCCTTGCCGCACAAATACTGTAAGTGAAAATATCTTTAGTGACCAGGACTCGAACAGGCTACCTTCGAGTGGAACGCAATCCGCATGCCGACCACAGGAGGGGCACAATGCATCAGGGACCCCGGAGAAAGCCACTATCTCCCGTGAGAGATCCCTTTTCACATCGTCAATAGCCATCTGAATATAAGTAATAGATTCATTACAAAACCCTGTCACTCAGCACTGTTACTTAGAAAGTAGCAGAACCCAGGCTACTTATTCTCACGAGAAGGCTGCCGTTGACACTACAACGCATATGGCTGTCTTTTGTATGCTGTTATAGCTGAGAAGCGTGCACTGAAGACGCGAGTGGCGTCGCATCATTTCCAGCGATGAATTTCAATTCTGCACTTTCTCGTGCAACAAGCGTCCATCCTCTGACGGTCATCCTGCATTTCACTACAATTTTCTAGCTCTGCGACTTCTCTGTATACAACAGCACCATCCACGAAAAGCCTCATGGGGCTTCTGACGTTCTCCACAAGGTCATTTACATATATTGTGAAAAGTAATCCTCCTATAACATTCTGATGTGGTACGCCCAAAGTTACACTTGCGTCTGAAAATTTCTCTCCTTTAAGAATGACACACTTCAGTCCAGTTACAAAGCTCGTCTAATATTCCGTATTTTGCTCACTAGATGACAGTCTAGAACTGAATCGAACTCCCTCTGGGAGTCAATGAACACGGAGAACTTCCTTCTGGCTTTCGTGGACGATGAGACTGAGCCGGATGTCTCACGGTCATCGTTTGCGGAATCCTTGATGATTCGAGGTATTTCATAACACGCGAACATAAAACGTGTTTTAGGAAACTACAGCAGATTGATTATTTCTTAAAAATGAGAATTACTTGCCACTTTTTTCTAATCACTAGGGACTCTCCGCTTTTTCAGCGTCCTATGATACACTGCTGCTAGAAGACGAGCAAACTTGGTTTGCATAATCTGTGTGTTGTATAGATATTACGCCAGACCCAGTCACCTTTCCTCTGTTAAGCTTTTGTTTGTTTTGGTTAGAACAGCCAGTGTCAGTTAGACCATTAGTGAGAGTGCACCACGAGTTCCTGCTGCAAATAAGGCGAGTACACCGTTCGTTTCTTACATATTTTTACGAGCTTCAAATAGGAGCGATTTATTTTCAGTTATCTGTATAGTTACTAGTTAATTTTTGTAATTTCTTACGTGTTTGAGTGCTTACTAGGCACAATGTTTTATTTTAATAACAGTGTAGCGCAGAGTACCGCCGCCACTATCTAGCATTGTATCGACTCTCGTATTGTGCAGGCTTTTGTTTGTTTTGGTTAGAACAACTCAGTGTCGGTTAGACCATCAGTGAGAGAGCACTGCGAGTTCCTGCTACTAATAAGACGAGTACACCATTCGTTTATTACATGTTTTTACGAGCTTTAAACAGGAGCGACTTCAGTAATGGGTAGGAACTGTGATTGCTGTGTACAGATGCGTGCTGGGTTGTTGACGCTTCGCTCACAGCTGCAGGCTGTGTTGGCTTCCGTCGCAGAGCTTGAGGCTGCCGCCAAGGAGCATCACTGTAGGGGGTCGGACGCGGGTACACAAGGGACGTCGAGCACGTCCCACGTGTCCCCCGATCGGTCCCAGCTGTGGCCGCCACTGGTACCGCCTGCACTGAGGTTGACCCCTCATCTGTGATCGAGTGAGAGATTATTCCAAAGTCTGGCAGGCAGTGAAAGACTTTCTGCAGGGCCGATTGTAGGGCCTCCTCAGTTCGTTTCACGAACAGGTTTTGTGGTGTTACCTGTGGCTGACGAAGTCTCTGAGTCAGATGCAGTCGTCCACCCTGTTACAGGGGAAGCTTTTGGGCCCACAAGGTCTGGGCCTTCACAGAGAGTGGGTTTGCTGGTAGTGGGGAGCTCCAACGTTAGGCACGTAATGGGGCCCCTTCGGAACAAGGCTGCCAAGGAGGGGAAGGAAGCCAGTGTGGACTCCGTGTGCATACCAGGAGAATGGTGTTTCCGGATGCCACGAAGACAGAGTGCAGCCAACTGCAGGTGGGCCATGTCGGAACCAGTGATGTGTGTCACTTTAGACTGGATGAGATTCTCTCTGGTTTTGGGCGGTTAGCGGAAATGGTAAAGACTGCCAGTCTTGCTTGCGAGATTAAGGCAGAGCTCACCATCTGCAGCATTGTCGACAGAACCGACTGTGGCCCTTTGGTGCAGAGCCGAGTGGAGGGTCTGAATCAGAGGCTCAGGCGGTTCTGTGACCGTGTAGGCTGCAGATTCCTTGACTTTCACCATCGGGTGGTGGGTTTCCGGGTTCCGCTTAATAGGTCAGGAGTCCACTACACAAAGGGAGCGGCTACACGGATAGCGGGGGCTGTGTGGAAAGGACTGAGAGGTTTTTTAGGTTAGAGGGTCTCAGAAAACCACAGAAAGGGCGTTCGTCCTAAAGGGGGCAGGTAAAACACAGTAAGGTAGTTGTAGAAGCGATCGGTATTGTAGCTGTAAATTGTCGTAGCTGTGCTAGGAAAGAATCAGAGCTCCAAGACCTAATAGAAAGCACTGAAGCTCAAATACTTATAGGTACGGAAAGCTGGCTAAAGCCGGAAATAGGATCTGACATAATTTTTTCAAACGACCTAACAATGTTCAGAAAGGACAGATTAAATACAGTTGGCGGTGGAGTACTTATTGCTGACAGACGTAGTTTGCCTTGTAGTAAAATTGAAGTAGGTTGTTCCTGCGAAATAGTATGGGTAGAGGTTATATTAGACAATCGGACTAAACTATTAATTGGATCGTTTTATCGACCCCCCACCTCCCGACTCGGAGGATATAGTTGCTGAACCGTTCAAAGAAAACTTGAGTCTCATTTCAAATAGGTACCCCACTCATACAACTATAGTCGGTAGTGACTTCAATCTACCCTCGATATGCTGGAAAAATTATACGTTTAAAGCCAGCGGCTGGCGTAAAAGGTCATCCGAAATTGTGCTGAATTCTTTTTCAGAAAAATTTTTTCAACAATTAGTTCACGAGCCTCTTCGAAGCGTAAATGGTTGCGAAAGCATACTTGACCTCTTAGCAACAAATAATCCTGGACAAATAGGGAGTATCATGACGAATACAGGGATCAACGACCACAAGGCAGTTGCTGCTAGGCTGAATACTGTAACACCTACAACCATAAACAAGAAACACGAAGTACATCTATTTAAAAAGCTAATAAAAATGCTCTTAACGCCTTTTTAAGAGACAGTCTCCACTTCTTAAGATCTGATCACATAGGCGTAGAAAAGATGTGGAATAATTTCCAAGAGATAGTATTGATGGCAATTGAGAGATATATACCACATAAATTAATAAGTGATGGTACTGATCCCCCATGGTACACAAAACGGGTCAGATCACTACTGCAGAAGCAAAGAAAAAAGCATGCCAAATTTAAAAGAACGCAAAATCTCCAGTTCGTAGTAATAGACGGAAAGTCATCGAGTAAAACAGAAGTAATATCCGGCGTTCCCCAGGGAAGTTTTATAGGCCCTCTATTGTTCCTGATCTATATTAACGACATATTAGACAATCTGAGCAGCCTATTAGATTGTTTGCAGATGATGCTGTCATTTACCGTCTTGTAAAGTCATCAGATGATCAAAACGACTTGCAAAATGATTTAGATAATATATGTGTGTGGTGCGAAAAGTGACCCTGAATAAAGAAAAGTGCGAAGTTATTCACATGAGTACTAAAAGAAATCCGCTAAATTTCAGTCATGCGATAAGTCACACAAATCTTAAGGCTGTAAATTCAACTAAATACTTAGGGATTACAAATGCAATTAGCGTAAATTGGAACGATCACATAGATAATGTTGGGGGTAAAGCAAACCAAAGACTGCGATTCATTGGCAGAACGCTTAGAAGGTGCAACATGTCTACCCAAGAGACTGCTTACACCACACTTGTCCGACCTATTCTGGAATATTGCTGTGCGGTATGGGATCCGCGCCAGGGGGACTGACGGATGACATCGAAGAAGACCAAAGAAGGGCGGCTCGTTTTGTACTATCGCGAAATAGGGGGAGAGTGCCACAGACATGATTCATGAATTGAAGTGGCAATCATTAAAACAAAAGAGTTTTTGGTTGTTACGGGATCTTCTCATGAAATTTCAATCACCAGTTTTCTCCTACGATTGTGAAAACATTCTGTTGGCACCCTCCTACGTAGGGAGAAACGATCATCACGATAAAATAAGAGAAATCAGGGCTCGAACAGAAAAATTTAAGTGCTCGTTTTTCCCGCGCGCCGTTCAACAGTGGAACAGTAGAGAGACAGCTTGAAGGTGGCTCACTGAACCCTCTGACAGGCACTTTGTTGTGAATAGCAGAGTAATCACGTAGATGTATATGTAGAAGCTACTTCCGTTGGTTTTCTGACCTGCGGTCACTTATTTAGATATCTGTCATTTTAACTTTCGTGTGACGATTGAAAGAATAAACTTCAGTAGTATCTTCCTCAGTGAAACAGTTTTGGAAAAAAGGAATTTAGTATTTACACTTTGTGTTTTTTACCCTCCGTTTCGGTTTCATTATAGTCACAGAGTGTCGGGACAGATACGTTTGATGCGCGCACTGATTTAACATGAGACGAGAACCTCTCAGAGTTTTCTGCCAAATCGGTGTACAGAAATTTACTTTCTAATTCTTGGAACGCTAGACGCATGACGCTACCCACGATAATTCTGGCTTCGTTCACTTTCTGTTTGTCTGCGAGACTTTGGCTCTGTTTAAATCTGCAGTGAAGCTCTCTCCGCTGTCGGGACATCTTTCCTGACACGGCTGTCGAACCACAGCGAGTCTTTCCCACCCCTGACAAAAATGCTCGGCACGCGCCTGTCTACGAAGTACTGTTGACAACCCTTCAACTTTATCTATTTATATTCAACATTTCCAGTCACAGAGATGAATGTTTATGTGACCAGGCAAATAACGTGAAATACGTCGAAGTTACTAAGCAGCAGTACAATGATGAACCAAAACATTATCACGCAACTCACTGATAAACTGAACGCCGCACGTGACGTGGTAGAGAAAGCATGTAAGTGAAGCAGAGGCGAATGGGGAACCATTATAGCGACGATACGAGACACAAATGGGATAAGCGAATCTGGCAAAAGACAGCTTGTTATGGTCCGGCGTCTAGAAACGAGAATCTCGGAAATGGCGAAGCTGCTCGGCTGTTCGCATGCTACCGATGTGAGCATCTATGGAGAATGGTTCAGGACGCTGGAACTATGAGTAGGACAGGGCTTAACAACTGGCCGGTTTCGAGCGCGAGTACTCGCGTCTGCTCAGGCACGTGCTCGCGAGCAGGTGCAAGGTCGCGGAGTTGGGAGGGAGGGGAAATGCGCGCGCACGTTTGAATGTGATCTCGCGTTCTTAGCAGATTTAACTAGCCATCTGGATGCTTTGAACATTTTACTACAAGGTAAAGATCTGCTAATTACTCATTTCATAGATCGAATACGAGCTTTTAAAATGAAATTGACACTTTGGGTGAGTCAGCTGGAAACAGGAAATCTAGCTCATTTTCCTAAATTATCATCCATGCAAGATGTTCACAAAGACTGAACGTTATTCACATAGTTTAGTTGCCCTTAAGGAAGAATTTGATCAACGCTTTCAAGATCTGACAGCACTAGACAGTGATTTTGATCTGTTCTCTCCATATTCAGCGAATATTTAAGAGATTCGTCCTGAGCTGCAGCAAGAAATTATTGACCTGCAGTGTGACAGAGAATACAGAGACAAATTTCAGAACAAGAAAAACATTTTGGAATTCTACAGACACTTCCCTCAGGAGAGATTTCCTCGTTTGCACAAACTGGCGGCTACAATAATATCAATGTTCGGTTCCACGTATGTTTGTGAACAACTGTTCTCTGCAATGAAATGTAACAAGACGCGCCTGAGAAACGCATTGTCTGATCGAAATTGAAACTGCACAAGAAAAAAAGTACAAGATAACCGAGAATCCCACACTTCAGTGACACCTTTAATTGTGTAACAGTTCACAAATTAATGCGAATGTAGAGGCATACACTAAGCTAATAAAATTATGTGGTATGTGTACATTCTACTTTATTTGTTTCATTTGTCGCAGTAATAATTCGTGAGTGATATCCCTGCAGGTTGCCGCGGATTTACATTAACTGGCGGCAGCTGTTGTGTACCCCACGTGACTTTCCCCACTCTCCGCTCTGGTCCGGTAGTGGGGGTAGCGTGCTCGCGCTGGCCCGTGCTCGCGCCTTGCTGCTCACAGCTTGCTCCGCGAGCACGTATGTTGTGAAGCCATGGAGTAGGACGTCCACGCCTCATCTCAGAAGGTGGATGTCCGAGGCGTGGCCACTCTGTGAAGCAGGACAGTCGGCGATCTGTGGCAGATGTACCGACATCACAATCCAGAGCACATTGTTGAAAATGAGATTCCACAGCAGACGACCACTACGTATTCCCTTGTTGGCCCAACGATATCGTCAGTTACAATCTTCGAGATTGGATCGTCGACTAATAGAAGAGTGTCGTCTTATAGAATGACTTTCATCTTAATAATATGAATATTTATATATGTGTTTGGTGACAGAGAGATTGATTTTTGATTGAGACTTTACCTTAAGCTGTAACTGGTACCTGAATTTTGGTTGCTGCCTTCTTAAATGATCAGCTTCTGCACCAGTTGGTGACGTATTATAATTTGGAGGAAGTTATTGTTCTTTAAGGTTTAAAATACGACTCTGTTAGTTACTTGGCCGTATTGCGGATAGCTTTGATCCCAAGTTTTCGTAGCTTTTCATACATAAGGGACCACTGTAGTAAGTAAATAAGATCAAACAGCAATCTGCTTTTCGTGAGAAAAGAAGATTGCTTGGCACACAAACTTCTTACAAAATACACGTCCTGCTGCATCAAAATTGGTCAGCGGAGTTCAGCACCGTACTATTATACAAGAACATAGTCCAATTACTGCAATTAAGAAATTATGAGAGGTTGTTACGTATTGAATGAAAACTATAGAGAATGCATTTCCTTTCCTGTATTTTAGTGAACTTTGTACACTAACAGTTCTGCCGATTGATAGCCGGCGACGACAATGAAGGTTACCTCCTTTTCCAAAACAAGATATTTCTATTCTTCGCTTCTTTGTATACATAAATGTTTGGCAACTATTACACATACTTTACTCGGTTTTATCACTGAAATAGCAACATTAAATGTAGCAATACGTTCTGAGCGGCGGCCTAGCAACACGTCCTCTTTCCACAAGATACAGATTAACAGTCCTCTTTTTTTTTTAATAAATCAATTTTCTTTTTTTTAGAGTCCATACTCAAAGATTCACAACTACTATCGTTGCGGGGATTGCGCGCTAAAGAGTTTCTTGCTGTCCAGCTGCGCTTCGCTTCACTTCAAGTACTTTTTGAATCAAATTTACATTTAAGGTATTTACATACATTACTGAGCTTGTCAGAATAAAATCAGGCACAAATTAGTTTTAAAAAAAGGGCAGTGAGGTTCAGATAACATTACAGTCTGCTCGGATGAATCTCGTTTCAAGTCGACTGTCGCGTCCAGATATGCAGGCATCCAGGCGAAAAGCTGCTCGAAACCTGCACGGAACCAGTGGCGCAGGCTGCTGCGGGCAGTTTTATGCTATGGAGGATTTCACCCACGCTTCCATGGAATCTCTGGTAATAATCCAAGGCTCCGTGACAGCTAGAAACTACGTCCACATTATTGTGGCCACCTGATTCCCTTCATATTTGGTGCCTTCCCTGACGGTGATGGTGAGGAGCATGGCAGTGAACTCACATGGATGCTTTGGCCACCAAATTTGTCAGAACCCTATAGAACACACCTGGGGTGCTATCGGACGGCAGCTTGCGCCAAGAAACTACACGCCCGTAATTTACGGGAATTCGTGACATGTGCATAGACATCTGCTGCGATATGCCTCCGGAAATCAACCAGGGACTTGTAGAATCCATGCCACGCTGAATCACTGCTTTACAGCGTTGCAAAGGTGGACCACCACTCAATTAAGCATGTGCTCATAATTTTTTGACTCATCAGTGAATCATACTAACTTCCTCTACATTCGTATTGACGTTCATAGTCAGTGATGCTACTTATTTTCCGTTCTACGATACCTGAGCCGAAATGTTTGTGTCTATAACCAGGAGATCTAAAATTATGTCCTCACGAAACAGCTCCGTAACTTCTCAAGATAATTTTTGGGTAAGGCATTTAGAACATTTTCACACAATTCCAGTCCCTATTTGCATTTCTTAGTCTATAGCTGGTAGGTTGAACTGTCCCTCTAATACTGTAACATGAACAGGAAATTTAAACTCAACGGAAATTTAAAATCAGTCTTCCCCACATTTATATTTCGCCGTTTGTGCTCCTGTGGCAGACGATGTATGAGATCTTCCGATTGCTAAATGTACTGACCTCCAGCATTTACTTTGACCCAAATTATTTCGACCTTGGGTTCTCTAAAACTTTACTAGATACCGTCGTATTATTTACGGCTACAAACATTCCGTCACGGTTGTCTGCTTATCTTTGCGATATACCTACTACTCGGAATATAGAATTTCACTGTCGCTGATATCTGGTTTCAGTCAACTTTCTGTCCGTAGTACTGTGCGGGCATTATTACCATTTATAAGCGGGACTAGTTCTACGAACTTCACACGGGTGGTCCTGTAATATTCTAATACTACAGTGCTGAAAAAAAGTACATCTCCATCAAGGACAAGGTCATTTGATTGACAAGTGAGGTGACAGGTAGTTCATCATTGCATTAGTATATGATAAAAAAATTCAAACCAAATGGAACACTCACGTGACAGTAAAGGATGCCTAAACAGTTGCATCGATACACAGTGTACCCTCCCCTCCTCCCGCCCTTAGCGGCAACGCAGGAGTGTATTGTTGCAAGAAAACTACCATACGGGTATCGAAAGGCGTCCTGCAATACAGTGTCCCAGCATCTTTCGTCTTTTGTTGCACTGGTTCTTGCAACGGTTCTTGCAGGCCATTAAGAACGAGCAAGTTCCCGCCTCATCGTGACCCTCAATTGGGGAGGCATCTGGTGTTCTTGTTGGCCAGGGCAGTTATTGTACACCATAAAGAAGGTTGAGTCGCAACAACAGTATGTGGACGTGCACTGTCCTGCTGAAAAAGGGCATCATCTTCTTGTCAAAGAAATTGCAGTAGAACAGGGATAACTGTCAGTGCAATGTAGCGGGAACTGGTCACTTTACCCTGCAGAAACACCAAATGTGACCGCCAGTGGTAACTGATAACCCCCCACACCACGAACCCTGGAATGGGAGCTGTGTGTCGTGGGCGAAGGCAGTCTAAAATAGGCACTTCACCACGTCTACTATTACGCCCTCCCATCTACTCTTTGACGACACAGAGTAGCCACGCCTCGCGTTGTCGTGGTGTCAATTGTAGCCTGGGCAGAGTGCTACTGCAGGCAGGCGGTTCTCATTACGTAGCACGTACAACGTGTGCCCAGATTTCGTCCGTGGACGATGTTAGGTCGGCCACCGCTGCTCGCACAGTGCGTCGATCTCGGCGTGCGCCAGTTTTTTGCGGACTCCAGAAACTGGTCTACTGGTGTAGGAATGTTCCACAGACCACTGTAGAAGGCAGCGACACACTACCGATTTATTGTGCCCAACATGTGCAACAGTCCGACGATACGTTCGTCCAGCCCACAATGTGACAACCCTTCATATGACTGAAGCTATTCATCTGGAGTATTTAGTCGTCGGAGGGGCGTGGTTGTGCTTTAGAATATATGTTACAAATACTGTCGCTCTCTGATATCAACACAATTACTGCTTGCAGAGTCAAAAGAGGAGGTGCACAGACAGACCTTCTCAGTGTCAATGATCATGCCTAATGAATCATTAACACTAGAACACCTCAATGTTCGCATATTATAGTCTGGTGGTACTGAACACATTCCTTGAGGACGTTGCATTCTTTTTTCCAGCAATGATGATGATGATGATCATGATCATGATGATCGTTGGTTTGTGGGGCGCTCAGTTTTTCACAGTCTAATTTTTGTTTCACAGTCCAATCTAGCCACTGTCACGACTGATGATGATGATGATGATGATAATGATGATGATGATGAAAACATGAGGACAACCCGGCCGGGAATCGAAGCCCGAACCCCGGGATCCAGAGGCAGCAACGCTAGCCACTAGACCTCAAGCTGCGGACTTTTCCAGTAGTGTATATACATTAACATTCCTTTTCTTCGATCAGTCATGACGGTTACTACTCTATAGTTATTTGGGCTGGTATTCTTCCGTCTCTGTACTCAGAACGTAGCTTGTCGGGCCTGTGTATTTCTCTTTCCTCAAAAATCCTCGTGTGTACGCCACACGTGCTCTGATACCTTGCCAATCACTTCCGCCTGCTGCCTGTAGTGCACGCCACAGATATCCTATAATTCTCTATTCGATAGCGGAGATTTAATGCCGGCCGGAGTGACCGAGCGGTTGTAGGCGCTACAGTCTGGAACGGCACGACCGCTACGGTCACAAGTTTGAATACTGCCTCGGGCATGGATGTGTGTGATGTCCTTAGGTTAGTTAGGTTTAAGTAGTTCTAAGTTCTAGGGGACTTAGAAGTTAAGTCCGATAGTGCTCAGAGCCATGTGAACCATTTCTTTCTACCTTTTTTTTTTTTTGAGATTAAATATTCCGCATCCAAAATCGTTAGAAAGGTTAACAGATTCGTCTGACCCTTTGCGTTAAACCCTCCACTCTGTTCCGATCTGCTCTAGGAAGGAACCATGTGGCACGCCACTTGAACCCAGGTGCCAGGCGTCACCCGTACCGACGTGAGCCACAATTTGCAGCCGGCTGCACACAGAGCGCTCAATAACCGCCAACACACTCTCCTCCAAATCTCGAACCAGATTCCCCCCACCACTGAGTTCTAATGATAAGAAACTGCCAGTTTCGTTGTTCATTTAACTAGACTTCGTAATCAGTAATACCATATACTCAACGCGTGACGTTTCGTTTCACTTTCTCCTCTCCTTTGAGGTGCTAAGCTTTTATGGTCGGCGAATGTACGTTTCTTTTTTATCTTAGCTGAAGCCATCTTGCTTTTCTCCGAACCTCTTTGCAATGCATGCTTAAGTCTCTAAAAGACTGACGCCATGTTGCTTACTTCGTCCCGAAAGAACAGAAGTTATGTTCAAAAGCTGAGACAGGTGAACGAAGTAGTAGAAAGGTTCCATTCATTAGCCAGCCCTTCCCCCCACACACCCACATGAGAGCGGAGAGAGGCGGGAACTCGGACAGAAGAAGTGTCTGCGGCCGCGGGTTCGCCCGTGCGTAAAGCCGCCACACTTTCGCCGCATGCAGGCAGGTGTCAGGGTCAGGCTTTCACGGCCAGTGGGCGCAGCTGCAGAGCGCGCTGCACCCGCCTCGTTTTTTGCACCGTCCGCGGTCATTGCCGGCATTTTTCAGTTCTTACACCGGGCAGGCGCCTGCCGGAGAAAGCGTCCAAACGTGGCCCGCACGCACGCACTTTTGCTGTTAGCTGCGAACAGAGGCGAGAATGGCTGCACCACGTCACAGCGGGCCTATTTGACTCCGAACTCGCAAGTCAGGACCATTCGAAAGTTTCGCCTGTAACAATGGTGACAGTACCAAGCCATTAACAGCCAGTTCTGGGCCCCCTATTGCTTCACTTGTATGTCAACGATATTGCGTCACTCTGTAAATGTGGGATGGAAAGCGAGAAGGGACCTCTTGTCGAAGAAGTAAAATTTTCAGAAAAGGGCAAAAACGTTCGATACTGTCTAAAATATCTATTGTAGTTGTTTTTCTATGTACTGTAGTAACTTACTGCAATCTGTACATGCTAGTATCGATTTGATAGTTGTTAGAATCCAACAGGAGCTAATAATACCATTGAAAGTAATTGAAAGTAAGTAAACAGACCTGATGTCGTTATGGGGGAATAACGATGGCTCGACAAGAGTCCCCGTTTCTCATCTTGCAGCTGCATCGGCAGTGCTTCACACGACAGTGTATCCTAAAATTTTATAGGCGTTTCAAGAAGCTGGGAGTAGCTTTGTATAAAAGAAAAACGTTTTCTGAATACAATAATGACAAATATGGCAAGTGGTCCCTTTTGAGAGTTGTAAATGCCTACAGATGTTAACAATTTGCAGCTGGCAACAGGAAAATTGCTACTGATAGCTGACGTTACTGCAGCATCAAAGCGCACACATGCAACACATTTTAACTCTGCTGTTTTGCTGGAAGTGGAAAATTGGAAACACCCTGCACAAGTTCAAATAAATTCGACAAAACATAGATATATCAACCTACCTTCAATGACTGTCATTTAGAGAACATGTGAAAGACAAACATAAATTTTAGAATAAGCTGTTCTGAACACCTAAAGTGCTGACAAATTGGAAACATATACGAGTACATCACATTTACAACCCACCTCATATAACAGAATCACCACCCTCCTGCTATAAAAACGCCAATAACCAGCCATAATAACTGCCGGTAATTAAAAACGCGAACTTGCTGTGAATAAATATGACAGGATAAATGCCTTGAAAAATAGTAATTCTAATAAAATACCTCACAAAATTAAATACATCCACTCTGAGTTCGTCGTTAGATGCAAAAGTAGTGTACATTTGAAATTCTTCCAGTCCATATGTCGCATAACAGCAAACCATTGCTTAACATTATATTGTTAAAAACAGTCTTGGTTGCAATTTTATTTTTTTTTATTTTTCAACGACGCGTTTCGCCTTATTTAGGCATCTTCTGGTTATCTTTTCTAGATGGACGGGAGAGGCACTAAGATCTGCATAACGCGTTCCCGTTCACAGGAGCTGCTGTGAACATTTGTTTCTACTTTTCGCCAGCAGGTGGATACACGCCTAAGTGCAATGACAAGTCATTCAGCAGTTTCCTAACAGACAGTGCTATTGCGCATCGTCTAGCACACTAGCAGCAAGCCAGCCAGAATGAGAAACCATTAACTTTTAATTTAAGAACAAGAAGACATTCATAACTCATAGAAAATAACTGTAAATGCAACATTGGATGTTGTTACAAGATGATACGAAATAGCATGTGTAAATTCATTGTCCCTCATATTACAATTTGGTAGCCTTCCTTATTTCAAACGGTGGTAGCTCCGTAGAGTGTCTGCAGATTTTAATATCGGGAAAAGTAGAACATGAGTTTTGTAGTTAAAAGTAGTGGTAGTGTTTAACTGATTAGCGAAGTGTGGCCTGTCATGTGCGAGGTGTCATCGTCAATTTATATTGTCATGTGTTGTTGAAAGGAAAGCTGTAAGCTGTCTAATACTTAACGCATGGTATTGTTGACTACCTCAAACTACCATGGACGCGAGTATTTCATCAGAAGATCCACTGAATTTTTTTAATTTAATACCCTGCACTCTTTTCTCGTCTTTCTTTGGAAGATAAACTGCTTGTGAAAGAAGAAAAGCAGACGCGAAGTCTGACTATTAAAAAAACCTTTCATGAACTGAATTCATCAGTTTCTCACACTCTATAGTTCATGTTTGCGAACGTCTGCCAATTCAACCGAAGGAATCAAACTGTAAGATGGCAAGAACTATGCCCCTTACATGAAATCATTAAAGATCGCCGAACTCACATTGAGTGAACAGTAGGGCTGAACAAAAATGACTGACAAGGCACAATGCATCTTGTAGAGGGTATAGTATGGATACATTAGAATAATTAACACTGGGTGATGGTTTTAAAGTAATTCACGTGATGTGAAAACTTTGTGGAATTGCGTCGATTTACTGGAGGCTAGTTTATGCCAGGGAAGTATTCAGAGTTGACCGCGGCCGGGTTCGCGGCGCGCGAAGGGAAGCGACAATAGGCAGCTTAGGGTGGCTCAAACTCTGAGAAAGCTGCAACAGGGCATGGCCTCCAGCTGCCTTAAGATGAGTGACAGTGAGGGGGTGGTTGACCCCATGCTGGTGTACCGGGAAGCAGACGGAAAATGGTACACCTGTTGATAAATATTCGTCGTCCCGTTTTCAGTGAAACATGCGGGAAAGCCGCGCAAAGCTACAGTGGAGCGGTCAACAGAGCCCAAAATATGTGTGTTCCTGACTATAGTAACTTCACGCTGAATTCACGGTCAGCAGAGTCTGAAGTAAATCAGGTGAAGAGCGACAGAATGAAATACGACGGCCTCCGATGGGAATGTAGGACCGAGGAATTTTAAGTACTCTCCTGGGAGTCAGAATTTCGGAAAAATTGGTGTTTTATGCAGATGCTCACCTTGATGGGTGGTCTGGGAGGAGCTAAATAGCAGAAGTTGAGAGGAAGGGAATTTTTGTGGGAATTTGTTCACTTCCCAGAGCAGGCATTGGTCGGCGCTGGGAAGCGACGCATAATTAACGCGATTTGAGCTGCAATTGGCGTAAGTGATTTTGCTGGAGGGGAAACCGAGGCGAAGAGCGGACTGGCAGAAGTCTCCGTAGAGGTCTTCCATTCCCAGCTTGCCTAGAGTGCAGTCGTGGCGTTCTTTACTCAGCTTGCCTGAGAGTGACTGAGCATCTCTGCAGTTTATGACTCAGCAAACGGTGGAGATAGAAAGTTTTCGTTCAGCTATGTACTAAGCAAGATAGCTAGGGGTGAATCGACGAGCGCAGCCTTGCAGCACATGAGGCCGGCCGACGTCCGCACAACGACGCCGCCCCGCCACGCTGAATTCGGTGATATTGTGCCCGCTCCGGCTTGAGTTAGGCCGCTGATTAATTTGTTCGATCACACTGGCAAAGTTTCTAGGAGGGTTTCATGGGCTGTGGATTGTAGAATTCTTCTCACATTTCGCATTACGCCTGGGTCAGTCGATAGGAATTAATTTTGATTTATCGCGGTTTACTCCACGTAAACGCAATTTATTCCCACTGGCTGTTAGGAGAGTCATGTAAAGTGATGATTGAAGGTCGTGAGTTAAAATAAATTTGTGCTAATCGACTGTATTTGTATTCAATCAAGTAGCTGAAATCCCAAATCACTTTCTTAATTAATTTTATGTTGAACATTTGCATCTGGTGGTCAATAACTGAATATAACATCAATGTGCACCCCTTTTTAATTAAAAAGGGATCAATTCTGAATCAATTAATGTCAACACTGCCACCGCAGTTCGATCAGGAGTCACAAGGGCTTATTACTTTCTTTGCGTTATCTGATATTGCGGCAGATTTGCACTCTCTGTTGATCTGTTGGTCAATTAGCTGGGGTGAACACACGCCAATACCAGATAAATGATGCGTGGGGCGTTACATATGGCTGACCCATGCCAGGATACGATACTTCGGGCTTTGTTAGGAAGTAGTCTTGAAAAAGGAAATTTTTCCACGTGATCCATTGCTTAGTCATTTTTAATTGAAAAACGGGTAGCATTAGTTACAATAAGTTACATTGTCTTCTTCATGTACTGTCCTTTCAAACTGACAATTATAGGTGCCTATGCATTGTATTTGTGATTTGTTGGAGTAGTTATGATGTGCAGTGCTGTAATCAGCCGATGCTGAGCAGACAGAGCACAATCATTGGTACTAGCCTTTTTGGGGGAATTCTTCATGAACTGTTTGTCTGGTCACTGCTCACACCCAGTGTATCAATTTGTGTCCTGATATATGTTTTGCTTTATCTAATTATTGAGTGTAAGGGGTTCCTGGGTTTTGAATTTTCGTTTAACATAAAAAGTGCAAATGATAACGAGGGGAAAAGCCAAGACAACGGCAGAATATAATCAGATTTTTACTCGGGAGAACATGGGTGATAGTAGGGAAAGCTCTACCGATGAGCTTGACGAACGCGAGTTGCAACTTCGTGAAACTGGGTCTCACGACTGGATTAGTCCGCTGAATAACAAGTACGTTGATTCAGGCAGTGTTACTGAGGGCTCGGGGGACGCAGGGAGTACAGTATTAATTCATAAGTATGGAAGATCCAGCCTGAGAAGCCAGAGTGTGTTGGAACAAAACGGTGTCCGACCATTATCAAACGATTCATTCACAAGTGATCCGACGGGGGCTCGGAGAGACGGTACTTGTCTAAATATCGAAGGGTTCCTCAGAAGAACGAGGATCAAAATGCGGCTACTCTCAAAAATATTACGGACCTGGTGAAACCGATACAAACGGTGAACTTAGAGCAGAGCGCCAACATTAATGCAGAAATTAAAAAGGCGAATTCGTAGCTGAAAGAGCAGAGCGCCAATCTTAATGCCGAAACTAAAAAGGCGAATTCGGAGCTGAACTATAGGCTCACAGAAGTTCATATGGAGTAAAAGAGGAGGTAAAGAATCTCGGCGTCAAAATAGAGAAAGAGATTGCCATCATCAAACGAACGGCAATTGAAGCCAAATTAATTGCGAAAGGTGCAAGGAAAATAGCGAGAGAAACTCGGGACTCCGCGCAAAGCACGGCAAAAGTAGGAAAGGTCATGTTATCAAGGCTACAAAGCCGGATAAAATGTGTCGAAGAAAAGCAACAAGAGCAACCGGACATAGGGCCTAACGAGATGTTGAAAGAGGAGGTGGTGATATTAAAAATAAATTTAGAGGACGAGGTAAAACGTCTCATTGCAGAGATATCAGGAAAGGAGAGGGGTGTAATTACTGCGTCGACGGAACCGTCACTTGCCGGAACACAGATAACCGCTTCACGGTGTGACAAAGTTGACACTATAAGCAACGGGAGCCACGCCTTGATTCACAGCTCTGAGGCAACGACCGAGGTAAACACGGACAGCGCGCAGCAGTCCAGTGAGCACAACTGCTGTCAGCTGATTAGATGTACCGAACAATTGCCGAACATACAGAGGGGGAGAGATGACGATAGCGTGTCGGAACGAATCAGTCCACGTCCCGAAGTTCATACGAATCGTAAGAACGGGCGAAATGATAACTAGAATGATGACCGGTTTGACTACAAGCATTTTGTATTAGCCAGAAAGTTCCATCACTACAAGGACGAAGGTAATAGGTTGCATCCAAAAACTTTTATGGGACAATTCGAGTTATCTTTGCCCCCACACTGGCCATTGATGTACCAGCTGGATTTTGTGTGCTCCCATATGGAGGGTGCGACCGCTGAGTACATGAGAAATGTAGTGAAGACGAGCGTCTCGTTCGAAGAATTCAAAAATGCCTTCTTGGGCAAGTATTGGTCTAAAGAAACCCAAGAAAGGATCAAACAAGAAATTATGATGTCCAGAGATATGGAAGGGGCAGGGTACCGGAGTCCGGTCAAATTTTTTGAAAATATGACAAAAAGGAACCAGTACCTAGACAACCCATGTAGCGGTGCGGAAATCATCAGATTATGCTACATGAAACTTCCCATCTCGTATCAACAATCACTTGCCGGTCGTTGTGGTAGCGATACTGGGGTATTTAAGGGCATTTACATTTCAAGAGGAAGAGGCGCGGGAGAAATGCCGACAGCGTGAACAAAATAACAACCGTCGCAATAATGGACCCCAGTGGGATAGTAGGCCAGCACCGGCCACAATCATGATAAGAGTAATGGCAACTCGAAAAGAAGGTACACGGAAGAAGAGCGACACTCTCCGGTGCAACATAGTAAATTAGAAAGGACCTGGGTCGGTAATCAGCAATCGAGAAGGAACAGGAACAATGGTTACCAAAATAAAACCAGGAAGAGGTCGAAATCCGCCCTCCGAAGCTTGATCCATCCCACCTTAACGGGCAGGATTACGAATGACTAGACCAGAGCGCGGACAGGAGTTGCAAAACGTCCGTAACCTCGGAACTAGTCAGTAACATAAACATTATCGAATACGAGGATGTCACCGAGTTACTCCTCGAAGAAAAGGAAGAGCAACAAAATAAAGAAATATACCCAGTAGTCAAAATCAAAATAGGTGACTTAACGGTGGCCGCTATAATTGATAGTGGAAGCCAGCTTTCAGCGATCTCAGAAGAGGTATTTAAGACATGTAAGAATGTGCTGAACCCACCGCCTCTTACCACACAAAAGACGAAGGTCAGGGGTGCATTACTTGGAAAGAGTATAGAAATATCTCAACAGACACGTTTAGAATTCGAATGTCAGGGACATCAGTTGACTGCTAATCTTTTTGTCATTCCAAAACTGTCCACCGATATTATCATTGGTATGGATTTCCTATCAACGAACAAAGCCATAATCGATTTGGGTCGAGGAGAAGTCACATTAGGAGAGGGTGACAAAATCCATCTTCGTTTCGATGAACAGGCAATCCCGGGGCAGGTACAAAAGAGCTGTCTCAGACTACAGTTTCCAAACCAGGAGGAGTCAACAGGTGAAACCGACGGCGGACAGGACAATCAAGATAGTACTTCGAAACAAGCACAGTTAGTAGAAATACATAAGGAAATAAGCGAGAAATTGCAGGGCATGAAGGTCATAAGAGACGTAGACAAAGAAGGGTTAGACAATGTGCTAAGAAGGAATATTGAAGTTTTTCTCCCCAAGTCGGGCTCCATAAAGGGCTATCAATATAAATTTGACGTAAAGAGGCACAAACCGTTTCGAGTACCGCCGTACCCGATTCCATGGTCGTATCGAGATCGTGTTTTTATCGAACTCCAGCGGATGCAGAGGGAGGATATGATAGAGCCAGCAAAGTCACAATATAACAGCCCCCTCAGGATCGTAGAGAAAAGGAACTTGGAAATTCGACTTGTGTTAGATTCCCGGCAGATCAATACGATCATAGTTCCGGAAACCGACAGACCCGAGAGGCTCGATGATTTGCTGCAGAAATTCCTTGGAGTTTCGGTGTTTTCCTCTCTGGATTTGAAATCCAGCTTCTGGCAAATCGAGTTGGATCCAGAATGTAGAAGATACACGGCGTTCATCGGATTTGGTAGATGCTATCAATTTAAGAGACTCCCCTTTGGCCTGAATATTTCGTCTGCAGCATTTATTAGAGGATTAGGAACAATTTTGGATGAGGGGTTAAAGGATAGAATAACATGTTACGTTGATGATATCCTCATTGCGGAAAAGACATGGGAATCTCACAACAATCTTCTAGGAGAAGTGATCTCCAAATTAAGAAAACATGGGGTGACGGTAAACATAAAAAAGTCCTGGTTTGTAGGAAGACAAGTACATTTTTTGGGTCATGTCATCTCAGGGGAAGGAATAATGCCAGACCCAGAGCAGATGAAGGCAATCGCAGAATTTGCAACGCCTACCACAAGGAAACAGCTGAGAGGCTTTGTCGGTGTCGTGAATTTTTACAAAAAATTCATATATATATATATATAGAGGCATTGGCGACACCACGACTGTGTCAATTAACCGGAAAGAGTGCTGCGTCGGTATGGGACAATGATGCAGAAAGCGAATTCAGTATGTTAAAGTCAGCTCTGGTAAAGGCTCCGATTCTGTTACATCCTGATCTGGCGCATGACTTCTGTATGGCCACGGATAGCGCGAAAACCGGGCTAGACGTGATGATCTTCCAAGAATATGAAGAAGATGGAATAAAGATACACAAAACGATCGCGTTCGGGAGTCGGGTGCTGAGTAAAAGCAAAAGGAACTACTCAGTAACCGAACTGGAGGCCCTCGCGATAGTGTGGGGGTTCCAGAAGTTCAAGTACTTTTTATTCGGACGTTAGACACATGTCTATACCGACCATCGAGCTCTGGAGTTCTTACTTACGGCCAAATTAACGCATGGGAGGCTTGCGAGATGGGTTGCTGTCCTCCAGGAATTCAATTTCACAATAGTCTACGTACCGGGACCCACAAATGTAATAGCGGATGCACTATCCCGTTCCCCTCTGGGAGTAAGCGATTGTCAGGCTGAAGAACTGGAACAAGAACATTTCTCCTTGTTCTATCTACGAAAAGTGGCATTTGAAAATTATATCACAGTGACAATGCGTGATATTGGGCGAGAACAAGACAAAGATCCTGTGCTGAGGGGAATAAAAGAAAAGTGGAAAGATAGAACGCAAACCAGGCTTCGGCAGAATTATCTGTCAAGAAAGGGGGTCCTGTTTTACAGAAGAAATCCCGGTGAGACGTTGTGCGAGAACAAGACAAAGATCCTGTGCTGAGAGGAATAAAAGAAAAGTGGAAAGATAGAACGCAAGCCAGGCTTAGGCAGCATTATCTGTTAAGAAAGGGGGCCCTGTTTTACAGAAGAAATCAGGGTGACACGTTGTGGGTCCCGTGTGTACCAGAGGAAGTAATAAACAAGCTCATCTGGTATACACATCTCAGTTATGCTCACTTAGGTTGAAATGGCTCTGAGCACTATGGGACTTAACAGCTGTGGTCATCAGTCCCCTAGAACTTAGAACTACTTAAACCTAAGGACATCACACACATCCATGCCCGAGGCAGGATTCGAACCTGCGACCGTAGCAGTCGCGCGGTTCCGGACTGCGCGCCTAGAACCGCGAGACCACCGCGGCCGGCTGCTCACTTAGGACCCAGGAAGTGCTTCTTGAAACTAATAAGCGTCGGTCACTTCAAAAACATGGAGAGACGAATGCGCAAGGTTGTCGCGGTATGTAAGAAGTGTCAGAAGGCGAAAACAAGTTCTGTAGCCATGCAGCCTCCTCTCTACCCCATTATTCAGGCGAAATTAAGACAAACAGCGGCGACGGACTTAATGGGTGCGTTACCAACCACACAAAGGGGTTATAGATACATCATTGTGGTCTTAGAATTAACGTCTAAGTGCGTCACCCTGACATCATTTAAAAGAGCAACCGGGACAACGGTGAGCAGGGCGCTATGTAGAGATTTCCTGGCACAGGTAGGGCCAGTAGAGTATATTTTGTCAGACAATGGGCCACAGAACAGGTCGGAGGTATGGAAGAGAACACTTGAACGTCATGGAATTAAACCAGTTTTCATATCCCGCTTGCACCCCAGTTCTAATCCCTCTGCAAGAACAATGAAGGATTTACGAAACCTTTGCGGATTGTACTGCAGTAAGAAGCACGCCACATGGGACATCTTCATCAAAGATTTCCAGGAAGTAATTAATGAGATACCCCACAGCGCCACACTGTTAGCTCCAATTACGGTACTAAGGAACCGGGACCCGCCGGACAGGCTCCGTCAGTTAGTGGAGTTTCCTCCAAAAACACGTCAGCGACTTGGGACCGTCGTGGAGGAAGCCCTACAAAATATCCGACGTGCAGGCGAGAAGCGCAAAGCACGAGCGGATAAAGGGGCGCGAGTACGACAATTTGTGGTTGGGGAAAAGGTACTCATTAAGACACACCGACTGTCAAACAAGCAAAGGAAGTTGTGTCACAAATTCTTCGCCGCGTATAGTGGGCCTGTGCGCGTGCGGAGAATAGCGCATGCCAACGCATTGGAAGTAGAATCCATAAAAACAGGAAAATCGCTGGGAGTGCATCCGATAGCACATTGAAAAGCATTTGTGGAACGATGAACTGCAGACCTTGTACATGGAATTGTAGTAAATATAGGCTTAGAATAAGGATTTTTGTTAAAGTGTCTTGTTTGTTTGTGTATGTACTCATCTCAGTGGTAGAATGTCTCGTTTATATGTGCCGATATTTTGTGTTTTTATTATTAATAATGATATCTCGCCTCTCGATGTTGCGAAAGTGAAGTGAACTAGATTATTTTGTAAAAGCACATGATTAAAGAATGGAAAACAAGTATTTCTGGGCGTACCCCTAGAAAAAGATAGATTAGGAGCTCTGTAAATTACAGGAAGGTTCCACGTAATTGTATCTCCGTCATTGGAGGACATATTTAAGGTCGCCGGTCCCGTAGGTCGTTACGAGGACGCACCGACGCATCTCGTATGCCACTGAATACGTGAGAGGTGGACAGCTATGCGCAGTTGCGTGAATTAGCGCACCCAGTGCATGTTAAAATGAATCGGATGTAATCATCTACAGAGCGAACAACAGCATTAATACGCCAGAAATACTTTTTGATACTAAGATAGCGTAACAACTGCGAGCGTGAGCAGTGAGCTATATTTGTGTTGTGACATTGCTAAACCGAAACATGTTCACAGGCCTTATAAAACCATTCGTGAGAAAAGGAGAAAACGAGAAGAAAATAGAGGAGAGAAGAGGTGTCGCAATAGAACACGATAAAGGACGCTATCCAAACTTCCAACAAAAATCTTGCTAAGACTGACACATGTCTAAGTTTGTTGTGTTTTATACATGTTCGCAGGTACAATAACAGGGACGTCTGCCACATAGGGAATTCAGAAGAAAAAAAAAACAAGATTGGAGATAAATGTAGTAAATAATAGATATGTAGTCGGGTTGGCCAACACCGTGTTAGTCATAGGAATTGGTAGTTAGAAATGGTGATTGGATCCTGTCCAGATAATCTCGATTCCCTATCCCTTGATTGTGTGTGTGTGAATGACTGTGAAGCAAGTTGTCTTGTACATTTTTTATGTTTATGTATAAAAAAGTTGTGTTACATTTCTATTTTAATTGATCCTGAAGTTGATTTACAAACAAGAAAATCATTCCTTTTGTAATGAGATAATTTCATTGCCCTCAACCAAAACAAAAAGTATGGTACTGATGGTTAAACATGAGCACTTTCCATGTACTAAAATTAGTTGTCTTTGTGTGTTAAGGTGGCGTAACTGAGCAAGGGGGAGTTGTAGCTACGACACCTGGCACACCACACGCGAGCTGACATGGAACGAGGACGACAGCAATGAGGGGAGCACACAGCTGACGATGGTGATGGCATGCAGACCACGCCCTGAATCGACGGGGCCGGTGGTCAACTCAGCAGCCAAGGAGAGGTGAGATCCAGCATCTGTGGTCATCAGTCCCCTAGAACTTAGAACTACTTAAACCTAACTAACCTAAAGACATCACACACATCCATGCCCGAGGCAGGATTCGAACCTGCGACCGTAACGGTCACGCGGTTCCAGACTGAAGTGCCTAGAACCGCACGGCCACAAAGGCCGGCTGTAGAGGGTATAGTATGGACATATTGGAATAATTAATGCTGGTAATCGTTTTAAAGTAATTCACGTGATGTGAAAACTTTGTGGAATTGCGTCGATTTACTGGAGGCTAGTTTATGCCAGGGAAGTATTCAGAGTTGACCGCGGCCGGGTGGCGGCGCGCGAAGGGAAGCGACGATAGGCAGCTTAGGGTGGCTCAACCTCTGAGAAAGCTGTAACAGGGCATGGCCTCCAGCTGCCTTAAGATGAGTGACAGTGAGGGGGTGGTTGACCCCATGCTGGCGTACCGGGAAGCAGACGGAAAATGGTACACCTGTTGATAAATATTCGTCGTCCCGTTTTCAGTGAAACATGCGAGAAAGCCACGCAAAGGTACGGTGGAGCGGTCAACAGAGGCCAAAATATGCGTGTTCGTGACTATCGCAAACTTCACGCTGAATTCACGGTCCGCAGAGTCTGAAGTAAATCAGGTGAAGAGCGACAGAATGAATACGCCGCCCTTCGATGGGAACGTAGGACCGAGGAATTTGAAGTACTCTCCTGGGAGTCAGAATTTCGGAAAAATAGGTGTTTTATGCAGACGCTAACCTTGATGGGTGGCCTGGGTGGAGCTAAATAGCAGAAGTTGAGAGGACGGGAAATTTTGTGGGAATTTGTTCACTTCCCAGAGCAGGCATTGGTCGGCACTGGGAAGCGACGCATAATTAACGCGACTTGCGGTGCAATTGGCGTAAGTGATTTTGCTGGAGGGGAAACCGAGGCGAAGAGCGGACTGGCAGAAGTCTCCGTAGAGGTCTTCCGTTCACAGCTTGCCTAGAGTGCGGACGTGGCGTTCTTTACTCAACCTCAAAAAAATGGTTCAAATGGCTCTGAGCACTATGGGACTCAACTGCTGTGGTCATCAGTCCCCTAGAACTTAGAACTACTTAAACCTAACTAACCTAAGGACATCACACACACCCATGCCCCAGGCAGGATTCGAACCTGCGACCGCAGCAGCAGCGCGGCTCCGGACTGGAGCGCCTAGAACCGCACGGCCACCGCTTTACTCAGCCTGCCTGAGAGAGTGTGAACATCTCTGTAGTTTATGACTTAGCAAAAGGAACAATTGAGCTTGGACATAGAAAGTTTTCGTTCAGCTATGTACTGAGCACGATTGATTTATCGCGGTTTACTCCACGTAAACGCAATTTATTCACATTGCCTGTTAGGAGAGTCATGTAAAGTGATGATTGAAGGTCGTGCGTTAAAATAAATTTGTGCTAATCGACTGCATCTGTTTTCAATAAAGTAGTTGAAATCCCAATTCACTTTCTTAATTAATTTTATGTTCAACATTTGCGTCTGGTGTTCAATAGCTGAATGTAACATCAATGTGCACTCCTTTTTAATTAAAAAGGGATCAATTCTGAATCAATTAATGTCAACACTGCCACCGCAGTTCAATCAGGAGTCACAGGGCCTTATTACTTTCTTTGCGTTATCCGATATTGTGGCAGTTTTGCACTCTCTGTTGATCTGTTAGTCAATTAGCTGGGGTGAACACACGCCAAAACCAAACAAGTGATGGATGGGGTATTACAAAACCAATCTGAATTTCACCGATTGGCGGTCGAAGCCTGCACGTTCGGGCAATGACGTCGCCAGACTCCACCGATGTCGGCAATGCCACTGTGACCCCAGCCTTAACCCCGAAAGGTGAGCGAGGCAAATTACGCGATAGACTTCCTACGAAACGTGTATTGGCGAATCAGGATTATTTCTATGCACTGCTACCCGTATATTGTCATGCTAATCAAGGGTGCCAGCCTCTCTTTGACCCACGAGGCAGGGTTATCTAATGCTATCCACTGCTTTGTGACACTCCAGCTACTCTCAAGACTCCCAAATCCGACCGTTGGATTGGAAAACAAGCACTGCAAAGCAGTCACTACGCCAAGCGGTTTACAGTACAAACATCAAGACAGCCATATAAAGTTAAAATGGAGAAGGACACCTCCAAAACCGCATAAGATTCCACTGGAACTAATGTAATTTATTATTCTGTAAGACTTCACCATGTCCTCCTCGTTGTGTGAACGAGTGTGGCAGCAGTACCAACAGACGTCCAGTTGTGCAGCAAGATGTTTGATTGTGATCCGTCGGTCACCTCGAATGAGAGTGTACACACGCATGAACATCGCAGGAGTGATAGCTTTTTGCAGTCGACTGAGACGCCAGAAATCGGAGGGGTTTTCGCGACCTTCTTGTAATGATGGCAGACGCCTCACCCAACGATTCAGGGTGCTTCTGTTCACTGCGATTTTTCCGTAAACACTCTGCAAGCTCCTATGAATATCTGAAACCCTCCGGTTTTCCGCCAAAAGAAACTCAGTGACAGCTCTCGGCTTGGAATGCACCTCCACCACAGACACCATTTTGAAGGGTATGTATAGTGCTGTCACCTATTGGAACTTTATGGATAGGAGCTGAAGTGGGAATATTCCACAATGTCCAATAACAAATTCCGTATTTTTCCAACCGAAATTGGCAAAAAAAAAATGTTTAGCATTAGCTATTGAACGCCCCTCGTACAAAATCGGTCTAAGAAATTATTTTAGCATGCAGACCTTTCAGCCAGCGAGCCTCCAGAACTGAATATAGCGACTTGAACAGGATATTCTCGTTAACACACAGAGTACTTACTTTAAGGTGCTGCTTGCTGCGAACCCTCTGAGACATTGATCCGGATCCACTTGCCTACAGAGAATAATTGTACCTGTGTGATCTTACGTGTTGTCGTCGTCTCATCACTGCCAATGTCGCCTACTGGAGCTGCTGCCTGTCACCTGCACACTTTGAGGGGTCGCTGCTCCTGCTTTCTCGCTCCAGGAGGACCGCTGCTGCCGTTCATCGACGGCTGGAGCTTCTTCCGTGCCGTCGCCACCCCAGCCGCCGCCGCTCGGAGGAGCTGCCTCGCCGTCATCGCTGACGCCCCGGTGGGGCGCTGTCCTGCCCCCGCTGCTGCCGTCGCCGCCGTCTCCAGCCAGGGATACGCAGCCGCTCCTGTTGCCGTCATCATCCAATCGTTGTCTGGCGGGAACCGCCGGACCGCTTTCACCACCTGCCAGAGGGGCTGCCGCCCCCTGGTCGAGCAGCCGCTGCTCCCCCCCCCCCCTCGCTGAGGGCTACCTTCTACCTTGTCACTGCTGCGCTGGGGTGCTGCTACAATTGGCGTCAGCAAACGCCACTGTCATCGCTGCCACCGCCTTTTCTCGTCCCTGCCGCCACCGTCGCCGTCACCACCATAGCCATCTTCACTCCCCACTTGCCCCCCACCAACATGGCCCACCCTACCACCTTCATCATTTTTACCTCCCCTTCCGCTGTTCCAGCCACCATTACATGGAATTCATCATCAGACCCTGTCCCCATTATCCCTTCTCTCCCTGTCCACCCTATTCTTGCACTGTTTCCAGCAATCACTTCCCCCTACTCTCCCCCACCCTTAGCTGCCATCCCATCGTCATTTTGGAATTCCCACTGCTCTCTGCACCACCTACATCAGACTACTAGCCAGCACAAATTTCAGTATGTCACACCACAGTCCTTGCCACAACCACAACCCCACCCCCTGAATCACCTGCCCCTCAGGAAGGACCTGCCCCCGCCACCTACCCCTCCAACCCATCCCCCAGCCCCTTTCACAATCTGACCTAACCAAGAAGCCTACCAAGCGCCCTAATGTTGACTGTGCCGCCACCCCATCCACAAAGAAAGCCCCTGATCCCTGTGACCCAACTACCTCCGTGGACACAACCCCAACCCCCACCCCCACATCTCCTTTGACCCACACTTTCATCCTCTCACATCCTGAACCATAATTCCTAGACACCTGCACCCTCACCCTGGCCAATACTTCCCCAATGCTCCCATCTCCCTTATCATTCTTATAAGGACTTGGTCCTCATCAAATACCCCAATGCTTCTTTCACACTAATCTTTCAAAATTCCCACGTGTCCACTTTGGCTTACAAACCACCCTTACCCCTTTCCATACTCCCTCCTCTCTGTGACAGCCTAAACCTCCCCAACATCCACCAACCTTCACTGCCGTGATCACAAAGCTTAGCCTTGTGGTCACAAAGGCTGAGGTGTTGGTGGAACTCAATTTCCACCCCAACCTTGAGATCCGTTCGACGCATCACATCTTTAATGCTGCCAGGCCAACTTACCTTATAAGAATCTTCACTTCTCCTTCATTGACTGCCTCCTTACAAAGGGAGCCCTCATCTTTAACAGACACCACTAAGTTGACCCCTCTTGTTCCCCCACCAGTCCTATCACTGACAACGATGTCTTAATGTGCATGTCACTGCCAATTGTAAGAGTTCCCCTACCCGTCCCCACAGCATGGACTCACACTTCCTCAAGAACTATCCCAACCTCGCTTCTCGCCCATCCTGTAATACCTGCAATGGATCCCATCCTACCTACTCGTATAAATGGAAAGCAAAGCCTCCTCTTGTCACCCCAGAGTTCACCGTCCCCATCTGTGCAGTAGATGATCTCATCCACCCCAACAACTCCCTCCACCCTCCTCCTACTACACAGGATATCATCTGCATCATTACCATTGTCCTAAAAAACCCTTTTCCAAATTGCACTCGCTGACCATTCTTTCACTTCACCACTTATGCCACCTACTCCCACAGCCAGACCCACTTCACCTTCACCCCCTCACCACCCTCTTCTAAATCTCCCTTACCATAGTGCAACAACATAACAGTATCCTTTACCATAATATCTGCTCCCTGCCCCCCCCCACACACACACACAAACACCTCTTATAACACATCCTCAATTAATAGCGCATGGATGCATTCATACTAAATTAAACCTTCCTCCAACCCGCTCTCTCCTTCTACACAGCCCCTTACACCCTTCACTGCATTGAAAATATGTACTCCTAGTATGTGGTGTGGTTGCTATCAGCCACCTTAAACACCTCCCTGTTAATCTCCAACCTCTCCTCAACAATCCCACCATGCATCTCATTCCCAGTCTCTTCTTCCCCACCCTTACCATCATATGTCCCATGATCTGCACCTGCACTCACACCCTCATCCTGTATGACCTTATCACCACCCTCCAGGGAGACCTGGTTCCCCTCCCCAACACACCCAACCTGAATCTGACACCACTCCTAATGTGATCCTAGCCTCTCCCAACCTCCTTGGGTGCATCACTGTGGTAGCCCTTGACCTCATGCCCCATCCTCCTCACTATCTCTGATGGTCGCCATACCCGCCCCATTACTCGACCTGATGTTCCTCCTAAACTTGTTCACGATTACTCCTGCACCAACTGGGTTGCCTACTGGGACTCACACACTGGTCAAACGCCACAACCTTACCCTCCAATCTCACAATGACATCTCCTATACTGCTACCTTCCTCCACCAGACCTTGACTGACGCCATAGCCACACATATCCCTACCAAAGCCATCCACCCTCACCACCCAGCCCTGACCCCGCAGGCTGTCCTTCTCCTTCATGAATCCCGTCGACTCTACTTACCCTTCCTCTGCACTCGTGACCAGGACACACTCTCTTGCCACTGGCAATTACAGTGACACATCCACAACATGCTTACTGTAAAGAAACGCCATGCCTGGCGCCAAACATGCACACAACATAATGCCTCCTTCCCAATAAACTCTTCCAAGAGTTGGTTTGCTTTCCACTGCCTTATTGGGAACTGTCCTACCCCACAATATCTTCTCCATGACGACCATCCCTTTCCTGACAAACTCAGTAAGGCCAACCACTTTGTCTCACACCTATCTGAAGTCTTTTCCTTTCCAGATGATCCCAAATTTGATTATTCCCTCTTCCCTGATGTTATCGAATGTACTGATACCTCTGCTCCTCCCCTTGCTCCTAGCTTCCAGTACTTGGGTCACACACCATCAGAACTTAACACTCCCATCACCACACAGGACATCATCCTCACACTCCACTCTAAATGCAACAGTGCCCCTGCCCATGACTGCATTACCTACTGCCACCTCAAAACCTGCCCCCTCTCCTTCCTTGCAGTCTTTACCACCCTCTACAATGTAATCCTTGCCACTGTCTTCTACTCCAACCTGTTTCAAACCTCCTATATCCTGATGTTCCCCAAACCTATCAGGCCTTCATCTGATGCCTCTTCCTATCGCCCTATATGTCTCACCTCAGTGATCAACAAACTCTTAGAATCCATCCTTACCCGGCACATCCATCACCACCTCCACCACCACCACCACCACCCCCTCCCCAACACCAAACGTAGCTTTTGACAAACTCCTATGCCTCACCTATCTCCTTTCCCTCCAACTTAACTCCTATTGCTCCACCATTTTTTATCCATAGACCTCGAAAAGGCCTATGGGCACTATGGCATCCCAATCTCCTGTTAAAACTCAAGACCTATGTCCTTCCTGTCAACTATGTTTGCTTGATTGCCTCCTTCTCCTGCCACCCCTCCTATGTCACTGTCCATTCCCACACCTTCTACCCCTCCATGGATGTGCTCCAGGGCTCTGTCCTCTCTCCTCTCCTCTACCTACTGTACACAGCAGATATGCTCCAACCCCCTCCTCCAGTCCACCTCCTGCAGTATGTCAATGACACTGCCTTCCTTTCCCTCGCTCCTATCCTTCAACGATTTCAACGCCTGCTCCAGAATCACCTTGACCTTATTGCCATATGGTATAATCAGTGGCTCCTAAAAATCAATCCTTCCAAGACCTAGGTAATCATTGTAGATCAGACCACTCCCTCCTTCTGTTTCCTTAATTTTTCCCTTACCATCTTTGCCCATCCTGTCTGCCTCTCCCCCACCCTCGCCTACCTTGGATCATCACCTTACCTGGAGCCCTCATCTCTGCTCTATTCCATCCAAAGCCCATAGCCGCTTCTGTCTCATTAAACTCCTCTCTTGCCTCTCTCATATCTCGCCTCTCTCTACCATCCTCCACACCTACAGATCCTTATCCATCCCATTCTCTGCTATGCCAGATCCGCCTGGATCTCCACCTCCCCCCCCCCCCCAAATTCTGTAAGTTCCTCCAGAACCTCGAGCACCATGCACTCCACCTTGCCTTCTGCATATGCCTCCCGTCCCCCAAGCAGGTCCTCTATGACCTGATTCCTTTACCCCATTTGTTCCTCTTCCTCAAATATATACGAGTCCTCTACACCTCCTACAGACTTGATCCTCCCATCACGTGGTTGCTCCTCTCCTCTCCAACTCCCACCCACTTTCATGCCTTTACCGCTGTGTCCAACCTACCTTTCACCTCTACACACTTCATCTCCTCTCCCAAGGTGGCTTCTGTCAACTCCCACTCCCACATGATGCCTCTCTCCCCTCATTTATCCCTCCTATCAACTCTGATCCTCCTTACCTCTGTCCTTTCCCCAGGTTCCCTCTTCCCTCTTCACCCCCCCCTCCTATCCTGTTTTTCCATCTTCCCTGCTTACCCTCTCCTGGACTCCCTTCTCTCCCCATTTTGCATTCCAGTCTGCCTTTCTCCACTCCCTCTCGTGTCCACCTTGCCCCGCCTATGAGTCCTCCCTCTCCATAGGCTCCTGCCCCTTTCTCTTTTTCCTCTCCTCCCCCCATTTTCCCCCTCATGTGTCTGGGTGCCCCCCCCCCCCCCCCCATCATCTGCCCCAGACTGTGATGTGTCATCACCGTGCTAGCTTTTTAGTGCAGTATTTTAAGTGAGTGTTAAGTGTTGTGCGTCAGTGCTGCGAACAGAAACCATACTGTTAAAATGGCTCTGAGCACTATGGGACTCAACTTCTGAGGTCATTAGTCCCCTAGAACTTAGAACTAGTTAAACCTAACTAACCTAAGGACATCACAAACATCCATGCCCGAGGCAGGATTCGAACCTGCGACCGTAGCGGTCTTGCGGTTCCAGACTGCAGCGCCTTTAACCGCACGGCCACTTCGGCCGGCTGAAACCATACTGTCGCTAGGTGTGTTTTTTTATCTCTTGCGAACAGAAACCAGTTTGTTGCTGTGTTTTTTTAGTTGTCTGTCTACTGTTGTACCTGTCTGCTTACTTTATTTTTTTTTTTTTTTTTGTAATTATCGTCACCAACTCTAAATGTTGAACATCCTAGGTTAGGCGTTACCGTGACTGTTATTGACATTAAATGAAACAACAAGTTTACTGTTACCAGTCACTGTGACTGGTAACAGTAAACTTGTTTCATTTAATATTACCAACTCTTGTTTTATTTATTAACTTCCACAAATTTCCGCCATTTTTAAAATTCAAAAGTCACTGTCTTTATCGCCAGCTTTTATTATTATTATCTTCTTATTGCGTTTTTGAAACTCTGTAGGCTGAAGAACGGTGTACTAAGCTGCTGCCAGACCGCCCGCCTTCGGGGGGAATCGAAAACCAATAAAGGAAAAAAAAAAACCTCTGAGATATTTCTTCTCCAAAGTGTATTATGGAAACCGGCCATCCTGTGGAAATCACTCACTTTTAAAATCAGTCGGGCTGGGCCAGACCATTTAGCTACATTAAGGGCGCATCACCTCTTAACTTCCAGGATGGAGAACAGTACCCGTCCCCGGAAGCAGGGAAATCAGCGCTATTGTTCACAACAGCGATCAGCGGTAGCCAATACGCAAGGCCTGGAAAGGACTTGTAAGATTACAGGGTTATTTTCTGGTATTCAGTGAAAGTGATGTGAGCGCTATTTTTATTGGATGTGTCATAGTTCATTTTTTTTTCAAACAGAAGACTTCAATACTTCGTATGTTACACCACAGAGATTCTGAGTACAAGCAATGTAATCTTTGGTTCTCAGTAGCATTATCGTCGCCAGTAGCGTTCAGTGAGAAGCAAGTGAGGAAGTCAGGTGTTGGTTACGTTGATATGTGGTCTGGAAATCTAGCAGAACACAGAAATAAAATGCAAAGTATGTCGCTGTTTGGAAATATTTTGTAAGGACTGATTTGAGAAGTGTGAAGATATTCAGGTTATGTTGTCGCTGCACTCCTTGCTCTCGTGTAATTTATGATGACTTCGTGAAAGGCAAATTTTCGGTGCTTTTTCTTTATATGTATGGATTAGATAGTTTGATTTTCCAGACGTGACTAACTAAAGTTATCTGCTCACATTCCGTGGACTCAAGAGTTTTAGATTCACAAGAGACATTTTTTTAATAAGAAGTGATTTCCAGAATATGAAGTGATTGTTTATAAAGAGAATTGTAAGTGTCGTGGAATGAGGTCCATAAAACAGTTTTGAGTGCTAATCTCTTTTCAGTTTCCACCACCGTCTCATCACGAAAAATTTTCTTTTGTAATTGTGTGTCGCCGCATTCCACCGAGCGAAACTCAGTCATTCAAAGTAAAACATGATGTGTTTTCCCTGCGTTGCACTTGGGCAAGGCTTCCTTCAGCTGGTTTGCTGCTGCGCTGTATTTTAATATACACGACTTTCGAGCAGTAGCGAGTTTCCCTTGCAACGAGGTAAGTTATGTATATTTGTTAGGACCATTTTAACATTACAGTCAGGACGCAGTTAAATCATTCACAGTTCAGCTCTGCATTTCAAAATTATTGTCTGTTTCAATTTACGTAAAGTCCGGTTGAAATTTTCGTATTTGTCAGACAGTCTTATTCTTAAAGTGCAGAGTTACACTTGCATGGGTAGCGTTTAATGTTTGGAATTTTGTTTACTCTTTTTCCGTACGTAAATTTACAGGGCGCCTTATTAAAAGCTGACACACACAGTGGTTACGGTTACTACAAGTCACACCACAAGTTGGGAAACAGGGCCAGATTTCTAGTAGTTTACTGTCGAGTTGAGATTTTCACAAATGTTTTATTCGCATCTTACAGAAACTAGCAGTACGGCAATAAACAGCCTTTTAAACACACCGCTAACGGCAATCAAGTAATTTATAGCAATACAACAATTTAAATTAAAAAAAAAAACAGAAGCTACCAATACGGCAATAAACAACCTTTTAAAACACGTCGCTAACGGCAATCAAGTAATTTATAGCAATACAACAATTTTAAAAAAATTAAAGAACATTAGTAAACAGGCTACTAAAGTAAATACAGAACTTTGTTAATAAAGTACGGTGAGGTAGTGAAGCTACCAACACCTCCATTAAACAAATTACACAGGTCTCAGCAAACACACGATTAATGGCAATAAAAGGAATTTACAAACTTGGAGGAATTTAAAAAAATTTTAAACAAAAGTGTCCTGGAATATCATTAGAACATAACAAGTACGACGGACCCGTGTAAGGCGGCCACAAATCACCCACTCAGGGATGCTCAGGCTAGACAGAATACTGACCAATTTAAATACGCCCGTAAACATAATTGCCATTCTCAGGCTGGTCACTGCACCGACCTTTAGCCAGCGAAAACTTGTGATAAGATGGTTTAACTTGCTGACAGAATTAGAGCTAACCTCGTGCAAGGAAACATTACACCACACAGTCCTGAATAAGCGACCACACGATCAACCTACAAGAAGCATGAATTTACTCATAACCCACGACAGAAAAGCGAAACAATTAAACTGCCAAAACTACACCTTCCATCGGACAGTAACGAGAGGAGGAGGAAAGATCACTGTCTTCAATTACTCCGGTGCCAGGGACAGGAAACCCGGTCGCCGGAGGCCACAAGGCAGAAGAGACGCTGGTTACACAAATTATTACTTAATGATTAAACCTTCCACGAACTTAACTTGCAATTATGCTCGAACAGGCAGTACACGACCTCCGATGGGTAGGATCCACACATCCGACCGCGCACGCGTCGCCAGCGTACCCAACACGCTACGGTCACGCGACAACACGCTCTGTCACCGGAGTTCACGTCTTCTCTGCTACGTTGATGGGTAGTGATCGCTCCTTCATGTTAGGTATCTCCTTTTAAACTCGAGTGTTGAAACGGAGGATTTAAAGAAGCTTGTTAACGTCCCACCAAGGCGAAATGAACAGCAATTACTCGTGGGGCGATTCTGTATACAACCAACACGCGGGGAGCTCTTCCGTCAACTCGACCCGCTCGTTACACAGAACCGACATACATCACGTGGCGACTCGGTACAACCGACCACGCCTGCTTCGCGCTGGAGAGCCACACTGCCCTACCGTGTCCACCACACTCTCTGCGCGCAACGCCCCTACTTCCGCGCCACCACACGAGGTTACAACCGGTCAAAGATCTCACTTCTTCCATAGCAGTTTCCCGGAAGCAAAAACCAACGAGTTAAAATGTCATAGAGTGGCTATAGGTCCGCCATGTTTGAAGCAAATTGAAGTTCCGTCCGCCATGTTTTCTTTAGTCAAGGCATTCGTCTGCCGTATCCCGCCCCCTTGTAACTGCGTTTGACTTACTTGAAGTAGCCCTTACTAGCTTTATTTTTTCTAAAGCAAGCAATAGACAGCAGTGATTTCAGTGTACACTCACAGCAAAAAGGGATGTTTTTGTCGAAATATGGCTAAACTTTTCGTTGTAGATAACACTACAAGACAACTCAAATAAGTCTGTCCATCCACTATAACGTTACTTGTTGCCCATAAATTAATGCAATTAGCGCAGGTCCCACCAGAATATTACGGTGAAACTTCTAAACATGCTGTGGTTAACTATTAGAAACAGTAACGGGCGCAGAAATGCGATATTTTTGTCGCTATTTCAAAGTAAACAGTCAAAGCCTCAAAAACCAGTACACTGTGAACGAGAATATTATTTGAAATATGTGTTACAAGTAGTTAACACAAGCATAGTAATTCAATAATAATAATAATCTACAAGAAAAGTAAAATAATTTATTTACATTTGATTTTTACAATGTTTTAACTGACATTCGTATTTTTTCAGTCTTTTCACTGACCTTTAAATAAAATAAGCTTTGTGTATAGTTGTCTCACAACTTTACCTCTCTGCTCAGATGATTTTGATTTGCATAAGTGATTTATTCGACATACAAAATAATGTTTGAGCAGCAGTTTTATCAGTTTAACATAATGGGTTTCTTCACCAAATTCAGTTTCTGTAAAAAGATGTTCATTGCTTATAAATAAGGAGCCTCTCACTAATTGCAACACTTCCGTCTGGAACCTCAACAAAACGTTTTTCTGAGATTTCAGGATTATGTCCTCATTATTTCTGAAAACCTTCTCAGCAACATTACAAAGTTTAACAACATCATTAGCTGGATTGATTAAACTGGTTTTCACATCTTTCACTGCAATCAATCCAGTTCTTTTAGCTTCAATACACGCAAAAATAACTTCTAAGCAGTCAGTACAGTTAATTTTGTTTGTCACCTGTCTCACTATACTTCCAGCTATGTACTCAATGACATAATCTGAGCACATACTCAGTGAGGCATAATCTGGCACATAATCATGGTCTACAGCTGCAGGGCTTACCTTAGCAAAAGGAAGTGATGGAACGGTAGCAGGAGGTAGCATACTAGTATTTGATTCTTGGCAATTGCCATTTTGATAACCTTCTATCTGTGCAATCAAGCATTTCCTGTATGCTGATCTAAACTGCACAGCATTTGGGTTATTTCTGTTTCCTCCTCTACTACGAATGCTGGAGAAAAATAATTCCAAGTTATCTTGACTTGTTCTACGGGTCAAAATATAATTGAGCTCTGCATTTTCTTTCCAAACATACAATTCTGCAATTTGCCTTATGCTCATTAAATTCAGCATAAGTCCATACAACGGCATTTTTCTGGTAGACAGAATAACAGGACTTCCATGAGAAAGCTTTAAAGACTTGAAATACTTAATGTATTCATTGATCCTTTTACAGACTGTGTCTCTGTTCCCTCTGAAAATTGGTGCCTTAGTGCCCTTGCCCATTGTGACAAGAATTTAATAAAGCAAAGGCACTGTCTAACATTTTGATATATTTAACTGTTGCCTCGCACCCATAAAATTCTTTAATGCCTAAATCTTTGCAGAACAATATGGCATTTGCAACAGAATTGCTAGGGGTTTGTGCTGCCAAAGCCACTTTCATTTTTTTAGTACAGAATGTGCTGCCTCCTAAGTTTGTTTGCAGCATGCAAACCTTCCCTTTCATGCAAGTCCACTAACTTTTTAAAATATTCCCATTTAATTATGTTATCACTGCCTGAAATGGCACCATCTAACAAAAAATTCTTTTCTGCAAGTAAATTACGTGCCAGCTTTAGCATGTGAGCTGTGCCAAACATGCAAAATACCCTCATATCATTATTTGAAGGGTGGGGAAACCAACACTGTGCTCCCTGTTCATTACATCTGATCCCTAAATTTGCCATTAAAGATCTATTTGTGGCAGTACCATCGCAAACCACAGCTACTATAGTAACACCAGTGTCTTCAAGTTTTCGGAGATACTGTTGTACCAAATTTAGCTTTACAGTAGAAGATAGGGAGTGAACTAAACAATAACCTACAGGAATTTTCCAATTTCTGTTTAGTGCTGTGACCATGAACACCAGAGCCTCTTTTGCTGCCTCGCTATCATCACTTTCTATGCCACCCTCCCCAAAATCAACATAGCCTCTTATTTTTTCCCCATCCCAAACAAGGTCCTTCTTAATAGCCATCTCATCAAACATCAATGTTGCAAAAATTTGGGTTGTGCTATTCTCAACTTCAGAGGCAATTTTAGTGAAACCCTCCTCAGTAAAACCTGGATGGCCACCCACTGACATTGCCCAACGGCGAAGCGTTCTTGGGTGGGGTAATTTCACAAATTTTCGTAAGTAGCTGTATGCCTTGGCAGAATAAAAGTGTAAGGTCAGGGCAAATTTCCTTATTTGCTGAGAATAATGGCATACTTTAGCACTGCACTGAAGTTCCAATAGCTCCTTCAACAAACCAACTACATGATCATTGTTTAACATATCAGAAACTGAACTACATAGCCTTCTTCTCAAACCAGCAACTAAAGTCTGTAACTGCACTATTCTTCTTTTGTGTCGTACACTAAGTTGCTTCATTTGCTTTATCCGCTTCTTTAGTCGCAAATTCTCAGCCAGTACTCTGTTATATTGTGTTTTCAACTTCTTAGGGCTTGGTAGACAGTAATTGTGGTCAGCAGAAACAGATGTGGGTCTGACAGGCACTGAAAGAATGCAGTTACATCATAAGTTTATAACAGAGTTACACCATAAGATTATAATAGAAAGTATGTAGTTCAAAGTAATAAGAACACCGAGTAAAATTAAATTATTGACTTACTTTGTGCTAATGATGTCACTGTAACAGCACTATCTTGCAAATTGTCGAAAGACCGCTTTCTGGGTTGTGGTCGTAATACTTTATCTTGCTTTTGTAAATGTGGTGGAAAGTTAAAGATAGTAGGTACTGCTTTTGACAAAAGGCGCCTCTGGACATTTGTGTGGTACATATATTTCTCTTCAAAATGAGCTGAACAGAGTTAACTGGCTGTAGTAGGAAACCAGTTTTCTCGCTTCATATTTATAACCCATCTTTTTGTAATTTCCTTATCTTTTAAAGGAAATCTGTAATCAACGATAAATAAATTACTTTCCTGCATTTGTCTTAAGCATAATTACAGTTCCAATGCAAATGACTCTTTAATAAACATTAAAAAACGTGTGTCGTATTTCGGTACTAATATACTTACTTATAATATGAAATATTTGTTGTTTTATCGCTGCGATTTGTGCAGTTGATCGCTGAACACACTGCAGGCATGTTGACTTTATATTTTGTAACAAAAAAGTCAACTAGAAAAGTTAAATGTTGCAGTAATATCACAACAGCTGACATACTTCCAACACAAACAACAGTAACGCTTTCCTAATGTTTTGACTAAGGAGAACATGGCGGCCGAGTTAGCGTTGGTTGCCGCTAGGAGCGCTGTAACTAGTATCTCAGCCACTCTATGAAATTTTAACTCGTTGGCAAAAACGCAGATATCGATAGCAGAGGGAAAAGACAACCAAGCAGCCGCTTAATGACAGACAACGTATCAAACAAACATGTTAGGGGAAGAAAAGGAAAACCAATGCAATCTAAACACAAGGTGTAGCACGAGTTGATACACGGCTCAAAAGCATGTTGGACATTTATTCCTTCAAAAACCGATTCGATTTGTACTTTCATGTAGACTTTTGCTTCTGTTAGTTTTGTGTGTGTGAACTGAAAGTCACGTACTGTGACGTCACGCATTGTAGCACTGTTCATTGGACTATGGGATACAGAATTTCACAGGACGGCTACTTTAGCATACAGTTTTATGTTTTCTAAAAGTTAATTGTAATGCAGGTATACGGTTACAGATTGATTTCTGCGAATTTTCTAGCACTTAGCGTTTACATACGCACATCACTTACATTGTTCAGATAAACATTCAACACAGACGTACACAAAAGTTTTAAGAACAAGAAATCAACTTAGTTTACAACAACAACAACAACATACAAAAAGAACAACAAAACACAAGAACAATTACAGTGTTATAAAATTAATCAGTCATGAATTCCGTGAATAATTGCTTCCCATTCTTCTGGACGGTGTCCCAACACAGTACTAGAAAACAGTTAAGAACTTTCCAGTAACTTTGTGTGAGCATCAAAACCGGGCAGAAAACACAGAGTATTTCAAAATTATTGTGGAAATTACAAATGGCTATAGCTGTTTAATACATAATGATATATTGATAGATATACAGAGAATGTAAAACAAAACGAACTCCGTCCATACAGGCCTTGAAGGGCCAATGGTACGAACCCTCCGGCGTGTCATCTACAGCCAATAGGCGTCTCTGGATGCAGATATGAGGGGGTATGTAGACAGCGCACCGCTCTCCCGTCCGATATTAGTTTTCGTGACCGGAAGGAAAAAAAGTTCAGTTTTTATTTATTTATTTTTACATAAAGGGGCTCGACAGTATGAGTTTTGGCCACACAGACATCTAAGTGTTGGATCGGTCGTACTGGACATGACGATACTGTGTTCTTCTTTTGGGGAAATAGATCGTTTGATCTGACACCGATGGATTTATTTTTAATTGGTTATGTGAAAGACCTCTGTGCCGCTCCCTCCTTTCCGAAATTCAAAATCAGCATTTCTAATGTAACGTGTCGGTGCTTCCACATATGCTTCAGAATGTATGACGGAGGTTCGAGTCCTCCTTCGGGCATGGGTGTGTGTGTGTGTGTTTGTCCTTAGGATAATTTAGGTTAAGTAGTGTGTAAGGTTAGGGACTGATGACCTTAACAGTTAAGTCCCATAAGATTTCACACACATTTGAACATCTTTGAATGTATGACGTGAAACCGACTGTCATTTAGACATGTCCGAAAGGGCAGACATCATTTTGATACAGCAGCCTTCAGGAGTTAAGACACAAAGGAATTACAGATACTGGCTGCAAGTGGTCATTGATTTAAATCAATGATAAAAGTTGAAAATTGGTGGCACACTAGGATTCGAACCTGAGTTTCCTGCTTAGTAGGCAGATGCTCTGACCATTTTTTTAAAAAATATTTTTGTCTTATTTTGTTCTTTATTGTTTGTTCCATTTGTTCGGGGCGGACGTCCCATGACAGCCATTTAGGTTCATCGTTGATCTGTTTACTCAGTTTTTTGTTACAGAGGGCGACTAACCCTCTGACCGAACACGCTGAGCTACCGTGCCGGCGTCCATTAAACCATCCACATACAGTGGTCATCGCTCCTGCACGGAGGACTACCCTAGGACGCCTCCCGTGAGACACAAATTCTCAACTTATCCACACACTACTGATATCGTGTCCCATGCCCACTATCTTCATTACTCGTGGCATTTCGCCGATTGCCGTAAGAGTTCCACCCTGGTGTGCATCTGCACTGAAGAGATGATTGGCCGTCGGCGTCCTCATTCTATATGTGTGGTGTCTGTTCATGTCTGAAAGAACAGACTTCGTTTGGCTAAGAATGCCCTTTCTGCCTCTGCCTTTTATGCCCTCTTCGCTTCGTCCATCACACGTTATTTTGCTTCGAAAGTAGCAGAGTACCATTATTCCGTCTTCATCGTGGTCTCAAATTTTTCGATACCTATCTCACTAATTTCACTTTTCTGGCTTCTCTTTACTTTCATCTTTCTTCGGTTTACTCTCACTCCACATTCTGTGATCTTCATTCCATTCAGCGTGTCCTGTAACTCTTCGTCTCTTTCTCTGAGTCTAGCATTGCCACAGCGGATCGTATCATTGATTTATTTTACCCTGAAATTTATTTCCGCTATTGCTTCTTCGACGTACAATTGAACAGTAGTAGAGGTAGACTGCATTCCTATCTTACACTAGTTTTAAACCGAGAACGTTCTTGACCTTTCATTGTTGTCCTTCCTTCTTGGTTCTTACACCTTTGTATATTAGCTGTCACTCCCTATAGCTTACACCTATATTTCTGAGACTTTCGAGTATCCTGAACTACTTTACGGTACTGCTTGATTTTTCTTAAATCTGAAATCCATTATCAAATGCAACGTTAGAACTGCCTCTCTGGTGCCTATATCTTTATGATTTAATTAGTGAAAAACTACACCAGTTACAAACAAAGATGCAGAAAATCAAGAATGAAAACATCATCAAAAATATTCGTGCAAACAAATGCACTGGAAACAGAGAATAAATTCTCGAATCGCGTTCTGCTAATCATGAAAAAAAAGTAACTGGCGTAGTTTTTTCCTTGTTTAAATCATGAGCCAGCGAGGTGGTGCAGTAGTTAGCACGATGGTTCAAACCCCCGTCCGGCCAACTTCATTTAGGTTTTCCGTGATTTCCCTAAATCGCATCAGGTAAATGCCCGGATGGTTCCTTTGAAAGGGCACGGCCGATTTCCTTCCCTAATTCCTCGATTCCTCGCTGTTTGACCCCTCCCCCAAATCAACCAACCAACCATTGTTTGAATTATGAATTATATAGTTGCAGGCTTTCCTAATGCATCGATTATGATGAAGGAAATTAACCCTCCATCTTTCCTAAAGCCAAATTGATCGTCGTCTAAGAGATCCTCAGTTGTCAATTCCATTCTTCTCACTTCTCTTCCGATACCAAAATATTTTTTTTCTTTGTTGTTATTTCATCACCCGCCCTTCACTAGGGCGGAGATGGGGTGCCTATATACCATCAACATCTGTTCTTAAACCAGAGTTTTAAAATATATAAAACTGTTCTTGTTCCTTCTTCGTACTGCCGACTTACAGGACTTCTTTAAATTCGTACTTGACCTTATGGTTTTCAACTTTTTTATCACCCTGCTAGGTGGCGCAGTCCTTAGCACACTGACTCGCATTCGGAAGGAGATTTAGGTTTTCCGCGATTTCCCTAAATCACTCCAGGTGAATGCCGTGATGGTTCCTTCGAAATGACACGACCGATTTCCTTACCCCTCCTTCCACAATGCGAACTTGTATTCCGTCTCTAACAACCTCGCTGTCGACGGGACCTTAAACCCTAATCTTAGTTCCTCCTCTAACTTTTTATTCTTCCAAAATTTCTTCATTAATGCATAGCATTTTTATTCCGTTCTTCTAATTGTTACTGGTTTTCTTTATAAGCTTCTTCATGACTCTGTGATTCGTTACATTGTTCCGAAGATTGGATGATTTATAGTGCTTTCTTCTGTGATGTTAATCGTACCTACGCTATGCGATCAAAAGCATCCGGACAGCCCCAAAAACATACGTTTTCATATTAGGTGCATTCTGCTGCCACCTACTGCCACGTACTCCATTCCAGCGACCTCAGTACTCATTAGACATGCTGAGAGAGCGGAATGGGGCGCTCTGCGGAACTCATGGACATTGAACGTGGTCAGGTGATTGGGTGTCACTTGCGTCATACGTCTGTACGCGGGATTTCCACACTCCGAAACATCCCTAGGTCCACTGTTTCCGATGTTACAGTGAAGTGGAAACGTGAAGGGACACGTACAGCACAAAAGTGTTCAGGCCGACCTCGTCTGTTGACTGACAGAGACCGCCGACAGTTGAAGAGGCTCGTAATGTGTAATAGGCAGACATCTATCCAGACCATCATACGGGAGTTCCAAACTGTATCTCAGGATCCACTGCAATTACTATTACAGTCAGGCGGGAGGTGAGAAAACTAGGATTTCATGGTCGAGCGGCTGCTCATAAGCCACACATCACGCCGGTAAATGCCAAACGACGCCTCGCTTGATGTAAGGAGAGTAAACATTGGACGACTGTACAGTGGAAAAAGATGTGTGTGTCGAATCACGGTACACAATGCGGCGATCCGATGGCAGGGTGTGAGTATGGCGAAAGCCCGGTGAACGTTATCTGCCATCGTGTATAGTACCAACAGTAAAATTCGGAGGCGGTGGAGTTTTGGTGTGGTCGTGTTTCTCATGGAGGGGGCATTACCCCTTGTTGTTTTGCGTGGCGCTCTCGCAGCACAGGCCTACATTGATGCTTTAGGCACCTTCTTGCTTTGCACTGTTGAAGAACCATTCGGGGATGGCGACTGCATCTTTCAACACGATCGAGCTCCTGCTCATAATGCACGGCCCGTGGCGGAGTGGTTATACGACTATAACATCCCTGTAATGGACTGGCCTGCACAGAGTCCTGACCTGAATCCTACAGAACACCTTTGGAATGTTTTAGAAGGCCGACTTCATGCCAGGCCTCACCGACCGACATCGATACCTGTCTTCAGTGCTCCAGCACCTGATTGAACGTATACCTGCGAGAGTGGAAGCTGACATCAAGGCTAAGGGTGAGCCAACACCATACTGAATTCCATCATTACCGATGGAGGGAGCCACGAACTTGTAAATCATTTTCAGCCAGGTGTCCGGATTCTTTTGATCACATAGTGTAGTTTCTGGCAAATAGCAGATTTTGGTGTTCTTTTAATTAATCTTGAGAAATCTTTTGGTGAATATATTGTTGTCCATTTTACAAACATGACTAAATAATTACATGCATCTCCTGCTTACGGCTCAGATGTTCTCCTCCTCATCCGAATTCCACTTTCTTCTGCGGGACACGTACTTTCCTAAGAATTTTCCCTTGCGATTTTTCAATTTCTGCAACTTTGGTTTTTATCTATATAGTAAATATTTTAAACTATATTTGCTTTAGATATTATAATACAACTGATTTGCTTGTAATTTTTAAAAGGAAGAACCATTTTCTTGCAGTTTTATACAATTTTCATTGTTGTAATATTTATTTTAAAATGTTTGTCGATGTTGTGGTCTTCAGTCCGAATACTGTGAAAGCCACTTCATTTCTGGTAACTACTACAACATTGTTACTATTGTCAAACTATGGTCACCCTTTACAATTTTTACCTCCCACACTGCTCTACAACATTATATCGACTAATTCTTTATATCTCTGGTTGTGTCCCATCAACGTAACCGAGATTGTACTAAAGTTCTGCCATAAAGTTGTTTTCTCTCGTATTCGATTCAGTACCTCTTCTTTAGTTACTTGATCTACCAAACTAAGTTTCAGGACTCTTTCTTAGCACCACATTCCAAAAGCTTCTATTCTCTTCTAGTTTCTACTGTTTGTCGTCCACGTTCCAACTCTTTTCAAGAGTGCATTCCAGATAAATAGTTTCAGAAAAGACTTTCTAACACATAAATTTATATAAGATTTTAGAAAATTCGTCTTTTTCCCAAAATGCCATTTTTGCTATTGCCAGTCTTTATTTTGTGTCGTATTTAACTTCACTTTTTGATAGATTTTTGAATTATAAGTCCAAATTTAATATGAATGTTACGGCGCTGAGATGGTTCAGGATTAGTTTCTTATTCTTATTTTGCTGCGCAAAGAGCAGAACTAGTATTTTGCTTGTAGAGTGGAATACAAAGGCAAAAACTGATGTCTTATAGTGCGTTTGCAGTAGCTGATCAAGGTAGTGCTGTGTAGTTCTGTGAGTCTCGTGGAACGAGAATTGATGAGAAGTGTAATTTGTGGATTTTGAGAATTAGCTGTGCAGTAGGTTTGGGTTGGGCAAACGGAGGTAGTTGATGAGAGTTTTACGTGGGATGGTATTTGGGAAATAAAGGGTATTCATTGAAACCTTCTGGCAACTTGTAATTGTGCTGGACCAGGGCTCCAAGTAGGAATCTTTGCCATTCACGGGCGAATGCACCACTGAGTTCGCTACCCAGGCATCGCCGACCACTCGCCCTCACAGTTATCTACTTCCGGCAATACCTCTCTCCTTCCTTTCAACTTCACAGCTGTCCTGCGTACACTGCGCGATTAACACATCTTGAAGAAAGGATTTTTCGGATAAGTGACCCAATTAATTGTCACCATGTAGTGAAGTGTGCTTCATTTTGAAGCTTAGTGGCAGATTATGACTGTGTACTGGATTACCACGAAGTTTCACGTCAGCGTACACTCCGCTGTAGAGTGAAAACTGCTTCTGAAAAAGACGAGAAGAATGTACTGATTGGCTGGAAGGTCGCGAAACAAGCTGTTGGATACAGACGGAGAAGAGATGAGAGATTTGGCCTCCTACTAGGTAGAACAAACAGAGGACTCTGTTAAATCTGAGTGGGCTGTAAGATCTTTGGGCGGATTTTTGGTAAAGTACGGTGAGGTGATTTACGTTTCATTCAGGCAGGAAGTAGTTTGTGTATTAATTATGTGGTGTCACCGCCAGACACCACACTTGCTAGGTGGTAGCCTTTAAATCGGCCGCGGTCTGTTAGTATACGTCGGACCCGCGTGTCGCCACTATCAGTGATTGCAGACCGAGCGCCGCCACACGGCAGGTCTAGAGAGACTTCCTAGCACTCGCCCCAGTTGTATAACCGACTTTGCTAGCGATGGTTCACTGACAAAATACGCTCTCATTTGCCGAGACGATAGTTAGCATAGCCTTCAGCTACGTCATTTGCTACGACCTAGCAAGACGCCATTACCAGTTACTATTGATACTGTGAATCATGTAACGTGAAGAACGACGTTCACCATTTATGGATTAAAGTTAAGTATTCCACCAGCTACGTCCGTTTTTTCTAAATTCTAATTTCCTGGTCCGGTTCCAGACATCACGCCAGCCTGCGTGAGCTAAAACGCGTGCTTTTCGGCTTCCTCTAGTAACACGGTGTTCGCTCTCATGCCAACCCACAACAAATTATTCACCCTAAGTAGAGTTACGACGCAGTGCTGACGGGAGTAACTGTTTCGATAGAAGTCGGTAGATGGAATATGATTTAGTGTCTTATTTATTTGTTTTCGGTCGCTACTAAACTACGCTTTTAATGCTGTGTGGAAATAGTATTTTAGATGAACATACCAACAAGTTTAAATATTTCAAATATATATTTGTGCGAACTTTAACTCCATGTGTTATGTTTGCTTTTGTTTACGAGTTTGAAGAGGCGCCGAACACTGTCGTGTGGTAACTACGACTGACTCGATTGGATGCACCGAAAAAGTTGCCAGCAGCGACCGACACCACTCGACTTCAATCGAAAGAGGTACTTCGTCAGCCACCGCGCTGTAACTCTGGGGGAGTGAACAATTAAAGGGTGTAAAGTCTTTTTTTCAACTTCATTTTCATTTTTTCTGGCGCTTATTCAGTGTAATCTCGTCTATCATGCAACAGTTAATCAGAAAAATAACAGTTTAACCGTTGTTGCATTAGGATATGTATAAGTATTTTACAATACACATAAAATGGCAACTGTAGCATTCTCAGAATGAGGACTTTTACAGGGTGTTTCAAAAATGACCGGTATATTTGAAACGGCAATACAAACTAAACGAGCAGCGATAGAAATACACCGTTTGTTGCAATATGCTTGGGACAACAGTACATTTTCAGGCAGACAAACTTTCGAAATTACAGTAGTTACAATTGTGAACAACAGATGGCGCTGCGGTCTGGGAAACTCTATAGTACGATATTTTCCACATATCCACCATGCGTAGCAATAATATGGCGTAGTCTCTGAATGAAATTACCCGAAACCTTTGACAACGTGTCTGGCGGAATGGCTTCACATGCAGATGAGATGTACTGCTTCAGCTGTTCAATTGTTTCTGGATTCTGGCGGTACACCTGGTCTTTCAAGTGTCTCCACAGAAAGAAGTCACAGGGGTTCATGTCTGGCGAATAGGGAGGCCAATCCACGCCGCCTCCTGTATGTTTCGGATAGCCCAAAGCAATCACACGATCATCGAAATATTCATTCAGGAAATTAAAGACGTCGGCCGTGCGATGTGGCCGGGCACCATCTTGCATAAACCACGAGGTGTTCGCAGTGTCGTCTAAGGCAGTTTGTACCGCCACAAATTCACGAAGAATGTCCAGATAGCGTGATGCAGTAATCGTTTCGGATCTGAAAAATGGGCCAATGATTCCTTTGGAAGAAATGGCGGCCCAGACCAGTACTTTTTGAGGATGCAGGGACGATGGGACTGCAACATGGGGCTTTTCGGTTCCCCATATCCGCCAGTTCTGTTTATTGACGAAGCCGTCCAGGTAAAAATAAGCTTCGTCAGTAAACCAAATGCTGCCCACATGCATATCGCCGTCATCAATCCTGTGCACTATATCGTTAGCGAATGTCTCTCGTGCAGCAATGGTAGCGGCGCTGAGGGGTTGCCGCATTTGAATTTTGTATGGATAGAGGTGTAAACTCTGGCGCATGAGACGATACGTGGACGTTGGCGTCATTTGGACCGCAGCTGCAACACGGCGAACGGAAACCCGAGGACGCTGTTGGATCACCTGCTGCACTAGCTGCGCGTTGCCCTCTGTGGTTGCCGTACGTGGTCGCCCTACCTTTCCAGCACGTTCATCCGTCACGTTCCCAGTCCGTTGAAATTTTTCGAACAGATCCTTTATTGTATCGCTTTTCGGTCCTTTGGTTACATTAAACCTCCGTTGAAAACTTCGTCTTGTTGCAACAACACTGTGTTCTAGGCGGTGGAATTCCAACACCAGAAAAATTCTCTGTTCTAAGGAATAAACCATGTTGTCCACAGCACACTTGCACGTTGTGAACAGCACACGCTTACAGCAGAAAGACGACGTACAGAATGGCGCACCCACAGACTGTGTTGTCTTCTATATCTTTCACATCACTTGCAGCGCCATCTGTTGGTGAAAATTGTAACTACTGTAATTTCGAAAGTTTGTCCGCCTGAAAATGTACTGTTGTCCCAAGCATATTGCAACAAACGGTGTATTTCTATCGCTGCTCGTTTAGTTTTTATTGCCGTTTCAAATATACCGGTCATTTTTGAAACACCCTGTATGTAGTCTTTAATAATTACGTATCGAAAATTTTTTTATTCTTCTGATTCGGAGGCATTTTCAATGCCACTTTTATGTGTCGGTGTTCTTCTATCTGATTCTTCTTCTGCAGCATGCTGACGTTCGTCTCCCTTATTATCCAAGCACTAATCTATCTCTCCGCATTTCTCTCTGTAACGACTCTGCAGGAAATACTATCAGCAGAAATGTCTCAAACTACATTCTTCACTCTTGGCTTTGTTAAGTGCTTTATCCCGAAGCGTCATTTTCTATGAACTAGATTTCTTGCTTTACTTTCAATAGCGTCTTTTATTAATGTTCAGAACACAGCCACACTCGATTTAGTTTTAGTGGTTTCTCTCTTCAGACGCGAGCGTCTTCAAATATTCATTGCCGTAGTGGGTTCATGTTACAGATTAAAAGTAGCGCTCAGTGTCACCAACATACACACTATCAGTCTGTATTGACGGCGGCGCCGAGCGCTGCTTTTAACTCGCAACGCGTTGCCGCTACGCCACTGAATATTTGAAGGTGCTCGCGTGTGAGGTGCGGAACGGCCAAAAACAAATGAAGCCATTCGCGACCTGTGGCTGTGTCCTGTACATATTACAGCGGTCGCTGCGCCCCTGTACGCGACACCAGCATTCGCTAAGTGTATTTTATTTCTGTTTCTTTTTCTGTTTAAATTTCTGCGATTGAAATACACTCCTGGAAATTGAAATAAGAACACCATGAATTCATTGTCCCAGGAAGGGGAAACTTTATTGACACATTCCTGGGGTCAGATACATCACATGATCACACTGACAGAACCACAGGCACATAGACACAGGCAACAGAGCATGCACAATGTCGGCACTAGTACAGTGTATATCCACCTTTCGCAGCAATGCAGGCTGCTATTCTCCCATGGAGACGATCGTAGAGATGCTGGATGTAGTCCTGTGGAACGGCTTGCCATGCCATTTCCACCTGGCGCCTCAGTTGGACCAGCGTTCGTGCTGGACGTGCAGACCGCGTGAGACGATGCTTCATCCAGTCCCAAACATGCTCAATGGGGGACAGATCCGGAGATCTTGCTGGCCAGGGTAGTTTACTTACACCTTCTAGAGCACGTTGGGTGGCACGGGATACATGCGGACGTGCATTGTCCTGTTGGAACAGCAAGTTCCCTTGCCGGTCTAGGAATGGTAGAACGATGGGTTCGATGACGGTTTGGATGTACCGTGCACTATTGAGTGTCCCCTCGACGATCACCAGTGGTGTACGGCCAGTGTAGGAGATCGCTCCCCACACCATGATGCTGGGTGTTGGCCCTGTGTGCCTCGGTCGTATGCAGTCCTGATTGTGGCGCTCACCTGCACGGCGCCAAACACGCATACGACCATCATTGGCACCAAGGCAGAAGCGACTCTCATCGCTGAAGACGACACGTCTCCATTCGTCCCTCCATTCACGCCTGTCGCGACACCACTGGAGGCGGGCTGCACGATGTTGGGGCGTGAGCGGAAGACGGCCTAACGGTGTGCGGGACCGTAGCCCAGCTTCATGGAGACGGTTGCGAATGGTCCTCGCCGATACCCCAGGAGCAACAGTGTCCCTAATTTGCTGGGAAGTGGCGGTGCGGTTCCCTACGGCACTGCGTAGGATCCTACGGTCTTGGCGTGCATCCGTGCGTCGCTGCGGTCCGGACCCAGGTCGACGGGCACGTGCACCTTCCACCGACCACTGGCGACAACATAGATGTACTGCGGAGACCTCACGCCCCACGTGTTGAGCAATTCGGCGGTACGTCCACCCGGCCTCCCGCATGCCCACTATACGCCCTCGCTCAAAGTCCGTCAACTGCACATACGGTTCACGTCCACGCTGTCGCGGCATGCTACCAGTGTTAAAGACTGCGATGGAGCTCTGTATGCCACGGCAAACTGGCTGACACTGACGGCGGCGGTGCACAAATGCTGCGCAGCTAGCGCCATTCGACGGCCAACACCGCGGTTCCTGGTGTGTCCGCTGTGCCGTGCGTGTGATCGTTGCTTGTACAGCCCTCTCGCAGTGTCCGGAGCAAGTATGGTGGGTCTGACACACCGGTGTCAATGTGTTCTTTTTTCCATTTCCAGGAGTGTATTTCTAACATTGTAACAAATACACACTGTCTGACAAAGGAAGTGATGCACTCAGACGACGTGGTCGGACATCTACATCTACAAGTACATGGATTGCAAATCACATTCAAGTGCCTGGCAGAGGGTTCATCGAACCGCCTTCACAATTCTCTATTATTCCAATCTCGTATAGCGCGCGGAAACAATGAACACCTATATCTTTCCATATGAGCTCTGATTTCCCTTATTTTATCGTAGTGATCGTTCCTCCCTATATAGGTCAGTGGCAACAAGCTATTTTCGCATTCGGACGAGAAAGTTGATGACTGGAATTTCGTGAGAAGTTTCCGTCGCATCGAAAAACACCTTTCTTTTAATGATTTCCAGCCCAAATCCTGTATCATTTCTGTGACACTCTCTCCCATATTTCGCGATAATACAAAACGTGCGCCTTTCTTTGAACTTTTTCGAGGTACTCCGTCGGTCCTATTTGGTAAGGATCCCACACCGCACAGCAGTATTCTAAAAGAGGACGGACAAGCGTAGTGTAGGCAGTCTCCTTAGTAGGTCTGTTACAATTTTCTAAGTGTTCTGCCACTAAAACACACTCTTTCGTTAGCCTTCCCCACAACATTTTCTATGTGTTCCTTCCAATTTAAGTTGTTCGTAATTGTAATACCTAGGTATTTAGTTGGATATACGGCTTTTAGATTAGACTGATTTATCGTGTAATCGAAGTTTAACGAATTCCTTTTAGCGCTCATGTGGATGAACTCATATTTTTCGTTATTTAGGGTCAACTGCCACTTTTCGCACCATTCAGACATCTTTTCTAAATCGTTTTGCAGTTTGTTTTGATCTTCAACATGACTTGCTAAACATATACACTGTAAGTAGGCTGTTTAGGTTTTTATGTTGGTAACACCACGTAGCGCTCTATATGAAAATCATTGACTGTGCTGTGTGCAGTCTGTGGCTGGTTGGCATTGTTGGAATATTCGCTATTGTAGTGATGGGCGGTTAGATGTGAACAGCGCGTAGCGTTGCGCAGTTGGAGGTGAGCCGCCAGCAGTGGTGGATGTGGGGGGAGAGATGGCGGAGTTTTGAGAGCGGATGATCTGGCCGTGTGTTCATCAGAGACAATAAATTTATATATATATATATATATATATATATATATATATATAATGACTTCTGAACACTATTAAGGTAAATACATTGTTTGTTCTCTCTCAAAATCTTCCATTTGCTAAGTATGCCTATCAGTAGTTAGTGCCCTCAGTAGTTAGAATCTTTTATTTAGTTGGCAGTAGTGGCACTCGCTGTATTGCAGTAGTTCTAGTAACGAAGATTTTTGTGAGGTAAGTGATTCATGAAAGGTATAGTTTATTGAAACTTCCTGGAAGATTAAAACTGTGTGCCCGACCGAGACTCGAACTCGGGACCTTTGCCTTTCGCGGGCAAGTGCTCTACCATCTGAGCTACCAAAGCACGACTCACGTCCGGTACTCACAGCTTTACTTCTGCCAGTATCTCGTCTCCTACCTTCCAAACTTTACAGAAGCTCTCCTGCGAACCTTGCAGAACTAGCACTCCTGAAAGAAAGGATATAGGGGAGACATGGCTTAGCTACAGCCTGAGGGATGTTTCCAGAATCTCATTCCTCATGTACTATCTCTCATGCAACAGTGTTGTGGTGCAATTTTTCAGCAGGATAATACTCGTCCAGAAATGGAACTTGTTTCTATGAAATGCCTGAGTGATGATAAGGTACTCCTGTGGCCAGGAAGATCCCCAGATCTGTCCCCGATCTGGGACATCAACGCCGCGCAATTGTCAGTGTTCAGAATACCACAGACCAGTTACATCAGTTGTGGGCCATATTGCCTCAAACGAAGATACAGGATCTGCGACATAATGAGCGCATTCATCCATGCCAGAGCGGACGCAACCTCATACTGATAAATGGGGTCGAACTGTCAAGTTTTTGGTAACTTTGAGAGGTGGCATGAGCCCCCTCTCATATTTCTATCTTACGATTTTCCTCTCTAATTGCATGCGGTGAAAAGTTAATATTCCTTCACATGCGGACTTCCCACGCAGCGTCTCTCGTCACCCGGGTGGTCCGGTGACAGGCGGGCTCTGTTGATTTTGAAAGGGTAAGCCGATGGGTGTGAGGGAGTCGAGTGAATGCTTTCCAGACACCGGCATTGTACAATAGCGGCAGACACGCTCGCGGGGGCCTGAAGTAGCGGCTGGGCTAGAGATTCCGTTACTTCGCAGAAACTTAGCGAAAACACTTTCTGGCGGGCTACCAGCGAGGCGTGGGAATGACTTGTGTACCCAGGCAGTTGTGGCGGGCAAATTCCCGCGCTTTCTGCAAAATCGTAACTGTGATTGGCTTGCTCAGGGCATAGCTCCGTGATGTAGCAAAATCAGCGCAGAAATTGGCGCCAAGAATCTCCATTGGTGGAATGGTAGTGCTCCGGCAATAGAGTGGAATTTTCCGCCGGTTTTCGAGTTGCTGATTGGAACGGTTAACCACAGCCACTGTCGTGGGGGCGGGAATGTTCTGTGTTTGGTTTTGTACGGGTGCTCTTGTGGGAGTCGGCTCTCGCCTTTCGGTTGGAGTAGGTTACAAGACTGAGCTCTCGCTGCTCTAGTCAGCCTGCTTTCGTTGGCTGTCTAATATACGTTTATTTAATTGTAACTGCTTGACGAAGTTGCTGAAGTTTCGACTTCATCGTAACTTTCTGAGTACAGTTGGAAATTGAGCGTTCTGCGTACAAGAGGCCTATGTTGTCTGTCTTGAGCAGTTTTGGCTAGAGGTGACTGTATCGGAGTTACTGTGTGACTTCGCTTGTTAAAATCAATCACTGTACCGTCAGTGATTGTGTGGCGAGCCTTCTTCGTCTCCCTCAGAGGCGCATTTGTATTGCTAGGAAGTCTTTAGTCTGGAACAACCAGATCAGGACAATTTGTTTCAGGCTATACTCACGACATTATCATCACCACGATGGGACGTCGAAGCAACCAGCCATCGCTTCCAGTACGCCAGATCGTGTCCTTGCAGCTAAGAAGACAGCACCAGCAAAGCAGGCATTTTTGCTAGGCGATAATCAGAGCTCAGCAGAGCGCGCCTGTTCGTCTTTTCTAACTTTGTTCTATCTTGGGTGTTCATTGTCTGAGTTCTCACTAATGTAGCAGCAATTAATGTTGGGTTAGCTGTGTGTCTCTCTTAAGATTTGAGTTGCTAGGAATTGGCTCCACATACCACTTCGTCATAAATGTCACAATCTAGTTTAGGGACAACTTCACCTTCACAGCGTTTATTTGAGTATCCAATTTGACCCAATTTGATGTATTGTAAATGTTTCATGTGTTTTTGTTTATTATTTTGTGTGTAGTCTTAATAAATCATATTGTTATTTTGGACAGAACTTTCATTCTGTTAATCGGTAGAGCAACCCTATCATTTCTCACTATGTTAATGAAATCTTCCTTTATTTAACTTATTTGCAGGTGCCAAACTCTTTTTCTACTCCACTTGCAGGGTTTGTTACAGTCAGTTCACGTATCTTTTTAATCCATGTGCAGCAGCGAAAGTCGGAGTTAGAATAGGGGGGGCTTAGAGCATCATTTACATTTGTAGATTCTAGAAGAATTTAGTGTTAAATACACTGCTAGCCCTGGCACCTCGCATAAAATGGCGACTCTTAGCCTCGGATCTTTCCTGTGAATCACTGATAAGCTAATAGTGTTCTTAGTAGGACCATTCATATTTTTTTTCTCTACAAATTTTAATAATTAATACCCAAGTTCTTTTTCTTGTATTTCCGCGATTAGCTTTTAAGTAGCGGCGCATTATTACAGTTTTTGTTTTCAGTGTATATATTTTTTTTGTTCATTGTTTTTTGTGTTTCGTTGATGTGGTGTCCGTACCACATCGCTCTTTGTCGGATTTGTGTGCGGTTTCTGTACCACATAAAATTGTGCTTGTAATTACAGCGTTGGAACAGCGTTGGAACAGCGTTGTTGAAATGTTATGTCTATGTGTAAAAATACAGGGAGTAGATTATATTTGTTGTGTATTTTAGATAAATTTTGTTTCTCATGAATGATAACGAGAAGTAAGGCACGACTATTAGTGAGCGAAGCTAAAACAAAAGTGGATACCGTAATGGATAAGGGGCACGTTACTGACGGGGATAGGTTCGGAGATGAGATGGGCACATTTTTAGCAGCACAGGGCGGCAGGTTCATTGATGAGGAAGGAGATTTGGACGCGATCTTAGAGCAACGTCGCGGCCGTGATTATGATAGTGACGTAGAGGATGAAACAGAGACAGGCACACAGGTCGAGACAGTAGCAGACGTTTATAGTCAAACGATCGAGAGCAGACACAGGCCAGCTCGGTCACGTCAGAGCTCTAGCGCCCAGGTGTCCAGAGTTACATCGCCCATGTGCGACGAGGATAAAAAAGATGACATTAACCCAATACTGAGCTCCCTACGACCAATGAAAGAAGAAGCTGATGAACAACGTAAGAAGGAGAAGGAAGAAGATGAGAAACAGCGTAAGAAGGAAAAGGAAGAAGCGGACGAACAGCGTAAGAAGGACACTCAGACTATAATTTCGCATATAGGAGAAATTCGTGGGGAATTACTAACAATAAAGAAAGAATGTGGAGAAGCAAAACAAATGTCAATGGTAGCACAAAAAGTAGCAGGCCTAGCCAAAACGGCAGCAAGAGGGGCAATGAAAATCGCAAAAGTAACTTCTCAACTCGCAGGGCGTTTACGACATGCGACACAAGCCCACTCAAAATCCCTAGCGGTCCTAAAGACTCAAGGTAATATTGCGGTTACGAACATCACGAAACGAATGAAAGAAGTAGAGAGTCGGATAGCAAAACTAGAGCGAAACGGGCACACGGGCACTGCACGTTCGGATACCAATGATGGAGTACACAGAACTGTATCTCCGAGGAAAAGCCCGCTGTGCTCTAGCCCAGTGACAGAGTGCGGAACTAACAATGCACACGCAGAAACAGCGAGTAATAGCTCCAATAATTGCAGCCCACTTAGAAGAGTGAATGCTGAATGCCACTTCCACTGTGATACAGAGGTAGCACATCACAGTTATCCGCAAGACAGATCAGGACACTCAGCAGACGTGCAAGTATCGGAGACGAGTGACAACACCAGTGCGAGGATCGGACAGGATTTTGATCAGAATCACTTCCTGTCGATACTAAAATTCCAGAAATTCAAATATAATGGAGGGTCGATGCATCCCAAGAGCTGGGTGATGCAGTTTACAAATTCATTACCGTCGTCATGGCCAACTCAGGCAAAATTAGAATTCATGTGTGGACACCTCGAAGGCCAAGCCGCGGAAAAGATGCGGGGTGTGGCAGCGACGTGTCGGACTTATCAGGAATTTGTTGGTGCATTCCTGCGGACTACTGGTCAAAAGAAACGCAAGACAGGATTAAAGAGGAAATAATATTTTGTCCTGAACTGGAAGTGTCCGGGCATAGGAGCGCAACCAAATTTTTTGATGATGTACTCAAGAAGAATCAGTTTTTAGATAGTCCATATAGCAACGGAGAAATTATTAAATTTTGCTTTTCCAAATTGCCAGTTAGGTATCAACAGACACTTGTCGGGAAGTGTGGATCTGACATAGAAGCATTCAAAAGTCTATTGCGCGAACTCGAAGTAGTGTTCGATAAACAAGACGCAAAGGACAGGAAGTAGGCGCAAAATAACAGATACCACGGACCAGCAAGGGAAGACGACAACAGATCGCATAATCGCACTGGTCAGTTAGTAAACCATGGTTACGGAAATCAAGGTTACGCTATTCAAGGTTATGGAAACCAGAGACACAGAAACCAGAACGTCAGTGAACAGGGTCAATCTAGACAAGGAATCTGGAACAGGAGGAATAACGAACGGCAAAGCGACCGTAATTGGAGAGAGCGAAATCAAAGACAACAGGAGAACCAGGAGATTAAAATTAGACCTGAAAATCCTAATGCACATCAGAGGAGGGGGAGTCTAACAAGGGATTGGCGCTAGTCCACAGGACTCCACGACATCTCTCACACAAAGAAGTTCGTGGAATAATAGTAGTTTAAGTGGTGTACATAGTAAAATAGGCAAATATATGAACCTTTCTTCGGGGAACAATAATCGTTGCATTAATAGATTAAGATTGTTAAACTATTAACACGCTGCGTTGTCTCGCATAAGAATTTAGTGTTGCTATCCTTTTTGGTTTATGTTCGTGACTTACAATGTCGATGGAGTAGGAGGCACTACCATTCCATGAGCAATGTTTTCCTGTCTGGAGTCCATGTTGAGGGATGATGATGAGTGAGGAGATGTCGCATAAACGGGCGCATACAAGAATGTGCTTTTAGAAGCGTTCTGAGAAGTCGTGATACGCTCTATAGCGGCCACAACCAGTTCGTGAGACGTTCATACCAATGCTTGCAGGCACGCGTCACTGCACTGCAAGATTGTGGTATATTGCGTGATTTCGAGGATGAACATGGGCAGTATAGTTTTTACAGTGATGCGCCAGCATCGTTGTCTTGCAAGTCGGGGTGAACCTGTGAGCGTTTGACTCCAATGGTGCCCTAGACGGTAGAAATGCGGGCATAAAGCCTACCATGCCAATGTGCTGGTTGGGGATTTAGCGTGCTGCTTGTGACTGTCACAGATGAATAACCAAGGAATTATACTTGGAGACTCGTGACATACTGTGTAGGTGGTGTGTGGTGGACGACGGAATCCACAACAGGAACCAGTCCTGGCTTGGTCATATTACATTGCCTCTGGAAAGGTGTGCTTTGATCGCGAATACCGCATAACATAGAAAAAGAAGTTGCAACTATAAATTTATTGTCTTGTATAGCCATGGCTAACCCAGTCTATGGAGTTTCAGTGAGGCGTAGTGAGAACTCGGAGGCCATGTCGTACGGCGCGCACATCACTGTCGTCAATAGCGGCGAGCAGCGAGACATCTCAGCGTAACAGGAATTGTGTAAGAGTGTTATATAAGGTAAAATAAATAAATAAAATAAAATAAAATAAAAAGAGAGAGAGAGAGAAAAGAGAGAGAGGATAAGTTAAACTTTAGGATTTAACAATAACTAGATCCTTAATATTGTGGTGGTTTTCTACCACAAGTGTTTGGCGCGCGCCTGTTGGGATGCTATTTTTCAGGTCACCAAACCACAGACCCGAGATGGAGGGACGATGCGCGAGCGAAAGTAGAATAGTTGCATGTTCTTTATAGCACAGTAAAACTTAGATCTGCATAACAAGATAATTTAATTAAAAGACATAGAATGTAGATCGTTGGCAAATGGTAGTTAATTCTTGAGCATGTCTACTGTCGATCTATATAATTAATAGTAATATTAGTGCAGGCCCGCACATTTAGTTGTTCATCCAATACATAGCATCAGTTGTCACACACCATATACAATAGTGAGATCGGTCTCTGCCCGGGTTCCCGGGTTCGATTCCCGGCGGGGTCAGGGATTTTCTCTGCCTCGTGATGGCTGGGTGTTGTGTGCTGTCCTTAGGTTAGTTAGGTCTAAGTAGTTCTAAGTTCTAGGGGACTGATGACCATAGATGTTAAGTCCCATAGTGCTCAGTGCCATCGGTCTCTACACAAATATCAAGATAAATTATTTCCATGTCTACATTAGATACAATAAGATTTTGTTATAATGATAGCCATAGATTAATAACTATAAAAGTAAAATAAGAGTGTCTGAAATGACAGACCATCAATGTGGCGTTATGTAAATTTATTATAACAGAAGGTCACGGGAAAAAGTTAGGCGTAAGATATTTGTCAGAATTGTGCAGATGACGGGTATCGTGGCAATGCAGAGGCCAGCCGGAGCAAAAACAAGAGGTCTTCGGCTACCTGCAAGAAGGGGAGCGTCAGGGCGCCACCTAACGAGAAGGGCGCGGGAGCGTCCAGTCCTGCAAGCTGACAGTCACCGGGCCGTATACCTGAGGGATTAGGCGGGATCCTCGCCGGGCCACAAGCGAAAGTGAGGCTGGCCGTTGACACTGACATGCGACCCACACGCGACAGCCAGCTAGCTCTCCGGACACAGCAGCCGTTTGGAGGGATTCCCTGCGGCAGACCACGTTGTCGTGAGTACACAAAGAAGATCACATATGGTGTCAGAACCTGCGCCTCACGTGCCTCAGGACAGAAAGGGACGCTATATACTCACCTGTTTGGGTTTTTACAACTCACTAGCACTGGCCGATCTGCATACACAAAGCAGTATCGTACCACAAATTCTAACAAATGAATTGTCTCATTTCTAACTTCTCCTCTCTATTAGAGAGCAGTTGTAGCAATCGTCACTCCTAGTTAGATCCTGTCTGGATGACCTCACACACTTGTGGAGTCACTCCACGTGCCATCATCCCCCTTCAAACTTCAATATTGGGAAACGTAAAGTACTGTCCAGGGAGAGAAGAGATCTGGACTAGTGATGCATCCCAACTAGTAGGCCTCAGAGACATTTAATCGACATGAGGAGAGCCTATCACTATGTCTTCCTACCGTACTGCCGTTATCATATGCGTGGGTCTGACTGCAATCTCAACAGTGTACTGCAGATGCTCCAGCACTCCCTATTGCTGTTGCAACAATGTAGCAACAACACCCGACGTTTAGCCCTATGTGATGTCAGTACTGTGGCCCCATCCCAAAAGCCCCCCTCCGATGCTCAAGACATGGAAACACGTGCGTCAATGCATATGACTCAACATACCAACCCCCTCAGAGAAACTAACGAATTTGTGAAGTGCTTCGAATATTTCTAACAATGTGATTTAGTGCCTCATTCTCAGCACAGTCGTGAACATTGTGCAATGTGCAAGCACAACTTGACACCCCATGAACCTTGTTTTTTTTCTTAAATTTCTTTCTCTAGTGTTGTTTTTGTAATGTATGTTATACCTTGTATGTATTTGCGAATTTGCACTGTAATTCTTATGTAAGTGATAGAGTAGGGCGCACAAATTACTGTATTGTTCTCCACACCATGTTTCTTTTTTGTATTTTGTATTTATTGTTGTGTGTATGCAAACAGTGTGCCTGAAGTCCCCATAAACTGAAGCAGATACCAGCACTGTCATTGTGAATGGACCGTCAGTTCAGGGAACATTTTGTAAAGGTTATTCTTGCTGCAGGTAGACAGAATGAATCGGAGGTTGTAATTAGATTCTGAAAGCTCACAAAGAGATTGTTATCTTAAATAGTATCATGTGTGAGTGAGTTCAGGTTAGTTTAATGATTCAAATTGTTGTAACATCTTGGGCATTTAATTGCAGAGCACTCCAACTCTGATTGTAAAGAATAAACTGCTCCATATGTGGCTCACACGCCCGGGCCATATTTAGAGCGTGAATCTCTGTGTGAATCGGTGTTTGGAAGGGACTCCCTGGGTATGGATGTGTAATGTGAGTGTAATGTGAGTTCCATATTAAGAAGGTGAAGTTGGCTACATCATAAATAATCCTCCCTCTATGAGCTGCATTTTTCAGTTGCAGTGATTTTCTTTATAGAGTGCGGCATGTGGAGTCAGTTTTCAAGATTGTTCTTGGGCGATTGACTCACTACCTTGCTCCTAAGTGAGCCAACCGCTCACCAATTACAATCTAAAATGGCGTAGGGGCTATGAGAGGTGGCATGAGCCCCCTCTCATATTTCTATCTTACGATTTTCCTCTCTAATTGCATGCGGTGAAAAGTTGCTATTCCTTCACACGCGGACTTCCCACGCAGCGTCTCTTGTCACCCGGGTGGTCCGGTGACAGGCGGGCTCTGTTGATTTTGAAAGGGTAAGCCGATGGGTGTGAGGGAGTCGAGTGAATGCTTTCCAGAGGCCAACATTGTACAATAGCGGCAGACATGCTCGCGGGGGCCTGAAGTAGCGGCTGGGCTAGAGATTCCGTTACTTCGCAGAAACTTAGCGAAAACACTTTCTGGCGGGCTACCAGCGAGGCGTGGGAATGACTTGTGTACACAGGCAGTTGTGGCGGGCAAATTCCCGCGCTTTCTGCAAAATCGTAACTGTGATTGGCTTGCTCAGGGCATAGCTCCGTGATGTAGCAAAATCAGCGCAGAAATTGGCGCCAAGAATCTCCATTGGTGGAATGGTAGTGCTCCGGCAATAGAGTGGAATTTTCCGCTGGTTTTCGAGTTGCTGATTGGAACGGTTAACCACGGCCACTGTCGTGGGGGCGGGAATGTTCTGTGTTTGGTTTTGTACGGGTGCTCTTGTGGGAGTCGGCTCTCGCCTTTCGGTTGGAGTAGGTTACAAGACTGAGCTCTCGCTGCTCTGGTCAGCCTGCTTCCGTTGGCTGTCTAATATACGTTTATTTAATTGTAACTGCTTGACGAAGTTGCTGAAGTTTCGCCTTCATCGTAACTTTCCGAGTACAGTTGGCAATTGAGCGTTCTGCGTACAAGAGGCCTATGTTGTCTGTCTTGAGCAGTTTTGGCTAGAGGTGACTGTATCGGAGTTACTGTGTGACTTCGCTTTTTAAAATCAATCACTGTACCGTCAGTGATTGTGTGGCGAGCCTTCTTCGTCTCCCTCAGAGGCGCATTTGTATTGCTAGGAAGTCTTTAGTCTGGAACAACCAGATCAGGACAATTTGTTTCGGGCTATACTCGCGACATTATCATCACCACGACGGGACGTCGAAGCAACCAGCCATCGCTTCCAGTACGCCAGATCGTGTCCTTGCAGCTAAGAAGACAGCTTTGTAATGTACGTCCGCAGCACCAGCAAAGCAGGCATTTTTGCTAGGCGATAATCAGAGCTCAGCAGAGCGTGCCTGTTCATCTTTTCTAACTTTGTTCTATCTTGGGTGTTCATTGTCTGAGTTCTCACTAATGTAGCAGCAATTAATGTTGGGTTAGCTGTGTGTCTCTCTTAAGATTTGAGTTGCTAGGAATTGGCTCCACATACCACTTCGTCATAAATGTCACAATCTAGTTTAGGGACAACTTCACCTTCACAGCGTTTATTTGAGTATCCAATTTGACCCAATTTGACGTATTGTAAATGTTTCATGTGTTTTTGTTTATTATTTTGTGTTTAGTCTTAATAAATCATATTGTTATTTTGGACAGAACTTTCATTCTGTTAATCGGTAGAGCAACCCTATCATTTCTCACTACGTTAATGAAATCTTCCTTTATTTAACTTATTTATCAAATTAAATTATTGCAGACGCCAAACTCTTTTTCTACTCCACTTGCAGGGTTTGTTACAGTCAGTTTGCGTATCTTTTTAATCCATGTGCAGCAGCGAAAGTCGGAGTTAGAATAGGGGGGGCTTAGAGCATCATTTACATTTGTAGATTCTAGAAGAATTTAGTGTTAAATACACTGCTAGCCCCGGCACCTCGCAACTTTCATTTGATTTTGTAACCACTGAAATAATATCACATATCCTCCCAACCTGTGAAATTTCATTTAGTTTCCTCCTCTCCTTCTAGGTACTTCCCTTTTTTATCAAGCACTGTAAGCTGAAATGTGATACGAATTGAATAGAACAGCTTGATTTTTTTCAGTGTCTATTCTCTTTTATAGAGTTATCCAATTTGGAGTCTTCTGCACGGAATTTCGGCATTCGGTTTTTAATACTACATAGAATCCACTTGTATAACGAGATAACAACAGCAAAGTAATTGGCAGTTATATGCGGAAGGAGGCAATGTTGGCGTCTCTCTGTTAACCCGTGTGCCGAATTTGGCCGCGGTAGCAACAGTTGCGCAATCCAGCCCTGAATCCTTCTGTACTTTTCCGATAACTTGCAATGACGAGTTTGCCTGCCGGATTGTAATAGTCATATCAATTTGTAACCTAGCAAGATTTTTGCACGTTACATTGTTTTTGACACGCACAGTGACGTTTATTGAGATATGTTTCGATATCATTTGATAGGATTAAATGGTTTAAATGGCTCTGAGCACTATGGGACTTAACATCTGTGGTCATCAGTCCCCTAGAACTTAGTACTACTTAAACCTAGCTAACCTAAGGACATCACACACATCCATGCCCGAGGCAGGATTCGAACTTGCGCCGTAGCAGTCACGCGGTTCCGGACTGCGCGCCTAGAACCGCTCGACCACCGCAGCCGGCTTGATAGGATTAGAGACGATTATTATGGAAAAGAGTATGACTGACATCGTGAAGAATACCTTGGTACTAATAACTGAATTTCAGTTGCATGCTGGGTGATCGGTTTTAATGTAATTTGGCAGTGTAAAACTGACTGAAGAGAACGGACACTGGTTTCCCCGGCGCTAGGCGGAGAATCGTGCGGGCATCAGGAGATCACAGCAGGGAGTTAGGTGGTTGCACAGCGCTCAGAGGAACTTCAGCGGAGAAAGGCAATCCCAGGGGACGTGTAGGAACACCGAGTGGCCGAGCTGCTTTTGTAAGCGAGTAGTCGGCCACTTGCAGACGACGAAGGCGCCAGAGTTCTCAAGAAAACGGTCGTAGCGAAATACGAGGAAGGAAACCACACAGTGAATGCTGGTGGTCGGTTGGTGCCGCCTTTGCGAGCTCCAAATATTTCGGACAGTGTAGTAGCCACCAGGGATGTACCGGGCAGCGCAAGGCGCCAGCTATCGTTCGCTCACTTGCACGTACGCCATCCGGTTTGCCAGACTTTTGATCACGGGGGTTTCCGATTGTCGTATTCATATGAAGTAATGGGAGAGGGAATTTGTTCCGTAAAGTTCCGCAGCAGATGCCGAATTTGTGTTTGTGGTCGGCCGGAGCCTTTAAAGTGAGGAGCGTGGGAATATGAGCTGTGTGAACTGGATTATTCGCCTCCCTCCCTCCCCCCTTCCTTAGGGGAGAGGGAACAGAGTAGGGGTGAAGAGCCAGTAGTCGCTAGAGAAGGGACGCTCTCGCCTGAGCTCCCGACATTGAGACTGTTTTTTATGCCTCTGGGTACTACAGAACTTCTGGTTCGTATGTTAGGTAGCTCACTGAACTTCGTCTTTCGTTGAAGACGAATCTGAATGCCTTTTTGGATGAGAGTTCTCGTCTTGTATCTGGCGATACAGTTATCTTTCTCTGTTCTACACTTTCAGTCGATATAATATGAAACGAGACTCGTCCGACCAGGCAACATGTTTGCAGCCGTCAACAGTCCAATGTCGGTGCTGACGGGCCCAGGTGAGGCGTAAAGCATTGCGTCGTGCAGTCATCAAGAGTACAAGAGTGTGCCTTCGGCTCCGAAAGCTCATATCGATGATATTTCGTTGAATGGTTCGCACGTTGGCACTTGTTGATTGCCCAGCATTGAAATCTGCAGCAATTTGTGGAAGAGTTGCAGTTCTGTCACAATTGAGCGATTATAATCAATCGTCGTTGGTCCCGTTCTTGCAGGATATTTTTCCGGACGCAGCGATGTCGGAGATTTGATGTTTTACCGGATTCTTGATATTCACGGTACACTCGTGAAACAGTTTTTTTTTTTTTTTTTTTTTTCTTTTTTTTTTTTTTTTTTTTTTTTTTTTTCATCAGTCTACTGACTGGTTTGATGCGGCCTGCCACGAATTCCTTTCCTGTGCTAACCTCTTCATCTCAGAGTAGCACTTGCAACCTACGTCCTCAATTATTTGCTTGACGTATTCCAAACTCTGTCTTCCTCTACAGTTTTTGCCCTCTACCGCTCCCTCTAGTACCATGGAAGTCACTCCCTCATGTCTTAGCAGATGTCCTATCATCCTGTCCCGTCTCCTTATCAGTGTTTTCCACATATTCATTCCCTCTCCGATTCTGCGTAGAACCTCCTCATTCCTTACCTTATCAGTCCACCTAATTTTCAACATTCGTCTGTAGCACCACATCTCAAATGCTTCGATTCTCTTCTGTTCCGGTTTTCCCACAGTCCATGTTTCACTACCATACAATGCTGTACTCCAGACGTACATCCTCAGAAATTTCTTCCTCAAATTAAGGCCGGTATTTGATATTATTAGACTTCTCTTGGCCATAAATGCCTTTTTTGCCATAGCGAGTCTGCTTTGGATTCCTCCTTGCTCCGTCCGTCATTGGTTATTTTACTGCCTATGTAGCAGAATTCCATAACTTAATTGACTTCGTGACCATCAATCCTGATGTTACGTTTCTCGTTGTTCTCATTTCTACTACTTCTCATTACCTTCGTCTTTCTCCGATTTACTCTCAAACCATTCTGTGTACTCATTAGACTGTTCATTCCGTTCAGCAGATCATTTAATTCTTCTTCACTTTCACTCAGGATAGCAATGTCATCAGCGAATCGTATCATTGATATCCTTTCACCTTGTATTTTAATTCCACTCCTGAACCTTTCTTTTATTTCCATCATTACTTCCTCGATGTACAGATTGAAGAGTAGGGGCGAAAGGTTACAGCCTTTTCTTACACCCTTCTTAATACGAGCACTTGGTTCTTGATCGTCCACTATTATTATTCCCTCTTGGTTGTTGTACATATTGTATATGACCCGTCTCTCCCTATAGTACGGGAAAATTCCCAATCGCTACCTCTGAGATGCTGCGTCCTATCCTCGTGCTCCCACTATAACACCACGTTCAAATTCACTTAAATGTTGATAACCTACCATTCTAGCAGCAGTAACCTATCTAACAACTGCCCCACACACTTGTTGTCTTACATAGGTGTTTCTGACCGCAGCGCCGTATTCTGGCTGTTTACATATCTCTGTATTTGAATAGGCATTCCTATTCTAATTTCTTTAGCACTTCGGTGTATGAGAGTCGCTACGCACTCCATCAGCACGCTGTCTATTGTCTATTGATGGTGAAATAGCCATCCGCTCCGGTGTTGAGGTCAGATAAAGTTAACTGCTCTAATCACTTGCAAATGTTTCTCCATTGAGGTTTACATAACTCGATTGTTGCCGATTCTTCCAGTTTTCAGTGCAGAAGCGATGTAGGTCATTCTGTGTAGAGATTTTTAGATCGCGTTACCTACAACTGGGCAGGATTAGACAGAAGATATCCAACATTAGTTCCTTTCAGTCAATTCACGTTTGTAATGCGTCGCTGAAAATTTACTTGATATTTGTTCGCTTTGATTGAATGGTTTGATTTAAGTAAATTGTATTGTTAAAACCAAGAATTTTTTCCTGTCAGTAGAAGCGTAGTTTACCAGTCATCATTTGATATTTAATGTAGTTGTATTTTAAGATTATTAATTACTGTTGGATGATGATGTTTCGTCTGCGGGCGCTGAACTGCGCGGTCATCAGGGTCCGTACAAAGTGTTCCAGGTTTTACACAGTCCCCTTTTTTTTCTGCAATCCAGTCACTGTCAGAAATGATGAGGACAACTCATACACCCAGTCTCCAGGGAGAGAAAATCCTCAACCCGGCCCGGAATCGAATCCGGGACCCCGCGATGTAGAGGCAGCAACACTAGCCACTAGACCACGAGCTTCTGACATAAACTGTTGGAGAATGTAGCTAATCGATATCAGCAGGGTTCTAATCTTACAGAATAGTTAATGTGTTCAAATAATTTTATCCTAATATACATCACCTGAAGTTTTATCAGTGACAGGGCTACTATTTAAGGTCTCATTTTAAATTAATTCCGTTGCGCAGTTAACATACTGGTAGATTCTTTTAGTTACAGATGTTGCAGCTCACAGTTGAGAGGTACAAAAAGCACAGATGCACACACACGCGCGCGCGACAAAGAAAGCACATGATGAAACCGGATGTCAACAGCCACGTTAGTGGCTGCAATTGTCTGCAGAGCGATGTGACTACGGCGATCAGACGGAGCGACCTATCTCGTTCTGTGGTTGGTTGTTGCTATGGTGGCTGCTTTCTAAACAACTAGCTGTCAGTAACATTACTGGGACCGATGACCTCTGCAGTTTGGTCCCTTTAATCCTTAAACCAACCAACCAGTAACATTATTATTCTGGTCCGGGTTTAATTATCGACTTCTAATTCTACGTGTAGGTACGTTTTCAACTCGTTCATTGATTTGTATTTTTCTTCGAGTGTATACTATACAAAATAGCCTAGGTGCTCGATGGTGCATGGTCCATTAGCCACGTATTCGATGTGGTTTATAGGTGGAGTAACTGTAGACGTATAAGCTCTACGGAATACGAGGCTTCGAAATCAAGAGTGAAACCATCAAGACATTAGTGTCAAATTTGCAGTAAGCATAGTATGCATCAGTATTTTAAATACGCTACGAAAATCCCAAGATAGAGATAAATTAGTGCTTGGTTACTCAGCAAGCAGGACCATCCGAATGCCGAAAAAAAAGGTACAGGAATGACACAATGTAAGAGTGACAGCGGAGATGCTTCCCAATCAGACGAAGAAAACAGCGCCACTGAGCCAAGGTCGCTCCCGGTAGCTAAAAGGTGGACAAGAAAAGACGAAACTGTTGCAAATAGTAGTCAATATTATTGAGAATTCACAATCATCGTAGTGACAGATTATCAGTATCTGGCACAGACTTTCCTAAAACCAAAACTGCGCTCCATCTGTTTTATGGCATTCATTATATCATTGAAGACATGTCATTTCGACAGTTTTCAAGAACTGAAAATAGCAAAAAGTAATGTTATAGCATCCAACGCTCTGTCCGTACGTCTATCTAGCAAACTGTCTTCGCGCTATCGACATACTGTGTATTCTGTTCGTAATGGACCACGGCCACCTATATTACAAGCGGTCTTGAGTGAACGCGTTGGCCATAGGTCATTGGGGCTTTCTTGGGATATTTCACGATTTGCAAAGTGAAAGAGAGTTTCAAGCCGTTTCGCTTATTTTATCTTAGGATGTCCGAGGGTTCTGATAAAAAGTACTGCATGCGAATTGCAGTTTGCGAGGGAAAAGTTATCTTGCAGACTAAGTTCGACGAAGTTGAAGAAGTTCATTCAAAGATTGCACTCCCAGGTGAATTTTGCGGTAATTGTATATCAAGATCTGTGGACGTTGTGATGCCGAAGCTAGATATGTTGTAGTGACTGACTGTTTTATGGCATGCATCATTATATTTTGTTTCTGAATTCTCTTTTTAAAATAGCGATAGTAATACTGAACAAAGGGTACATTGTTTTAAGAAGTTAATACGGGAAATTTACTACAGAGTCTAGGATCGTACTTTTATTTACTTTCCCTTTATCGCGTCTGTGGTTCAAATGGTACAATTCTCTTCGGGCTAAAGTGAGTGAGTGAGGAATTATCGCCCACCCCCCTCGCCCACGACATTTGAATTATGCACGCCTCTGGTATGTAGGTAATGCCATTTGGTAGACAATGACAATTCGACTTGACCGCTTGCCGTAGCCATTACCAACGAGCGAGTACTCACGTACACAGTTATTCCCCATGACAACTGAGCACATACTAAAATGTAAACTTTCACGGCCGGAAATATCATGTCCATTATAATTATCCGGGCTGTTATGCCGTGGTCGGATAATTATAATGGACATGAACTGAGCACATGCAGCTAGCATACTTCTACCCATAAAATATCTCAAACGTAGTAAATATCTTAGGTTCTAATTTCATCTGTATGCACAAAATTTGATTAAGAATAAACACTGCCTGACAAAAAAAGTGAAGTACCCAGAATGGGAATAAGAAACCAAACGAAGCTAAGCGAATTGGTAGGGCATGTGACATCACTGCAGTGATTACAAAATGCAGTGAAATTTGCAAATAATTTGGAATTACGGCGTTACATCCGCTGTGAGCTGGATGTACGTGCTGACTGGGTTGGGAAGGGTGTCATGTGGCCATTGTCTCCTTTCTTGAGACAAGCTGATATACTGCTACTGTCACTAGTCCTTGATATGGAGACTGGGACTATGACAGATTTGACGTACGACGTGGTGCCACACGTGTTCTTTTGGCAGCAGTCCTGGGGGTCTTGCTGGCCACCCAAGTGCCTCAACATCAAGCAGACACTTCGTAGAGGCACACGCCACGTCTAAATGAACATTGTCCTGTTGGAAATGGCATTACGACACTACATCAGAGAGGTAACACATAAGGACGTTGGATGTCCACGACGTTCCGTTGTGCCGTCACCACCACCTGTAACCTACAGTTACACCCAATTCTTTCCCTCTCCAAGACGTCAAGTGAAACAGCGCTGTGCCTCTCCAGAACATTGGAAGGATGGGACCTCTACCTAGGTCGTCGCCACATTCGCCGACGATGGTCATTCAGGGTAGTGCAGAACCGCGATTCATCGCTGAACACAACTCGACGCCATTCGCCAGCAGTCCATACTTCTCCGTCATAGTGCTACTCCAAACGCAGCCGTTTGCGTTGGGGAGTTAACGGCAGCCTTACTAACATGGGACAGTAATCACCTCGTCAGGATGCTGCTAGACTACGACTAATGGGGCTGGATGACAGTATTATGCAGTGAGTCCATTATTGTTCTTGGATGACAGATGTAGATGTGAAAGAGCTGCGATGTGCTCGGTGCACATTACGGTGAACGTCCCTTGTGGTGGTCAGAAATGATCGACCAGAACCTTATCGACAAGTATGCTTGACCTCACGTTCCCATGCAGTCCAGAAGGGGCACTGTCCCATCCGAAATCCCCACAAATCTGGGTATTGTACAATTTAACCAATGAGGACGCACCATGAGGCCCCTTCTACACTGTGTCAGGTGCAGGTAATGCTATCTTCCACGAGTATGAGATATTTTCGTTACCTCCCCAGTAATCACGCAACATTTGACACTGTTCACGTCGCTAGGATAACCTGTCAGGCCTGGTAACAAGAGCTTACGTACTCTGGTGGGCGTTGAACCTGTCACAGAGACATGCAGCTCTAATCATTTACGTATCCACCAATGCTGCTGTACGTGTACAAACTTAAATTGGTATCCGAGCACTTCTTCTAGGAGTTTTGTGTGTGTGTGTGTGTGTGTGTGTGTGTGTGTGTGTGTGTGTGTGTGTGTGTGTGAGAGAGAGAGTTGCATCTCTAACCATTTACATATCCACCGATGGTGTTGTACGTGTACTAAGTTAAATTGGTATCTGACCACATCATCTGCGAGCTGTGTGTGTGTGTGTGTGTGTGTGTGTGTGTGTGTGTGTGTGTGTGTGCCAGGTCATGTATGTTGCTAATAATTATGTAACAGATATTTTAATAAGTACCATAAAGAGTACTTATAATGTTGCTTATAGCAAGATGTAATGTATTCTTTGTCCATCAAAGAGGAGCAAATGTTGATGATAGAGATAATTAAATCTGGTCAACAGCATACAGTGCATAGACTAAAGGTTTGCCGTCGAAGGAACACATTACAGAAGCGATAGCACGACGTATTAAATTCTAATCCGAACATCTGAAAATGTTAATTATCCCGTTGAGTACTAATTAAACTACTTAGAAAGAAAATAAAATGGTTATTGCTTACTGATCGACGAGTATATCAGGCCGTGGGTACTGACGAACGTGCTATTATTCGAAAAACAGACTGACTGTGAAAAGCATTAGTTTAGTTTGCACATTAAACAGTGGTAGCAATACTGATTGGGACTTAATATCAAAAAGGGACATGTTCTATTCGAAATGAAATGCTTAAACAGCAAGGTACGATACGTCATTGGTCTGATGTGTTCCGGACAATGTACGCAGCACGTTGCCCTCCCTGAAACATCTTTCCTAGAACAGAAAATAAATACCATGAAACCACATATGAGAAATTTATAGGGGACTACAATAATTGCTAAGACAAAAAATGAGTGAAATGGAAGGAGTTTCTTCCCTCGGAAGATTTCTGCAGTGTCTTTTATTTGACAGCTGATAGTAGATCCTCGTAACATCTACATAACTACCCAAAATGTTTCAGTGAAGTTACTCATCTTTGGTTCACGTGTTTACAAGATTATAAAAGCTTATACTTTATATCTGCACAGATACATCACACTATGCCAGCAAGTACAACAATAACAAAGAAAAATATCAGTTTATTTTACTCAAAAATGGTTCAAATGGCTCTAAGCACTATGGGACTTAACATCTAAGGTCATCAGCCCCCTAGAACTACTTAGACCTAACTAACCTAAAGACATCATTCACAACCATGCCCGAGGCAGGATTCGAACCTGCGACAGGGCAGTAGCGCGGTTCCGGACTGGAGCGCCTAGAACCGCTCAGTCATAATGGCCGGATTCAGTTTATTTCATTTCTTACGCTTTAAAGTGCGGATTTTGGAATTCGTAAAATGAGTTTTGAGACTGTTACCGAAAAATAACGTTGCGCTCGATAACTGTTATCGAAAAGTTTAGCCCATACGCCACAGAGTGCGTTGCCGCCGTCTCTTTCGTCGTCACTGTCAGCGCGAGGAGTCACGCACGAGCGCCCCGCTGCGGTTAGCTTGACCTGCCGAGGCGGCCGGTCCTTTGAAGCGGCGGCCAGCGGCGGTTAACCGCTCTCTGTCGACCCGTATCCGCCGGAAACCAGCCGCTGACTCAGGGGCCGGCGCGCGGCGCTTCTCATGTGTGGAGAGGCAGCCAATGATCGCAGCAGCCGCCTTTCGCATCGTTTTCAGCACGAAGTTCGCCAGTGTTGCTCTACACTTTCACTAGTGGAACTAAAGTATAAACTAGATCAGTTCACGGTTCCTGACATTTATGTATTATATAAGCTGTGACATACTTTCTTGGGATTCGCGAACCTTTTGATTTATAGAGATCAAAAATGTTTTACGTAGACCATTAAAATTGCTACACCAAGATGAAATGCAGATGATAAACGGGTATTCATTGGACAAATATATTATACTAGAACTGACATGTGATTACATTTTCACGCAATTTGGGTGCATAGATCCTGAGAAATCAGTACCCAGAACAACCACCTCTGTCCGTAATAACGGCCTTGATACGCCTGGGCATTGAGTCAAACAGAGCTTGGATGGCGTGTACAGGTACAGCTGCCCAAGCAGCTTCAACACGATACCGCAGGTCATCAAGAGTAGTGACCGGCGTATTGTGACGAGCCAGTTGCTCGGCCACCATTGACCAGACGTTTTCAATTGGTGAAAGATCTGGAGAATATGCTGGCCAGGGCAGCAGTCGAACATTTTCTGTATCCGTACAGGACCTGCAACATGCGGTCTTGCATTATCCTGCTGCAATGTAGGGTTTCGCAGCGATCGAATGAAGGGTAGAGCCACGGGTCGTAACACATCTGAAATGTAACGTCCACTGTTCAAAGTGCCGTCAGTGCGAACAAGAGGTGACCGAGACGTGTAACCAATGGCACCCCATACAATCACGCCGGGAGATACGCCAGTATGGCGTGACGAATACACGCTTCCAACGTGCGTTCACCGCGATGTCGCCAAACACCGATGGGACCATCATGATGCTGTAAACAGAACCTGGATTCATCCGAAAAAATGACGTTTTGCCATTCGTGCACCCAGGTTCTTCGTTGAGTGATGTAGCGTCAAGGGTAACCGCAGCCATGGTCTCCGAGCTGATAGTCCATGCTGCTGCAGACGTCGTCGAACTGTTCGTGCAGATGGTTGTTGTCTTGCAAACGTCCCCATCTGTTGACTCAGGGATCGAGACGTGGCTGCACGATCCGTTACAGCGATGCGGATAAGATGCCTGTCATCTCGACTGCTAGTGGTACGAGGCCGTTGGGATCCAGCACAACGTTCCGTATCACCCTCCTGAACCCATTGATTCCATATTCTGCTAACAGTCATTGGATATCGACCAACGCGAGCAGCAATGTCTCGATACGATAAACCGCAATCGCGATAGGCTACAATCCGACCTTTATCAAAGTCGAAATCGTGATGCTACGCATTTCTCCTCCTTACACGAGGCATCACAACAACGGTCAACTGCTGTTTGTGTATGAGAAATTGGTTGGAAACTTTCCTCATGTCAGCACGTTGTAGGTGTCGCTACCGGCGCCAACCTTGTGTGAATGCTCTGAAAAGCTAATCATTTGCATATCACAGCATCTTCTTCCTGTCGGTTAAATTTCGCGTCTGTAGCACGACATGTTCGTGGTGTAGCAATTTTAATGGCCAGTAGTGTAAATAAATAAAAAGATCCTTCTTATCTAGACCGTGAAAATCTATTTTATAACCTTCCATAAATAAAGTGTAAGGGTACGGATATAGATACTCTACGAGATCCCATCTACTTCCGTCTAGCCCGTGACACGCAACTAAGGCTCCAAAGACCCGATCTCTCACGGAAATAGCCGAAGTCCTACGAGACAGCGTTGCTCAGTGGCTTTATGTCTTGTATTCTGCACGCGGAAAAAACTCTGATTACAACAAGAAAAAAAGAAGTTTCACAGTCCAATACTGAAAAGTGGAGTAAATATTTGTGTAGCTCATGTGGCAAGCAGTTTGACCAGGATCTTAATTTAATGTGCGGCGAAAGAAACGCACAAGCACCAGAGAATTATATTAGTATGAAAATAAAATCCCCACTGTGCGATGTTTCAGTCATTCCCTTTTGATCACCTGTAATTGAAACGTGATGTTTCGATCGCGTTAAAAGAGACTGAATTTGAATTTTTCTAGAAGTCTGGTGACTGGAAGCAGCATAGTGAAAGAAACAAGTTGTCACTTAGTTGTAAGAAAGCGTGGATAGCAGTCGCATGCCAAGTAACAAAGGAAAAGGTGTTTGTCATGCCAGAATGGAAGTAATCTAGACCCGAGATGGTAGCTGCAAAATCAAACATGTGTCTACTCATGTGGGTCATCAGAATGTTATAAGTTGATGTAGGCTTGTCGAAAACGGTTGACATCGTCAACATAATTCAGTTCCACGCAGTACACGACAGAATAAGACAACCGCTACAAGTTTTCAAGTTAGAGCGAATTTATCTGCTAAAAAAAAAAAATCTATAGAACATTAAGTAATACATCGGTCAGTGCACGACAACTCACGGTACTAATATGTTCCAAAAAGTCACGTACGAAAACGCGATTTTTAGGGTGTTACATCTTCAGTTCTATTGAACACAGAGACAAGGAGACAATTGTTTTCGATAGCCCTTGGCCTGCCGAACATTTTTATATCTATCGGAAAACGGGCATACTGTAGCTATCCTACAGTTGTTGTTGTGGTCTTCAGTTCGAAGACTGGTTTCATACATCTCTCCATGCCAATTTATCCTATGTAAACTTTTTCGTGTCCGTATAACTATCGCAGCTTACATCCTTCTGAATCTGCTTATTGTATTCATCTCTTGGTTTCCCTCTACGATTTTTATCTCAATCTCTCCACCCCCCCCCCCCATTTCCCTCCAATACTACACTCATGCTCATAAATTAAGGATAATTGCAGAATGTGGTGCCACACAACGTGGCACTACACAAAACTGGCGCTAATAGCATAGACACATAGGGAAGACATACGACACAGATCTGTAAGTCCATTGGTGATAAGTTGAGAAAACCGTCCCGAAACACATGTGCTACAAAACGCCACTGTTTCCTGCGCATGTTCCCCGACATCAATATGGGATATGATCATCATGCACACGTACACAGGCCGCACAACGGGTTGGCATACTCTGGATCAGGTGGTCGAGCAGCTGCTGGGGTACAGCCTCCCATTCTTGCACGAGTGCCTGTCAGAGCTCCTGAAGTGTCGTAGGGGTTTGAAGACGTGCAGCGATACGTCGACCAAGAGCATCCCAGACGTGCTCGATGGGCTTTAGGTCTGGAGAACAGGCAGGCCACTCCATTCGCCTGATATCTTCTATTTCAAGGCACTCCTCCACGATGGCAGCTCGGTGGGGCCGTGCGTTATCATCCATTAGGAGGAAGGTGGGACCCCACCGCATCCCTGAAAAGGCAAAATGACATCCAGATACGCCTGACATATTACAGTTCCTCTGTCACATCATTGTTCAGACTATACCTGGACTCGTCCGTGAACATAACCTGGGACCACTGTTCCAATGACCAGGCACTGTGTTCTTGACCCCAGTCTTTACGCGCTCTCCTGTGACCAGGGGTCAGTGGAATGCACATTGCAGGTCTCTGGGCGAATAAACCATGTCTGTTCAGTCGTCTGTAGACTGTGTGTCTGGAGACATCTGCTCCAGTGGCTGCGGTAAGGTCCCGAGCAAGGCTACCTGCAGTACTCCGTGGCCATCTGCGGGCACTGATGGTGAGATATCGGTCGTCTTGTGGTGTTTTACACTGTGGACGTCCAGTACTGTAGCGCCTGGACACGTTTCCTGTCTGCTGGAACCGTCGCCATAATCCTGAGATCACATTTTGTGGCACACGGAGGGCCCGTGCTACAACCTGCTGTGTTTGACGATTCTCCAGTCGCCCTAGTGTTCTACCCTTCATAACGTCATCAATATGTGTTCTTTGAGCCATTTTCAACACACAGTCACCATTAGCACGTCTGAAAACGTCTGCACACTTACTCGCTGCATCCTACTCTGACATGCACCAACACACCTCCTCGTATGTGGACTACTGCCAGCGCCACCGTGCGACGACCGCAGGTCAAATGCACCACATGGTCATACCCCGAGGTGATTTAAACCCGCAAACCACCCACCAGAGCGTTGTTTCACCATGTATCAGCATTATCCTTAATTTATGAGCATGACTGTAAGTTGGTGATTCCTTGTTGTCTCAGAATGTGCCCTATCAATATACACCTTTTTTATTTGTCAAGTAGCGCCACAAATTTTCTTCTCTCTCCAGTTCTATTCAGCACCTCATCATTAATTACGTGATCTACCGATCTAATCTTCAGCATCCTCCTGTAGCGCCACATTTCAAAAGCTGCTATTCTCTTCTCGTCTAAACCGTTTATCGCCCATGTTTCATTTCCGTAAGTGGCTACACTTCACACAAATACTTTCCGAAGTATCTTTCTGACACTTAAATCTCTATTTCCTCATGGTACACAAAACTGGCGCCACATTTCCGGCCGATGATGGGGATGAAACGATGAGCGGGACAACACAACGCCCAGTCCACGAGCGATCTGCATCCCGGCCGGGAATCGAACCCGGGCCCACTGCATGGGATGGAAGCACGTTACCACCCGGCTAAGCAGGCGAACAAAAATTTTTAATGAAAGAAAAATCTCCAAGATCGCTTATCTTTTACTGAAGTTCGAAATTTAGCGCAGACTTCAGGGCGAGATGTTTATCATAGTTTCCTCAACGAAACTTTGTCTCGAAACCTGACAGAAAATACAAAGAGATTCTGGTCGTATGTAAAGCATGCCAGCAGCGCTACACAATCAATGCCTTCGCTGCGCGACAGCAATGGAAATACTATCGAGGACAGTGCTGCCAGAGCAGAAGTACTGAACACAGTCTTCCAAAATTCCTTCACCAAAGAAGACGAAGCAAATGTTCCAGAATTCGAATAAGAACAGATGCCAACGTCAGTAACTTAAAAGTAGATATTCTCGGAGTAGTGAAGCAACTTAAATCACTTAATAAAAGCAAATCTTTTGGCCCAGACTGTATATCACTTACGTCCCTGTCAGAGTATGCTGATGCAATAGCGCCATACTTAACAATCATATACAACCGCTCGCTCGACGAAAGATGCGTATCCAAGGGACTGGAAAGTTGCACAAGTCACACCAATATTCAAGAAAGGCAATAGAAGTAATTCACTAAATCACAGGCCCATATCATTAACGTCGATATGCAGCAGACTTTTGGAACATACACTCCTGGAAATGGAAAAAAGAACACATTGACACCGGTGTGTCAGACCCACCATACCTGCTCCGGACACTGCGAGAGGGCTGTACAAGCAATGATCACACGCACGGCACAGCGGACACACCAGGAACCGCGGTGTTGGCCGTCGAATGGCGCTAGCTGCGCAGCATTTGTGCACCGCCGCCGTCAGTGTCAGCCAGTTTGCCGTGGCATACGGAGCTCCATCGCAGTCTTTAACACTGGTAGCATGCCGCGACAGCGTGGACGTGAACCGTATGTGCAGTTGACGGACTTTGAGCGAGGGCGTATAGTGGGCATGCGGGAGGCCGGGTGGACGTGCCGCCGAATTGCTCAACACGTGGGGCGTGAGGTCTCCACAGTACATCGATGTTGTCGCCAGTGGTCGGCGGAAGGTGCACGTGCCCGTCGACCTGGGACCGGACCGCAGCGACGCACGGATGCACGCCAAGACCGTAGGATCCTACGCAGTGCCGTAGGGGACCGCACCGCCACTTCCCAGCAAATTAGGGACACTGTTACTCCTGGGGTATCGGCGAGGACCATTCGCAACCGTCTCCGTGAAGCTGGGCTACGGTCCCGCACACCGTTAGGCCGTCTCCCGCTCACGCCCCAACATCGTGCAGCCCGCCTCCAGTGGTGTCGCGACAGGCGTGAATGGAGGGACGAATGGAGACGTGTCGTCTTCAGCGACGAGAGTCGCTTCTGCCTTGGTGCCAATGATGGTCGTATGCGTGTTTGGCGCCGTGCAGGTGAGCGCCACAATCAGGACTGCATACGACCGAGGCACACAGGGCCAACACCCGGCATCATGGTGTGGGGAGCGATCTCCTACACTGGCCGTACACCATTGGTGATCGTCGAGGGGACACCGAATAATGCACGGTACATCCAAACCGTCATCGAACCCATCGTTCTACCATTCCTAGACCGGCAAGGGAACTTGCTGTTCCAACAGGACAATGCACGTCCACATGTATCCCGTGCCACCCAACGTGCTCTAGAAGGTGTAAGTCAACTACCCTGGCCAGCAAGATCTCCGGATCTGTCCCCCATTGAGCATGTTTGGGACTGGATGAAGCGTCGTCTCACGCGGTCTGCACGTCCAGCACGAACGCTGGTCCAACTGAGGCGCCAGGTGGAAATGGCATGGCAAGCCGTTCCACAGGACTACATCCAGCATCTCTACGATCGTCTCCATGGGAGAATAGCAGCCTGCATTGCTGCGAAAGGTGGATATACACTGTACTAGTGCCGACATTGTGCATGCTCTGTTGCCTGTGTCTATGTGCCTGTGGTTCTGTCAGTGTGATCATGTGATGTATCTGACCCCAGGAATGTGTCAATAAAGTTTCCCCTTCCTGGGACAATGAATTCACGGTGTTCTTATTTCAATTTCCAGGAGTGTATATTGGTGTTCGAATATTACAAATTACCTAGAGGAAAACGGTTTACTGACACACAGTCAACACGGATTTAGGAAACATCATTCTTGTGAAACACAATTAGCTGTTATAACCACACGAAGTGTTGAGAGCTGTTGACAAAGGGTTTCAAATTGCTTCCCTATTTCCAGATTTTCAGAAGGCTTTTGATGCTGTGCCACACAAGTGGCTTGTGGTGAAATTGCGTGCTTACGGAATATCGTCTCAGTTATGTGACTGGGTTTGGATCACGGTTTGTAGTAATTCATGGAAAGCCGTCAAGTAAAACAAAAGTGATATACACTGTATATTTAAGACACTAACCTATGTTCAATGCTGTTTCACAATTTGTTACACATCAAATGGTGTATTTATATCTAAGAGCTTCATAAAGTTTGCAAATAACTCCGCTGGCTATACTGTCTTCATAATGTTTTGTGGCGTTGCACGCACCTATTATCCGATAAATCCATTAACTTATATGACCTTCTACCTACGTCAGTAACTGGCTATGACATACAGCCTACTGATTTTCTTATGTATTAATTTCTGATCACATACTGTATATTTAACCGCTAAGCTGTATGAGACAATTGTCCTTATTATCATTTACAGGCGTTAATTCTTAGCTAAGTTCCACATATTTCAGGCACTGTTAATCTTAACTTATGGCCTTTTCTTATTAAAAGTTTCCTTTACGCTATGTAATGTCAGTTGCCTCTCATAGAACTGTACCTTCAGTTATTATGGTTTATTTGCCAGTAACATTTTTAGCTGTTTTAACAAATAATGTTATCAGTTAATGATCATTCTTAGTTATGTTTAGTACACTTGTTTTATGGAATGGTAATTTCAGAGACTTATGGTTATAATGCCATTAATAGTCCTAACTATTGCAATAAACTATTTCCCATAATAATCTCAGTTAACATTTTCTGGATTTAAGTCTGTATTACTCCGCACGCCCATGTGCGCGACCACCAGCTGTGAGATCCCTGCGTCGCTGCCCGCGGCGCACCTGTCTGGCCTGTTGGTGTGGCCTATCTTCAAAACATTAGTAGAAGTCACGCAGCCTTACGTCTATGTACTGTAGAACTTACATTTTAACTTTGACATGGCCAATATCTGGCATGTTTTAATTTTAATTTCTGAAGAAGGCTACATTATCATAGCCGAAACCTAAGTGAAGTTTCTTTGCTTATGCAACTGGAGGCTGAAATTTAATATAATTACATTTTACAGTTGCTGACTCTGCTGCACCTTGCTAAAAATATTCAAATTCCAAGAAGACTCAATTCATATATTGCTTTCTCTAACGTGTGTGTCACGAAAGGACCATAAAGATAAAATTAGAGCGATTTCAGCCCACACAGAGGTTTATCAGCAACCGTTTTTCCTGCGAACCACACGCGACTGAACAGGGAATGAGGAAGTGACACTGGTACATAAAGTACTCTCCGCCACACACCGTAAAGTGGCTTCCGGAGTATATCTGTAGGCGTAGATGTAGAAGATCTGTCTGAAAAGTTAGATGAATGGCTTCAGAAAACAGAGGAACCATGAGTTAGAAACAAAATACCTTTTATGGCCTACAACGTAATCACTATTAGATACAACACACTTCTGATGTTGGATGTAAAGCTGTTAGAAACTGTCAGCAAATGCTTCTTGTGAAATCGTTCGAAGCACTTGTGGTCGCACGTTGTTGAATATCTGCATCGTTACAGGAGGGGAGACCTGGTGCTACCAATACGATCCGGAAACATATAAATTCATGAGGGATGAAACCTTTGCTGTCGAAAAAGACGAGTAACATCGTCTTATTCTTGGATTTTATCAGCTGACTTTTTTTGGGAGGCAGTAAAGACAATGGATACAATGCCACTGAGAATCACTTGGTATGCGGATCGTACATGTAGCACCAGGTTTCATCTCCTGTAATGTTCCGGATACCAACAACGCGTGACCACGTTGTTTCGAGTCGTTCCATAAGAAGCGTTTGCTGACAGTATCCAACAACTTTACAACCAACGTCGGAAGTGTTTTGTAGCTATAAACCAAACAAAAAAGTTATCGGTGCAAGATGTGTGTACGGAAACCCCCATTTTGCAGAGATAAGTAGTTCATCATGCACAGAAAAATTTCGTTTCTCATGATGAGTAAGGTACTACGTTTGGTACATAAACATCGATGTGGAGCCACTTTAAAAATTTGGGCCAGTTAGCCCAAGCTGCTCTACAGAACGACACATTGTCGCGTAATGGATGTGGAACGATGTTTATGATATTCTAGATATTTCTCACAAGCCCGTGTAACCGTTTTGTAACAATCACATCCTAATTTACGTACAAAATGCTTAGCTGTAACCTTGGAATGTATCCAGTTGTTGCACTATCACTGCGATGAACGGATGATTTCCTCATCTTTTAGAGTAATGGTTTCAGTAATGTCAATAGATAGTAGTAGCAAGCGATATCCAATGCTGTATTGGGCAATAATTACTAAATGACAACTGTCTTTAGAACATCGATTGAATTTGCATCGTTGTGTCGCACCACCCACTCCAACACATGCGATTTCCCCGCTTTGGCCATTACGCAATCAGCGATCAGTGATTCTTGTCATGAAATTGACCAGATAACATCCCTCCGGCACCAGAATATCGTGCTGATTGCGTCCAGTTTTCATTGGATACAGTTATCTCAAAACTACAAAATACCATGCTTCAATTTGAATCCCATGACATATCAAGTAAACGTGCCTCATATCACTTCTGATTAATGCAGTCGTATGCTGCGCACTTTCATTCTCTGGACAGTGTAGTTAGTTTAGCACGGTTTTATAGCAGTTGGGGCCTTTATTCCACATAATAACACTGGAGGTATTATGGATTCACTACCTTAAATGTTTTTTCCTGGTCGGAAATCTATATGACGTCATTTTCTGTTAAACTCTGGCAAAGATTCTCGATGCATTTGTGATACCTTTTACCACCTTTAGCTTAAAGTTTTTGCAGTTGTTGAGACATACATCCAAGTGTTTCAAATCTTATACTTCAGAAAGATTCCACTGTTTTAAACAACGGAAATCCTTTGATGTAATTTCTCCCATTAGTCCTCTTGCCTTTGATCTTCATGCAAACTGTTCCACATCTTCACTCTATACTCTACAAACCACTGTGAAGCGCATGTCAGGGGGTACATCCCGTTCTACCAGTTATCGGGTTTTCTTCCCGTTCCATTCACATACGGAGCTTGGGAAAAATGATTGTTTAACTGCCTCCGTGCGTGTTGTAATTAATCTAATTTTCTCCTCGCGATACCTACGGGAGCGGTATGTAGGGGATTGCACTATATCCCTGGAGTCATCGCTTAAATCCGGTTCTTGAAACTTTGCAACTAGGCTTTCTCGGGGTAGTTCATATCTATCTACAAGAGTCTACCAGTTCAGTGTCTTCAGCATCTCTGTGAAACACTCCCACTGGTCAAAAAAACCTGTGGCCATTTGTGCTGCTCCTCTCTGTCAGTCCCATTTGGTAGGGACCCACTCACTTGATCAGCATCCTAGGATTGGTCGCAATAGTGATCTCTAAGCAATCTCCTTTGTAGATTGATTGCATTACACTAGTATTTTACCAATAAATCGAAGTCGGCCACCTGAATTAACCACGACTGAGTCTTTGTAATGATTCCCAATTTGGAAATTTGTGATAAGGTCTTATGGGACCAAACGGCTAATGTCTCGGTCCCTAAGCTTACACACTACTCAATCTAACTTAAACTAACTTACGCTAAGGACAACACATACCCATTCCAGTGGGAGGACTCGAGCCCCCTTCGGGGGTGGGGGAAGGTGTTACACCAAGGTGTTTCTATGAGTTGGCCGATTCCGTCCGTGACTCATTCTATTAGAGACTTATGATAATACGTTTCTTTTCCCCTTTTGTGAAGAATCATACATTTCTGTACATTTAAAGCAAACTGCCTATCTTTACACCACTTTGAAACCTTGTTAAGATATGACTTCTACTTATGCAGTTACTTTCAGACAGTAGTTTGTTATAGATTACTACATCATTTGCAAAGAGCGTAATATTACTATTTATATTGTCTGCACTGATATATAATACAAACAGAGTTACTTCTACATCTGTCGATGACTCTTCATCCAATATAACTTGCTACGATCTCCCTACCAAAAAATCCACATAGTCAAAAATTTAGCTTAATACATCACACGACTGTACTTTTGACCATTAGTGTACGTGTTGTAAGAGTAAAATGCCTGGCATGAAGGATGTAATTCTGTTTGAGATATCTCTTTATGTTTGAACTCAGAATATATTCTAAGATTCTGCAAAAAATTGACTTCAGGACTACTGGACGACAGTTTCGTGGATCACTTCTGCTACGTTTCTTGTAGCCGGATGTAAATTATGCTTTCTTCCAACTACTGAGCATGGCTCTTTGTTCTAAGGGTCTACGATAGATCACAGTTAAAAGAGGTGCTAACTCAGTTGCAGTTTCAGTATAAAATCTGACAGGGATTCCATCGGTCTCTGGAGCTTTGTTCAGTTTTGACTATTTCAGCTGTTTCTAAACGCCACTGACGCTAATACTTATTTCATCCATCTTTTCAGTGGTATCAGGATTAAATTGGGCAAAACTCCCGAGCTTTCCTTTGTAAATGAACATTTAAAAATGGAGTTAATTACTTATGGTTAATTACTTCAGTTACTGTCTGATCGTGGAAGACTGGACACTAACGTTGGTGCCACTAACAGCTTTTATATACGATCAGAATTTCTTTAGGTTTTTTAAAAGATTGTTTGCCAATATCCTGCGACGGTAGTCTCTGAAAGCGTCACACGTTCTTCTCTTAAGGCCAGGTTCTCATTCAAAATATTCGAAAATTCGATTTTTATTGCATTTTTTTAAAGGTATATGTGTCTAGAATGTTGAGACGAAAGTGTTTTTCTAATCCGTGCGTTACAAAAGTTTCTACAGCCCATTGTTCGAGGCAGTGTCACGGCCGCCGTGGGACGCTGTAAACCAGAGACGCCCGCGGCTCAGGTACAAAACTTCTCATGCCGTGACGTATGTTCACAAAATTACATATAATACTGTATTCATGCAAACGTATTCTCCGAAAAAACTGAGGAATAACGTGTGCAGGCTGCCGAACGCAGCATATCCAGCACAACAATCGGCTTTTCTCGCCAAGAAGAACAATTAAAGTTAGAGGAAGGGTTAATATACGGTCGTGGAACTGCAAACTAAACGTAAGTAACGAAAACGCGTTTTTTGGTAAAAGTTTGGTCAAAACATAATTTTTCGTCCGCCATATTGGATTATCCATTCCGAATTTTGAATATCTAACTTCAGATTGGTGTCCAGCGACCTCAAAATATACAGTAATATGTAATTTTTATTCAGATTGGACTAATAATGCTTATGAAAGTTTTCCCTAAACTTTAAACAGCCTTTTCTCGAGAAACGATGAGTCAGAACTGCTTACACCTTAGCATAAAACTGTTCAAACTATTAACTTCTACATTTTACCCCTGCGAAGTAAACACTCTTCTTGGGAGCTTGTACCTATAGCATACGAAATTTGTTAACATTAACTATTTTTTGTAAAGACTTAAAGAGCGACAAAAACACTTACATCGTTAAATTTAAGGTTATCTCGTTGTGGTTAACTATAAGCTCCCATAAATTTAATGTAGTATCGACTGATGTTACCCATGTTTGATTTGAGACAACTCCGGACAGGCTAGTACACAGTCTGCGTACTTCAGACTCGCAGGCCCTAGATCAAACCGTAATTACGGGTGCCATTTTGTTTTTCTGTTGTCACTCTAAAATAAAGTTCAAAGTATGATCAATCATAATCCCCAAACAGATCCTTTGTATGTCTTTTCATTGTCTCAAAAGAGAAAATCCAAACTTCGCTTATTTGTTGCTCATTTGAATGAGACACTGACCTCAATAGCCAAATGCGTTTCATTCAGAATCTCTCAATCCATAGTTCTGTGCTTTATTTTACACCTCTTATGCAGTAGTCTGTTTCTTTAGGAGTTTCTTTACGGTTACTGTATACATGGATGGTCCTTCTCATTATGAACTGTTCTACTATTATATATATATACGCAGTGCATGGTCAACTATTCTTTTTAACTTGAGCCATAGTTCTTCTACATGTTTCTGTCCTGTGCTAAATATTTTAAGCTTCTATTTGAGATATGTAACTACCTTTTTTTTAACTAATTTACTGAACATATGTTTCTTCTTGTTTTAGTTGTTCTTTGTACCTTGATGATTTTTGTTGCCACTATTTCCTCACAGTTACTGACACCAGTTTTGATGCGGACAACCTCAAAGAGATCAGGTCTATTTGTTACCATAAGAGCTAATATTTTTCCACCTTAAGTGGCGTTCAGAACTAACTGTTGCAAATAGTTTACAAAGAAAGCATTTACTAATGTTTCACAGTATGACTTGTCACGCTTATCACTAAAAACTGTAATTTACCAGTTGTTTGTTGTATAATTAAAGTCTCCACCGATGATTACAGCATTGTGGAGAACTTAAGTACAAACGAACTGAGCTTTTCTCTGAACTTTTCGTTTACATGAGGAGGTGAGTCTGGTTGTCGACAGAAGAATTCAATTACGATATTATGCGCACCCACTACAATCTTTTACCCAGACAATCTCCAGTACCAGTGAATGAACTGTGCTAAATCCCCATTGGTCTAGCCCTTCCTCGTTTTCCTTCCTGGTCAAATTAAGATGCCGTATTTTCACATATCACTCAGCCTTCGAACTCTCTGGATCAGTCCTTCCACTCAATTCAGAACCAGGGGGCCACAATTAGTCCTCGGGACAGTGCTGCAAATTGCGGGCTTCGTTGAAACTCCGTGCGCAAGTTTCATCTTCTCAATCTTTTCTGCTATTCGTTGGAATGATTCAAGTATGACCTCGGAACCTGACGACCGACATTCTTCGTTACAATATGCACCGCATTCTTAGACCCCTACCCTTTTACGTTTGCCTTCTATTGATACAGGAGAAAGCAGGGTTCCCAACAGGTGAACCGAGTCCCTCTGGTTCTGTTTCAGTTTCAGTGAAAGACAGCACCTCGAGGTTGTTGGTTATGGGGATGTGTTCAACACCCAGTCCTCGCAAGTCCCTATCCACCATATACAGGTCACCTAGACCAACCATTGACTCGCCAATCACAGTCAAGTGGAGAGTAATAACAGATCCCGTACTTCCCGCAGACGAGACAGGATCCACAGGAGAGGACAGTACGTGAGGTGTCTTTGGTACTTCTGGTACACGACTCTCGGATGTTCTTCCAACACACCGATTCGCGAAGCAGTCAATCGTTTGACAGAAGTAAGGGCGATTTCCAGCTGCTTACGAACGTCAACTAACTCATCCCGTGTTTCGGAACAGCATTCACAATGGGTCTGCATTGTGGCTGGCGAAATGTTTTACAGAACAGTGAACAAATAACTTTAAACAAAGCTTTCTGATCATCTTTTAATCTGTTGAGCTAAAAGTACAAGATGTCCTTCTCAAACCTCTCTGATTTCAAGGACCCAGGAGAGAAAAACCACAGTAGACACGACAATGAAAATGCACCACATTGTAGAGCATCTCAAAGAATATATATTCCCACATCAGAAGTGCCAAGTATCGTCGCCAGAGTGCAGCATGGTCGCATGAAGTGAAAATGGCGACTCCACTGCAGCGCGCGCAAGCGGTAGTGTGGTTTGCAGAAACAAAATCGCCGATTACTGTGCAAAGAAATTATCATCGTGTGTATGAACGTAATCCACCTGATGTGAAAACGAGTAAGGAATGGTATAGGAAGTTTCTGGCAACAGGAAGTGTTCTGAAACATTCTGGCAGTGCACGTTACGGAGTTTCAGAAGAGAGAGTGGTGGACATCAGACAAATGTTTCTCAGAAGCCCACGTAAGTCAACTCATCAAGCATCTAGGCAACTTGATGTACCTCGGTCAACATTGCATCGTGTAGTTCACCAGCGTCTTCGTATATGTGCTTACAAAGTGCAAATTCTGCAACAGCTGACGCCGAACGACAAACCACGCCTACAACAATTTGCTGCGGATATGGGGCAGCGTACTGATATGGATGCCAGCTTCCTGGAAAGATGTTTACTCTCAGATGAGGCAACCTTTCGTCTATCAGGAAGGGTTAATAGGCATAATGTTCGGATTTGGGGTTCGCAAAATCCGTACGTTGCCTTTGAACATGTTCGTGATAGCCCTAAACTAAACGTCTGGTTTCTTCTTTGCGGAACAAACAGTGAATGGGTCAGTGTAACTGGACTTGTTGGAGCAGTTTGTGTACCATTAGATACAAGGCTTGCAACCCAACATCATTTTTCAGCAAGATGGAGCTCCGCCGCATTGATCAACGGCTGTTCGCAAGTTTCTGGATAGGAAATTTCCGTCGTTGGATCGGACGCCGAAGACCCATTGCTTCACCACCACATTCACCCGACATTACGCAGTTTGATTTCTTCATGTGGGGATTCGTGAAGGCCCGCGTGTATGCGACCAAAATGGATGATATGCCTACGTTGCGACATCGTATCACTAATGCGATTGCAACAATAACAGAAGAGATGTTACAAAGAACTTGGCAAGAAACTGAATGTAGACTCGATATTCTTCGTGCTACAAATAGTTCACATGTAGAGGTGTATTAATGATAAATAAATTCTTTGAGATGCTCTACAATGTGCTGCATTTTTCATTGTCGTATTACTGTGGTTTTTTTCCTAGGTGTTTGAAATCAGGGAGGTTTGAGTGGGACACCCTGTATTACTAATTCCCTTTAAGAAATGAAGTCATTAGTACACAAAACAAGGTTTCTATTAGGGCAAGAGAAAAACCTGTGGTAAAAATTACTAGTTTCGTAAGACTTTTTGAGGTTATAGTCGTCAACAGATTCGAAAATAGCGTTGATTTATGAAAAATGTAGATAATACATCTTCTGAAACGGGAAACTACATGTAACACGATATGTTAGCTATAATATGTGCTACGGTAACTACACAAACGACGATTTGCTACGAAATACTTTATACAAACAACAACAACAACAACAACAACGGTAACTTCCGAAAATTCACAAAATATACTTTCATTCCCATTCATTTACACTGAAATTCAATTCCATGACTGTAACCATAAGTCACAAACGCTGATTTTCAATGAATTAAGTTATCCACAACTCTCACAAATTACGAAAATTTTCAAAAATATCCGTTTTTAAGCGTCCGAAAATTCTCAAAAATAAATCTTTTTCTCACTTAATCTGTAGTGAAATTGGAAAGTGATTGTTTTTGAACGAGAACAGGCCTGCTGTTGTCAGTAATTCCTGAAATATCACAATTTAGACCTACAACTGGCGGTAGTAGTAGTATGAGTCTACCGCGGCACCCTCTGATGTTCGTAATTCCACAATATGTCACAATACTTGCGACTACTGACGTAATTAATGCAAGATCATGAAGAAGCCATGCGAACAGTAAACTATTAGAATCTAGAATTTCGAATTGGCGCATGAAGTCTCACACAAAGGAAAATTCGGAAGTCAGCTTTTATATGTAAATAACGTGTGAACTGCACGAATTTTTTTACTTAGCTGATTCTGTGACATCTTCTACACTGGTGTGCCAAAGATGAGACTGCAGCGTCAGTTTATATCTGTCAAAGTTGCGAAAATTGTAGAGCACCAGCACAGAAGATAAGTAACTAGATACGTCGTACTATAGAGCAATGAACATACTAAAGCGTAAAGAAGAAAAACGGTTCTACTGATAATGAATGAATGGTCAGGCAATAAAATGCAGTCGGACAATTTGATATCAAAGACATGATTAATCCAAAAACTGTCATACTCGCTTGGTACGGTCAGTAATTAAATAATAAAGGAAATAAATCCCTGCCAGACGGTGTGCCCCAGCGGTTCTAGGCGTTTCAGTCTGGAACCGCGCGACTGCTACGGTCGCAGGTTCGAATCTTGCCGCGGGCACAGATGTGTGTGATGTCCTTAGGTTAGTTAGGTTTAAGTAGTTCTAAGTTCTAGGGGACTGGTGACAGCAGTTAAGTCCCATAGTGCTCAGAGCCATGTGAACCATTTGAAATAAATCCCTAAATTAGTCTGTGTAGCCTACTCCATGAAATGAAGAGGGCAGTGATGATTACGAAGCGTCTGATACTGCCATTCTTACGCCAAAACATAGAAATCATTAAATTCCTGTGTAAGTTACTATACAACTTAAGCCTAAGAGACACACCTGGTGGCAGACGTCGAAATAAATGACAATATATAAAGTGATCTATACCACGCAACACAATTAAAGAATCACTTTTTTCGAAACCACGTAATTATCTTCCATTGCTACGCATAGGTTGGAAATTGGCCTCAAAGGTGTCTGCAACCTTCTTCTGGAATGGTGCAAAAGCGTGGCACCCTATGACATCACCCTCGGGTTCGGAGACGCTTCAAACAGGAAGGTGTCGACATGTGCGAAAAAGAGACCAGAGCTCAGAATTTCATGTGGAGGTGGGTTAATGAAGTCATATTGTCATTAAATTTTACCGCGATTATGCTAAAAATGAACAAAAGTCTAAATGACAATATTGGTTTTTGCGGTGGGCGGAGACGTATGTAGGGAAATGCTGACGTAATCGGCGCTCGGCGCCGCTAAGAGAAACTTCAACGTTTAACATGACACTACAGCTGCTAGGTCGCTGGCGTTTGCAGAAATGAAGAAACAGAGAAGTCGGCGTGAAGTGTTCTGGACAAATCCGATATGTGACGAAACCGAACGACGGACCCATTGGACACTTACTTACAGTTACCACAGTTACGTGGTCATCGCCAAACGCGAACATGCATCGTTTTCCTTTTTTTTAAATTAGAGATGGGGCCCCTCCACGCCCGCACCAACGTGGTGACCAAACCAAAAGTTCTACTGTCACCTCCGTAAACATGTTAGTTGTCTAGCAAGTGGATCACAGGATGCTGGGCTGTGATGTTATCCGTGCGTCTGGGTAAGACTACGCATTAACACGGTCCATCAGGTGATAGATAGTGGACGAAACGCGAGTGAGGGTAGAGAATTGAAGAGCAGAGGGAAAAAAGTGCCAAGTCTCGTGCCGTGGGAAAAAAACCTCTGCGACAGTGGGATGGGTAGTAAGAGCAGTAGTGGCTTACTAGCTGCGATAGTTCATGCAGGGTTGGATTTGTTAGTATGGGTATGATGCATCATTACCGTGGCAAGCGATGGCGATGTATCCCAGTTGCTGCAGCCGCTATACTCCTGGAACAATCAAGATCGTTATACAGTAGTGGGAGATCGGCCATAGATCATCTCACTCTGTTCTTGTACTAAGGGGCATAAGCAGAGTGCTAGCTCGTTAATGTACAGAATATCTAATAATAAACCAATACTTAAATATGCAGCTCCAAAACCGGCAGCATGTTTGCAACATGCAGCAACATTTTTGTAGATAGGTACGTCGATACCTTTTCCTTCGACATATCGATATTTTTTCGGCTCTCCGAGGGCGCATATCGTTATTAAATATCGATATATCGGACTCTTGATATTTTTTATAAATATCAACATTTCTAGTCATATTAACGAAGCCCAGCTTTGAAATCACTTGGTTTTCTTACTGGTGGCTGAGATAAACATTTCAGACACTTCGCCGCTCAGAATCGACACGAAAAGACCTTAAGAGGTGGCATTAAGAGCGTCAGTGAAACCACCCCTTCTCTTGCGGCGTTGATTCCCACGCATTTTGCGGTCGACGACGACAGTTCGCAGTGGGCTGAGCACCAGGACGAGGACGACGTTCTTGAAATCCTTTGACACTGCTGAGACCCCCAGACGGAGGAACCCTATTCTAAGGGCATCGTGGGCCAGCAAACCCATTAGAAATGATCGCTCCCTTTCGGATTGCATTGCGACTGCAAGTCTCGTTGTGGTGTACAGGGTTGAACCACTAAGAACATTCTAAACCATTCGACGAAATCCGAAAGCGATCCAAAGCACTATGCTTATGCTTATTTAGCCAACATGGTCCGCGCCCTACTCTGGCGTGATGACAAAGGGGTGTGACGGTGATACATGGATGAATAAAAAGGCAAAGGATCCTTCTAACGCCCGCCGCTCCCTCCCCAGTCGGCAACACCCACGGTGCCGTCCATCTACCTTTGCTGAGCACTTTAAAAATGTAGCTAAACAGAGGCCACCTTTGACGAAGTCTTAGGCGCTTGCCGACTTGCAATCCCTTCAATACCCATCCGATTCCGTACGGCATACTAGAAGGTATAAGAATAGCAGTGTAGCCTGCCTGCTGGTGCCTAGAAGACTTGTCTCTGTCTCAACAGGTATGTTTTTAAGACGCTCAATAAATGTGGGCGGGCGGTATCGAGGGTATTGTCAAACTGGGTGGTCCTTTGCCATTTTATTCACACATTTGTCGATGTCGCACCCCTCGTTGATCACGCCATAGCAAGGAGCGAAACAGGAGGGCTGAAACAGCCAGCCGGTGTGACCGAGCGGTCCTAGGCGCTTCAGTCTGGAACCGCGTGACCGCTACGGTCGCAGGTTCGAATCCTGCTTCGGGAATGGATGTGTGTGATGTCCTTAGGTTAGTTAGGTGTAAGGAGTTCTACGTTCTAGGGGACTGATGACCTCAGATGTTTAGCGCTCAGAGCCATTTGAACTATTTGAAACAGCACAAAGACCCATTGTTGCTTCGGACCTGTCTCAAGTTTCGTCGATTGTTTTTGAACAGTGTCCTGTGATTCCATGCTGTACACCAGAGCAATATCTGCAGACGTACTGCACTCCAAAGGAGTGCGATTCAGTTCGATGGGACTGCTGGCCCAGGATGTCTTTAGAGTAAGGCTGAATAGTCCGGTGGTATCAGCAGTGCCAAAGGTTGTCAATAAAGCCGTCCTGGTGCTCAGCTGACTGAACTGTCGTTGTCGACCGCAATCAACGCTCCAGTGGAAACGGTGGTTTCATTGACGCCCTTCATGCCACCTCATAATCTCTTCAAGTATCGATTCTCAGCGACGATCTGTCTGAAATGTTTTACTCGGCCACCCATAAGAAAACCATGTGATTTCAACACTGGACCTCCATTGCAGAGGAGTCAAAAGATGTGAAATGTCAGTAAAAGGAGGTGTGACAACTTCCCATCGAATGGCATTTTCACTGTGGGCTTGGGCATAGTTGTGGTGAAATTTTATGCTAATGTGACATCATTAACTCACCTTAGACCTCACATAAATTTCTGAGCTCAACCTTTTTCCCGAATCTCTCGGCACCTTGCTGTTTGAAGTGTCGCAGAGCCCGAGGATGACGTCTCAGGGCGCCACGCTTTCGCGTCATTAGAGAGGTTCTCGGCGGCTACACTATGTGATCAAAAGTATCCGGACACCTGGCTGAAAACGACTTACAAGTTCGTGACGCCCTCCATCGGTAATGCTGGAATTCAATATGGTGTTGGCCCACCCCTAGCCTTTATGATAGCTTACACTCTCGCAGGCATACCTTCAATCAGGTGCAGGGAGGTTTCTTGGCGAATGGCAGCCCATTCTTCACGGAGCGCTGCACTGAAGAGAGGTATCGGTGTCGGTTAGCGAGGCCTCGCACGAAATCGGCGTTCCAAAACATCCCAAAGGTGTTCTATATGAATCAGGTCAGGACTCTTTGCAGGCCAGACCATTACAGAGATGAAATTGTTCTCTAACCACTTCACCACAGGCCGTGCATTATGAACAGGAGCTCTATCGTGTTGAAAGATGCAGTCGCCATCCCCGAATGGTTCTTCAACAGTGGGAAGCACGAAGATGCTTAAAACATCAATATAGGCCTGTGCTGTGATAGTGCCATGCAAAACAAGGAGTGCATGCCCTCTCCATGAAAACTACGATCACGCCATAACACCACCGCCTCCGAATTTTACTGTTCGCACTACACACGCTGGCAGATAACGTTCACCGGGCTTTCGCCATACTCACACACTGCCATCGGATCGCCGCATTGTGTACCGTGATTCGACACACCACACATCTTTTTCCACTGTACAGTCGTCCAATGTTTACGCTCCTTACATCAAGCGAGGCGTCCTTTGGCATTTACCGGCGTGATGTGTGGCTATGAGCAGCCGCTCGACCATTAAATCCAAGTTTTCTCACCTCCCGCCTTCCTGTCATAGTACTTACAGTCGATCCTGGTGCAGTCTGGAATTGCTGTGTGATGGTCTGGATAGATGTCCGCCTATTACACATTACAACCCTCTTCAACTGTCGGCAGTCTCTGTCAGTCAACAGACGAAGTCGGCCTGTGCGGTTTTGTGCTGTAAGTGTCCCTTCACGTTTCCACTTCCCTATCACAACGGAAACAGTGGACCTAGGGATGTTTAGGAGTGTGGAAATCTCGCTTACAGACGTATGACACAAGTGACACCCAATCATTTGACCACATTGGAAGTCCTTGAGTTCCACGGAGCGCCCCATTCTGCTCTCTCACGATGTCTAATGACTACTGAGGTCGCTGATGTAGAGTACTTGGCAGTAGGTGGCAGCATAATGCTCCTAATATGAAAAACGTATGTTTTTGGGGGTGTCAAGATACTTTTGATCACATAATGTATGAACCAAATTTCAAACTTACGCGTAGCAATGGCAGAAAATTACGGGCTTTACAAAAAGTGATCTTTTTAATTTGTTGTACAGTGTATATTGCCTTCTATTGTATTTTATGGAAATGGGGACCGAGAAACGACGGAGACTGCGGCCCCGTCGTAGGCCGACGTGGTAGACAACCCCACAACAGGCTACTGTAGTCCACTCACCCCACCGCCGCCCCAGACCGAACCCAGGGCCAATATGGATCCCCCCCCCCCCCCCTCACCTCCCGGGAACGTCTCACACCTACTGTTTGCGTGGTAGAGTAATTATGGTGGCCGCGTACGTGGAGAAAGTGTTTGCGCAGCAATTGCCGACATAGTGTAACTGAGGCGGAGTAAGGGTAACCAGCCCGCATTCGCCGACGCAGATGGAAAACCGCCTTGAAAACCATACACAGACTGGCCGGCACACCGGACCTCGACATTAATCCGCTAGACGGATTCGTGCCGGGGACCGGCACGCATTCCCGCCAGGAAAGCAGTACGTTAGACCGCAGAGCTTACCGGGTGGGCTGTACATTGCTTTCCTTACAAATAATACTGTCTGTCTCCCTGTCCTGTGTGTCTGTGCACGCCGAGCAAATGACCGACGTCCTACGTAAACGTTTCGCTGTGACCTGTCCTGAGAGGAAAGGAATTCCGTGTAAGAGCGACGTGTTGCACAACGCACGCGTACTCGCTTTAATTGCTCTGCCATGTCGGACGCGTGCGCTACGGGAAACGCAGTGCGTCGCTCGACGGCAGACAGGTTTCACCGGCACGAGTGACAGGTCGTATGCCACTCGTTTACCTTGAGACAAATCTAAGCACCCTACTCCATTTCCTACTTTTATTTTGGCACAGAGTACCCTCAGTACAGGTGTTTGCTCCCTTCAAAAATTAACTTGAAACCTAATTCACTTCAATAAAATAAAGATATTCAGGTGCAAGATAACTTATCTCTCATCGGAATTATACTTTATTTTACATGTTTGAGGCCTTGGCCAGCCAATCACTAAGCCACGTAATATGAGACACACAAAGCGTCCCCAGTGACATGACTAATGTTAAGGCGAAGTACTGTGTAACTCAGAAAATAGAGTACATACAGTTCCATTGCCTGACAAAGTGAAGCAGCCAGGGAAGGAGGTGAAAACGAAATGAAACTGCACGGTTTGAGAGACTATGTGATGCAATTCATTGACCATAGAAACGAGTGAAATTTGTAAAGAACGTGGCAGTACGAGCCCGCTTATCAGTATGACGTTGCAGCGCCTCTGACGTGGATGCATGCACTGCTTTGGTTCGGGAGAGGGTAATGAAGCCATTATCTCCTCTGCTGAGGCAAGCTGGCCCACATCGGCTGTAAAAGGTCCTTGATATCTTAGATACTAGCACTGGGATGGAGCTGACGTGGACCTGGTCCCACACATGTCCTATCAGAGACAGATCTGGGGATCTTTCCCGCCGCAGCAGCACATCAACAAGATGTAGACTGAGTCGCCCGCTAAACCCGCTTGGCAGAATAGATGATTAGGGTTGTGGAAAGGGCCAAATAAGGTTGGGGTCAGTTTCACCTTCTAATTGTATTTTTTTTTTGTAATTTAATAACACATTTACTACCAAAGCGGCACATAGCCGAACTTCTACAACTACGAGTTTCAAACTCCAAATCTTTCATGGCTGAAGGCCTCCAAACAAGAAATCTTAAAAATCAACAAGGTAAATTTTCAAGTGACTGAAAACACGCAGTTACAATTACAAATAAAATAATTAAAAAATATATCACAGCTAGGCTGAAAGCCTCAGGGCAAGGGTGGAAGGATTAACAGGATGCAATAAAAACGGCTGAAGGCCCACAAGATTTTAAAATAAATTACCATAACCTTTCAAAGGCAGAAGGCCGCAATGTTTAAGCTTGAAAGGTAATTTTAAGAATACGGTTCCAAGCCGCAATGTTTAAGCTTGAAAAGTAATTTTAAGAATTAGTTTCCAAGGCTGAAGGCCCACAATCAATATTCCAAAATTTTATAATAATAGAACCACAAGCCTTAAGTTTTAAGTAGCTGAAACCGGACTGAAGAAAAGACAACACAACGGCAATAACCTTTCAGCAAATATCCACTTGCCGGAATTCAAAGTTACATAAAACACAGTAAAACCAAGAAGTTTTTTATCATTGGCTATGATAGATTATAAACAGACAATTAAACACCGGTGAGAAAGACAGTAAAGACAACAGCACTCAGAAACCTCCAGGGGGTCGGTCTGTCCTCGTTCACTTAGGTGTTCCCAACTACACTTGAAACCAACCAAGTGACAGCCACGGACCGACCGACAAACGACTTGCTTGCCACCAATCGGTACATGAGAATTCAGACACAAAATGTTACGGTTGTGATTATCCACAATCAAATATGTATATTTATTAAGCTGTCAAAACCACACACCATGTTGGACAGCAACAACAGGTGAGGAAAGAACACTGCCTGAAATTACGTTAGCGGCCAGGGCAGGTAACCGGAACACTAACGGTCAAAAGGCAGAAAATTCCGCAGGTGCACTTGAATTGTAGTCAACCAATATAGTTAATTCCACCACATGGTGGCTAAGTTTCAGCAATACAAACACTCCGTGTTGCTTACAGGAAAACCTTCCCAACAGCGAACAACTGAAACGAACCACACAACATGAATGGACGTGGCTTGGGTACTTGAAACCACTACTTAACTTCGACGTCCTGGGTCGGTGAACCACAAAGCTCGTAGCGATCGGACAGCTCCACGCATGCTCCGACATAGCGCAAGGGCCGCCAGCGGACCCAGCCGACTGCACCGCTTGGAGATAAATTCCCTGGTCGGCAGCAACCGACCGAATCCTCTCAGAATGCAGACAACATCTACAATAGTCGTCAGTGGAAATAACACCAACTACACACACAACTTGACAAACACTTGCACGAAGACCTGAACGATACCCAACAGTAACTAAGCACGCACGAAGACAAATCGGGAGTCGATGCACAAACACACAGCCGACTCATGAACGATTGGCGAGTGAAAACGCGTCGTCCGGTAGGACGACCGACCGACGATCCAACAAGACCGTGGCCCGGCTCAAGTGACGCGTGGCGGCAATGGTCGGGCGAGCCATATCGACGCAGACCTCACTACTGCTCCAACCCGACTGCCCTAGTGCCGCATTGCAACTCTCCGACTGGCAGGTCCGGACTTCGCTCCAGGGTCGCTCCAGACTCATTCCAACTGAGTGGCAGACCCGAACTCGCGACCCGAACTGGCTTACGACAGACAACGACCGGGAAGTAGCAGCAGTCGAGCAAAAATACTACGAGAGGCGATATATCGATACGCGCTGCTAGCGCCGCTCACGGTCAGACAAAACAGCAACTCAGTGACAGTAGTAATTTAAATTAACGATGGAGGTGAAAGTACGTTAAAAGCAGCGTTATGGCGGGAACACGAGCCATGCACGGCACATTGACAGTTCATTGACACATGCAATGTGCCGACGAGCATGATTCCCCATCCTAGGTAGCTAATAGTAATATCGTTGTGCCTCTCCAAAAGAATGGAAGAGAGGAACTTTTCCTCGGACTATAACAGAAATAGATTCAAGCGGCAAAGAAACTGGTACCGGTATGTTTATTCAAATACAGAGATATGTAAACAGGCGGAATACGGCACTGTGGTCGGAAAGGCAGTCTGGTGCAGTTGTTAGATTGGTTACTGCTGCTACAATTGCAGGTTATCACGATTTAAGTGAGTTTGAACGTGGTACTATAGTCGTCGCACGAACGATGGGACACAGCATATCCGAGAGAGCGAAGAAGTGGGGATTTTCCTGTACGACCATTTCACGAGTGTGCCGTGAATATCAGGAATCCGGTAAATCATCAAATCTCGGATGTCGCTGCGGCCAGAAAAACCAACGACGATTGAAGAAAATCGTTCAACGTGACAGAAGTGCAACCCTTCCACAAACTGCTGCAGATTTCAAAGCTGGACCATCAACAAGTGTCAGCGTGCGACCATTCAACGAAACATCATCTATATGGGCTTTCGGAACCGAAGGCTCTCTCGTGCACCCTTGATGACTGCATGACACAAAGCGTTACGCCTCGCATGGGCACGTCAGTACCGACATTGGACTGTTGATAACTGGAAACATGTTGCCTGGTCGGATGAGTCTCGTTTCAAATGCTATTGAGCGGATGGACGTGTATGGGAATGGAGACAACCTCATGAATCAATGTACCCTGCATGTCAGCAGAGGACTGTTCAAGGTGGTGGATGCTCTGATGTGTGTGCAGTTGGAGTGATATGGGACCACTGATAGGTCTGACGGACTTCGGCAATTCCAGCTGTACAATGCGACACCCCATACCCCCATAATTGCTATAGAGTGTCTCCAGGAACACTCTTCTGAGTTTAAACACGTCCGCTGGCCACCAAACTCCCCAGACATGAACTTTATCGAGCACATCTGGGATGCCTTGCTACGTGCTGTTTAGAACAGATCTTAATCCCATCGTACTCTTTCAGGTCTATGGACAGCACTGCATGATTCATGTTGTCAGTTCCCTCCTGCACTACATCAGATATTAGTCGAGTCCATGCCACAACGTGTTGTGGCACTTCATTGTATATACCATCTGAGGTGTCACCGCCAGACACTACACTTGCTAGGGGGTAGACTTTAAATCGGCCGCGGTCCGTTAGTATACGTCGGACCCGCGTGTCGCCACTATCAGTGATTGCAGACCGAGCGCCGCCACACGGCAGGCCTAGAGAGACTTCCTAGCACTCGCCCAGTTGTACAACCGACTTTGCTAGCGATGGTTCACTGACAAAATACGCTCTCATTTGCCGAGACGATAGTTAGCATAGCCTTCAGCTACGTCATTTGCTACGACCTAGCAAGGCGCCATTACCAGTTACTATTGATACTGAATTATGTACCGTCAAGAGCGACATTCACCATTAATGGATTAAAGTTTTGTATTCCACCAGCTACGTCCGTTTTTTCTAAATTCTAATTTCCTTGTCCTGTTCCAGACCTCACGCCAGCCTGCGTGAGCTAAAACGCGTGCCTTTCGGCTTTTCTAGTAACACGGTGTTGGCTCTCCTGCCAACCCACAACATTGGCGACGAGGCAATACCGCGTTCTTAACTATACTGCCCTGATTTACTTGTGTAATGGCTTCGCCACCATCTACAGATGTACTGTCCGAATTTTATCGCTTACAGAATCAGCAGATGCAGGCCTTACTGGATGCCCTTGGACAGCTCGTCCAGGGTCAACGTGCGATGCGAAACGATGCGGCTGCCGCCGCTCCACCGCTAACGCAGCCACAACACGTAGTTGCGCCAACTTTTCGTCCTTTTGATGCTGCACTGGAAAGCTGGACATAGTGGTCACGCCAATTTGGATTCCATCTCGACTCCTACAGAACTTAAGGTAATGAGCGGCAGCCATTTTTGTTGTCTTCGGTCGGCGTACAAACGTACCGTGTGATAGTCAAATTATTTCCCCCACACGACGTAGCAACTCTGTCCTATGACGAAATTTTGTCTGCATTAGATGCATATTTCAAAGAATCAGTCAATGTAGTTGCCAAACGGTATACCTTCTTTCGTACAAAACGTACGGCAGGTCAGACTAATCGGGAGTGGCTTGCAACCTTGCAACGCCTTGCTAGGGATTGTGCTTTTGAGTGTGAATGTGGACTCCCTTATTCAGATACTATGGTACATGATGCAATTGCACATATCGTTTCTGATGTTCGTATAAGGGAACAGATTTTGAAACTTCACCACCCTTGTGTCAGGTTAACCGGCCCACCCGGCGAGCTGCACGGAACAGTAAACAGCCCTCGCGCCCGGCTGCGCCGCTGCCGCCAGGCTCTCAGCCACGTGTACCGCGCCGGCAAGCAAATGCAGTGCTAAAATCATGCCCGTGGTGTGCTACTAGACATTCCCATGAGAATTGCCCATCACGACAAGTTATTTGCTTTTACTGTAATAAAAAAGGACATGTTCAAAGCGTCTGCCAGAAAAAGCTCCGATCGGAACCTCAAAATCATTCCAGGCCCTTTGCTTCGCGCCGGAATCGAACCAAGGATACTCAGGCTCGTGAAACTTCGCCCATGGAAATTCATATAGTCCATTCCACTCTGCCCAGTGCCACTCTCTCTAACAGTGACTGTGTTCGTCCCACAAAGAGTGTGCGTCGACATCGCCGCAACTCCCGTCAAGTCGCAAGTGATTTTGTACCAGTGTCAGTTTACATTGCACGAGACAGTCGCTCTGGTCCTCAGCAGGGCAATAAACTTTTGTGGACTTGGACATTAACGGCAAAGTGATACCATTCCAGCTTGATATCGGGGCTGCAGTTTCATTGATCAATCAAGACACTTACAAACTGCTGGGCAAACCTCCGTTGCGTGCCGCAACTGTTAAGTTAACTGGCTACTCTGGTCAAGAGATCCCTGTGTTAGGGCAGTGCAGCCTTCTTGCAACATACAAAGGACAAACAAAACTTGTGTCATTTTCCATCCTTCATTCTTCTCCTGCAGTGAACTTGTTTGGTTTCGATTTATTTCAGTTGTTTAACTTGTCTATAGTAAATCAGGTCATATCAGTGAACCAGACTGTGCCTTCCGACAGTGTTTCTCCTCTCTGTGAAGAATTTGCAGACATTTATGCACCGGGCCTCGGTTGCGCTAAGAACTACAAAGCACGTTTGGAACTGAAAGTAAACGCGCAACCGAAATTTTTCAAAGCGCGCAATGTTCCCCACGCATTGCGTGATGAGGTCGCAAAGACATTACACGATTTGGAATCACAAGGTGTAATTGAACGTGTGCAGGCTTCTCTCTGGGCATCGCCCTTAGTAATTTTGCCAAAACCTTCCGGAAAATTGAGACTTTGTGTGGACTTCAAGGCAACAGTGAATCCACAACTAGTGACTGCAACTTTTCCTTTACCCCGCCCGGAAGATCTTTTTGACAAACTGTGCCCGGGTAAATATTTTTCGAAGTTGGACCTAGCAGATGCGTACTTGCAAATACCGGTGGATGAAGAATCCCAGCGCATTTTGGTGGTTAACACGCATCTTGGTTTGTATCGATTCAAACGACTGCCATTCGGGTGTGCATTCGCCCCTGCATTGTTTCAGCAATATCTACAACCTGTTTGTGCGTCGGTCCCTACTGCAGCAAACTATCTGGACGATATTGTGATCTCTGGAAAGACGGAAGAAGAACATTTAGCCAATCTCCGCACATTATTTCAGGTCTTGCGACAAAATGGTCTTCGCTTGCGGAAGGACAAATGTGTGTTTTTTGCTCATGATGTACCCTCTCTGGGACATGTACTCAATGCCCAACGCATACATCCCAGTCCCGAGCACCTCCGTGCCATACAAGACTTGCCTTCGCCACAGAATTTGAAGCAGCTACAGACTGTGCTGGGAAAAATCTACTATTATCACCGATATGTTCCACATGCCTCTTCCATTTCAGCTCCGCTTCATCGCTTACGCCGTAAAGGTGTTCCGTTCGTCTGTACGACGGAATGCGAACGCCCCTTTCGCCAGTTGAAATCGGCGTTGCTTTCCAATACTTGCCTTACGCCATTCGATCCCTGGAAGCCCGTTTTGTTGATGGTTGATGCATCGGATTTCGGGATCGGTGCTGTGCTTGCGCACAAAGATGGTTCGCACGATCGCCCTATTGCCTTTGCGTCCAAATTGCTCTCGTCTGCGCAAATAAATTATTCACAGATCGAGAAAGAAGCATTGGCTCTCGTATTTGGTGTTACAAAGTTTCATGATTTCTTGTATGGTCGTCACTTTACCATCATCACAGACCACAAACCTTTGACATCGCTTTTTCATCCGACCAATCCCGTACCTCCACGTACAGCGCAGAAATTCATTCGCTGGTCTATTTTCCTCTCGCAGTACCGCTACGATATCTTGTATCGGTCCACTGCTAAGCACGGAAACGCCGATGCGTTGTCCCGTTTGCCTGTTGCTGAGGATAGAACATCCGATTCCTCCGAACTTGCTTGCATGTTCATTGATTCGGAAACCGATGACGTGGTCGATTCGTTTCCGATTGATTTTCGTCGTGTAGCTACAGCCACAGCTGCCGATCCTCTCCTTGCTACCGTTCTGCGTTTTGTTGCTACGCAATGGCCCTTGTCAAAAGTCACGGATCGGGGATCCGTTGGTTCGTCGATTTTTTGCTCACCAGGAGAGACTTTTTGTACGACGTGGTGTTTTGCTGTTGCGTTCTGATAATGATCAGTCCAGGGTCGTGGTCCCACGTTCGTTACAGTCCTCTGTCTTATGGCTTCTCCACCAAGGACATTGGGGTATAGTGAGAACGAAACAACTTGCTCATCAGCACTGTACTTGGTTCGGAATCGATGCCGCGATTACGAATATGTGCTCTTCTTGCATGGTGTGTGCCGAACAACAATCAGCACCACCGCGGAAATTCTTTGCATGATCAAAAGCCACTTACCCTTGGCACCGCTTACACATCGATTTTGCTGGTCCATTCTGGAATGCTCGATGGTTGGTTGTGGTAGATTCATTCAGTAATTTTCCTTTTGCTGTCCGGATGTCTTCCACGACGTCATCTGCCACCATCCAAGCGTTATCTGCTATCTTTTGCATTGAAGGTCTTCCACACACTATTGTTTCCGACAATGGCCCACAGTTCATGTCCGCAGAATTTCAGTCATTCTGCAAGGCCAATGGTATTCAACATCTGACGTTCGCGCCGTTTTCGCCACAGTCAAACGGTGCCGCTGAACGATTGGTCAGGACTTTCAAATCACAGATGTTGAAGTTGAAAGAGTCGCATTCTCGGGAGGACGCGTTATTGCTCTTTTTGTCCTCGTATCGCTCTCAGCCCCGAGATGGTCGCTCGCCGGCTGAGTTGCTCCATGGTCGCCCTCATCGAACCTTGATGTGTTTGCTACATCCGCCGCATCAGGTTCCTGTGCAGCGGCAGACTCCTGCTTTTGCCCCAGGCGACGTTGTCTACTACTGCCACTATCGAGGTTCACGTCGTTGACTCGAAGGGCGCATTCTTCGCTGCCTCGGCCGCGCTATGTATCTGGCTTTGAGGGCCTCTGGTGAGGTGCGTCGGCATCTCAATCAACTGCGCCTCTGTCGTCGCACGGGATCTGCCGCTCCCCGTCTGCTTTCAGCGACGGTGTCGTCCGGTCAGCGCCCTGGGGACCCATCTACTGGCTCGCCTCAGCCCCAGGTGTTACCGACGCTGCCTTCCATTTTGCCCCATGGCGACGCGCCGCCGCCGCCGTCGTCGCCGCCACCGCCTGTTCTCCCGCCGGCGACGCCCGCAGTGGACGCGTCGCTGCAACTGCCGGGCGCCTCCCTGAGTCACGCGCCGCCGATCGCTTCCTGTGACGTCCTCCGACATGGAACTCTTGCCCGCTCCGGACCGTATGTCGTTTTCGCCCGTCGGGTGCCTCGGCGCGATGGAGCTCGACCCTTCGGCCCCTCCTGTCTCTCTGCGGGCACATACACCGCATGCTGGAGTGCATCCTGGAGCAGGTTTTCAGGCGTTTCCTAGCTCCCCGCGGTCCGAATGGCAGGGTGCGGGTGGCACAACCTCGCCTGTTGTTAGGCTCCCCACCTCGTCGCATACGTCAACATGGGGTCCTCCCCACGGCGGGCGGAAGCCTTATGCCACAAACGTACGCCGATTTGCGGAGGAGGAATGTGGTGTCACCGCCAGACACCACACTTGCTAGGTGGTAGCCTTTAAATCGGCCGCGGTCCGTTAGTATACGTCGGACCCGCGTGTCGCCACTATCAGTGTTGCAAAAAAAAAAAATGGCTCTGGGCACTATGGGACTCAACTGCTGTGGTCATAAGTCCCCTAGAACTTAGAACTACTTAAACCTAACTAACCTAAGAACAGCACACAACACCCAGCCATCACGAGGCAGAGAAAATCCCTGACCCCGCCGGGAATCGAACCCGGGATCCCGGGCGTGGGAAGTGAGAACGCTACCGCACGACCACGAGATGCGGGCACAGTGATTGCAGACCGAGCGCCACCACACGGCAGGTCTAGAGAGACTTCCTAGCACTCGCCCAGTTGTACAACCGACTTTGCTAGCGATGGTTCACTGACAAAATACGCTCTCATTTGCCGAGACGATAGTTAGCATAGCCTTCAGCTACGTCATTTGCTACGACCTAGCAAGGCGCCATTACCAGTTACTATTGATACTGAATCATGTACCGTCAAGAGCGACGTTCACCATTAATGGATTAAACTTTTGTATTCCACCAGCTACGTCCTTTTTTTCTAAATTCTAATTTCCTTGTCCTGTTCCAGACCTCACGCCAGCCTGCGTGAGCTAAAACGCGTGCCTTTCGGCTTCCTCTAGCAACACGGTGTTGGCTCTCCTGCCAACCCACAACACCATCATCCGTCATTTTTGACAACTTTATTTAGGCTACTAGTTTCGATGTCCCCCCCCCCCCCATGAACCTTGCCGTTGGTGGGGAGGCTTGCGTGCCTCAGCGACACAGATAGCCGTACCGTAGGTGCAACCACAACGGAGAGGTATCTGTTGAGAGGTCAGACAAACGTATGGTTCCTGAAGAGGGGCAGCAGCCTTTTCAGTAGTTGCAGGGGCAACAGTCTGGATGATTGACTGATCTGGCCTTGTAACATTAACCAAAACGGCCTTGCTGTGCTGGTACAGCGAACGGCTGAAAGCAAGGGGAAACTACGGCCGTAATTTTTCCCGAGGGCATGCAGCTTTACTGTATGGATAAATGATGATGGCGTCCTCTTGGGTAAAATATTCCGGAGGTAAAATAGTCCCCCATTCGGATCTCTGGGCGGGGACTACTCAAGAGGACGTCGTTATCAGGAGAAAGAAAACTGGCGTTCTACGGATCGGAGCGTGGAATGTCAGGTCCCTTAATCGGGCAGGTAGGTTAGAAAATTTGAAAAGGGAAATGGATGGGTTAAAGTTAGATATAGTGGGAATTAGCGAAGTTCGGTGGCAGGAGGAACAAGACTTTTGGTCAGGTGAAGACAGGGTTATAAATACAAAATCAAATAGGGGTAATGCAGGAGTAGGTTTCATAATGAATAAAAAAATAGGAGTTCGGGTAAGCTACCACAAACAACATAGTGAACGCATTATTGTGGCCAAGATAGACACGAAGCCCACGCCTACAACAGCAGTACAAGTCTATATGCCAACTAGCTCTGCAGATGACGAAGAAATTGAAGAAATGTATGATGAGATGAAAGAAATTGTTCATATAGTGAAGGGAGACGAAAATTTAATAGTCATGGGTGACTGGAATTCGATAGTAGGAAAAGGAAGAGAAGGAAACGTAGTAGGTGAATATGGATTGGGAGGAAGAAATTAAAGAGGAAGCCGCCTGGTAGGATTTTGCACAGAACACAACTTAATCATAGCTAACACTTGGTTCAAGAATCATAAAAGAAGGTTGTATACATGGAAGAAGCCTGGAGATACTGACAGGTTTCAGATAGATTATATAATGGTAAGACAGAGATTTAGGAACCAGGTTTTAAATTGTAAGACATTTCCAGGGGCAGATGTGGACTCTGACTACAATCTATTGGTTATGAACTGTAGATTAAAACTGAAGAAACTGCAAAAAGGTGGGAATTTGAGGAGATGGGACCTGGATAAACTGACTAAACCAGAGGTTGTAGAGAGTTTCAGGAAGAGCATAAAGGAACATTTGACAAGGATGGAGGAAAGAAATACAGGAGAAGAAGAATGTATAGGTTTGAGGGATGAAGTGGTGAAGGCAGCAGAGGATCAAGTAGGTAAAAAGACGAGGGCTAGTAGAAATCCTTGAGTGACAGAAGAAATACTGAATTTAATTGATGAAAGGAGAAAATATAAAAAATGCAGTAAATGAAGCAAGCAAAAAGGAATACAAACGTCTCAAAAATGAGATCGACATGAAGTGCAAAATGGCTAAGCAAGCATGGCTAGAGGTCAAATGTAAGGATGTAGAGATTTACTTCCCTAGGGGTAAGATAGATACTGCCTACAGGAAAATTAAAGAGACCTTTGGAGAAAAGAGAACAACTTGTATAAATATCAAGGGCTCAGATGGAAACCCAGTTCTAAGCAAAGAAGGGAAAGCAGAAAGGTGGAAGGAGTATATAGAGGGACTATACAAGGGCGATGTTCTTGAGGACAATATTATGGAAATGGAAGAGGATGTAGATGAAGATGAAATGGGAGATATGATACTGCGTGAAGAATTTGATAGAGCACTGAAAGATCTAAGTCGAAACAAGGCCCTGGGAGTAGACAGCATTCCATTAGAACTACTGACAGCCTTGGGAGAGCCAGTCATGACAAAACTCTACCATCTGGTGAGCAAGATATATGAGACAGACGAAATACCTTCCGACTTCAAGAAGAATATAATAATTCCAATCCCAAAGAAAACAGGTGTTGACAGATGTGAAAATTACCGAAGTATCAGTTTAATAAGTCACAGCTGCAAAATACTAACACGAATTATTTACAGACGAATGGAAAAACTGGTAGAAGCTGACCTCGGAAAAGATCAGTTTGGATTCCGTAGAAATGTTGGAACATGTGAGGCAATACTGACCCTACGACTTAGAAGCTAGATTAAGAAAAGGCAAACCTACGTTTGTAGCATTTGTAGACTTGGAGAAAGCTTTTGACAATGTTGCCTGGAATACTCTCTTTCAAATTCTGAAGGTGGTAGGGGTAAAATACAGGCAGCGAAAGGCTATTTACAATTTGTACAGAAACAATATGGCAGTTATAAGAGTCGAGGGACATAAAAGGGAAGCAGTGGTTGGGAAGGGAGTGAGACAGGGTTGTAGTCTCTCCCCGATGTTATTCAATCTGTATTTTGAGGAAGCGGTAAAGGAAACAAAAGAAAAATTCGGAGTAGGTATTAGAATCCATGGAGAAGAAATAAAAACTTTGAGGTTCGCAGATGACATTGTAATTCTGTCAGAGACAGCAAAGGACTTGGAAGAGCAGTTGAATGGAATGGACAGTGTCTTGAAGGGAGGATATAAGATGAACATCAACAAAAGCAAAACGAGGATAATGGAATGTAATCGAATCAAGTCAGGCGATGCTGAGGGAATTAGATTATGAAATGAGACACTTAAAGTAGTAAAGGAGTTTTGCTATTTGGGGAGCAAATTAACTGATGATGGTCGAAGTAGAGAGGACATAAAATGTAGACTGGCAATAGCAAAGAAAGCGTTTCTAAAGAAGAGGAATTTGTTGGCATCGAGTATAGATTTCAATGTCAGGAAGTCGTTTATGAAAGTATTTGTATGGAGTGTAGCCATGTATGGAAGTGAAACATGAATGATTAATAGTTTGGACAAGAAGAGAATAGAAGCCTTTGAAATGTGGTGCTACAGAAGAATGCTGAAGATTAGATGGGTAGATCACGTAACTAATGAGGAAGTATTGAATAAGATTGGGGAGAAGAGGAGTTTGTGGCACAACTTGACAAGAAGAAGGGATCGGTTGGTAGGACATGTTCTGAGGCATCAGGGGATCACCAATTTAGTATTGGAGGGCAGCGTGGAGGGTAAAAATCGTAGAGATTGACCAAGAGACGAATACACTAAACAGATTCAGGAGTATGTAGGCTGCAGTACGTATTGAGAGATGAAGAAGCATGCACAGGATAGAGTAGCATGGAGAACTGCATCAAACCAGTCTCAGGACTGAAGACCACAACAACAACTACAGTTTCGATGTCTCAGTTAGGCTAAGTTAGGCTACTAGTTTCGAGGTCTCAGTAGCGTCTTCTTCTGGCTCAAACACATCGAACGTCCGGAATAATATAGTCATACGTGCACATTCGTAGTGCGGGAACCACTCTAGTAACTGGATTCCGTAGAAGTCTTTCGAACAGTATGTGCTTTCCTCACATGTACTCGATTAGAATCCTGAGGACGTTCGATGTAATGGGGCCTGAAGAAGACGCTATTGAGGCGTTGAAATTAGTAGCCTTAGCAGTAGATGGATCAAAACAAAATGTCCAGACACTCTGTGACCAAAATGATACTGAAACAGAGGATGACAGACTAAAAGGCCGAAATACTAGATGTCTTTTTCCAAAGCTGTTTCACAGAGGAAGACTGCACTGTAAAAAATAGCGGCTGATGGTACGTATTTCTACAAAAGTTCGACTGGCCGCTGTTTCTCACTCCATATTTTTATGGTGGATTTACGATTATTTGTTTCAGGTCGCCGTCATACTCACCGACAATGGTCATCCAGGATAATGCGATTCGTCGCTGTGCGCAATGCGACGCAATTCACCAGCACTCAATGCTCACAGCACCAGTGCACACGCGGCAGTTTGTGTTGTTGTATTATGGTGTTAACGAAAGCCTACAATTGGGACGTTATTTTCCTAGTCGGCTTTTGGTAGTCTCCGATCAGTGTTGTGGATGACAAAGATTGCAGCAGGGAGTCCCTTATAGCAGGGAGTCCCTTACTTGCCATCGGATGGCAGGCACAGACGAGAAGGGGTTGCAATGTGCTTGGTGCGCAATGCTGAGATTTCTCTCTACAGGTGGTCGGACGAGTTCGACTGGAACCTTGATGACGGGCATGCCTGCATTTAAGTTACCATGCAGTCCAATATAGGTCCAACGTAGTGCTAATGCTACGTCGGAATGAGATGGGAAAGAGCCACCGTGGTGCAACAACCGAGTTAGAAAACTGCTGCGGAGGCAAAGGGAACTTCACAGCAAACATAAACATAGCCAAAGCCTTGCAGACAAACAAAAATTACGCGAAGCGAAATGTAGTGTGAGGAGGGCTGTGCGAGAGGCGTTCAATGAATTCGAAAGTAAAGTTCTATGTACTGACTTGGCAGAAAATCCTAAGAAATTTTGGTCTTATGTCAAAGCAGTAGGTGGATCAAAACAAAATGTCCAGACACTCTGACCAAAATGGTACTGAAACAGAGGATGACAGACTAAAGGCCGAAATACTAAATGTCTTTTTCCAAAGCTGTTTCACAGAGGAAGACTGCACTGTAATTCCCTCTCTAGATTGTCGCACAGATTACAAAATGGTAGATATCGTAATAGACGACAGAGGGATAGAGAAACAATTAAAATCGCTCAAAAGAAGAAACGTCGCTGGACCTGATGGGATACCAGTTCGATTTTACACAGAGTACGCGAAGGACCTTGTCCACCCTTCTTGCAGCGGTGAACCGTAGGTCTCTAGAAGAGCGTAGCGTTACAAAGGATTGGAAAAGGGCACAGGTCATCCCCGTTTTTAAGAAGGGACGTCGAACTGATGTGTAGATCTATAGACCTATATCTCTAACGTCGATCAGTTGTAGAATTTTGGAACACGTATTATGTACGAGAGTAATGACTTTTCTGGAGACTAGAAATCTACTCTGTAGGAATCAGAATGGGTTTCGAAAAAGACGATCGTGTGAAACCCAGCTCGCGCTATTCGTCCACGAGACTCAGAGGGCCATAGACACGGGTTCCCAGGTAGATGCCGTGTTTCTTGACTTCCGCAAGGCGTTCGATACAGTTCCTCACAGTCGTTTAATGAACAAAGTAAGAGAATATGGACTATCAGACCAATTGTGTGATTGGATTGAAGAGTTCCTAGATAACAGAACGCAGCATGTCATTCTCAATGGAGAGAAGTCTTCCGAAGTAAGAGTGATTTCAGGTGTGCCGCAGGGGAGTGTCGTAGGACCGTTGCTATTCACAATATACATAAATGACCTATAAATGACCTTGTAGATAACATCGGAAGTTCACTGAGGCTTTTTGCGGATGATGCTATGGTATATCGAGGGGTTGCAACAATGGAAAATTGTACTGAAATGCAGGAGGATCTGCAACGAATTGACGCATGGTGCAGGGAATGGCAAATGAATCTCAATGTAGACAAGTGTAATGTGCTGCGAATACACAGAAAGAAAGATCCTTTATCATTTAGCTACAATATAGCAGGTCAGCAACTAGAAGCACTTAATTCCATAAATTATCTGGGAGTAGGCATAGGAGTGATTTAAAATGGAATGACCATATAAAATTAATCGTCGGTAAAGCACATGCCAGACTGAGATTCATTCGAAGAATCTTAAGGAAGTGCAATCCGAAAACAAAGGAAGTAGGTTACAGTACACTTGTTCGCCCACTGCTTGAATACTGCTCACCAGTGTGGGATCCGTACCAGATGGGGTTGATAGAAGAGAGAGAGAAGATCTAACAGAGAGCAGCACGCTTCGTTACAGGATTATTTAGTAATCGCGAAAGCGTTACGGAGATGATAGATAAACTCCAGTGGAAGACTTTGCAGGAGAGACGCTCAGTAGCTCGGTACGGGCTTTTGTTGAAGTTTCGAGATCATACCTTCCCCGAGAAGTCAAGCAGTATATTGCTCCCTCCTACGTATATCTCGCGAAGAGACGATGAGGATAAAATCAGAGAGATTAGAGCCCACACAGAGGGATACCGATAATCCTTCTTTCCACGAACAATACGAGACTGGAATAGATCGGAGAACCGATAGAGGTACTCAAGGTACCCTCCGCCACACACCGTCAGGTGGCTTGAGGAGTATGGATGTAGATGTATATGTAGATGTGTACGTGTTCGAAGTTATATTGACATCAGAACATGTATTTTGGGTACTTAAAATTTTTTTTATAGGCAGCGTGTATAGGTTAACATGACACAGTCACAATTTAGTATATATTCCAGAAGAACGGCGCATATTTTTGGAATGTTGCGACACAGGAAAGACTGCATGGAAGTCGACTGGTAAACGTTCATCTTCTCCAGTTTACGTAGAAACATTTCTGTTGTGCTGTGTACTTTCTGCAAATAATGCAAAAATGAGGATGCTCTCTAACGGCGAATTGCTATCGCTGGAACAGTTGGCGAGAATTTAACAAATAAAGTCACTGCAGATGGGCTGGGGAACTACCTTAATTGAATTTGACGCTGATAGTGGTAGGTATTCTCTTTCTATGGTAATTAAAGGATTTGAACTCTGGTACCGCGCGCCGCGGAATTTGAATCCGCGCCAAACGTCACGGGCGTCGAAGACCCATAGAGGTCTCTGCACCATCGCGCCATAAGCTGTGGCGGCGCGCGCCTCCTGGCCCGCATTTAGTGTGAGGGCGCCACAGTGGAACAAGTGGTTCCAGCGGCCAATACCGGCGCCCCCGATAAGCATACTTAAGCGCCTGGCTCGCGCTCAGCGAGCCCCTTCCAGCGCTCACACACTCTTTCCCAAATCGCCCTCGCTGCCCGTTCCATCTTCCATCTTACCATCTATGCCACATACTCCCACAACCAGGCCCACTTCACCTTCACGCCCCTCACCACCCTCGTCTAACTCTCCCCTCCCATGGTACAACAACCCTACCATCTCCTGTACCACAACATTCGCTCCCTGCCCATCCACAAACTCCTCTTCCTCCACACCCTCCGTCAGCACCACGTGGATGCCTTCGTCCTAAATGAAACCCTCCTTCAACCCCGTATCTCCATCTCCACGGCTCCTTACACCCTTCACCGCACCGATAACCCGTACCCTCTGGCACGTGGCGGAGTTGCTATAGGCCACCTCAAGCATCTCCCTGTCCGGCCCCAACCTCTCCTTAACAATCCTGCTGAGCATCTCACCCTCAGCCTCTTCTTCCCCACCCTTACCATCACCTGTGCCACCATTTATGTCCGCCCTCACATCCCCATCCCGTACTATTTCCTGGCCCACATTGACCGCACCTTCTCCATCTACGTGATTGCTGCCGACCTCAATATCCACAGCCGTGATCCTGCCGACCTCCAGCGGTGGTATCAGTTTCTCACCACTCTCCAGGGAGACCTGGTTCCCCTGCCTCAGCACACCCGACCCGAATCCAACACCACTCCTGATGTGGTCCTTGCCTCTCCCAACCTCCTTGGGCGCATCACCGCAGATGTCCTTGACCTCATTGGCAGTGACCATGCTCCTGTTCTCCTCACTATCTCTAATGGTCGCCATCCCCGCAACGCTCCTCGCCCTGACGTCCCTCCTAAACTTGTCCATGATTACTCCCATGCCAACTGGAATGCCTACCGGGACTCCATTCACACCCAGGTTGACGGCCACGACCTTACCCTCCAATCTCCAGATGACATCTCTCACACTTCTGCCTTCCTGCACCAGACCTTGTCTGACGCCGTCGCCACCCATATCCCCACCAAAGCTATCCACCCTCACCGCCCCACCCTGCCTCCACAGGCCGTCCTTCTCCTTCGAGAGTCCCACTGCCTCTATCACTCTTTTCTCCGTTCTCGTGACCGGGATACACTTACCCGCCTCCGGCAATTACAACGACACATCCGCAACCTGCTTACTGCAAAGAAACGCCGTGCCAGGCGCCAGACGTGTACACAACTCAACACCACACTCCCCATAAACTCTTCCAAGTATTGGTCTGCTTTCCACCGCCTTACTGGGAACCGCCCCCCCCCCCCCCCGTACCCTCTCCTCCTTAATGACAGTCCCTTTCCTGAAACCTCAGTAAGGCCAACCACTTTGCCTCTCACCTCTCCGATGTTTTTTCCATCCCAGATGATCGCCACTTTGATTATTCTTTCTTCCCTGACGTCATGGACCATACGAATACCTCTGTTCCTCCCCTTGCTCCTAGCTTCCAGTACTTGGGCCACACATCACCATCTAAACTTAAGACTCCCATCACTACACAGGACATCAGCCTCACACTCCGCACTAAAGGCAACACTGCTCCCGGCCATGACTGCATTACCTACCACCACCTCAAACGCTGCCCTCCCTGCTTCCTTGCCACCCTCTACAATGTCATCCTTGCCACTGGCTTCTATCCCGACCTGTGGAAAACCTCCCATATTCTGATGTTCTCCAAACCCAACAAGCCTCCATCTGATGCCTCTTCCTATCGTCCTATCTGTCTCACATCGGTGTTCAGCAAGCTCTTGGAATGCATCCTTTCCCGGCGCATCCATCACCACCTCCGCCAAAACCACCTCCTCCCAAACACCCAACGTGGCTTTCGACCTTCCTTCTCTGCTGATGACCAACTCCTCCACCTCACTCATCTCCTCTCCCTCCAGCTTAACTCCCATCGCTCTGCCATTTTTGTCTCCCTTGACCTCGAAAAGGCCTACAACCGTGTCTGGCATCCTGGTCTCCTGTTTAAACTCCAAACCTATGCCCTTCCTATCAACTACATCCGTCTGATGGCCTCCTTCCTCTCCCACCCCCTCCCCTATGTTACCATCCATAATGCCAATTCCCACACCTTCTACCCCTCTGCAGGTGTGCCCCAGGGCTCTGTCCTCTCCACTCTCCTCTACCTCCTGTACACGGCAGATATGCCCCAACCCCTCCCCCCCCCTCCAGTACACCTCTTGCAATATGCTGATGACACCGCATTCCTCGCCCTCGCTCCTACCCTCCAACGGTCCCAACGCCTTCTCCAGAATCACCTTGACCTTTTTGCTGCATGGTGTAACCAGTGGCTCCTGAAACTCAATCCTTCCAAGACCCAGGCAATCATCATAGGTCGTACCACTCGCTCCTTCCGGCTCCTGGATTTCTCCCTTACTGTCTGCGCCCATCCTGTCCGCCTCACCCCCACCCTCACCTACCTTGGCCTCACCATTGACCGTCACCTGACCTGGTTCCCTCATCTCCGCTCCATCCAATCCAAGGCCCACAACTGCCTCCGACTCCTCAAACTCCTCTCTGGCCGGACATGGGGGTTGCACCCCTCTACCATCCTCCACACCTACAAATCCTTAATCTGTCCCATCCTCTGTTATACCAGTCCTGCCCAGATATCTGACCCCCCCCCCCCCCCCCAAATTCTAAAAGTCCCTCCAGATCCTTGAGCGTCATGCACTCCGCCTCGCCTTCCGTATACGCCTCCCGTCCCCCACGCGGATCCTCTATGATCTCATTCCTTTCCCCCATCTGCTCCTATTCCTGGAACATATCCGCATCCTCTACACCTCCCGCCACCTTGAACCCCCTCACCCCCTGGTTGCTCCTCTCCTCTCCCATCCCTGCCCCCTGCCACATCTTCACTGTTGTGTCCCCCCTACCCTCCATCTCTACACCCTACATCTCCTTTCCCAAGGTGGCTTCCATCAACTCCCCCTCCCAGATGATGCCCTCTCTCCCTCCATTTATCCCTCCTATCAACTCTGATGCTCACTCCCCCTCCTTTCCTCTATCCTTTTCCCGGGCTCCCTCTCCCCCCCCCTTCCATCCTCTTTCTTCCCCACTTCCCCTCTCTTTGCCCCCTTCTCTCCCCCGAGTCCTTTTACATTTACCTCCTCTGCCTGTTGTTTTTCCTCCTCCTCCAGGTTCCCCCCCCCCCCCCCACCATCTGCCTTTGGCTCGGGAGTGCCATATTTGTGCCGCCATTTTCGTGCAGTGTTTTACAGTGTGTGTTTTTCCAGTGAGTGTTCTGCGTTGTGTCTTTTGGGAAGTGTCGCTGGGTGTGATTTTTTATCTCTTGCGAACAGAAACCAGACTGTCGCCACGTTTTTTTTAATTGTGTGTCTACTATGTTCCTTGTCTGATTCCTGTGTATTTTATCAACACTGCCAACCCCTTTTGCTTTCTGTTTTAACTTTCCGCATTTTTACGCCATTTTACACTTTAAATCACCATTTTATCGCCTGTTTTTCCTTGTTTCTTTCTTTTTCCTTTTTTTTAAAAACAAGTCTGTAGGCTGTAGAGCAGCGTACTAAGCTGCTGCCAGCCCGCCCCCTTCGGGGGGAAATGAAAATCAATAAAGGAAAAAAAAAAAGCTCAGCCAGCAGTCTGACATCGCGTTGCGTCTCAGGACATATCGCCTCAGACAGCGTATTGACTTCGCGTTTCTATTCCAGTGGACGTGGTTGTATTGTTTTGGTTCGTACTCTGTTGTCTGTTCTTGTTGTGTCGTAAGGTCCTCCGTTGGTCGTGTCCGGCCTCTCTCGTTGTGTTGTTGTTCGTGGGCCGCTCCGCGGGTCCCGCCGCTTTTCCGTCACTACTACCCCGCGACCGTTCCGGTCGCCGTTACAACATGAACCATGGGTGCGATTGTAACTAGGTCTGACGTTTGCGAAATGCATATCCCCGAACCTAGATGGAAGATTCCATTCTTCTTGTCACTCAGAGACCGTTCCCTTACGTTTCTTTGTGTGTGTGTGTGTGGGGGGGGGGGGGGGGGGGGATTATCAGTCTTCTGGCTGGTTTCATGCAGTCCGCCACTAATTCCTTTTCTGTGCCAATCTCGTGGGTAGTAGCACTTGCACCCAACATCGACAGTTATTTGTAGGATATGTTCCAATGTCTGTCTTCCCTTAAAGTTTTCACCCGCTACAGCTCCCTCAAGTACCATGGAAATTATTCGTTGTTGTCATATCATCCTGCCCCTTCTCCTCGTCAATGTTTACCACATGTAGTTCTCCTTGGCGTTTGCACGAAGTATCTACTTGATACGCCCGCTAAACCTGCAGGGCAGAACAGGTGATTAGGATTGTAGAAAGGGCCAAATAAGGTGTCGGTCAGGTTCACTCAAAATTGTAATTTATTATAATTTAATAATACCTTTGAACCAAAACGGCACATAGCCGAACCTTTACCACTACAAGTTTCAAAATCAAATTCTTTCACGGCTGAAGGCCGCCAAACAAGAAATTTTAAAAATCAACAAGATAAAAAATGGCTCTGAGCACTATGGGACTTAACTTCTGAGGTCATCAATCCCCTAGAACTTAGAACTACTTAAACCTAACCAACCTAAGGACATCACACACACCCATGCCCGAGGCAGGATTCGAACCTGCGACCGTAGCGGTCGCGCGGTTCCAGACTGTAGCTCCTAGAACCGCTCGGTCACCCTGGCCGGCCAACAAGATAAAAATGCAGTTAAAATAGCAAATAAAATAATTAAAATATATTTTTATTACAGCTAGACTCAGAGCCTCAAGGGAAAAGTGAATAAACAAACATAAACAAGATGCAATACAAACGGCCGAAGGCCCACAATAAAATTTTGATGATTTTAAAATAAATTAGCATAACCTTCCAAAGGCAGAAGGCCGCAATGTTTAAGTTTGAAAGGTAATTTTAAGAATAAAGTTGCAAGGCTGAAGGCCCACAATTAATTTTTCAAAATATTTTTTAAAAATATAACCATAAGCCTTAAGTTTTAAGTACCTGAAACCGGACTAAAGGAAAAGTATCCACTTGCCGGAATTCAGACTTACTTAACATAAAACAAAGTAAAAACAAGAATTTTTTTATCATTGGCTATGATAGACTATAAACAAACAATTAAACACCGGCGAGAAAGACAGTAAAGACAACAGCATTCAGAAGCCTCCAGGGGGTCGGTCTACCCTCGTTCACTTAGGTGAGACAGATGGTGAGCCCACCTACACGTGATCCGTCGGAACCCAACCACGGGACAGCCACTGACCGACCGACACAACGACTTGCTTGTCACCAATCAGTACATGAGAATTCAAAACCCAAAAAGTTACGAACGTTATAAGCCACAATGAAGTATGTATTAGCCGTCAAAACTACACACCATGTTGTACAGTGACAACAGGTTAGGAAAGGACGCTGCCTGAAATGACGTCAGTGGCCAGAGCAGGTAACTGGAACACTAACGGCCACAAGGCAGAAAATTCCGCAGGTACACTTGAATTTAAAATACAGTAATATAGTTAACTTCAGCCAAAAGGAACACTGCCTGAATTTATCAGTGGCCAGTGAACAGAACACTAATGGCCACATGGCAGAAAATTCTGCTGGTGCACACAAAATGTAGTCAACCAATATAGTTACTTGCACCACATGGCGGCTAAATTTTAGCAATACAAACACTCGGTGTTGCTCACAGGAAATCTTCCCCAACAGCGAACCACCGAACCGAACCACCACAACATGAATGGACGTGGCTTGGGCAGTTGAAACCACTACTTACCTTTAACCTCCTGGGCCGGAGAACCACGGAGCTCGTAGCGATCGGACAGCTACACACGTTCCAACACTGTGCAAGGACTGCCAGTGCACCCAGCCGACTGTACCACTCGGAGATGCACTTCCCTGGTCCGCAGCAACCGACCGACTCACTGCAGACCCTCTAGCCTGAAACTATATGCACAAAACCAAAGATGATACACACTGCAAATATCGATACACATCGCTGCTGCCACACGTAGAAGGAAGAAGAACCACGACGTAACCGCAACAAGGGCGGGAAACCACAGACAGCAAAGTTCACGAAAACGCGTAGTTGGGAGTGAGCACAGCTCACTCCTCATTTTCTTTCTTATAACTTCGACTATTTTTCAACATCCTTCTAAAGCACCACATCTCAGATGCTTCGAATCTCTTGTTTCCTGCGCACCAAATGTACATCCTCAGAAATTTCTTCCTCAAATTAAAAGCCAATATTTGACACTGGTAGCGACCTGCTCATCTACTGAAAAGAGTGGCGTGCAAACTTGCCAAACAGGCAGTGACACAATTCCGGATCGAATCCGAGGGGCCAATTACCAGTGGTGGGCTGGTATACCAGCCAGCCTGATTAGGTTTTTAGGGGATTTGTCACGTACGTTCAAGCAAATCCTGGGCTGGTCCCTAAATTCTACCTCAGGGAATACAATCCACAAGGAGTTACGATACAATAGCACACATAACAGAGTTTATACTATTCAGAGTCAGATGGCGGACGTGAGTTCGCTCCACTAGGCTACCTTGACGACTGTGGCGCCTGGGAGAGCATCAAACCAGAGTTAAATAATAAAAAAATTGCCAAATTCTGAGAAAAGCAGACTCCGTACTAGATGGAACCACCGCTAGGATAAAGAGAAAGGGGTAATTTGATAATGGCAGGCTTGTTTTGGCCAGGAACGATCTCTTTGCCTGTACTACTTTGCTTTTCATATTCTCCTTGCTTCGTCCGTCCTGTGGTATTTTTCTACCACGATAGCAGATTTTCTCCACCTCCTTCGTGGTCCCAAATTTTGATATTAAGTTTACCGCTAATCTCATTTCTACTACTTCTCATTCCTTTCGGCTTTCTTCGATTTACTCTCAACCGACATCGTGTGCTCACTTGACTGTTCATTCTATTCAACAGGTTCCGCAGTTCTTCCTCACTTACACTGAGGATAGGAATGTAATCAGTGAATATTATCATTCATATTCTTTCTCCCAGTGCAGAAGCACTGGGATCCATAAATTAGGAATGGACGGAAACGATTCATTGAATGACAGGTACATTATATAAAACAGATTTATTAGAACTTTCACAGCTCAGCAGATTACAATTGTGTACTCCATGGGACAATTGCTTATCATGATCAAATATCTCGTAAGAACAAATTATTATGTTGAAACATTGTAATAATTCAAACCAGCAGTAGCTCAAGATTATTAAACTGCTCTTAAATCATTTACTGAACCAACAGAAAAGGAGTTGACCGAATTAAATACGAGTTGAAGTCTATAAAGAGTTATTCATAAGAGTTGAGCCGTGCGCGGCTCGCGGTCATGCCGTTTATTGCTCGTCATCTTGTTTTTATGGTCATGTCGCCTCGTTTTCTTTTAATTCGATTTTCTGGCGTCACTAGATTGCTGGTTTGCTTACCCGTGAGTGGCAGCAGCAGAAGGAGATTGGAGCGGGAACGATCGCTGGTTGGTCGTTCGGTTGGTCGTCTCATTGAGCGACGTGTATTTGGTCTTTTGACCGTTTCTGGGCCTCGTCAGTTGGTCTTCTTGCCGGACGTGGGTCGGTTCCTTCCTCGTGCAGAAATGTCGTCGCCGATGGACAAAAGGTACTTCTGCATGGGTGGGTCCGAGCCAGTGTGCCCTGGTCGCTGTGTCTCCCAGTTCCGAACGGACAACGAGCTGAGCCGGATTGGAGCTGCAGTGAGCTCCGGACAGCCAAGACTCGCCCGACCTTTGCCGACACTCCTAACTTGAGTGGGGACGACTTTGGTTGGTCGTTTGGGCGGTCGTCTCATCGGACGACGTGTATTTGGTCGCCGACCTCCACGGTGATTGGTTTTAGGATTGTCGGAGTTCTTGGTGCAAGTGTTTACGTGGAACTGTGCGTAGCTTATGTGATTTCCGCGGAGCAGATGAATGCTGCCTGCGTACTGGAGTAGCGAGCCGGTCGGTTGCGACAGAACAGCGTGGAGGGAAATTGATTAGGTTGTTGGTTGGTTCTTCAGCCGTCCCTAGGTCGTGCTCCACCCGATTATTTAGTGTTACGCTTGACTGCCTGTCTCACCTAAACTGTTGTTGACCCATGGAACACTTCTGAGCACCGCTGTTCTGTTGTTTGTGATTATGACGTTCTTTTATCGCAAGTACTGTGCGAGGCCTTCATCCGTGTATTAATTTTGTCTGTTCTATGTTCAGTATATGGCTTTCGGCAGAACCTTATATGAAGTATTTTAAGATTAGGCCTTCAGCCGTGTTTTATTTAAAATTCTTGTTTGCTCTGTATGTAGGCCTTCAGCCGCGTTTGTTTTAAAATCTGTGGTTTTCAGCCCGTAATGTGTAAACTCCTGTCTGTAAGGTTTCTCTTTAATTATCTTGAAATCTTAAAATGGCCTTCAGCCGTACTGTGTAAATGCTTGTCTTGAGGTTTGTCTTTAATTATTTTGAATAATTGTTTGGGCCTTCAGCCGTGAAGATATTTCAAGTTTTCTTAAGATGGTTTTCTGTTGTACTGTGTAAATGCTTGTCTTTAAATGTTCCCTTTTATTATGCTGAAATATTACTGGGCTTTCAGCCGAGGAAGTAATTTAAATAGTCCTTAATATGGTTTTTATCCGAAATTTGTAAATGCTTGCCTTTTAAGAATTTCCTTTGCTGATCTGAAATATTATTGGGGTCTTTAGCCGAGAAGATATTTTAATTTTATTTAAGTCCTTCAGCCCTTTGTCTAAATTCTTGTACCTCAAAAGGAATTATTTAAGGATATTTTAATTTTACTTAAAAGTAAGGCCTTCAGCCGTTTCTCTAAACCCTTGTGTTGTAAAAGGCATTATTTAAACTTTATTATCGAGAAGTTTCTTGGGCCCTCAGCCGTGAATTGATCCTTGTTGTTTTAAAGAGAAAACTGTACGTTGGTTTTCGAGGAATAAAGTTGTGTGTTCCTGTGTAACTAACACTAACTGATCTTGGCCATTTCCCACAGCCTGATCCGCTCTGTCCTGCGAAACCAGATTTCAAGAGTATAAAGTAACTTGTCTGAATTTAAATTACACTACAAACACCACAATATTCCCAAGTCCCAATCTTTGGGCAATGAATTGTACAGCTGATAATTCTAATGAGATTGCAATTTTAAAGAAAAAATCCACCATAAACGTAGGTAATGGTATCACAAAATAGATTTTAACCATCAGTGTCTTATACCGGTTGTACTCAGAATGACAACCAGCAACGAACATAACCGTACATCGAGCAAGTTCTGTCTACTTCATCTGGCAGTCAGATCAACATAATAAATTATCAACCAAAATTATCAGAAACAATTCCTCCCCTTTTGGAATGCTCGTTCAGTTTCCAGGTGCCATTCGCTACATGTAAATACTCGTCTGATCGACTTCCAAGTCCTTCATACAATACACCAAATATCTCATAGCACATCTGAAACAAGGCAGTATTAGAAAAGGCACTACAACATTTCACTAATGTATGTGCCCAGGGCAAGCTTAACATTAATCAGCCGAATCAAGTAAGTAGATTATACATGTTCTTAATACAATACCAGCAATGTCTACCACCGAATAAATGGGAAAAATGCTACAGCAATGAGCCTAACGACACATGCGCAAATAGTAATTAACGCAGTGTATTTTAATTTTACTCATATTAGCATCACACGCAGCAGGCTGCCATGACTGGAGCACAACAAGCAAAAGAAAGCATCTGCAATCCAAGTGTACGTCAAAATCCCCTGCGGGGCTCCGAATGTAGCAATTGTTTCAAGGGCAATCACCTATGCTTGACAACAAAATGATCATTACAAAGTACCTGAAAACGCTGAGTCTCCAACATCGCTAAGGTAGACGATTTCTACACGTCTTATTCGTTCACAAACTCCAATTCACAGTACGCTCGCGACCAATATACATAATGACGACATCCAGGAAGATAGTGCACGGCGCCTTCCGTCTTGACCCCAGTAAACAAGTTGTCTGCGCTGACCGTGCATACATCGAGATGCACACTTTTTTGCTCGCTGTCACTGTGCGGAGTCATCTTCATCCTTCTGCCGCTACGCTGGTACACATAAAGTCTCACTTCAGTCAGGGAGATCACCTCCGCATCGATAGAGAGCGTAGCCAACATAACTATAGTGGCGAACACGGCACAGGCCTCAACTTTATTCCCATTCCTGAGCCCTATTTCCTATTATCGTCGTTGTATTCTGTAAACGGGAATTCAGTATTCGGTAGCAATTCCTTGAGCTCACACATTTTCTATTACATCCAAGTGTATTTTTCTCCAAATGAACTTGATAATTTGGTCCCACTTACTACACTGATAGTAGGTTGCACGAATTTCCAAGATTTATGTATAGGGTGTTTATAAATGAATATCGGGGTTTTAACGCTTTATAATATTATTACATTAAAATGGCTCTGAGCACTATGGGATTTAACTTCTGAGGTCATCAGTCCCCATAGAACTTAGAACTACTTAAACCTAACTAACCTAAGGACAGCACACACATCATTACCTGAGGCAGGATTCGAAGCTGCGGTCGTAGCGGTCGCGCGGCTCCAGACTGTAGCGCCTAGAACCGCTCGGTCACCCCGGCCGGGCATATTACATTAAAATTACAGTCATAAATGATATGTGAAATGAAAGAGCGACTCCAACAGTTTTACCAAGAACCTTATAAATGTTTAATGTTTGCACCATTTGTCACACGGCACACATCAAGTGTTTTTTGTGCCGTATACCGACGGAAAGTTTATGGGCCTTTCTTTTTTTGGTGAACCTACTGTATCTGGCACTTCTTACTTTGATACATTAGTGCAATGGCTCTTCCCTCAGTTGGAAGAAGCCAGAGAACTTCGTTTTCCAGCAAGATGGTGCGTCATCTCACTGGCATAGCGAAGTATGCCACTAGTTGAACTTCACTGTACCCAAGCGCCGCAAGGGGCCCAATGACAGGGCTTGCTTTGCATAGCCTCCACGTTCACCTGATCTAACGCCATGCGATTTTTTCCTTTGGGGCTTCATCAAGGATCGTGTGTACCTGCCTCCGCTACCAGCAGACCTCTCTGAATTAAGAAACCGGATTGACGCAGTTGTTGCTACAATCACTGAAGACGCACTTATCGACGTTGGGGAAGAACTCGGCTATGGACTTGATGTGTTCCGTGTGACAAATGGTGCTCACATTGAACATTTACAAGGTTCTTGGTAAAACTGTTTGAGTTTCTCTTTCATTTGACATATCATTTATAACTGTAAGTTTAATATAATAAATATTATAAAGCGTTAAAATCCCGATATTCGTTTATAAACTCCCTATCTTGTTCCACTGGGTGTCGCCGGGGTAATTATGGAAATCTGGCGACCAAATACAGCTGAAAACGCGCTGCTGCGTAGCAAATTGATATCGCGTAGTTAACCAGTTCCGTGACTGAACGTTAAATTTGGAATTTTGGACAAGATTGCACTAAATTCTAGCCTAAAATGAGACCAGCTTGACATTGTATAGTTCACGTATTCACAATATCAAGAATGAAAGGTCGTTTGCGAAATACAGATGGAAGTGAGCCGGCAAATTCCATCGTCTGTTACCATAATATTTTCGACACTGCACCACATCCTTTACACTAGTTAAGGTACGATCATATGGAGTACGACAACATAGGCCTGAACATGATCAGCTTTGATCGAAACTATACATGTCATAAAAATAAATGTGAGACTTAGGTGGAAAATTAAACGACATATTTTACATATGGAGTATTTTCCTAAATATCTGATTGACATGAGGAATATCTGACTAACGAAACCCAGTAGGTTATACTAGAAGCCAATGTTCCACAGAAACGAAAGTAATTTCGGGTGTGCCGCAAGGAAGAGAATTAGGGCATCTAATGGGTTCAACATACATAAAAGATTTGTCAGACAGGATAATCAGACCTGCAAGGCAGTTCGCTGACGATGCAGTTGTGTACAGCAAAGTGTGGTCGTTGATGACCACAAGGAGGTGCGGAATGACTTGGACAACATTTCCGCTTGGTGTAATGAAAGGCAGCTGTCTTCAAAATTGGATAAATGTAAGATAATGTCTACAACAAAAGAACGGTATCGGATCTGATTACAAGATTAATGTGAACATCTTGGGCAGCTCACATCATAAACATATTTAGGTGCAATACGAAGAAGCAGTGAAACAACTGATGAGTAGAAAGGATATAAAACGTAGACTGGCAATGGCAAGAAAATCGTTGCCGAAATTTGTAAACAGAGAATATAAATTTAAGTCGTAGAAAGTCTTCCCTAAGAGCATTTGTCTGGAGTGTAGCCTTGCACAGAAGTGAAACGTTGACGATATGCAGTTCAGACAATAAGAGAACAGAAGCTTTTGAAATGTGGTGCTACGGAAGAGTCCTGAGGATTAGGTGGGTGGATGGCGTAACTAACGAAAAGGTACTGAATAGAATTAGGGAGAAAAAAAATTGTAGCATAACTTGTGCAATTGGTAAGGCGCACTGATCTGGCAATTCAGAAGAAATCACAAGAGAAGTTTTACGCGTTTGTTTTGTGGTTTATGTATCTGTGCATAGGGGACGAGTGTTAGAGTTAATGGAGTCAAGTTTAGCGTCAGAACTTCTTAAAACTAACGTGTGTGAGGAGACGGTTTGACTCCCCTCTAATTTTAATTTTCACTCTATTCTTTTTTCATCACATCCAACGAGTAATTGTACATTACTCTTGTGGTCTGGCACATTTTGACTTACTATATGATTGAATAACGTAATTGGCATCATTATTTATCGAGGTTTGACTTTGGCTTTTAAGCCTGTCCCTCGTTCTAGAAAATTTTTTGAAACAAGTAAATAGTCAAATAACACGCGATATTCAGTGCAACTTCATGAAAATTCACGTGGTTTTTTCGTTATGTACCTCTCAAATGTCATATAAATTAAATAATGCTACAGGGGATGAAAATGAGATTTAGCTTGATTCGAACCGTCATCTCGTCCACGACGTTCCTGCAAACTGCGCACGTTAACCACCTCACCACACCACACAGCCAACCCCTTTGCACACATAGGTCAGTTACATAATAAATGCGTAAAACTTCTGATGCGATTTTCACGGAAATGCCAGATTAGTGCACCCTTACTACTTGCGCATTATGGTATTTTAATGGCCTACTAAAGACGTACAAAGTTTGAACTGAATCCTTGATCCAAACACCGTGGCCTCCCCTTGTAAGAGTAGAGACCAGTTAATACAGCACATTCTGTGACATCAAAGAACTGGCAACTTAATATTGTAGGGACGTGTGTGATTTTGTGTGTGTGTGGGAGGGGGGGGGGGAGGGGATGGGTGGTATGGTAAAAATTGCACAGGGATGCCAACAGATGGTTGCAGTTGTTATTCGGAGACGAAAAGGCTTGCACAAGATAGAGCAGTGTGGAGAGCTTCATCAAATCAATCTTCGGACTGAAGACCACAACAACACTAAGAACCAAAACGAAATGGAAAGATTAGTTAAAATCGTGTTGGGGAAGGCGAATGGAAGACTAGATTTCTTGGAAAATTTGTGGGAAAGTACAAAGTCTGTGTGCATGTGTAAAAGAAATCGCATACAAGACACTAGTGCGATCAGTTCTATAATATTGTCCTCGTGTTTGGAGTCCTTATTAAGTAGGGATGCAAACAGACAATGAAAAAATTTATAGACGTCCTGATAGGATCATAATAGGTCGATAAACCGCATAAAAGGGTGGCAAACACTCTGGAAATTTAAATGCGAATCCTTGGAAGTAGGACGACAGACTTCACGTGAAACATTGTTGGTTAACGTACTGCTTTTCGGCTTACGTCTTTGTGTCTTCGGGCGTCGTTCTGTTACTGAGTGTTCTGACGTTTCTCCAGCACTAGTGGATAGAACTGTGAAAGATTCTAATAACAGACTGGAATTGATCCCGCATTCGGAGGACCTTTCCCTGGTCATTACCACTGTGACTCTCCACTTATTACCGGCACGGATCTATCGCTGTAGCTCGGAAATCCATGATTCATAAACAAGACAATAGTTTTAACAAGAAAGCGGAAAGCCTTGAGGTAAACGGATCCTGGCCTCGTGTCCTGCAACGACTGACCGTTGCAGGTAACCAGCGGAGGTCCAAAGCGATAACGACCACGGAAAAGCACTTAGACTTTTGCGCCACAGGTAGTCTACGTATAATCTCTGGCCACCAGCAATGAAACGTGAGTCTTTCACAATGCCAGCCGCTCATGCTGACGAAACGTCCAAAAGGTCACTAACCGAACGTCGGTCGAAGAGCCCGAGACGAAAGCAAAAAGATCCTACGCCAACAAGTGGTAATGAATCCTCATTAGTCCTGTTGGTCACATTAGAAAACCTGCAGTAGAACATCACGTCACGACCATTATGCTGCCACCAACGTATATCTCACGTAAGGGTCATGAGAAAAAGATAAGAGGTATTACGGCGTGTACAGAGTCATGTAGTCATTTTTCTCTCGCGCAATACGCGAATGCAATAGGGGGGAAAATCGAAAATGCATTGTACGCGGGCCACCTGAGTATTCATGTAGATGTAGATGTAGTGGCCACAATTATTTCTTACTACACGTCGTTATAGATGCAACTCACTGACTGTGTTCGTATATTTTGACAAAATTTACGAAAGCAACTCTCGCATTATATATCACTGCCAAGTAACATAGCTCGATGAAACTTGGGCCATACATAGAAAGAACTGCTACAGTACAGTGCAGTACGGTACAGAATAGAAAGTGACTGAAAGAAATACGCAATGAGACGACAAGAAATGACACATTTATTCAATGACAATAACTACACTGAAGTTACCGCGATTCATGATGATCCCCTGGGTGCTACAAAGGTGGGAGTCTTTACAGGGAGTTCGATCACCACAGATGACAATGTGTGCTCCGCACGTGTTCCCATGTTGCCACACGGTTGATCTTGTAGTAGGGCTTTCCATTCTTCCAACACCGAAGTTGATACTTGCTGGATGGTCGTTGCTGCATGCGGACGTGCTGCTTCTGTCTAACGCCTCCCACACGTGCCCGGTGGGATTTAACTTGAAGGAACGAGCAGGCCAGTCGAATCGTCGAATATCCTTTCGGTCCAACAACTCCTCTGTTCTGACGTAACCTTAAGCGCCGGAATGAATAGGAAGAACACAAGACCAGAAAAGGCGGCGAGGGAACGTCAACCAATAACCCGTTGACAAGGACTGCGCCGCACCAGAAGCTACTGAAGTAGCGTGTTTATGTGTCTGTATGTTGGCAGCGCTATGTAGCGCTCTGCATTAATAACTCTGACAGCGCTGTGCGCACTCTGTAAGAGACTCTGTGGCTGGTCGGACTAACAGTTGGAAGTTAACAGTCAGCGGTGATGGCAGTTGGAGGTGAACAGCCAGCAGTGGTGGAAGTTGGGAGTGAGTAATTAGCAGTTTTGGAAGTTTGCAGTATTAGCGCGAGCAGTCGGTCTGAACGTATATTCGTCATTGAGATTTATTACTGATGATTATATAATTTTCTTCAACTGGTTCTCACATTCTTAAGGTAAATATATTGTTTGCTCTGCAACAAAATCTTTCCTTTGCTAACCACATGCCTATTAATAGATAGAGCCTTCAGTAGTTAGAATCTTTTATTTAGCTGTCGCCGGCTGAGGTGGTCGAACGGTTCTAGGCGCTGCAGTCTGGAGCCGAGCGACTTCTACGGCCGCAGGTTCGAATCCTGCCTCGGGCATGGATGTGTGTGATGCCCTTAGGTTAGTTAGGTTTAAGTAGTTCTAAGTTCTAGGGGACTATGACCTCAGAAGTCAAGAACCACAGTGCTCAGGGCCATTTGAACCATTTAGTTGGCAGTATTGGTGCTTGCGGCATTGCAGTAGTTTAAGAACCTTCAACATCGCAGCACGTCAGCAATCGTTAGTTAATATATTAAAAAACTAAAAACCCGCATCAATTGCGAAAAAAGCACCTAGTGTTAAGTGTTAACCCAGCTTTCGGCGTAGATAACTACACCTTCTTCAGAACAACAATGAAACCCACAAGCGCCTAAGAAGACCTTTGTCAATGATAGCTATACATAGCTATACATTTATAAACGAAAAAGAAAAGGAAAACACAAACAGTACATGTGTACAAAAGTCAAAATCACTACTTAATGGTGTACGCAAAAAAAAAAAAAAAAATGGTTCAAATGGCTCTGAGCACTATGGGACTTAACTACTGAGGTCATCAGTCCCCTAGAACTTAGAACTACTTAAACCTAACTAACCTAAGGACATCACACACATCCATGCCCGAGGCAGGATTCGAACCTGCGACCGCAGCGGTCACGCGGTTCCAAACGGACGCGCTTAGAACCGCACGGCCACACCGGCCGGCAATGGTGTACGCTTCACCTCACACCGGCCTATGTTCGATGGGCCATGACCCGCCATAAACTAGGCGCTACTCAACACGGTGTATCAGCTACTAGCCAACGCTGCGCGCCCGACGGAACAAGCACCGCCTATTACAGCTGCTGTACCAACTTTTTAACAGTTTTGTGAACAAGACGAGGAATGGCTCGAGTGATTGTCCCAGTTCGAATCGCATCTCATCGCCCACAATGTACCAAGTACTGTGAAACTTCCATATCTATTATCCACGGCACGGTAGGAAGTGCAGTGTTACGATTAATTCAAAAACTCTTTCCTGACGCCAATCTGAGTTAACGTGCTCACGACGCAGTGGCAGACTCACAAAAAACCGTTATGAACAAAAAGAGAATGTGATAGGAGCTTGGTATCAATTCTTTCATTGCAAAAAACGGTCAGAACAAACTTATCGCGAGTGGGTCACAGATTTGCAGGGTATGACAAGGAAATTCAAGTTCAAATATGCTTGCGGTGCTTTGTATTCTGCCGGCCGGTGTGACCGAGCTGTTCTAGCCGCTTCAGTCTGGAACCGCGCGACCGCTAAGGTCGCACGTTCGAATCCTGCCTCTGGCATGGATGTGTGTGATGTCCTTAGGTTAGTTAGGTTTAAGTAGTTGTAAGTTCTAGGGGAATGACGACTTCAGATGTTGAGTCCCATAGTGCTCAGAGCCATTTGAACCATTTTTTTTTTTTTTTTTGCTTTCTATTCTGATGTTATTTGCGTGATGTGATCGTATACAATTTACCTGATGTCAAGCTCAGAGAACAGATTTTGAAACAGTCCGATCCATCATTTCAGCAGGTGGTGCAAATACTAGATCAGTACGATTCCGGTGCCCTGTCGGCTGTTAAATTTGTGCAGCCAGCTATTTGTTGGATTGAGTCGCTTGCTTGCGATCGCCCCATTCCGCACCGGCGGCGTGCGCTAGCCACGCCGAGCAAACGACACCTCGCCATGCCACGTAAGCAGTTCGCTAACCAGGCAGCTGCACAGGTGAACAGAATTAACTTTTGCCCTAGGTGTTATTCACGGCAAAAACGCCAAGACTGCCCTTCCCGACACGCTCAGTGTTACGCTTGTGGCAGGAAAGGGCATGTGCAATCCGTATGTTTGCAACGGAACAAACATAAGCATTCAGACCACTCACAAAACGTTCGTCACAACGCCCATGTCATTAATGCAGTATATTCCAAGCCTGCAACTAGCAAGCGTGCAGTTTCGTCAGTGATACTTCAGTCAAACAAACTTTTTGTTCATTTCAGTTTCAGTTGGACACGGGTGCCTCTGTCACATTGCTAAATCGTCACACACATGAACTGTTAGGCTCCCCGCGCCTGTCCAAAACTAGCACACAACTGATGGCTTATAATGGACAAAACATTCCCGTTCTCGGAACATGTACACTTGACAGCAATAAAAGTGGGTCACTGCCAAATACAACCAACATAACATAGCTGTGTTGCAGGTCCTCTAAACACCAAACCCTGTGGGGTACAGTCGTTTGACTACACACAATGGGTACCGCAAGAGACTACTAAGAGACCAAAGGTCTTTATGGCAGTCAGTCTAAGAGTCAACTAATATCGTCATACAAAACATATTAGAAAACACTTTATTAGCGATGAGACACCCAAAACACTCATAAAATAACCTCAATAACAACAAGTGACATTTCAAAAGTTCTGAGAAAACAGATTATTTTACATATATCGTACAGTAATCCTTAGTCAAAATTAAATACTTGAGACAATATATGGAGTTACAAAGCTGTATGGCAACTGGAAAAAAGTTTTTCGCTCTCTAAAAGGTTTTCCATCCACGTGCTGAAGGTCGCTCAACGGCGATTGGCTCTGGAAACTGGATATTCGACGAACCAGTAGAAAAACGCTATTAACGGCAACAAGCGCTCTAAGGAAATCTCAACATTAGCAGCGAAACACCAGTAATATCATTGTTCTCGTAACACATCAACAATTACATGTACACAAATTTGAACTTTAAATGACATGACCAACGTCGTCGTTCTGGATCTGGATTCAAACCCAGCACCTATAGCCATTGCTAACTAAGCTAAGATTTGTTTGTGCCTTATTGAGACTCGATCACTAGGCATAAAGAGACGTGAAGTATAGACGTTTGCACCAGTATCAGTTATCAATTCAGATCCTGAAAATAAATGACGAAAATGTTTGTACTGAACTGGGAATCCTGTCATAACAGTTACCGTCCTGGGAACTACCCCCAACGACGTTTAATATGGTGTCATTCACAAGGAATAAGGTATGCTCATGTTTAAAATTGAAATGCCATGATATAAAGATTGTGACAGGGATGCGAACCCAGCACCTAATCGGATTGTTAACGAAGTACAGTCATGTTCAAAAGTATCCGAACGACCTGGATTGCATTTAGCCTGATTCCCATGCAACCCACATAACGCAGCTATCTAGCAAGTCCTCTAATCGCTCCTTGATACAGTCGTTTGACTGTTGAAAATTGTTCCAACAAGTCACCACTAGAAAACACTGCTCTGTAATGCAATAACTCAAGATGTAAAGTAATACCACGATACTACACATATCAGGGAACACCTCATCACAGATAAGACTGTCCTTAAGGTTTCTAAGCTCGCATTTATTGCAATAAATGACATACCTGAAATGTTAGCACACTCATTATTACATCAGATACGTAATGCACGTAGTAAGTTCGTCGTATTCATGATTTGCTCTTCAAAGTAGCATACCAAACTTGTTATTAAACACAAAATGCCATTAAAAATTTGCGTTGTTCACGAGCAGCTAGTTGAGAATATGTATGAACTTCAAATGACACGACGAACCGCCTCGTTCTGCATATGGATTCAAACCCAGGTCATGCAAACTAAGATTTCGTGACTGACGGAAATTAACAGTCATTCCTATCTAGGCATAAAGAGAGTGATATACCTCCATTTTAGACAGTATCAGTTAACAAATATCAACTTTAAATTAAATAACGTAAACATTTTTAACGGACGCGAATTCCTACCCAGCATCTATTGTCCCTGTTAACGAACTACGAGAGATGTTAAATACTGCTTCTTCACAACTAACTTACTTGAAATGCAGTGAGGTAAAGCTTTGTGTTGGACAGGGATTCGAACCCAGAACCTAATCGGATTGTTATCGAAGCACAATCAACTTTGACATATCGGATTTTCTCGGCAGTAGCTAGATGTATTAACTGAAATGACGAGACGAAACATTATTTTTTTCCTTCCCAGGACTCCAACCCGGCACATATAGCTGTTATATTCTAGAGAAAAGGAACATTAAGTATGGGTTTGTTACACCAGCAGCGACATGTGAACATGTTTGAACTAGAAATAATATGACGAGGAGTTCAGTGCTGACTGAGAATCGAACCCCAAACATATCTTTGTTGACTACACACAAAGAGACGACACTTTCTCCACCAGCAGCTCGAAATAACATCCTGGAACTTACAGTGATCTCGCAAATAATTCTGTCTCCAGGCAGCAGATGCGTCTCGAAGCTTTTGTATTATGTATGGGGAGGGCGCATCGTGCCAAGATAGTCAGAAAAGTATTTTCTGCATTAGCTGTCGTCTGGTAGTGGCATTTTATTCTTCTTCAAACCTTGTTTGACAGCTTTAACTCAGAAAAAGTTTTCTACATGCATATAATCAATAAACTGCATGTGCATTGTCAGACAGTTATAGATAACATCAGAGAATTCGCATATATCGTTGATGATAAATTTCTCTCTCCTGCTTAGTATTGTTTTAGCAACACTAAAGGAAACCTTACGAAAACTGTGCACTGTATTATAAGAAACGAAATGAAATTACCCACGATAACCTTACGACGGAAGTCTGTTTTAACAAAACTGAGTATCTGTAGACAAGCGTGCCTCTATCTGCACGAATTATTAAAATACTTCTCACCTAGGTTTCGATTGTGTCTGTGTTTAAATGGTATGCTGTGTCATACTCAACAGGTATGCAAATGTGGCATTTGATAAATAAAGTTACGTATTCCTAGAAACCCAAAATTTGCTTGTCAGCAGCGGAAAGAGGCGTTACCTGTTGTGCAGCATTGTAAGTTTTTCACCATTGCACTATGAGCTGAAAGTATTTTCTTACGATTTGCTTATCGATGTTTGATCTGACAGCTTGCAGCTCTTACACAGAAGGGATAAAAAACGTTACATTCAGCGAGACTGGAGCCGCGAACCGTAATAGTCGTTTTTCCACAGATCAGCACGTCAACACAGAGCTAGCGGATAGATGTGGTTTGCGCCTTCCTCTTACGAGGCCAATAGTGGCTAGAACTCGTAAACCGCTATATACAGGACGAGATTAGTTGCGATTGCCACGTTCATTGACTTTGCAGGGCTGAAAACCGTAAATTTGCAATCTACTGTTACACCTCAAGTGATAATAACTCAGATTATTCAATGGAAATGACACGAGAAATCAAGTGAACTTTGAGGCTTAATTCCGTGCACACCAGGAAGTAACTCGTCGATCACAGAGTTGCCAAACATACCTTGCGTTGTTGCCAAATCTCAGTTACATTATCAGCAGGAAGAAGACGAACCGATGTGATCCTACAGCGGGCTGGGAAGTGACCATAGCTGGCGCCTCAAAGACGCGGCTGCTGCGGCCTGGAATACGTAATGTGTCTAATTCGCATTTCTGTAACTAGTTTAGGGACTGGAGCTTAGTTACTAATAATACTCAGAACTGACTGCTACTAAGCATCATAAATCAGTAACTCTCATAGTTGTTTTTATATTTCTTTCGTAACTGTCCTCAAAACAAAGAAACTCATTCTCGGACGTTTTCGTGCCTCGCCGATAGTCGAGCACAACAAACAAATAAAAATAAAAAGAGAATGTATGTGTGTGTGTGTGTGTGTGTGTGTGAGAGAGAGAGAGAGAGAGAGAGAGAGAGAGAGAGAGAGAGAGAGAGGGTAAAAAATTGTTGTAAAGAAATTGAATACTGGTATGTAAAGAAATCTTTCATTAAAATGACTCGTTCCACATCATTACGAAATGTCGTATTCATGATCTATGGAACAAGTATTAATCTAATCTAATCTAATCATATCATATTGCTGACTACCCATGAAGAGTCATGAAGTACCGAAATTTTCGCCTATATCAGTAACCAAATCTAAACTTGAATATAAAAGACGACAGTTTTTGTAATAAACCGGGGCTCCTATCAAGACCCTTTCATCCCTGTTAACTAACCATGAAAGATGTCTGATATACCTCAATTCATAAGTAACGAATTGTGTATGCATTCAATGATGAAGCGCATGATGTGAAGTTCTGCGACGGAGATACAAACCCAAGACGTAATCGGATTGTTAACTAAGTAAAATCAAATGTTACGTAGCGGTTTTTCTTGCCAGCTGCTAGGTGTTTGATTCTAAAATAAGGACACAAATTTTTGTGCCTGAGCGACAATCGAACCGCACTCCTATCGTTCTTCTTTATTGTCCACGAATATTGCTTAAGTATCAATTGCTTACTCACCAACAGAAAGACGTGTGCGTGTTTGTCCAGAAATTGTTGGCAACATGAACAGACATTAAAAATGTAAGTTAATTTTCACTAGCAGGCCGGTGTGCACGTGATAGGGCTTGAAATGAAATTATGAATATTTTTGTACTGGATCAGGATTCAGACCCACATATTTACCTTTGGAGGAGACCTAGAGAAGACTGCAGTCTTGGGAAAAGGAATGAAATGATTGAACTATACTGTTCCGAGAGATTCAAATCCTCGAATGAAGAGATACGAATTCGAATCACAGTCCAGCACCAAATTTTTCAACCTCTCTAGCTCAATCAAGTACAAGCAAAATAAGAGCTTTGTTCCTTTAAATGGCTATCAGTTCATAAAATAAAATTTTCTAATGTAAGTAAGTTTACTGGCGACAGTATTTCTATTACCCTGTCCTCCACCTATGTCATTTTCCAACGTAAACCGGCACTGCCCAGTTTGGAATGAAGGAACGTGATGTTTAATGCGGATTCTGGATTATAACAGCTTTCTCTTGATGTTACCAGAGGTAAAGTAACTCTTTTTGTGCCTCTTAAAAGTAAATGCCTGAACCCACGCATTGCACTTGTGATAGTTCGTTCCACCAGACCATTGTGGCCACATTTCCCAGCCCCAGGAGAGTGCTGTAATGGATGATGTGCTTAGCTTACAAAACTAGTCACGATGGAAAAAAACGCGAGTCTATTAAATGGTTAAGTTGAAGCAAGCTTCTGACGTGGAGATTATGCTATTCTCATGTCAGCAGGATGTAAAGACTCTTCTAGGCGTCATAGCCTCGATTTGAATCCATTTTGAAATTTTCAGTAATTCAGGAAATTTATTAGTTCGAGAAAATCCACTGTGAAGTGTGATGTTACCGGATAATTCGATTATCACCGTCATTATTACTATAATTTTCTTCATACCGCTGCTGGAACACATGTGCTTGAAGATCATTTAAGTCCTTTTGGTCATTATAGAAGTAGTTGCCCAAGAACAAGTTCTTTCCCTGTCTACGGAATCCTTTTCATGTTAATATCAAACATCAGCAATTACTCGTAGATTACATCAAAACTAAAGTAATTGATGAAGACGTTACTTGATAACGAAAACGTGCTGCCTTTCTTCATTTATTTGCGCCTAGAAATGGCTGTCGAATACTGCCAAACCAAAAGCCAAGGGATCTTACTGCCTTCCAATATACGTCGCTGTCGGTTCTTCCATATGATTTGGTCGACGTGACCTGTTTCAAGTTGTGTATGACAGATAATGTTTTAGAAAATCAATTGTTTTCCTTTGCAATAAACAGAAATATTTTCATTCTAAGCTATCCAAGTCCAAAATTTTCGCAATATTAGTTCAAATTTAATATTCGCTTCCATAATGTAAGGAAAGTATTTCACAGTTGCAAAACCCGCATCCGACTCACTGTCCTTACACTTAGTCGCTGGCCATAAATTCTAGCTCAAAGTGACGGCAGTTTAAGTAACCTAATGTAGCGAAGACTGTTTGCCAGTGCTCTTTCTCACCGGAAAATATGCAATTCACTCATTGGGCTCCATAAGTACACTGTAACAGTAATTTCTGTGTGTATGCAATGCATACGGATTGTAGAATTTAGTGGTGCTCTCTCTTCCACTTCTGTGTACAATACGCCTGACCTAAACGAGCCTTTTATCATTACAGGCCCTGGGCGGTGCAACATCATATTGACAACAGTAATGTGCTTATACTGATAACTTCATTGTTCGTTTTACCCGATTTTGTAATCATTTAAGTAAAACAACATGACCTTCGAGTGGAAGACATTTCGTCCCCCCTTTCCTTCTGTGAAATTTGTCAGTAAGCTTTTTGCCTTCGAACCAGCGAAATGCGGCAGAGTACGGCTGGTAAACGATTTACAAACCACGATTTAGTGCCGTTAACACGATTTCTTTAAACATTGGCGTAGCTGAAGAAATTTAGTTTCTTCTTAAATCGTCTTATGCAGCAACGTTCACAGATATCTCAAATAGGGAAAGCTTTTTATCTAGGTACGAAGGTTGTAAAACAAACTTCCCACAGTTTGTGTCAGGTTGAGCTTTTCGTCTGATAGCACTGCGTAAGTATTTTGTCTAAGAGGTATTAAAGTAGTGTTCCTGTAGCTGTGGGAATCATTGGTAGAAAACGAGTTTCACACCAATGGGTACAGTACTGATAAATACTCAAAATGATTATCAACCTAAGTCTGCGTTCAAAAAAATGGTTCAAATGGCTCTGAGCACTATGGGACTGAACATCTATGGTCATCAGTCCCCTAGAACTTAGAACTACTTAAACCTAACTAACCTAAGGACAGCACACAACACCCAGCCATCACGAGGCAGAGAAAATCCCTGACCCCGCCGGGAATCGAACCCGGGAACCCGGGCGTGGGAAGCGAGAACGCTACCGCACGACCACGAGATGCGGGCAGTCTGCGTTCATCCGCAAACTGAGGCGTATTTGTAATATTGAAGCTAGACTATGTACCCTTGTCTTCCTTGAGAGGGCATAGGAAGGCGTTTACACACACGTATACTAGGGTAATCCCAAAGGTAAGGTCTCCTAAGGGACACGCAAGTGCCAACGCAGGCACAAACGAGAGATCCTTAATTTTAATGGCAAGCAGAAACCACAGTGTTGGCTGCATGGTGGCAAGGTGATAAAGAGCAATACTATGGATACGAAGGTCTCAGGTTCGATCCCTCACCAGTCCTATGATTTTCATGTGCCGTTTTATACATATTTCCCCGGGGGCAGTGTTTTTTGATGTGAAAAATGCCGACTTGCACTGTGGTCCGAAAGCCACGTAAAATTGTAGGTTCCCCTATTAACTGGCTAGGTAAGTCAACTGAAAGGTCGGATGAAAGCAAAGCACTGTGGTGTTCAAACCACTCTTGCGACTGATGACTGCTTTACTTTCTATGGGTTCCAAAACTAGTGATCTTCGGGTTATTAACATTTTTGTGTTTTCATGCTGTAGCTTTGATACCAGCAAACGTAAGTAACCGGCCGAGCACTGTCACCGTTCGACTTGTCAAGGTGGTAGACGACGATGCTGTCGACCCCAGTTACAATTTTGGTCATGCCTATGTTTCAGTCGAATACCTGTATGGGCCTTTCTGCGTATTTCAAGATATACTTTTATACACTTGGTAAGCTTCCAAATTGATATCTGATAGAGCTGTATTTAGCAACATCAATCAGATATGTTTTCCGTGCAATATATCGGACAACACATCAGTGCCGCGAGATTTCATTTATGTGATGCGCATGGTGCAAGAAATATTTGTGTTTTGCTTGCTTCTGTGATAGGTTTCACCCCACTGAATGCGAGCAAGCTCACGAATAGACTGTCAATAACTGGAATTACGCAATAACACACTTAAAAGTTGTATTTTTGCATTATGTATCCCGATGAAAATAACTATAAACAGGTTATATGTCTACTTGCTTATTATCGCGCTTCTCGATGCTTTTCTCAAAAAATTAAAATGAAAATAAAAAGAGAGAGAGAGACAGAGAAAGAAAACAGAAATGTATTTCAAATATCAGCTCAGCGACGCCATGTTCGTCTCGTGATGTAAAGCAAGGACAGTTGATAGGTAATATCTCGTTGTACTAGCGACATGTATGGCTACGGGGTTCTTTGTTTTCTCTCTCCAAACAACTAGAACAGAATTCAGTAACAAAGTGGTAAGAACACCTACTCAGTGCGCCAATTAAACACTCAGCCATTCTTGGTTATTTTGTTAATCGTCTGTAATGCAGTAAACATCCTTGATTATTGATTTGTAATTACTACCATTGTTACTGTTATTCGTGACCCCACAACAGCTTTCTTATCACTCATTGCCGCCGATGCACGTAACGAATGGATCAGGATAAATGGAATGTGGGATGTTTCGTCACGAAGAATATACACATTCATCTCGGCGTCTTGTGTCAGGGTAATATGAAAATCTCAATAAGAGAAGACGACAATAACACCCAACTATTTCTGTCCACTTAACACCATGACGACAGACAAATTGGCGTCTCACTGTATTTTGATTATAATTCGTTAGCCTTTTTGCGACCTCATTTTAATACCTCGTGGGAGCAGGCATAATATTTTGCTTTTTGAACACCGAACAATAACACACAGAGATAGTAGATGGAAGGATACAAAGAAAAATTCAGACTCATGGGTGTGGATCCAGTTCATCACAAGAAGACTAAACAAGACGGAAACATTACGAAAGCAACGAATACGCTGGTTAGTATACATTATTTTTATAGATCTGAAGACGAAAAAGCGCAGATCTGCACAGTGCCCGCATCTGCACTTTAGTTTCTGTCTTAATGGGCATAATTTTCAGTTTCTTCTCTTCTGAATTATCAAATGAATTGATTATTACGTGGTACAGAAAAATTAAGTAACTGTGTTTCTTACAACTTCCATTCGCACCAACATTTTTCTACATTCTCGTGCAATTCATGAAATTCTACTTGTATGATCACAAGACTGCACATAGATGCAATCGATTTCGAGGTGCAAAGTGTTTGTTATCTTACTTTTCGTGACAGGTTGGCAAAGTTGACTTCCAAAGACTTTTTATTGTACTGAAATAATCTTTTGTAACAAAGTCACAAGGTAAGTGTTTTATTCGTATATATTTTGCGGGAAACTGTAATCGTGATGGAAGATTACACACGTGAATGTTTGACACAGCTGGTAGGAGAAAACGCTGCATATTAACCAAACCCCGCGCCTCCTCTCTGTATCCTCCTATGACACGAGCACAGGATTCTCCTCACAGGATTCTCCTCCTATAATGCTACAGAGCTGTTCATAGCACAGCTGAGAATTGGCAACATCGTCACAAACATTTGGCAACACTGTGACAGTGCAATCAGTTCTGCGTATGGTACTGTACTGACTCCTAAATTCACTTGATATTCCATTTCCATTTGAATGACTCTTGGTATATAATCCTCACATAAACTAAGACACTGAGACAGAAATTTCAATTTTTTGGCTAAAGAAATGCTATTCTTCACATAAGTGACAACTTCTAATATCTTTCACGATGCATTATCAGGCTGAGCGACCAATAGCATGATGAGAGTGGCGTGCTGGCAGCAGTGTGTCCGTAGCCCCGTGGTACCGCCCATGTCTCGTGTTCCAACGGTTAAGAGAATCGTCAGTTTTAACCGTGGTAGGGGCAGCGCGTGCGAGCTTCTCTTGTGTATTATTTCAAGGAGCTGCGAATTCCCAGAAAAAATTCTGTAACAAAATCAGAAGAAAACCTTTACACATCAAATCCTCTTGGCAGCTCGACTCAATAAGTTGTGTTAATGGTCGTAGATCTCGGCTTTCTGACTGCCAAGCTGCTAAACAATACAAGCGTCTCTGAAGAAATTCGAATCGACCGTCAACGATACGAAATTCAATAATGTTCTTCACTTAAGACTTCCATGCCAGGGTGATAAGTATGAAGGAAATAAATTGATTAGCAAATCGCAAGAAAATACTTTCATCTCAAAGTGCAATGGTGAAAAACTTACAGTGCTGCACAACAGGTAACGCCTCTTTCCGCTGCTGACAAGCAAATTTTGGGTTTCTAGGAATACGTAACTTTATTCATGAAATGCCACATTTGCATACCTGTTGAGTATGACACAGCATACCATTTAAACACAGACCCAATCGAAATCTAAGTGAGTAGTATTTTACTAATTCGTGCAGATAGAGGCACGCTTGTCTACAGATACTCAGTTTTGTTAAAACAGACTTCCGTCGTAAGGTTATCGTGGGTAGTTTTATTTCATTTCTTACAATACAGTGCACAGTTTTCGTAAGGTTTCTTTTAGTGTTGTTAAAACAATACTAAACATGAGAGAGAAATTAATCATCAACAACATATGCGAATTCTATGATGTTATCTATAACAGTCTGACAATGCACATGCAGTTTATTTATTACATACATGTAGAAAACTTCCTCTGAGTTCAAGCTGTCAAACAAGGTTTGAAGAAGAATAAAATGCCACTACCAGACGACAGCTAATGCAGAAAATACTTTTCTGACTATTTTGGCACGATGCGCTCTCCCCATACATAATACAAAAGCTTCAAGACGCATCTGCTGCCTGGCCGTCTATTAAACCTGAAAAGAACAAAATGATGCAGAAGTTGGCCTTTTTTCCACATGCGACTATTTTGGGTTGAGAAGTGAAGAGAATTAAGTTCAAAGTTCCATTAAATTGATAACTTCAGCAGACAGCAGAATCGCGTTTAAAAAAATGTAGTAGCGAATGTAATAGAACACGCAATGTCCTATAAACAGTGCGCGACGCTTACCGTTACGCTACTAGCTGTGACGTGGCTACAGCACCTCTGGAAGTGAACAACGGTTCCTCCAGAACTTCCGCATTCTATAGTGCTGTGAGATAATGCATATAGCCGGATCTAGACTTCTGAGAGACAGACAGTTACAGCATTTCTGTTGCACTGTACGATGGTTTCAACAAATAGATAGCGCAATAGAGTAGCTCAAATGGAAAGGAACACTTCCTATTTAAATTTCTGCATCCTACACTGTTGGCAGTTCCGTGTAGGTGGCAGTTACGTTATTTTATTTCGGTGATTACAAAATAGAGTCGAACGTATGCACTGGGTAGCCAAGGCAGCTAGCTCATGGCGATTCGGTCAACCAAGTAAATGAATGTACTGAACATCCTGCAAACCACTACGGGGAACCTGTGTGTCAGAATTCTCATCCTGTGTGCCGCAACGGTGTTATGATAGAGAAATGAGTCGTAGACAAGAGGGTTTGGTGGTCTGTTGGACTGATGATAGTTTCATCTGATGATGGTCTTGGTTCGATTCCAACTTCTGCCGATGTTTTTTGATAGGGAGAGGCAGATTCTATTCTCTTCTGGCTACGCCAAGTGAAGAAGGTATAATGGCATTGTGGTCTGAAAATCACATTAAACATGATATTCCTTCTCTACCAAGCAGACGTTAGGTGGAACCACAATAAAGTCAGGAGTGTCGACATGTAGAAACTCTATCACCAGTAACCTTTCTTATACTAGTTATTTATTTCTAGTGACGAAACAAAACCTGTGTATGGTCACAGGACAACTTATTCCATCTTTTATTTGAGCTTCTGTATGTCGATAAAATTGGTTCTGAACTGGGAATGCATCTCAGACCGCCCTTAACGCGGAATTTGATCCCTTCGTGACAATACAGCTCGACTACAACTTGTTGTTTGTTCAAAACTGCAGATTCCTCAACATTTCCGCATATTGCGCGTGAATGGGTTGGAATCCTGGCCCGGCACTAAACCTTTCACTATGTATTATCAACCTCTAGCATGAGAACACCTATCTGCTGGTGGATAATAACTTTTATTTTTAATGCACTTTCATTCGTTGTCAACACTAACGATATCTGAAGTTTTTGACTCCCAGTGAGACACAGAACTATTTGCGAGATCACTGTAAGTTCCAGGATGTTATTCCGAGCTGCTGGTGGAGAAAGTGTCGTCTCTTTGTGTGTAGTCAACCAAGATATGTTTGGGGTTCGATTCTCAGTCAGCACTGAACTCCTTGTCATATTATTTCTAGTTCAAACATGCTCACATGTCGCTGCTGGTGTAACAAACCCATACTTAATGTTCCTTTTCTCTAGAATATAACAGCGATACGTGCCGGGTTGGAGTCCTGGGAAGGAAAAATTAATGTTTCGTCTCGTCATTTCAGTTAATACATCTAGCTACTGCCGAGAAAATCCGATATGTCAAAGTTGATTGTGCTTCGATAACAAACCGATTAGGTTCTGGGTTCGAATCCCTGTCCAACACAAAGCTTTACCTCACTGCATTTTAAGTAAGTTAGTTGTGAAGAAGCAGTATTTAACATTTCTCGTAGTTCGTTAACAAAATGGTTCATATGGCTCTGAGCACTATGGGGCTTAACATCTGTAGTCATCAGTCCCCTAGAACTTAGAACTACTTAAACCTAACTAACCTAAGGACATCACACACATCCATGCCCGAGGCAGGAGTTCGTTAACAGGGACAATAGATGCTGAGTAGGAATTCGCGTCCGTTAAAAATGTTACGTTATGTAATTTAAAGTTGATATTTGCTAACTGATACTGTCCAAAAATGAGGTATATCACTCTCTTTATGCCTACTCAGGAATTACTGTTAATTTCCGTCATCCACGAAATCTTAGCCTGCATGATTGGTTCAAATGGCTCTGAGCACTATGGGACTCAACATCTGAGGTCATCAGTCCCCTAGAACTTAGAACTACTTAAACCTAACTAACTTAAGGACATCACACACATCCATGCCCGAGGCAGAATTCGAACCTGCGACCGTAGCAGTCACGCGGTTCCGGACTGAAGTGCCTAGAACCGCACGGCCACCGCGCCCTAGCCTGCATGACCTGGGTTTGAATCCATATGCAGAACGAGGCGGTTCGTCGTGTCATTTGAAGTTCATACATATTCTCAACTAGCTGCTCGTGAAGAACGTAAATTTTTTATGACATTTTGTGTTTAATAACAAGTATGGTATGATACTTTGAAGAGCAAATCATGAATTCGACGAACTTACTACGTGAATTACCTATCTGACGTAATAATGAGAGTGCTAACATTTCAGGTATGTCATTTATCGCAATAAATGCGCGCTTAAAAGCCTTAAGGACAGTCTTATCTGTGATGAGGTGTTCCCTGATATTTGTAGTATCGTGGTATTACTTTACATCTTGAGTTATTGCGATACAGGGCAGTGTTTTCTAGTGGTGACTTGTTGGAACCATTTTCAATAGTCAAACGACTGTATCAAGGAGCGATTAGAGGACCTGCTAGACAGCTGTGTTATGTGGGTTGCATGGGAATCAGGCGAAATGCAATCCAGGTCGTTCGGATACTTTTGAACATGACTGTACTTCGTTAACAATCCGATTAGGTGCTGGGTTCGCAAACCCAAATCCGTTTTCAACAGTAGGATGGAGAGGAATGTTTGAACTTGAAAAGATGTAGGGAAACGTTTGATCTTGTAATGTTGTGATAAAAAGCTCATCATGTGGCTGTCAGTTGAAACGAACACGTTACAGCTGACAACGCACGAAGAGACGTTGAAAATGCGACTATTTTTCACCATTAGTTCGGAGTGCACATGGTAGGGCTTGAAATGAAATAATGAATATTTTGTGCTGATCAGGATTCGAAACCAGATAGGTGCCTTTCGAGGACACCTAGAAGAGTTTGCAATCTTTGGGAACACAGTGAAATCGAATTCTAATCCCAGTCCAGCACCACAATTTTCAACGTCTCAGTTTCAAATAAAGTAAGAGCCTTGTGAACTTACATGGCCATTGGTTCATTAAATGAAATACGTTTTCTAGTTTACGAAGCCTCTGCCTTACGGGGTTTCTCCATCTTTCACAGCTCAAACGAATGCCACTCTGTCCCAGTCGGCAGCGAAGGGATGTTATCTTTACTGCGGATATTGAACTACGGAGCTTACTGGCGTTCTGCACTTGGCGTTACTAGGGGTGAAGGAGAGCTACTTGTGTGTGTTAAAAATCTACGCCTGACGTGAGATGTGAACCTATACGTTTTACACATCAATACAAGTTTAATCCACCAAACCACAGAACCCCCTGCCAAGCACATAATTATGAATTGCAGAGTATTCATTTAGATGTAGATGCAGATGTCAAGGGACGCGTAACAGGAAGGTGGGCGGGATCTGGGAATGGATAGAAGTGCAGAAGTGCAAAATATAAGCGTCAAATGCTTCCAAAGTATTGCTTACTTAGATGTGTGCCACAGTTCGTTTTATCTTAGGACCGAGAGATAAGGAAGGACTGTTCTCAGAATGAAGAATGGGTTATAGGGAAGGGGAGATCAAAGAATACGGATTCAGAGGTGGTGAGAGGAATGTTAGAGAGTAAAGACAGCAGCAACTAAAAGAGAAAATGTAGCGTCATTGGAAACCGCTAGATTTGTTTACAAAGTTTTGGGGGAGTGTAATAGAAGGGCACTTGCGGCGACAGTGTCAGAGAGTGAGAGTGTGAGAGAGAATAGAAGAGATATTAACAACGAGTAAACATTAATGTTCAAATGTGTGTGAAATCTTATGGGACTTAACTGCTAAGGTCATCAGTCCCTGATCTTACACACTACTTAACCTAAATTATCCTAAGGATACACATACATGCCCGAGGGAGGTCTCGAACCTCCGCCGGGACCAGCGTCACAGTCCATGACTGCAGCGACCTAGACCGCTCGGCTAATCCCGCGCGGCAAGTAAACATAATATGAAATCGTTTGCGTATTCTGTGGAGGACGGAGGATGTATTCATGTATGGAGGGGAAGAGAGAGACGTATTTGAAATAACAAAAACTACTGTGACTGAGTCCATCTACGCATATTAGTTTGTAAGTATGTAGACAGGGTATAAATGAAATAAAATTAGAATACTTAAAAAATTGTATATTAAAAAAAACACTTGAATTAAAAGGGCAACTCAAAGGAAAGCTAATCCATATTGTTTTCTGTTGCCACGCGATCTTCCAGTAGCTCCCAATGAGGAAAAATGACGAAAAAGAAGACATAACAAAACATTTTAAGAACTCTAATATTTTATCCAGAATCCTTCATCATTTTGTACTTCTATCACGCGTCTTGGCATAGAATGTATAAGCCGTCGGACGTAACAGCCTGAGGAAGCAACTTCCTCCCAGGCTTCCAGGACGCAGTTCCAAAGAGCGTCCCCAGTAGTAGGTTGGTTTCGTGAACAGTTCTCTGTTAATGTTCTGGCGACCTCAGCCCACATGTTTTCCATGGAGTTCATATCAGCCGCCCGTGGCGGCCAGTCCATGACGTTGACGCCAATCGTGGAGAGCCGCTGCTGAACAAATGCAGACTTGTGAATGGGAGAATGGTACTCTTCCAATGTGACGTCCCCTTCTGCGTACAGCATTCGCACTGACGGAAGCATCACATTTTCCAATATGTGGGCGTACTGCACGCTGTCCAGAGTTCCTTCTATCCTGTGAAGAATTCCCGCCCCTCTTGCAGAAATCCAACCCCAGCAGGTAACAGATAGCCGGCCACTTCTTCACGTCCTGGTTACGTATTCGCGTCGATGGCGAGTCCCTTGCGGCCTGTAAACGATTCGTGGACCGTCGTTATTGGTGGAAAACACCTTCTCATTAGTGAAAATGACGTTGTCCCATGACGACCTCCGATGGAGCTCCGCAAATGCTAGCCGTTATAAAACGTTGTCTTCGCTGAGCTCTTGTTTCACGGCGGATCGTCGTGCATGCAGTCCAGCGTCCCTCAGCCTTCGGCGAATCGTGTCACTGGAGCCGGGCAAGTTGGTCTCCCGCCGCAACTGCTTCGCGTTCAGAAAGGGATTTTCTCTGCTCCCAGACACTAGGTCCCTGTCTTCCTGCTGTGACGTCGCTCTCTTCCTGCCTGAGCCAGGAGCCCTGTTGGTGGTGCCTCTTTCAAGGCAGATCCTCCACCATCTCGTTACAGTGGTATGCGGTACGCCATACCGTCTGCCAGCTTCTCTGATGGAACATCCTCCTTCCTCAATGAGAGCGACGATTCTACCTCGGGCAGGAGGAGTGGCCGAACGGTTCTAGGCGCTTCAGTCTGGAACCGCGCGACCGATACGGTCGCAGGTTCGAATCCTGACTCGGGCATGGATGTGTGTGATGTCCTTGGGTTAGTTAGGTTTAAGTAGTTCTAAGTTCTAGAGGACTGATGACCTCAGATGTTAAGTCCCATAGTGCTCAGAGCCATTTGAACCATTTTTTGACTCTATCTCGAATAGACCTCTCCCACTGAGCCATTACGGCAGACAGCCTGATGTGTATTTTTTTTTCTTTATTGATTTTCAATTCCCCCCGAAGGGGGCGGGCCGGCAGCAGCTTACTACGCTGCTCTACAGCCTACAGACTTTTTTTTAAATAAAGGAAGGAGAAAGAAACAAGAAAAAACAAGCGATAAAATGGCGATTTAAAGTGAAAAATGGCGTAAAATTGCGGAAAGTTAAAACAGAAAGCAAAGGGGGTGGCAATGTAGATAAAAGACACAGGAATCAGACAAGTAACACAGTAGACACACAGTTAAAAAAACATGGCGACAGTCTGGTTTCTGTTCGCAAGTAATAAAAGCGCACCCAGCGACAGTATGCTGGCTGTTCGCTACACGTCCCAAAAGACACAACACGGAGCACGCACTGGAAAAACACACTGTAAAACACTGCACGAAAAAGGCGGCACAAAGATGGCACTCCCGACCCAAGGCAGATGGGGGGGGGGGGACCTGGAGTAGGGGGAAAACAAGGAGGGAGGAGAGGAAGAAACGAAAAGGGGGGGGGAAACCAAGGAGGGAGAGGACTAATAAAGGGGGAGAAAGGCAGACGCGAGAGGGAATGAGAGGAGGCAGAGGAGGGAAATGTAAAAGGATGCGGGGGAGAGAAGGGGGCAAAGAGAGGGGAGGTGGGGAAGAAAGAGGATGGAAGGGGGGGCGAGGTAGCCCGGGAAAAGGACAGAGGAAAGGAGGGGGAGTGAGGATCAGAGTTGATAGGAGGGATAAATGGAGGGAGACAGGGTATCATCCGGCAGGGGGAGTTGATGGAAGCCACCTTGGGAAAGGAGATGTAGGGTGTAGAGATGGAGGGTAGGGGGGACACAACGGTGAAGACATGGCAGGGGGCGGGGTTGGGAGAGGAGAGGAGCAACCAGGGGGTGAGGGGGTTCAAGACGGCGGGAGGTGTAGAGGATGCGGATATGTTCGAGGAATAGGAGCAGATGGGGGAAAGGAATGAGGTCATAGAGGATCCACGTGGGGGACGGGAGGCGTATACGGAAGGCGAGGCGGAGTGCATGACGCTCAAGGATTTGGAGGGACTTACAGAATTTAGGGGGGGGGGGGGCTGATGTGTATTTCTGCTTGCCGCTCTTATACTGATACCAGGAGAGGAGGTAAACATATTTACGTCAAACGGAGCGGCAGAGGCAGAGGCATGCGGCGCAGCCGTGCTGGCTCGACCCGGGCTGTTGGCCCACCAACGCCACCGCCAGCTCGCTCACTTGCGTCTCCGCCTCGGCCAGCCTGGCTGGCCCGTAGCTCGCGAGCCGCGGCTAGTACAGACCCGGGCCGCATGGCCACGAGCACCCCTTAAAAGATCAAAAGTTGCAACTAAACTACCCTAGTCTGTAGTACAAACTAACGCAGCTACAGCTATTATGCTATAACATGTGCAGGCACACCTACAGTTGACGATTTATTGAAATATTTGACGAACAATACTTTCAAAAATACATTCATTTTAAAAGTAACTACCACAAAATATTTCACCTATCTAGCAATAGCATGACGCAGGAAACTATACTTTCTTGTAAGCGCTGTGCATTAGATGTAGCCTTAAGAAAACCTGTATTCAACCACGACAACTAAGCGGAATGTAAAAGTAAACAGGTTTGGCGGAAGCTTCTCCAAATAATAGTATATACTTTGTATATAATACACGTTTCGTGCACTTATAACATGTACTCAGTGTTTCTGAAACAATACGTGCTGCACGACGGAAATTACTTTCTGCTGAGGCACTTCATTTACATCTCAATGATACACGACTACTAGAGAACATTGCTCTTTACGGCAGTCAATCCACTTGTAAATTAACATCATGATATCGCAGATACTAGGCAACACCTTACTAGGGATGAGAAAGGCCTTAACGTTTGCAACTAAACATGCTACTCCTAGCTACTACTGAAAATGAAGTTGATTATTAACGTGTCTTCATAACCATGTGTGCGGCGTTCGACTCTCAGTCAGCATAGACGTTTTCGTCACCTTATTTCTAGTTAAACGTGTGCACATCTCGCTGATGGTGGACCAAAATTGGACATTTCTGGTCTGTTCCTGGTTAGACAACGACGGCGGTAGGCGCCAGGTTCGAATCCCGGTCAGGCAATACAACTTCATTCGTCATTTAAGATTCCAACCCCACTACTGGTGACAAACTGTGATATCTACATTCTGATTTTACATACTTATTCAACAATCCGATTAGGTGCTGGGTTCGCATCTTTATCCCCAGCATTACATGATGGCATTTCAATTTTAAACATGTACATCCTTTATTCCTTGACAATGCAACACTATACAACGTCTTTCGAGGTTAATTACCAAGAAGGTGTCATGTTAGGGTTCCTGCTTTCGTACAAGCATTATCGTCATTTACGTTCAAGTTGAGAATTGATAACTGATACTGGTGCAAATGTCAATATTTGACGTCTCTTTCTGCCTAGTGATCGAGTCTCGATAAGGCACAAAGCTTTGCTTGGTTAACAATGGCTTTACGTTCTGGGTTTGCATCCGGATCCAGAACGAAGACGTTGGTCATGTCATTTAAAGTACAGCTTCGTGTACAAGTAACTGTTGATGAGTAATGTGAACAATGATATTACTTGTGATTCGCTGTTAATTTTGAGATTTCCGTAGAGTGGTTGCCGCCGTTAATCACGTTTTCTTTTAACTTCTTAGTATTACATAAAGTTGATGCGAAGCCACTCCCCGTTAAACGTTGAACGACGTTCAGCATGTGTTGCGTAAACCTTTTAGACAGCAAAGAACTTGTTTCCAATTGCCATACAACTTTATAAATCCATATACTGTCTCAAATATTTAATTGTGCTAAGGATTACTGAACGATTTATGTGACAAAACTAGTTGTCCCATAACATTTGAAATGTCACTTATTGTAATTAAGTTTAGTTTACAAACTTTAAGGACTGTCTGATCTCTTCTGTACTATCGTGGTGTTACTTTACATCTGGACGGACTGTCATAAAGACCGGTGTTCTCTAGCAGTCTCTAGCGGTACCCATTGTATGTCTTACAACGACTGTACTGTGGAGGGTTGCGACGATGTGCAACACAGATATGCTATGTTGGTTGCATACATTCAGGTGCAGCCTACAAGTTGGAATTCAGGCGTGACCCACTTTTTTTGTTCTCGAGTATATATATATATATATATATATATATATATATATATATATATATATATATATATATATAAACATGGGAGCTGTTCTTTTCGACTTGTCTGAAAGAACAGATACCATCTTCATGTATTTATAGTTAAGGCTCACCAGCCATTTGACCATCTTCTTCTGTACGGATGCACAAATAGTGCCCGAACTCTTACGGGAATCGGCAAAAAACCGCGAGTAGTGAGTATAATGGGCAAGGGCACTATGAATATAGTGCGGGCCATTAAGTTGGGAATATGGATCTCACAGGAGGTGTGCCACAGATAAGTCCCTGCAGTCGCCCTATCCTCTGTGTCCTCGGTGGCTCAGATGGATAGAGCGTCTGCCATGTAAGCAGGAGATCCCGGTCGGGGCACACATTTTCAACTGTCCCCGTTGACTTATATCAACGCCTGTATGCAGCTAGGGGTATTCATTTCATTGTAATGTACATTGCCTGCCATGTATCACCCGCATACGCGAACAGTGACTTCTACAGTGCTACAATCACGCGACTGTGGGAACATATTTGGACTTGATTCTTTTGATTTGTTTGGCTTTAACATTCAGTACAATGTCTGCATTCAATGCAAAAGACAGTGCAGCTAACTTACTAAAAGAATTCCCGGAACTCTTTTTTGATGGTTTAGGTAAAGCTAACAATTTTGTTGCACATTTTACTCTTAAAGACAATGTTCAGCCGAAATTTTGCCGGGCCAGAGCTGTTCCCATGTCATTAAGGGGCAAAGTCGCTGCTGAACTTAAAGAATTGCAAGATAGCGGAGTTATTGCGCCCATATCAGCTAGTCAATGGGCTCCCTAAACCTTCAGGTCGCTTTCGCCTTTGTTTGACTTTAAGTCTACAGTCAACTCACAAACTATCATTGATACTTATCCGTTGTCACGCCCAGAGGATCCCTTGGACAAATTAGGGTCTGGACACTGCTTTTAAAAAATTGATTTGCGCAACGTGTATCTTCAAATACCTCTCGATAAAGAATCTCAAAAAGTATGTGTAGTAAATGCCCTGATTTAGGTTTGTTTCAATATTTGCGGTTGCCATTTGGCAGTGCTTTCGCACCCGCCGTTTCCCATGGGTATTTGGAGCGGATGACTGCACAAGCGCCAAATTGTTCAAACTTTTTAACGAAACGACATTGTCGTAGCAGGTCGTACACCTGAAGAACATATTGGAAATTTACGTGCTTTGTTTCGTGTGTTATCTGATGCAGGACTAAAGTGTAGACTGAACAAGTGTGATCTTTTTAAACCTAAGTTGCAGTATCTTGGTCATGTCATAAACAGTCAAGATGTACATCCTCTTCAGTCGCATTTGTCCGCTATACGAGAGTTGCCAGTTCCACGCAATGTCACAGAATTGCAGTCAGTTTTAGGGAAAATGAACTATCATATTCGGTGCATACCGAATTCCGCACAAATTTCAGCTCATTTGCATCGCTTGTGTCGCAAGAATGGCTCCTCTGTTTGTGCAGATGAGTGCCAAGTAGTAGCTTTTTAAAACTTTAAGATGCATTGCTCAGTGATCGATGCTTAGTTCACTTTGATCCTGAAAAACCAATTGTATTGCAAGTTCCTCCAATGGAATCGGTGCAGTGCTTTCGCACAGAATTGGTAATAACGACAGACCTATTGTTTTCGCATCAATAGTGTTGTCCAAAGCTCAGTGTAACAATTCACAAATTGAAAAAGAGGTGGTGGCTATTGTGTATGGTGTCGCCAAATTCCACCAATATTTGTATGGCAGAAAATTCTACTTAGTAACGGATCACAAGCCTTTGCAGTCCCTGTTTCATCAGACTAATCCGGTTCCTGTACAAACTGCCCAAAAATTGCAAAGATGGGCTATGTTGTTGTCTCAATACCAGTACGAGATTGTGTATTGTCTGACGGCTCAACATGGTAATGCGGACGCACTTTCACTTCTCCCGACTGGCCCTGACACAGACTTCGACGCTTCTGCTGCATCCTGTTGTCACATCGATGCTCAGGATTCTGAATTGCTTCACTCTTTTCCGTTGAACTGTAAGAAAATTGCACAGGCCGCGGAAGCTGATCCACATTTGAACATTTTGCAAACATGCATTAGCACATCCTTGCATAGCTTACAGAACCCTGTAGTGCGCCAATACTTTGCAAGTCGGCATAGCCTCGCTGTACAGGAAGGTGTAATTCTTGTTGAAAATGACAGTGGGCAGTCACGTGTGTTGAACCCTAAAGCTTTGCATTAAGAAGTGTTGCAGTTACTTCATCACGGATACTGGGGGATTGTTTGTACGAAAGTTAGAGCGTCTACACATTACTTGGCAGGGCATGGACGCCCAAATAGAACAGATGTCGTCACAGTGTCACGCATGTGTCGAAAATCAGTCCGCTCCGCCACAAAAATTCTCTGCTCGGTCTGTCGCAATCGCCATGGCAACATGTGCACATAGACTTCGCAGGATCTTTTTGGAACACCCGTTGGTTAATTGTGGTTGACTCACATAGCAAGTTTCCTTTTGCAGTGCCAATGAACTCAACAACGTCACGTAGCACAATTCAGGTGTTGTCATCGATTTTTTGCCTAGAAGGTTTACCTGAATTAATAGTGGCTGACAACGGACCTCAGTTTACGTCAAATGAATTTGAAGCATTCTGTGAACGCAATGGTATACAGCATCTAACTAGTGCACCGATCCATCCACAGTCAAACGGCGAAGCACAACGTTTTGTTAGAACCTTCAAGCAGCAGATGGCCAAACTACGCTCCCCACACACCAGGGATCAAGCATTGCAACTGTTTCTCGTCTCATAGCGTTCGCACCCACGAGATGGACCATCGCCGCAGAATTGCTTCACGCCCGCCGCCAAGTATCGCTTCGGGCCACATGATATTCTCTTTTACAGGGTTTTCAGTGGCAGCAGATGGTGGGCGCGAGGTGAGGTCGACGGTCGACTTGGTGCTTACATGTATCTTCTTTCAGGTCCCGATGGCTTGCAGCGCCACCATCAAGATCAACTGCGCCTCTGTCATGTACACAATGATCTTTCAATCTCTCTTCCCCCAGATTCACGGGTCCAGCGGGCAGCGCGACACTGGGCGACGACGGTATGGAGACGGAGCTTTCGCTTCCTCCCCCTCCTCTCGTCCTACCGGTGGAGCTCGACCCGCCAACACCGCAGCAGTCGCCACCTTCTTCATCTAGTTACTGGCTTCAGGAGGTGGACGCGTACCCCGGATTTCCGGGGAACGTTTCCGCCCTCTGTGCATCCGTCGCTTTGGGGGAGGGGGGTGATGTTGTGGAGTAACAATAAGCACCGAAACGAAGAGGAGGAACGCAAGACCAGAGAGGGCTGTGAAGAAACGTTAGCCTATAGCCCGTTCACAAGGACCGCGTCGCGCCAGGAGCGACCTCTGCAAGAAGTGAATATAAGCGCCGCTCCTGCCAGCCTCGACCGGGCATTAGTGGACAGGACTCGCAGAGTATTAGCATGGCGTAGTAGAGCGTGCTGTGATATCAGACTGCAGTGATCCACATCCATGGCTGGTTTGAACATCGTGTATAGCAAGGACTCGGATTTATGTTGCATGTCGCCCAGCGCTTGCGACACCTTTGTACGAGGTGCATTCAAGTTCTAAGGCCTCGGATTTTTTTTATGATTAACTACTCACCCGAAATCGATGAAACTGGTGTTACTTCTCGACGTAATCGCCCTGCAGACGTACACATTTTTCACAACGCTGACGCCATGAGTCCATGGCAGCGGTGAAGGCTTCTTCAGGAGTCTGTTTTGACCACTGGAAAATCGCTGAGGCAATAGCAGCACGGCTGGTGAATGTGCGGCCACGGAGAGTGTCTTTCATTGTTGGAAAAAGCCAAAAATCACTAGGAGCCAGGTCAGGTGAGTAGGGAGCATGAGGAATCACTGCAAAGTTGTTATCACGAAGAAACTGTTGCGTAACGTTAGCTCGATGTGCGGGTGCGTTGTCTTGGTGAAACAGCACACGTGCAGCCCTTCCCGGACGTTTTTGTTGCAGTGCAGGAAGGAATTTGTTCTTCAAAACATTTTCGTAGGATGCACCTGTTACCGCAGTGCCCTTTGGAACGCAATGGGTAAGGATTACGCCCTCGCTGTCCCAGAACATGGACACCATCATTTTTTCAGCACTGACGGTTACCCGAAATTCTTTTGGTGGCGGTGAATCTGTGTTCTTCCATTGAGCTGACTGGCGCTTTGTTTCTGGATTGAAAAACGGCATCCACGTCTCATCCATTGTCACAACCGACGAAAAGAAAGTCCCATTCATGCTGTCGTTGCGCATCAACATTGCTTGGCAACATGCCACACGGGCAGCTGTGTGGTCTTCCGTCAGCATTCGTGGCACCCACCTGGATGACACTTTTCGCATTTTCAGGTCGTCATGCAGGATTGTGTGCACAGAACCCACAGAAATGCCAACTCTGGAGGCGATCTGTTCAACAGTCATTCGGCGATCCCCCAAAACAATTCTCTCTACTTTCTCGATCATGTCGTCAGACCGGCTTGTGCGAGCCCGAGGTTGTTTCGGTTTGTTGTCATTCGATGTTCTGCCTTCATTAAACTGTCGCACCCACGAACGCACTTTCGACACATCCATAACTCCATCACCACATGTCTCCTTCAACTGTCGATGAATTTCAATTGGTTTCACACCACGCAAATTCACAAAACGAATGATTGCACGCTGTTCAAGTAAGGAAAACGTCGCCATTTTAAGTATTTAAAACAGTTATCATTCTCGCCACTGGCTGTAAAATTCCATCTGCCGTATGGTGCTGCCATCTCTGGGACGTATTAACAATGAACGCGGCCTCATTTTAAAACAATGCGCATGTTTCTATCTCTTTCCAGTCCGGAGAAAAAAAATCGGAGGCCTTAGAACTTGAATGCACCTCATACATTAAAGTTAATTACTGTCAACCTGCTTTGTAGAAATAAAACTACTAATGTTATTTGCTTGAATTGTTGTATAGCATTCCGAGAACGGAGCATTCCTTAGGCATCCTACTCGAGACAAGTGGGCAAGACCCAACATCCTCTACCTGTAAAACTAGATGCGGTCGCGCATTGTCATCCGCCCTGAAAAGCTGCACATGCGGAAGGAATACAGTATCATACAGTATCATAGCAGCGTTGGCCGGTGAGTGTAAAGTGTTTAAAGATTTGGAGGTCTGTACGCCCATGCAAGTAACACCTGGACCACCCAAACGATAGTGTTGGCTATAGTTCCTGAGTACATTGCGTGTTGCCACCTCTCGCCATATGAAGGTACATCCAGATCTGTAGAATTGTGAACGCTATTGTGATACTGTACTCCTCCCCCATCTGCGTCTTTCCGGGAGTATATTCGGCACTGACTTGACTTTTTATGGAAGACGATGCGCAACCGCATCCAACCGCGCAGGTGAAGGAGTTCTTTGAACGTGAGAATATCCGCCGAAAGGAATATCTGCCGATTCCCCCTACTTAAATCCACCGAGCACGTCGGGAATGCGTTGGAAAGACGTATTACAGCACGTTCACATGAACTCAAGACCGTCCAGCTGTTGTCAACCGCGTCGGTAGAGAAATGGAACGGCCTACCACAAGGACTCCTGACCAAACTTGTAGCCAGCATGGGAGCACGTTGCAGAGCATGTACTGCCGTCCATGGTGATTATGCACCTTAGTAGAACTGTGTCCTGCCTTTTGTAATGTTGAGAAGACTATAATAAATCGAGGTGACTGCAGAGTAATTATTGTCTTTGAGCAAAAGTTTCATTTCTATTCTTCTCCGTCTGTGTATGGTCCAGGTTTCATCTAGCTATGTGTTGCGTACATAGTTCCGCGTAGTCAGCGCGTACACAACTTTCCCATTAGAGCACGCCCCGCTAAGCACAACAGAGCAGGCGCAGCGCTCGTCTGTCTCCGCACTACGAGATGGCGCTGCCATAAAGACGGACCAAATTCTGCTTCCGCCGATCTGCGTATTAATATGTCACGCAGCCAATGAGATTGCTGCTAACGTAGGACCTTTTCTTCTCGCGGATCACTCTCGTGCAGTGATAACCTGAATGCGCGTGGTATTATAACGAGTGTACAGACCTCCGATTAGCCCCCCCCCCTTCCGTCCTGTTTCCTCCCCACTACACCTCTCCCTACCTCCCTTCTCCCCCCCAGTCCTTTTGTATTCCCCTCCTCTGCCTACCCCCCTCCCTGTCGCGTCTGCCCCCCACCCCTCTTATGGGTCCTCATCCTCCATCAGCTCCTTTCCCGGTTCCCCCCCCCCCTTCGCTTTTACTCTTCTTTCCCCCCCTTTTTGTTTTTCCCATCTCCTGTCCAGTTTCCCCCCACCTGCTCTCGACTGTGGTGTCACCTTTGCCGACTTTTTCGTGCTGTGTTCTAGTGACTATTCAGTGTTGTGTTGCGAACAGAAACCATGCTGTCGCTGGGTGTGCATTTTATATACTTTGCGAACAGAATCCAGACTGTCGCCGTGTTTTTTTAATTGTCTATTGTTTCCCCTGTCTGCTCCGTATGTATTTTTATTCGCTTCATCATCCCTCTGTTGTTTGTTTTAATTTCCCCATTTTCTTTTCACCTTGTTACTCACTAAGTCCCCGATTTTATCGCCTGTTTTTTATTATTATTTATTCTCCTGCTCTTTGTCAGAAAATCTGTAGGCTGCAGAGCGGCGTCCTAAGCTGCTGCCAGCCCGCCCCCTTCGGGGGGAATTGAAATTCAATAAAGGAAAAAAAAAAAAAAAACTCCGATTAGTCAGTCTGCATTAGTCTGCAGTCAAGTTTCAGTCTGCGCCTAATAAGATTGCCATATTCCTGTACATAGCCATGAAGATAAATGAATAGACACTTTGTCAAGTATCAGAGATATGTGAGAATAAGATTAACGTACCAAGACCAAAGGAATTTCAGATTGTCAATTGTAAATAGCATCCAGAACCAAGTTAAGTTATTTCTATGCTTGTTATTATTTTAATAAATGTGTGTGAAAATTAATCAAGTTCTGTTTAGAGTTGGTCACCGTCAATCTGCTACTCTAAGCGTGCAAGTGGCATTTCTATCGTCTGACATAACGGCAGAAGATAAACACGCCACGATAAGACCACGGACATATTGCTGACACTCGCCTACTTCGCTAGAGCGACAAGTCAAATAATCTGATGGTGTGTGTACCGAAGGTCTTACAGTACGCACACCACACTATGTTACTTGGCAGTGGTACATCATGCGAAAGTTACTTTCGTCCTTAATTTTTGCACACCAGTATAGTTTAACCAAAATTTGAGCTAGATGAGTTTTACTTTTCCTACATAACACGAAGCGAGTACACAGTGAAGCCCAATATCCACATTGTCAGTTGCGACGGATGTGCAACAGTCTCGCAGTGTTTGATCTTACAGTCCTTTATCGGCATAAACTCACAACGATGTTGTAAACACTATGAAAAAAGCAAGGCCTGCAATAACGAAGCATAGTTCAAATAATCACTTTACATAAAAACAGCTGGATTTGTGACAATACTGGTGAAGGGGAGGTTCCCAAGGAGGGTTTCCACCATCTAATTGCAAGCATTTCGAACCTTTACTCATATTGTATGACATTACCATTATGGTGGGAGCACAGAACAGATGCGCTGTAGAGAGAGAGAGACCAGAGGGTAGACACTCGCTGCGAACTGGAAGGCTAAAGAATCAATAATCCCAGACAGATATTCTGAACAACGGGTATGAGAACGAGATTAGAGTATGTTTGTTGTACACAGATAACCTTGAGAAACAAGCATGGACTGTGGGGGGTTACAATCCGCTTAAGATTCTTGATTTCCCAGGGCGCTGTGTTTCAGTAGAGGAGCCAAGCGGCGGCTGTGAAGAACAGAAGTTTACACATTCTCGGGAGAGCAGACTTCGACAACTGTGGAACTACGAATCGTGAGCTTTCAATCAGAGAACAATACAATGAAAGACATTGTTGCTTCTGCTTATCATCACTGTCAATCTTATGGTCGTTTCCAGTCGGCATTACCTAATTTACCAGCGTTGACTATCGAGATATTACTTTAGCTAAATTTTATTCGCTGGAATGGAATTGGTGGGTGTATGGATGAAATCAACAAAATGTAATGATATGAAATTGTATCAGTGATCGCCGATTGAAAATGTTAAACCTCCAGCCCAACGAATATGTGAACACGAGGACAAAGGAATTCTGATATCTTAGAAGCAAAATAACCCATGACGGAAGAAACAAGGAGGACATTGAAAACAGACTGGTACAGGCAAAAAAAAAAGTCTACTAGAATCAAACCCTGGTCTTAATTTGAGGAAGAAATCTCTGGGAACCACAGAACTGTGTGGAAGCCAGTCATGGACAGTGGGAAAACCGGAAAAGAAGAGAATAGAAACGGTTTAGTTGTGTGGCTATAGAAGGACGTCGAAATTTAGGTGTACCAGCACTGATAAAGTAAAAAACGAGGAAGTTCTCTGCAGATTAGCTGAGAGAAACATATGGAATACATTGACAAGAAGAAGGAACGAGATAATAGATCTGTTAACACATCAAGGAATAACTTCCACAGTACTTGAGGGAGCTGTAGAGTTTACAAACTGCAGGGAAAGGCAGAAATTCGAAAGTATCCAACAAATAACTGCGGCCGGTGACTGTAAATGGTTATCTGAGATTAAGAGGATGAGAGTGGAGAGAATTTCGTGACGGATCGCATCAAACAACCCAGAAAATCAAAGATAAAAAAATAAAACAAAATAAAAACTTAAACTTATGTCAGACGGGAAATCGAAACCGGATTTCTTGTTTTTTTTTTGAGCAGCGCGCCTTAGCATTTTTTCAGTACAAAAGCGGGGTTTTATTAGGAGTAAAAGGTTAGCACGTCTTCATATTTTCTCACAGACAATTTAATGTTATGAAAAATAAAACAACAGCAAGCTAAAAAATTGATGTAGTGCTTAACTGCCTAAAAATAAACAAAAATTAACTGAGGAAAAATTAATAGAATATACAAAATACAGGTCTAGGTGAATGTTTTTCACTACTGAAGTCCACAATCGGACGCACAGTCAGCTGTATTAGGCATTATTAAAGTCATCTACAAAGTAGAAGCTGTCTGAACGGTTCTCGACTGGGTGAGCTATTACCTCTTTCGCATGCACTGAAAATTCAGAAGTATGTTCAAATGTGTTCTCGTTGTTTGGTGCAAGACATAATTAATAATCAAAACTATTTAACAGATTATTTCTGAAGTAACATCTCTCAGTCATCCAGAGTTTATTTCCAACTATAAACTTAAATGTAGCTGCCACAGTCTTCTGCTTAAGGTGTAAAACGTTAACTTAATGAACAAATCTACCAGCATTTGGCTCAAACTTCTCTAGTTCTGGAACAGAACCGGCTTTTCCAACATCTGCAGCTGGACGTTTCGGAACAGTTCCTGTTTCCAGGGTCCTTGTCTTGAACCAAATGAAGTCTATGTCATAGCGATTTTCAGTTGGTATAGGAAATCTTAGTATGTATTTTGACAAAGCAGATCTCTTCGTAATAACGTTTTATTTGGTAAAGGGCTCAGAATCTAACATTACTGCACCTTTGCAAGCTTTCGTCTGTCTAAGCCACTGGTCGTCAAATTTTTTTTGTTCAAGCGCCAATGCTGACATTGTGGGGCGACACCTCGAGTCACATACGTACCGATCTTATCATTAATTAGTAACCTACATAAGTTAGTACGTTATGAGTATCGAGTAGAGTACCTTCAATAAAGAGCGTGATAAGTTCGCCACTTAGTATTGATTGTTAAAAGTCGGCACCACTCCAACACTTCATGTCGTTGTTCTGTTTTTCAGTTTGCTGCTTCCGTCAAACTTGTGTCACTGTAATTGCCTGGCGAAGTCTTGTTGTGCTGCATGTGTGAGATATGAGTAACTGACTAATAATAGTAACTGTACTTATATTTAAACGTGGTACGCACGCTCTCACAGATTTATTAATCTTTTTAATGCCGTTTTTCTTCTACTCATTACGTTGTATTACAGCATCCTTAATTTAATTTCATATTATTTGCTACTGATATGTACTGCGTTTGAAGATGCCTGTCTCTATAATGCGCAATCACTAACCCATACTACTTCCCCTGAAATGTATACCACAGCAGCTGATCGGCACGACTCGCGAGCGCCCGTGAACTGTCAGAAGACAAAACATTCCTGCTCTCACATCCTGTGACTTCGCAGTGGCCGGTCTACTACCCCCATGCCCCTGAGGTAAAGGTCAACTTTGTTTAGCTAACTGCCGAATAGACCAACGTCAATTAAAATTGAGCACATCTTAAAATGCTGCTGTCATAAGTATTTTTGTGACTGAATATGAAACCCAAACTGTAAAGAAGCTCTTAAGGTTTGCTGACGTTTTGGATTTGGTGGTTACTATCTAATGAATGTTATTATAAAATACTGCTGAGAATCGCGCGCCGCAACAATATTTGGTTCGGGACGCATGTGACCCGCGGGCCGCAGTTTAATTGCCACTGGTCTGAGGTCAAATCATTTATGTATTTATTTTTATTTTGTTATTTTTATTTTTACTTTTTTTGCTTGGCGCTGTCCATTCTTCCACGTCTCTTTGCGAAAGACAAAAGTTGTTGTTGTTGCTGCGTTCTTTCCGAAGACTATTTTTATGCAGCTCTCCATCCTAGTCTACGCTGTGCAAGCCTCTTCATCTCTGCATAACTACTGCAACCTACAGCCACTTGAACCTGTATACTGTACTCCAGCCTTGATCTCCCTCTGCAGTGTTTATCCCCACACTTCCATGAACACAAAACTGACTTAATATCTTAGGATGCATCGTATCTATATAACACAGCTTTTACTCAAGTTGTGCCATAAACTCTTTTCTCTTCAGATCTTTCCAGCACTTCTTCATTAGCAGAGATTGAAAATACCACTCGATTTGAAAGTTTTTTTTTATTTATTTTTCAGTGCTGTTTCGGAATTTTGCTTACCCAGACAAAAGAATGGAGCCGATACGAATTTTTACTCGCAGTAATACACATGAGAAAACAAAAAAGGAGCACCATAAAACAATTTTGGAAAACAGCGGTCAGACTAGTTGTGATAGAAAATGAGTCAGTGCCAAAGCGACACAAGACAATACAGCGGACAACTGCCTGGGTAAAGAAACACGGAATGGACTCCAGGACGCTTACAATTTGTGCTGTGACCCCGAACGCTACAATGGAGGGTATAGGATGCGATGTACACTAGGGAGCAAAGAGCACGGTGTAGCGTACTCGAAGGAGGAAGCAAACTGATAAACCAGATTGGCGAAAGTACTGCCATCCGTCGACGGAAAGAACAACGCTGAACCAACTGTCCAGGCCGTTCACAACTTGAACCAGTGATTTACATGCAAAGGCGAAAAACGTTACAAAAATGTTGCATGAAAAGCGCTGAGAGTACATTACGAGTGGTAAAGGAACGTACTGAACAGGCTGTACAGAACTGTAGTAAAACCCCTAACTGAATGCTGGCGATTTAAAGCTTACGCATAAATCGTAAAACCTAATGAATTTTTTTTACCCTTTCCACGAATTACATGCAAATTTTAATTTAATGGGGACTCCTATGGAATAACGTGCCATAGTCATGAGCTAAAAGAACATACACATGTTCTAATCCAAAACATCTTGGTACTAAGAAAAATGGAAGGTAGTTAAATTTTAAAGTCCACATTGTCAGAAACCTGTCCACAGTTTAATAGCTAGCAGCAATAGCAATGAAGGGAAACATTGAAAGTAGGAGCAATCGAAAAACTGCTAAATAAAAGTAGATTTACGTAAGATAAGACGTGAGACAATTAAATTTTACATCATGAATCACAGGCAAGTTTTGATTTAGTGGGGACGCAGATAATGACACACAATAACGCGCCGTAGTCGTAGGCTAAATAACTAAAAATATTCAAACTTCTATTAAAAGAGGACACTTTACAGCTATGCAAAATACACTGGGTGGACCTTGAAATCCTCACTATGGGAAAGAGGCATATGCCGTATAGTAACTAACCCTAATTAAGAGCCATCGAAGCAATGGCGAAAATACTGACCCAGTTAAGAAGTACACACGTGTACCGTTAAATAATTAGAAACCAGAAGAAGGAAATGATGCTTCGAACAATTAAAGTTGTTCAAAAGAGCTGCGTGCTTAAGCGAAGCCTGTTCATTCAGAGTGCTGCAGCTAATATCGATTTCTTCTAAAATATTTCAAACAGGGCCGTCACGTTCATTAGTTACTCGATCTATCCATATAAACTTCAGCGTTCTTCTGTAGCACCGCGTTGGGATAGGTTCTATTCTCATCTTCTATGAACTGTTTATCGTTCACGTTGCACTCCCGCGCAAGTCTGCACTCTAGAGAAATACTTTCAGAAAAGCCTTCCTAATAGTTATATTAGATGTTAATAAATTTATCGTGTTAGAACACTTTTCTTGCTGTAGCCAATCTGCATTTTATATCCTCTCTGCCTTGGTCATCGACAAATATTTTGCTGCCCAAATAGCAGAATTATCTACTAGTTTTGATGTTTCACTTCCTAATCCAATTCCCTCAGCAGCGCCTGATTTAAGTCGACCACATTCCATAATCCTTGTATTTTTTTTGTTGATACTCATCTTTCAGCCTCCTTTCAGCACCCTTTTCCATTCCTTTTTCTCCCTGAGAGTATGAACTGCTTTAAAACTGTTCCATCTGCTCGAACAAAACTCTCTCCCAAACGAGAAGAGACTTCCGTTCTAGCAATTAGCCTACCTGGACAGGCCTTCCTACTGTACCCGAAATCTCAGTGTTTCTAGAATCACCCATATGTTTCAGCTGGCTGATAAGATCAGAAGGGAAAGATTGGGAAGTATTGGGCAGCGTATTGTACAGGACGAGAGCTGTTTGGTTTTCGGGTAAGTAACGTTGCATTTTTGTTGTATCTTTCAGTACAGGAGATATTATTCCCTATATTGTGACAATGTCTAGGCCAAGTAATAACAATGGGTATGTTAAACTGCTACAGCGGTACGTTCAGATTGTATCGTCCAAAGCAATTTTGGCTGCACCGGACAAAACAGATACCATAAAACTTAATTATCATTTACGAACTTCTAACATGCTGGAGTAGCTTTGGTCAGCAACTTCTGTTAATCAGTAGAACGAAAAACCAGGCCAAAGTTGCAAAACTTTATTTTTTATTCATTCGTTGACTAGTTTGGGGCCAAGACCCATTTTCAAACCATCATAACGTAGTCGAAAATGGCATTTCCTACTACGCTGTGATGATCTGAAAATGGGTCTCGGCCCGAAAATAATCAATGAATGAATAAACTGTAAAAATTTGCAACTTTGGACTGGTTTCTTTCCTATTATTTATCGCTGTTTTTTCTTTAATAGACAAATATTAAAAAGTCATGACATAAATGTGACGAAAATAACAAGAAGGAAGCCGTAGAAAATGTCAGACTTCTCGAAATGACAATCAGCACATGAGTGCGAAATATTCAGTTCCAAGAAGTACATAAGGCTATAGACTTAATGCCTAACGGTTGGCCACGAAACCTGTTTTAGGAAACAGCAAGTTTTTCCGAGAAATTTCAGGGATGAAAGGGAAACAATACCGTATGATCAATGAAACCTTCTAATGAGACTGGATTCAATGCCACATTTCCGAGTTTTGGACCCATGAGAACTGTGCCGATATAAAGGTGAACAGTACTGTACGTGCGATAAATGTTTCGCTAAAGTTTGAATTAAACTTTTGATTTAATCCTATTCTATTCAAAACTTTAACTTAATAACTTTATTAAGAATTTTTGCTTATTTGCGTCAACTTTCTCCTGACGTGAAAACTTAGTACTAACACGGTATAAACTGTACCTACCTTAATTAATATTTATAGCCATTTATGATCCAATTAAAACTTTTTTGTAAGAAAAATTACTTTTTGACACCTTACAATTTCACGTCAGATATAACCTCCCCAAAATTTAAATGACCAAACTGCAAAGGGTGGAAATATATTTTAAAAAATCAACGTACATATGTTCTTATGACAAGGAATATCATAATTTTTAATAACGTATAATAGAACTGTGTAATGTGAAGAATGTATCAACACAACCTTCAGAAAAAATTATACTATCGAAAAAGGTTACGTGTACGATACTACACGACCTTCGCCTGAAGGACCCCCGCTTCCGCTTCTTTGCAGTGACACATTATCTATGTTGATAAGCGTGTCCCCCCACCCCCCTCCGCCCACCGTGTACTGAACTTCCATAAAAGTTCCCCAGTCATAAAAGTTCCTCAGTTTAGCCACGAGTTCGTAGAAAGTGGTACAAGTAACTTACAGCAGAAATGGTCGTTCTTTTCCACTCGAGAATGCAAAACTTAGGTTAATCTTTTGCTGGATGAGCTTAACGAATCTGCGAATACAATCCCGTCCTATTTTTTTCTGTGTCGTTCTCTCTCTGAAGCAATATCTTGCAGTTCTTGAAGCGCTATTGGATTCTGTCGGAGATGCAGACAATCTACAAATGTGGCTGTAAGTGGAAGTGCACGTAGCTAATACATTTTTAAAAAAATACGTATACCATAACGATGCATTTATTGGGAAACATCGTAAAGCAGTTAACCAACACTCGAATAACCGTGAAATTCCGTAAAACCTAGAGAATGCCTCGCACAGAAATCCTAAAGCCGACTGATTAGGGTGGCGTGCGACAGAAATTTTTAGTACTCTTCGTATGACGTCGGAACTATTCGTATGTTGTCGGTAGCACAATTATTTTCACTTTTTTCCTGATGTAGATTGTTAACAGCACATTGGCACAATGGGAGCGTAGCTTTTATGACGCTCAGGTCTCCCCCAGCTCAATATGAATTTTAATAATTAATATTTAATAATGAAAAAGTGCTAGATTCACGTCAAAATGTCTATCGGTCCCTGCGTTCGGTATCGTCAAGGATTCACCAGCCAGCTTACTCATGATCCCTCACCACACTGCCTTAATTATTATATGACTCGTCCATTATCGTTGCCCACGTTCCGAATGGGGCAAACATTCCCTATTAGACGCTTTCTGCTTAAGAAATCGAGTTATGCTGTTAACTGCAGCATCCTAGTATAACGTTAAAAATAGCAAAAATAAAATGTGGTCCAAATAAGAGCATTGTCAAATGGTTCAATTGGCTCTGAGCACTATGGGACTTAACATCTGAGGTCATCAGTCCCCTAGAACTTAGAACTACTTAAACCTAACTAACCTAACGACATCACACACATCCATGCCCGAGGCAGGATTCGAACCTGCGACCGTAGCGGTCGCGCGGTTCCAGATTGTAGCGCCTAGAACCGCTCAGCCACTTCGGCCGGCGCCGCCCCACACCGAACCACTCTTTCAGGGTTGTTGTGAGGTTCGCCCCCCCCCCCCCCCCTCTCACACAAAAAATGGTTCAAATGGCTCTGAGCACTATGGGACTTAACATCTGAGGTCATCAGTCCCCTAGAACTTAGAACTACTTAAACCTAACTAACCTAATGACAACACACACATCCATGCCCGAGGCAGGATTCGAAGCTGCAACCGTGACGGTCGCGCGGTTCCAGATCGAAGCGCCTAGAAACGGTCGGCCACACCGGCCGGCAGAGTATTGTCACAATGGGATAATCTGTCTCCTATAAATTTTCAGTGTCTAGGTGGGAGCATTTAATGACAGTGGGAAATGGTTGGCCTTGAGAAACGTACTTGAATATACTTGAATAGACAACTACTCAATAAAAGCTGGAATTCCATGTTCGAATCCTGGTCCTGTCACACATTTTCAATCGCCACTTTAGATACTATGCTTGTTCTTTCGCCAAACGCTTAAGATATGAGTTTAGCACTGGAAAGTTTAAATCGCATCATTAAGTCGACTCTTTTACTTGAAAAATTGATTTTCCAAAGTCATTACATTTCTGTTTAGTAAAGCAATGTACTGTAACTGAGCAGATGGTTGCGGTAGCGCGTAGTGCAGACGGGACAGGTGAGGCGCACGTTTACCCTTCTCCGTGAACCTGCTTGTGAATGTTGTGAATGGCAGTGGTCTCGAATGTGGGTCGCGGCGAACCTCACGCCTTGCTGCCGAGGATCGATCGAAGTTCAATTCGAGGGGAACGCCTGGCAGTCAGGCAGCCTGCCAAACCGACTAGGCCGAAGTGTTGCAGCGATAGCAGCGTTTTCAACACTCCACTGCTAACAGCAACTCCACCTCAATGTGTGGGGCGTATCACTGCGTCGTCAGAAATATGAAGTACAAATACAACGAGAAAAATCTGAATGAAGTTTTCTATCGTTTTAGTCCGTTTCTCAGTTTTTCCCTTTTTTTAACTTTCTCGTTTTAGGTTCTTTACTGCCTGATATGTGAACGACGTTTCCCGTGTATAAAACGTACTCGGTTTTCTTGCCGCGCCAAATCTGAGTAAAACATCGAGATGTCGACGAAATCCCCACCATTTTCGTCGGTAACAACAGAGTGTCGTGCCACACCGACAGCTACTTCTCTCTAAGCCACTAGCCTACTTGGTGGCAGGTATAGGCTTTTACCTTGCCATGATGATGATGAAGTCCCATACTCCTTAACAGAGTGTAGGGGAACGATACGGGAGACCCGCACCGCCGTACTAGGCAAGGTCCTAGTGGAGGTGGTTTGCCATTGCATTCCTTCGAGCGTAATGGGGTGAATGATGATGATGAAGACGACACAACAACACCCAGTCATCTGGAGGCAGGTGAAAAATCGCTGACCCCACCGGGAATCGAACCCCGGACCGCGTGGTCGGGAAGCAAGAACGGTACCGCGAGACCACGACCTGCGGACTACCTGGCCATCTTGCTCACTATTCTGTTGTCAATTTCTTCGTTTCTTTAGCTTAGCGAGTTTACGTGTGTGCTAGTGTGGTGCCATTTTATTTTTTTATAATCTTATGGTGGGGCTACTGACGATCCAATAGGACCACTGGCTGTTTAATATCGTGTAATTTCTTCGGACGTACTGGAATATGTGAAGCAGTCGTTGTTCTCCGCTTCTTCGTGAAGGTAATCGGTGAGAAAGTTCCGCGAAACGCGAAGTATCCTCTTGAGTGCACTAGTTTGGTGGGGTTGTCTCCGGGTGTGTCTTGGGCGCCGTGCCCGAAAAGAATAAGTACAGTACAAAACCGGCCTGTTGTGTGTCCTGTACTTCTGTGGACCGCATTCTATGGGTAGAGTGGACTTTCCATTAATCAGTGGATATAACGCACACGTCCGCTCTCGTGGTCTCGCGGTAGCGTTCTCGCTTCCCCAGCACGGGATCCCGGGTGTGATTCCCGGCGGAGTCAGGGATTTTCACCTGCCCCGAGATGACTGGGTGTTGTTGTGTCGTCTCTATCATCATCATTCAGCCCCATTACGGTCCGAGGAAGGCAACGCCAAACCACCTCCATTAGGACCTTGCCTAGTAAGGCGGTGCGGGTCTCCCGCATCGTTCCCCTACGCTCTGTAAAGAAGCATGGGACTTCATTTCCATTTTTTTCATAACGCACACAGAGCCCCAGACATTTTTTTATAGGCCTCTTCGATGTGTTGTCTCCAGGTCAGTTGGTGATCAAGAGTAACTCGTATTTTGCTATTCTCGTCTATTGTCTATTACCGAGGAGCGTATTGTTCCTGAAGTTTGGCGACCTTCGTGTGGGAAAGCAAACTGCAATGGATAGCTGGCGACAGATGTGAGGAAGTCGGAGAGAGTGAACAGCCCCTACCCTTCATTCATTCTCTGCTGCTAATTTAAGTGGGCAAACTGCTGTCTAACCGCACCTCCAAGCTACCATACTATTGTCCAATAGCATATTAAAACGAATTATAATTTTAAATCATGCAATTTTTTCCAAAAATGATTTATGTAAACGTAATTAATCCTGAGTTTGAACATCATCAGATCAATGGTTACCCAAAAAAAATCAATATTTTGCGAAAGTTTTACATCTGTTGGAATTTCAAGACACGAATTTTAATTTTAATTAGAGTTTTGGTATAAAAACTTCACATAGAATTTTCTGTAAAATTCTGTTAAATATTTTCCAGGTTATCGATATTTTACAGAAATGTTACATCCGCTGAAATATGAAGCTGCAACGCTGAAATTTTACTAGTAAATGTGGTTTAGTGTAACAACGTAGTATGGAAACTTGTGTATGGTTACGTCCAATATTTTACAACTTTTGAGAAATTTTAAATTTTGGCCGAGAATATAATAAAGAGCAACAGATTATTTCAAGAGAATTAATTATTATTAAATGGTATAGCGACGACGGAAATCGCAGTTCGGAGGACAAAGGTTACTCAAAGTTCTGTTCGAAAAATCGTACAAGCCATTTATATTGAAATAGACAGACAAAATTTAGATAGTATGCTCTCTAAGCATTTGACTATTTAAAAAAAAAATTATCAGGAAGTAATTATAACTCAAACCGGGGAGTGGCAAAGAATGTGCTTTCCAAGCACATAGATGCGCGGACGAGCAAGAGGCGAGCGGCTGCCCACACCGAGGGCATGTAAGCAACGCCATTAGCGAATTCAGTGTTAGTGTGTTGCAGTCGGTCAGGGAGCGAGCGCCTGCCTGTTAGATTATCGCTATTTATTCCCTTGTGACGGCAGATACAACCGTGAGCGCTGGCCTAGGATGGCTACACGTGAAGGAACTTTATGCTGTCATGACAGATACTGTGGTCGCTGCCGTTGTAGAAAATTGAACTTTAGTACGTTTATTAGACAATTATTTGCCTCTATCGTTCCGGTTTAACGAGTTTTTGTGGGCCACCAGTATTTAAACTCTGCATGATGAGTGGAGCGTTAAACGATCCATTTTTAGGTGAGCAGAACAGTATCTGACTAATATGGTCGATTCAGAATGAGATTTTCACTCTGCAGCGGAATGTGCGCTGAAATCAAACTTCCTAGCAGATTAAAACTGTATGCCGCACCGGGACTCGAACTCGGCACCTTTGCCTCTCTCGTGCAAGTGCTCTACCAACTGAGCTACCCAAGCACGACTCACGAGCCGTCTTCACAGCTTTTAATTCCGCCGGTACCTCGTCTCCTACCTTCCGAACTTCGCAGAAGCTCTCCTGTATACCTTGCAGAGCACTTGCCCGCGAAAGGCAAAGGTCGAAAGGCAAAGGTCCCGAGTTCGAGTCACGGTCCGGCACACAGTTTTAATCTACCAGGAAGTTTCAATATGGTCAATGATTAACAGAATCAGAATTTGTAAATAATAGAACTGCGAACAACATTTCGATTCCGATCTGTGCTATGTTCTGTGGAAAGAAAACAATTTTGATGAAAGGTTTGTATGTTTTGTGTATCATATAAAGCGAATATGACAATATCGATTTTTTCCCTTAAATATTATTTAAATGGTTTCAGTAGCTACTTCCCCACTATCTCCCAGTATCAAGTAAAAGTTTATTTCAGATGCAGAAGCTGAAAATGCGTGCAAGTGGAATGCAGATCACAGGTAACTAGTTTCTGACTGTTTTTAGCTTACTTACCTCAGTACTTTACAGGCCATTGTTGCGTGTGTGGATAATATATTGTAGGACAACATTATAGCAAAACCGAAAAGTAATAAAAGTTCAAAGATTGCTCTGCCACAGATGCTTCGTTGGTGGGACCACAGGGCTGAACACACGGTGGCAATCTGCTGCCGATTGTTCAAGGTCAGACAGGCGTCTTGAAGTCGTCTCTGTGTAATTTGGCGCTATATGCTTCTAATGATTAGCATTGTGTCGTCTATGTAAATGAGCTTGTGTACTCTTTGGGATGTAGGAAGCCTATACACTGCTTTTGATTCGTTGACATACATCATCATTACAGCATGCTAGTAGAGGATCATTGCCGTTTCTGGCTCAAATCGCTGATATCTGCATCAGCATTCCAAGAATTCGGGACATCAGCATCAGCATTCTCGGAACCTCTTTCTCAGAACTGGTGCTAGGGGCAATGACATCATTCTTCCCCATCTCCCTGTAGCCAATAGCGCTACGCCAATGGGTCCCCAGTGCACTAATGATGTGCAACCTCAGCCCCCCTCCCCATTCTTTGAGCAATTTCAATCTTTATAGTTCGAAATCATGAACGCCGTCACTTCTTTTCTGCGTATATGTATGTCCAGTATGAAGTGCCACCAGCAGCAACAGAGATCAGCTGGGAAGAAGAAGACTACCATTAAGTATTTTATTCTCATCCATCTCTAATTACCATTATTTTTATTATTACACATGTTATTCGTTATACTTAGGGCTTCGCTATTGTTGTTACAGAAACGGGTTAGAACACTGTTGCAGAAACAACGAAACAAACATGCCAAATTTAAACAGGCGCAAAATCCCCAAGATTGGCGATCTCGAAATTTAGCACGGACTTCAATGCGAGATGCTTATAACAGTTTACACAACAAAACTTTGTCTCGAAACCTGGCAGAAAATCCAAAGAGATTCTGGTCGTATGTGAAGTATGTCAGCGGCAAGAAACAATCAATGCCTTCTCTGCGCGATAGCAATGGAGAGACAGTGCTGCCAAAGCAGAGTTACTAAGCACAGCCTTCCAAAATGCCTTCACAAAAGTAGACGAAGTAAATATTCCAGAATGCGAATCGAGAACAGCTGCCAACAGCTGCCAACGTAGAAATAAATATCGTCGGAGTACTGAAGCAACTTAAATCACTTAATAAAAGCAAGTCTTCTGGTCCAGACTGTATACCAATTAGGTTCCTTTCGGAGTATGCTGATGCATTAGTTCCATACTTAACAATCTTATACAACCGTTCGCTCGACGAAAGATCCATACCCAAAGACTGGAAAGTTGCGCAGGTCACACCAATATTCAAGAAAGGTAGGAGGAGTAATCCACTAAATTACAGGCCCATATCGTTAACGTCGCTGTGCAGCAGGATTTTAGAACATATATTGTGTTCGAACATTATGAATTATTTCGAAAAAAACGGTCTATAGACGCACAGTCAACACGGTTTAGAAACCAACTAGCTCTTTATTCACATGAAGAGTTGAGTGCTATTGACAAGGGATTTCTGATCGATTCCGTATTTCTGGATTTCCGTAAGGCTTTTGACACTGTACCACACAAGCAGCTCGTAATGAAATTACGTGCTTATGAAATATCGTCTCAGTTATGTGACAAGATTTGTGATTTCCTGTCAGACAGATCACAGTTCGTAGTAACTGATGAAAAGTCATCGAGTAAAACAGAAGTGATTTCTGGCGTTCCCCAAGGTAGTGTTATAGGCCCTTTGCTGTTCCTTATCTATATAAACGATTTTGGAGACCATCTGAGCAGCCATCTTCGGTTGTTTGCAGATGACGCTGTCGTTTATCGATCAATAAAGTCATCAGAAAATCAAAACAAACTGCAAAACGATTTAGAAAAGATATCTAAATGGTACGAAAAGTGGCAGTTGACCCACAACGAAAAGCGTGAGGTCGTCCACATGAGTGCTAAAAGGAACTCGTTAAACTTCGGTTACACGATAAATCATTCTAATCTAAAAGCCGTAAATTCAACTAAATACCTAGGCATTACAATTACGAACAACTTAAATTGGAAGGAACACATAGAAAATGTTGTGGGGGAGGCTAACCAAAGACTGCTTTTTATTGGTAGGACACTTAGAAAATAGAACAGACCTACTAAGGAGACTGCCCACACTGCGCTTGTCTGTCCTCTTTTAGAATACTGCGGCGCGGTGTGGGATCCTTACCAGGTAGGACTGACGGAATACATCGAAAAAGTTCAAAAAAAGTGAACACGTTTTGTATTATCGCGAAATATGGGAGGGAGTGTCACACAAATGATACAGGATTTGGGCTGGATATCGTTAAAAGAAAGGCGTTTTTCGTTGCGACTGAATCTTCTCATGAATTTCCAATCTCCAACTTTCTCCTCCGATTGCGAAAATATTTTGTTGACACCGACCTGCATAGGGAGGAACGATCACCACGATAAAATAAAGGAAATCAGAGCTAGAACGGAAAGATGTAGGTGTTCATTCTTTCCGCGCGCTATATGAGATTGGAATAATAGAGAATTGTGAAGGTGGTTCGATGAACCCTCTGCCAGGCACTTGAATGTGATTTGCAGAATATTCATGTACATGTAGAGGACACGCAGATTTTCCTGCCTGAAGCACTACAGCAGCAGCAGCAGTTAACTGTCCATGGAATGTCTTCCAGATCTATCAGCCCTGGTACTGTTCAGAATACTGTTATTCACCGTTACATACAATTTGGCTCCAATATTTGAATGGAAGTTAATCTAAAGGGGTGAATGTTGGCCTAGCACCCACAGTGACTTTGATGTGGCGATTGAAATGGAGAAAGTTCAACGTCTTAGCAGCAGAGCGCAGTATTTGTTGTGTGAAAAGGACTGCGGGGTTATCTGTGCAGTAAAACCGAAATCGTAGAAAGAAACATGACGAATGAAAATAACCAATCACATTAGCATGTTAAAAGGTGAGGTATCATTTGTCTATATGTGTAGAGATATAGTGTTTGGGTTAAAATTGAAGATATAGTCATACACTTTAAAGATTCAAATGAAGTGAATTTAAACAACCTGTACAGTGGTTTACTGATTGTGGCAGACAGACTGAGCTGCTGGCGTCCTTATATTAGATTGCGTACTGTAACTTTATTGACTATTTGTATGTGTGTAGAGTGAATATAAATCAATTAGAGCGATAAGTAAACGACTGTGTCAATCCAACATCAAAAGATGCAACTGCAAACCTATAAGCACAAAATTTGTGGAAGCTGAACTTGCTGAAGGAATGCTTAGATATTTAATTGGTCGCATAGATCTGAATATGGTTCAGTCCAAATTCAAGACATATAGAAAATAATTATTTGGACTGTTCTCTAAAACTTGGTGATTTTGTGTTTTATATGTATAACGATTGTGTGTGTATGTATGTGTGTGTGTGTGTGTGTGTGTGTGTGTGTGTGTGTGTGTGTGTGTGTGTGTGTGATATGTGTATGTGAATAGAAAGACGTCCTGTAAAAAACATTATTCTGATTTGTTTTCCACCCTACAATAACTTTCATGGTACAACGATTAGGGCCTTTTGTAGCTAATAACACCGATGTAAGAAATTAACTTATGGTTTATTATCATCAATACTTTTTTCAAAGTTATTTACATTTTTAATAATTATTCTTTTTTCAAAAAGAGATTGTTTATATGTAGGGACAAATCACACAAAAACAATTTTGTTGTTTTTATACCTGACTAGTAGTATCTGATTGCTTATATACAGAGATATATCATACCAATACAGTTCCTCGTTTAACGTAAGATTAGCATGTGATTGCAGAGACACATCATAACAATACTAAGCGAACAGGAGAATGATTTTGTATATAATATTTACTTAACAGCAACTGATTGCTTTGATACGTCACTCTGCTGCCACTACTACTACTACTATGAATTTACACGCTTTTACTACTACTACTATGGATTTTTATGGAAAATATTTACACTGTATTGGGGCTAGTAGCTGCAGGCGAAGAACAAAGAACCACACATATTCACACATTGTATGGATCACAGACTTTTACCCAGTAGCTGTAAGTGTCTGCACCTATATAAAGTAATTTATTATCAAAGAAGGTTTTACTGACAAGTAGTGGAATCGGTACATTTCGAGTCTGGAGAGATTCAGAATACACATCATACCGACAGGCTTCATGAACTTCACTGAAACCTTACCCATCTCTACAGCGACTAGTAATTCATTGAAGATTGTGGCCTGCTTAAAATTTTCCCTGGCGATGTAGTCTCTTGCTCCACAATGTGCACCTAAACTGTTAACTAGACAAATTTCGCGATTGTTTTCTGGCATTCTCCATGGTTTTGGCGAAAAACTGAACTGTTTATTAATTTATAAGTATCTTTTCAAAATCACACATTCCGACAGTACTTTTTTCGGTATTAACATCAATGTACTCCTTCAGCTAGGGATGCTGCTTGAAGGAGGCGCTGTGGCTGAATCCAAAACCTGGAAGGTTGCCAGAGGTTTCTATAGTGTAGAATGTGTCTCTGCTTATTCCCCAGCGTTGTCATCAGCTTGGGGATGGAACATTTCGTGGGACTAAATGCTGTGGACACAGCAGCATGTTGCAGTGTGTATCATTCAAATTGCTTAAATATTCCACGTCTGTCTCCACGTCATGTCCCACAACAGCATGAGCAGCCTCATGTTCGATCTTTTCTTTCCAGTATGGTGATTTGATCTTCAGGCAGCCATCTGAACCCTACAAACAGCAGAGATTGTTGCGTGGCATGCTTACAGAAATTGTTTACATCCAAGTAAAGTATGTAACTCAAATCGTCGTATGGCCTGTACTCCTCATTACTCATTCGTGTTTCATTCGCCTTTGTGTACCTGTGCATACACTGACAAAGTCCAAAGCGAATTCCACGTTTTAAAAAAGGCAGCGCATCAACATTGATCAAAAGCTCGATGTTGATATGTTTCTTTTTAACATTGCGCCCTACAAAAGCCCTGATGTGGCATAACAGAACTAAAGATCCAGAGCGGAGACGCACAGGCATATACTCTGGAATTTCCCAAAAATGTCAGGGAGAAGGTGCAAATCTCTCTCCATGAACAATTTAGCATGATCCTCTTAATTAGAGATATTGAACTCCTATCAAATATTCACCATGTGCCTATACTCCGCGCCCATTATGAACAGTGCCTGTGAGTTTGCTGGCAAATGCTGTTACATCGGGCAGTATGGTTTCGTGGTATGTCTCCATCAAATCCAGGCTCGTATTCAAGTTTTATGTTTCGGTGATTACTTACAGGAGGGGCGGAAGCAGCATGTGCTGCACTGCAACGTCCCAGTTCATTGTAAGCAGGTCACAGCCACACATGCTGGTTCTTCGTTCCATAATATTTTGCCTCTCTCCGCGTAATCTCCCGAAATGGCATCCAATAACATCTTCCTCTTCCTTATGATGAAGAAACTACTGCGTGCTAGTCATCTTCACAATGACGACGACGTGATTTTCGAGGTGGAACGTTCCTGTACAACCAAATTGCAGACTTCTTCACCAAGCCATCCAACGTTAAGAAAAACGTGTCGCTGTAAAAGATGAATATGTAAAGAAGGCCAACACCATCACCAAGGTTCATGGTCAAAGCGCACGAGTATGTGTTCGCGCGGTTAGAAGGAGTCGGTGGCACAACTGAGAGGAGTCGGCAGGAATGCGCGGCTGCTTCTCAGTTGCCTCCCCCCCCCCCCCCACCCACCCACCCTCCGTCGTTCCAATATCCAGGTGGCCGCCCAGCACGCAACCCTCAACCTAGCCTCTTCTACAGGAGAACCTTCTTTCTTCACCTTGTACCGTACTCCCCATGGTAACGTCGATGACTCCGGCGCACAGCAAGCTGAGATGTTCTTCCCACACATTCTACACCCTCGGCTACAAGAATCCCTTAGCAGCTCATCCTATTCCTCCTCACACACATTTAAAGTCTTTGTCTATCCTATACATCCTACAGTCTCGACTGCAACAACCGTTTTACACCTGCGCCCTCACCATATCTTCTCCATCGCAAATTCAACAGACACCCTTTCTCGGAAAATGAAAATCTCCTCGACATTAATCCTGCTGCCAGATCTAAACAACACCTAATCATCCTGCACACAGGTCTCCTTCTTACCTTCTCACACCGCTCCACTCTTTTCTTCTCATAACCACGACCGGACCTCCTTCCTACCACCCATCTTCTCACATTAAACCTAAGTGAAAAGTGGAAAGACGCCTTTTATTCGTTACAAGCTGAAATTTTACATCATCGGGATGTGTGGCTCTGGTGGTACGTATATCCTCCTGACGCACTGTCCCAGGAAGTTTCTGAAGAGGTGTGTGCATGAATAGTAATGAATCCAGGCAGAGGAGCGCTGTTCTTGATGTGCTGAACATGAAGGTTTTCCTGGCGATATGTTTACATGTTGAATAATCAAGTCTTCTGCCGGTTGTTCGTGTCATTCTCACATGATATTTCGATGATGTGACTCAGTGTCTTCTTCAGATGCTCCCTGAGACTGGTCCTTGGGTGTATCAGGTCCAGTATTTATGCCTGGATGGTTTAGGCGCTCTGTTATTGAACTGCACCACATCAGGCACTCCGTCCATGGTCCTCGTCACTTCAGGAACTTTGCCCATGATCCATACCACCCAGAGGCGGCTCCCGTTGTCCTCTCTTGCCACTGGCTGGTGTTTCGACCGTCATCCGCATCTGACTTGGCCGGCCTCAGGTGTCGAGCCCATCATCTGAGGCTCTGTTTCTGGTCTGTGCCATGTCAGGCTCTTCTATATTGTCATGTATGAAAATGACCTTACCATTCTCCACCTCGAAATCATCCAAGTGCTCAAGAAAAAAGTGAGCAATTATAGAAGAAGTTGGCTATGCATCATGACAGTTGGAATTTCAGGCTACATGCAGTGTGAGCTGCACCATTGAACTTCCCCATTATATGGCAGTGGTCTCTACATGGAGTTTCTGCTTTTCTATACAATGTACAATACATATGTAGAATTGTGGATAGTTGGGAATGTGAGTCTCACGGGAAGCGTGCAAGGGATAAGTCGCTGTAGTTGCGCTATTCATCTGTGTCCTCGGTGACTCAGATGGATAGAGCTTCTGCCATGTAAGCAGGAGATCCCGCGTTCGAGTCCCGGTCGGGGCACACATTTTCAGCTGTCCACATCGAGGTATATCAACAACACCTGTCAGCAGCTGAGGTTTTCAATTAGTCATCATTTATTCCAGGGAAAAGTTGCACGGATATCAACAGTAACTGTTCTTTCGAGAACAAGTTATTGCCTTCGTATATATAGTTAAAGGCTACCCAGCTAGTGACCGTCGTCTGTGTGAATGCACACAGGTTGCCCAAACTCTTAGGGGAATCGCCAAAGTGTGTGCGGGTAATGAGTGGTTGGGCAAATGTCTATAAGGTACAATACATATGTAGAATTGTGGATAGTTGGGAATGTGAGTCTCACGGGAAGCGTGCAAGGGATAAGTCCCTGTAGTTGCGCTATTCATCTGTGTCCTCGGTGACTCAGATGGATAGAGCATCTGCCATGTAAGCAGGAGATCCCGGGTTTGAGTCCAGGTCGGGGCACACATTTTCAGCTGTCCACGTCGAGGTATATCAGCAACACTTGTCGGCAGCTGAGGTTTTCAGTTAGTCATCATTTAGACTAAAATATTCCATTTTAGACCCTTTCTAAGAAAGATAGTAGCACAGATATTAGTAGCCACTGATTCATTTCACAGTTAACATCTTCCTCAAAAGCTCCGAGAAAGCTTATGTATTTGAGAATGGTTGAGCATATCTGCAAATGAGTCAAAATTTGGGTTCCAAAACATGGCAACTACCATTTTACTGATGGTGTATTAATGCACTTGAATCACAAGATTTCACCTACCAGGATTTTTTATGAGCTGTCAAAGGCATTTTGTCTGAACTAATCACAAGCTTCCTTTAGAGAAGCTTAAATTTTATAGTTCTTGAGGTATAATGAGGAAGGTCAGGAAGCAAAAGTTCACGTTAGCTCACAGAACTCTCATGATCAAACTCCTTCTGAATGGGCACAAACTACTACTAGTATTCCACAAGGCTCAGTTCTGAGATCACTCCTACTCTTGCAGTATATAAATGAACTTTCATATTAGACTGATGAAACAGGATGTTCTTTTTATTGATGATGAAAGCATCATAACTAAGCACAAAAATGTTGCAGAAAGAGAATGGTCATGCCTTCAAAAATATTATTGACTGATTTGTGGTAAGTGGTCTACAAATCGGGGAAAACACAGTTCATTTGGTTACAGGACAAGGTATAACATTATCAATAGCGATCTGGCATGGGGTAAAGCAAATACATAAAAACTGATTATTTGAAACTCATTGGTGTACGTACTGATCGAACTTGCACTTGGAAATCAAACATTATAGATATTTTCAAATGTCTGGCATCAGAAACATTTACTCTACATATAACTACTAGCTTTGGCGATGAAAGGATCTGAAAATTAGTTTACACACTTCCTTCATTGATATTACTTGGAATAAATTTCTTGGACAGTTCCACAGATAGAAACTGCACAGAAATGTGCTGTAAGGATAATATCTGATGCCAGTCCTTGAGCATCAAGTAGGCGACTGTTTAAAAATATTAGGCATACTACCCACATCCTAACAATTCATTTATGCCTCTCACTGTGTTTACATGGGGCTATCAAAACCAGATTTCTTAAACCGATTTCACAATACCACTTTTGGTTGGCCATATAAACACTCCAAAACCGTTTCTGGAAATCCGTTTCCAGTTGCCTTTTCCACTTCCACGATCGATTTTCGCTCGCATGTAAACACACAACCTTTTTTGAAACGTGCTTGGGTTATCAGATTTTCAAAGTATTCGGCCAATATGTACGGAGTGACTTACTGTGCAGTGAAGGAAAAGCAGAAATATTAGATTGAGTATAAGGGTGTCAACATCTAATATTTAAGCGCAGAGCAATAGTGATTGTGCTGACCAAATCTGAAACTGGAACAGCTGTTTTGCTGACGCCAGGTTTGACTGGGTTAGCAAATCCGATTCAGACCTTCACATGTAAACACAAAGCAACGAACTGTTTCTGAAGTTTAGTTTTCGTCTTTCTGAACGTGTTCCCCATGTAAATGTAGTGACTATGAAGTTTGTTGTGAAGAAACAGATTCTATTTGAAAATAATAGAAGTAGTCATAGATGTAACACTAGGAGCAAAAATAGCCTTAAGATTAGCCGTAACCCTTTCGCATGCCGTGAGGGATATACTTACCACTAAATCTATTTCCTTACAGCGTTTAATGGAATATGTATTTCCATTTCTGTACGCCCCTGGCGCCTAGTGGCAGTCCGCTGCACCAACTGTAGTGTCTTGTTTGTTGTGAAAAATAGCCATGAGGACCGTCTAAAGTGCATATCCCATCAAACAACGGTGTTATAATGGTTCTTGGGAAGTATGATTACTACCGAATTAGTTCCTGGAAGGGGTTTGGGAAGTATATTTTCCACAAAATTAAACTGCCTTTTGTGGTCCTTAGGAAGCATACTTACCACCAACTTAGGGGTAACCCCAAAGCTATTGGGATTACGTCTTACCACCCCTGTCTATGCCTGACATCTTCTGGTTTGTCGTAGGACCACTCCTGTTATCGGAACACATTGCTTCATTTCTGCAATATACCTTATTGTGACCTGTATCAGCTTATACCATTATTGCGTGATAAAGTTTCTAGGACTCTTTCCACATTGTCGTAAGTAAACTTTAATATCGGTAACAAATATTTTTTAAATACAAGAAAACATTAAATAAAAACAGAAAACACTATTTATAATTTTTTTACATGTAATGGCAACACATAACAGCACACAACAGGGAAGTGGGAAATCCATTTACCGCCATAGTTTTAAAACCTCACAAAGATGCCGTGGCGATATGTTCATCACCGTAGATTTCGGTCCTAAATAAAAAAAATAAAATTATAAAAAAATACATATAGTCAGTTGACCATAATTCTAATAGGATAGAAAAAAAATTATCTTCGCTGAGTTGTTACAAAAACTGAGCCCCTGAAATTGTTAACATTAACCTTATTATTAATATTAAAACAAAACGTCCAGCATGTAGCTACCTTTTGAAAGATAAAATGTATCTTACGTCAAATCTTTCTTCCTTCGATTCCTTGACGTTGACGTTCTGTTCCTCCTTCCGTTTATAAGATATGTCTGAACGTCGCCATTAGAAATGCGTTGGAATGTTTCATGTTCTGCTCAGTTCCAGGACGGCCAGGATGCGTCGCTGCAGCCAAAGACAAGCACCTTGGTCCAAACACATGTCTCGGATGAGAACAGCATCCAACTTCAGAACACAGCCACTGTGTCCTGCCGTCTGTGGTGTGGTCGGAATGGCAGTTTATACTGTATTTACTGCATTTTGTGCACATGTTGGCTAAACTGTCTAGTTGATTGCTTGAATGGAGCTGCGGTAAGGCGGTTGGTTTAAAATGTGTGTTCATATTTTATGCTTCTGTCTGTAATAAAGAGGACAGTCATTAGTCAGATTTTACTGCCTTCTTTTTATCCGCATCAACATTTCTGCGTGTAGCATTGATGGCTGAAGTATCGAGATTCACGTTTATAAAACAGTTCATTTTGCTACTGAATGTTGACGATGACGAATAACATTTGCTCTTATTTACATGATAAACATAAATGAAATAGCAACTGACGAAGAAAAGTTGCAGCTACTAACAATAAAAAAAACGAATAAAGAAAATATGCACGTCTGTACTTCAAAAAGATACTGTAACGGAAACGTGAAGTTGTCGATTCATCTACAAATATTATGAAATATTTTCCACCATTATTCACGAGGTATCTTCAAGAGAGACGATAGATGCAACCCTAGATCACATTATTATTTCTTGATCTGGGGTGCAGGTGAAGGCCATGGTAGAGCGCATTGCAAGCAGCGTCATGGAAACATACTTAGAGAATATTTCTTTCTCTAGCTACACATCTATTAAAATACTTAACATAATAGGTTCTTGTGTAAATTAAATACTAGAGAATAATTATAAAACTTTTTAAATTGTATTCCCTTGTTTGATTACCGATTGCAGACGCAGACTTTGCACTGTTGGTAGACATGACTTCCGAATGTTGTCTGTTTGTTTAGCGTCTGCAAATGTTTGTAAAATATAAATGGTACAAAATTCATCAATTCCGACAGAAAACGTTGATACACACTCTTCAGAACGATGTTAAAGAATAAGAGGACTCGTCATGAATCTGTGATGCTAATAATTTTGAAGAAATAGATAGGTTATGTGCGATGTCATATTCTGTGTACATCTGAAAATCAGGTTTTAATCGCCTGAAATGGAAGAAGTACTAACGAAGTGGGTGGACAGACAGATTAGTTTATTGGAATGTGAGCTTGCATTCGAACGTCAAAGAGGAGACGCCGATGTAGGGAGGAGTACCTGCCCAGATAAGCCAGTGATTAAAGTTCTGGATGTGGTGTCTGTTACCCCTAGTAAAGGGCACTATGTCATCGACTGTGAACTTAATGTATCGAGCCAAGAGAATTACCAATACTTCTCAACAGGTAATGAGCTAACATGTATCTCAGTTTGTACTGTACGAATTTGATACGTGTGTGTGCGATTTTTTTTCTACTATTACGCTTCGCACTGGGTAAAGAAATCACTTTGCAACACACAGCAGTTGCAAGAAATCATACAACCAGCCTCTAATTCGTACTTGTAATTTCGGAAGACCGATAACTTGTAGTTCGATACGAAATTGTTGATGGACTTGTATTGAATATGAACATTTGCCCCACGTATCATGCAAAATTATGTAGCATTTCTAACATTATTTTTGGCAAAAGCTTAGTATTTCCAATGCCCAAATAGCAAGTGTTTCCACATAACTCATTGACTTTTGATAAAAGACACATATCTAAATGTTAACCCTTTAGCCCGATCAGTATTTCATCCTTTGGACCCTGACATCGTAAAACTCAAATTTTATTTATTTTTTGTGATATTTTGTGGTACAGAAAATGAGTTTAATTTTCACAGTCACTTAAATTGGGAGCGTATGTAGCTAGATGGATTTCTGTTTGGGCCCATTATTGAATCACTTGTCTGTCATCATAATTTAAGTTGAATATAGCTCCCACAAATGACCAAAAGAACCACAAATTCATCCATGCACTTGATCATGGCTCTATTTCCACTATTATTGTATATTTTTGGAAGTGATCTTTGAAAGTATTCACCTTGTAGGTTTTTAAAAAAAACTTATACTTAGCTTTATACTCATCTATGTGTGACTGACTTGCACAAATTAATGTTGATTCATTATAGATCATTTGTTTTGTAGCAGTATCTTTCACTTGTTAAGGAGAGGGGGGGGGGGGTGGGGAAGCTATATTCCAAAACAACAATTTGTGGGGCACTGTGTTTTCTTGCTGTCCCATACGGATTATGTGCTTGCTCAATATGTCTACTTTATTAAAAATGGATTAGTATAAATAGCATGAAAATATATGTCCATTTGTTATTGGTATGTATAATTTATGTTGTGCAGTCAACCACAACACATCAACAAATAAAGTGCTCCAGTAAGGTATGTAAGGGACTGTCGTCCTTGTCCAGAGCAGCAGATGGCTAACAGGTTGACATCCTGATAATGAGATAGCTTTGTCAGAATTTGGTGAAAAAAATCAGTTAAGGAGAGGTGACAGTCTAAAACTCTATGCTGATGCCCTCAATTAATTTCTTTGGCTTTTCACTGTTTCTAGTGGAATGAGGATGTAGACACTGAATCATCGTGTGTCAAAATAGGATATAAAATGGTGGCCACAATGATACTATTCAAGAGGTATTCGCTGAATGCTGCCATTGGGTTTTATGATCTCTCTTCGTTGCATTCTGTACAAGTCCATAGCAACACAGATGTACTTTAATCATTGGTGGAGACTTTAATCATCCAACAATGAACTGTGAAAATTACAATTTTGTTAGTGGTGGGCATGATCCTGTGAAACCTAATTAAATGCCTTCTCTGAAAACTACCAAGCACAGGTAGTTAGGAACCCCACTCATGATGGAAATGTGTTGGAGCTAATGGCAGCATAAAGACTTAGCCTTTTTGAAGATGTCCAAATCAAAACTGGTATCAGTGACCATGACACAGTTGTGTCAACAATGATACCAAGGTACAAAGGACAACTAAGACAAGCAGAAAGATATATATGTTCAGTAAACTAGACAAAAAATCATAATGCCATGTCTCAGTGAGGAACTTGAAACTTTCAGTACAGGTCAGGAGCATGCAGAGGAATTCTGGCTCAAGTTTAAAAGAATAGTTGACCACTCACTGGATAGATAATAGGACAGTTCATAATGGGCAGGAACCTCTGTGGTATACAGTCAATGTAACATAACTTCAAAAGAAACAGAGATTACTGCATAATAGCTGTAAAACAAAAGCACAGGACTATAGATAGGGAGATGCTGAATGAAAGACATTTGACTGTCAAGAGAGCAATGTGTGACACCTTCAATGACTACCATAGCGGAATATTGTCACATGACATTTCACAAAATAGAAATAAATTCTGGTCATATGTGAAGGCTGCTGGTGGTACCAAAGTTGGTGTTGAGAAAGAGCTGAAGTCGTTGAAAACTGAACAAAATTCCATGCCCCGATGGAATCCCTGTCAGATTGTATACTGAATTTGCAGGTGAGTCATCCCCTCTTGTAGCTATGATCTATTGTAGATCAGTTGATACAGTAGAAGAAGAATGGGTAGCTCTGAGGGATGAAGTAGTGAAGGCAGCAGAGGATCAAGTAGGTAAAAAGACGAGGGCTAGTAGAAATCCTTGGGCAACAGAAGAAATATTGAATTTAATTGATGAAAGGAGAAAATATAAAAACGCAGTAAATCAAGCAGGCAAGAGGGAATATAAACGTCTGAAAAATGAGATCGACAGGAAGTGCAAAATGGCTAAGCAGTGATGGGTAGAGGACAAATGTAAGGATGTAGAGGCTTATCTCACTAGGGGTAAGATTGATACTGCCTACAGGAAAATTAAAGAGACCTTTGGAGAAAAGAGAGCCACTTGTATGAATATCAAGAGCTCAGATGGAAACCCAGTTCTAAGCAAAGAAGGGAGAGCAGAAAGGTGGAAGGAGTATATAGAGGGTCTATACAAGGGTGATGTACTTGAGGACAAATTATGGAAATTGAAGAGGATGTAGATGAAGATGAAATGGGAGATATGATACTGCGTGAAGAGTTTGACAGAGCACTGAAAGACCTGAGTCGAAACAAGGCCCCGGGAGTAGACAACATTCCATTGGAACTACTGACGGCCTTGGGAGAGCCAGTCCTGACAAAACTCTACCATCTGGTGAGCAAGATGTATAAGACAGGTGAAATACCCTCAGACTTCAAGAAGAATATAATAATTCCAATCTCAAAGAAAGCAGGTGTTGACAGATGTGAAAATTACCGAACTATCAGTTTAATAAGTCACAGCTGCAAAATACTAACACGAATTCTGTACAGACGAATGGAAAAACTGGTAGAAGCCGACCTCGGCAAAGATCAGTTTGGATTCCACAGAAATGTTGGAACACGTGAGGCAATACTCACCCTACGACTTATCTTAGAAAATAGATTAAGGAAAGACAAACCTACATTTCTAGCATTTGTAGACTTAGAGAAAGCTTTTGACAATGTTGACTGGAACACTCTCTTTCAAATTCTAAAGGTGACAGGGGTAAAATACAGGGAGCGAAAGGCTATTTACAATTTGTACAGAAACCAGATGGCAGTTATAAGAGTCGAGGGGCATGAAAGGGAAGCAGAGGTTGGGAAGGGAGTGAGACAGGGTTGTAGCCTATCCCCGATGTTATTCAATCTGTATATTGAGCAAGCAGTAAAGGAAACAAAAGAAAAATTCGGAGTAGGTATTAAAGTCTATGGAGAAGAAAGAAAAATGTTGAGGTTCGCTGATTACATTGTAATTCTGTCAGAGACAGCAAAGGACTTGGAGGAGCAGTTGAATGGAATGGACAGTGTCTTAAAAGGAGGATATAAGATGAACATCAACAAAAGCAAAACGAGGATAATGGAATGTTGTCAAATTAAGTCGGGTGGTGCTGAGGGAATTAGATTAGGAAATGAGACACTTAAAGTAGTAAAGGAGTTTTGCTATTTCGGGAACAAAATAACTGATGATGCTCGAAGTAGAGAGGATATAAAATGTAGACTGGCAATGGCAAGGAAAGCGTTTGTTAACATCGAGTATAGATTTAAGTGTCACGAAGTCGTTTCTGAAAGTATTTGTATGGAGTGTAGCCATGTATGGAAGTGAAACATGGACGATAAATAGTTTGGACAAGAAGAGAATAGAAGCTTTCGAAATGTGGTGCTACAGAAGAATGCTGAAGATTAGATGGGTAGATCACATAACTAATGAGGAGGTATTGAATAGAATTTCGGAGAAGAGGAGTTTGTGGCACAACTTGACAAGAAGAAGGGACCAGTTGTAGGACATGTTCTGAGGCATCAAGGGCTCACAAATTTAGCATTGGAGGGCAGCGTGGAGGGTAAAAATCGTAGAGGGAGACCAAGAGATGAATACATTAAGCAGATTCAGAAGGATGTAGGTTGCAGTAAGTACTGGGAGATGAAGAAACTTGCACAGGATAGAGTAGTATGGAGAGCTGCATCAAACCAGTCTCAGGACTGAAGACAACAGTAACAACAGATCTGTTGAACAAATAATGTGCCCAGTTCTTGAGAAAAAGGCACAAGTAATGCCCGTCTATAAGAAGCATAGTAGAAGTGAGCCACAGAACTACTGTCGAATATCCTTGACATCAATTTGTTGTTGAATCTTAGAACATATTCTGAGCTCAAACATATTGAGCTATCTCGAACAGAATGACCTCTTCTGTTGTGACCAGCATGTGTTTTGAAAACATCAATTGCGTGTAACCCAACTTGCACTTATCTCCATGACGTACTGAAAGCTTTGGATCAAGGCAGCCACACAGATTTCTTGATTGCCAAAAAGCATTTGTTTCAGTACTGCACCTAAGCTTATTGTCAAAAGTACAATCATATAGGGTATCAAGTGAAATATTTAACTGGACTGAAGACTTTGGTAGGGAGAACACAGCATGCTATATTGGATGGAGAGTCCTCATTAGATGTAGAAGTAACTTTGGGTGTGCCCCATGGAAGTGTGTTGGTACCTTTGCTATTCATGTTGTATATTAATGATCTTGCAAACAATATTAATAGTAAAATCCTGCTTTTTGCAGATGATGATGTTACCTGTAAAGAAGTACTATTATAGAGAAGCTGCATAAATATTCAGTCAGAGAGTGTTAAGGTTTCAACATAGTGCAGAGATTAGTAACTTGCTCTAAACGTTCAGAAATGTAAAATTATGCATTTCACAAAACAAAAAAAGGCGTGTCCCATGACCATAATATCAGTGTGTCACTGCTTGAATTGGTCAACTCATATAAATTCTAGCATGTAACACTTTGTAACGATATGAAGTGGAATGATCACATAGGTTCAGTTGTAAGTAAAGCAGTTTCAAAGACTTCGGTTTGTTGGCAGAATACTGGGGAAGTGCAATCGGTCTACAAAAGAGACTGCTTACAAATCACTTGGGTGACCCATCCTAGAATATTGCTCAAGTGTGTGGGACCCATACCAGATAGGACTAACATTGGATATTGAACTTTCATACGTGAATGGAACCAAGAACTTGTCAATCATATACAGCTTGTTATACAAACTCTACATTTTATAACAGGCTAAGCTCCACTTGAACCTTACCAACAGCAGTAATAAGGATTTCCAGGCACCGATTCAGTGACTCATTGCCAAGCGAAGGATTGATTTTTACTTTGAGTGATTTTTGGTAGGCCTATGCACATCGCACACTGGCCAAAATCATAAGTTATGTTTAACATTGTGACATTGGATTTTTTAAAGACTTGTAATGTCACTAAAATGATTGTAGAATTGGACAGTTTTTTCAACAGAGAACACTTTTCATCTGTCATGAGTTTTAATTGAATCTTCACCCAGCTGATGAGCTGCACATTGCAGTAACTAGATGTATGGATTTGAGAGTGACCTGTGACAAAGGCTCAAACAGGTTACCCTAACAAAACATACTAACTCACCTATACATTGTCTTTCTTTATCATAATTACAAATGGTCACAGCTCCCCAAGATGCCTTATCTTCAGTTTCAAAGAGCTCGGTGTGCATTTGCAGTTCAATCAGCTTAGTCCTAATAGACAAAAGGCAACACAAACATTTTCCAGTGTGAGTTTTGAACAACTTTTCAGTCTCTTTTTATAGAGAGCAACAGTGAAACAGTGCTTTGAGGAAATATCTCTTAATACTTAGAAAACACACATTTTGTGTAGGTAGTGCTCCATATTCCGAGAGGAAAGCTATACCAATGATGATGAATAAAGCTAGAATCTCCTCTTGAATGTAGTGTGGGTTTGGGCAAAACACAAGTTACAGGGTAGTTTTTCCACAGCTGTGGGCTGAAATGGAGAAGGAGATTGAAGAAGATATAGTGCTATGCAAAAATACTGGACAAATCAGTCTGGTACTACAGTTATAGAGTGGTGATATGTATTTGATATGTGATGAGAGGTATTGAGGTGATGATTTAAGAAGGGGAAAATAAATTGAAGATGTGAATTGAATTTGTGTTGGGTAGGACATTGGGCTGTGGTAGTTCATGCAGCAATGTTAGTTATAGTGCTGTGGTGGTGTAATGACTAGCATTACTGCCTAGTAAGCATGTAGACCCAGGTTCAAGTCCTGGCCATGGCACAGATTTTAATTCATTTTTTCAGCTTCTATCATTATTGAAGTAAACAGTGTAGGAAAGTCACATTGTCTGTCTCTTTTCTTGTATCCAAGCTAAGAGAGCACGGGAATGACTGATATGATCAAACAACCAAATATTGCCACAGATTTTCCACAATCATTCATTAGGATCGAATCATCTGGAGCTTTCATTATTTCTACCATGTTAAGCTACATCACTGCAGTGAAATGATTGATCATATGGCATTATTGGCCAGGAAGCCCTGCCTTGTGTACTTCAGCCACCTAGTGCAGCTCTCTTTATTTGATGCCACTTTGGCAACTTGCATGTCGATGATGATGATGTGGAATGGTGAGGACAACATAAACACTCAGTCCCTGAGAGGAGAAAATCTCCTATCGACTGGGAATTGAATGTGGGACATCAGGATTTAGAGGCAGCAAAACTAACTACTAGACTGCGAGCTGTGCACACAGTTGTAAAGACAGGACTAAATTTTATTTAGTCTGAGGTAGAAATTTTTTAATTTTTGGATCGGATATAGACAGGAGAGAGATTCATGCCAACCCACTTTACTTTGTTCTTTCCGTTTTAAACAACACTCATCCAAGATTATGTCGATGTCTTGTAATGTTTTTTTAAATGGTAATAGGAGGAGCTGTTTCAGGGAAAGTCGTTGTTTAACTTTCAGTGTGAGGTGAATATGACTGCGACTGCTTAGAGTATGTTTTAAGACCTAGGTTTTATGCCCAAAGCTAGGTCTGGCACTTTAATACAACTTGATGTCATCAGCATATAAGTGCTGGCTGCAAGAATGAAGCATGTGTGAAATATCATTGGCATAGAGTGAAAAAAAGATATCTGTTTTTGAGATAACTGTTGATGATGATGATGATGATGATGACGATGTTTGGTTTGTGGGGCGCTCAACTGCGCAGGCATCAGTGCCCATACAAACTCTGAATTTTTACACAGTCCCGTTTTTTTACACAGCCCAATCTAGCCACCGTCACAGATGATGATGATGATGATGATGATGATGAGGACAACACACACATCCAGTGCCGGGCAGAGAAAATCCCCAACCTGCCTGGGAATTGAACCCAGAGGCAGCAATGCTAGCCACTAGACCACGAGCTGCGAACGATAGCTGTTGAACCATAGTACTGCACTGTTAGAGAAATTTTGCTGTTTCGTTTTAATGAGTAGTGTATCAAAATCAACAGTATCAAAACTTCATTGAAATCGTGGACTTTTTTTTTTACATGTGTCCATGGCATGTTAGATCTCGTCAGTCACTTTGATGAATGTAGTTGCTGTGCTGCGGTGTTTTCAGAAGCCTGATCGATACTTGTCATGGATGTAAGTTTTAAGGAAATTCATCAGCTGTTCATGAGCATGCTGATTGGCCTGTAGTTGCCTGTTGTGTTTAGGTTATTATTCTAAGATGTTTATAAGGACTAGAATAATGGTATTGACAAGATCGGAATCATACCTACGCTAATTCCATGTTTACCTACCAAAGAGATTGTCATGATTGCTTTCCTTATTTAATGTGTAGAAACAAGTTTTAAGAAAACCATGTCTGTTGAGAATGTGGTATCTCGTGGCTGATGATAATGTACAAAATTGTTGAGGCTTTCATGGCAACATGTCGGCATATTGCTTGTTGGGTTCTGTCTCGGGGTCTTCAGGTGAGGTTTGACAATTTTCCTGATACTGATAAAAATTTGTTGCAGCTCTGGAGTTGACAGCTGTTGTGAAAGGATTGTTTAATTCATCTGCAGAGACTTGAAAATGAGCATCATATTTTACCTTTCATGTGCTAAAAGTGCACAGTTTATTCCACACTGTGGTAGGACTCAACAGGCTGCATTCCATAAAGTAGCCATGCTTGATTTTGGGGTTGAGCACATTTTCTTTTGCATTGTTCCATAGCTTCATGTATATTTTGTATAGTTCCAGTGTTGGATTTCACTTGAATCTCGTATGTGCAGAATACTGTTTATTTATTATCTAGTGTAATTCTGTAGTCAGTCAAGGAGAAGGAAGTTTCTTTATTTTGATGGAATGTTTAGAGGCGTGTTTTATATATAATGTAGTAAGCCTGTGACAGAATTCCTGCACTTTACCATCTAATGTCTGCTCATTGTTCTATTCTGCCATAGATTACTTCTAGGCCTATTGAAATCTTCTGGTTAGATACGTGTATTGTGAGAAACAAGAACTCTGGTGTTCTTCCATCATCTGCATCTGATGTATTTAGTATGTTATAGTTTAGATCATAGTGTTGGGGATAAATATCTATAATTTGCTTAGCCATATTCAGTAACACCTCTTGCAACTTCGCAAAACATTTCCTGCCAATATCTTGAGAATTTTTAGTATAATTTAAAAAAATAAATTTAAGATGTTCAAAGTCTTACAACCTTAGGGTACTCTTTTTATGCTGTTTGCACCATGTGTATTTACTTGTATAAGCAGTCTATTGGAGGCATTTTTGGTCTGCTTGTTAGATATTGCTTTCTTTCTAATACTGCTGATCTTCATCTTTTGAACTGGCACACTTAAGTAATTTCGACTTGTATGTCCCCAGGTGATATTGTTGGATTTGTTGAAGGCCCAAAAACAATAGTGTTGTCTGGAATTATAGCAGATTTTACAGCCCCTCACATTTCAGTCAGTGTCAATAATGACCCATCAAACATAGTACTGCAGGAAGAAAAGAAATTTTCCATAATAAAATTAACAAGTGATGTTACCTTCAAACGCATGAAAAAGTAAGTATTTATATTCAGGTGAGGAGCCCAATCTATTATCTTATCTTTTAGAACATCCTGAAAACCTATATACAGGAAAACTAAATGTAGATGTTTGAAGAGGAGGAAATTGGTTGTGTAAAAATAAAATGAAATGGCATTGTTTTGCAGAGTTTTAGTGAGGATATAAGACTGGGTGTGAAGAATACTGCATTTGCACTGGAGGGGGTTCACATTTATAAATTACTCAAAAATGTCTTTCACCTCCTCCTTGCACAGTTTGTTTTATTTTGATTGGTAACCTGTTTCTCAACACTCCTTTGACCACAGGAAATTGCTACCACTAATTTAAAAGTAAATTTACATTTCTTATTGGAGTTCAGTAATGTGTTCTGTGTCTCCAGTCACAAATGTGACAGTGCAGCTTGTGCACACTATTCAGCAGTCAGTTTGCATTGAAGGATCATTTTAAGATAGAACAATGGGCACATTGTCATTTTATGGCAGGAAGAGTTGTCAGCCTGGGAAATAGCATGCTGAATTGATTTTTACCACAATGGCATTGTTCCAACATTCATCTGCTGTCATGAGACACCAAACATTGAGGTTTTTACTTGTAATGATCATCCATTGTCCTCAGCCTCAGGTAATGTCTGCTACCAATGCATTATGGCTCATCAGTCCTGCAGGGTGAATGGAACACAGTTGGATGCTACCATTTTGGAGATATGTGTAAACCCACACATTTCTACAACTATCAATTTGAACTCAAGACATCCATTATAAACAATTGTACAAACCCATCTAGCATCATGCTGGGAAAAGAAAATGTGTAAGGAAACAACTAGAGTGAAACCAGGATCAGTGGTTTCAAATTCTCTTCACTGATGAGTGCAAGTTTTGTCTGTTATCTGATGATTGTTTTAAAGGAGCTCTAGTATCCATGTTCACCTCAGGCATGCAGCCCACAGACACAACAGGTAGGTGTGCCTGTCATGGCTGTTAGCATGTCTGGATGTTGGGACGCTTCTCATTGCTATTTGGTGTGACATAAGGGCTGTGCAGTACTTAGACACGGTCCTCCAACATATTGTACGTCCATCCATAACTACACTCAGCATCTTTCAAACTGATAATGCATGAGCACACTGCACTCACATCTTGAACACCCTCCTTCAGGAGGCACCGTCATGGGACCAGTTAAAAGCTGTGTTGTATCTTCACAGGAGCCTGCCTCACACACTGGATGACCTCAGGATGGCTGCCATCAAAAAATGGGACAGGCTTGAACATGAATGATTTGTCCACTTTGTGAACACATGCCAAGGAAGTCCCAAGCAGGTCACAAAGAATAGGGTAGAGCAACTTAGTACTAAAAGTTACCCAGCAGCAGATTTTGATTTTATAGCTTCCTCTTTCATTCCCTGTTCCTTTTAAATTTGAGTTCACACATATTTTCAGACATGCAGGTGGTGGAAAACATTTTTTAACAACAAAAATAATCAGTTTTTGACAATATAATATAACTGGATGGATAAAACAATCTAAAATCTCAGACATGAAGGATGGCATTTCAGGGCATGATTTCAGGGAGTCGTGGCCTTTTTGAAATAGCTGATGATACATTCCAGACCAGGATAATACTGAGTGACTAGTCATGTGCTCCAAAGTTTTTTTTTTTTTTGAGGGATCAGCAGAACCAGGACTGGATTTGATGGCTTGGGAAATCTCCTTTTGAACTAGGCTGGTGGGGTAATTATGTACAGAGAAGGCTGAGGTGAGAATGATAGTGTGTTACTACAGAGTCTGCATCCGAACAAATATGTTTGCCTTGAATGCCAAGTCTGTATGGGACGGAATGTTTGATGTGGAAAGGATGGCAACTGTCAAAAAGTAAGTGCTGTTGTGTGTCAGTAGGTTTAATGTGGATAGAAATGTGTAGCCGGCCTTCAGTGAGGATGAGATCAACATCAAGGGAAGTGACGTGAGGTTTGGAACAGGACCATGTGAAATTTAATTGGGAGAAGGTATTTAGAGGTTCCAGGTCAGCCTCACCATGAGTCCATATGGCAAAGATGTCATCAGTATATCTAACCCAAATGAGGGGCTGAAGGGCTATGGATCCCAGGAAAGCCCCCTCCAAGCAACCAATGAAAGGATTGGCATAGGAAGGAGTCATCCCGGTTCCCATGGTTGTACCCCTGATCTGTTTGTATGTCTGCCCCCCAAAAGTGAAGTAGTTGTTAGTAAGTATAAAGTTGATTAAGGTCAGCAGGATTGATGTCAGGTGTGAAATGAAGTGGGCACTGACTGAGAAAATGTTCAGCAGCAAACAGGCCATGTACATGGGATATGTTGGTATAGTAAGAGGCTGCATCAATGGTGACAAGCGACTTGTGTGGTGGGAGTGGGACAGGTAATGTTTTCAGGTAATCTAGGAAATGTTTGGTGTCTTTAATATGGGAGGGAAGTCTTTGTTCTATGTGTTGCAGGTGTTTTTCAACTAAAGCGAATGCACATTCGGTGGGTGCTTTGAAACTAGCAACTATAGGACACCCAGGATCATTGGGTTTGTGGATCTTAGGATGAAGGTAAAAGGTGGGGGGGGGGGGGAGGGGGGGGGTGGTTCAGTGGGGTAAGAAGTTCTATGGATTGAGGTGAAGGTCCTTGTGAGGGACCTGAGGTTTTAAAGAGGGACTGCAGGTCAGTTTGAATGACAGGGATGGGATCTTGATGGCAGATGCTGTATGTAAAGGTGTCAGACAGCTGGCGTAGACCTTCAATTAATTACTCCTGTCGGTCAAGTGCCACAGTGGCAGATCCTTTGTCTGCTGGGAGGATAATGATGGAGTCATCAGCTTTTAGGGAACATAGAGCCTGGAGTTGTGCAGATGACAGGTTAGAGTCATGTTGTAGGGACATGAGCAAGGGTTGTGAAGCAATGCTGCTTGTAAGGTATGATTTTGAGAAAGTGGTGGTGGATCAAGTTGAGATCACGGTGAGAACTGTTCAAGGCAGAGTACACTGTCCGATTTGCTGTTGGAAAGGTTTTTACATGTGAAGGAAAGTAAGTCCTTCACCAAGGCAGCATGATTTAAAGCAGGTTTAGGGCTGAAAGTGAGACCCTTGGATAATAGATAATTCAGGAGGGGAGAGTGCTTTAGACTGTTGTAACTGGTTCTTGTGATTATGAGCTATTATTGGTCTTGGAGGCAGTGGTGAAAGCTGTAGGATGTTAAAGGGGTTTGTCAGGCTTGGTTTGTAGGACAGGAGTGAGGATTGATTGTGTGGCTGTTTAGGGAGCTGCAGGGGGACAGGAAGGGAAACACCACTGTTGAGGCGGTTAAGGAGAAGGTGGGATGGCTTTTTGAGGTGAAGTCTGGCATATTTTTGCAGTTTGAACTTGGCTTGGTGGATGATACCATTCAAGGAAACATGAGATAACTGCAGGATTTTGTAAAAGCAGAGAAGTCTGGTGGAGTGTAAATTGGCAGATGAGGCGTATTGGTCACAGATTAGCTGGTAAGTGCAAGAGGCTGCTGTATTAGAAACTGTAAGGGAGTTTTGTTTAGAATAGGATTACATCCAGAAACAGGGACTTTCAATGTTAGGCCTTTGGGGGTAACTATAAGGAACAAGGAGGTTTCAAGAAACAGAATGTGTGACTTTACTTTTGATAGCGCAAAAATATGTTTTTTTAAAAAGTGTAGTATGTGATGGGATTCGTCATGGCAAAAAGGGATGGTTTGGAGTGTTAGAAATGTGGGAGTGGCAAAAAAGAGCAGCAGATGGTGGAAGAAGATAGAAAAATATAAGAAAAACAAGGAAAAAACTCATACGAAAATCACAAGAACAGCCATTGGCTAAAAAGAGGTGAAGAGTGGGCGAGAATTTCTTGCCAGAAAAGTGGCCTGTATGATGTGAAAAATGATTGGAAAAGGAAAAAAATCGATAGGGAAAGTCATGAAAAGAGACAAAATTTTAAAAACTGGGTAAATGGAAAGAAAAATCATAGGAGAAAATGTAAACTACTTTGCTTGGCAAATAAGGTAATGTTGGAGATGGCAGTAAAAGTCACTCAGAATGGTTTGACAAAAAGTGAACACACAAAAACATGAAATAAATGTGTATAAACAAGGTAAGTGGAGGAAGGGAAAGAAAATAGGTCTCAAATTTAAAAAATAAATTGGCAACAGACAATCAAGAGAAGTTCCTGCAGTGGTTGTTACAGGAAAATTTGTAAATAACAATGGAATTGTTATATGCAAATTTGTATATAACAGTGGACCCATCTACATGTATGGAAATCAGTACTAGGAAAGAAGCAGGTGCAAAGTGGTGATTAATCTGGGTAATACAGACAAATAAACGAATGGACTAGCACATAAGGTAGAAAACAGATTACATTTTGAACAAGACAGATGGCAACAAAGACTGACAAGAGGGTTACATAAGAAGGAACGATGGCCACACGAGCTACTATAACAATGAATATAATCAATTTTTGAGAACGTGATACAACTGGATAGGTAAAAGATCTACTCATCAAGCGGCGGTAGGAGAACGCACATTTAAAAAGAAGGTTTTACGTATGCAACCTTTTGGAGATGGTGACTACTTCTGCTGGCAGACGTGATGAAAGGGAAGGAAGAAGTCTGAAGGAAAAGGAGAGGTTTAGGTAAAGGGTTTGAGTTCGGAAAAGTCACCCAGAACCTCAGGTCAGGGGAGACTTACCGGATGGTATGAGGAGGAGAGACTGATTGTTGGGGGCTGCACCAGACCAGATTTTAAAAGCAGGGAGCTTAAAGGTGGAAGACAGGGTAATATGCGAGACAGAGGTTACTGCTAAAACATCGTGCATGACTTAATAAGAGTGAAAAGCTAAGTACATTGTGTGTAACAGAGGTGGGAGAGATATGGTGAAAAATAGTCAGGTCAGAAAGTGAAAGAAGTAGAAAACTAAAACAGAGTGAAGAAAGGATTTGTTTACAGTTTTAAGTTGTGTTAACTAGATTACTTCAAATAATTCTTTCACAACTTCACACATTTGATAAATTCAAAAAAAATCTAGCCTAAAGTTTCTCTTTAGTTTGTGCCATCTTCATTGATGTTGGTATTGAGCACAACATAGAACACAACTTCATGTTGTTACAAATGCAAAATTCATCATTGCATAGCAATATTTACATTCTGATTTCACTCGTCTTGGATTGTTTTCTCCCAAGCAGCAACCATTGTGTTTCTAGCCAATCCTCCATTATTCTTCACTTTATAAGCTCACTGGGCAAAACATTTGTCATCTCAGTGTGCACACACCGATGAGTTCTTAAGGCTTTACAGTGAGGCAGAGTTATTGAGTCATGTGCTCAACTATACACACACTGCCTCTGTGTGAGCATAAGATGGGAGTGATCAGCGAGACAATGTTTCAAGTGGACACTGTCTGTAAATATGGGTAAATGGAAGAATGTGACAGAGTGGCAAAAAGGGCAATCTTGTTTGGCTGTGTGAATGGCCATACAGTATGTGAAGTTGCTGGATTTGTTGGTGTTTCACATTGGGCCTTCCAACCAACCTACAAGCAGTGGTGTAAAACACTTTGCTACAAAACATGATGTCACAATTGTGGTCAGAAAAAAGATCCCAACTGAGAGGAACTGGAGACATCTTTCACAGCTTGTTAATCAAAATAGCTTCCAAACCTGACAGGAATTGCTGCAGACAGTGAATGAAGGTCCATTCCAACCTGTTAGTGAGATAACATTGAGAAGGAAATTGCTGCAGTGAACATTTGGATGTGGGCATATCACAAATGGCCATTGCTCACACAAGCACATAAAGACAACAGGAAAGTTCAGTGGGCTGGATGAATATGTGACTTGTTCTCTGAACACTCCTCTAGCTATTAAATCTCAGTTGGCCTCCAAAATCACCTGACTTGAACCCCCACAGAAAGTCAATGGGACGTGTTCGAACAGTGGGTAAAACAACAACAACAACAACAACAACAACATCGACACTATTTGGTGGATTGCGTGATCAAATCCTCAGTGAATTTCTTAATCTGGATGCGATGTATCTACACAACAGTTTGGACTCACTTAATAACTGAATGTAGGTAGTTATCAGGTCCAGGAGCAGAATTACACGATACTAGATGATGCTTGTAATGCTTTCTCTAAGGGTGAGCTTACCTCATCTTGTTTCCATTCCATGGGATATCTCGGTTGAAGTTGAAAATAAGTACAGTGCTGTCACAGTAATTTTTCTACTGCAAATGTGCTATCAACACATCAGTGTTATATTAATCAGTGTAGATTAATGCATTGGCATATGAGAGAACAGGCAGTATGTTGAGGCATTAATGTTAAAAAGCTTTCTATATTTTCTTGAAGTTTGTTGCTTTCTCTTTGACATCTGAAGGAATATGTACCGGTAATACTGCCCAAGATTCTGGCTATGTTGGGACAAGTGAACTTAGTTTAACCTGCAACCTTCACAGCAACTATTTTTTACATTTCTCAAGTAGCTGCAATCCAGAAAGGTCTTACAATTATACTGGAATATTTTGGGGAATAACATCCTTTCAAACTCAATATAGTCCCAGGCTGTAGTTCACTATGTAATGATTTCCCTTTTCACTCCACATAATTTACTCTGTCTGCTTTTGACTTCAAATGATGACCATGTAGTGCAAAGTATGACATATTTATGCCATTATATTAACAGTAGTTGAAATTGAATTTCTGTGAAAGATTTATAACAGTACAAATCATAGTTTTTAAAATTTGAATGGCAGAACTGACTGACAGTTGCACTAAAGGATAATTTAGTAAAAAAAAACTAACAAATTAGGAGACACAATTTCTGATCTTATTGACCTTCAGGGGGCAAAATGTGTAATACTGTATACCATCATCCTTACTGTATGTGGGTCCCTCTCATCCTGAGATGTTGATGACATGCCCATCCTTTTAATCTTCCGCAATTTGTCCCTCTCTCCACTTCCCAAGGAAGGGACTGTTAGTTCTGGAAGGTAGGAAGTGTGTCACTTTTATATATATGTATTACAGATTTTGACTCTTGAGGATAAATACTGGCCAGAAATTCTGTCTCGTAATTTAAAAGTGAGTGATAACATGTTATGAAGCAAATAAGATCAGTTTTCTAACCAAATTGTGAAAAAGAAACAAATATTCACAGTAAAAACACTAGGAACATAAGAATGTCAAATTTCATGTTATTGGAACGTATTAAAATGTACTTCATGAGAAAAAGATGGGAAAGATGTGCACTTTATTTTACCACATGTTGTGATTGTTTACTAAGTATTGCTGTTGTAGTAAGTACAATAGACAAAAATGTAACTTTTCATTTATTTTTGTGCATTTATCTAGATAACCAAATCTTTTTTTGTTTACATAGCTTCACTCTTTCAATGACTAAGTTTTTTTTTAGCCTCATACAGTACTGATTGCCAAATTAGAGAGGATATAGGCAATGGCATGAAAAGTGTTTCTGAAAATGAAAAACTTAACATTGAATATAAATTTAAGTGTTAGGAAGCCCTTTCTTAAGACACTTGTCTGGACTGTGTAGCCTTGTATGGAAGAGGATTGCGGACAAGGAACATACCAAGAGAATACAAACTTTTGAAATGTGTTGCTACAGAAGAATGCTTAAGATTGAATGGGTAGGTCATGTAATGAATGAGAACATACTGAATAGAATTGAGGAGAAAATAAATTTGTGGTATAACTTTACTAAAAGAAAGGATCAGTTGTTAGGACATATCCTGAGGGACCAGGGAATGACCAGTTTAGTATTTGAGCTAAAAACTGTAGAGGCATACCGAGAGTGAGTGCAGTAAGCAGGTTCAAATGTATGTAGGATGATGCGGTAGTTAATTGAAGATGAAGAGATTTGCACAGGGTAGGGTAGCATGGAGAGCTGCATCAAACCAATCTTTGGGCTGAAGACCATGACAGCATATAAGGGGTGATCAAAAAGTTTCTGCTTGAGGGCAATGCTGCAGTGTGTAATGTAATGCTACTTTGATGCAGGTATATAAGTACTGCCATGTAGGCATTGGATTAGTGTGGCATTTGTGTCTTTCCAATATGTGTGCATTAAATGCAGAAATGTGAACTGTGGTGATGATATTACCAAATGCGCCCAAACGGGAGCAATGTGCTGTTGTTCTTTTCTTGGCTGCCAAAGGACAGACACTGGTAGTCATCCATTGGAGAATGAAGAATGTGTATGGGCAGCATGTCTGTTAAAAACTACTGTTGTGGAATGGAGTGCCAAGTTCCGTGGTGGTAGCAATTCAGCACAAGATGCCAGTTGATCTGAGAGGCCAGCCTTGTCCATTACGGACAACAAGGATTGGTAGACACCCAAGTACCCACCCTGTGGTCTTGTCTTTCATCATGTGATTATCATACTTTCGCTCCCTTGAAAGAGGTCTTGAAGGGTTGATGAGTGCTGTCAGACGAGGATGTGCAGCAGGCAGTTGTGGATTTCTTCATGCATCAGGACACTGTGTTTTACCAAGTGGGTATCTTGAACCTGGTGCATCAGTCGGATGATTTCCTCTGTGCTCATGATGAGCTTACTTGATAAGCATACTGATTCTGGACTGTACAGCCTTCGAACAGAAACACATTGATTGCTCTTATAGTACAATGTTGTAGAAGAATAGAGAACTTCCCTTTGTGTAAGCCTAGTTGCATTCCATTAACTACTAGCTCTACAGTCTAAGAAATCTGTATTGTTTTTTGTTATTTTAGAAAATTTGTGAGGTAAATTAACATGTTTGACAAAATATTTCAGTGCTCTCCAGTATTTAAAATCACCTTCTGGATCTCCAGGAGATGCATTGATTCCATTATTGTTTGGTAATGCTCAACCTGTAGAGGTACCTGTGCCACCATCTCTCCTGAAGGATGGTGAGGTTGATTTTATCAGTGGTAAGCTTTTATATAAATTATACATTTCTTCACCATATTCTTTATAAAGATACTGTAAATAACAATGAACACAAGACTAAAATCAAGTTAAAGTAAGTTTAACAAATGCTTTGTTTACTCTATCTTTTGTCTACATTTTAGAAAAAATATTGCTATTAAATGTTAAGCCTGCAAAAGATGAAGCTGTTGAGAACAGGAGGGGGGAGAGCCCTTAATTATAGCTTAGTGAGTATTAGGGTTACCAAGCAGGGTATATCCAATGTCCATTCCAGATGTTCATCCCATGCAGCTGTTAGTAATCGTAATGTATGTTGATGGAGCACTTTGTGCTAAACAGACTCATAAAACCACACTGCAAACAGTGTGATGGGTCAAAGTTTGTTAACATTTCAGCTATGTATGTGACATATGCCACGGAGACTGCCTGTCAGATAATGTTGAATGGTGACTTGGAGCCTGTGCTGGCATGTGATCAGGATACAAACTGTTCACCTTGATTCCAGGTTCTGAGATTCAGAAGTTCTCATTCCTGAACTGAGACAACTACTAGCATAGCTCAGCTGAGGTATTGCATGGGTCGTATATCTTGTCAAACCCTAGAGGCCCTGGCAAGCTAGTGTATCATGGGTATGATCGCCAGAGACCGTACTGCCATGTGAGAGTTCATAGGATGTCAATTTCTGGCCCAGATGAAACAATATTTGCAGTAGTAGACTCCAGAAACTCGAGCAATAGCGTCAATGAGTATGTTCAGCAAGAAAAACAAAGCAGCAAAAAAGATTTAAATGGAGGCTTACTTGGAAACAAGAAAATCATAGAAATATCGCAGATGAAACCTCATGACAGATTAAAACTGTGTGCTGGACTGAACTTTGGAACTGTACCTTTCATGGACAAGTAATCTACTGACTGAGCTATCCAAGCACAACTCACACTCAGCACAAGGAGTACAGTCTCTAAAAACCCTTGAGAATTATCTGCATTCCTAGGATATCACATGTGGAATAGGCACCTGAAGTCTAGGGGTTGATTCAAGGGAAGACTACAATAAGAAATATCAGAATATTGTAGCAGTAAGTATAGTTACTTCACTGTTCAGTGCCATATTTGACAGACTAATAGGTATTGCATGGTGGCAGTATTTGGATTGAATTCCACTTTAGCAATTATTGTTGTTTTCCTGTGTTAATTTGTTTAATTTATAGAAAAATGAAATTTTCACAACAAATAGTTAATAGTTTGCAATAATATTTTTTTACCCTCAAAATGGCATCACATGTGGTTTCTTTACCAATTAATGTGTTATCCAAAGGGCAGCTCAGTAATTTCATTGACAATCTGTATCCTGTGAGGTGTCATCATTAGAGGTGTGAAGCGTCCACATCTACAGAGGAAGTTTTAGAAGTATATGGAAACCAGTTGGGTGTAGTGGTCCATACAATACTAACACAAATGATGAGATGACTTGCTTAGTTTCATGTGTAAATGTCTGAAGATGGTGCCAGCGAGGCATCAAATCTGGTTAGCTAATTAAAGTTATGAAATAAAATTACAGCTGTTGTTATCTATTTTGTTCAAGTTACTAGAAGAGGGTCATTGCCAGAAAATGGATGTCAAGTAGCACTTGCTGTGGCCAGCTTCACTGAACTGCATGATCTCTCTCTTCCCCTTAACACTTTTACGAGGATTACATTTTGAGGGCTCTTGCAATTAGTGTATTAAAGCATTTCAAAATTGGTGAGCTGTTGAGTGTTGCCTGCCATGGGCAGAATTCAGTGAATCGTAAGAAAACCTCAGTGTTCATGCTGCTGCTAATGTGTAGACTAAATAATCAGCTTTTGATAATCTTTGCCCTTCTAGTAGACCACGGTGGAAGCAATTTATTACCACACCAGTGTTATTGTAATTTTTTGCTGTAGTTGTAGCCATCCCATATAAGTGGACTAATATTAAATGTTGCTACCAGTTTTATCATACTTGTCTTGACAAGTGGCCCTTGATTTAAAGTGTAGAAAGTGTCACATCTGCTGGAGAAAATTAACTTCACATCATCTGGACATTTAGCATGTCTCTCTTTCAGCAGTTTGCAGAAAAGCCATAATGCCATCTCGTACTAGGTCTAGAATACATGGAGATTATTTTTGATTGATATTTGAAGTAATAATTCCTCTTCTGCATTTCTCAATGTAAGTCTGTAAAATGACATGTTGCATTTTAGTCTGGGCAATGCTGTACTGTATTTGTATTTGACCATTGCTATGATTTTCTGCTGCTACCTTTTTTGCTGTCAAATGTATGGTGAACAATTTGCAAGTCATGATTATAATTCTAGGAAGGGTAATGACTATGAATTATTGCTTTGAGTGTCATAGATTTTGAGAAAGCTTTACCTTTGGTTTCAATGAAATCTGTACTGACAGCCACTGAGAAATAAGGCAGTAAATCAGTCTGTTTTATTCTGAAGAATATATCTGCAAACTCTACAGCTTCAATTATACTGCATCAGGATAGTGTGAAAAACTCAGAATTCAAAGAGGAGCCGGTAAGGAGATATTTCAAGATAACATATTTTTCAGGGAATAAGTCGTGTTATTGAGGAAGGTGATTGGGACGAACAGGATTTACATATCCATCCACATACACGTTTTCCTTTGCCTCCTTAATTTGATTAAGGAAAATGCTGGGATGAGTGCTTTGAAAATAATGAGGACAATTTCCTACCTCATCTTTGACATATCCAAGTTGTTCCATCTCCATGACGTTGTCATTTATGGATCATTAAACCACTCAGAATTCCTCCTTCCTTCCATCCACATTAGCAGTGTTCATTATGGTGGCATGTGAATGAGCTGCACATTAGTGAGTCTGTCTTATCACCATGTACAGTGTGCCTGACCTTTTCATTGTGAGTTCACCATAGCCTTTGACTTCTGGCTACAAGTTCATAAGTTCAGAAAGAATCAAAGAAGAAATTTCTTAGCATACTTACAATGGCCAGTGCTCATTTAAGATACACCTTTTGAGTCTGTCGTTACTCTTGTGGTGACTTCAGCTTCACTTGTGGTGGTTACAACTTCATTATCTGTATTTAATAGTGTGTATAGAACTCTAACTTCTCACATATCCATAGCTTTATGTGCTAATAATTTGTGTTGGTCACAAACAGGGATCATTTTAATACAAAATGGACAGTTACTAGCATTCTCTGTTATTTGAAGTTAAGTCTTTTATCTGCATAAAATACCCAACACCATAACACTAGTGACATAATATCTAACATTGTGAGCTATATTTATATCACTTTACAGGTAACCTTCATGCAAGTCAGAAGGAAGCTGTTGCATACAGTCTGAAACAGAAGCATATTGCAATAATCCAGGGACCTCCTGGTACAGGAAAAACTACAACTCTTGTGGAAATAATTCTTCAGCTTGTGAAAGCCAAACAAAAGGTAATAAATTTCATGTATATAAATTAAATTTCAGATTGGTATTATTATATTTAAAGAAGTTAAATGTGCAGGTTATAAGAAAGTAGGAGAAACTTTTATCAAATTTGGAAGGAAAAAAATGCATGCATGCAGCTTGTTGTTATTGTTAATCAGTTTGAATTTTAACTTCATTTTGTGTGTGTGTGTGTTGTAATAACATTTCTGCCCATAGGTGATAGTGACAGCACCATCAAACATTGCAGTGGATAATGTTCTAGAACGCTTGGTACGAGCAAAATGTCGCGCCATTCGACTTGGACATCCTGCCCGTATGCCAGAAACATTTCAGCAATATTCATTGGATTCTGTTATTGCAAGTAGTGATAATGCTCAGATATTATCAGAAATCAGGTCAGAAATTCGTGAAGTTTCTCGAAAGCTGCGCAGGAGCTCAGAAGAGACTAGGGATAGTGTTACCAGACGAGTGAAAGAGCTGAGAAATGAAATAAAAAGAAGAGAACTAAAAACTCAGAAGGATGTATTGTTTAAGGCAGAAGTTGTCTTGTGTACATTAACTACAGCAAATTATGATGGACCGTTAAAACTCCTTCCTCCCGACCATTTTGATGTTTTGGTCATTGATGAATGCTCGCAGGTAACCACACAGCTTTTATTTGTTATTCATAAGTTAATAATATAAAATAATGATACAAAAAAATGTCGTCCAGAAGAGGAGCATATAATAACAAGCTACTCAAAACAAATTGATATAAAACTTCCTGGCAGATTAAAACTGTGTGCTCGACCGAGACTCGAACTCGGGACCTTTGCCTTTCGCGGGCAAGTGCTCTACCATCTGAGCTACTGAAGCACGACTCACCCCCGGTACTCACAGCTTTACTTCTGCCAGTATCTCGTCTCCTACCTTCCAAACTTTACAGAAGCTCTCCTGCGAACCTTGCAGAACTAGCACTCCTGAAAGAAAGGATATAGCAGAGACATGGCTTAGCCACAGCCTGGGGGATGTTTCCAGAATGAAATTTTCACTCTGCAGCGGAGTGTGCACTGATATGAAACTTCCTGGCAGATTAAAACTGTGTGCCCGACCGAGACTCGAACTCGGGACCTTTGCCTTTCGCGGGCAAGTGCTCAAGTGGTAGAGCACTTAGAGCACTTGCCCGTGAAAGGCAAAGGTCCCGAGTTCGAGTCTCGGTCGGGCACACAGTTTTAATCTGCCAGGAAGTTTCATATCAGCGCACACTCCGCTGCAGAGTGAAAATCTCATTCTGGAAATTGATATAAATTGGACACTGAAAAGAAGGGTCATTCTTTGTTGTCTAATCTTCAGTAATTTTAAATAACTCATTTATCCCATCAAAGGCATCCTTTAATGAAGAGCTTTGTTAGAGATATATGCAATTTTATCATGGAGTTTGTTTTTATGTCAATTTGACCACAGTTGTTACTGCTTCCCAGCTAGTAACAAGATGCTCCTCTTCTTTCTCAAACATCCTTATAATCATTTATGGTGTTTCAGTCCAACATAAACTCTTGATACAAATAAATACAGAAAAACATTTATTGATCACATACTTTCATTTGTCTCCTGAGTGGAGAATGCATGGAGTGAAAGCTTGTGATCAACTTGTGGCACATTGGTTACTGTGGCAAGACCCGCATCCTTCTCTCGGAGCAGACGGCTTATAACTTATAAAAGAAATGAACGTGTAATGGATTAATTTGTTGCAAAAGTAAGAAAAAGTTAACGAGGGTCAGATGGGCCAGGAACAGCCTCTTCACTAATTTTTGTAAATAATACTAACACTGATTTAGCACAACAACGCACACAGATCCACATTATATTCACACGATGCTGTCACATAGCTAAGGTTGGCAGTGAAGGTAAACATTTTGGAGTGGCATGTTGTCAGCCAATTTCCACTGATCACAGAGAGGACAAGTAAAAAGTGTGAGACCAGTATCAGTAAAGTGAAAGTGTAATTGTACTCAAAGTATGTTTTTTGTTTTTGCTGTTTTTCCAGATCTCAGTCATTTCACTGTTTAAATTCAAATCAAGATTCTTTGCTTGAGTTGTAAAACAATGTTTGCAAAGTATTTTATTTTCATGCAGGTAGGACTGATTTTAGGTTAAGCACTGTGTTATGTTTTGCAACTGACGCCAGCACTTTGTGTTTGGAATTGCGAATAGGATACTGATCTGCTAGCAGATCCAATACACAGACAACATGCTATTTGTGACTGTATGTGTTTGTATATGATGACATGTGCAGATGAAAATCTATCTGTTCTGCTTATCTGTTTTGAAACTTCATTAACTTTAAGGGAATGGAGGCTGCCTGTTGGATTGCATTACCCCGAGCAAGCAAAGTAATAATGGCAGGTGACCATATGCAGCTGCCACCTACAGTTCTAAATCCAGAGAGTACAAATATATTGTCAGTTAGCCTCATGGAGCGGGCAGTAAAGAAATGGCCTTATCACATGCTAACGCACCAGTTCCGTATGAATGAGACAATTATGAAATGGGTATCGGAGAAAATTTATAATGGTCAGCTCACAGCTGATGCATCTGTAGCTAAACATCTTATGAAAGACTTACCTTGTGTCACAGAAAATGATGAAACAGGTAAATATTTATTGAATAACAGGATGTAAATGCTTCCATTTTGCACTTTTTAAATGATTTTGACTTGATACTTTTCTGTTCGAAATACTCTGTACTCTGTAGAGAAACTTCCATCTCCAAAATCAGTAAAAAGATCAGTGAAATATTTCGAGAGAGAGAGAGAGAGAGAGAGAGAGAGAGAGAGAGAGAGAGAGAGAATGATAGTTGCTGAAATGTCTGGGTATATCTTCTTTCTTCAGAAAATTCTTGTAATTGCAGAAAACATATACATCTCTTTCATATGTTTTTGCTATCCCAAAATATTACAGGTATTTAATTGTCAGTATTTTACAATATTTTCATATGTAAAGAAAGCTTCAGATATGAAGTTTTTATTGCCTTTATCACACGTAGGTACACTTGATTACTAGTTTCGGTATGACTAAGTTGCCATCTTCAGATCCTCAGTGGATGGGTTATGAAATCATGCTGTGCAATAAACTGCGTGTATAGCCAGCATTTAACACGGACATATGTGGCACTTTGTGATGGGATACACCTGTGTGACCCTATGTTGCCATGAGGATGCAGTTATATTTTTTAATGTTTCACTTTCTTTTCATTATGAGCCCATTATGGTAGTACAAAAACAAACATACAGTTTATTTCACAGCATGTTTTCATATCTGTGCTCTGAGGATCTGAAGAAGGCAGCTTAGCCCTACTGAAACTAGTAATCCACAGTACCTACATGTGATCAGTGCAATAAAAATGTGATATTTGAAGCTTTCTTTACATTCAATTCATGGTCACTCTCCAGCTGACAACACTAGATATTTATAATTTTCATTATGAGCTTATAACTTTTCTTTGCTGATCCTTAATTCCATTTAAAGGTGGCACAGTGTAAGACCTTTGCAAAGAAATCCTAACTTAAGTCAATACGAATTAAGTTTTGCAGCTGTGAGCACAAGTTAGTACAACAAATGTTTTATAAATAAGGAGGAAGTCAGTTTGTGGGAAAGTAATGGATATGACTGAATGTCTTACATTGTATATCAAGGATAAAAGGTCCTACAGACGAACATATTGTAAATTGTTTACTTGTGATAGGTGTTGTGGAAATATTATTGTCTGGAGATTTTGTACATTAATTTATACTATTAGCATAATTCACTGTATTTTGTCCTCTTCTTTTGTGTTAATAAACTCCCAGTAACTTCCTCCTCTCATGGGCAGGCACTCCAATGCTATTCATTGACACAGCAGGCATGGACTATGAAGAATCTGTTGATGATGAGGGATCGTATTCGAATGAGGAAGAGGCCAATATTGTTGCTGCTCTGGTGCACCGCCTTTTAGAGGCAAATGTTCCAAATGAAGGAATTGCTGTCATAACACCCTATAGCAATCAGGTAAACTTTGAACTTACTGTTTATACTGATTTTGAGTGGATCATGACTATTAGACACCCACTTCTGCCTCCATTGAGGAAGAAGGCATACCGGACTCGTGTTTGGGTGGATTGGGTCAAATCCTTGTGCAGCCATTCAGATTGAGTGCATCTTGAATCTACACAACTCATGTCGTGTAGTTACTTGCAATACAAGTTTGAACAATAGCAGTGAAATATAATTTGTAGAGGAGGGTTGCAATTAAGATTGTTGAGTTATTAACATTCTCAGTACTGAACTTAGACTAAATAATGGAGTGCACATTTTAATTTATATTCAGATAGTGTCAAATAACATAATGTAAAATAATGCTTTCGAACATTTTACGCAACTGCATATTTTGGGGAAACTGCAGAAAGCTGAATACATCTTGATTCAAGACAAAAGCACAAGATACAATATCACATTATAAAGAGCTTCATTATGTTATGTCTTGTATTTTAAGGAACATACCTAACTTGCATTAAATGTCCCTGTTATATGCTGCAGGAAATTCCTCTGTGTGTAATTTATCCTTTGTTTCCCCTGTGGACACAATGTGAAGTTATGCTAAGTGAGTTTGATTGCAAATATGGAAATTAGTATCCCAATATTGCTAAACACTATAATACTAAAGCAGTAATTCCTAACATGTGGGTAATTATTCCTGAGGCGTAGTATGAAATGTTGTGAAGGGTACAAGGGTTCGGTTGTGTAATGCTATTGTTGTTGTTGTTGTTGTTGTTGTTGTTGATGGCAGTGGCCGGACACAAAGTGTTGGCAACCTGGAGTCTTCCAATTCCTGCCAGTTCAGCAGTAAGGACTCCAGCAATAAAGTGATTTACAAACTAAGCATAGTGCATACATTTTAACTTAGTTGATTGTAAACGGAATGCAGGGTGTGGTTGAAGCAATTGCTGCTCGGGATAGGTCTGGTGCAGAGGAAGTATGTTTTGTAAAAAGTGTCTACCCTCAATATGAATAATTTCAATGTCTTCTTGTGTCCAGTGCCATTTTCAGAGTTTCTCCTTTGACAACACTTTCATTGTTTTGCTTTTGTCTCATATGTCACTGGCATTTACCGAGTGAGTGAGTAAATCTAATAACATGCCTACTCTTCTTTATTAAATGTCGTATATCAATAAGATACTACAAGTGTTTAACGACTCTTCATTTGTTAAGTTTATTTAACAAGATGTGTGAAAAACAGCAATTGCTTGTATCACATATCAGTAAAAATACATTAATAATAGAAGTATGAAAAACCAGTATATTGGAAAAATCTACAGATATTGTTGTGTATTTACAGTGAATAAATATCAATATTCTATCCATGAAATATCGATATTTCTGAAATATTGATATGGTATAGTAACATCATGAAAGGGGTAGTTGCTACTCACCATATAGCGGATAGGCACAACAAAAGGACTGTCACAAAATAAACTTCGACCAACAAGGCCTTTGTCAAAAATAGATGACAGACACACACACACACACACACACACACACACACACACACACACACACACACACGACTTCAGTCACAGCAGCTGAAGCCACACTGTGAGTAGCAGCAGCAGTGCATGATGGCAGAGGCAACTGGGTGTGCGTAAGGAGGAGGCTGGGGCGGGGAGGGGGAGGGGGAGGAGTAGCAGGGTATGGGTGGTTGATGGTGAAGTACTGCTGGGGAGTGTGCAGGGACGAGGTGGCGAGAGGATAGGGCAGCTAAGTGCTTAGACGGAGGGCAGGGAGGAGGGGGGGGGGACAGGTTGCAGGAAAGGAGAGAAATAAAAAGACTGGGTGCGTTGGTGGAATAGAGGGCTGTGTAGTGCTGGAATGGAAACAGGGAAGAGGCTGGAAAGGTGAGGAAAATGTCTAACAAAGTTAGAGGCTAGGAGGGTTATGGGAATGTAGGATATATTGCAGGTAGTGTTCCCACCTGCACAATTCAGAAAAGCTGGTGTTGGTGGAAAGGATCCAGATGGCACAGGCTGTGAAACAGTCATTGAAATGAAGAATGTCGTGTTGGGCGGCGTGCTCAGTAACAGGCTGGTCCAGTTGTTTCTTGGCCACTGTTTGTTGGTGGCCATTCATGCGGACAGACAGATTGTTGGTTGTCATACCCACATAGAATACAGCACCGTGACGGCATCTTAGCTTGTATATCACATGGCTGGTTTCACAGGTAGCCCTGCATTTGATGGTATAGGTGACCGGACTGGAGTAGGTGGTATTGGGAGGTTGTATGGGACAGATCTTGTATCTAAGTCTATTACAGAGATGTGAGCCATGAGGTGAGGGGTTAGGAGCAGGGTTTGTGTAGGGATATATTAGTATATTGTGTAGGTTAGATGGACAGCAGAACACCACTGTGGGAGGGGTGGGAATGATAGTGGGCAGGACATTTATCATTTCAGGGCATGGCGAGAGGTAGTCGAAGTCCTGGCAGAGAATGTAATTCAGTTTTTCCAGTACTGGGTGGTACTGAGTTTCAAGGGGAATGCTCCTCTGTGGCTGGGCTGTGAGACTTTGGGAGGTGGTGGGAGGCTAGAAAGATAAGACACGGGAGATTTGTTTTTGTACAAGGTTGGGAGGATAATTACAGTCTGTGAAGACCTCAGTGAGACCCTCAGTATATTTCAAGAGGGCCACTCGTCACTGCAGATGCAACGACCACGGGTGGCTAGGCTGTATGGCAGGGACTTCTTGGTATGGAACAGTTAGCAGCTGTTGATGTTGAGGTATTGCTGTTGATTAGTAAGTTTGATATGGACAGAGGTACTGATGTAGCCATCTTTGAGGTGGAGGTCAACATCTAGGAAGGTGGCTGGTCGGGTTGAGTAGGAACAAGTGAAGCAAATGGGGAAGAAGCTGTTGAGATTCTGGAGGAATGTAGAATGAAGATAGGGTGTGCTCACCCTCAATCCAGATCATAAAGATGTTATCAATGAATTTGAACCAGGTGAGGGGTTTAGGATTCTGGGTGTTAAGGAAGGATTCCTCTAAATGGCCCATGAACAGGTTGGCATAGGATGGTGCCATGCAGGTGCCCATAGCCATACTGCTGATTTGTTTGTAGGTAATGCCTTCAAAGGGGAAGTAATTGTGCGTGAGGATATAATTGGTCATGGCAACAAGGCAGGAGGTTGTTGGTTTGGAATCTATTGGGCATTGTGAAAGGTAGTGTTCAATAGTGGTAAGGCCATGGGCATTAGGGATGTTAGTGTAATGGGAGGCAGCATCAATAGTGATGAGCTGGGCAGGGAACCTCTCCCTGGAGTCCATCTCTCTGCTCACCCCTGAGTCACTGCTGCCACCCTAACTCTCCCCTACCTCACTGCTACCTCCCCTCCTCCCACCTCTCTCCTGTCCTCCACCTAACCTCACAATTGCACCTAGCTGCCCTACCCTTTCTCCACCTCATCCTTGCACACTCCCCAACAGCACTTCACCATCCCCCAACCCTATCCTGCTATCCCTCCTCCTCCCCGCCCCAGCCTCCTCCTTACCCCCGCCCAGGGGTGCTTCTCCTATCGTGCACTGCTGCTGCTGCTGCTCGCAATGTGGCTTCAGCTGCCAGAGATTGAAGTCGTGTGTGTGTGTGTGTGTGTGTGTGTGTGTGTGTGTCTGTCTATTGGTCATCTATTTTTGACAAAGGCCATGTTGGCTGAAAGCTTATTTTGTGACAATCCTTTTGTTGTGCCTATCTGTGACTCAGCATCTCTGCTATATGGTGAGTAGCAACTACCGTATTTACTCGAATCTAAGCTGCACTCAAATCTAAGCCGGACCTGAAAAATGAGACTTGAAATAAAGGAAAAAAAATTTCCCGAATCTAAGCCGCACCTGAAATTAGAGACTCGAAATTCAAGGGGAGAGAAAAGTTTTAGGCTGCACCTCCAAATCGAAACAAAGTTGGTCCATTGTAATATGAGACACAATTTAGGTTGAATGAATGACGATACACCTACAGTAGTTTGGTTCGAGTCATAAGCTTAGCAGTTAAGCTTTACCGGGTAGCCATTGCTATGTGTCAGATGCTCTGTCCGTATTTATACGGGTACCCTTTCTTTTTCACGCGCTTCGTCTGGTTTGAATCAATTGCTTATTTTGCTTTGATCTGATAAGTGCCATTTTCTTTGTTATAGGTGTTTATGTCACTCTAAGCTGAAAATGCATTACTTTACTGTGTCATGCATTGTTTGTTGCATTCTGATAGTGTGTATTTACAGCCTGTCGCTGCTCGCGGCATGGCTTGCTTTTGTGCGCGCTACCGCCACTTACAATAAATAAAAGAGAGGAATCATCTCATTAGCGAAACAATGGCAAGAGAATGCTATTTGTTGTTACTTACACTACTGCTTTCTTTGATAATGATCAACAAGAACCAAATAATAGACTGCGTATGATAGAACATGTTCTGAACGAGAGTTAGGTGAAAATTTTTCTCCATTTCAAAATCTTTGCAGCCACTTCTTTAGTACATCAAATTCTGCACAGAAATTAGTCATATTAGATTTAAAAATCTAGTCAGTTGCCGTGCTTCATTTCTGACTGTATCACTATTAGGCATAAGAATAATATGAATATAAACATGACACAATATGTATATTCTTCCGTGTTTGCTGTTGTGTCACTCTAGTTTCGTAGTTTATTGACAGGATTTAAATGAGATAGCAGCAAACACGAAAGAATACATGGCAAAATGTTTATATTCGTATTATTCTTATGCTGAAGAGAATACTGTATGTGATTCACATTTCATCAGGTTCCTATTAGCAACCATCTCTTCTCACACGTAGGAAAAAATTGAGAACGCAGAGTTGGCCATATTGATAAACATCCAAAACAGTCTTGCCAGTCGGATTTTCGTAGTACATTGAAATTCTGCTACATTCGAAGATGAACAATACGGAATTTGTATTTACTTCGTTGGATAATGTATGAGAATGCAGTGGTCGAAACTCGGGGCGGAGAAAAAAAGCCCGTCTTCCACCTTTCTTTTTTAAATTTATTTACTGACGCAGCGGTTTTGGCGCCAGTATTTATCTTTGTGCCTACAAAGCATGACTGTGTAGCGCTACATATATTCGCCGGCAGAAGTTAGTTGTGGCAGCACCTACCAACATTTTTCAGAACTTCCGCTTGCTTTGCACTAGATTCTAAGCCGCAGGCGGTTTTTTGGATTACAAACACCGGAAAAAAAGTGTGGCTTAGATTTGAGTAAATATGGTATCCTTTTTATAATGTTGTTACATTCCATCCTGGATTTTCCATTGTTTGATACAGTGTAACGTAATATGTGACCTTAATGTAACCGTGCCATATTTTTTGTGTATGCTCCAATTGATGCTGCATGCATTGCAGGTCATTCATCATTTTTATTGACACACTTAATTAAAAACATTTGGAAAAGATCTGGATTATTGTACTTTTTCATGCATATTGATGCTTTCAACAGTAGACAAAATCTTTTATTTCATCATTGTCTTAATCTTATCAGTGGAATATCTATCGGATATTACAGCTGCCACATTTTGAAAGTCATCATTCCTCTTTGTACGGGTGTAATGAGAGTTCTAGCCTGTGTGCTATACTAGCTATACTTTGCCACAGTTCTTGGAATTGCAGTCTCAGGTTGAAATTGCTGCCAGGGGCTCTAACAATATTGAAAAGTCCAGGATCTTTCTCACCTTGAATATTGTGGTAGTTTTCTATTCTCATTGTCTTTCTGGCTGGTATAGATAGCAGCTTCTTCTTCTTGTTTATCCAGTTATGCAGCTTCAGATCTGCTTCCTGGAAACCAGTGAATGTAAGCTCTTTGTGGACTTGTCTTCTCATCATCCTCTGACAGGAAGGATTGTCTACAGGTACTTTCTTAGTTCTGCACAACTTATTGACTGGAACTGGGACAACTAAGCTTGCTGCGAGGTTTCTAATGGCCTTGTAGTTAATGCCATTTGTCTACTTTTATTTTGGGTGCAAATTCATTATCAACAGACTTGACACTAAATTGGTGCAGTCCATCAGCTTCTGACAGTTCTCATTCCAGTTCCTGTCCCTTCATCGGACGCACAGAGGAGAAGTAGCTGTCTTCTAGACCCTATGAGCTTGGGGCTAATTGTCTGCTAATTGTTTGCCAGTCACTGGTTTGGATTTAGTCGACTGTGTCATTGCCCTCTTTGCAGAAAACTTTGTAAAAGGTCTTTTGCAAGAGTTTTCTCGGCTATATTCTGATTTGTGTAGATGATCAATCAAGCATAAGTCCAAATTGCCACTCAGTCAATTGCTCCTGTCAGTGAGAAGCACTCTGAGGAGCTCTTCAACTTCCTTTGCATGTTACATCTTCTTCACGTGCTCTTTCTATTCAGTGTACAATGACTGGAGACCAGAAAAATTTGCATTTTGTGATAAATGTGAAATAGATGGAAATTCTGTCTCAAAATGTGAAAAAGTGAAATTATATAATAGATGCTATTTTATAGCGAATTATGTCCAGATGAACTATTTTATCAGAGGTAGTTTGAAGTAGCTTTATTTTCTGCATATAAATAAAAAAAGTAACTAATTTTTAGTTATTGATAATATACATAATCTGGCAAAGCCCAGTTTGGAAAGATAATGTGCTTAAGAACCTCTTTGCGAAATAAAAAGTCCATGAATGCAATGGCTTATTAATACATTAGGCCAGTTGTGGATGGTTGAATGATCTATCTAAGATGCATGCTGCATAGTGCAACATTTTACGGAGCCCTGGGACCCATAGAGTATACATATCTATGGGAGGAGCATAGCTTGCTGTGCATGTTCTCAACATCAAACTGGCCTAGTCATGTGATTTTGGGACAACACTGCTTGTCTACAGTTTGCAATAATAGCAAAACTTGAATATTACATGTATTTGCCCTTTTTATATATGTTTCTGCACATTCGAGTTCTAGTAACAGCTATGGTGCAGTATTGTCATTACTATGAATGTAAAGAGAAGTATGTGAAAGCAGGACAAGTTTTTCATAGATATGTACAACAAATGTATAATTGTAAATGTCATATTGATATGAGGCACTTTATATGTTGAGAAATATCAAGAGACTGTAGTATAAAGTCTTGTATTGTAGAGATAATTTCTGTGATTTTATGGCCATGTGTTTATGACACAAGTGTTAGGTAAATTTGCAAGTGTGTTTGAGTAAACTGCCAGTCAGTGTATACAGATTAGTATATTTATATGCAGATATAATTTATACATGACACTCCAAATAATTTCCTCCAATTAATGCAGATTTTCAAATCCTTGTGTATATCTAAGTATCTCTCAATGAGATAGTGTCCTGTACAGTGTCATAATAACATAATTAATTAGAAAACGTTTGACTATATGAATCGGTGCAATAGAAACTGTAAAAAATATTGTTAGCTGTCACTTCTTATTCCATTACCAAAAAACCATAAATAAAGTGATATCTGAGCTAAGATACTGTGCTCTTAACTTATTTAAGCAAACATCAGTCCCTGGTATCGAATTGTTAAGATGTCTATAAAATGTGTATACAAAGTTTCTCAGTCCTTCGAAAGGTGATACATCTGTGGCACCAAAGTAATAACTCCTAAAATATGCTAACCACTATACAGGCTAAAACGCACAGTCCCAAAATTGTGTAACTTGAGCTGTGGCAGATGTTGCGGACGGAATTCTCATTCTATGCATCTGAATGCTCACTCCACAGATATTTATACTCTTTGGTGGGGCCTAGCATTTTATAACAAAAAGCACATACATTAGTTTGTTAGCTAAAGTTGAAAAGTTGTTATTATATGGACATTTAATGCAACAAATTAGGTAGCAGATGTTTTGCATCGAATAACACTACAGGTCAGGCCTACTCTGTCACATGTATTTCGGCTAATCAACTTTCAGAATCTGCTAGAAAACAGCCAGAAAAAAATACTTGTTTTAGGAAAATGCTTTCTTTATGTATTCAGAGATGCCAAAGGCCAGCACGAATTGTCAAGATAGATTTATCTTGATGTTCCCTATCCTGTTCCTATACAAACTTCTAGCAATATTCATTTCACTAAAACATCTCTCAACTATTGAACTATTGCATTTTACCAAGGCAGCACTAGAAGTATCATAGCCAAATTGCAGAGTTCACTAAAAGACTTCTGTTCACTTGCATCTCATATTTTGATACTTCTGACTAAAATCCAATCATGTCTGTCACATTCTTCCATTCCAAAAGTTGATTTTCTGCCAGGACAGTTTTGCATCAGAAGGATGGCTGGTATGATAAATAATTTCAAAGCTGATGATGTGAGATTGTCCTTTACTCTTCTTAAACAGTTTTCTGGTACTGTAGATGATACCTTGTGCAGCACTTCAGCATTCTACAGGAGAGAGGATTGGAGCTTATGGACAAATTGTACAATAAAGTTACTGCAAACTTTCTGATTCCCATTTCAGTATCCACAGTCATTCTGGTATGCAAAATTCCTACTTGCTTTTCAAAAGTGGAATCCAAATGTGGCCTGAGATGAAGAAAATTCTTAACATTTGCAAACATCATATCCTCTTGAGACCCTTTTATGATTCCCATTTGTACAGATTTTGATTAAAATAGTGATATGTTGCAGCAGCTTGTAGGGGGTCAACAGATCCAGATTAGCATTGTATTAATTACATTGCACTGTTGCAGAATTGGTCATAGAAATATGAAAAGCAATTTGTTATTATCGTCTTTATGCATTTTGTATAGTGTCTGAGTGGTATAGCTCTTTTCATTCACTGATGCCTCCCTGAAGTACACCCCCCCCCCCCCCCCCACTGATTAAATATGTGTTCACAGATGGGCTCAATTGAGATCCACCATGTTCTGGTGATTTGTTGTACCCTCAAAAGATCTTCATCATAAAGAGTATTATACAGATGATTGTAGGACTTTCACCTTGTCGAGGAGCGGCATATGTTTCTGAAAAGATGAATTGCAATTGGTTGAATTCTTCTTTACAAGAATGAGGAAAGGCCAACTGGTTGGAGTAACAGATACATGGTATGAGGATTAGGTGTGAAACTTCTTGTTTAAGGAGAGCATAAACTCCATTGTCTTTGCCAACTGTAAAAGATGCATTATCTGTGCTTATACCATGTATTTGCTGCAAATTCAGCTCAAAGTCAGCTAACGTAGCTTTCATTCCTTCAACAATTGCTTTTGCATCATGGAGTCTATCCCAACAGTTTCAAATGAGTTGAAACTACACACTCTTTGTTTCCTGAGAAGCCCAAAGAACAAACACTCAGCTGTTTCGTAATAATTATGTCGGTGCCATCAACAACAAGTACACTGTACGAACTATCCCCAATGTAATTTTACAACGAAACATTAAATTGTGGATATATTACATTTTTATAACATCACTGCATTTTGTGCAATGTTATTTTCAGATAACTTGTTTGGAAACATCGTTTGTTCAGCTTGCTGAGATGATCAGCACAGTGTATAGCACAATACTTACTCACAAATAATGTCATTTTTGCCTCGGCTCTAGCTGTTGTGACTGATAGAACTTTTGGCTGAAGATTCTATTTAGGCTTTGTAGCACAAGAAAATGTTTTAGCTTCTTTCACATGCTTGATGGATTTAGAATAGTCTCCCAGTCCCAAATACTTGCAGTTGAGAAGGCTTTGGCAGAAATGACTTTGCATCTTTGTTTTACTGTTGGTACCTTCTGTATCTAGTCTTTCAGATTTACATCTTTTAATCATTCTTCTCTAAATTGTTGCATAATTATGTTTCTTTGGCACTTTTTAACAAAATGTACACATGTCTAAGGAAACTGACTCTTATTCAAAATGAAAGGAGTTAATAAATGCCCAGAGATAGTTAAAGGTTGCTGCCTGTGTACTGTTGATAATAAAATGGCTGTAATAGCACTGCAGACTGTATTCAAGCAACCCACTGAGGCCCTGCTGCAGTCTGTTATAAGTCCGGGCAAAACGCCGCAGCCAGTAGATGTGCAGTCAGCAGGGCATGCATGAGGAGAGCGGTAGCAATGGTGGTTGTGGGAAAGTGCTGTAGGGGAAATGCTGAGCACTGGAGGGGAAGTGCTGCTCTAAACATCTTTGTAAATGTTAAGTGGAGCCCCTCCACACCCGCACTTCAATGGTGACCTTCAAAAGGTCTGTCACCATGCTGTGATTAGTGCCTAAAAAGAATTTCATTGAAATTGCAGTGATTTATTTTCAGTTGGCTTGCCAACCACTTGTAATTATCAGAGAAACATCATTAGTGACAAATTTTGAGTAAAATTTTACACATTTTTCTGGTTGCCATTTTAAAATTTGCTTCTTTTGCCAAACCCAGTGGAGTATACACAGTATCACCTCTCTAACGTGTTGTGCAGACACAATTGCGAGAGAATTCTGAAACAGTGATTTCTTAAATGAGGAACTGAGGAAAAGAAAGGTCAATAACTTATTAAAAAAGCACATCCCCAGAACAAAAATAAATGTATATTGTTTAGTCAGTCTGTAGTTAGAGGATTACCATGGTAGATAATGAAGTTTTGCATAATAACCATATAGTAAAATAACCTCCTTTTTGTATGCTATCATTTGCCAAAATCTCATTTTGATATAAACTGTTTATGAAATACGGGGGATGTTGTGGATATTTCATTCTGGATTCATCACTGGTGTGGCGTGATCGCAAATGAGTGTGCTACATCAGATCAATTTTCTTGAGATTGGTGACAGATACCTTCACCCAAGTCTAAAGAAAAATTTTATACATTAGCTAAATTTCATATGCAGCAATGTATTGTGTAATTTGTACCAAACTCAAAATCATAGAAACACCCATTTTTCACTGCAAACGTTTTCAATTTCACGCAGTGTGCTACTTCCAAGTAAATATCACAATAACTATGATAATTAACAAAATAATGGGCAGAACATCATGGACCTGACACATGATGCTATAAGTAACACAAAAATGATTTTTTGTACCAAATAGTTTCTGTAAACTCGTTTGAGAAAGAACAAAAATCATTGCCGACTGGCCAAAACCACTTGTCATCATTACCTTCCAAACAAACAAATGAATTCGCCCAGAGCTTTGAATGAAAATTGACCACTGCACATTGGCCTTCTTATTGTTCCTGAACTGTACTGTGTCAGATGTCACGCAGCTGCCAACAGTAATCAGGATAGTCGTTGTTAAACAGTGTATTAGGCTATCTATTCTAAAAGTCCATCTAAAATATTATTAACTCAATGAAATTTTTTTAAACTTTAATATTTTAATAATTGCATGAATTAAGTTAATTAAATTATTTAATTGTGTTTAATTTATTAAAATATAGTAATACAAGAAATCTGCCAGAACAGCCAAAAATCAGCTGAGTTGGCAACACTGCCTAAACTATGCTGTTACACAGTGCCAATCTCAACAGGCAATTGCGTGGTAACCGTTCCTGAATGATTTGTGTTGTTGTGCATTGCTTGTTGTTTTCTCTTCTTGTTTTGAAATGAGTGAAACAACAAATCTGGGTCCATCATGGATTTTGATTAAGACACTTACAAGAACAGAAGAGATCGATGATCCTTGTGACAGTATCAGTTCTGCTTTCGCAGAAGATGGGTGTAGGCTGCTGCTCTGTGAAAGAGATGTGGGGTTCATTTCCCTGCACTGTTCCTCACCCCTGTGGTGGCCAAATACTAGTTTGTTTATGCTCATGGCCTGCCACTATATACTATAGTGCTCCCACTCTGCATGCTATAATGATTGGAAAAGAAAGTCTGCATGTTTTTTGACTGTACAAAACCCTTTCCCAAATGTTAAAATAGTTACTTTTGGTTCAGCTTCTACACTAACTGCCTTGTCATTTCTGTCTGTAGCATTGTTAAGCATGGGTCCCTCGGCTATTAATGCCCACAAAATGTCAAAATTAATATTCTGCAGGTTTTGTAATCATTTAAGTGGGTGGGAAGAGATAAATAATGTTGAGAAACACCTCAAACCAGAGACACATTCAGTCCACCTGTGGAAAAATGCTGCTACTTTTCAACAGAACAGTCATTTTTTTTAAAGCTTAAATACAGGCAAACAAAAAGCAGAGGCCACTTCGGAAAAAAAAAGCTGTTGGAAGTTTTCACAGAAGCAAAAATTCCAGTCATAGGGGTCTCAACCAGCACTTTTTTTTAACAGTCAATTTGAAAGAACTAAGGCTTTTTTCATCCTCACTTACGTAGCATGACAATCTTACATTTTTATGTCTAATCATCTATTTTTTATGATATGAATATAATAGAGGGAAACATTCCACGTGGGAAAAATATATCTAAAAAGAAAGATGATGAGACTTACCAAACAAAAGCGCTGGCAGGTCGATAGACGCACAAACATACACACAAAATTCTAGCTTTCGCAACCAACGGTTGCCTCGTCAGGAAAGAGGGAAGGAGAGGGAAAGACAAAAGGATTTGGGTTTTAAGGGAGAGGGTAAGGAGTCATTCCAATCCCGGGAGCGGAAAGACTTGCCTTAGGGGGAAAAAAGGACAGGTATACACTCGCGCGCACACACACACATATCCATCCGCATATACACAGACACTGTGTATTAGTGCTGGCAGGTCAATAGGCACACAAACATACACACAAAATTCAAGCTTCCGCAACAAACGGTTGCTTCGTCAGGAAAGAGGGAAGGAGAGGGAAAGACGAAAGGATGTGGGTTTTAAGGGAGAGGGTAAGGAGTCATTCCAATCCCGGGAGCGGAAAGACTTACCTTAGGGGGAAAAAAAGGACAGGTATCACTCGCACAAGCAGACATTTGTAAAGGCCTAGATAAAGGTGAACTAGAAAGCAAATGGAGATCTGGTGTGAAAAAAGGCGAAAAAGTGTTGGTTAGAGCTGGGCTATGTTGATCCTGTGGTGAACTTGTGTAGGTAGACAACGATGTGCATAAAGGTTAGGTGGTTGTGTTGCTGCCAAAACACGTTAAAGGGTGGAGAAATTCGGGAAAATTTCGAAAAAACTATGTGAGGGTGTATTAAAAGGAGTGGTTTGGTGGTGGCAGATTATGGAAATGAGGCTAACAATTGTTTGATGAAGAAATAATGACGTTAAAACCTGTGGGAAGCGGCTAAAAATGATCGGTGATGTGAGAAAAACGGAAATGGAAATAAAGTAAAAGTTATTAAAACTAGCTGAAAAGGTTGTTGAATAGCTGAAAGGAACTGTTTGTGAACTAGAAACGGTGGATTTTATAGCAGCGGTAGTGTTGAAAGCGAAAAAAATTTTTTTGGTTATGGTTTGGAAGTGGGTTACGTATTATTACGTATTACGTATTATTGAGTATATATCGGTGGGATAAAATTGTATAGTGGATTAAGGATAAAAAGGAGAAGGTGAATACAAAGTGAAACTACTGGCAAAAACAGAAGGACGAAATAAGACGACAAAAAAGACTTCGAAATGTAACAGTGACAATAACAAACGTAATTGTTGGGTTCAAATTAATGATATGAATATAATAGAAGGAAACATTCCACGTGGGAAAAATATATCTAAAAAGAAAGATGATGAGACTTACCAAACAAAAGCGCTGGCAGGTCGATAGACACACAAACAAACACAAACATACACACAAAATTCAAGCTTTCGCAACCAACGGTTGCTTCATCAGGAAAGAGGGAAGGAGAGGGAAAGACGAAAGGATGTGGGTTTTAAGGGAGTGGGTAAGGAGTCATTCCAATCCCGGGAGCGGAAAGACTTACCTTAAGGGGAAAAAAGGACAGGTATACACTCACGCGCGTGCGCGCGCACACACACACACACACACACACACACACACACACACACACACACACACACACATCCCTCCGCACATACAGAGACACAAGCAGACATTTGTAAAGGCAAAGAGTTTGGGCAGAGATGTCAGTCGAGGCGGAAGTACAGAGGCAAAGATGTTGTTGAAAGACAGGTGAGGTATGAGCGGCAGCTACTTGAAATTAGCGGAGATTTCATAGGGATGAACTAAGACGTTACGAAGGTTAGGTGGATGGCGGAAAGACACTCTTGGTGGAGTGGGGAGGATTTCATGAAGGATGGATCCCATTTCAGAGCAGGATTTGAGGAAGTCATATCCCTGCTGGAGAGCCACATTCAGAATCTGATCCAGTCCCGGAAAGTATCCTGTCACAAGTGGGGCACTTTTGTGGTTCTGTGGGAGGTTCTCTCCCACATCCTACCGGCGGTTCAGAGCATCCTCCTACAGGCCAACCGCAAATTAGAACAGCATGCCACCCTTCACCTCAAAAAACTATCCAATATCCTGGTTTCCCACCTCCGGAAAGGCAACTCACTCACCCTCCACAACCTTTCCAGCAAACCTCAACCTCCTCTCATTGCACACAAACCCAGTCTCTCCCATCTACTCAATCGCCCACTTCCAGCTCTACTCCCTCCAAAACCTCAAAATTCCAATCAACACAATCTGGAACCACAACACCCTAATTCAGTGGTTAACCTTTCCTCCAAACCTCTCTCCCAATCCGTCCTATCCAAAGGCCTCACCTTCAGCCTTACTCCCAGATTCAACCAAACAGCCCTCGTCAAAGATTTACTGTCCTACACTCGTACTCTCTGCTGGAAATATCACTTTGCCACGAAGAAAAATGATCCTAATCCTACTCCTAATGATCCAACTCCCCAAGACACTATCCAAATTGAACCCTGCCTGGAACAGTTCCGTCCTCCATCACAGCGGGACCCACCTCCTCTTCCTCAAAATCACCCTCTCCAAACCTTCCAGGAATTTCTGACTTCCATCCTTGCCTCTCAATCCTTCTTAAAAAACCTTAATCCTACTCCCAACATCACCACTGCTGTAGCCCAAGCTATCCGTGATCTGAAGGCTGACCGATCCATCGTCATTCTTCCGGCGGACAAGGGTTCCACGACCGTGGTACTTGATCGTCGGGAGTATGTGGCTGAGGGACTGCGTCAGCTTTCAGACAACACCACATACAAAGTTTGCCAAGGTAATCCCATTCCTGATGTCCAGGCAGAGCTACAAGGAATCCTCAGAACCTTAGGCCCCCTACAAAACCTTTCACCTGACTCCATCAACCTCCTGACCCCACCAACACCTCGCACCCCTACCTTCTACCTTCTTCCTAAAATTCACAAACCCAATCATCCCGGCCGCCCCATTGTAGCTGGTTACCAAGCCCCCACAGAACATATCTCTGCCTACGTAGATCAACACCTTCAACCCATTACATGCAGTCTCCCATCCTTCATCAAAGACACCAACCACTTTCTCGAACGCCTGGAATCCTTACCCAATCGGTTACCCCCGGAAACCATCCTTGTAACCATTGATGCCACTTCCTTATACACAAATATTCCGACGTCCAGGGCCTCGCTGCGATGGAGCACTTCCTTTCACGCCGATCACCTGCCATCCTACCTAAAACCTCTTTCCTCATTACCTTAGCCAGCTTCATCCTGACCCACAATTTCTTTACTTTTGAAGGCCAGACATACCAACAATTAAAGGGAACAGCCATTGGTACCAGGATGGCCCTCTCGTATGCCAACCTATTCATGGGTCACTTAGAGGAAGCCTTCTTGGTTACCCAGGCCTGCAAACCCAAAGTTTGGTACAGATTTATTGATGACATCTTCATGATCTGGACTCACAGTGAAGAAGAAGTCCAGAATTTCCTCTCCAACCTCAACTCTTTCGGTTCCATCAGATTCACCTGGTCCTACTCCAAATCCCATGCCACTTTCCTTGACGTTGACCTCCATCTGTCCAATGGCCAGCTTCACTCGTCCGTCCGACCTGGTACAGAAGCAAATAACCAGAACCACTTCCTCATCCCCTCAAACCCAGAACCTCCCACAGAACCACCACAAAAGTGCCCCACTTGTGACAGGATACTTTCCGGGACTGGATCAGACTCTGAATGTGGCTCTCCAGCAGGGATATGACTTCCTCAAATCCTGCCCTGAAATGAGATCCATCCTTCATGAAATCCTCCCCACTCCACCAAGAGTGTCTTTCCGCCGTCCACCTAACCTTCGTAACCTCTTAGTTCATCCCTATGAAATCCCCAAACCACCTTCCCTACCCTCTGGCTCCTACCCTTGTAAGACCCCCCAGTGTAAAACCTGTCCCATGCACCCTCCCACCACCACCTACTCCAGTGCTGTAACCCGGAAGGTGTACACGATCAAAGGCAGAGCCACGTGTGAAAGCACCCACGTGATTTACCAACTGACCTGCCTACACTGTGAAGCTTTCTATGTGGGAATGACCAGCAACAAACTGTCCATTCGCATGAATGGACACAGGCAGACAGTGTTTGTTGGTAATGAGGATCACCCTGTGGCTAAACGTGCCTTGGTGCACGGTCAGCACATCTTGGCACAGTGTTAGACCGTCCGGGTTATCTGGATACTTCCCACTAACACCAACCTGTCAGAACTCCGGAGATGGGAACTTGCCCTTCAGTATATCCTCTCCTCTCGTTATCCGCCAAAACTCAACCTCCGCTAATTTCAAGTTGCTGCCGCTCATACCTCACCTGTCTTTCAACAACATCTTTGCCTCTGTACTTCCGCCTCGACTGAATCTCTGCCCAAACTCTTTGCCTTTACAAATGTCTGCTTGTGTCTGTGTATGTGTGGATGGATATGTGTGTGTGTGTGTGTGTGTGTGTGTGTGTGTGTGTGTGTGTGTGTGCGTGTGTATACCTGTCCTTTTTTCCCCTTAAGGTAAGTCTTTCCGCTCGCGTGATTGGAATGACTCCTTACCCTCTCCCTTAAAACCCACATCCTTTCGTCTTTCCCTCTCCTTCCCTCTTTCCTGATGAAGCAACCGTTGGTTGCGAAAGCTTGAATTTTGTGTGTATGTTTGTGTTTGTTTGTGTGTCTATCGACCTGCCAGCACTTTCGTTTGGTAAGTCACATCATCTTTGTTTTTCTTACTCAGTTTTTACCACTTCCGGTTTTTAGAGGAATTTAGTTAAGATACGGATCACATATGTAAAGAAAGCAATCGTTATGAGGTAATGCCCATAGGTATGCAACACTCACAGTGTACAGGTAATGTGAGTATATGTGAGTATGACATTAACTGACCAAAGCTACAAGGAAAACTACTGTAGTCAACACTTGCTTATGACAGTCTACAGCAGTTACACAGCTCTAGCCATCAGCAAGCTGTGGTCAGGAGCCGTGTTGACTGTCCAGTGGCAGAGCGTGCTGTTGAGAACTGTGTATTTTACTTCAGTGGCTGCTGCATAACCATGCTTTCTGAACCCTCCCCCTCCCTTTCCTCAATACGAGCCTCTCCAAACACTGTAGACGGAAACACATCCTTCAGTCCTGCAGTTGTAGTGGCCCCTGTTCCACACCTAACTCCACTCCTGTCCCCATGTCCGCCGCCCTCCCCCCTCCTCTCACTTCACTCATTTTCCACTCCCACTCTCATCTCTACTGTACTGTCTCTTTCTTTCTCTGTTCTAGCTCCCCCTCCCTGTCCACACCTCCACATCATTGTCACCATGTGCAAATCCCCCTGCATGTACCAGAGTGAGCTCACCAGTACCACATCCCTGTCCTGTGTGCTTACTACCTCTCTCTGCCCACAGTCAGCAATCCTTCCCTCCAAAACACCCTCCATTGATCTACCTTTCCACCTTATTTCTCTACTTACCCTCTCTAGGGGATACAGTCTGTCACCCCATTCAAGTTACAGCACCATTACAACAATATAGTCTGCTGTGATGATGTTTTGTCCACATGATTATTGTTTCAGTAATTCACAGTTCGCATTAGTTTGTAAAGTCATCTGTGACTGTCAAATACAGCTAGCATATGTTTAGATAGAAAATTATTCTGTAACCAAGTAATGAACTTGTGCAGTTAATATTTGTGGGAACTGACTCAACTGTCTGTTGACAGCTCTATTGTTGGAATGATTACAGACACTGCTATTCTCAGTTCACATAGTAATATATGCATATTGACACTGATCATCACTGACATATCTTTGCAATGATGACTTGCCTTCTATCCTCATAGATGATAAAAAGTATTATCTAGTTTGAGTTACTGCAGTCCAAGTAATAATTAGTGCAAGAACTTTCATTTTATACTCAGTGTCAGTGTTGTATGAGAGAAAAATTGCTGGTTTCATACATACCTATTTGCAACATGACCAAAATAATCTTTTTCACCCTTTAAATTGTCAAACACGTTTCATATTTAGCAGTTAGTCAATGTTCTGATGACATTTATTTCAATATGCCCTTTATTACACTCGTTCTCAACTGATGAATGGCTCTGCAGAATTAAATGTTTAGATATCTTACTTCTGAAAGGAGAGGTGGGGGGGGGGGGGGGGGGGATCTCATTGATTTTTTAACTTATGGAAAAAATGGAGAAAAGAATTTGCATTAAGTTTTGCTTTAAGACTAGAATAAAATGTGGCACCAAATGTAATATTGTGGAATTTTTATTTTGGTAAGTTATCTGTGATGTACTTGCTTTTCTTTATTAGCAGTGAACAAAAATGCTATGACATTTGGAAAAACAAATCTGTTAAAAATACGCTTGGGTTTGGTGAAACAATTCAAGGCAATTGCAGAACGATAAAGCACCTGCCCAAATTTCACTGAAAAATCGTCAGCACATGGTCAAATAAAACACCATTCTGATCCCTCAACCTCTGTATGTGCTGTACATGGGACTCTAGTGATATCTACCAATACTTATAGCTGGAAAGAATGATGAAATATGAAATTCTAGCAACATCGAAGAGAGAGAGAGAGTCAGAGTAGCTCAAGGAGCTAAATACTGTAATCAAAATTGTGTTTCAGAAATTCTCAAAGACTAGTGAAACCACTGGCACAAATGTGCTGTATGTTGTGCATAAGTACTTTGAACACAAGAAAGTTAATATCTGTGTGTAAATATTTGTGAAAAAAAATTAAAATTATATGTAAGTTCTTCTCTAAACTCTTATTGCAAAAAACACTGATGGCTTAATGGTTTTCAGATATAAATTTCACTGTGCTGGGGCAGACAGTGGTTCATTTGAGAAAGACAGGGCCAAGTACTATCCCTCCCCAACCTCAAGCTTGTGCACCACCTCTAATGACCAGCTAGTTGACAAGATGTTAACCCTAAGCTTTCCGTCTTCCTTGCTCTTACTATTGTTTGCTATTTTCTGATATGTAGGTACAGCTGTTGCGATCATTGTTGACTGGGAAGTCACATGTTGAAGTAAAGACTGTTGATGGATTCCAAGGAAGAGAGAAGGAAGCTGTTATTTTATCACTTGTCAGAACAAATCGTGAAGGCAACCTCGGTTTCTTGACAGACAAGAGAAGACTGAATGTGGCTGTCAGTCGTGCACGCAGGTTTCTTGGTGTGGTCGGAGATTCTGTTACTGTCAGTAATGATGAGACAATTAAGAGCCTTCTTGACTATATAGGAGAACATGGGACAGTATTAACACCAGATTTTTATACAGGTATGTTACAAAGAGTGGGTGGATGTCTTGTCTACTATGTATACATTTGTTGGAAATTTTTCTGACACCATGTTTGCATTAAATTGGTGTATGAAATGTGTGTATTTTGACTTTTGCTATTGTTGAGCATGTGCCTATATATAATACATCGTAACAGGAAAAAAAAAAAATAGGACAACAGCAATATGTCCTACAAATTTACAATCTGTCAACACTCATGTACTTTAAGATTCAGTATCACATTGTAGTATAGACACAGTTTAAAAATAACAATGTCCTGGTAGTGCTGTGTTACCCTTGATGATAACAAAGCCAGCAGCTGTTATCAGTGACAAAACATGATATGTAGATTTGTATTGTTTACATGCAGGTTGAAATCAGTCAGTTTGGGGCAGAGATAACAACATAAAACATCATAGAGTAACTAGTAAAAAACACATTATTGATCATGATACTCCATTTTATACAGCATAATCTTTAGTTCACCATGTACATCACAATACTTAGCTACATGGACATTGTAATTTTTGACCTTATAAGGATGTGAATTATTTATACGTATGAATATTTTATGATTGAAAATCTGTGCCATACTGGGGTTTGAACCCAGATTGTTTGATTTTTGTGAGCAGTTTCCTTAACCAACATGCTGTCTGATATTGCCTCCAGGTTGGACTTTAACTATTATTTCCACTGATATTTTTATCCATGTTTTCTAAACTCTACATCTGGAGATTCTACCTTGGGGTGTATGGGAATGGCACCACTGAGGAGTGAATTCACTAATAAATTCATTAATAAAAGTAGCATACCCTGCTTCAAAGGATGGGTTTGAACTGAATTAAAGTAACTTTGAGCTGAATTAAAGTAGCTGAAATGAATTTCATATGGCTTCAGTGGAGTAAGATCATTGAAGATGTAATGACATGAAATGATGTTGGTGAAAACTAGGCAGAATTCTCACTTGTTTTTGCTGGCATCATCTCACGTCATTGCATCTTAATTGATTTATACCCACTGACTTCACATTAATTTCATTTCAGCAATTTCATGTTTATAAATATGTGTTTAATGTGTCCAATCGCTTAAGGTTGTTGTTTTCTAAATTTAGTAATTATAGTCAGTATAACATGGCCCTAAAGCCTACAATGCTTGTGTGTAGTGGGATGACAGTGAATGTGTGTATTCTATATTCTGGGTGTTTTCTATATAATGGATGTTTCAAAAAGGACTTCAAAAATTCATATAAATTTATTGAAAAAAGATAAACAGCTGGGTTTAGTGTTATTTTGTTTTATCCTTAAGCTAAAGATGTTGTATGTGGCTTCCGTTGGTTACCCTGCTCACATCCCATCAGAAGTCAATTTCTTCTCAAACTTGCTGTAGCGTTGCAGGTGTAACTTGCTCAAATTCTTGCTCTAAGTTCAGGTAGAGAAGCTGGCACAGGAGGTACAAACATGATATCCTTGATGAATCCCCATTAAAAATAAAATTTAGTGGTGTCAGGTCTGGGGAATGTGGGGGCCATGCAATTGGCGCAGCATGGCCAATCCATTGACCTGGAAAGCGGTCACTGAGAAAATCCCGGACATCAGCCAGGTAGTCGGGTGGTGCATCATCTTGCATGAGGTAAACATTTCATTCTTGGTCATCCTCATTGATTTGTGGTATCAAAAATTGTTGTAACATATCCAGGTACACTATCCCATTGATGGTTCTCTCATGGGGGAAAAAAAAGGGAGCTGTACACTTTCTTATTGCTCAATGCACACCAAACTTACAGTTTAGGGCTATCATGAACATGTTGCAATGTTTGATGCGGATTTTCACTGCCACAAATCCTACAGTTATGTGTGTTAACCTTGCTACTTAAGTGAAAAGTCGACTCATCAGAAAAGATGATTTTGTCCAAGAAATGTTCATCCTCATGTAATCGATTTAACATATCCGCATAGAAGTTCTTGCAACCAATTTTATCAGTGTCTTTTATTGCTTGTACAATTGTCAATCTGTACGGTTTCAAATGCAAACGGTTTCTCAGCACACATCAAACAGATGTATGTGGGATTTGCAGTTCATGAGATGCACGTCGGGTCAATTTCATAGGGCTGTTGACAAAACGTTGTCTCACTCGCTCAATGATGTCGTTAGATGTGCTAGGATGACCTGGTGATTTCCCATGTCTTACCGAGCACCCAATTTCTACAAAACATTTATGCCACTTGTAAATTGTAGGCCTACCAGAAGGACCTTTAGCATGCTTGATATGGAAATTACGCTGAACTGTTGTTGCTGACTTCAATTCTTCAAACCAAAACACACAGCTAGCACACTCGGGTCCAGTGAAGACAGCCATCTTTAACGCAACTGCCGCAAGTGCTCCTTATGGCGTGATTCGGTTGTATCAAACTATGCGAGACAAAATTTGTATATCCCTGCAAATTGACACTACAATCACCTTTGTAGGTACTTCGAATTAATTTATATCAATTTGTAAAGTTCGTTTTGAAACATCCTTTGTATTGAACATATGATTTTGTTGTATGCTGGTTGTCCTGAGATGAAGAAAATATACCACTTTTAGTGGCAAACTTTATGGTGCTTTTCAGTTTTGTCGCTCATTCATTCTTTTATTCATTCATTCATGCCCTCAAGGATGTGGAACAAGTTGTACATTATTAGGCAAAAACCCATCGCTGGAACTTGTGTAATGCACACTAGGTGCTAACTATGACTAGTGATAATATACTCAAACTGGTGACAGTGGGGAGGGGAGGGACGATACTGCTGCCTGCTCTTAGATTACTCAGCTTCTATTTTTATATCATATTTCAAACTAAGTGTTTATGTAACTGTTCACACTGTCAGTGTTAAAACCTCTTTAATAAAATCATTAGAGTTAAGAAAAATGTACATCCATGAGTCCAAATAGTCTGATTAATTATACAGGGTGATTTCATGATGATGTTACGAACTTTCAGGAATGATGGACAAAGGAAAATATATCAATTTGAGGTAAGAGACTCTGATCCGGAAATGACGAAGTTAAGTTAAAAGCGAAAATCTTTCTGATATCTCTGTCAGTGGAATACATGTGCTGGTGAAATACACGTACAAGTACTGTTGTTGCTAAGATTGTAGGATAGGAAACTTTCAGAAGTGGCAGTATGGACCAAATAAGGAAAAAAAAATGTCTACAGGGTGTATCTGGAAAGTAATATGTTGCAAATTTTTTATGTGACTGCCTCGCAGATTGATTGGACTGATCGGGAAGGGCGGAAGGATCCTTATCTTTTCACCGGTGGGTTATCCAGTTGCCTCTGTGCTCTTAAAAGGTTAGTACAGCTTCTTCCGTGAACCTCAACATAGTGATCACGTTGAACTAACGATGAAGAGAACTTTAGAACAACACTGTATGATAAAGTTTTGTGTGAAGCTCAACAAGATGCTGCCGGAAACTTTTGGAATGCATAAGGATGTCTTTGGGGATGATTGTCTGTCTAGATCGCAGTCGGACAGGTGGTGCAAATTGTTTAGAGTAGGTCAGGAGGGGGTTGCCGACAAGACCCACACAGGATGTCTATCAGGATCTCAAATGGGTGCCCATGTGACTTTTGTGTGCCAGTTCATGAATTCAGATGATCCATAATGAGTGTTCACTTGATGTTGGAATTATTAGATTTGGTGAAGAGATTGTATTGCATACTGGACCATGCAGAAGTTTTGCACGAAACTTGTTCCCAGAGTTTTGACCAATACATAAAAGCAAGAGTGAGTGGAAGGGCATGAAGAATTCGAGCAACTCTATGAAGATGATTCCAATTTCCTGGACATCATAATCACTGGGGATGAATAATAGGTCTTCCAGTACAGTCCAAGATGCAGAGAGGCAGAATGAGGAATGGCACATGATGTCGCTGCCATTGCAGAAGAAAGCTGGCATGAGGAAGTCCCAGGCAAAGACCACTCCCTCCCTCCCTCCCTCCCTCCCCTCCCTCCCTCCCCCTCCCCACCCCCCTGATCTCCTGCAAGGGGTATAGTGTATTATTGTATTATGAGTGCACACCTGGCTGGACCCTCTGTGCTGTTTTACAAGGAGGTGCTCCAGAGACTGAATCACAGATTCACCTGCATCCAAAAGAAGTTACATGTGTCGTGGAAACTGCACCATAACAATGTGCCAGCTCACACTGCCTTTTTTGTCTCAGCCATCAATTAGAAAAAAAAGTGATGCATTACTTTCTGAACAATCTCTGTAGTAAACATGGGCTCTAAAATGCCTACCTTTAGAGCTATGAGCACTTATTCATCTTCAATCCTGTGAAATACATCCTTCTACTGCAAGCTCTTTGGTTTCTGTATTTTTAGATGAGGTAGTAAGGACCAGAAAAGGAGAAAGAGTCCAGTAAATATGGTCTCTGAAATGTACAAACAACTATGGGCACTTATTCAGTAGAAGAGTTGTGTCTCACAGTAACGAAGGTGAACAAGTGCTCATAGCTCTTAAGGTACGTATTTTAGAGTCCATACTCATTAATTTTTTTTCCCCTTATTTGGTCCATAATACCACCTCTGAAAGTTACCTACTGCACAGACGTAGCAACAACGAACCCAAGTACATGTATTCTATTGCCAGAGGTATCGGAGCAAATTTTGCTTTTAACTTTTGGCTTGATCAGTTATACAGTTACCCTCCTCCATTACCCCTGAAAGTTTGTAACATCATTACAAAATCACCATGTAGAAGTAGTGGCTAATAAGGTATTTTGATTTTTGAACATATGGGAATTTCAATTTCTTTCCTGATGTCTCCCAGCAACTTCCTTTAGACTTGCTTTATGAAACTTCATTCCAAAACATAGATGGGGGGGGGGGGGGGGGGGTGCACAGTCAATATGGAAATTACTTTTGCTTCTAGTATTGTGATTGTGAATTTTATGGTGTATCCTAAACTCTCTCTTATGTAGTATTATCCACATCTACAATTGTGGAGAAAATTTATTGGCATGTAAATGCAAGAATCTGTAAGCCCTTGAAGAGGCTTTTGTGAGATGTTCAGATCTCATCTTAACATGGTATTCTTACTGCATGCTTCTGTAGAATAAATTATTTTTTAACCTTAGCTCCATTATTCCACTTGATCATGCAGTAGGACAGTGCTGAATGAAAGTACACAAAGTATTCTACCAATCTTGTTGGTGCAGGTAAAGGTTGTGAAAACTAGCTTTGTTGACATAATAAATTTCTAACACAAAATAGATTATGGAAAATTGTGTATCACAATTACAGCTGCAGTCTTTCCTTCATAATGTATTGTGGAAGCACTGTAATAATTCAGCAACTGAAAATCATAAAAAAGATTTATAATCACTGAGTGACTGTAGAAGTCTGTTTTGAAAGACTCCATATCATTAATCATAAAATCTCATGAGTGATTATATGAATAGGAATGCTACAGTTAGAATTTTACATTTAAACACTGGTCTGCTCAAAGTTCGCAAACAGGGTCTGCAAATAATTTCGACTGTCCTTTTATGGGCTAAGAATATTCTTTGTTAACACACAGAATTGTCCCAAAATGTATCATAGGTTGTAATAGAGTGAAAGTATTCTAATAAAAAAAGCTTTCTCTCCATTGTCATAGATAGTGAAGATTATTATAATGAAGATAGAAAAATTTAGCTTCTGCACTAGATCCTGAATATGACATATTCAAGAGACTTTTGGGGGGGGGGGGGGGGGTTGTAAATAAATTAGGAGTAAAGGACACCACTCCCTGAGTAGCAGAAGCATTGAGTCGTCAACAAGGGCACACAAAAGAAAAAGAAAAAACTTGCTAGCTTGCTGTCTTTGGATTAAAATGGTTAGAACTTTGCATATGTTCTTATTAGTAAATGGATTTAGTACATTATCGTTTGAATTTAAAATGCTGTCATAATCTGCTCATTACATTTAGTAACTGTATTTGTGATTCTTCCTCTTCTCCCAGCATAATTCAGGAAAAATATGTCTCAGATGAACAAACTGATGTCAGTGTCCAATGGACGCAATATTTCAGCAAACAAGAACTTTCCATCATCAAGTGCACTGATGAACTGAATGCCTCCCTTCTATTTGGCATTCTGTACGAGGTCTGCCCCCAGCTGCGGGGGCCCGCATCTCGTGGTCGTGCGGTAGCGTTCTCGCTTCCCACGCCCGGGTTCCCGGGTTCGATTCCCGGCGGGGTCAGGGATTTTCTCTGCCTCGTGATGGCTGGGTGTTGTGTGCTGTCCTTAGGTTAGTTAGGTTTAAGTAGTTCTAAGTTCTAGGGGACTTATGACCACAGCAGTTGAGTCCCATAGTGCTCAGAGCCATTTGAACCCAGCTGCGGGGCATATGTCTAGCGTCTCCTCCTCCTCCTCCTCCTCCTCCTGCCACCAAGTTGATCCTTCCAAGGTATGCACCCAGGAATGCGTACTGGTGGCATCTCTGCTATTGCACTGACTGCCAATGAAGTCGGTTCATTGTGGGATATCTCCCTCCTCCTCTTCTTGATTGGACCCAGTGCATGTTCCCAGGACTTACTAAGGATGTAACCACTATTAATAATTTATCAGTGGCTCCCTTACTCAAATTGTGATAGAATCTTCAAGTACACAGTCCCAGAAATCAAATGTCTGTGTCAGAACCTCCGTATGGTCATAATGCATTCCACATGATTCCAGTTGGCAATGTTCCATGACTGCCAACTTGTTAGACTGCTGCAGTCTGATGTACTGTTGGTTTTCTTGATGATGACCTTAGACAGTATGCACAGCTTGGCCTATGTAAATGATGCCACACTGGCAGGGTAACTAATAGACCCCAGATTTCCAGAGTCCAAGGTTATCCTTGACACTAACAAGCAGTGTCTGTGTTTTAATTGATGGACAAAAGACACTTGATGTTAACAAAGAATTACTCCAATCTTCCCAGATAATGTGCCACAAAATCGAATAAATGTAATGGCTGCAGCCTCCTGAGGGTCCTCTTTTGTTAATGCTGATTGTACAGTCAGTGTAGGACATAGAGCTCTCTGAATCTGTCACTCTGTGTAGCCTTTTTCCCAAACACTGTCCTCAGAATGTTCAGGTTTGTGATTGAGGCTGTCGTTGTCAAAGAGGGTATGAGCCGTATGTATCAATGTTTTGAGCATGCCATTCCTCTGTGCTGGCTGTATTTAGGTATAAGTTGGTGTGCCTCATCTTGAAGTACATGCTTTGGTCCAACATGCTGTCCATTCTAATTTTTATCTGGACATCCAGAAGGGGAAGCACTCCATCCACTTCAGCCTTCATGATAAAATTGATGTTCTGGTGTGAGGAACTGAGAAGCCTGAGAATATCACTCTGTTTGTCCCTTCCATGTGACCATATGATGAAGATTTCATTAGTGTAGTGGAAGAAACAAGTAGGTTTCTATTGAGCTGATTACAGGGCTTCCTTTTATGACTATACTAAGGTTCTGACACATGTCTAATTTCTGGGACTGTGTAAGTAAAGAATCTATCAAGATTAGAATGAGGAAGTCACTAATCAGTCATGATAGTGGCTACACCCTTAGAAAGGCCTAGGAATTCGAATTGAGTCTGATTAAGAAGAGGAAGGAGATATCCCACAATGAACTGACTTCAGAGATGAGCAGGGCAATGGCTACAATGCATCCAGCACATGCCCATGGGTATAGACCTTGAATGGAATGGTTTGATGGTAGGAAGAGGGTGGGAGGATATACTGGAGACGTGCCCATGCCTGGGTATGGATCTCGCACAAACACCTGCTCCAAAGCATTCAGTTTGTCAGCGCACCTGATAGTAGCAATGTGGTCAATTGCTGAAATATTGTACCCATTGGACACTAACATCTGTCCATCCACCATAAACTACTTTGTCAGCTGTGTGTTTGTCTTGAGGCAGTGTAGCAGACGATGCACAAATCCCCAGACTGTATTCATCCTGTGTTTGATAATGAGAGCACCTAGTGATTTCCAACAAACTTTAAGCTAATTTCAAACCCCTCCTTAATCTTCTCTCACTTATGTGCTTAAAATCAAATATTCACCACATTAACTCATTTGTAAAGTAATGACATGTTTAAAGCGGTTTTATATATGGGAATTTGATTGTTTAAAGAATCACAGGTTTACTGGAATAAATTAAATTTATTAAGAAAAACAATGGATTCAGATTATAACACAGTTACAACACTTCACCTCCTTTTACATCACCCCAGTGAGATTCAGATAGGTTCCCTGTTAGTTAACATCCTTCAATTACCTACTTTCGAGGTATGAAATATGCTTATGTTCAGTTCCTTACCTTAAAGTGTGTTGTGACCCACACAGTCAAATGCTTTTGTTAAATCAAAGGAGATACTTATTGTTACCAACTTACTGATTTGCCCTGCAAGAACCTCTCACCCATTTCCTGTTGTTGCTTTCTTCTGAAATCAGAGTGTAAGTCTGACAAAAAGTTATGTGCCTGATGTGTTACTTCTCTCTTATATATTTTCTTCTCAAAAAAAACTTTGAAAACATTGTTATCAGTGATATTGGCTTGTAATTGACTCCATTATTTCTTTCGGCTTTTTTTATACAGTGCTTCTGCTGATGAAGGCCATTCCAAAGCAGTCCCATTGAACATGGGCACTAGTGGCCACCCCTCAGCTTGCTTGCAGGCAGAACAGCTAGTATAGGCTACTTGACAGGCAGCCCAGTTGCAATCATTCTGCACCTACATGAGGTGGTTGGTCACCCCTGCTTGCATCCTCTCGGCCGCTACAGTAGGATCGTGTAGGCTGCTGCCTGGCTACCTGATTGCCAGTGCAACAGCAGTTTAATCACCCCCTACTCACATTACCGTGGGCACCCTGCCACCCAACAGCTGGCATATGAGCTGGAACACCCTTGCTAATGAGTGTTTTAATCTGTCTGCAAAGTGAACACACCTGAAAGATACATTGCACAGGTGACTAAGTAAATAATTAATGTGTATTGCATTGATCTTCATAAGTTGAAATTTCATCATACTCATACGAGTCTCCAGTGCTTTAACAATTGGTTCAATATCATTCTTGCTTGTTTCCAACAGGTGGATATGACATAATTGTGTTAGCTCACCAGCTTTTTTTAAACTTCCGCAAACTTGCTTGTGCAAATATAATTTTGATTTACCTTGCCAAGTATTGACAGCAAATGACTGTCAAAATTCCAGCTCTGGTACATCATTAGAATTATCATTCTCACACAGAAGAGATGTGATACATTGAACACCCACATTCTGCCTTGATTTTTTTTTTAAACTGACCTATTTTGAAAGCTGCTTATTCTCTGTATGTAACACATTGTTTTAATCTGTTTGATGACATCCTTCAACACTTCGCAGTATTGTTTGTAGTGAAACAAACAAAACTGATCCTATTTCCTGCATCATGATATTCTAATGTCATTAATTATCCAAACAGGTTGCTTATTACTACTGTGTTTCTGCACGCAAATCCTTATTCAAAAAGGACTTCAAAGGAAGTGATAGAAGTTTAATCAAACATACATTTATAAAAAAATCTGTTTGGTGTGCATGTCTTATCAAGGGTGTCCTTCAAGATTAGCTTTAGATGTCTGCATTGCAAACGAAACCGTATCTCTAAATATTTTGTTTACTTCTTTGGATGTGACTCTGCCTTAATTCATTATAACTTTACTACACTCACATTCAGGAAAAACAGAACACCTTGAATGAGTAGAAATAGGATGTTCATATTCACAGGGGGACATGTACATTAGTATATTCTACAGAAATGGTTAGCATTTCAGTCACGTCGGTTCAGCATGTGTGCTGTTGCCTAGTAGGCACAGGGCCCTGATAACTTATTCCATGCATAATGGCATCAACATGTATAAGGCATAAATCATGTCCAGTGGTATAGTCATCCATGCTGTATTCACCTGGTTCCAAAGTTCATATATGGTGGTTGGCATTGGATCACAGCGCTGCACCTGTCGTTTCACCATATCCCACACATTTTTGGTTGGCGACAAATCTGGTGAGCTGCCAGCCTAAGTCAAAAGACTGATGTCCTGTGATACCAAGAAGGCACATGTTCATGTAGCAACATGTGGTCGTGCATTGTCCTGCTGAAAAATGGCATCTGGGGCATTGTGCAGGAAGGGTATGGCTGTGGGTCACAGTATGTCATTCACGTAGTTCACACTGGTCACAGTGCCCTGAAAATGCACCAGCGGTGATTTGTCATTGTACCCAATAGCAGCAAACCAAAATTTGGCCATCATTTTCAAACAAACAGAACCTGGATTCATACAAAAACACTATCCAATGCCATTCCTGTCCCCAGTGATGTTGTTCCCTATACCATTGCTGTCTAACATGTTTCTGCTAATTCGTCATAGGTAGGTGGAGAAGTGGATGACACACATGTAACCCATGCTGTAATAAATGATGAAGGGCTGTCATCCTTGATAGTGTACAATGTGTGACACTGTTCCACTGTTGTGCCAGAGCCAAGGAGGAAACAGATCTGTCCTGCAGTGCTGTTCGGATGAGGTGTTGATCAATCTTGGGGGAGGGGGGTGGGGTGGGGTGGTTGGTGCAGCTTGACCCATCTCGTCATGTTCTACGGCCTTCCATGAACCATTCTGCCTACATCCATTGCACTGCCAAAATACTTTGTCCCACACTAGCAACAATTTCATGGATTGGTACATCACATTCTATCATGTCAATAATGCATCTTCTTTCAAACTCACTGATCTGATGGTATGGTTCATGCATACATCTGCAGGGCATCCTGCACATCTGTTCAAGTCACACTGAGCCATTACCTTTGGTTTATAGTGACAACGAGAGTGCCACAATATCGATGTTGAGCATGAATCCACAGGCTGATGTGGTTCAGATGCTAATTATTTCTGCAGAACATACTTGTGTACGTGTCCTGTGGATATGAATGTTCTGTCTCTGGTCATTCAAGATGTTCTGTTTTTTTTTCTGAAAATGAGTGTATTTATCCATTATAATCTGACCAGCCATTTGTAATTTTTCTCCCAATGTGTCTCAGATTGAGAAAAATTATTTAAGTCATCATATGAAGCTGTGCTACTGTTTACTTGTAGTCTAACTAGTGAATGGTCCAATAAGACATGTTGAAACCTACCCTGAAATTTTTTACGCAGGAAGAAGATAATGAAAGGAATGCACTGCCAAAATTTTAGCTGCTAAGAGACACTGCAAGTGTTTTATAAAAAATGTTAAAGTTACACACTTTTTCCACACGAAGAATAGCTTATAATAGCGATTTGTACAGCCCTGCCCACCTAGCGCGCGACTCAGCAAATCAATCACGCTGCGCCATGTAGCAGAATTACCTGTAGTTCACAGACACCAATTTTAAGCACCAAAATCCTGGTTTACAATGGAGCGAATGGAAGCGAACACATGGAAATGAGCATTTGCAGAAAACTCACTACCATTCGCTCGTATATGGGCAGAATCTTTTATACTAGAAGGAACGGAAGAGAACACGAGGTAGCAAACACTGCCTATGAACACTGTGTTATTAGTTTTTAGTTTTTGGAGTGAATATTTGGCATACAGGCTATAATTCTATCTTGTTAGTGTCACAATACGAAACTTTGCTATTCAGTGAGGATTATTTTGCATCGCAAGAGCACTGTTCTTGACTGAGTATGCAAAATAGTGCAGGGATGGAAGAATTTAAGTGTCTCAATTTGAATGGAAGTGTGACATTTGTGGAGGTTGTACACCTTACATGGATTTGCATCTTCATCTCTCCTTAGCACTGGTCCAAAATTTTCCTTGTATGTCGGCTGCCATTACCTTTGAGGGGAATTTTGGAAACAGAACACTAATTACTGATGTCAAACATCATCTTAAGAGGTGACACAGCTAGCATTTCCCCTACGCATGTAAGGTCTAATGGTCACATTCGTTTTTGTATTATTTTTTTTTCTAAAACAAAAATGGTCTAGTGACAAAGTGTGCACTTCGTGATCCATAGAGCGTGGGATCAAATCCCATTCAGACCACAACTTTTTCACTATGATTTTTAACCGAGCTGTCACTTCTCACAGATGTTGGAGTGGCCATGAAAGACATGGTTTGGATTCCACATTAAACTGCAGGTCTCCATTTTCTGATTAGGTAACTAGGGAATGTTAGAGACACCCAAGTAGCTGCAGCGGTATCCAGTTAAAAGACCTGCAAGAGGCGTACTAGGTACATCTGACAAAATTCTCTTTTGCTTTCCACTGTTGAAAAAATTCCCGGCAGAATCCACATTACATCTACATATTTTTCTTTGTCCTCCACAAAAAGAGAGGCATTGTTATGTCGAGCCTATGAATCCAAGAAAAGCAATGAATTAGTTTCTGTAGCTAGTAGGAATATGTTTCGAACGAAACGTTGAAAATTATTCTTTTCAGTTTTTCCAGATTTTGATACTTTGATTACAAGATCTAAACAGTCCATTTTTTATTTTTGGTCCTAATTTGCCTTGCCGTTCTTGACGACAGGTATACAACTGTAGAAACAGTAAACCACTCATACTTATCACTGGCATTATCGTATGTGAGTGTGTCGTCGCATTCATTGATTGGGCAACTGACTTTTTTTCACCCTGAAATGATAAAATGTGATGTGCACGCAGTTCTTTCACCAAACATGACTGATCATCTTTATAAAGAGCAGTTGCAGTGATAACAGCAAGTTTTGTCTTTATGTCAGCTATGAATTTCTCTATAGCATTGTCTATCACTGGCAGCTGCTCTACATGTTTACATAATGTAAACTTGGTAATTTTGTGACTTCCTATTCTGTAATATTTCTTGAACTTGCGTAGCCTGTCGACAAAGCTTGGAAATTAACAATATTTGTGTCAGATGCAATTTGGGGGCCCCGTCTCGTAGATCTCCATCATTAACGGTGCATAGCCTCTCACGAGCAGTCCTAAATCTTTCGAACAGTTTTTCATTCAGATGGTTTCAGGTTTCTGTTTGGCACATATTTATTACTTCATGTAATTTTTTCTTCCATTTGTATAGTTCACACTCTGATTTTATGAAACGAAAATGCCTTTGCACGCTGCATAACTTCTAGCGTTTTTTCCCTCCTTCATTTAACCAATATTTCACTGCCTTTTCTTTGTCAACGAAAGCTGTTGCAGTACATTTTTTAAAAGGCTTGGAAGGTATTCTTCTACAGAACTGTCACTGGCACAACTGTTGTCATCCGAACCACAATTAATGGAATCGTCATGGTTATTTCTTATTTCTTCTTATGTCTTCACAATTTCAAATGAAATGTCGATGACGTTTGAATGAATATCAAGGAAACTAACTAACAAAGGACACATATGTACATCCTCAAGAGATGTAGGTGATTTTGGCTGGAAACCATGTTCTTCATATTACATCATTGTTAAACTGATAACATTTATTGGATTCCGCATTACTGTGAAACTGGAAGAAACAAAAAAAAAGGTCCTATTAGGAGGGATCCGTTACGAAAGCACAATAAATATTAATTCAGCTTTACCTTTATTGTCAATACTCACCAGTACTGCAAAAAGCAACTGATAATTTGTAATGGATGTTACTACTGTGTATTGTAGTGTCAGAGAAACTATCAATGAACGGTAACCTGAAACGTCCTTTACAAATTATGATCGAAGTGTGTCATGTTTCTTGTTTAGAAATGTACCGCCAACCTCGGCTGTCTGTGTGTGCCTAGTTGCGCATGCGCAGTTGTTACAGCGCCAGTAGTCCATTTCTACCACTGCCTTGGAGTGCCTCTTAGCAGCTAAAATTTTGACAGTGCATTTCTTTTGTTGTCTTCTTCCTGTGTAAACAAATTTTAGGGAAGGTTTCAAAATGTCTCATTGGCCCGTTCTCTTGTAACTGGAAAGTACACTATTTGCATCAGGTTGTGAGACTCAAGCAGATCCATCAACATTCTTTTCCGTGGAGAAATTACCACAGAAAACTTGATGTCTTTCTTTAAGGACTGAGTCAACCTGGAGAGGAAAATCATGTAATGTGAACTGGAATATCTCTGGACGACTATAATTAAAAGATTTTTCATGGAAATTTAAACACTCTTGCAGTACCTTCAACTATTCTGAACTTTTGTTTTTTTACAGTGCTTTGTGTGTCAAATGTTGGTGGAATGCTACCTTTCAAGTACACAGTACTCCTATTTATATGTCACATGTAATGCATTTTATGTTTTTTTTTTTTGGGCCAGTTATTTTATTAATATGTTTGTTTTAATTTTCAGGCAATGAGGGTGCCCAGAAATCTGTTTCACAGAGCAGTCCAGCTATAAAAAAATTACCTGGTAGAACAAAAACAAAGCCTTCAAAAAAAGAGTCATCATCTATGCCTGCTGCAAACAAGACCTGTAACAAAGATTTGTCAGCCCAATCTAGGTTACATAAATCTCAACAGCCTACAAAGCCAGACTCACATGTACAAGATAACAACAAAGAATTACATGAACATGTAACCAATGAAGCTACAAGTACGAGGGACATCAAAACCACAGTCTCAGAAACTGAGAAGTGGAAATTACAGCTTGAAAAAATATTTTTGGTATCTAACGGTGCTTCAGAACACCATTTCAAGAATCTTACGTCATATGAAAGAATGTTGATACATGAAGCTGCTGAAAATCTGAACTTGGAGCATGAAAGTGTTGGTGAGGGAAAGAATCGTTACATTGTGGTCAGGAAACCAGCAAGTAAAAAACAAAATTGTAGTGAACCAAGTGATATGCAGAAGTCTGATGAAAATAAGAATGAAAATATTTTGTGTAGAACTAAGTCTTCCAATAAAGGCAAAATAAAGGATGAGGATAGAGAAGCCAACGTACCAGGCACTAGGAAAAGTGATAAGCCAAGTGATAAGCCTGGTGTTAAGAAAAAAAATGTGAATGCATTAGATAAATTAAAGGATGATGATTTTGATTCTGTAATTAGCCATTTTCAAAAAATGAATACAAAGTGCAATTATGAAGACTGCAAGAAGTCTACAGAGCTGATATCCAGTACTTGCATTCACTGCAGATTGCGTTTCTGTTTCGAGCATGCCCTTCCTGAAGTGCATGGTTGTGGTGAGGCAGCTCGTAAGCACGCACGACAAACATTTAAGCACCCACCTCCAGTGAAAAGTGATGATCATCATCGAAACCAAAAACTGAAAAAGCTTCATACCAAACTCAAGGAGAAAAATGATGAAAGAAAAGCAAAAACTAAAAACAAATAAGGAACTTTCTCCTTTATTAACAACACATTTTGTCCATGCTACTTATTCTGTGACATGCTGTGTTTAACCCTGACAAAAGATTTACTGGGTTGTGATTATCACATAAGTGTTTCCTACTTATGTTTAGGAAAGATAATTTTCTTGTATGCTGAAATGAAGACAATTAAAAACCATTTTTGATAAGCTGTAGTTATTTTCATTGTTAGCATTATGACCGATATGAATAAATCAAGAAAAATCCTATTGATGATCTCTCCTGCTTTCCATTACTATTATGTTTCATTTGACATTTATGAAGGTTTGTTGAAGATATTTATCAGTTTCAGAAAAAAGTACTGTTGGAACTTTACTATGTCTGTAACAAACAGAAATTAACATTTTAAATAAAGCCAGGGAGTGATATTTACAGCTATGAATTGAAACAACAGCAGACAAGAATGTTCTTCTGTGTAATCTTCTATTAAATCCAGTCATTTGAAACCAATATCTCCCAATGATAGAGAACTACCGTATTTGCTAATGAGAACAAACAACATCGTAAATTATTTGTAATGATTGTTTATAAATGATTTGATTAAAATATTAAAGACATATCATAAATTGTTGCCCCACATTCATTGCTACAGATAATGAATGATAAGTGTGTTAATAAGAGTTTAATTTTGAGCAGAGAGTTAAATCTCACTGTATATCTGTAAAAGTATTAATGCAATACATTTCACTCAAATTATCAATTTATCCTTCATAAACTGTTTCATATAGTAGTAATACCTACATACATACTTCACAAGTCACCATACAGTGCTTGGTGAAAGGTAGCTTGTACCACTGCTAGTCATTTTCTTTTCATATTACATGTGCAAATGGAGGAAAGAGAAAACAGCTGTCTATGTGCTTCTGTACAAGTCTTGACTTTTCATGTCTTTTCTTCATGGTCCTTACGTAAGATATGTGTTAGTGGTAGTAGGATTTATTGGCAGTCTGTCACAAATACTGGTTCTCTAAACTTTCTCAGTAAACTCTTCCCTCCAGGGATTCCCATTTGTGTTCCCAGAGTGTTTCTGTAATACTCAATGGTAACAATTTTAGCAACATTCCTCTGAATTACTTTTAAGTCTTTCATCTATCAGACCTGGTGAGGATCCCAAATACTTGAGTAGTATTTGAGAGCGAGTCTCGCAGGTATTCTGTATGTGGTCTTCTTTATAGACAAGCTGCATTTCCTAGAATAACCCAAGTAAAAAGAAGTCAACCATTTATCTTCCCTACAACTAACATTAAGAGTTCATTCCATTTCCTGTCAATTTGCAATATTTTGCCTAGATACATAATTGATGTGACTGTTGAGCAGCATATCACTAATACTTTATTTGAACATTACAGGATTGTTTTTCCTGGTCATCTGCATAATACTCTCACTAATATTTTGTGTTAAGGGAGAGCCTCACCGAAAAGCAGAAGCATTGAGTCATCAACAGGGACCACCAAAAAGAAAAAAAGAGAAAAAAAGCTTGCTACCTCCTTTCCTTTCTTTTTGTGTATGACTGTTAGTGACTCAAAGTTTCTGCTTTTCAGTGAGTTGTCTCTTTTTATTTCAAAAGTATTTCCAATTCTTGTTACAGCTGCTGGTTAAGTTGGCATGGCGCCGTGGTTTAAATTGCCTTCCTATGTTCTTTGCTGTGGTATTATCATCTGTGATGTATTCTTTTCTGTGTGGACAAGGATGTAGTTAGTGAAATAAAGTATGTAGTTTTTATATCCAGGTATTACTGAGCAATCCAGTACAAAAGCTAACCACTGGCAATGAGAAATTAAAGAACAACTTGATGTATGTGACTTTGTGTATAAATTTTTGCTGTAATAGTGTGTGTCAGAAAAATTATCCAAACTAACCATCGACTGCAGCACATCAGATATTGACTGAACTTGAGGACAAGGAAACAGTGAAGAAGATTAAAGTGTCTGTAGGTAACTCTAGTGTCGTCACAATGCCCGAGTTTGCAAAATGAGTACAGTGGGCTCTGTATATCTACGTTATGAAAAATTAAGTTCATTGTGCTCAAGATTCCAGACAACCTACAAATGACTATACACTGAGCCTCGTTGGATTTGAGTATGTAGATCTCATCATGGACCTAGCATATCCTTAGAAGCCAGAGGAAATGACTTTCAATGAAACAGTGAAACTAGTGAAAGACCACATAGAACCTGCACCTTCAATGATTTGGTGGCACAATAAATTTCAAATGAGAAACCAATTTCTGGAAGAATCTATTCCACTCTACATATCTCAGTTGAAATCTTTGGCACGACACTGCTAGCTTAAATATAATGTACAAGAAGTGCTACAAGACAGATTAGTGTATAATTTAAGACAAGACAAACAATTCAGAAAAAAAATTTTTTTTGGAGAACACAAACTGATATCCATTAAATGTCTAGGAATTGCAGTGGCTTGGAGACTGCTGCAACTTACACTGCAATGCTTGGTAATTGATATAATCAGGCTTCTTCATAAAGAGTGCATCAAGTGGGCTCGTAGTCTGAAAATGCACAATGTTGGTTCTGGTTGTGGCAAACAAGGATACATGGAGCCACAATACTCACTAAAAGGTTACACTTAACTTGACATATAAGGATGTATTCCAAAAATGTGTTGCAAAAAGGCAAGCAGTCAACAAGTCTGATCCTAAAGGAAATCAGTGGGAGGAAAAGAAGTATGACAAGGTAGGGAACAGGAAGAAACCCAGGAAAAGTGTACAAGCTGGTATTGGAGGATTCTGACACTGATTCAGAGAAATCAAATTCAAACAATGGTGGAGAAGAGGAGCAAGTAGTGTTAAAAATTTCATGCTTTCAAATTTTGCATTAAAACAAGTGTGTACCAAAAAGATGACCTAAATGAAGATATGTCAGTGTGTGCAAAGAGTGCTACAGTGCTGATGTGTGTTCCACTGTGGCAGGACAAGTTCCAGTGTATAAAATTGGCCTCATTAAACCAATGGATAGTGAAGCCTGAGTTGTAGAGCTGGTTGTGGACGCAAAGAATATTCCTTTTGAATTGGGTGCAGGCGCACATAACATATAAAGAAGGGTGCTAATAGATAAGTTGTGCAAAGTCAATAGAAAAATTATTCAGTTTGATAACACACATCTTGTAGTGAAATTGAAGTAGATAGTCCCTGTGAGTTAGTATGGGCAGAGGTCATTCTTGGCAACCAGAATAAAATAATAATTGGATCTTTTTACTGACCTCCCAGCTCAGATGACGCAACTGGTGAAAGGTTCAAGGAAAGCTAGAGTTTAATTTCAAACATGTACCCAACTCATACTGTTATAGTTCTAGTTAATTTACTCTCAATATGTTGGTGAAAAAACATGTTTAAATCTGGAGGTATGCATGAAAGATCATCCAAAATTGTGCTAAATGCATTCTCTGAAAATTATTTCGAGCAGTTAGTTTATGAACTCATGTGAATAGTAAACAGTTGTGAAAACTCACTTGATCTCTTTAACAAAAAATAATCCTGAGCTAATAACAAGCATCAAAACAGATACAGTGATACACAGGATTGTTGTAGCAAGACTGAAAATACTGTAACCCTCAAATGCTCCAAAAATAAACAGAAAATATACTTATTAAAAAAAGCAGATAAAATTAACTTGATGTCTTCCTGGGAGACACTTTCCACTCCTTCCAAATTAACAATGTAAGCGTAGGCCAGATGTGATTTGAATTAAAAGAAATAGTATTGACAGCAATTGAGAGATTTATACCATATAAATTAACATACAAAAGAGCTGATCCCCTTTTGGTACACAAAATGGGTTAAAACACTGTTGCAGAAGCAATGAAAAGAAGCATGCCAAATTTAAACACATGCAAAATCTCCCAGATTGGTAATCTTTTACAGAAGCCCAAAATTTAGCATGGACTGCAATATGAGATGCTTATAATAGTTTCCACAATGAAACTGTATCTCAAAACCTGGCAGAAAATCCAAAGAGATTCTGGTCATATGTGAAGTATGTTAGCAGCAAGACACAATCAGTGCCTTCTCTGTGCGATAGCAATGGAAATACTATTGCCGACAGTAGTGCCAAATCAGAGTTACTAAACACAGCCTTATGAAATTCCTTCACCAAAGAAGATGAAGGAAATATTCCAGAATTCAAATCAAGAACAGCTGCCAACATGAGTAACTTAGAAGTAGATATTCTCAGAGTAGTGAAGCAATTTAAATCACTCAATAAAAAAAAGAGGTCTTCCCCCAGTCTGTGTTCCTTTCAGAGTATGCTGATGCAATAACTCCATACTTAATAATCGTATACAACCACTTGTTTGACAAAAGATCCATACCCAAAGACTGGAAAGTTGCACAGGTCACACCAATGTTCAAGAAAGGTAGTAGGAGTAATCCAGTAAATTATAGACCCATATAATTAACGTTGATATGCAGCAGGATTTTGGAACACTTATTGTGTTCAAACATTATGAATTACCATTAAGAGAACAGTCTGTTGACACACAGTTAATGCAGATTTAGAAAACATCATGCTTGTGAAACACAACTAGCTCTTTACTCACAGAAAGTGTTAAATGCTATTGACAAGGGATTTCAAATTGATTCCATATTTCTAGATGGCTTTTGACAATGTACTGCTTGTGTGGTACAGTACAGCTTGTAGTGAAATTACTTGCTTATGGAATATCTTCCCAGTTATGTGGCTAGATTCACGATTTCTTGTCACAGTTTGTTGTAATTGACAGAAAGTCACTGAGTAAAATAAAAGTTATTTTGTCGAAAGTCGACATGTTGAGAAACGTGGCTGTTGTACTTAAGGTTTATAATTTATATAAAAAACAGCTACCAGCCACATGTGGCTGGTAGCTGTTTTTTATATAAATTATAAACCTAAAATAAAAGTGATTTCTGTCATTCTCCAATATAGTGTTATAGGCCCTCTGCTGTTCCTTATCTGTATAAACAATTTAGGAGACGATTGCAGCAGCCGTCTTAGGTTGTTTGCAGATGATGCTGTCATTTATCATCTAATAAAGTCATCAGAAGATCAAAACAAATTGCAAACTGATTTAGAAAAGATATCTGTAGGGTGCAAAAATTGGCAGTTGACCATAAATAATGGAAAGTGTGAGGCCATCCACCTGAGTTTTAAAAGGAAGCCATTAAACTTTGGTTACACGATAAATCAGTCAAATCTAAAGGCTGTGAATTCAACTAAATACCTAGGAATTACAGTTACAGACAACTTCAATTGGAAAGAACACACAGAAAATGTGTGTGGGAGGAAACCCAAACACTGTGTTTCATTGGCAGAACACTCAGAAAATGTAACAGATCTACTACACTACGCTTGTCCATCCTCTTTTCGAGTACTGCTGTGCAGTCTGGGATTATTACAAGATAGGATTAATGAAGTACATAGAGAAAGTTCAAAGAAGTGCAGCATATGTTTTATTATTGTATTATCTTGAAATATGAAAGAGAGAGTGTGTCACGGACATGATACAGGATTTGGGGGTGGACATCATTAAACAAAGGCATTTTTTGCTATGGCGGGATCTTCTCACGAATTTTCAATTACCTACTTTCCCCACCAAATGCGAAAATATTTTGTTGACACTGATCTACATAGGGAGAAATGATCACCATAATAAAATAAGGGAAATCGGAGCTCACACCAAAAGATATAGGTATTTGTTTTTTCCGCGGGTTGTTCGAGACTGGAATAATAGAGAATTATTGTGAAAATGGTTTGATGAACGCTCTGCCAGGCTCTTAAGTGTGATTCACAGAGTATCCATGTAGATGCAGATCTGTATATTGGGTTAATGTCACTGTTGAAGTTGACAAAGTAAGCTATTCATTGCCTCTACATGTTGTATAGTCGTAAGCCAGCTCCACTGTACTGGCGAGAAAATGGCTAAGATCCATTGCACTTAACTGGGACAATATTATCAAAATGCATCAAGTGAAACAATCAGAAGTTTTCTACCCATAAATAGAATGAGTAGAAAAACCTGTGAAGACATATCCAGAGATTTTCACAAAAGGCCAGGGACCTCAAAAGGTGCCAAAGTTACCATAGTGCTAAAAGAAGGGGCTTAACGTATTGCCCTTCATATCAGGTCAATTCCCCTGGCTCACGAGCTTCTTGTAAAAAATAAAATACAGAATATGGTTGAGGAAAAACACTCTTGTCAAGTTGTCAGATGAAGAACCAACCAAAGCCAGATGGATTAAGACTATTGTCCCAATCATTCAGTGGGGTAAAGGCCAAACACATAAAGTTAGAATTTGTGGGGATATTCAGATAAATGTGAACCCAAACTTTGTCATTCCTCAGTGTCCTTTATCAAAGATAGATGAGATTTTTGCTAAGCTAGGAGGAGGCGAGTCATTAATTGGACTTGATTTAAATAATGCCTTTTTAAAATTAGAAATGGATGAGCCATCCGAAGGTATGCAAACCATTGTTACTCATTGTGGGTCATACAGGTTTATTAGACTTGCTTTTGGAACTGCTGCTGCTCTGGCTGTAAGGCAAGCAAAACTGGATAACATTCATGTTGGTCTTAAGAAAGCATGTTGCTATCTTGATGATACTATCATCACAGGCTTCTCCCCGGCAGACCATTGGTTCCATTTAATTGTATTAAAGGAAAGTTATAAGAACTCAGGACTAACTATGAATAGTGAGAAGAGTAAGTTTTTTTCAAAATGAAGTGGAATATCATGGTCACATTATTGATAAAAATGGAATTGAACACTAGTGTTAGAAAAGTAGAATCTGTGCAGAAGGCCCCAATGACAACAACCAAAACTCAGATTTTGTCGTTCTCTGGTATGACAAACAATTATGAAAATTTTTTACCAAACTTGTCTAAAATTCTAAGTTCTTTGATTCATGTGCCACAAAATGAAGTTTGAATGGAATACAAAATGTGACAAAGCATTCAAAGAAGCTAAATGTGTATTTCTGTCACACAAAGTTTTGTGTCATTGTGACCCATCATTGCCACTGGTTTTAGCTTATGATACTACTGAGTCAGGCATGGGTGCATGTCTTTCTCATATATTTTCTGATGGAACTGAAAGACGTTTGCTAGTTCCACTTAGAGCAAAGCAGAACAAAATTATTTTATCTTGGGTAAGGAAGCTAGGGCCATTATATGGAGTGTAAAAAAGTATGATCTGTACCTAACAAGGCATTACTTTACTGTGATAACATTTCACAGACCACTCCTCTATAATTTCAGTCCCAAAGCTTCACTGTCCTCAATTTGTGATTGGAGATGGCAAAGATGAGCTGAAGTTTTATCTCGGTGTGATCATGACCTTAAATATTATAAATTCGATGAAAATTGTAATACTGACTGTGTATCAAGATTATCATTACCCAGACAGATTGAACCTGATGATTATGCTGTGTGTGTAAATTTCTTAATGCTTGATAGTGCCCCTTTTACAACTAAAGAAATTTCCAAAGAGTCAGTCACAGATAGGATACTATCTGTTGTGTCGAGCTGTGCCAAAAATAACCAGTGGCCAAATAAGGTGCCAGACATTCTTAAAGCATATTCAAGGCACTGCAGTGAGGACTCAGTTGATCATAGCTGTATTATTATTATTATTGTTGTTGTTGTTGTTGTTGTTGTTGTTGTTGGTGGTGGTGGTGGTGGTGGGGGGGGGGAGTGTGGGGGGGGGGAGGAGCCATAATCTCAATTAGTCTAAGACCTTCTATTTTAAAAGAAACACACTCAGGCCATATGGGAATCACAAAAATGAAGTCTATAGCTCGAAGCCTGGATTGAGTAAAGAAATGGTACAAATTACAGCTGTTTGCTATGGGTGTTCTAAAGTCAGTAGGGATCCAGCCAAAGCCCCTTACCACCCATGAGAATGGCCTAGAGAGCCATGGGAGAGCTTCATATCGGTTTTTACGAATTTTGTGAGACCACATATCTAACCATAGTGGATGCCAACAGCAAATGGTCAGAAGTAATCAAGATGCTTGATCACATCGTCTAGCAGATGAATTAATCCCTTTGTTTGCTCAGTTTGGTCTGCGTAAAGTGATTTGTGTCAGGTAATGGGTTCCAATTGGTTACTAAAGACATCGCATCACTTTGTGTGTAAACTGAAATTAGCCATTTAACCACTGCACCTCTCCATCCCAGTTCGAATGACCAAGTTGAGAGACGTCCAAAGTTTGAAGCATTCACTAAAAGCTAGTGTTTTTGATGAAACATCCAACCTTGATCAATTGTATACATAGTTACTCATATATCAGAATGCAGAACATGCATTCAAAGGCCAGAGCCCAGTCATTCTTATGTTTGTGAGGCATCTAGGGACGCAATTAAGCATTAAGAAGCTTTACTTTCAAAGTAAATTTCCTTTTATGCTGGTTAAATTATGTTACGTGTGTGAATGTGCAAAGAATTTCTTAAATCATAGGGTGTTAGACTCCCATTCAAATTTAACAGTGAGGATCAGCCACTTAAAAGAATTATGGGCTCAGATGACCAGCCATTTACGGCGTTATTTAAAATTGTACTGGCACATTTGTGTTTGATATATCTTTAAGAGTAACGCATACTAAAAAAGACCAGGCTGTAAGGTTAGTTTTTCATATTTATTTTAATTCTTTCATACATTACAAATTATTTTATAATGATGGCAAAAATTATAATTATCCTTAAAAAAAATTTGATGACCAATATTATATGAGAAAGCTAACTATACATGTAGGAATACTGTATGTATATTAATTTAAACTAATAACTTTTCCTGTTTGAGTGTTTGCACTATTTAACAATGATGTCGCTGTTGGCCAACTACATAATGTGTACTATGCTCTGAATAACTGCTGTATTTGGATGGCACAAGCACATGACGTGAACTTATTGGCTGACAAAAGTGCATCGCAATCTCAATTTCAGTGCTTCAGAAACTACCTCATTGTGTTTGGTGGAATTCGTATTTATACATTTGTAATACAAAAATATGCAGCATAAATGTTGCTGTGCATCAAAGATCTTTCCAATATGCATTGTTTCTTGCTGGGTTTCGTTCCGAGATGTAAGGAAGTTCTATGCTGATTTATAAAACTTCCACCATTAAAAAAAATATTACTCAGTTTTAAATCTGTGAGGATAAGTATATTGTCATTTAACTTGGGAAAAATGTACTTTCACCAGGTGTCTAAAGTATTTTCACCCCAAAAACGTGTATTTGCATATGAGAAAAAGTGTTATTTTTAACTGAGGGAAATCTTTTTCTTTCCGTGTGTATACCCTGTTTTTACAATACATTACTACGTATAACATAGCCTCAGCTAACAGAACTTTTCAATTCTTGAATACAGATAAGCAGATTTTTGTACAAAGAATGGCTGAAGAGTTGGTCTTTCCTTTTGACCTGACATATAATTTCAATTTTACATTGTGATATATAAAGCAAGTCAACACTCTTGACTTTAAGTCAATGCAATGAGTGATACTGCTAAAGGCAAAAGATGCTGAATTGAGCTTCTGGATTCGCATATATGTTGACTCTGTTTGAACATGTTTCCAAACTGGACTCTGAGGAATTCTTCAGAATGGGCTTAATTTAGTGTATGACCGTTAATGTCTATTTCTGGTGCTAGCAGCCTATTTTGATTGTTTGAGATCACATAATGTGATTTAAATGAAGACAAAAACTGTTTTCTGTGAACCAGTTGTAGTCTTGTTCAGAAATCATCTGGACAGTGTCTCATAAGTTTCTGTTTAGGCCTACACCATTCATTAGAGTCATTGTGTCATCAGTAAATGTTCAGGTTTTTGAATTGTCTTTTAAACCTATTGGAAGATCATTGACCCATATCAATCATTGTAATACCCTACAAGAGGTTCCCAAACAAGGGGGCGTGGGTGGAGTTAGCTGTATAAACCTAATATTTCTTTTTAATATCTATATTTTAATAAAAATGAATGTGCAGGTATTAATGATAGATTATGGTTGTAAATGCAATCGTTTGGTGTCCCACTTCCCGCAATCCCATCTCAATAACCTATCCTAGAACATACAGCTTTTGAAGATCACGTTTAGAATGTCACACACAGAAACTCTCAAAATTACGAAGGCGATATGCGTTAATTCTAATATATCAGATTTGTAAACAACTTACTTCTGACAATTGGAAAACAGTCAAGTCAGGTATTAACTATTCCGCACATTTGTACACATGAACTGAACGTAATCATGTTATAACTTTCAGCCACAGTAGGCTATGTTCATCAGAGTAATAATCACATATACTGCGCCAACTGCAAAAATGCCGTTTTATTACCGTGTCAACCCGCGGATCCCCATGTGATGCGATTACAGTGACTTACAGCTTCAAATGAACTAGCGGGTTCGTAATTTGGACGCCAGGGTTATGCCCTTTGTCACCAGAAAAATGTGCACGACGTGAATGCGAAACTAGTACAAGTGTTCGTTCTGAGCAGAGTACTTCACGCCGTTCTGGAAACGTTGTCGTGAGTGCTAACAATGAAACATAACCCAGCTGGGTAGACAATGAAGTCCATTAGTGAGGCTATTTTTTTTTTCTTCGAACGGTCAGTACTACAGCTATTTCATTCGGATTACTTATCTGACAAAACAGTTATTTTTCTTCTGCCTTTTTGAAATACGGCATAATTTCGTTTGAAATTAGTGTACGTTCTTTGCTGCGACAATGGCTTCTTTTGGTACGAGTACAGAGATAACTGCCTGGCACTGTGCAGTTTCCAGTGATGTGTGAGGTGTATCCATGACCTTACTTAATTACTGTGAAATTTGACAACCAATTCATTGATGTTATCTCAAAACTTATAACGTTTCGTTTATAACTAACGAAAGATAGGGGCACGAAAACGATTTTCCCATAAAACCCCAGGCTGCACTGCTCAGAACAGCACCGCAGAACAGGTAGCAAATTCTTAGGGTGCCTGTAGGCTGCTTCCGCCGTAATCCGGGAAAAGCCAGTTTCTCCCAGCAAGAGTCCTGTTGGCCACCAGGTTGCAGACAGAGCACTGACTAGTGATGGGGAGCTCGTGAATGAGTCGTTCAAATGAACGCTTCACTCCAGTGAAGTGTGAAGTAACCACTCAATTTCAATGAACTGGTACTTCAAACTCTTCACAGATAGCTCACTCCACACTTTTTTCAGGTTCACTCACTCTCTTCCCCTCTCTTACTACATCGGTGCTACGTCACTAGTCCTCCCTTCACTTCAATCCTTCCTCTACTGCCTGTCGACGAATCGCGCGGTGTTTGTGGGGAACGATTGGTTTGCGAGGGTTGGGGAGGTGAGGACGAGGGGAAAGCAGCGTCAGTTGCTTCCTGCAGTGCTGACATCATTATCCGTGACTATTTGTGCTGTTAAACTTGGCATCTACGGGTAGCCTACCGTTGGCAGCTTGCAGACAAATGAATATTAAAGGTACAAACGAAGAGGCTGGCTGTGTGAGCATGCACAGCCAACATGAAAATAAAAGGTTTGTTAATAACATTGAAAGTGGGATTTTACCTGAAATCGTACCAACGACTACAGGCGACAGTTTACATTTTGAATCTGGACGATTATTATTCTCAATAAATATAAAATCTACAGGAAAACTTCTGAATAATTACTTAACGTCGGTATATGGACTTTGTGACGGTGGTAAACATACTCATTCTATTTTGGATTAAATTTTAAAAGGAATATAAAATTGGAACTGCATTTCGTTGGTAGCCCTAGTTTTCAGTCCATGAATACAACAAATAATGTTTCATTTGAGAGATAAAGATTGTTTTGGGCGCTTCATGAGAAAATGTCGAACAAGATTAAATGTAACACCTTCTTTATATGTGACAGGCTTCTCTGTTTATCTTTCCTTTGTCCCCTTCGACCATGCTGTATTTAAGTTAACTCGACGCTGTAAGAGCGCAAAACGTTGCGTGCACGTTACTGCATAGCTCGGCCATCTGTTTGTAAAATTATGAAATATTACGAAGCTTTATTGTACGAGCGAGGCGAAGCGAGCGTAGCCGCGGCTGGACTTCCCCGTTCTTCGGCCCATTCCTCACAGGCAGTCATCTGAGGTGCCGACAGACGACAGTAGCTTTCTTTTATTTCAGTTGGTTGCTTGCAGTTGTTGACACATCTGATGTATTGGATTCCGCTGAAATCGCGTTGAATCTTTCACAGTTGTGCCTCAGTAAAACTTCTTGTTTTCTTTTTACTTCATCATGATTGTCGTGAAAAAACGTAAATATAATGATGATTATATAAAATACGGTTTTGCTTCCATAAAAAAAAAATGGTGTTGACCAGCCGCAATGTGTTATTTGCTATGAAGTATTGAGCAATGATTCCATGAGACCTTCTCGTCTGGAACGCCATTTGTAGGCAAAGCACGGTGCATTGAAAGAGAAGCCGAAGGAATTTTTTGCTGCAAAATGTGATAATCTGAAACGGATGAAGTTGGATGCTGCTGGAGCCTTCGCTCAGACATCAGAAAAGGTACTGCAAGCCTCGTATGAGTTATCGCTACTTATTTCAAGGACCAAGAAAAGTCTTATTATCGGAGAGACACTAGTCAAACCCTGTTTGTTGAAAGCTGCTGATATTGTTCTTGAGTCAGAAAACAAACAAAAACTTTCGCAAATACCACTTTCTGACAATACTGTGAAACGTCAGATTGATGATATGGCCGAAGACATACAAAATCAATTAGTTACGGCCGTCAAACAATCGCAGTTTTTCGAAATACAGTTAGACGAGAATACCGATGTTGCGAATTGTTGCTAACTGCTAGCTTTCGTTCGCTGTATAGAAAATGAAGCAATTAAAGAAGAGTTGCTGTTTTCAACAGAGTTAAAGACAACTTCAAAAGCAATTCATATAATGGCAGCCGTCTCAGAATTCTTTTGTAAAAATGAGTTATCATGGCAGAAACTGATAGGCGTATGCACAGACGGCGCCCCATCAATGATTGGATGTAGCGCAGGACTCGTGCAGGTGGTCAGAGAAAAAATCCCTAGCGTTACTGCTATCCACTGTGTAATACACTGTCAAGCATTGGCAGCTAAGACACTTCCAAAGGAACTCAATGATGTCTTGAAATTGTGCATCAAAATCGTGAATCATATTAAAAAGAGTGCGTTAAATGCCAGGTTATTTACGGCTCTTTGTGAAGACTTGGGAGCAGAGTATAAAACACTTTTTATTTCATACAAAAGTACGCTGGCTTTCAAAAGGAAATATGCTAGGAAGATTATTTGAACTTCGAGACGAAGTGATGCAGTTTTTGGAAAATAACAAACAAACAAACTGAATTGTATGTGGAATTTAGAAAGCCCAGAGTTCATGTTGCATTGGCTTATCTGTCAGATATTTTCGAATCTTTAAACACATGGAATTTGAAATTACAAGGTGGAGAGTCAAACATAATTTTTCATTGGGATGCCATCAAAGCGTTTACTGATAAGTTGCAACTATGTGTGGTGTCACAAGGCTTAGGCCTGTCCCATCCCTCATTAAAGTGACGAAGACATACGAATAATTGTAAGAACAGTTATTATTATTATTATTATTATTATTATGTTCTTTAAGTTTGTTTTTGGGTTTTCAGAAATACTGTGGGAAGAAAGTTTATTTACGTTGCAGATAACGTGGAAGACGTTGCCCAACGATCACCACGAAAGTTCGACGTAGCGGCAAATAGGCAAGGAATAAAACGAATGCTGCTAACTACCGCAAGCCATGGAAGAGCCTGGGCCACGAGAGCGTCGAGCTTCCTAGGTCTTTGTTGGACATCGTCAAAGGAAGAGATATTCTGCTTTCTCTTTGTAAACAGATCGATCGAGCCTTGAAAGGTTCATGTAAAAACGTGTAGGTGGGTGACACATTAGGTGGGACCCGATGCCTGTAATACTTCCACAGTTATTAAAAAGGTGTTAAACGGCAAAACCAATAGTTAATCATTTATATAGATAAAAAGTAGTAAAGATATGGGAAAGGAAGAGTTGCGGCGTCAGAACGAAAAGTGATACATCGCTCAGCAACGAAGAAGGACGTAAACCGCGGGCGTTACGTGGTGGAAACAAATCAACTGATGAAACAGTAAGTCTGTAATTAAGCATAAAGCCACGTAACACTGCATATGGAAACGTAAAATTTTAGTCTGCAATTATTCCTGCTTTCCCAGATTGTTTGGAACGATTTTAAGGATACTGATACTAAGAGTAAAATATTGAACCATTTGCAGCACGTAATTGATGAATTCGAACGATACTTCCCTAACAGTTGTGATGAAAAAATTTATTATAGGTTAGCGACGTATGCATTTCACGTGGACGTGGATGTGTTGCCAGACAGACTACAAGAGGAAGTCTTAGAAATTAAAAATGATTCTGCAGCGAAGTATGACTTTGAGAAGATAGATAAGCCTTTATTTTGGGTGAAATATCTCACGGTGTATCCCAGCACAGCAAAACAAGCACTGAAACTGTATTTACCATTTTCAAGCCATTATTTGTGCGAAAGAGCATTTTCAGCGGTAGTGGCGATAAAAAATAAGCTCAGAAGCAAACTCAGTATTGCCAATGATTTACGTTGCGCAGTTTCTACTATTCAGCCAAGAATTCAAAATCTTGTATAAAATATGCAAGCTCATCCTTCACATTGATTTATTTGTTTGTTTCTTGCCATATGTGTGTGGAAATAATATTTTTATAATAAATACGTCACACTATAAGAGAACTTGTTATTTTTCTCCTAACTGATACTGTAAAATTATAAAACACTATTTCGAAGAAACTATATAAAATAAACACAGTGAATCTGATTTAAATATAAATACTGCGTGTGATCCTTATGGATTCTGATGTTACGTGTGGTATGTTATTTCAACTAATAATAGTATTTCTTCTCGATGAAGACACAGCGAAAGTTTATCCTAGATATGGCAAGCGAAGAGTAGTCCTAAAATCGTTTACTAGAGAAGAAATGGTGTGCAGCAAGGGAATGTAATCAAGGTAAGGAAGTTGTTTTATTCATATTTTTTAATGTTCCGTGTAGTCTGCAAAATTATTTCGTAAAACTTATTTTTTATTCTTTGTCTGGTTCTGGGAACTGGGCCTTTGTCGCCGTTCGGTAACTGTCGTCATTGACATAAATGCCAACCTATGCGCAGTGACAATGGGGAGCGCTATAGGCGTACAAATTAGTGATGTTCGTTAACACCGTGACTATTTTTGATAATGAGTGAAAGTAATAAGCTACACTTAACTTAAAATAATGGCCCGCATCCACTAATCTGCAAATGTCGCAAATATTTTTCCTTGTTTACCAAGGACTTTCTTTACTTTAGGAGTGGCTTATAATCACTAGATTAGACTGATGACGTAATAACTACGACTCGATACATTAACAGCCCACCATGTTACATGACGTCACCATCACAAATTTTTCAATAGTTTCTTGATAACTAATAAAAATCTCTATTTGCCCTACAGTATGTTGCCCCATTTTCCTTCCTTCTGAGATAAGTTTCATACCTGCAAGAGTCTGCCAGGGTGACACACTGTGTTTAGTTATGAAGGTAAGGCTCCATCCATGCAAAAGTGATGCCATTATGCATTAATTTGCCACCAAGTATAATTTTGAAATCCATACAATCAGAGGTCTTAGCAATGTTACAAAATAAACCAACAAGACAATGTTTCTTGTTAAGCTCTGCCAGGACATCATTTTAAACATATTATATTGTGTAGAATCCTTTATGAAAGCCAAACTGAAAAGCAGTTAATAAATTCTGCTCATAAAATGAGATCATATTCTGTGATATGTCACTTTCCCAAAAACGTCTGAAAATACTGGAAGGAATGAAATAGGTTTGTAAGTAGAGGTGATTTGCTTATGTCATATATTATGCAGAGTGGAGCAGCGGAAACATGTTTTTTAAGCCTCTAGTACTTGGTGACGAAGTGGGGTTACTTACCTAGAGTGATTGTTGGCAGTCAGCTCAGTCAGTGCAGTTTCAGTCACTTTGGAGTGCTGGAGTATAGAGCACTGTGTGTTCACAGTCGAGCAGTCTTTTAGAAACAGTGACTCTGTGGTCACAGTTCAACGTCTTTTAAAACTAAAGTTTAATGTCAGACATCGAGATGTAATCTGAGATCAAAACTCTGATGGGTTGGAGCATTTAGAAGTACTGGATCTGTGATGAAAAAGATACAACCTGGACTTCCCCATTCAGTTCAAACTTCAGAAAACGTAGATAGTGTGAGAACAGCAGTTCTTGCTAGTACAAAACAATCTGCTATACAACATACTGTATTGCTGGGTTATGTCACGTCATTTATTTCATTTCAATTTACATGATGATCTGACTTCACCCAAACAAAATAATGTCTGTCCAGCTGCTAAGTGAAACGGCTTTTGTGCAGCACAGAATTTTTTTTTGGGATAATGGACGCTATTCTCACAGAAGATGCAGATGTCCCAGTATTCATGAGTGATGAAGCCCGTTTTTATCTGGATAGTTATGTTAATTTACAGAACTGTCACTACTGGATGTTGGAGAACCCACATGAACTATACCAAATACCTCTCCACAGCTCAAAAGTAAAAGTAAAGAGAGAGGAACCAGAATTACTGTGACATCAAAATGTTAAACAACTTTCTTCATCCAGAACTTGAAAGGCATCAAGTGAACATGATAGAAATGTGGTTTCAACAGTGTGGTACCACAGCTTACATGGCAAGAGCATCCGTGGAAGTGGTTCGACAAATATTCACAGGACATGTACTTTCACAATATGATGATATTCTGTGGGCCACACACTCATCCAATCTATCGATCTATAATTTATTTTTGTGGGGCTACTTGAAATCAAGGGTGTACACGAAAAAGCCCCAAACCTACAGTATATCCTCGCCCATCCCTACACAACCCCTGCTCCCAACCCCTTGCCTCATGGCTCATATCCCTGTAGTAGACCTAGATGCGAGACCTGTCCCATACATCCTCCCACCAACATCTACTCCAGTCCAGTCCCAAGCATCATCTATTCCATCAGAGGCAGGGCAACCTATGAAACCAGTCATGTGATCTACAAGCTAAGCTGCGACCACTGAGCTAAGTTCTACATGGGCATGACAACCAACAAACTGTATGTCCACATGAATGGCCTCTGACAAACTGTGGCCTGGAAACAGCTGGACCACCCAGTTTCTGAGCACACTGTCTAACACAACATTCTCCATTTTAATGACTGCTTCACAGCCTATGAAATGAAATGATCATATGGCACTGTTGGGCAGGAGGCCCCATGCTAGGGAGTTTGACTGCCATATTGCAAGTCTTCTTTAGTTGACGCCATATTGGCGACTTGCGAGTCAGTGATGATGAAAATGGTGATGAAGGACACACAACACCCAGTCCCCTGCCAGGAATGGAACCAGGCCCCCTGCATGGTAGGCGGTAAGGCTACTGTTACGTATGGAGGTGGACAGCCTATGACAGCATCTGGATCCTTCCTACCAACACCACCTTTTCTGAACTGCTCCCTGCAGTGTATCATACATTCCCGTAACTTTCCTAGCCTCAACCTTCGTTAGTCATTGTTCTGCCCACCTACCCCATTCCCTGTTCACATTCTGGCACTACACAGCCTTCTATTCCACCAATGCACCCACAATCTTTTTACTTCTTTCCTTTTCCTTACCCCCCCCCCCCCCCCCCCCACGTTTTGACATGACAGATTGGACAGTTCCCTTGTGAGCTAATTATAGTGTCATAGTTACTAGAATGACTTCCCAGTATTTTTAGGAAAACTGCTTTCAAAAATGGATACAAACTCGTCAAGAAATACATTGGATTTAAAGGTAGCTTTAGGCTCATTGCAAACTTCACCGCAGGCACAACATTTTTTAGGTTTACTTTAAAATTGTCATGTGTTTTATCTCTAATCAGAAGTAATATGTTGCCTGAATTTTCTTGGAACATAAGGTCGAGGAATTTAAGAAGTAAATATCTCCATGATGCAAAACACCTCTCTTGTAGTGCCTGTCACTCGGTAATGCTCTACCACATACAAAAGACCCTTCTCTCATCACTTCTATTAATCCAACATGATAAGGTTCTCAGACTGCTAAGCAATACTCATGAATCGACCTAAAGAATGTTTTTTAAAACATTTCTCTCCTGAATAAATTACATTTCCTTAAGATTATTCCTGTGTATCTCAGCCCGGCATCTGCTTTTCCAACAATTTTTTTACATGATCATTCTTCTTTAGGTGTCATTTGGAAGATTATGCCCACAAATCTTCTGATTGTTTTGTTTCCAGTAACTTATCACCCACAACATAATTCACCAGTAATGGATCTCTTTACCAATTTATTCACAATATGTTACATTTATTTATGGTGAGGATCAGCTGCCATTTCCAGCTGTTATCATTGATTTTTGTATTTTAATTTTATGATCAAGAGATTTATTAATTTTAAAAGGCAAGCTAACAGACATTTATGACTTGTGGCAGTACTCATCCAGCTATAAGTAATGTCATTCTGTTTCACTGTGATGTGGGGCAGGAATTCTTCGTTCGGTCTGCCGCCAGTTGTGTTAGTTCATTTAGCGTTACCCAGGGTGCACCACGTGCCCACTAAGGGCATACGAGGGTGACCCACAGGATTTCCTAATGGCGACCCAAGAGGCAATCCACAGGATTTCCTAATGGCGACCCAAGAGGCAATCGACTATTTATTATCCAAGCTGGATGTCTGCTTGTGATTGCTCTTCTGTGAGTGTAAATTGACAATTGGCGGTGTCCTTATATACAAACTGTTATTTATTGCTCTGTTTATACATATGTGATTTTTTTTTAAATCGTGCTGTTTCTGTAATTTTTATTGTGATGTTATGAGCCATACGCTAAATAAATAAATAAATAAATATACGTAATGTGACTGGGAACTGTGGTTCACTTCACCAATTGTGAGAACATGTTGTGTGTTCTAAATGCAGTACTTCATATTTCTTATATGATTACAATATGATAATTTAATTTTTTTTGGCAGGAGAATGGTTGGCAGGTTGGCACTATGGGCCGAGGGCAACTGTTTTAAAAATTAAAAATGGTTTAAATGGCTCTGAGCACTATGGGACTTAACTGCTGAGGTCATCAGTCCCCTAGAACTTAGAACTACTTAAACCTAACTAACCTAAGGACATCACACACATCCATGCCCGAGGCAGGATTCGAACCTGCGACCGTAGCGGTCGCGCGGTTCCAGACTGAAGCGCCTAGAACCGCTCGGCCACTCTGGCCGGCAGGGCAACTGTCAGTTTACGTATTTTCTGGGAGTTGATTTCATTTCAAGAGTTAATAATGGATGTTTTATTTTATCATTTGCATCAGACCTGAGTCTGAGTCACTGACATAATTTTTTATTTAATATCAAATTGTTTTCTTCTTGTTTAGATTTGTTGAACATGTTACTTTAAAATATTAAATGTTGATTTCAAGAAGGAATTTGAGAGGTTTGGCAGGACAATAGGAGTCAACTGACTTCGTAGCAGCTGAGGAGAGCTCCGCCTACCATCCTAAGGGAGCCATGAGTTTGATGATGGTTATGTAAAAATAACCGAAACTGGTTACCTATGTCATTGAAACATAAATGGTGTGATCAAGACTGAACTTTAGTCAAAATATAAAAATATTGGTTTGCCTCTTTTTAAAGCTACCTCTGAAGCACAGGCGTGTTTAGCCTTGGGCAGAATAGGCGGCTGCCTATGGCGGCGGTTTTAAGGGATGGTGAATTTTAAGCGGTGGCTTATAAGCTGCTACTATTTTAAAAACGTTTTACTCGCAGCTCTTGAGAGGAAAATGCGAACTGCTCGGTATTTCAGCCCCATGTTCGTTGTTTGGTATTTTTAGAATTCCGTTCATCACTAACTTATTTACTGATTTGCAGAATCTAAAGTATTTGTGAATTAATAATAATAATAATTAGTGTATGGCATTGGTTCGGCCGCCACTCCACAAGTTCTTTAACGCCACTATGGCGACTTGCGAGTGAATGAGGATGAAATGATGATGGAAGACACACAACACCCAGTCACCGCGAGGCAGACAAAATCCCTGACTCCACCGGGAATCGAACCCGGGACCCCGTTCGCGGGAAGCGAGAACGCTACCGCAAAACCACGAGCCGCGGACATTTGTGAATTAATGAAATATAATGGAAAGGAAGATTCCTACTGTTTCGTTAAGATTAGTGTATTATACGATCGCTGTAATCGTATATAATCCTTGCTTTTTGGGCATTAATTTCTTTACATATATCTACACCCTTTCCAGCTTGTTGTTGTAGTGCATCACGATTACTATTTTGACTGTTACAGAAGTATAGGAAAGAATACTATGTATGGTGTCATCCGAAGAACGAGGTCCCGTCGCAAAGTTGGTACCTCACGATGGAATCACAAGTAGGGTCAATAGCTGTCTGATGCAGCAACAAATGAGAGACGTCGGCATACACACGCTCTAATGAGTTTCCGTACGCCACCACCGCTGCAGGAAGATTACTTACGTCAGAGCGTAGCGCCGCTCAGCCCACTGCAATTATCGCTTACGACGATAGTATCGCGAGGTGTGTTAGAAGTTTGAAATCAATTTTATATTGAGATGAAACTATCATTCTGTTTGGCGTCAAGTGATAAGTTATAGATTACAGCGACAGTAATAATTGCGTAAGTGAAATTCCTGTGGACGTGGATTGTTTGCAACTTAAATATTTCAGATTGTTCGAGTTTTAATAAAGTGATCTAATATTTCGTGTGTGTTGTACTATTTGCTCGGCCTCCTCTAGAAGCAAATACAGGCTTGATAGAACCCATTACAGTGCCATCGCGAATGTGTCAATTGTTTTTCGTCCGACACTCCGCTGTACATAAAATATGCATTAATTTATACGAAGAGATCCATTTGCAAAATAAAACTTTGGGACAAACTTCTATGCCCACAAGCTCGTTTTCATGGAACACTTTTTTCAAAGGAGGAGGAAAGCTTAACACAAAAAAATCATCAGTAGGATAATGGCCGTTCCATACGGCGATGCCTTTGTGGAAAGAATCTTCAGACACATGGATCATTTATGGTCTGACGCCGAAACAAATAATGTGTCGCTATGGTAAAAGCAGAACTATACATCCGCTGTAATTTGAAGGTTACAACATGCAACGACTTTTATCAAAAAAATTAAAGGTAAACAAATTGTTGAAAGCTCTAAGCAGCAATAACAAATTTTTAATGTATACTGTTTTATTGTGCTCACTCGCAGCCCCCAGCTGAGCGGTTCTTTCAGCCAGGCAAGAACGCCCATACCCGTGGGCGAGATAGATCGGATGGGGCGGGGGGGGGGGGGGGGGAGGGGGAGAGCGCTCCTCTTTTCTAGATCTCAGTGGAAGGAAAACATGTAGTGTAATCAACTATTTTTCTCAGCCAGTGTTCGGTAATTTTGTCAGTTTAATCTGGCAACCGAACTTCTCACATGGTATACGTTAAGAAGGCAATTTCATTGCTCGCCGCGATTGAGTTTTGTGATGGGGACGCCGCTAATTCTGTCGCAGGAGTAGCCGGTGTCGACACTCAACAGCGCCAATTGAAACTTCAGATTTAGAGGAAATACTACAAAACAGTCTAACAACCGGCCACTTGGCTAGCAGTTCAGTTTAATTTGAAACTGCAAGGAGTGCAGTTAAGTGTTTAGTTTGTGATTTATGTTTTAGTTGTAATTGAAATGGGTGTCAGTCGGAGAAGTGTAAGCGGTTCTCGGTATTGGGAAATCTCGAAAGATAAGGCAATAAACAAAGAGGAAAATGTGAGAAAGAGCGCGAAAATGGATTTGATATCTAAAAATCAAACGTAGCCAGCTAGTTCCAGCACGAGCTCGAGTATAGAAACATCAGAGTAACATAATAGTGTGAACAATATTGAAAATTGTGCAGTGCGTGTTTTATCTGAGAAAGCGTTTCCGATATTAGAAACAATAATAATGGCACGGAAACAATCCTTTCAGTTGGCCAAAATACAAAGCGAACGATAATAGTGGTTCAGTTTCTGACGATCCTGCGAATTGGATAATAAATGAATTCCTTCGAGATGATATCGCTAAACAAGGTCATGTAGCACAGAAGATGGACTACTTTCATAAACTCATGTAGGCAATATACTAACTTTGCAAGATACTGAAAGGTTTGTTTTTCAGAACTATGAGGAATGGCGAACAAAAACAACAAAGAAATGGCGAACAACAACAAAGATTATTATTAGTATATTCTCAAAGCAAAGGTAGTGTATTTTGTCCTATGTTTACTGTTTAATGGAGCATCAAATTTTGCAAAACCTAATGACGGATTTAATGATTCGAAAAACAATCAATCCGACCAACTGCCCATGAAAATTCAGCTGAACATATGAAATGTGTGTTACTTTTGAAAGCTAGAGGACATTTCACGGGGAGAATAGATAAGAAACTAACATCTCAGCTTCTGTCAGAAATAAAATATTGGAGAGGCGTCTAAAATTGATTGTCGTTTGCGGTCGAAACCTTACCCATACAAGACCTCACCTTGAAGGGTTGCAGCTACAGCTTTGGTTCAACATTTGGCGGAAATTTCCGGATAGCACTACAAGTAATAGCAGAATTCAGTCCTGTTCTAGCTCAACATACAGAACTTCGTGGAAACAAAGGGAAAGAGACCAGATATCTTTTTTTCAAACGTGTGAAGAGTTTATATCAATTTTGGCAGAAAAGTGCTGAAGTACACCACTGACCATTAAAATTGCTACACCAAGAAGAAATGCAGATGATAAACAGGTATTCATTGGACAAATATATTATACTAGAACTGACATGTGATTACATTTTGCCGGCCGGAGTGGCCGTGCGTTTCTAGGCGCTACAGTCTGGAACCGAGCGACCGCTACGGTCGCAGGTTCGAATCCTCCCTCGTGCATGGATGTGTGTGATGTCCTTAGGATAGTTCGGTTTAATTAGTTCTAAGTTCTAGGGGACTGATGACCTCAGAAGTTAAGTCGCGTAGTGCTCAGAGCCATTTGAACCATTTGAACTTTTGATTACATTTTCACGCAGTTTGGGTGCATAGATCCTGAGAAATCAGTACCCAGCACAACCACCTCTGGCCGTAATAACGGCCTTGATACGCCTGGGGATTGAGTCAAACAGAGCTTGGATGGCGTGTACAGGTACAGCTGCCCATGCAGCTTCAACACGATACCACAGTTCATCAAGATTAGTGACTGGCGTATTGTGACGAGCCTTTTGCTCGACAACCATTGACCAGACGTTTTCAGTTGGTGAGAGATCTGGAGGATGTGCTGGCCGGGGCAGCACTCCAACATCTTCTGTATCCAGAAAGGCCCGTACAGGACCTGCAACGTGCGGTCGTGCATTATCCTGCTGAAATGTGGGGTTTCGCAGGGATCGAATGAATGGTAGAGCCACGGGTCGTAACACATATTAAATGTAACGTCACTGTTCAAAGTGCCGTCAATGCGAACAAGAGGTGACCGAGACGTGTAACCAATGGCATCCCATACCATCACGCCAGGTGATACGCCAGTATGGCCATGACGAATACACGCTTCCAATGTGCGTTCACCGCGATGTCGCCAAACACGGATGCAACCATCATGATGCTCTAAATAGAACGTGGATTCATCCGAAAAAAAGAAGTTTTGCCATTCGTGCACCCAGGTTCGTTGCTAAGTACACCATCACAGGCGCTCCTGTCTGTGATGCAACCTCAAGGGTAACCGCAGCCATGGTCTCCGAGCTGATAGTCCATGCTGCTGCAAACGCCGTCGAACTGTTCGTGCAGATGGTTGTTGTTTTGCAAACGTCCCCATCTGTTGATTCAGGGATCGAGACATGGATGCACGAGCCGTTACAGCCATGCGGGTAAGATGCCTGTCATCTCGACTGCTAGTGATACGAGGCCATTGGGATCCAGCACGGTGTTCCGTATTACCCTCCTGAACCCACCGATTCCATATTCTGCTAACAGTCATTGGATCTCGACCAACGCGAGCAGCAATGTCGCGATACGATAAACCGCAATCGCGATAGGCTACAATCCGACCTTTATAAAAGTCGGAAAGGTGATCGTTCGCATTTCTCCTCCTTACACGAGGCATCACAACAACGTTTCACCAGGCAACGCCGGTCAACTGCTGTTTGTGCATGAGAAATCGGTTGGAAACTTTCCTCATGTCAGCACGTTGTAGGTATCGTTACCGGCGCCTACCTTGTGTAAATGCTCTGAAAAGCTAATCATTTGCATATCACAGCATCTTCTTCCTGTCGGTTAAATTTCGCGTCTGTAGCACGTCATCTTCGTGGTGTAGCAATTTTAGTGGCCAGTAGTGCATGTTGTGGAAGGAAACTAAATATTTTTACAGAATATTAGATTCCACCTGTAATATTACACATGTGATCAGCTGCCTTTTGCTATAAGGTGTTTATCAAACAATGGATTTCCTATTGAAAGACTTATCTATATTGTTCGAAATTCAGGGCATAAATAAGGAGAATTACCTGATTCATTAATAAATTTATTACGTAAACATGATTTGGGCACTCACTTATGCAGGGCTCAGGCATATGACAATTCAAGCACTATGGCTGGTACTTATTATGGTCTGCAAGCTAAAATAAAACAAGCTCTCCGTGTGTATATTCTGTGTGCAGCTCATTCCTTTAGTTTAAGTGACAGCAGTATGTTTTACTCAAACGACTTCATTTTTCCGTTTGTCGCAAAAAATTTGAACTTTCTTCTCTTTAGTGTTTTATTCATCAGCAGCGGCTGTAGTTGTATACATCGAAATAATCAGCAACTAGTTATATGAAAGCCAGTTTGTGCCCTTGTTCAGAAGATTATACCTATCACATTATTTGCGAGAGTCAAAAACAAGATACACGTAACATATTGCTGTGGTGGTTTGGTTCGTGGTGCCTATACCATTTTTTTACAGGCACTATTAGGCAAATGAAATCGGCAATACGCATGCATTCTACTGTTGGCGCAAATAATTCGATAGGTATAACCTTCTGATGAAGGGCACAAAGTAACTGAAACCGGTTAAGAAATTAAATTTCCTTTATGCAAATGGTTGCTGATTATTTGGATACATATTTTCTTCTCTGCTTCAGCGAGTCGATAGAATATTTAATAATCAAAATTAAATAGTTCAGTCCATGTAAAAAGAACTTACAAAATACTCTGATCAGGGCGTCACGATACCTGCGAAAATCTCAGTGTTAACTGGGTAGCAATAATATCAGCTTTGGAAGTTATGCAGGATGAAACTAAAAAGGCTCCACTAAGATGCGAGGCTGCTGCAGTACTGAGAAATCTGCAGAGTCCAGAAAGTGTGATAATGATGATTTTTTGGTAGCGATGCTGAAGAGATTTAATGCAACAATAATTTGTTGTAAAGTGTTGATACCTGAAATGGTAGAAGTGGGATGGGAATGGTAAGGTGTCAAGCCACTTTACAAACATACCTTAAAAACAAATTTATTGTTAGTCTCTTCAAAACTTTTAACACTTGAACACAGATGGTCATTTCAGAAAATTTTAAACAAACGCTGTTAATCAGCATTAAATAACGTTATTAACTTTACAACTCTGGTTGCTGACAGTAAAATAATATTGGTAGTAAACAATATACGAGGTGGAATCCAAAATTTTCAAGACTGGTGCTGCCATCTGGAAAGTAGGAGTAGTAGATCTTTGCACCGCTAGGTGGTGAGAGCTGCATATCTGATGAGTCAGTGTGTGGAATGGCATTCAACTGGGAGGACGTGTTGTGTGTCCACAGTGATTTCCGTAATACTCTGTGTTTGATGTGTGGCGATTTTACGATGGATCAGCGAACACAACAGTGCATGTGTATCAAATTCTATGCGAATCTCGGGAAAAGTGCTACAGAGACTCTTGAAATGATTCAATAAGTGTTTGAGGGACAGAACATGAGCTGTAGACATGTGTTTGAGTGGCGTGCTCAGTTCAGTGCCGGCCATACGGACGTAGAAGATGATTCTCACACTGGAAGGCCCGTTAGCCACACGACGCCAGACATTGTTGCCAAACTTCAACAATTGGTTCGTGTGGATCAACGTCGAGCAATTCAAGACCTTGCGGATGAAGTGGTTATTTGTTATGGGACATGTCAACAAATATTGACTGATGAATTGGGCATGCATCGTGTCGCTGCAAAATTTGTGCCAAAGATCTTGACTGCCAATCAGAAGGCACAGCGTGTTGAAGTGTGCACGGACCTTCGTGGTACTGTATCTGATGATCCAACCTTCTTGTCACGGGTTATCACTGGTGACGAGAGCTGGATTTATGGTTATGACCCAGAGACAAAGCAACAATCGTCCCAGTGGAAGAGCCTGGGCTCTCCAAGACCCAGAAAACCGAGACACATCAAGAGCATGATGAAGAGCATGATCATAGTTTTCTTTGATACCAAGGGAACTGTGCACAAAGAATTCGTCCCACCCAACCAAACAGTGAATACCACATACTACTGTGACGTTTTGCGACGGCTGAGTGTAAATATGCGGCGACGAAGGCCCGAATTTTGGCTTCGAGGGAACTGGCTGCTGCATCACGACAATGCGCCCTGTCACACGTCCTTGCTCACCAGGACCTTTCTTGGAAAAAAAAAGACTATGGTGGTTGTACCCCACTCACTGTTCTCGCCAGATTTGCAACCTTGTTACTTCGCGCTATTCCGAAAACTGTAACTCAAGTTGACAAGTTGAAAGGTCGTCGGTTCGACGCTCTGGACAGGATTCAAGAAGCATCGCTGGTGGTGATCGACACCCTCAAAGAACAGGGCTACAAAACGTCTGACCAGTGGCAGATGCGCTGGGACTGGTGTGTACGTGTGGATGGGAACTACTTCGAGAGTGATGGTGACCATTAGTCCAAAGGTAGGGTTTTCAACAGATGGCAGCACCAATTCCGAAAATTTTGGATAGCACCTCATATACAACGAATTTCAAGAATCTCCAAGTGTGACCTTTTCTCCTTAAAACAAATAATTACAACTAGTAATTTCACAAATGGTTGAGTCAACAACTCACTGGAGACAATCAGTTAAACAACAGATACAATCCTTGCAAATCCATTATCGACCAAGAGATGAGCAACAGTACTTAACTTGTGTGTGTGTGGGGGGGGGGGGGAGTTATGCACCGCAGTGTAGATATTAGTTTTACAAATGGCAGGCCCTTCAGTGCACCTGCTGGCCTTTCTTTTTACAATAGTTCACGTCTTTCTGGTTAGAATAAATTTGGTATCTATAACATAAACCTATTAGCACCAGGCATAGACAAGAACACAGTGCTTAATTAAGATAAGACGTTTAATAACAGCAACAAACATACATAACCCTATGCACATAAATATGGAAAATTTGCAGTGAAAAGCAATTACAAGTATTAGAATTATTCCTTGGCATTAAACTCCACAAACCCATATAATTTTAAACTTCTAATTCAGATGCTCCCTCTCATACCAACTTAACAAATCAACAGTTTGAATGACTTCCAGACACTTCAAATAAGAAGTAACTATTTGACCAATGTAAACAAGAGCACTTGACTTTATGAAACAATTATGGTTCAACAGCAGTGCAAACAGTTTAAGCCAGTTACTGGTATTCCACACACATTCAGTAAGTCAGCAGCTAGTTCACAAACACATCCTCACTTTACGAGAAGCAAGAGTGACAGGCCATTTAATCATGCTAGAATTATAAACAATTGAGTGATCATCCACCCACCTAATCTTTATGTAATGGTTGAGTAAAAGGAATTTCGCTTAAAACACAAAATATCTGAAGTACGGTAAAACTACAACAGCACATAATAGTTCTTTAAAAATGCACAGCATACTGAATTACAGCCAACTGAAGTACAGATATTTCTTAACGGGCGAAGGAAACTTTATCTGTGTAACGTGGAAAATGACTAATTCAAAGCATTTAGACCAACCAGCTGTTTCATAACATATATGATCAGTAGTATAATCCGGTCACAGAATAGTATACGAGGGTTGCTCGGCGGAATAGTATACGAGGGTTGCTCGGAAAGTAATGCAACACATTTTTTTTCTTCAACATTTCTTTATTGAACATAATGAGAATTACACATGTGAGAGACTGGTGTTTTATCTACACACCCTGTTTTTCCATCCCATTCTATGGCCTTCCTCCAGCTCGAAACAAGGGCGTGTATGTCCTGTCTGTACCAATCCCTCACTATGTGAATCACCTTCTCATCGTCCTCAAAAAGTCATCAACGAATGGCATCCTTTAATGGCCAAAACAAGTGGAAGTCTGACAGGGCTAAGTCAGGGCTGTAGGATGGATGGGGTAACACTGTCCAATCTGTTTTGCTATGTGTTCAGCAGTCCTCAGACTTGTGTGGGGCCGAGCGTTATCGCGTTGCAGCAAAACATCTCCTGGGCTGCTGTGGCAACCAAATCACCAGAAACGCATCTTGAGTTTTGTTAATGTGTTGACATATGCTTCTGGATTATAGGTACCGCCTTTTGGTATCAAATCAATGAGAATCACACCTTCAAAGTCCCAGAACGTGGTGATCATGACCTTACTGGCGGGAGCACTGCTCTGAATTGTTTTTCTGTGGGGATGGCGCCATTCCATCGACTGTCGTTTTGTTTCGGGCTCAAAATGGTAAACCCAGGCTTCATCACCTGTCACAATGCGGCACAGCTTCAAAACGTTGCAACAAATGAAGACAAATGTTTCTTCTGTGTGATTTGTGATTCACTGCAGGCCCATCTGGAAAACACTTTTGAATATATAAGAGTGCAGATAATTGCATCCACACTTCCTTTGCTGATTGACAGTTGCGGCGTCAATTGACGGGTCGTAATGCGTCTGTCCTCGCGAATATCAGCTCGCTGCAGCATGTCAGCTGTGACAGCCGTGGATGGTCTCCCCGACAGCTGCAGATCGTGGAGCTCCATCGAACCGCCTTTTGATGACCTCGCCCCCTCGCCCCCCTTGCCCAGCGACTAACTGTACTTCTGTAGACAGCAGATGCTCCATAGACTTTGAACGAGTATTTGTGAATATTCCCCACAGTTTCTTTCTCTACAGCGAGAAATTCAATATGGCACGTTGCTTGTAACGTGCATCACCTACAGCCGCCATTTTGAAACTGTCCTTCAGCTACGACATCTGTCGGAAGTGACGGCAACTTGGCGCGCTCACTCAGGAGATTTCAAATATGTAACGTTTCGCATTCCTAGCATTGTTTTCGGCTGAGAAAAAAAATGCAGTCCATTACTTTCTGGGCAACCCTCGTATAATAGTGTACTTTTACTGGCTGTGGAACATACTATTGCTTTAAACAGCCTTTGAGCCACCAAACCAAGAAACGGTCACCGCTGTTTGTGAACACCAGCGCAAATTGGCCCCTCAGACTCTATTATAGTATATGAAGACGGTATATAATTAAATCAAGACCTTAAGCTGTCGACAGGTGTTGATATACATCAATGGGGATTGTTGAAAATGTGTGCCTCGACTGGGACTCTAGCCTGGGTCCTCCTGTGTACATGGCAGACGCTCTGTCCATCTGAGCCACCGAGGGATGGTCACCAAGGGTATCTGTTCTTTGGGACATGTCCGAAAGAACAGATACCATCTTCATACAGTTAAGGCTAACCGGCCATTGAACTTCTTCTGTGCGGATGCACGCGCATTGCCCGGACTCTTACGGGACTCGGTAAAATTGTCTGCAGCGAGTAATGAGTGTAATTGGCAGGACATTAAGTTGGAAATGTGGATCGTATGGAGAGCGTGGAAGAGATAAGTCCTTGCAGTCACTCTATCCTCTGTGCCCTCGGTGGCTCAGGTGGACAGAGCTTCTACCATGTAAGCAGGAGATCCCGGGTTCGAGTCCTGGTCGGGGCACACATTTTCAACTGTCCCCGTTGGTGTATATCAACGCCTGTCGACAGCTTAAGGTATTGATTTAATTATCGTTTCTATTATAGTACTCTCGTCGGACTCAACGACCACACCAACTACGGAGAGCCACAGGGATAACGCGCCCCTCACTGCACCGTCCGCTCTCTCTATCTCTCTGCCACCAGCCGCGTGACCCGCCACCTTGCGGTGTATCCTCGCACTAACGCAGAACCAAATTTCAGGGACTCAGGAGCAACCGACATGCCACGCGTGCTTAAATAGTCTTCCAGTCAAAGACCTTCAGATCAGCGTCTGTGATCGGAAGACTACACCACGGACAACCAACGATACCCAGATTGGCAATACTCTGGGCTCGAAGCCAGCACGCACCGCTCAGTACCGATACTGGGACTGTAGGAGGTTCCAAGGAGAATACGTTTTTGTGTGTTATAGACAAATTGATATCTGCCTTGGAGGAGTTTTATAGCAATTTTGAGTTCCTAAGTAATTTTCCAGGACTAGACAACAATGAACTATTGAAATATGCTAGGAAACGGCAACAGCGTTACAAACACGATTTGGAAAAGTTTTTTGAGTGATAAGGTTATTCATTTTAAAACATACGTGAAGAGCGACGAGATTAAACCATCCTGCCTAAGTATTTGGTATTCGAGAACTATTTCCTAATTTGGATATTGCTCAACGAATATTTGGGTCAACCGCTGTAACCAACTGTTAGGCCGAGCGCTCTTTTTCACTCCTCAAAAGACTCAAGAATAATTATTTGCGGTCATCCATCTCGCAGGAAGTCGACAGTCTCGCCGTGCTATCCATGAATCCTGACATATCACTAAACGAAACTACGTCCAAACAGGCTTCGGAAGACCCAACGGGACCGACCGGCCGTTGTGTCATCCTCAGCCGATAGGCGTCACTGGACGCAGATATGGAGGGACGTGTATTGAGGTCATCGCTCTCCAGGACGCTGTCAGGTTTCGTGACCGGAGCCGCTACTTCTCAGCAAGTAGCTCCCCAACTGGGCAAACAAGGGCTTTCCAACAGCGCTCGGCGACTTGGACGGTGACCTATCCAAGTGTTAACTAAGCTCGAGTTACCACTGCTGCAAGGCCATTGGCCTCTGACATTAGACAACTAGATTACGAAGATGTGATCGACGAATTTGTTACAGAGAAAGCACGCCATAAATAGCTTTGTCTGTTGACTGTGGTAAGTTCAATACGCATGTACCGGGTGATCAAAAAGTCAGTATAAATTTGAAAACTTAATAAACCACGGAATAATGTAGATAGAGAGATAAAAATTGACACACATGCTTGGAATGACATAGAGTTTCATTAGAACAAAAAAAAAACAAAGTTCACAAAATGTCCGACAGATGGCGCTGGACAGCAAAACGTCAGTGACTGCGCATGACAATCGTGTATAAAAGGAGCTGCAATGAGAGAGAGAATTTTCGGCTGAAGAGCAGCGCATATGCTGCTGCCGGCCCGCCCCGATGGGGAATTGAAATACAATAAAAAGAGAGAGAGAGAGAGAGAGAGAGAGAGAGAGAATCAGATGCGCCAGCAGTCGCAGCATGTTGACGTTACCTGAAAAGGCGCTTTTAGTGAAGCTGTATTATCAGAATGGGGAATGCGCTAGTTCAGCGTTACGATCCTATCGCTATAGGAAGGGGATTAGAACGGGTAAAAGTCCGTTGACAAATGCAGCTGTGGCGAGAATGATTTCCAAGTTCGAAGCCACGGGCTGTTTAGACGATAGACCCCGTAGTGGCCGACCGAGCACAAGGCGTAATGCAGCTGAGACAGTTCAGGAAGAAATGGAGACTGTAGCGGGTTCGTCTATGCACGGGGAAGTCAGCGCTCGTGCAGTCGCACGTCGCACTGGCATACCATACACTACTGTTTGGTTGGCTCCGATGCTATCCGTATAAAATCCATCGGCATTATGAACTGTTACCTGGCGATTTAGTGAAGCGGAGACCGTTTCAAAAGATGGCGGAAGATGACGATTGGTTGAGTAACGTGTTGTGGACCGACGAAGCTCATTTCACGCTCCGAGGGTCTGTCAACGCCCACAACTGCAGAATTTGGGCTACCGAAAATCCTAGAACTGTCGTGGAAACTCCATTGCACGACGAGAAAGTCAAGGTGTGGGTTGGATTTACCACATCTACCGTTATCGGGCCTTTTTTCTTCAAGGAAATGCGTGATTCTGGTTTTGTAACTGCTACCGTGACGGATGAGAGGTACGCCGATATGTTACAGAATCGCATCATCCCCAGCCTGGCTGATAAACACCTGCTGGAACGTACGATGTTTATGCAGGATGGCGCTCCACCCCATGTTGCTAGACGCGTGAAAGATCTCTTGCGCACCTCGTTTGATGATGATCGTGTGCTCAGCCGCCACTTTCGTCATGCTTGGCCTCCCAGGTCCCCAGACCTCAGTCCGTGCGATTATTGGCTTTGGGGTTACGTGAAGTCGCAAGTGTATCGACCGACATCTCTAGGGATGCTGAAAGCCAACATCCGACGCCAATGCCTCACCATAACTCCGGACACGCTTTACAGTGCTGTTCGCAACATTATTTCTCGACCACAGCTAATGTTGAGGAAGGATGGTGGACATATTGAGCATTTCCTGTAAAGAACATCATCTTTGCTTTGTCTTACTTGTTACGCTAATTATTGCTATTCTGATCAGATGAAGCGCCATCTGTTGGACGTTTTTTTGAACTTTTGTATTTTTTTGGTTCTAATAAAGCCCTTGTCATTCCAAGCATGTGTGTCAGTTTGTACCTCTCAATCTACATTATTCAGTTTTCAAATTTATACTGACTTTTTGATCACCCGGTATTTACTACTACTACAAATATTATTATTATTATTATTAGCAGCAGCAGCCATAGTATTCCGTACAGATGTAAGATACTTGGTGATACACTTATGTCGAAATGAGGGGCGGAAGTATTTTTCTCTGTGTAGGGGCGGCAAATGGCTAAATTCGCACCTTCTGTCAAGATCAGTCGTAGGGTCGGTACTGCCTCGCATGTTCCTACATTTCTCCAGGATCTAAACTGATCTTCCCCCCGGCTGGCTTCTACCAGCTTTTCCATTCTTCTTCAAACAATTCATATCAATATTATACAATCATGACTTATTAAACTGATGCTTCGTTAGTATTCACACAAGTCAATAGCCTGCTTTTTTTGAAATTGGAATCACTGCATTTTTCTTGATGTCTGAGGCCATATGGCCAGCTTCGTGTATCTTGCATAACAGGTGCTTAGATATCCCAAGGATCTGAGGCACTGTTGTATACTCCAGGGAGGTCTTTTAATGCTCTGTCAGATTATTCCCGTATTTCCATATGTCCTGTCCCATCTTTGTTTATTTCCTCTCCCCTTTCAATAATATTTTCTTCAAGTTCATTTGCCTTGCATAACGTATCTATATATTCTTCCGGCTCTTCAGCTTTCTTTTCTTAGTACTTACTTGTTATCAGAATTCTTAACATTATTACACCTACTTCGCTTTTTTCCATAGTCTTCTTTAATTTTCCTAGAGGCGACATCCATTTTTTCCCCTCATCATGCACGTAATATCCAGAAAAATATTATTTACTGACACATTAACTTTTTTGTTTCATATGTCATTTGATTTGAGATTTACGTATCTGTGTACAATCATTTTGCAATCGTTCATGTCTCTTTAATTAGACTAACGCTTGGGGAGGGGGCCAAATATATGTAAGAACTATTATTATTCCACGAACTTTCGGGTGGGGATTCGGGACAGCAATGTTTCTTGTTCCGATATTTCTGCTGTCAACCGTACACCATTTTCAAGGATGAAAAACAGTTTCCCAGAAACTTCGCTCAGTGGAAGAGGAGTTAAAATGGGCGAACACGTTACTCAGCTTATCAGCGGGTACTCGGCCGTTTCTAAGAAAACGACGATCAAAGTTTTCGACGTAATTTCGATGCCTTTTGGCGCACGACAGTTTCAGCTGAATTGGTGGTGTGGTTAGCATTGGGGCTTCTCAGTTTTGCAGCCCGTGTTCGAAACCTGATTATTGTTTTTATTTGTTTTATGTTATTTCTTTATATTTTTTATCTATATTCCCCTAGTCATAGAAGGTTACTGCACAAATGTTTCAATGTTTCTTGTCATGTTAGGGGATATAAGGGCGCTATATAAATTGTAAAATTACAAGTTGGTTTCACGATAAGAGTCGTACATTTACTGTATAATATATGTGTGTAGGGTATTTTCAGGGGTTACAATATTTTTAAATTATCATATTCTTATACAAGGTGCGACAATAAAGTAATGAGGCTGATTTTATTCGCAAGATGTGGCAACCCTGCAGGCTTGCGTAGGCACAATATCTTTGAACTTGGTCTATAAGCTGCTTCTAGCCCAAACAGCACATCGACGCAACTGCTCAGTCATGAGTTGTGCTGTAATAAGTTAACACGTGTTTGTGTCTCTCGTCACGGAAATGGAACCGCATAATATTGCCCTACGGTATGTTATTTCTTTTTGCATTAAATTGGGTGAAAACGCGACGACAACTTACGGTAAGCTTCAGAAGTCTTTTGGAGAGGAGGTTATGACAAAAGCTCAAGTTTTTCGTTGGCATAAAATGTTTAGTGAAGGCAGTACGAACGTTGAAAGTGAAGACCGCAGTGGACGACCATCAGCCCCTCACGGACGGATGTCAACTTGGCCAGGGTGTGTGAACTCGTACGATCTGATTGAAGATTATCCGTGAAAATGATTGAAAAAGAACTGAACATCAATCGAGAAACGGTTCGTCTAATAATAACTGAAGATCTTGATATGAGAAAGATTTGTGCGAAAATGGTCCCATACTGCTCTGTCAGTACAGCAACTTTTAACCTTAAAACAAATTTCAGTAGTACCACAGCCATCTTATTCACCAGATATCGCTCCATGCGACTTTTTTCTATTTCCAAGAGTCAAAACGGCGGTCAAGGGACACAATTTTCAAACAACACAAGACGTCCAAAAAGCTGTGACGAGGGTCTTGGAGGATAGTACAGAAGATGCGTTCAAGAAAAGTTACCATCAATGGCAGAAGCGGTGGAAAAAGTGTGTGCAATCAGAAGCGAACTACTTTGAAGGAAACAACACTAAACTTGACTAAAACCGTAAGCAACATTTTTTTCACATCAGTCTCATTACTTTATTGTCGCACCTCGTATTTCACTATTATATCAGTTCTTATATTAATTCTTGTATTTTATTCTTATGTTTATTCTCCAGGAAAATTTGGTGGATACCCTTGGATTATACCGATCGTAGAAACACTCAAAACACAGAAAGTATGAACAACACGAGCATAGCGCATACCAGGTTTGAAACAGTGACATTTTTATGTATGAATCTCACACGGAGAAGTAGTCAATATTGCTGAAGGTTTCACGCGTTGGTAATAACGGATCATTTTACCGAAGTGATTTTAACCAACATGGTTGGGAGTGTCAGAGGTTTTAGTTGTGATAATTACTTACGAAGAAACAGCCACGATCGCAAAATATCATTTATTTAAAATGACCGGTTTCGGCATATACAGTAGGCCATCTTCAGTTTGATTGCACAATTTGCTGGAGCTGGCGACGTGCTGAGCAGTTGCGTGTTATCGCTAGCTCCAGCAAATGGTACAATCAATCTGAAGATGGCCTACTGTATACGCCGTAACCGGTCATTTTAAATATGGTAAATGATAGTTTTCGATCGTTATTGTTTCTCCATAAGTAAGTTTGCCGAACACTGGTGTTTGCAGTTGATTGTGAATGAAGATATATTTCAGGAATTTCATTGAAAACAACTGAACATAATTTGTTCATTAATTTTTTAATTCATTCACCAGTCGCACAATTAGTACAAGAGTAAGGACAACTATATTTCAGTATACGTTAGAAAACATTTTTGTAGTAATATTTTACGGACTTGGGTAAACAAAAGTGTGCAGCCGCAACGCTTGCCACTGTGCCACCGCTTAGGCTGAACTATTCACTCACTAAAAGGTATCTCGAAAACTTTGACCGTCGAGTATCTGCCGATAAGCCGAGACCCATCTTCGTTTATTTTGACCCCTCTTCTACTGACCGAGGCTTCTGTGAAATCGAGACATAGCACTTGCCGTGTTCTCCTCGTAAGTGTGAAACGTCTCTGTGAAGTTTCATAAGACGCTAGTCGAATTCGGCACATCTTATTCACTTTACTACCTGATTTTAGCTCAATTCATGAACTCTTCCAGAAAGACTGAGCACTCAAATAAGGCCTATTGAATATTATACGTGTGTTTTAATGTGGGGTTTCGGTTTGAAATACCTAAGAACTTCAGCTTAACTGCAGCGTGTGAAGCGAGTTATTTTTCCGAATGTGCCATAATTATATTGCTTTAAATAGGCGATTTTTAGGTGTTTGAGTTAAAAGTGTGAAAGTTACTTTGTTCATTTTAAACAACGATGAAGTAGAATTTCAAACGGTAAATCTGATTAGGAAAAGATGGTTAGGATCGCTTCAACCGTACATGAGTGTAATACTGTGTCGAAGCGAGTACGATTTTTAATGATTTTTAATCTTATATTTTTTGGAAGTTACTTTTGTCTTTGTGTGTCGATTTTGTGCCACGCGTTTGGTAATCAATGACCCCTATGGTCCACCGCGGCACCGCAATATGCTTTATTTTAACAATTTGCTTGTTTAATGAGCTATAATTTCTGCAAGAATTTCTGTTCCTTCGTGCGCTTTTTACAAAGCAGCACAACAGTTTCATTCGGAATGCACCACGTTCTCTAGTTGGGCCGTTTGCAAGCAGCAGACGCAGTTAGTATGTTGAATAATTATCGCACAACCTCGTGCATTGGTTAAACCTCTGTTCAGAATACTGCATGCGTAGAATCGTAATGCGAATCTCACTGAGATATTTTTATGGTATGAATGCAAAGCAGATGATAGTATCATTGTCTCCCACCCCCGTTTTCTGTGTTTCTTCTGGCTGTAGTTAAATTGTGCTCTGTTGATTCTCAAGTAATTCTTACTTAAATATTTCTAGTCAGGCACCAATTATGTGCAACCAAATACTTAGATACAATAAATAATCTACGTGAAAGATAAATTCTGTGGTGTTGATCTTACCCACTTACTACGATTTCCAATCCTGAATTATTAAAGTAATTAAACTAATAATTTTCCAGCTCCGTTTTTTCTAAATGGTTAGGAAGGGCTTGGGCTGGTGGCGACCCTGAATTTCTGAACTTTTATCGTTATTTGTGTGAGAGAAGCAGTTAGAAATGCGAGATAACGTATATGACTCTATGAGAAATGTCGTAAAGATAGTAATACGTTACAATTGATGTTCCAATTCTTTAAAATTGTAAGATTCTAAGTTGAGCACTGAACTTTAAATTCTCAGTCGCCACCTTCTTTCCTGTACACGGTTTCTACCACCATTTAAAGGCGCGTCAAATGTTTCTCTGGAGTGTTACGCTTCAAAAAACATTCACGCTTTTTTTCCTCAAAATAATTTTTTGTGTGACGGTGTGATCGGCTTGCTAACCGCTTCAAGCGCTAGCGCCGTTTTAGGTCTCAAACGGTAACAGCTTTTGCAGCGTTACGTGTGAGACGGAGGAGCTTGGAGTGGATACGGACTGTGGCTCCACTCGCCGGTAGCAGCGCGGAGAAAGCGCGTGCCGAGAGATAAGGGAGACGTCGCCAATGGGCGTCCGGTGGCTGCCGGCGGCGGACGCGTCCGCTTATCGGCGGCCAGGTGATCAGTCCAGCCATGACGCTTCGCAAAGCCCTCAGCGCCAGCCTCCACAACCTGCGCATCTTCGACGAGGGCCACGTGAAGCGCTCTCGGCGCGATAGCGAAGAGCAGGTCAGCACCTCTGTTCCATCTCTTAGCCCACAATGTCCGTCAGCGCAAACCATTTCAACTGCGTGTGTGCAGCGGTTTGTTGTGGTCGCAGGAAATGCGGCTCGTTTCATTTTGTGGACTACTCTACGTTCATTAACGTCTACTGATTTTGTCACCGCACATGCTTTTTATTAACATCGGTGTAAACGGTCTGCAATAATGCGAAGAACCATCATAAGCTACAGGGACGCACGACAATTGTAATGTAAAAGAAGCAGTGTGTTAGGCCACGGTTAAGTGCACTGCTTTTACTCTAGCTACAGTAAGATGAAACGAATGGCGTTTGACGTCGTAAGAATGTGTGTGTGTGTGTGTGTGTGTGTGTCTAGTTAGGTAGCTACGCGTCCCATAAATCATATCAACGATTTTTCTATCGACATGATGTGGAACGAGTGAGTTTGTACGATAGTGTATACATGACTAGCTTAGCGTCCGCTGCTTCGCTCACATAGACTGTATGGTCTGCACAGACTTTTTTGTTTTTCTTTAGTCGAATTTTTATGTTGTTCACAAATTGCAACACCTTCTAAGATTTTCACGCTAATAAGGCAATAGACGCAGTCTTTTCCGAATGTACTCGTTCTTCTCACCAAAAAGAGATTGTGGTAGCTGGAGTCCAAGGTTTTTGTTAACCATGCCTTTTGCATTCTTGCGGTGATATTTCCATAAAAAATTTCGTCCCCTAACACATATTTCTTTAAATCTAACCGAGAAGTGAAATACTAGTTTTTATAGATTTAGCTTTAAATATCTTATAATGTAATAAATATTTTTTTTAAAATTCTTATCCGGATTTTCATCCTTGTAGGGGCTGAATTTTCATAAAGAGTGATACACATATATTTTTTATTTCTACCATAGAAGCCAAATATAAAGCTCCATAGATTGAACTTTTAATATCCTTTCACAATGAAATAGTTTCATAGAACTTTTCACCCTCTATTTCACTCCCTTAGGAGAATGGATTTCCAAAATCACTGAACACATTTTTTTATTTCTAACCGAGAAGTCAAATAGCAATTTTCATAGAAACAGCTTTAAAATGCTTTAGTAGTTCTTTAATAGTAATTTATTTAAAAACATCACCCACTATTTTCCCCGCTTAGTGCTTGAATTTCCAAAAATGCTGAACCATGTATTTATCTTATTTCTGACTGAGAAACAATAACCAATTTTTGTAGCTCTAGCTTCAGAATAGTCTTAACAGCGTCATATTTTCAGTAAGCCTTTGTAAACTTACCCTCCCACACATTACTATTAAAATTCTCTGTCTCTGTACAAGTGTTGAAAGCTTCGTGAGGCGTAAGATATACAAAAGTAAAACTTTTTACTTATCTTCTTTTTCTCTTGTTGTTAGCTCCAGTTCTTGCGTCTAGGGCTATATTCTTGCGGCTGAAATTTTAACTTAGGGTGGTTCCAGATGACCAAATAACTGACGAAGTACTATCTGTTGCTATGATTTTCTGTTATTTTATCCCATTCTTCTCTACCACACTGACTTCATAATCTCCATTTTCATTCAAACATCAATTACATTGTTGAAGACAAAATTAAAGATAACACGTGCATTTCCATCAGAGGCATGCCCACTACTACTAACATTCTGCAGTACTCACAATATTCCAAAGAGTTTACAAAGCAAAAGAGTTTACAAAATTTTTTGACAAAAGAACAATCATCATATATCATTATTATATAAATGAATCCAGAAATAAATTTAATAATTAGCGTTAGGTTGTGCAATTAATAATATGAAACAGCCGAGATAATGTTCACCTATACGAGATTCGAGATTAACCGTGGTATCGGCTACTTCTATAAAAATGTTGTGTTAGAAAAGGATGTCCCATTACATCTTCCATCCCTTAGGAGTTGGATCCCTTCTTAAACGCTGCCTACAGTACAAGATTAACACCCTGTCCAAAAGTCAGGCGTCTATCCTCAGCGGTTTGGGCTGGGTGATGTGAGTCAGTGAGCCTGCTAGTAGGTCAGTCAGGTCACCGCTTATATGCCAGTGGATGGCTATATGCTGACCATTTACAAGTTCCTAATAGACACACTTGCGTAAATTTATCATTAATGAAAACCTTATTTTTCAGTTCTTATCGTGAGAGTGAACTTAAAAGCTAGTCCGATTCACAGCTTACCAGTTTTAAAATAAAAATTGAACACATAACTCTTAAAGGAATAAATTCGACAGATGTAAAGGTAATTTCAAGAGTATCCTAAGGAAGGTCTGATAGGGGCATTACTGTTTACAATATACGTGAATGAACTGGTGGATTACGTCGGGAGATCCGTGGGGCTTTTAGCAGACCAAGCCGTGTATTGGCAGGTAGCAACGTAAGAAGTCTGTACATAATACCAAGAATACTTGCAGAAGATCGATGATGGGTGCAGTGACTGGCAGCTGTCACTGAACGTAAATACACTGAACAGCCAAAACATTATAACCACCGCAAATGTTGGATGCCGCCTGGTGGCGTTGCGGTCGCGTCACGCGGTAGCAAAAGTATGTAAACGGGGCAGACACGGAAGGTTGATCTCCTAGCGAAGATATGGGCTGCAAACAGGAAAATCGATTGAGATAAGCAACTTTGACAAAGGGCAGATTATTATTACGCAGAGCCTGTAAACGAGTATCTCGAAAACGGCGGAGCTGGTCGAACGTTCACTTTCTACTGTCTTGAGCATCTACGGAAAGAGGTAGAAGTATAGTGAAACTACCACTAAGCGCTAAATGGTTAGACGTCCACGATTCCTCGCAGATACCTTCCCCGATGGCGATGTCATCTTTCAGCAGTATAATTGTCCGTGCCTCGGAGACATAGCCATGCTACAGTGGTTTTTAGGAGCATTATAGTGAAGCCACGTTGATGTCTTGGCGACGAAATTCTTCTGATGTAAATCCTATGGAACCTATCTGGGTTCCCATTGGGCGCCATCATCGCGTACGTAAATAAGCGGCCCGTTATTTACGAGATTGACAGGACTTCTGCGTAGACATCTAATGCCCCATACCTCCACAAAGCTACCAACAGTCAGGTCCCTGATACGCAGAATCAGTGATGTATGTCGTTACAAAGACGGATAAACAAGCTATTAAGCAGGTGGTCATAATGTTTTGGCTCATCAGCGTGTATGTAACATAGCGCCCATAAACAAGTGAAGAAATCCACTGCTGTTCGATTAAACTATTGATGAAAAATCACTACAAACAATAACATCCGTAAGATATGTAGGAGTAACTATCCAGGACGACTTTAAGTGGTAAGACCACATACAACAAATTGTAGGAAAAACAGATGCCAACGAGAAAATAATTTGGAAATGTAATTTATCCGTGATAGAAGTGGCTTACAAAGCACGGTCTGGAACCCATAGCAGGTTGGATTGATAGAACAACTCAACAAACTCCAGTGGTAGAGGCTATGGGAGAACAGTTGTATTGTACAGAGACGTTTACTACTGCGATTTCGAGAGAGTACGTTTCGGAAAGGGTCGGGAAACATATTTTTCCTATGGAATAGAAACAGTTGCTGAGAAAAAATGATTTTAGGTTAGATTTAAATCTAGCTTTACTACCTGACAAACATTAAATTTTATCGGGCAAATTATCAATAATTTTCGATGGTGTATATTCAACTCATATCCGAGCTACTAACAGCTTTAATAATGAGTATTTCTACTAGTGTTCTAGGTGCAGACATCGTTTTCTTCTTAAATTGTGATGGATTATTTATGACGAGTTTCATTAGCTAATACACATGTTGTGAAGGTGCGCTTTAAATACCTAACCACATGAAGAGATGACTTCAAATGGAAGTCACATACTATCAATACTTTCTCTATAAGGCAATTAACTACAACAGAAAAGTATTCCATAAGACATTTCTGAGTGGAAATATGCAAAATGTGGCAGGAGGTTGATTCGTTTATTAAAAAAACTAGCAAAGATACCAAGAGAAAAAGTAGCTGAATTTCATTATTTGATCATTTCAGTAACATATTTCTTCCAGTTTAAGTTTTCATGTGTATGTAGATCAAAATTATGAACATTGTAACTCAGTACTGTCCACGTACTACATTAATTGTTGATAGGATTATGTTTATTATACATAACTGAATACAGAGAGTTTACTCAATATTAATGGACAGTCCAGTCTTAGAAAAGCGCTTAAGTCATCGAAAAATATCATTGATAATTTCTTCTTCTACTTTGTTTCTTATGGTATTTATTGGAATGCTAGTATCGTCCACAAAAGAACCATTTCAGTTTAAATGAATGTTACATCGAAGGTGATTCGCATGTGTAAGGAAAAAGAGCGGATCCAAAACTGATCCCTGTGGTACTCCGTGATTGCTCCCCAATCACAATAATTTTCTCGCCAACATTCAGCACAAGTTATTGCATTCATTTTTTTAAGTATGATTCAAATCAGTTGTTTATAACGTCGTCAATTCCATGAAACCTATATTTAGCTAAGAGAGTAGCATGAAGTGCACAGTGAAACACCTTGGACGAATCAGTAATATTTAAGGCTTGTAGTATTTATACTGAATGTATAAAGAACATTCTCAGGCGAGCAGCCCTTGTGGAATCCAAACTTTATTTATTTATACAAGTCTAAAGAATACTAAAACACAATGCAATGAAAACTATTATCTAATATTAATTACAGAGAATTCCCCACTGTAAGAGCCCAGTGATGAGCAACCATAATGGCGTAGTTATTCATTGCAGGCAGGTTTTCCATGTCACAGGGTTCCCTCGGATTATTGCAAACCAATAAGTGTTCAAATTGCTGCCTTGTCACACATTCACAAAATTCACCATCACTGATACCCCGCTTCTTCAAATTAGTCTTGCACCTTGTCACGCCTGTTCTTATCCTACTGAGTATCTTCAAGGTCCCGCATTGGAAATGGCAGCCCGTTGGTAACTGATACATCTTAGCTAGGCTTGCAATGGCTTAAGGAAAACATGGAAGGTGGACCCACACATTTGTCATGTGCTATTTCGTGTAATACATTTTTTAGTTAGTGGAAATATGAACATTACAATTTAAAAACTTAATAAAAGAGACAGAAATCTGAGTAAAGCTTGAACAGGCTCAAATCTCAATTTTTTTAAAGAACACCTTAACAATTACAGCATTAAAAACAGAACATGAAAAGTGGAAGTACAGAGTTCCCAAAACTAAAGGTTACATCAATTGAGCGTGGCCGCAAGCAGGTTCAACAAACAATTTTATCAACCATATGAATTACAATATCAGCTGTGTACTAACATATTTCAAATCTAGCTGACTGTTACACAGTTGAACAACTTTCACCGAAATCCTGAGTTGCTCACAAGACACGCCACTGATAGAAGCTGTTGGAAGGCCGCTTAGCAATGCATAACCGTTAATAAAAATCTCATAAAGAAACTAAACAGTCCCTGAAACAGACCAACTATAAAGATATAAAAATTAAACATAAATGGCCAGCCATACATCGCAACCAAACATTAACAAGGCCTAATAAATATACAATTGCCCAAATTTGAAGACAAGTTGAAGTACATGTAAATGAAATGTATTTGAACTTGGCACAAACCAGCAGAAACTTTGACGCAGTTCTTAATAACTAAGCAAGTGCCCCAAATTCAAAGTAAGCTGACAGCTACAGCAGACGGCTGTGACAGGAACGAGCAGCCAAATTTCGCAGCAAGTGTAGTAAGTAATGACTGCGGACCAACGTAAGGTTCGCCAGTTTGTCTTCATAAGTAACAGGTCGTAAACTGCAGACGCTGAGAAACAGTGATAGGGGTGCCAACTTTAAAGAGTAGGAAATTTGGAAATTTGTGGTAAGGTGTTACGGGCCCAAACTGCTAAGGTCATCGGTCCGTAAGCTTACGTACTATTTAATCTAACTTTAACTTACGCTAAGGACGACACACACACCCATGCCCGAGGAAGGATTCGAACCTCCGACGGGGGAAGCCGCGTGGACCGTGCAAGGCGCCTCAGACCGCTCGGCAACCCCAGGTGACTTAAAAGAATAATTACAGAGGTACAATGAGGAAAATCCTCAGGCTTGGCAAACACGCCTAAGCTCCTGAGCTCTTTAAATTCACAAAACAGATGTAACTACTGGTCCCCGCACTAACGGCAACGCTCAGCCGTGGCACATACGAAAGGATCAGCCACGCCTATGCGGCTAGCAGGGGCGGCCGACTGCCGACCAACCCAGTCGCCGTGCGACGACCGAAGAGCCGCCGCGCCGACAAACACGCCTCTGCTCCGGAACCAGGGAACAGCAAACCGTCGTTTGTCGCTAAAGCTGCCCTGCCGACACAGCTGAAAACATAACAGTAATCTGCGGAAATAAGGCATCACACTAGAATGGCCGAGGAGTAAAAGGGAAATATATAGATTAATGGCAAGGGGATACCAATAGGTCTAATTTAACACTCCTTAAAATTACTAATATTCACTACCAGTCATGTCAGCACCTGCTGATTCAATAACCCAAACATACGCATATACCACCTTGCCTCCCATACAAATTGAGCCGCAAATTATTTCCTTCGCGGAAAACTATCACAGCGAATACTCTTACACTTGCATGAAATATGACCGAGAGCACAAATTGGAGTTAGTAACACTGACCGACGGTCATGCACTCAAACAGTGGTAGTCTGCGTTTACATAACAGGCCCCCTTTCCACAGAACACAGGCATGGCCTTACGATATCAAGCAGGCTAGAGTGGCCGAACAGCCGGCACGCTAACTCAGGGTGTTCGGTCGGAGGGTTAGCTGCCCTCTGTAATAAAATAAACTGAGATAATGGATATGGATCAACAACGAACTGAAACGGGTGTCTTGCGACGTCCGCACCGAGCAGATACAACGAACGAAAACAAACAAAATGAGACTAAAAAAAAAAAGCTTTTCTAGGCGCTTCAGTCTGGAACCGCGCGACCGCTACGGTCGCAGGTTCGAATCCTGACTCGGGCGTGGATGTGTGTCCTTAGGTCAGTTAGGTTTAAGTAGTTCTAACGTCTAGGGGACTGATGACCTTAGCTGTTAAGTCCCATAGTGCTCAGAGCCTTTTTTTTTTTTTTTTTTTTTTTACGATATCAAGTGGGGTCAGAATAGGAAAACAACACGTAACTCCACTGAGGTGAGAAGAACCCCCGATTTGCATGTTTCCAGCCAGGACGTTATTCCTTCCAATCCACACAGACGATCTTCGGGGGGGGGGGGGGGGGGGTGTAAACCTTAAGTTTTCAGAGTAGGCCGGGAACTTGTTGACGAGGTTGTTTGATTTGATCTTACGTCGTTCCCCGAGACCCGGGTCAGACAGTCAGAGTTCCCGAAAAGCCATAACTTGTCAGCCATTTATCCTTCAGCCAACTGGCCTCCACACAAACCAACTACACACGCACCTCGTCCAAAAACTTTAGTTGACGACACATGATCGACTCCTCATTGGCAACCTAAGCAGCTAGTGGCGCATTGGAAAGTCTTACCACGGCTCAGTAAATTATCTTTTTCTGTTCTAGTTCTCCAAGAGTCTTTGTTCTTCACAGCTCAGTTCGACGCGCTTCTGTTGAAGCTGGAGTGTGTGTGTGTGTGTGTGTGTGTGTGTGCGTTGGAATTGGTGCTATTGTAGGAAGGGAGATTTTTTCTGGATTTCAGTCGTGATGGTTAAGGGTGAGTTCACAACAATGGATGCCTTGGATATGTTTCTTGCTCTTCTTTTCATTCTCTGTGTTGCTTCTTGTCTTATGACAGATGGAGACCACTCCCACGAGTGGAAAGACATTGTTGACTGGAGTTAGTCTTGGGCGCCCTGTGACCGTGTGGCCTGTCTCATGGAGAGCAACATAAATTTCTTTAACGTGTGCAGAGTTCCTGCGGACTAATAAAAAAATTTGCGGCAAGTTCTATGGGACCAAACTTCTTAGGTCATCGGTCCCTAGCCTTACACACTACTTACTCTAACTTAAACTAACCTACGCTAAGGACAACACACACACAAGAATGTCCAAGGGAGGACTCGAACCTCCGACGGAGGGAGCCGTACGAACCATGGCAAGACGCCACAGACCGTGCGGCTCCTCCAGACTGGTGCGGCGTACTCCGCCGTAGAGAGAAACAGAACAAATGCGGATGTGCGGAAAACGCTGGACTGCGCTCCTCATGTGTGTTTGTCAGTTTATGGATAAGAATGTTCCTGGTGCACACTTTCTGTCTGGTTGTTCGTGGGTTAAGGCGTGATCCAACCTTAACCCTAGGTACTGAGGGTAGACACAGTGACTTAGATTGCATCCTTTCCAGGTGATGTTCAGATTTCTTCTTGCCGCCTTATTGCGTAGGTGTAACACACACACTTGAGTCTTACCCGGATTGGGTTTCAAGTGGTTGTCGTCATAGTAGATAGCAAGTTGTTCGAGAGCAGATGCTAGCTTGGATTCTACTTCTTCAAATATCACTCTTTGAGTCGCGACAGCTATGTCCTCTGCTTAGATGAAGGACTGGGTTCCAGTTTTGAGTGAATGATCATTGGTATATACACTGAAGCGCCAAAGAAATTGGTACATGCATGCGTCTTCAAATACAGAGATATGTAAACACGCAGAATACGCCGCTGCGGTTGGCAACGCCTTTATAAAACAACAAGTGTCTGGTGCAGTTGTCAGATCGCTCACTGCTGTTACAATGGCAGGTTATCAAGATTTCAGTGAGTTTGAACGTGGTGTTATAGACGACGTACGAGCCATGGGACACAGCATCTCCGAGGCAGCGATGAAGTGGGGATTTTCCTGTACGACCATTTCACGAGTGTACCGTGAGTATCAGGAATTCGGTAACTCATCAAATTTCCGACATCGCTGCGGCCGGAAAAAGATTCTGCAAGAACGGGACCAACGACGACTGAACAGAACCGTTCAACGTGACAGAAGTGCGACCCTTCAGCAAACTACTGCATATTTCAATGTGGGCCATCAACAAATGTCAGCGTGCGAACCATTCAACGAAACATTCATCGATATGGGCTTTCGGAGTCGAAGACCCACTCGTGTGCCCTTGATGACTGCATGACACAAAGCTTTACGCCTCGCCCGGGCACGTCAACACTGACAATGGACTGGTGATGATTGGAGATACGTTGCCTGGTCGGACGAGTCTCGTTTCAAATTGTATATAGCGGATGAACGTGTACGGGTATGGAGACAACCTCATGAATCCATGAACCCTGCATGTCAGCAGGGGACTGTTCAAGCTGATGGAGGCTCTGTAATGGTGTGGGGCGTGTGCCGTTGGAGTGAATGTGACCAGTGATACATCTAGATACGACTCTGACAGGTGACAAGTACGTAAGCATCATGTCTGATCACCGGCATCCATTCATGTCCATTGTGCATTCCGACTGACTTGGTCAATTCCAGCAGGGCAGGGTGAGAGACCACACGTCCAGATATGCTACAGAGTGGCTCCAGGAACAGTCTTATGAGATTAAGCATTTCCACTAGCCTCCAAACTTCCCCAGACATGAACATTATTGAGCACATCTGGGATGCCTTGCAACGTGCTGTTCAGAAGAGATTTCCACTCCCTCGTACTCTCACGGATTTAGGGACAGCCCTGCAGTATTCATGGTGTCAGTTACCTCCAGTACTACTTCAGACATTAGTCGAGTCCATGCCACGTCGTGTTGCACCAGTTTCTTTGGCTCTTCAGTGCATGTTATATAATATTGGAGGCAACACACTTCCCTGTTTTAGACCATTTTTCTGCATTCTCCGACGACTTTTTTTGTTATTTAGAGTAGCAAAGAATCGTCTGTCTCGCAGCAGACACTGAGTAATCTAACTACTAGTCCTTAGTTGTTGTGTACAGCTTCTTTGTTAATTACTTATGATTCACGGTATCATAACCAGTTGTGAGATAGATAAAGGCAACTGCTTTCTTTCACACCCGTTCTCAATCTGCTGCGTTAAATTAAGTCTCTGAATAGCACGTAACTTTCTCTGTACTTTCTGTTCTTTCTTTAATGAACTTGCTGTCAACAGACTCAAAAATTCGATGCAGAATCCATGAGTTTTAACAAATGGCACGGGAGTAATACAGGTTTGAAGCTCTTGGGGGTATTCGGATCTTTGCCTGGTTTAAGCAATGTCACGACTTTTGCATTGAGCCAGGTCTCTGGAATTATCATTCTAGCAACACAAGTGTTCACAATTCTCAAGTTACAGTCAATAATTACAAGGCCAAGGTTGTTTATTTGCTCTGATCTCAAGTCATCCAGGCCTGAAGTTTGTTACTTTTTATGCGATGGATAGCAGGTCTCAGCACTTCATCTGTGAATGAAGTGCCAAAAACATCCTCCTCTTACTTTGTTTCTTTTGTAGTTTTACTGTTCAACAGCAGTTGGTGTGCTGTTTGGTCAGGGGTGACCTTACTGACTGCTGAGGGTGAAACTCCAGGATCTCCGTTAAGGTTTATCAATAATTGCACACCCTTGTCTGTTTTATGTCCAAAGTTTCGAGGAGATTGTGTCATGTCTCTGTTCGTGATGTTGATATGGTCAGGCAAATGCTGGGATGGTTGCTTTGAAAGGGCACGGCCGACTTCCTTCCCCATCCTTCCCTAATCAGATTAGACCAATGAACTCGCAGTTTGGTCTCTTCCCCCCAAATCAACCCAACCCCAACCCAATCGTCTTCTGTCTGCACAGTCAGATCTACTCTCATTCAGTCGTTGCCTGCTGGATGTCAGAGGAAAAGCTGTGTAGGTGCGGATTCTTAAGAAGAAAGAGCCCCACAAGAACTGATTTATACTCTGATGAGCCAAAACATTTTGAGCGCAGCAATTCCGTTTTTCCGAAGGTGGATGGACTGGGGCAATGATTGATTAGATTGATTGTTTTGGGGGAAGAGACCAGACAGCTAGGTCATCGGTCTCGTCGGATTAGGGAAGGACGGGGAAGGAAGCCGGCCGTGCCCTTTCAAAGGAACCATCCCGGCATTCGCCTGGAGCAATTTAGGGAAATCACGGAAAACCTAAATCAGGATGGCCAGACGCGGGATTGAACCGTCGTCCTCCCGAATGCGAGTCCAGTGTGCTAACCACTGCGCCACCTCGCTCGGTGGGGCAAGGTTTTCTGATATTTTGGCACGTTAGTGGCTCCAGTTGATGTCTTTCTTTCAGGTTCCAGGTTCATTACACGTCAGGGGGAGGGGGGGGGGGGGAAGCGAGGCAGCATCAATGCCAAAATGTCTGAGGATGGCCTGAAGATAACGCGTTGCATGTTGAGGTGTAAATTTGCTGTGGTACTATTTTAATGGTGACAACACCGATGGCATTAGATTGCCCCCGTCTTGTTCGTGTGGTATCCTCCAGAACAGCGGTGCTACACCAAAGACGGCAACGTGAATCATTGCCACAGACGGTAGCGAGGTTCTACTGCGAAACCGCAACGACGAATAGGATGCGCCCCTGAAGACCACACGTCCTTGCTCGGCATAGCAGCGCCCTTACGCTGAGGTCAATATAGTACAAGTACGCAAGAACTCAGCCCAGTTTGTGACCTCAGCTTCAGCAACCAACAACATTGTGAAGGAACGTGATTGTAAAGTTTAAGGTAATCATGTACTTTAATTAATGTTGAGCGTTGTGCTTCAAAAAAACAGCTTGTGATTGTATGCATCAAGCGATTCTGTCATAACGAACGCTCTCCTGTTGTAATCTTTTTATTCATTGACGTAATAAAGTATACTAATATTTCATCCAAAGTAGTGAAAAATAAACCACCTCCCAGAGCACTCAAAGAATCCACAGTCGTGGGCAGACGACTGTAGTTTCGTCTTGTCACAACAGTTAGGAAATATGGTGGAGTGGTATGGCGCCCCACTAAAGCCTCGTGTCTTTGCGCCGCGCAGTAGACATCGTCCACTGACGTTTGTAAGTCGTAAGTGTCGTGCGACACGTTTGGAATTAATGCGCCAGCGATGAAAATCCTGTGATGTAAGCTGAGCTAGGCTTCGACATCTCTGGGTACGGTGGGATGAACGAGATACATCCCATTGACGTATGGACGACGACGCCAGTGACCTCCACCGTTGCCAGAGATCGATGGATGCTGTTTCACACGTATCCTGCTGTATTGCTATCCACCGTTGGTCTGTCCATGCAGAAAGATGGATAGTTTGGCGAACTAAAATGTTCTCCAGGCTTAGACGTGTTTCACGCACCAGGCAAATGTCAGTAACATCATCTCGGAGATATTGACGAAGTTCACCAACTTGAGTGCGAATGCTATTGGCGTTCTACGCAGCTGTTGTAAATCCATGAACGCTCCCCACAATGCGACCATTATGGTCAGATCCGGCGACTGCTTGCATGGCTGACATCAGTATAGCATGAAGTTGCAGCGCAATGAGCTCCATCAGGATTGTTACACTGTTCACCAGAGTTCTAATTTGCGCAATTAAGCAGCTGAGACCGTTGTTTGGGACAGCTATTGTGACACTGGCGCTGGTTCCAGTTTCCTCGTCTCCTTTTTTCTCGAGGATGGGCGAAGTTGAGTCGGGTGTTGCTTCTGGTCTTCAATCCTACTTCGAGCCGTGTTACGTCGATACGCAGAGCACGTCTGCACCAGTGGAGTGTCGAAAGTAAATCGTTGCAATATTTCGCGAGGTTGCTGCTTAGGTGTGGCAGCATCTTCAGGCGTCTGCTGTGACGTGCTTGGGCGCTGCTGGGGAGACGCTTCTTCATTGGTTGGCGCAGTGGACGCGGTAGCTGCGGTGTAGGAGACGCCAGGACGTGTCTTGGCTGTCGTCTTTTATTGCAGCTCTGTAGTATGACCACGTTGGCGAGCTAAAGCGCACTTCCGCACTATACAGCCACAGTAGCTAGCCACATGTCCTACCTCGCCGCAGAGAGCGCATACGGGCGTCCAGTAACATGGGAGAGAACAGTCACAACTTGTCTGGTTGCCAGCTCACTTGACACTCTTGTCTGATATGGAACAGTGCCGTACAACGTCCCTAATCCTCGGGTACCAGTAGCATTGTGCTGGGCCTCGCTTAGCTCTCAAATTTTCTACATCCACCGCAAGGTTGACGAGGCGAGTCTGGTGGAAAAGCTTTCCGTCTTGCGGATGATCAGTTTCAATATCCTTGAATCGTGGAATATGCTCTATTATCTTCTGCCATTTAAGCTTTACGACCGTCCTTATAGAGAAGTCTAGAGCTTCAAGTTATTCCTTCATGTGATCGGAATCCGCACTGAAGCACAGAATGCACATTACTACATTGATCGCTTTGTCAGGTGTGGACATATGAAATTTTCTTTTGTTTCTCATCGCAGTTCCAGTTGCGTAATGCTATGTAGTCGACAGAGGCCCAATGAGCTGTTCATCTTCCGAATCCAGAAGCGGAACTGCCAAGGCGGCCTTGTCCAAGTCGTAATGCACTGCAGTGTCCGTTGTCAGAGTTTAGTCCGTTGTAGTTGGAACAACTGTCAGGACCGCCAGAGGGGCAAATCCGCTGGCCGGCGATCAGCCGACTCTGCTCTCGCGTTAACCTCTACACGCATCCGCGTCGCTAACTCAAATGATAATACCACATTCTTTTTTTTTGTTTTTGTTTTTTCGTGTGTATTTGGACTTCCTGGGCAACTTCATTTCATCGCTACGTGTAAGGAATGAGACTTATTTCACTTAAGAAAAGGGTTTTAATAGCAGCAGGGGCCCATAAGCCAACCTCTGACAATTTTGTTCCATAATTATTGCTACGTGGGTTAACGTCTTAGGAACTTTGAATCGGTGCTAGTGATGCGAATTTGTTGTGCCTGTGCATTCCGTTGTTTGACGGTCCTACGGATCAGGTCCATCTCGTTATGTAGATTTATCGCTTCTGAATTGCTACCTCTAACATATCCATGTTAGAGTCGTAGTGCAGATGATTCGCCATTCGTCTCTGCTGCGCTTATGCACTACTCGTTGTGAACTTATGCAGGCTCCACAATCAAGAAAAAGATCCCACGTAGACGCTAAACTAGAACCACTTTATTTTTAATTCACATGAAATCTATCGACGTAGCCAACTGTCAGATAATCGAACAAAAATATCTTATTGATCGAATCTGAATTCTCACTACAGCCTAGAAGCTAGTTGCCGAGCAGCCCCCCCCCCCTCCCAAGTACTGCAGCTACCAAGCAGATGCACGAATTCTCATGATGGACATCCGGCACAGTGGGATCCCCCTGCAGCACTACAGAAGGTGTTGCTGCTGAAGCCGTGAATGGTCCAGCTCGGAAGCCGGGTGTGGGCACTCTGGAACAGAAAGACTGGTGGAATCGCTGGCAGAAGCTCCTGGTCCACTGTGAGGGTGAAACAGATTGATGAAATTGTGGGACCGCGACCGGTGTTGCGGCTGGACTTCCACCATGACTCTGCCCAGGAGATGGGTGATCCACAACGTGACCAACTAACGTTCACATCGTGTAAAGATTGTCGGTCACACCTCGTCGTGAAGTCGATAGCAACGCTGATGTGGCTGCAGCAAAGAGTTGTCAAGGGCCACCAATTTCACAAGGAAGAACACCCTGCTCTGCAGATGAAGGGGGGAAGGGGTGGCCATACAATTTTTCTGTTGGACTCGTCCCATCTTGTGGTCTTGAACGACAGTGCCACAAAAGACAGACTGTATCGTCGACGTGCTAGTCTAGCTGGAACTTCGCCATTTAAGACTTGAAGATTCTTATCAAGCGTTGAAGCTGTCTGAAACGAGGCTGTTTGCTCACACTGGATACCACTGGACTCACAAAAGCTTTGGAATTCCGCAGATGTAAGCTGTGTTCCACTGCCAATAATGATTGTTTCAACGGTGAAAATTGTAGCCCATACTTTGAGAGTTTTGGGCACTGTAATAGAGATCATGTGAAAACATAGGGGAATTAACTAGAAGCATCCACTAACATGAGCCAATGGGACGCCATGAATGGGCCCACCAAATCTACATGGAGCCTGAGTCACATGTGCGTTGCTTGAGGCAACTGGAAATTTTTCCGTGCTCTATCAGCTTGATTTCACTGGCACTGGTGACAACTAGGGACTGCACTTTTTGTATTTATCTATGCCTCTCCAAAAAACATGTTTGAGGGTCATATGTTTTGTCAGCACCATTCCCCAAAAGTCTTGACGGAGTAAGTCCAAAACGTGGTACTGCAGAACGTTAGCCATGGTTACTCTAATCTTCCCACTGTCACCCTGGAGGAGGAGGACCCCATTTAAACATTGAAAATTCGGGATGGTGGTGCCAGTAAGCAACCACATATGGGTTTCAAATGAGTTTTCTATTTGTATGCCATCCGAGTTGAACATATAGCATCACCCTGGCTACTGAATTGGCGTGGGTCTGGAATTCTATGACAACTGTCGCCGATTCGTTGTCCATGTGGAAGCAAACTTCAGGCTCATTGTCGAAGTCCGTGTGTGATCCACCTGGTAGCTGAAAGAGCGCTTCAACAACGGCATGCTGCGATGTGGGGCGATATTGAATAAGGGGATAAAAACTGTCGATATTTCACCCACGGTGGACATGTCTGAGCAAAAGGTAACGTATTGCTTGCGATATCAGCACAAAAATTGTACTTCCACTTTCTCTTGACTGAGATAAGTTTATCAACCATCATTTTGAAATATGCTAATTTATAAATGGTCGAACCTCCATACCCCGATGTGTGGATGTTACATCATGGTCATACTGGGCTTAACGACGCTACATTTTTCTCATGGCCACCAACATCTCCGGACCTGATACCTATGGATTTTTATGGGGTTTTGTGAAAGACCTTGTGCATGTATTTAGATGACAGAAAACATTTGCAGAACTCAAAATACGCGTCTCTAACGCGCTCGCATCAGTGATTCCACATATATTTCAGAATGTGTGGTGTGAAATGGATTATAGATTATAAGTAGTTCATACCACCAACGGAAGTGATGTGGAAGATTTATAAAGTATGTAAATAAATTGTGAACGTTCTATTACATTCCCTGTAATTCTCATCGACGTGTCGCTACACATTAAATAGTTATTTCCGTTTCTAATCGCTATACCGTATTCCTTTTGAAATTACTTGTACACTGAAATCATCCAAAAACTAAAGATGAGCGAGTGCTAATGACTTCAGTCATCCTACCACTAGCAATACCGCCACCATCACAACGGCGCACTCACGCTGATGCGATGAGACAGGAATAAAACATCGTGGGATTAAAAAGCCGCTAAGCTCAATAAATAGGGTGCAAGCCCCGGGACTTGATTGATTTCCCGTCAGATTGTATATTGATTACACGGCAGTAATGGTCCTAAAGTTAGCTGCTGCGCAGCATTGGCAGTTATGCCACTGGAGCACCGGAAATTATGGAAGAAAAGCGCTTCACACTCACTTCTTTCAGAAAAATAACGACTCGCAAAATTGCTTGTATCCATGACTACCGTCTGTACGCTACCGTCATGTTCCGTCTCTCAATACCGTCGTCACTAATCTGCTGTAATATATTACTACGCGGCTATTGTCACCCAAATACAGTTATACGTCGCCTAACTAACGGCTTCCAGGAGCAACAAAAATTTGATTGCAATTATTGACCGAATTTAAAACTTTGAAATGCTGGTATAATTTACTCAATAAGAGATATAATCACATGTTAAAGGTTTACCACAACAAACCAAGTGTTAAAATTTGAAACTGTATGTATCCAACAGCCACAACGTTCTGTCGGGAAGACGACGGTCAATCCCGCGTCCGGCTATCCTGATTTAGGTTTTCCGTGATTTCCCTAAATCGCTTCAGGCAAATGCCAGGATGGTTCCTTTGAAAGGGCACGGCCGACTTCCTTCCCCGTCCTTCGCTAATCCAATGAGACTGATGACCTCGCTGTCTGGTCTCTTCCCCCAAACAACCCCACCCCAACCCAACCACTGCCACTGCGAATTTGGATGCCACCTGGTGACGTTGTGGGCACGTGACGCAGTAAGAAAAGTATGTAAGTGGAGCAGACAGGGATGGTGCATCACGATAGCGAAGATATGGGCTGCAGATGTGAAAATCCATTGAGATAAGCGACTTTGACAAAGGGCGGATTATTATTACGCACAGCTCGTGAACGAGTATCTCGAAAACGGCGAAGCTGGTCGAATGTTCACATGATACAGTCGTGAGCATCTAAGGAAACAGGTAGAAGGACAGTGAAACTACCACTAAGCGCTAATTGGTTGGACCACCACTTCTCTTCACAGAACGGGGTTCGGATGATTGATTGCTCTGCAAAGTAGGATAGATGGTAATCCGTGGCACCTCTGCCGGAAGAGCACAATGTTGGTGCACGAACAAGTGCTTCGGTGCACACCGTTCGTCGAAAATTGCTGAAAATAGAGCTCCGCAGCAGACTACCCATTAGTTATCACATGTTGACCCAACGACATCGTTAATTACAATTGCAGTGGGCACGGGACCATTGGTATTCGACCATCGATCAATGGAAGCATATCGAATCTTCGGGTGAATCACATGTTTGCTAGAGTAGGTCGATGATCGTTTCCGTAAACGCCGTCATCGAGGTAAACGGCGGCTCTAAACGTGCATCTCGCCACGAACACAGGCTGGAGGGAGTAGTATTATGCTATGCGGACGTTCCCCTGCGCTTGCGTGGTGGGATCTGTGGTAGTAATCGAAGTCGCGCTGACAGCTGCGAACCAACTGCATCCCCTTCGTGCGTGATGTCTTCCCCGACAGCAATGTCATCTTTCAGCAGTATATTGGTCCGTGTCTCGGAGCCAGAACCGTGCTACATCCGTTTTAATAACATTATAGTGCACTCACGTTGATGTCTCGGTGACCAAATTCACCTGATGTAAATCTTATCGAACCCATCTCGGTCGCCATCGGCTCCATCACCGCGTGCGCAAATCATCAGCCAATTATTTACGCGAATTACATGACCTGTGCGTAGACATTTAATGTCACATACCACCTCAAACATACGAACAAAGTGTCGGATCCCTGATACCCAGAATCAGCGATGTATTTAGCTCCAAAGACAGACAAACAAGCTACTAAGCGGGTGGTTATAATGTTTGGGCTCATCGCTTTATGTCTTAAGGTAGCGTAATTCATGACGCGCAAATTACCCAGAATGAGAGGACTTTGAGTCTTCCAACAAACTTAACACATAATTACAAAAAATTAAATTTCGATTTTGTAATGGATCGAGGGAGGGGGAAATGGTGCAGATACTGGCATCTAATGATTATTGTATCACCAATTAGCCTTTTACACAGGCATGTGGATATGGATAACACTGGAAAAGAAAAACTGAGTAAAAGGAATTCAGAATGAAGAAGTATTATGAAGGGTTGGTGAAAAAAGACGAATTTTAGAGGAGATTACTACGCCTACTTAGAAGAAAATGCTTTAACGGATGCTTTAGAAGGGATGCTTAAAAAAGGGGGGGGGGGCGGATTGCTTCATTCCAAACTATACCTGATGACAGACAAAGTGGAAGCGCAAAACACTTACGCAAAGACAAAAAGGAAGGCAGAAGTGAGAGAAAAATGGAGAGCCAATTTATGTAACAACCTAATGGACAGAGCCTTAAACGAGTGGGCAATTATAGTTGGTGGAAAGTAATAGGAGCCGATGAGCAGTCCTCCACATTGTATGACTGTGTTGTTATGTGATAGATCTCGGAGAATCTTAATGAATCGGATTCCTTACTTTCTACAGTGCAACTTTGAAGTCTCTCTGTGACACTTTTACCGAAAAATTTCGTCTTATTTCATTTACTCGGTTCTTGCTCTCTAGTAATTCATTATGGGCAAGGATATTACGGACATGCTGAAATACATCTACATGATTACCCTGCAGGTCACTCGTAAATATTTGGCGGAGCGTCCAAGCAACCACTTTTAGACAGTTTCTCGACCTGACCACTCTCGATAGTACGTGGGAAAAATTACCACTTAATTTTACGTGCAAGCTCTGATTTCTCTTATTTTATTACGAGCGTTATTTCTCCATGTGCAGGTCAGAGTCAATACGATATTTTAGTATCAGAAGGAGAAAGTGTGTGGTTGAAAACTCGTGAGAAGATCTCCCCGCAACGAAAAGCGCCTTTTATTTTAATGATTGCCACCCCAACTGGATTATCAAATCCATGAGACTCAGTCCTCTACTTCGCGATAGTACAAAATTAACTGCACTTCTTTGGGATTTTCCGATATCCTCTTTCAACATAATCTGGTAAGGATCCCACACCGCACAGCAGTACTACGAAAGAGGGCAGACGGGCGTACTACAGGTAGTCTCTTTAGTCGTTTTATTATATCTTCTAAGCGCCCTACCAATAAATAAGTCTTTTTTGTCTTCCTCACAACAATTTATACGTGATCATTCGAGTTTAAGTGTTTATAATAGTGATCTCCAGGTGTTTAGCTGAACCTAAAACCTATAAATTTGTTTTATTTGACATGTAACTGAGATTTAAATCGATTTTATTAGTAATTATGTGAAGGATTTTTTATTGTTCATGTCAAGTGCCACTATTCGCACCATGTAGATATCTTGTTTAAATCATTTCAAAATCGCGTCGATCTTCTGATGATTTTATTAGATGGTAAACGACAGCATCACTCGCAAAAATCTAATGGGGATGCTCACATTTTTCCTAAAATGTTTCTATAGACTGTGAACAGCAGAGAGCCCAAAACCTTTTCTTCGGGAACCCCAGACTTCAATTCGGTTTCGTATGATAAATTCACGTCAGTTACTACGAACTATGACTTTTTTGACAGGCAATCACGAATTTAGTTGCACAACTGAAACGAAATTTCAGAGACAAGTAATTCGATAAGAAGCCGCTTGTGAGGAACGACGTCAAAAACCCTGTGGAAGTATAAAAACGTGGAATTAACCTGCGATGTCCTGTCAATAGCACTCATTACGTCGTGTGAAAGAAAGAGTTATTTGTGTTTCACAACAACAATGTTTTCTGAATCCATGCTGGTTACGTGTCAGTAGGTTGTTTTCTTCGAAGTGTCTCAAATGGTAGAACACAGTATATATTCTAAAATCATGCTACAAATCGACACCATTATTACTGGCCGCTGTTGACTTTCAAGAAGCTGGGGATGCTATTCGCATAAGTGCTCAGGCGTTGTTTCAAAATGTGGCTTTCCAAAACCGACCTGATTCTACAAATCATCCGACTAGAACACTTATACAGATTGTAGCATCCGACTAGAACATTGTCTATATAGCATCCACATCCCTACCTCTGCGACGGTTCAATCACGCGTTCGGCCATCCTGATTTAGGTTTTCCGTAATTTCCCTAAATCGCTCCAGCAAATGCTGGGATGGTTCCTTTCAAAGGGCACGGCTGACTTCCTTCCCTGCCCTTCCCTAATCCGATGAGACCGATGACCTCGCTGTCTGGTCTCCCTCCCCAAAACAACCCAACCCAACCTCCGCCCCCCCCCCCCCCCCCCGCCCCTACCACTGCGCTTCTGATCTTCCACGTCAGTTGTGAAAGTAATTGCTGCATTGCTTGATAGATGCTCATTCTATGTTTATATGCAGCTTCATAGGAGAATACAAGTGACACAAAGTCGTAATAATAATTCCAAACAATCTGTTGCAGTTGCTAAGTTGAAGGCTGTATTTGAGTAAAAGGTTGCTGAAATGATGTCTCGGCTATTTTGATTTGTATTTTCCGCAACGTCCCTAAATCACCTCAGGTCTGCTGTGTTTTTGTGCATTTTTGTGGATCCCGAGTCATGAACTGCAATAATTCATTCTTTTTGAAAAATACAGGATTGCTGGGAAGGCGGGAAAATTACCAATTCTGTTTTCTCTGACATCTGTCTCAGAGACTGAGCGATGTGATACAGTATTAAGAAAATTCATTCAGAAAGTCTGTGTTCCAAAAGAACGTTCGTTCTTCCAGACAGTCTTTCGTGGTTCCCATCAATCGAGTTAGACGATTGCTGGAACTGGTCCTTTGGAAGGAACGATCAGAGCTGTGCTCCAATAACATCGTCACGACGGTATGTTGCCCACAAATCTTCCCGCCTTCCTTTTCTGACTGGAAATCTGTTCGTAGTCTAACGTTTATCTTTACATCAGTACTGAAAGTTACCAACAACGAACAAAAAACAAACGAGAAAATAAATAATTTACGCTGAGGTGAAAGAAGTCGTGGGATACCTGCCAATATCATGTCGGACCTCCCTTTGCCCTCTGTAGTGTCGCAATTCGTCGTAGCGAGAACTCCACAAGTCGCTGGAAGTCCATTGCGGAAATACTGAGCCACGCTTCCTCTGCAGCCGTTCGTAATTGCGAAAGTATTGCCGATTTTGAGTACGAACTGACCCTCGATTATGTTGCATGTCGGGCGATCTGGGACGTCAAAGCATTCGCTCCAATGGTCCAGAATGTTCTTCAAACCAGTCGCCAAAAATTGTGGGCCAGTGACATGGCACATTGTCATCCATAAAGGTTCCATCGTTGTTTGGGAACATGAACTCCATGAATGGCTGCAAATGTCTCCAAGGACATAAACATTTCCTGTTAGCAATCGATTCAAAATGGTTCAAATGGCTCTAAGCACTATGGGACTTAACATTTGAGGCCATTAGTCCCCTAGACTTAGAACTACTTAAACCTAACTAACCTAAGGGCACACAACCATGCCCGAGGCAGGATTCCAACCTGCGACCGTAGCAGCCACGTGGTTCCCGACTGAAGCGTCTAGAACCTCTCGACCAACAATCGGTTCAGCTGGACCAAAGGAATCAGGTCATTCCACGTAAATCCAGCCCACATGATGCTGGAGCCATCACCAGCTTGTACAGTGAGTTGTTGACGAGTTGTGTCTACGGCTTCGTGGGGTCTGCGCCACACTCGATCACTTCCATCAGCTTTTACCAACTGAAACTGGGACTATTCTGACCAAGCCACGGTTTTCCAGTCGTCTAGGGTCCAATCGATACGATCACGAGCCTAGGAGAATCGCTGCAGGCGATATCGTGCTGTTAGCAAAGGCACTCGTGTCCGTCGTCTGCTGCCATAGCCCTTTAACGCGAAATTTCGTTGCACTGTCTTAACGGATACGTTCGTCGTAGTCCCACACTGACCACTGCGTTCATTTTACACAGTGTTGCTTGTCTGCTAGCAGTGACGCAAAGTTAAATACTCTGCTCTCGGTCGTTACGCGAACGCTGTCAGCCACTGCGTTGTCCGTGATGAGAGGTAATGCCTGAAATCTGGTACTCTTGGCGCAATCTTAAAACTGCAGATCTCGGAATATTAAATTCCCTAACGACTTCAGGACTATCCTATGACTATAGCTCCAGCTACCATTCTGCTCCCAAAGTCTGTTAACTCCCGTCTTGCAGCCATAATCTCGTCGGTGACCTTTTCTACATCTATTGCTCTGTTGTTCACAATAAAGTGCCTGATAGAGGGCTCAATGAACCACCTTCATGCTGTCTCTCTACCGTTCCACTCTCGAACCGCACGCGGGAAAAACGAGCACTTAAATTTTTCCGTGCGAGCCCTGATTTCTCTTATTTTATCGTGATGATCATTTCTCCCTATGTAGGTGGGTGCCAACAGAATGTTTTCGCAATCGGAGGAGAAGACTGGTGATTGAAATTTCATGAGAAGATCCAGTCGCAATGAAAAACGCCTTTGTTTTAATGATTGCCACTCCAATTCACGTATCATGTCTGTAACTCTATCTCCCCTATTTCGCGATAATGCAAAACGAGCTGCCCTTTTTTGTACTTTTTCGATGTCATCCGTCAGTCCCAACTGATGCAGTTCCCACACTGCACAGCAGTACTCCAGAACAGGGCGGACAAGTGCAGTGTAAGCAGTCTCTTTGGTAGACCTGTTGCACCTCCTAAGTGTTCTGCCAATGAATCGCAGTCTTTGGTTTGCTCTACCCACAATGTTATCTATGTGATCGTTCCAATTTAGGTTATTTGTAATTGTAATTCCTAAGTACAGGGCTATTACAAATGATTGAAGCGATTTCATAAATTCACTGTAGCTCCATTCATTGACATATGGTCACGATACACTACAGATACGTAGAAAAACTCATAAAGTTTTGTTCGGCTGAAGCCGCACTTCAGGTTTCTGCCGCCAGAGCGCTCGAGAGCGCAGTGAGACAAAACGGCGACATGAGCCGAGAAAGCGTATGTCGTGCTTGGAATGCACTCACATCAGTCAGTCATAACAGTGCATCGACACTTCAAGACGAAGTTCAACAAAGATCCACCAACTGCTAACTCCATTCGGCGATGGTATGCGCAGTTTAAAGCTTCAGGATGCCTCTGTAAGGGGAAATCAACGGGTCGGCCTGCAGTGAGCGAAGAAACGGTTGAACGCGTGCGGGCAAGTTTCACGCGTAGCCCGCGGAAGTCGACGAATAAAGCAAGCAGGGAGCTAAACGTACCACAGCCTACGGTTTGGAAAATCTTACGGAAAAGGCTAAAGCAGAAGCCTTACCGTTTACAATTGCTACAAGGCCTGACACACGATGACAAAGTCAAACGCTTTGAATTTTCGGCGCGGTTGCAACAGCTCACGGAAGAGGATGTTCAGTGCGAAACTTGTTTTCAGTGATGAAGCAACATTTTTTCTTTATGGTGAAGTGAACAGACACAATGTGCGAATCTGGGCGGTAGAGAATCCTCACGCATTCGTGCAGCAAATTCGCAATTTACCAAAAGTTAACGTGTTTTGTGCAATCTCACGGTTTAAAGTTTACAGCCCCTTTTTCTTCTGCCAAAAAAACGTTACAGGACACGTGTATCTGGACATGCTGGAAAATTGGCTCTTGCCACAACTGGAGACCGACAGCGCCGACTTCATCTTTCAACAGGATGGTGCTCCACCGCACTTCCATCATGATGTTCGGCATTTCTTAAACAGGAGATTGGAAAACCGATGGATCGGTCGTGGTGGAGATCATGATCAGCAATTCATGTCATGGCCTCCAAACTCTCCCGACGTAACCCCATGCGATTTCTTTCTGTGGGGTTATGTGAAAGATTCAGTGTTTAAACCTCCTCTACCAAGAAACGTGCCAGAACTGCGAGCTCGCATCAACGATGCTTTCGAACTCATTGATGGGGACATGCTGCGCCGAGTGTGGGAGGAACTTGATTATCGGTTTGATGTCTGCCGAATCACTAAAGGGGCACATATCGAACAGTTGTGAATGCCTAAAAAAACTTTTTGAGTTTTTGTATGTGTGTGCAAAGCATTGTGAAAATATCTCAAATAATAAAGTTACTGTAGAGCTGTGAAATCGCTTCAGTCATTTGTAATAACCCTGTATTTAGTTGAATTTACAGCCCTTAGGTTTGTGTGACTTATCGCGTAATCGAAATTAGGCGATTTCTTTTAGTACTCATGTGAATAACTTCGCACTTTTCTTTATTCAGGGTCAATTGCCACTTTTCGCACCATACAGATATCTTATCTAAATCATATTGCAAGTCGTTTTGAACATTTGATGACTTTGCAAGACGGTAAATGACAGCATCATCTGCAAACAATCCAAGACGGCTACTCAGATTGTCTCCTATGTCGTTAATATAGATCAGGAACAATAGAGGGCCTGTAGGACTTCCTTGGGGGACTCCGGATATTACTTCTGTTTTACTCGATAACTTTCCGTCTATTACTACGAACTGTGACCTTTCTGACAAGAAATCACGAATCCAGTCGCACAACTGAGCCGATACTCCGTAGGTACGCAGTTTGGTTAGAAGACGCTTGTGAGGAACTGTGTCGAAAGCCTTCTGAAAATCTAAAAATATGGAATCAATTTGACATCCCCTGTCGATATTACTTCATGAGTATAAAGAGCTAGTTGTGTTTCACAGAAACGATATTTTCTGAATCCGTGCTGACTATATGTCAATAAATCGTTTCGTTCGAGGTACTTCATAATGTTCGAATACAGCATATGTTCTAAAACCCTACTGCAAATCGACGTTAGTGATATGGGCCTGTAATTCAGAGGATTACTCCTACTTCCCTTTTTGGGTATGAATCAGCTGAGTACAAATGACAGCTCCGGCAATGCACTGCCCTTTTATACCCTGTGTACGCGACACTATCGCCATTTGTAAATGTTTCATGAATTTTGTCACTTCGATGTATTAAGAACGTTCGACATGCATGGTTATAAATACCCAAGAAACTTCTTGTTTGAAGTGTCGTTAATATTGAGGCACACGTTTTATTTGTGGTAATGTTATTACAGAAGTACAACAGTAATTTTTAATTAGTAGGACTGCAGTGAACAAAAACCATTTCTGATATGTTTTAATTTTTCTTACAAGAAAATAAAATTAAATTTAAGAAAAAATTCTCTCAGTATTGGCTTCTGCTTCTTACACAACTCCGGTCTTACGATCAGTTGCAAAGTTTTCTGTAGATCTTCTTTCGCTGTTGAGGAAGAGACGGCAACACCGTCGACAGTTCTTTCTGTTTTTCCAACTGATAAACACGGCTGGTATTTCAGATAATATTCGGCATGGTATACATCTGCCATAATCTTCCCTCTTTTCAATACGTTGACATTTTCCCATTCTTCTTGTTGTATTCTCCTTTCGTACATGTAGGTGGACAAAGAGAACAGTCAGTTAAAGTAACAGACAGATAACACAACTCTTTATTTAATGCGGGAATACAGTTACATTTGTAGCTCTTCATTGCCGTGACTGAGTTAAGCACGCGCGGACTTACGTACCCGATTATAGCTCTCGATTTCCAAGTAAACAAGGAAGCAGCCAAAGATTCTGATCTGCGTGATATGTCAGATCTGCAGATATCGATATCAGAATGTCCTATCTGCAGTTACTACAAACACGTGTCCGTTGGACTCAATCAAGCACTCTGAACATACAAGTTTGAGAGAACCCCGGCAGAGCGATGACGCGACGGCTCTCTAGAACTCGAACCCTTCTCCAAACGGAATCCATGAACGAACTGCCGCGACTGTCCCTTGCCGCCGCACTGTATAACCGCTACCGAGCGAGGTGGCGCAGTGGTTAGACACTGGGCTCGCATTCGGGAGGACGACGGTTCAATCCCGCGTCCGGCCATCCTGATTCAGGTTTTCCGTGATTTTCCTAAATCGCTCCAGGCAAATGCCGTGATTGTTCCTTTCAAAGGGCACGGCCGACTTCCTTCCTCGTCCTTCCCTAATCCGATGAGACCGATGACCTAGCTGTCTGGTCTCCTTCCCCAAAACAACCAATGTATAACCGCTATCCGGCGGTGGCGCCTCGCAATTCCCGGGAGACGTGGTCGAAGCCTCGTCCGGATGGTTGGTTGGTTTGCAGGAGGGAACCAAACAACGAGATCATCGGTCCCATCGGATTGGGGAAGGATGGGGAAGGAAATCGGCAGTGCCCTTTCAAAGGAACCATCCCGGCATTTGCCTGGAGTGATTTAGGGAAATCACTACAAACCTAAATAAGGATGGCCGGACGCGTGTTTAAACTGTCACCTCCCGCATGCGAATCCAGCGTGCTAACCACTGCGCCACATCGATCGGTCGTCCGGATGGGCACGTTGCGTGGACATACATCATCTTTACGGTGGTCGACTGCTGGTGTCACGTTATGATCGACGACATCGGACTTCTGTTTCAGAGGAAGAAGTACACTACTGGCGATTAAAATTGCTACACCACGAAGATGACGTGCTACTGCCGCGAAATTTAACCGATAGGAAGAAGATGCTGTGATATGCAAATGATTAGCTATTCAGAACATTCACACAAGGCTGGCGCCGGTGGCGACACCTACAACGTGCTGACATGAGGAAAGTTTCCAACCGATTTCTCATACACAAACAGCAGTTGACCGGCGTTGCCTGGTGAAACGTTGTTGTGACGCCTCGTGTAAGGAGGAGAAATGCGTACCATCACGTTTCCGACTTTGATAAAGGTCGGATTGTAGCCTATCGCGATTGCGGTTTATCGTATCGCGACATTGGTGCTCGTGTTGGTCGAGATCCAATGACTGTTAGCAGAATATGGAATCGGTGGTTTCAGGAGGGTAATACGGAACGCGGTGCTGGATCCCAACGGCCTCGTATCACTAGCAGTCGAGATGACAGGCATCTTATCCACATAGCTGAAACGGATCGTGCAGCCACGTCTCGATCCTTGACTCAATAGATGGGGACGTTTGCAAGACAACAACCATCTGCACGCACAGTTCGACGACGTTTGCAGCAGCATGGACTATCAGCTCGGAGACCATGGCTGAGGTTACCCTTGACGCTGAATCACGGACAGGAGCGCCTGCGATGGTGTACTCAACGACGAACCTGGGTGCACGAATGGCAAAACGCCATTTTTTCGGATGAATCCAGGTTCTGTTTACAGCATCATGATGGTCGCATCCGTGTTTGACATCATCGCGTGTGAACGCACATTGGAAGCGTGTACTCGTCAGGCGATTCTGGCGTATCACCCGGCGTGATGATGTGGAATGCCATTGGTTACACGTCTCGGTCACCTCTTGTTCGCATTGACGGCACTTTGAACAGATGTGTTACGACCCGTGGCTCTACCCTTCATTCGATCCCTGCGAAACCCTACATTTCAGCAGGATAATGCACGACCACAAGTTGCTGGTCCTGTATGGGCCTTTCTGGATACAGAAGATGTTGGAGTGCTGCCCCGGCCAGCACATTCTCCAGACCTCTCACCAACTGAAAACGTCTGGTCAATGGTGGCCGAGCAACTGGCTCGTCACAATACGCCAGTCACTACTCTTGATGAACTGTGGTATCATGTTGAAGCTGCATGGGCAGTTGTACCTGTACACACCATCCAATCTCTGTTTGACTCAGTGCCCAGGCGTATCAAGGCCGTTATTACAGCCAGAGGTGGTTGTTCTGGGTACTGATTTCTCAGGATCTATACACCCAAATTGCGTGAAAATGTAATCACATGTCAGTTCTAGTATAATATATTTGTCCAATGAATACCCGTTTATCATCTGCATTTCTTCTTGGTGTAGCAATTTTAATGGCTAGTAGTGTAATAGCTAGTTGAGATGGATGAGTACAAGATACTTCGATCATACTGTATTTGCAGATCTTACACCCATGTGTTGACAACAATACTTCAATAGGATCTTTAAAATGAAAGAAATCAGTTGTGTGCATTGTAATTACGTAGTTTTAGCTGACTCAACAATTTTTTGTAAATCTTGCAGAACAAAAGCTTTGGTTAGCATTTTTCTCCAAATTTTTAAATGTTTTTGAAACTCAAACTACCTCCTTCATTACAAAGATGTTTTAGTGGTACAGACAAAACAACCAAATGTAGGAGACAGTGACGCACGAGACTTAAAATTACAGAGGAAGGACTATGCAACGTCTAGCAATGAATGTCTGAAAAATTTGCTCCACAATTTGGCACATGGTACAAGTCCAAGGACGTGCAACAGAGTACCGAGAACACAGTAGTACTGAAAACGCACTGTGTGGAAAAATGGCACTTACGAGTATAGAGTTTGGTATTTTCACTCGTAATATGTGTGCCGAGAAGGCTGCTCAGCGGTTAGATCTCAGTTTTCCCATCCCCACTCAGTTTGAGCCTGGTTTACGCAACCTCTCAACGAGGTTAACTCGGCTTGTCGCAAACCCGAGTTGGTCCATCGCTACTCCCACTTCTGGATCACTGTCTTTTTCTTCAGACATCTGAATGTGAGTGCATGCTTCTTCAGAACAACGCTGTGCTCACTGGTGGACGGCAGTTCAGCTTTATGTATCTTGTAGCGTCACCGAATAGCGTAAGGCAAACGTCGGAATGGTTCTCTGGAACAGAAACACGATCGATTTGCTTCCCCGACCTTCTCCCATTCCTAGCTAGTGTTCCGTCACTATTCCCTCTCCATAGATGGGACGTTATACCCTAATCGTCTTTCCTATAACACCTCTGTCTGCAAGAAACATATTCTATTTTATTATGATACTTTATTTTTTGTAGAAACGATGTATCAGCACTTACTGAGAGCCGGCCGTGGTGGCCGAGCGGTTCTAGACGCTACAGTCTGGAACCACGCGACCGCTGCGGTCGCAGGTTCGAATCCTGCCTCGGGCATGGATGTGTGTGATGTTCTTAGGTTAGTTAGGTATAAGCAGTTCTAAGTTCTAGGGGACTGATGACCTCAGACGTTAAGTCCCATAGTGCTCAGAGCCATTTGAACCATTTGAACTTACTGTGAAATAGCTGAAACCCATTCAGACGCTACATACCCGGTAACGAAGTTCATTAGAAATTTCATTTGCTTTCATGTAATGAAGCACCAAAGAAACTGGTATAGGCAGATACAGGGATATGTAAACAGGAAGAAAACGGCGCTGCGGTCGGCAACGCCTATGTGTCTGGCGCAGTTGTTAGATCGGTAACTGCTGCTACAAAGGCAGGTTATCAAGATTTAAGTAAGTTTGTAAGTCGTGTTATACTCAGCGCACGAGCGGTGGGACAAAGCACCCCCGAGCACGAGCGATTAAGCGGAGATTTTCCCGTACGAACATTTCACAAGTGTACCGTGAATATCAGGAATTCGATAACACACCAAATATCCGACATCGCTGCGGCCGGAGAAAGATCCTGCAAGAATGGGATCAGCGACGACCGAAGAGAGTCGTTCAAAGTGACGGCAGTGCAACCCTTCGGCAAACTGCTGCAGATTTCAGTGCTGGCCCATCAACAAGTGTCAGAATGCGAACCATTGAACGAAACATCATGATATGGGTTTACGGAGCCGAAGGCCCGCTCGTGTACCCTTCATGACTGCACGACAGTAAGCTTTACGCCTCTCCTGGGCCGTCAACACCGACATTGGACTATTGATGACTGGAAACATGTTGCCTGGTCGGACGAGACTCGTTTCAAATTGTGTCGAGCGGATGGACGTCTATGGGTATGGAGACAATTTCATGAATGCATGGACCCTGCATGTCAGCAGGGGCTATTCGAGCTGGTGGAGGCTCTGTAATGATGTGTGGCGTGTGCAGTTAGAGTGATATGGGACCCTTGATGCATCTAGATACGACTCTGATAGGTGACAAGTACGAAAGCCTCCTGTCTGATCATCTGCGTCCATTCATGTGCATTGTGCATTCCGACCGACTTAGGCAATTCCAGCAGGACAGTGCGACACTCCACACGTCCAGAATTGCTACAGAGTGGCTCCAGGAACACTCTTCTGAGTTTAAACACTTCCGCTGGCCACCAGAGTCCGCACACATGAACATTATTAAGCTTATCTGTGATGCCTTGCAACGTGATGCTCAGAAGAGGTCTTCAGCCCCTCGTACTCTAACGGATTATGGACAGCTTTGCAGGATTCATGGCGTTGGTTCCCTCCAGCACTACTTCACACATTAGTCGTGTCCGTGCCACGTCGTGTTGCGGAACTTCCGCGTGCTCGCGGGGGCCGTCACGATATTAGGCAGGTATAACGGTTGCTTTGGCTCTTCAGTGTAGAATTTTATTCTGGACCTTGGATGCATAGTGTATGTGGCATTTATATTTATTTCTAATATTGTGGGCCATAATTTCACCGTTGTTCCTGAATTCACTCCTGTGGAGTATATGAAATGGCACGTGAATGTAAGAATCTAAAGGTACATTAAAATCTTACTTTGATTTTTATATAGAATAAATACTTTTTGACCCTAGATGCACTGCGCCAGAAGATTTGTCCATAAGACGGTACTGACGAAAGGAATAAAAGTATAAAATCGTATATGGCTTTTTAAAATATTAAATGAATGAAATAGGCAATAAAAATTGTATTTAAAATTTAGGTGGAAATGATAACAATTTCTCCATACGTTCCTTATATTATTAT